>NC_137903.1:24508606-25708606 GCF_963455335.1 Martes martes | reverse complement strand
GAACAGCTTCCCATTGTATATGTATATATTCTTGTGTCTCTCTTTTCCAAAAATTACTGCCTGCTGCTTCTTGCAAACGGCTGTGTTTGTGCTTGCTAATTGTGTAACTGAATGGATTTAACATTGGGAGCTCTGATGAGTATCCAGGAAGGAAGGAAACAGTGTTTTAGTTTTCAGTATAAGAGGCAGGGTTGGGCACCAGGTGTCTGCCCTAGGAAGAGGTCATTTAAGGCACTCGTTCTATCTAAGGCCGATTTTACCTCCTGAAGGGCATCTGACAATATCTGGTGGCATTTTTGGTGGTCACAACTGGAGGCTAGGGGTGGGGTGAGCCTCTGACATCTGGCATCTGGTGGGTGAGGCCATAGAAGCTACTAGGCGTCCCACAAAGCAGCCCCACGACAAGAATGATCCAGTCCCAAATGTCAACAATGCTTAGCTTGTGAAAACCCTGCTTAAGGGTAGGAGGGAGGAGGAGCAGAGGCTTGTAGGCACCCAGAATCAAAACAGGGGGCCAGACTTCCTGAACCCCGCTGGGAAGATGGGCTTGCTGAGGGGCCCCGTCTCCTCAGTCACCAGAACGGTGGGTCTCCCACTGGGGTCACAGGAGAAGAAAGAGAGTCTTGGGAAATGAAAAGACTCTGCCAGTGTCCCCAGGAGGGGTCAGGTTTGGGTCGGCTGGGATGGGGGCCCCTTCATTTAGCACCGGAGTCCTTCCAGTTGCCCCCTGCCCTTCTTTACTGAACTCTCTGTCCCACGAAGCATCCAGCGGTGCTCGGCCAAGGGGAGCCCCAGCAGAGGGTCTGAGGGCAGAAGCACAGGAAGGGGCATTGGTGCCTGCCCCTCTCTGTGCGCCTGCCTCAGGCGGGCTGCCTTCCTCAACCAAAGTCACAGCTCCTCTCCAGGCGCACCCCTACACCAGCCGCTCCTTACAGGTTCTGCTAACAACCTGCAGGTTGTCCCCTTCTGCCCCTTCTAGGCTAGGGGGTATCAGAGTCCTGCTGTGCTAGTGCTGGGGTACCCTGCCATGTATTGTGATCTCCCCATAGCCTGCCATACCTTTGCAAATAGCCCCTTTACTCAGCCTTCCTCAAATTCTCCTAGTTTGAGCTTGTCTCCTGTGCCCTTCGGGGAACTCAGCCATCACAGCGCCCCATTTGTTTACTAAATGTTCATTGAACACCTACTGTGTACTCAGACACCGTTCCAGGTGTTTGAGCCGCTCAGGTAGACGCCCCACCACCCACGTCCCTGTCCCTTCCAGCAGTACTGAGGAGCACCTGCCGGAGGCACGCTACTGACTGGACAGCGTCAGCGTGCCTGGCTCTGCCTCCCGCCTGCAGTGGGTGGGGCCTGAGTGATTGGGGGATGGGCAGCTTCCTGACACCGCCCCCCACCCCACCCCGGGGCCAGAGGCCAGGGGCCTTTGTGGGAGCTCTGCCACCAGTGGCCTTACACACCTGGGCAGGTCACCCAGCCCCTCCGGCATTCCCTTTCCTCATTGGTCAGCTGAGGGGTTGGTCCAAATAACCGACCTGTGGGTTTTCCATATTTGGAGTAAAATTTCGCGGCCTGATTGCTGCCCAGATCCTGGGTTGGGGGCAGCCCAAGCAGTCATCCTGGGACCACCGTACACATGCCAGGCCTTCCAGAGGGAACCTTGGTGAGGGCCAGAGAGGCTGGGACTCCAGGCCCTGCTGTTGGCTGTCCTGCTTACCTTCTGGGGGTGTGGAGGGGAGGTGAGCCCCTCTGGGTCCTCCAGGGCCCCCAGACTCTCTCACCCCTGTCCTGCCAACTACCCTTTCTCTCAGGGCTCTATCTGTCCTGGGGCCAGATGCCAAGCCCCTCAGCGTGCCCAGTGTGGCCCTGTTGGCTCCAGCAGCAGGCCTGGCAGCTTCCTAGACAAACAGGAACAGAGCTTTCTAGATGCTACCAGCTGGCAGGGCCCGCCAGAGGCAAAGGGGTATTCCCTGTCTCAAGGCAATGTTGCATCTGCCAGCCCAGAGTTACGGGCGTCTCTCCTGCTGTGACAGACCTTCAGGGCTAGACCCCAGGGATCTTGCTTTCTGAAGCCGTCAGAGATGGAAGGAGGGCAGTGGGACCACAGGCAGGGGCCGTGCCCCCGTGCTGGGCATGAATAAACAAACACGTGCTGAGTCTGGGTGGAGCTCGGCTTTGAGCCAAGCGTCTTCACAGAGAGCATCTCAGCCAACCTCACTGCTCCTTGGTGAGGAGTAACCACACTTTTTTGACGGAGACTCTGAGTTTAGAGAGGGGAACCCCCATGAGCCGTCCCAGGGTCACACAGCTCGCAAATGCAAGAGCAAGGATTTGAAACTGGGACCGTGGGCTCTAAACCCTGAGAGCTTCCCGTTACAGCACGTGCCTCCTGCCTTTAGAGACCACCCGTCCCCCAGCCCCTCCCCCTGCCCCCCGCAGGTTTAGGTCTCCAGTGTCACTTCTTGGCTTCAAGGGAAAAGGCTGGGCTATGTGGGAGCTGGCACTTGTCAGCATCTAGTCTGTTGGGGCTCTCCAGCCAGTTACTTCGAGAGGGCCCTGGGGGAGGGAGGCCCCTCCAGGAGAGCAGGACCCCAGAGCTGCCACCCCTGGGCCCAGAGCTTTCTGGCTAGGGCACACCCCATCCGATGGTGGACAGATCAGGTCCTGCAGGGCATCTTTCCATGACATTTTCCAGTGAGGACTGGAAAGACAACAGGGGCCAGGGTCTAAGGAATCTCCCACCCACCTTGTCCCAGCCTGGGCCGCTGCTATTTAGGAGGTGAATTTTGCTAACCCATCCATCGGGGACAAGGCATCTTTCTCCTCCGTGGGTCTGCAAGAGGGCAAAGGTGAGAAAATACCCCTTTCTCTCCACCAAACTTCCTTTCTTTTTTTTTTTTTTTTAGGATTTTATTTATTTATTTGACAGACAGAAATCACAAGTAGGCAGAGAGGCAGGCAGAGAAAGAGAGGGGGAGCAATCTCCCTGCTGAGCAGAGAGAGCCTGATGTGGGGCTCGATCCCAGGACCCTGGGATCATGACCGGAGCTGAAGGCAGAGGCTTAACCCATGAGCCACCCAGGCACCCCCCAAACTTCCTTTCTTGACTGGAATGAAGAATTCCTTCCTCCCTCTCTACTTCCTTTCCCTTTCTCTCCCATCCACTTCCTACCCTGTTCCCCAAGTACAGACTTAATTATCAACGTCCTTTGTGCTTCTAAAACCCAGTGCCTACCTTCGCACAGCTCGTTATGTGCATTATACTTGCTTCTGCCTCCCCAACCTCTTTGAGCTCATATCCCTGCCCAATTTGGGCACTGCCCATGGGGCACCTGCTGACCGCCACAGGGGAACACGGAGTCTAGCTGTGCTAACCTCCCACCCCTAGTGCTCCCAATCAGGGTGTCAGATCAGGTGAGCCTCCTTCCAGGTGTCTGTGCTGTGCGCACAGCTCACAGTGCCCCCAGCCCACCTTCAGAGCACCCCCCTGCCCCAGGTGGCCAGGGTGAGTGGCATGCCCCCTGCAGACAGGATGGTGACATGGCCCACGTCTGTGCTGAAAGGGGCTGATTGGGCAGGTAGTCACATCACAGAGAGAAGAGCCATGGTCTTGGAGCCAAGAACTTGAATTGGAGTCACAGCCGTGTGGCTTACAGATGCGTGACGTCTGGGCCTCATTCTCCTCCTCCATGAGGTGAGAAATGGTTGGGATGGCCCCCTGGGCCTTGCGGAGGGCAGAACCAGATGGCCTCCATGAGAGCTGGGCACCTGGGACTTGAATCCTGGGTCTCCCCGTGTAATTCACTAAACCACAGCGACCACTTCTAGTCCACAGAACCACGGAAGCTGGGCCTGCGGTGGGCTGAGGGGGTTGCAGATTTCCCTTCCCGCCCTGCGAAGGACTCCCCTAGCCACCCTGTCTCTGGGTGGTCCAGTCCAAACACCCAAGTTCAACCCTTGTTGGAGCCCCAGACAGGGCTCAGGGTTAGAACACTCTTCCCTTCAACCGACCTGGAATCTGGCTTCTCTGTGTCTGTCAGGAGGCCCTCCCCTGCCTGCGCACACACACTCTGACACATGTCAGCAGGAGCATAAATATTTATGACATGTAGCTAATGCAGTTGGCTTATAGGCTTTCCAGTGCTTCAGACGGGCGCTTTTGCACAAGAAGACTTATGTGGGGAGGGGTCCTGGACAGGGAGTGGAGGACTCAAGCAGCAGAGAGGAGCCTCTTGGCCTCGCTGAGTGTTCTGGAAGCTTGCCTTTCACTGCAGCAGCCCCAGATCTAAATTTGAAGGGAAGGTCAGCTGCCACCTTGGGCTCTGGGCATTGGGAATCAATCAGCCTTTGAAGGCGTTTATGGGAGAAGCCCCTCCCCGCCTCAACTAGGCCAGGCCTCAAGATGAATGGGTCCCTAATCAGAGGGGTCTAAGGCACTCTTCACCTGGCCGCCCTGAGGTGGAGCCTTTGAGAGGGTAGGACAGAGGGTTCTTACTCCCACCCCCACTGGCTTCCCGACTTCGTCCAGAGCTGAGTCCAGGGGGGATGTCCTAGACGACTGCCTCTAACCTCTAAAACATCCCCACTGAAGTTACTCCCCAACATGCCAATGCTTCAGAGACTTTCAGTGGGTAGCCAAGAGCTCACATGCTTGTGGGTTCCTCCCAGGGCCGGCTAGCTAATGCCCTCCACGCAACGGACTTCTGAGCATTCTGGGAGGGAAGGTGCACCACGCTCCGGACTTTGAGGGCCGTTGGGAGGTGTGGTGGGCCAAGCAGTGTGAGAGAGGGCAGGGGAACAGTCAGCTCATGCCTGGAATTCAACTGCCCCCCCCCACCCCTTGATGGGAGAAGCCGTAGAGGCAGAGCCTACACTGGGGAGGACCGTGCTCCCTGGAAGAGAGCAGGAAAAATCCAAGGAGGACCCTTGAAAAGGCAAGATTTCATCCCCCAGAACCCCACTTCCCTCCCCTTCCAAACCTGCGCTCTTGGATCTTAGATTCTACACAGCTGGGCTGCCAGGATCTCCCTTCCCTCCACGGGACCCTGGGACAATACTGGTTTCCTGTCCCCTACTTTGGACAGCTCCTCTGCTGAGGAAGAAAGGGAGAAAGGGTAATGGAGAGTATCAAGGATAAAAACTCGACTCGATGTGGAAGCCGGGCTGGGCACTCCACACTCTCGTGTATCAGAAAGACCGGGCCATAGAACCTTCTCCACCAGGAAAATATCCCTCATCCCACCCACCCCCCACAACCAGAGTAACCCCCTTCCTCTGTGTCCTCATAACACCCGAGGCATCTCCCTATCACTGTGCTGACGACATTATGTTAGTTTTACTCACGGGGCTATTTAGATCTCATCCTTCCCAGCATACAAAAGTCATCGCATTCTTTTTTACTGTGTGAATAGTTATTCTATCCTAGGGATTTTTTTTGTAGTTTGTTCACTATTTTCCTGAATTATAGATTATGAGATTATTTCTATACAATGTGCCATTTAAACAATAATCAGTAACCCCCTTCAGGACATCTCAAATGTTTTAATGCTTAGTGTTTAATGCTTCCAGAACTATCACGTGCTTACCAGTCATGTGGGAGTCTTGTTAAGATTCCGCAGGTCCAGGTGAGGCCTGAGAACCCGAATTTCTAACATGGCCCCAGGAGATACTGTGAAGCTGGGCTGTGGACCTCATATTGAGTAGCAAGGGTTAGCCAACTTCTTGAGAGTTCTTAAATTCTCTCATATATAGCCGGTTCCCTAGGGAGGAAGAACGTGATTGAACCATCTCATCACATCTTTGAAGGGTTCCGACTGACATTCTTCTTCATATGAAGTCAAATCTGTATTTCTTGGCCCGTTTTATTTCCTGGATCTAGACGGATCACGTCGGAGGGATCACGTCGGAGCCGTCACTCACATGCCAACCTTTCACAGTATTGCTAGACAGTTTCCTTTCCTGTGTCCTTTGTTCAGGCTGAAGGCGCTCCTCTTCCTCAACAGCTTCCCCGCAGGGCAGGAGTGGGGGCGGGGAGGGGAGCGGGGAGTATGCTGCCCTGCCCCAGCTTCCTCTTTTTAAATGCCAGTTTCTGTTGTACGGTCTCCCCTGTCTGCTGGTCCCGGTGAGGTCATTAACTCTTCCCAGGGCGAAAGGTCAAAGCCATGTCCTGCATCTCCCTACCTCGGACTCTCCCTCCGACAGCTGGTGGCGGGAGGGGCTGGAAGCGGCGGGGAAGGGACCCAAGAACTGAAGATAAGGAAGACAGTGGGCCCGGGCCGGCGTGCGGGTGAGCGCTTCGCCACTGGCTCTCCGAGAGGGCAAGACTCCTCCCCGATTGGCCGTGTTTGCTGAGCTCCATGGTGCAAAGCTCCCACCGCGGCGTCTCAGGCTCCGAAGCGGGGTCCCTGGGCCCCGTAGCGCGACGCGGTAAAGCGATACCACGCAGGATACACGCGAGTGGCCTGAAGAACATACGTAACAGATCGCAGTATAACGAAGTGATGCGTTTTTCGTGTTTATGACTTTTATTTTGAATCTGACTGATTTCTCAGTTGTTAGAGATGGCTATGGCTTGTCGACGTTTTGGAAATGTCACCACTGGCTCTTGTGAGCCTGTAGGAACGAGCAGCACCCCCCTGGTGGGCGTTTATCTTGCAAGTGGGAGTCGCCCCCTTCCCGAGGCCTCCGGGAGAGAGCAAGCAAGGAGCAAGGTCACTCTCCTCTGCAAGTCCCTTGCTTCCGGCCCCCTTTGAGCCTCGCTACCTCCGGTCCCCAACCTTGAAGCCAGACCCCATTCCCAACATCAATCTTCTGCTGCCCCCTAGTGGCCGCTTCTGCCCTCTGCAGGTGCCTGGGAGCTTTCTCACCGCAGGACCCGCCAGCAACGTGGCGGGATCAGAGGCACCCGGGCAAGTTAAACAATCTCCCCCTCCCAGTCCAGCCTTCTGGAACCCAAGGGGGGGGGCGGTTCAGAGCACCCCAGTGTCTCCAGCTGCTCCCTCTGCCTCCTGGATTCCTAGTTCTCACTGCCCTCTGCGGTTCCCTCGAAGTATTGATAAGCAGAGCGAACGGGTCTTTACCTGGCTCTGTAGCGCCACCCAGTGCCTCTGCCGGGTCAGTGGCCTGCTTTGTCAGCCCCCCAACCGG
The DNA here is from genome assembly GCF_963455335.1 of Martes martes. Taxonomy (NCBI): domain Eukaryota; kingdom Metazoa; phylum Chordata; class Mammalia; order Carnivora; family Mustelidae; genus Martes; species Martes martes. Next base: position 25,701,460 of record NC_137903.1, on the reverse strand, counting down.
GCGTCCCTGACAACAGCTGCTCTACTGAAGAGGTGTCAGCACCAACGCTTCCTCCAACGGTGGCGCGGGGCCGATAGTCTCACCAACAGTCTCACCGCCAGTAGTCCCTAGCAGGACTGAAAGATCCTAGGCAGAACCCTAGGATGCCCCAAGACAATGGTCCTCACCTCATGTCGGTCGGGACCCTCAGTAAGACGCGTTTTACAACGAAACAACAGCCGACACGTCCATGATTTCCCATCCTGCCTTTTCCATTCAAAACAAACACCCAAAAGCTTGCGACAACTTAATAAGTAAAATTCACAGCCCATTAAAGGGTTTTCACCTGCAGTTTGCAAAACACGGGCTTAGGCCAACCCCTCATTTCAGAGAAGAAACGGAGGGCAGAGAAAGAACGAGTGTGCTCAATGGCACCCCGGGGCAGAGCCAGATCTTGAGTTCAGCTCTCTGCGCTCTTTGGCCATCACATTACGGAAGTCCTCCTCTGGGCTCTGTCCCAGGGCTTCCTTTGCACTGAAGCCCAGAGTCCTCTTTCTCTGTGGCCCTGATCCACTTAGGACGGACTCTCAGGATCTGACCGCAGGCTCCTTCTGGCCCCTGGTTAGGGGTTGTCAGCTGCTCTCTCTCTCACGTCCTCCCAGATGAATTTTTCCTGTTTCAACACAAGGTGGCAGCAAAGAGAAGCAAACAGTCTTGGTGGTGGAAAGGTAAAAGGGCGGGGCAGGCTCGGGACAGGGGCTTTAACCTAGCAGATAAATGAATACCATCAGCATTGTCATCTGAGATCAGAGGCTTAAAGGCAATATTGTACCAAAGACCTTTGGAATTTACTTACTTTTAGAGGTTCAAGGGTATAGGGGATACACTTGTGACCATATAACGCCCCATGCAATATTCGTTGCATGAGCTCTGATAGAAATATAAATCTGTTTAACCTTCCTGGAAAGTATTGTGTCATTCTGTCTCAAAATTTTTTAATGTTCAAGCCAGAAATTCCACCAGTAGGAGTTTAATGCAAGGTACTAGTTACACATACAAAGATGTTTGCTACCAAATTATATATCTTTAATGGAAAATATTAAATAATGTCAACACGGAATTCGTTTTTAGATTCTGCTACAACAACAAAAAATTTATGCAACCATTAGGCACAGTGATGTAGAATGTAAAAGGGAGTGTGCAAAGTAGTATGTGTGCAATGAGCCATTCTCGTTAAATGTCCAGGGAGTCTCTTGGTAGTGGGGTGAAGGTGGGAACCCTCCCTAAAGGGGGTAGTCATTCAGCGTCCCCTGGGGAGTTTTTCAAACCACACAGCCTTCCCCAGCCCCTCACCCCAGTAGACTGTGATGTGTCCCTCTGAGAGCAACAGCTTCCTTCTGGGAATCATTGCTGGGGGTTGGGGGGAGGCAGAGCAACAGCTTCCTTCTGGGAATCATTGCTGGGGGTTGGGGGGAGGCAGATTTCCTCTCCGGGTGTGTGTGTGCATGTGGGATGTTGGCAGGATGTCCCTAGCATGGTAGCAGGACTGGTTTCTGGGTGGTGAGATTGCCCAGTGATTTTTTCAAGAATGAAAACAATACTTTTAATAACTATTATTTAAAAAAATACAGTTCATTTAATCATTCACCTGTTGAAGGACATCTGGGCTATCTTGGGGTTTTCGTTATTACGAATAAAGTTGCTGTATACATTCACACACAGGTTGTTGTGTGAGCATGCTACCGTTTCTCCGACATAAATGCCCAAGAGGGCAATTGAGACTTGTTTTATGGCGTAACATATGGTCTGTCCTGGAGAATGCTGTGTGCACTCGAGAAGAAAGTGCATTCAGTTGTTGGCTAGAGTGTTCCATAGATGACGTTGGGTCTAGCTGTTTTACAGTGTTGGGGACGTTTTCGGTGTCCTAGCTGATGTTCTGCCTAGTTGCTCTATTTCTGGAAGTGGGGTGTGGATGTCTCCGACTGGTATTGTTGGGTTGTCAGTTTCTTCGTTTCCATCAGATTTTGCTTCGTGTCTTTGGGGCTCTGTTTGTCCTTAGGTGCACCTACGTTTAAAATTATTATATCTTCCTGATGGGTGGAACTCTTGTCATTAGGAAGTGTCCTGCTTTATATGGTAACATTTTAAAATTTTATTTTTATTTTTTATTTATTTTTTTAAAGATTTTATTTATTTATTTGAGAGAGAGGACATGAGCAGGGGCAGTGGGAGAAGGAGAAGCAGACTGTCCGCTGAGCAGGAACCCTCATGCGGGGGAATCGAGCTCCCTGGGACTCCAGGATCATGACCTGAGCCAAAGGCAGATGCTTAACTGACTGAGCCACCCAGGCGCTCCGACCTTTTTTATTTTAAGGTCTATTTTGTCTGCTACCACTCTGGCCGTTCTGACTTCGTCGTGTTGCTGTCTGTATGATGTCTCTGTTTCCATCCCTCCACCTTCAGACTTTATCATTCACTGTCAACTGGGTCTCCTGTAGTTGGGTTGTGTTTTCGATCCATTCTGACAATCTCTTAGCTTTATTGGGATTGTCTGATCTACTCATGTTTAATGTTTTGTTGATATTGTTGGATTCACATTTGCAGTTTAACCTTCCGCTTTCTGTAGGTCTCCTGCCTTTTTTGGTTCCTCTGTTCCTCCTTTTCTGCTTTCTTTTGCATTAAGTGAGTCTTTCCAATGTAATATTTTAATCTTTTAAGGATTTTTTCACCTTTTTTTAGCTGTTATTTTAATGGTTGTTCTAGGCTTTACCATATACATCTTTTAAAAAAAATTTTTAAAGATTTTATTTATTTACTTGACAGAGAGAGAGATCACAAGTAGGCAGAGAGGCAGGCAGAGAGAGGGGGGGAAGCAGGCTCCCTGCTGAGCAGAGAGCCCAACTCGGGGCTCAATCCCAGAACCCTGGGACCATGACCTGAGCCAAAGGCAGAGGCTTAACCTACTGAGCCACCCAGGCACCCCGCCTTACCATATACATCTTAACTCATCAGAATCAGCTTCATATTTATACTGGCTTAATTCCGGTGATATATGGAAATGTTTCTCCTGTCTAGCTCTATTTCATTCCTCTTCCCTTCTTATTATGGTATGACCGTTGTTTAAGGAACTTTTTAAAAAAATTTTATTTATTTATTTTGACAGAGAGAGATCACAAGTAGGCAGAGAGGCAGGCAGAGAGAGAGGAGGAAACAGGCTCCCTGCTGAGCAGAGAATCTGATGCAGGGCTCGATCCCAGGACTCTGGGATCATGACCTCAGCTGAAGGCAGAGGCTTTAACCCACTGTGCCACCCAGGTGCCCCTTAAGGAACTTTTTTAAAGTGCGGATTTCTACATCAAACTGAAAAGCTTCTGTACAGCAAAGGAAATCATCAACCAAATGAAAAGGTAACTTCCAGAAAATATTTGCAAATCACATATCTGGTAAAAGATGAATGTCCAAAAAACATAAAAAACTCATATAACTCAATAGTAAAAAAACCCAACGACTTGATTTAAGGATGGGCAGAGGTTCTTCAGACAGTTTTCCAAAAGATATACAGATGACCACCAGGTACATGAAATGGTGCTCAGCATCAGTCATCATCAGGGAGATGGAGATTAAAACCATAGTGAGAGGTTACCTCATATGTTAGAATGGCTTTTACCGAGAAGACAAGAAATAACAAGTGTTGGCGAGGGTGCGGAGAAAGGGGAACCCTCACGCGCTGTTGGTGGGAATGCAAGCTGATGCAGTCACTCTGCAAAAACGGTATGGAGGTTCCTCAAAAAATTAAAAATAGAATTACTATATGGTTCAGTAATTCCACTTCTGGGGATTTACCTGAAGGAAATGAAAAATTAACTTGAAAAGGTATCTGTACCCCCATGTTCACTGCAGCACTACATATAATAGCCAAGACATGGAAACAACCTAAGTGTCCATCAGTGGATGAATGGATAAGGAAAATGCAGTGTGTGTGTACAATAGAATATTATTCAGCCCTAAAAAGGAAGGAAATCCCACCATTTGCAGCAACATGGATAGACCTTGAGGGCGTTATGCTAAGTGAACTTAGCATAGTTAACTTAGATAACTTAGATATAACTTCGATAAATATGATACAATCTCACATGTGGAATCTAAAAACACAAAAGACAGGAAACAAAAAACACCCAGCCTGCAGATAGAGAAAACAAATTGGGGGTTGCCAGAGGCAGGGCATGGGAGCGTGGGAGAGATGGGGAACAGGGATCAAAAGGTACAAGCTTTCAGTTACAAAATAAGTCCCAGCAATGTCATGTGCAGCATGGAGAGTGTAGTTAATAATACCTTCTTAAGTACTTGAAAGTCGTTAAAGAAGGAGAGCATAAAAGTTCTCATCACAGGAAGATTATTTTGTAATTATGTGTGGTGACGAATGTTAACAAAGATTATTCTGGTGATCATTTTGCAATATATATAATGATTATTATATATAATATGTTGCCTATATATAATAATTATGTTATACACCTGAAACTAATATAAGATTATATGTCATTATATCTCAATTTTATTTATTATTGTTTATTCATTTATTTATTTAATATCTCAATTTTAAACATTAAAAAACAATAGGGGCGCCCGGCCGGCTCAGTCAGTGGAGCACGTAACTCTCAATCTCAGGGTCATCAGTTCGAGCCCTACATTGGGTATAGAGACTCCTTAAAAATGAAATCTTTAAAAAAAATTTAAGAACATTAATAAATAATTGAGTAGTTGCACATGCAAAAACAATTTTTAGTTGTTAAAAATCAATGGTATTATTATTAATACTAGTATTAAAATCCGGTTGATTCTGACCTTCTCCCTTGTTGCTAGTAGAGTAAAAGCCAACATTAAAATGTGTGAAGTAGGGGCACCTAGGTGGCTCAGCCAGTTAAGCATCTGATTTTGGCTCAGGTCATGGACTCAGGGTCCTGGGATCGAGCCCCGAATCAGATTTCCACGCTCACTGGCGTGTCTGCTAGTCCCTCTCCCTCTGCCCCTCCTGCCACTCGTTCTCTCTCTCATACAAATAAATAAATAAATAAATAAATAAATAAATAAATAAAATCTTTTTTAAAAATGTGTGAAGCAGAAGGGCTTCAGTGGCTCAGTCGTTAGGCATCTGCCTTCAGCTCAGGGCATGATCCCAGGATCTTGGGATCAAGTCCCGGATGGGGCTCCCTGTCTGGCCAGGAGTCAGCTTCTCCCTCTGCCCCTCCCCCATGCTCCTGCATACTCTCTCACTCTCTCTCTCTCTCACATAGATACATAAAATCCTTTTAAAAAATGTGTGAAGCATAACACCTATATTTCTAGGTATTTGTTCTATCACAAATAAAGCTATATTCCTCTCTTACCTATCACTGCCTTTAAAATCCTGAAAATATTTTTTAAAAGTAAGATTTCTGCCCTCGACCCCCAGGCCTGCAGAGTCAGAACCTGTGTTTTTTAAAGCTCCATGGATGATTATGATGATTGGCAAGTTTGGGGACCACTTTTATAGCAGGTGGGGAAAACGCCCAGATTTAGCGACAGTCAGACGCCCTGGGGAATGAGAAGCCTGGGCGAGGAGCCGGGGTCTTACAGCTCCCACCCAACGCTCTTTCCTATACATTCCATCCTTCCCCAAGTGACCCTCTGGAGAACTTTCTCTCAGTTTCCTGCTCTTGGCTCTTGCTTGCTTTTCAGACAAGGAGAGGAATAAAATGTTCTGTAAATCATTGAAACTTCATGGAAGTTTGAGGGGAAAGTCGGGAACGCTGCACAGATCCGCCTGGGATAACCAACCATGTGTCACGACTCATTCCAGGAAGGGCTTTACTTGCCGTTGTGTTACCCATGAGGAAATAATCTGGGAAATAAAAGGACATTTTGTCTATTTATTTAGCATTTATTAAGTGTCAAGTGTGTGCCAGGGTAGGCATTAGGGATAAAAAGATAAGACAGCACTCCTGTTCTCAAGGTGCTTATGAACTATATGAAGAATACAGGGAGAATATTTAACCTACTCAATAAGTTTTATGAAATGAATTATTTTCATAATTTATATGGTAGCAACACTTAATTTAACCTGAAATCATTTGGTAGCAAAACCTGACCTGGACTGTCATAAGGCAATGAATTAAAGCCTTATTCGTCTTGCTTAGTGTGACTACTCATACACTTCACTGCAGAAATATTAATGTGTTTGATTTACAGTATGCTGCCCCAGACATCACTGGGGCATAATATACAGTATCTGCACCAAATTATCTTTCTAAAATCGAAACAATTCTGAATTCTAAAATACATCTAGCCTGAGGGTTTTTACTCTCCCTGGGGCTTCTGATAAGAGATTGTGCACCTGTGTTTCTTAAATTTTTTCTTTAAGATTATTTATTTGACAGACAGAGATCACAAGTAGGCAGAGAGGCAGGCAGGGGGGGCGGGAAGCAGGCTCCCTGCCCAACAGAGAGCCCGATGCGGGGCTCAATCCCAGTACCCTGAGATCATGACCCGAGCCGAAGGCAGAGGCTTTAACCCACTGAGCCACGCAGGTGCCCCTGCACCTGTGTTTCTTTAGGTCCTTTTGGTCCAGAAGGAATTCTGGAGGTTCAAATTTCATGGCTATGCTGAAGCCAGAACTCCCCTCTGGAGCCTCTGGATGACTGCTAAGATGTGAATGTAATTTTTATTGGGTCAGTATTTCTATGTGGGTCAGTGAGGCTCTTTGAACTTCTCCTGAGCACTGGACCCAGCTTGGCTGGGGAACCTTCCAGAGCATCACAACAGAACCTGGGATGTGATATGACCAGCTTTGACAATGGTGGCCAAGGGGACAAGCAGACTGCATTGAGCCACAGAGGCAGGACAGTCCCTGCTGCAGTTGCTGGGCAGTGACCCTGAGCCTCTGTCCAGGAGTCAATACCTGAGTCAGGTCAGGGTCTGGCAGGAGCGAGCAATTCTCTGTGCAGCTGGGGGAAGCCTAGCCATGAGAAATCCAGGGTGAGGACATGTAGAGTCCAGGCCAAGAGGTGGGCAGCAAGGTTCAAACCCTCGACAGGAGGTTCAGAGCAGGGCCCCAGTCCCAGAGAAAGTCTCAGGAAGGAGCAAGCACTGAGTCTGAGAAGCTGTCAGGACAAGAGCTCAGCGGATGGAGATAGCGCAGAAGACCCGGTACCTGACTGGGATGACGGCGGGAATGGGTCTCAGCGGCAAGGCTGCCTGGTTGCTGAGTGGCCAATAGGGATCTATGGTATCCTAAGTCTCTCCCTGCTAAGGTCTGGTTTGGCCTCTGAAATTGGATGTGGACCAGAATCTAGAAATGGTCCCTCTGCAGGCAGGGCATAGCATCAAGGTTTGGAAGTCCATGGGGAAGAGAGATGAGGAACCCCTCCAGGCCTAGTTACCATAGTGACTGAGGTTGGTCCCCATGCAGGAAAGTATTAACATTGCCCAGGGAAAGATTTGATCCTTGTCCAGCTCCTTGGAGGACCAGGAGCCTCCCAGGCCGTGGAATATTCCATAAGGCCTTGGAATATCCTAGCTGACAAGAGTATCTTTGTTTGCCGGGGGTACTATGGGTCACACCAGATAGTCCATGCTAATAATGTGATATATGCTGGAGGCCTTGGGCCAAACAGCATCAACTTGACCTCTGGGAGGGCTGAACACCAAGGTCAGCCATACCTACATGCCACCAAGTCCTTGAGTGAGCTTCTCTGGCTGGCAATACTCTCCATATGTTGCCACCTCATGTTGCTGGGAAAAGTCAAGTGCTGTCCCCATGTGTCTAGTGGGAGAGGACCACTGCAAGTTTGCTCCTGGTCTCTCCTGGGTCCTGCCCTATGCGGCTATGTCCTCTGCTAATTTTCATCTCTTTCCTTCCACTGTGATCAACTGTAAGGAAGAGTACAACGGCTTTTCTGAGGTCGGTGGGTCTTCCTAGCAAATCACTGACCCTGTAGGGGGTCTTGAGGCTCCCCGAAACTGCAGCCCAGCTTCCTCCCTAAATCAGACTCCAAATCAGCCAAGCCCTTCTGGACCATGCTCAGGGTTCCACGAGTCCCATCCTGAGTCTTCAGTGACCCGCCGGATGTCCTTTGCATCCAATTCTTGATCTCAGGGTGGTGAGTTCAAGTCCCATGTTGGGCTCTACACTGGGTGTGGAGGCTACTTCAAAAAAAAAAAAAAAAATAGGTATGTTCTTAGACCGGGGACATACTGTGTGAAAAGTCTTCTCTACCTACAAGGATAGATATGCCCCATTCTGGAGACTGCTTTTCCAGAGAACAGTGCCCTGAAGGACTAGGCCCTTACTACATTTAAATTCATGTAGAAGAAACAACAGAATCAAAAGTACAGAGACAAGAAACCCGGGGCAGGTTTGAGGCACAGAAGGCAGTCTTCTCTGGCAGAAGTCACAGGTGTCAGTAGAGAGAATCCTAGGAAGCAAGGCTGGGAGGGAAGTTTGGGGGCAAAACGCTAGGGTCTTGAACGCCACACTCTGGTGTTTGGGCTTCAACTTTGTTCTATAGTCACCAAGGAGGCTTCAAGTACAAGCAGCAGGCGTGGGATGACAACACGAACACTTCCTTGGGAATCGGAAGTCCTGAGTTCGTTTTGCCTTGGTCACTGTGGAACATCAGGGATGTCCCTCCGAGGCTTCGGGTCTTTGGTCCAGTTCCCTAGAAGCAGAGCCTGAGGCAGGAATTCTGTTGCATATGGCAGGCGGAGGGAGGGCCTTCTGGGAAAGGGAGTGTGGGAAGCATGCTGACGAGGAAGCTGCCAAACCAGGCTGTGTCTCAGGTGAAGACCTGGCCTCGTCCACAGATGCTCTGAGTGTGAGTCAGACTCAACAGCAGAGTCCTCCCCAAGGAGGACCACTCACAGTGGCAGCAGGGGTGGGAGCACCAGCCTCTGAGGTGGGTATGCGTAGTTTAGTGCCAACGTCTACCGCATCTGGCTTCCTCTTATTTAAAACAGGTGTCACACACTGACCGCACTGAGGGTGTTGGGGAAGCCAAGAAATAGGAATTCTTAGCTGGGGAGTGGCACCAGCAGGGACTGAGCGGCTTCAGGACGGTAATACGAGGGAGCTGGCCAGGGTCAGCTCATCAGAGCCCACTGCTGAGTCTTCAGGAACCTTGCGAACTGGTTGCAAAACACAGCCGTTACGAAAAATTCAATTACATAAGCTTACGGTTAAATCATTTTAAAAAAAAAGATTTTTAAATTATATATTTGACAGAGAGAGACAGCGAGAGAGGGAACCCAAGCAGGCGGAGTGGGAGAGGGAGAAGCAGGAGGAGCAGGGAGCCCAACGTGGGGCTCCACCCCAGGACCCTGGGATCATGACCCGAGCCAAAGGCAGATGCTTAACGACTAAACCACTCAGGTGTCCCTACAGTTAAATCATTATATTAAAACGATAGTAAGAAATGATTCAAAGCTCATAACTTCCTAATTATTTTACTGCATTTTAGAGCAATCTATGATCTGGAGCTTATCTACATCTACCGATGTGGAGGAAACATTACGTAATGGGGGAGCTTCGCCATGGCTTTTCCCAGCTCTGTGCTCAATGATCTCCTCATGCTGGTTCCTTGAAATTGACCATGGTGGGAGAACTTACACTACAGAAACTGGAAAATGCTACAAATCAGGACTTCTCTTTTTTCTCAGTGGACCAATTACTAAATGTTTACTTATATGTTACTGCTGCAGACCAACTCATTCTCCCCCCCAGCACACAAAAATATGCACACAGTGGTCAGATGCCTGTTGAAGAGAAGGTTATCTCTGGGCAAGGAGAGGGGTGATGTTTGGTTTTGGATTTTTTAAAAAAGATTTTACGTATTTATTTAGAGAGAGAAAGCACGCGCACAGCTGGGGGAGGGGCAGAGGGAGAGGGAGAGAGACTCTCTAGCAGACACCCTCCCCCATCGTGGAGCCCAACGTAGAGCTCCATCTCAGGACCCTGAGATCATGACCTGAGCCAAAATCAACAGTCAGATGCTTAACTGAGACAACCAGGTGCCCCTTGGGGTTTTTGTTTTGTTTTATTTTGAAGTAATCTCTACACCCATCGTGGGGCTCAAACCTACTACCCCAAGATCAAGAGTTGCACAATTCACTGACTGAGCAGCCAGGCGCCCTCTATATTCTTGGAATTTTTTGATTTATTTTTAAAAGATTTATTTATTTATTCGACAGAGGGGGAGCAAGCACAAGTAGGGAGAGCAGCAGGCAGAGGGAAGAGGGAGAAGCAGCCTCCCCGCCAAGCAGAGTGCAGATGTGGGGCTCGATCCCAAGATCCCGGGACCATGACCTGAGCCCCTGGGACCATGACCTGAGCTGAAGGCAGACGGTTTACGACCGAGCCACCCAGGGGCCCCTGTTCTTGGAATTTGTGAAGCTGGGTGGTAGTGAGGGAGGAAACAGCCAGGGGGTGTCTTTTCCTCTACCAAAACCACACCTGGTTTGCATCTACCTGGTCGTGGTACTTGGTTCGAATGAAACAAAAAGTGCTCATGGCCCATGAAACGTTCTCAGGTGCCTGGAATAATGTTAAACTATGGCCACGTATCAATTCACTTCCAATCCACTCTTGCATCTGAACGCGTGTGGCCCCACTTATTCAAGCCCCAGCTTCAAAGACGGAGAGTGAATGATAGGCCTCTTGCCCGGCTAGGAACTCCCTGGCACGAAGATAGCATTTTCCCCAGTTCCCAGCACTTAAGAACTTGAAGAAGTTAGTCTGTTTGGAGGCCTGAGAGGGAGTAAGATTTGATTATGAAGGCTACTGCATTTACAAAGCCCCTGTTATTTGATAGACAAATTCTGGGTCATAAATGCACCTTTAGAGGACCCTTAACGGGAGGCTTGCACAAACGCTTCTGAAATTGTGATGAATCTTGTGCGGCGAAGCACATGCTGTCCCATCTGCCCAGTCAGATCCACTCTCCTGGGGCCACCCACCCGGAGGAGGTGGGAGGCAGGAGGCCACCCATCTCGGGCCTGGCTGAGCACTGAGCTCAGGTGTAAAGCTTAGGGACAGGAAATGCAGTGGCTTATTTAAAGCATCCTCCTGCTCACCTCCCAGGGGTTCTGTGCTAATCAATTGGCATTAATAAGATAAACTAATTGGGGGTGGCCTGGCTCACAGGCCAGGCTCTCAGCTGCTACCTCCTGGCTCTTAGCGCTGGCAGCCGGCAGGAATTGTGCTGGGAGTGAGGGGCGGGGTGGGGGATGGGGCCGAAACTGAGGATCCTGGGGTCTGGAGCACAGGGCCCCTGATTTGCTCCTTTGCTTTTCCCCAGCCTGCTGAGTCAGGTCCTTGCAGCAGGAGGCACTCTTGACCATTTGGATGTATAGTTCCCTTGGCAGAGTAAAATCACAGCCCATAGGAGATGGACAGGATGCAGAGACACAGAAACCACATTTTCCTGATAGAAAACAGAGACACATGGTCACTGGATGTTTATGCATTTGCTGTGTACAGAGGTGGTGTCCGAAAGATAACATGGAGGTTGGAATGTTGCAATGGATGGAACATTGCAGTGGTTTATGAAAAGCAATAGGGAAAACCTCTGTAAATTTCACTTTACCCAGGAAATCAGTGGCTCCATGTAAGAGATCTTCTGTGGTTGCTACATGAGCGCAAATATTTGCTTTGGCCACGTTTCCATACCCAGCATGGTTATTTCTGGCTACTATGTTTATTTCTCTAAGAAATCTAGCAAAGTCATGTCCATTTCAAATATAAGTAGGGAAACACATTAGTATTCAAGCTATAAGGACAGCCAGACTTCTTTATATTTTTTTCCTTTGGTCTGTTTAATTTTTATGTATTTGACAACACCTAATGGCAATCTGTGTATTTCACTTAGCCCGTATTTATTCAAGGGGGCATTCTTTATAGTGTGTGCTTCTAGATGGTCTCAGCCTGTCTCAGACCACAGATGTCTGTGTAATTCTTTGACCAGCAAGGAGCCCAGCACCGCATATAGGGAAGGACTTCGAATGACCCATTCTGAACAACTCTTTTATTTTAGTTAATTTAAATTTAAATAGCCACATGCTGCTAGCGGTTACCATCATGCCATACTAAGATCTATCTATGTTCATCGCAGCTCTGTTTTTATTCATGCATCCTTTCGCCCATTCAACAAATACTTCCAGAGCTTCAGCCCTGAGCAGCGCCCTGTGCTGGGCTCTGTGGATTTCAGGATTCCCCGCTCTCAGGAAACTTGCAGTCTAGCAGGGGAGACATACTGATAAGGAAACATGGTGTGATGAGCGCGGGGAAGGAGAATTTATCATGTGCCCTGCTGCCCAGATGAGAGGCTGGGTCTGGCAGAAGGAGAGAGTTTTTCCAACGGGAGTTGTGTTTAAGCTGGGTCTTAAAATAGTAGTACACCACAAAGTTAAAATGAGCGAGGGGGTTCAGGAAAAGAAGTTGTTTAATATATTTTACCTGTTTGATCGTGATGGCATGGATGCCTTTGTGGTTAGCCATGCATGATCTCTCTGAATTCTACTCATACAAATAGGTTTGCAAGACAAGTGCGAAAGAAAAATCTCTCTTAATTTTTTGAAGTTTTATTTAATTAAGGAACCTCTACACCCAGTGTGAGGCTCGAACTCACGACCCTGAGATCAAGAGTCGCATGCTCTTCTGACCGAGCCAGCCCGGCACCCCATTTTTAATGTTTTTATTATTTTTTTAGTTTTAAGAAAAAGCTCCTCTGACAAGGGTTTTCTAAATGCCAGGATTTCCCAGCTGGGGAGGGATTGTGTTCATTCTCCTGTTTGGGGACAGGATCAGAAAGCAGCCTGCCTGGAAGATCAGTCCTTAAAGGCCTCTAGAAAACCAGGGTTTCACACATTTAGAGAGAGAAAGAGTGTGAAGCTGATTGTCCTCTTGCTGGCTGGTAGGAAGTTGGAGAGAAAGACTGTCTGCTTTCCCTACTATTGCTGGGAAGCAGGTGCAGGACTTTCTCTGCAATAGAGAACAGCTCCAAAAAATCCTTCTCTAATACATTGATGCAGGTGAAATTTGCCCCCAAACCATCTTTGCAGATAATCTTAAAAGGAAGGGGCGCCTGGGTAGCTCAATGGGTTAAGCCTCTGCCTTCGGCTCAGGTCATGATCCCAGGGTCCATCGGGCTCTCTGCTTAGCAGGGAACCTGCTTCCTCCTCTCTCTCTCTCTGCCTGCCTCTCTGCCTACTTGTGATCTCTGTCTGTCAAATAAATAAATAAAATCTTTAAGAAAAGGGAAAGTTGCCCTGTGCAGAAGTAGGTACCAGGATGTTTCCAGTCTGCCTCACTGGGAGCAGGGACTAGCCTAGGACACACACCTAGACTCGGGGCTGGCTACCTGCTGTTCCAGGGCCTCTCCTCTTCTCCACCTGCCTCCTTGTTTACTGCCCAGTCTACTGGGAGTGGAATTTCGCCTGCTTAGGATAGAAAACTAATTCCACACACCAGAGGCCGGCTCTGCATCTGGGAGCCAACAGCCTGGTGATCAGAAGCCCAGTTCTGCCCTTAGCAGTGCTGGGTGGGAGGCTAATCCAAAGGAGATTTTATTTTTTATTTTTGAACTCCAAAGCAGGGCGAGGGGAAGCAGGTGGAAAGATGCCTTCCAGCCTGGAACCGGGTGGGGGCAGTAATGCTGGAGATTTGTCTATCATAGCTTCTAGCTTCTTGGAGGACCTGTAAGAAACCGGGGCCCCCTGGATGCTTCTCCCATCCACTTTCTCTGCACCTGCCTTCTTGCTCTCCTGCACTGTGAGGGACATAGACTCTGGGAACGTTCTAAAATTTGCTCCTTCTAGTGTCCCTTCGAGCACGCTCCTGAGCTTGTTTTCCTATGTCGTCCCCTGCCCACCTTGCTGTTGCTGAGTGTGGCTCTCGCTCTGTTCTTGTTCTTCCTCGCGGTGCCAGAATTTCTTCCCTACGGCACTTGTCCACAGTGGGTCAGTGTAAGAGAGTGTGGAGGACTGGGAAGGGGGCGGAGTCTCTGAGATCTTTGTGCAAATCCCAATTCCACCCTTTACCATCTTCAAAGTTAGCAGCAGCCCCCAAGAACACCCTCACTTCTGACATCATTTGCAAGCTTGGGCATTCCCAAGACCACGGTCAGATTCTATAATGCACCAGTAGAACACACAGAACTCACCGGAAGCTAGAATACCTCCAGTTAAGTTTTTCTTTTGTTCTTTTTTTTAAAGATTTTGTTTATTTGACAGAGAGAGAGCAGAAGCAGGGGGAGAAGCAGGCTCCCTGCTGAGCAGAGAGCCAATGCGGGACTTGATCCCAGGACCCTGGGACCATGGCCCAAGCTGAAGGCAGACGCCCAACCAACTGAGCCACCCAGGTGCCCCCATTGTTCGGTTTTATTACATCGAAGGGATACGGATTAAAGTCAGCCCAGAGAAGAGGCACATGAGGCAGAGTTCAGGAGAGCTCCAAATGCAGAGCTTCTAGTCCTCTTCTCCCCATGGAGACACGCAGACAGCGCTACTTTCCAGTGATGTGATGCCAACCAGGGAAGCTCCCCCAAGCCTTAGTGTCCAGAGTTGTTAGTGAGGCTCAGTCAGGTAGACACGGCTGACCACCTGTGTAGCTAACTTCCCTTTCCAGCCTCTCTGGAGGTTGAGCTGATACGTGCCCGAAGCCTCCACCGTAAATCACTGTGTTTGCATAGACCACCCAGTGTGGCCTCAGGCCCCCAGGTAAAGACACTTTTATCAGGCAGGACATCCCACAGGTTCAGAGATGACCTCCCAGAAGCCAAGGGCAAGGCTAGGCCTCTCTTTGGGCCAGTTAATCCTTTACCACATCTCATCTGTGTGAGGCTGAGATCTTCCTAGCCTCACTGGGTCTCTCTTTCCTCATCAGCACACTGGAGGCAATGACCACAAATCTTACTGGGGTCTTGTGACAGCCAAGTGATATGACAGACGTCAAGGACCTGGTATGTGAGAGGCTTCAGTGAAGATGTGGTCCCTTCTGATACCCTCCAGGTGCTTGGTTCTCATCTCCTAACTTGGCCCAGGGTGTCAGTCCCTCTCTCCTCTTCTTCCCACCCCTTATACTAACTTCCTTTCCCCGGAAAAGGGTAACAACCTACACATTGTTATTAAGCTGTTCTTCTTTTTAAAAGATGTGTGTGTTGGGGCACCTGAGTGGCTCAGTGGGTTAAGCTTCTGCCTTCGGCCCAGGTCATGATCCCAGGGTCCTGGGATTGAGCCCCGAAAGGGGCTCTCTGCTCAGCGGGGAGCCTGCTTCCTTCACTCTCTCTCTGCCTGCCTCTCTGCCTGCTTGTGATCTCTGTCTGTCAAATAATACAAAACAAAACAAACAAACAAAAGGTGTGTGTGTGCATTTTATTTTTTTTTAAGTGGCTGCATACCTCTCCATTGCACAAATGAACACAATATATTGGATCGTTGCCCTCTGGATGAGCTACAGCGAATAGCCCTAGGCATTCGCATCTTTGTGACTTGTGCTAGTGTTTCTACAACCTGGATTTTTCAAGGTGGCACTGATGGGGCTAAGGGTCTATTCAAAGTCTCTCGATGGTATCAAGTTAAGCCTCCACCCCAAATGCATGGAACGGCCAGTTTCCCCATGCCTGCAGGGGGCCACGTGTAGGAGACTGGCTTGATAACAGACACTGCTGGGGTCCGGCCCTGTCTCTCAGCTTCCACCATCCCTGCACATGCCCAGTGTCCTACTACATCGGAGACTCGGTGTACGGGTCTTTCTCTTCGCCTGGCTTTAGGCAGAGCTTGTGCCACTGACTGGGAGCAAGGAGAAGCTAGAGGATGTGAAAGTCACCGGTGACTTGCCATTCACCATGAGGCAGGACACAGTGAGCAGGATTTCAGGTCCAGGGTCAGCAAGAGTCCATGCCCGCTGGGGTTTCAGCCAGAACTTGAAATACAAATTCGGGGAAGAAGAGGAAGCAGGAGGGCCAGATGAATGTCTGGAAAGAAAAAAGCAACCACTGTCTGCCCTTGGCACTGAGAAGTTCTGTTCCTGACACACCAGCAGATCAGCTTGCACCAGATCCAGGCCTGTCTTTGTTCCTAGTGTCCATCACCACCAGCAGGTGGTGTCCCCTGATCAGGACAGGCCAGTGGCTGGGGACAGTGAGGCCAAGGAAACCCCTCCTTCCACCCCATCTGGGCATCTGGGAGCCTTACATGCCCATCAGATCTGTACTTTCCTTTTTTACACTAAGGTATTAGATGAGAGCTCCAGTTTGAATGACCAAATCACTGCCTGATTCCTATCTGCTTCATCTTCTCTCTAGGACTCAGTTATCCCAGCTGTTTAAAAAAAAAAAAAATGAAGGAAAGAAAGAGAAGTAGTAACTAACATATGTGCAGAGCACTTGGTGTACAAAGTACCTTATCTCCTTGAACCTCACCCCACTTTACAGATGACAAAAATAAGTCATAGAGGGGATAATTGATCTGCCCATGTTCACCTGCTGGTCAGCCAGGACTTTCCTGGAAAATCCTGTGTTTCTTCAACTTGCCCATACTGGAAGATTCTAACATTGTAAATATAAGATTTTTAGGGCCTGCCCTAAAATAGTGAAATTAAGTAGGTGCCTTCAGACACATCTGGGCTTTAAACCATTGCTTGGGCTTGTTTGTTTTCTCCTCTCGAGTAATAATAAGACGATATTTATTAAGTGTTTATTATATGACAAACATTGTACTACATAATTATTTTGCTTATCCTTACAATAACTCTAGGAGGTAATATAATTATCCCCATTTTACAGATGAAGAAACTGAGCTTGACAAGGTCAATAGCAATGTCCTGCGTATAGAGAAGCCAATGGAGATTGGAACTCGTCAAAAGGCTCCAGAGAGAATCTTCAAGGAGATAAAACTAATCTCTGATAGTTCTGAACATACAGATAGAGACAATTGATGGAGAATTTAGAGTTGAATTATAATCACTGTATACAAACAAGTAAACAAAACATGATAATTACTAAGTCCAGAAAAGACCAGAAAGTTTGCAGGAAAAGCAAAGGTCAGTTCTGAATGGGATTTCAGTTGTCCTAGTAAATACTTCTTTGGATATAAACAATATCAAGATATAACTAAATTGGGAGGTGGGGAGGGGGACAGGAAAGCTATGTGAGAGATGAAGGTAGGACTGAAAGAGTGTATCTTATAGCGTTTTCACTACTCATCAAGAGAGAATGCCTGAACCAGAAGCAAGAAGTAGCAATTTAGCATGTTATTTAGAAACAGGGAGGAAAAGAAACAGCTCAGAAGAAACAGCTCAGAAGAGTTGAAAGTGATGGCTTCTGGTGAGGCAGAGCATGAGGGAAATGTATTTCATAAGAAATCTCATAGAATGATTTGACTCTGATTCAGCTCTATGCTTGTGTAGCTTTAATTATATTTTTTAAAGAAATAAAAGGAAAACAAGTAAATTGCCCAAGTTGACCCAGATCTGATGTGGTGGAGGTGGGATTTGAACCCTCGCAGGCTGCCTTTAGAGCTAATGGCAAAGCCACTGTGCAATATGGCCTATGAAATATCTATGTCCTAGCGCTATAAACAGCAAGTGGCTGATATATACAAGAAACCCAGTGGCTGGGTTTAGTACTTAAAAAAGGGAAATTACTGGGGTGCCTGGGTGGCTCAGTGGGTTAAGCCTCTGCCTTCGGCTCAGGTCATGATCTCGGGGTCCTGGGATGGAGTCCCGCATAGGGTTCTCTGCTCATCGGGGAGCCTGCTTCTCTCTCTCTGCCTGCCTCTTTCTCTGCCTACTTGTGATCTCTGTCTGTCAAATAAATAAATAATAATTTTTTTAAAAAGGAAAATTATTTTCTTTCTCTCATTGAGCCAGCCACGTGGACACTTCTGGTAAGGAAGAGAGTGGGGTCCTGTCTTGGGTTCAGGCCTGAGGGGCCCTGGTGCTTTGAAGCACCTTCCTCTGAGTTCTCTAAGTGGCCCTCCAGTGCCTGGGGACAGTGTCGTCTGGACGGGGCTCCTCAGTTTCCAGATTCTCCCCTTCAGAGAATTTTCCAACCCTGTACATTCCCTCCTGCCCCTCCCCAAAGGGGTTGACCAGACACCCCCAGGAGCCCCAAGACTGGGCTACAGGGCCATCCCAGGGCCTGGGGTCAGGCCAGGCTCCAGGAGGGTACACTATTTCATTCATCGGATTGTGTGAGGCCAGGCTGCCAGAATGATGCTGAGAAAAGATCATGAGTGAAATCAGATTGTTTGTGTAGATGGGGGTCCTGCAGAAACTTTTGCCCAGGGGCAGCTATGCTCTCAGGCCCTTGCCCTATGGACCGTCCTCTGTTTCCCATGACATAGTTCTTACCCCATAGCTCTGATTACAGGTCTCAAAGCAGCCAACGGAAGAGGGGAACATTTTGTCAGTTACCTGTAAGATCCTGCCCTCAACTTTTCACTATTCATTGGAGGAGGACACTGAGGAAGTGTCATGTCCTTCTGAGAGACTTAGTCACAGGGCCAGGACTAACGCAGATCTCCGGCCTCCCGGTCACTGGACTTCCTCCATCCTATCTCAAGTTTGGGACCAGGCCTGCGTCCCCGGAGGGCAGAACAGAATCTCCCGTTTTTAAACGACGACCACGCTAGCCCCAGCAGGAATCGCAACTTTCTGACACCCCTAGTTCGGGATCCAACCATTCTTCAATCAACAAACGTCCCTGGAGAGTCTACCCCAAGCAAGCAAGTCTCCCTGGGAACACAAGCGCTCCGACACATTTCTGCCTCCAAGAAGTCACAGTCTGATGGTGGAGGGGCATTTTCAGGGCAAAACCTGATACCGCGGGGGCTTCCCGGACGCTCCTTTCCAATGCCGGTGGGTGGATGGGGGAGAAGAGAAAGCAGGAGCTTTTTTTCCCCCGCGGCGCAGGCCTAGCGAACCTCTCTCGGACGCGCCGGGCGGGGCTGCGCTCGGAGCGTCTTCCGCCCCCCCCTCTCCGTCCGGGTCCCCGCCCGGCGCGCGAAGGGAGGGGCGCGGGGGCGCGCACGCAGGACGGCGGGGCCGCGCCGGCCGGCCGGGGACGCGCACGGGCCGGTCTCTGCCCTAATGCGGCGGCTGGCGGCGAGAGGCGCTGCAGGGGACGCGGGGGAAGTGGCGGCGCCGGCGACGGACAGCACGGACTGCGCCCAGGGCCGGAGCCCGCGCCCTCGGAGGTAGGCGAGCGCGGATACCGGACAGGTGGGGGTGCGGTGGAACGGGGGTCATGGACACCCATCTAGCGACACCCCCCTTGTTGCCGCCCTCTTCTGCCCGTCTCCATCCCCCGACCGGTCCCCATCCCCCTCTGACTACATCCCCGTCCCTTCTCGTCTCCACACCATCACCTGCCCCGAATCCATCCTGTTCTGTGGATATCTGCACCCACCCCCATTCAGCTCTCACCCCCCTGCCCACCCCAACACCCTTTCTGTCTCATTGGCCTCATTCCCTCCCCCTTCCTGCATCCTCGACCTCTTCTTGCCTTCCGTCCCTGCCTCATCCACAGCCCTGCCCTTATACCTGTTTACCTCCACACCCCACCCTGGATGACCCCATCTTTCCTATCCCTCACATCAGCCCCTCTCCTTGGCCTCCCCTGTCCTCATCCCCACCTCATATCCCCGTCACTCTGTGTGCCTGTCTCTCCATCTGCTCCCTCAGTTTCTGTCCTCCCCAGGTCCCTCTGCACACCCTGTCCCGGCCGCTTCCCAGCTGCCTCTTGGTTTCCTCCTGCACCATAGTCCCTCTCAAGAACCCCATCTTCCCCTCGTCTGTTAGCTGGCCTGCCCCCCATCACCTTTTCCATTTGCCCTTCCTGGTGCTCTGGGTATCCACAAAGCTTGTACTGAGCCCCCATCACCTGACACGGGGCCCTCCTTCCCTGCTTGGGGAGGCCTAGGGCTCTGAAGGCCTGATGTAGTCACGGTTGTGGAATCCACTTATAACCCCTTTCTGCATGTTTGATCCAATTCATGGCTTGGGGGTGAAGGATGCTGGGGGCTAGTAGGCCTCTTGTGTTCCTCCTCAGCCTCCCCTGGTTCAGGTTTGGTTTCCTAGATGGACTGTGGGAGGGAGTGCTAAGCATAGGGAAACTAGGTTGGACAAGAGGCAGGGTCCAAGGGAATGGCTGAGGACCTCTTACTGGTCTTGTTCTGAGCCCTGGGATGCAAAGGCCTGGATGCGGAGCCCCGCTGGAAGGTTGGAGAATTTTGGATTTTAGAGAGAATTCTTCAGCCTCCAAGTTGGCACAGCTGCCATGAGTGTGGCCCATGGCCTGGGCTGAAGAGAGGGCAGACTGCTGAATCACTTAGACTCTGGTCCCCACAGCAGCCCCTCTCCTGCCTCGAGCCAGGTTCTGCTCCTGATTCCTTCCTTGGCATTTGGCAGCAGGCTGTGTGTGTGTGTGTGTGTGTGTGTGTTGGGCAGAGATGCCTCCTTCCCCAGTCTGGAGGAATGGATGACAGTGCCCCTTTCCAGCCTGTCTGTCTGCCTGGGATGAGGGCCTGGTGTAGCTACCCTTGGAACCGTGATGAGCCCTGCTGGGGCCCAATCAAAGCTCCAGCAACGGCAGACTGCAGGCCTTTGAGACATGGTTGGGCAGGAGTTGAATTGTTTGTATGGGGCCAGAGACCAGCAGGTTCAGAACCCACCGAACTTGAGACGTAAGTAAGAGAAGCCCAGGGAAAAATGTGTGTGGTAAGTGGAGGCTCTGGAGGACAGGGGCCATACCAGCTGTGGGAGAGGGGAACAGGGAGAGGAGGGAAGGCAGAAACCTGTCCTCCGCTCTGGTTTGGGGATGGTTGGATCTGGTGGAATTGCGCTGCAGGAGGAATTGGACGAAATTGGGGAGAAGGGTGTCATTCTAATCTTTTGTGTTGACCGAGTTGGCCCTTCTTTGTGTGTGTGTGTGTGTGTGTGTGTGTTGAGAAAACTGCTGGGTTTTCTTTTCTTTCTTTTTTGTTTTTTTGAGTTGCGCTTCTGAGGGATTAATATCTTCCCCTTTGGATTCAGCTGAAAGTGTGTGTGTGTGTGTGTGTGTGTGTGTGTGTGTGTAGATAAAGAATGAGAATAGCACAAACGAGGAAACAGAGTCATTCACATTTAACCCCACAAATTGTGTTTGCTCCCTCGGACAGGGGATGGTAGCCCAGTTCCTATCTTGGGGACTTCAGCTAAATCCCCAGGGCTTAAATTGGGGGTGAAGAGCACGTTACTGATGGGTTCTGTCCCATCTCGGTAAGGGTCCCTCTCTTTAGAAATCCCAGTGTTTGGACTCCAGCTCATGTGCGACAACCCTAAAGGGGACTTAGGCACTGCCTGGCAAGGGGGAGGGGCGTGCGTCTAGGGGGCTGGCTGTCCACCACTTTGTCACCTTTCTGCGCCCCCTCCCGTCCTAGGGGGTGGGGCGGGAAGCTTCCCCAGGCGTTTCCTGGCCCGGGAAGGAGGCAACACCTGGAGGTCTGCGGGAGAGCTGATTGGATTAAGGTTCTGACGTTGAAATGCTTGATTGGGGCTGAGGTTATGTGGGGGATTCTGATAACAAGGTACATATTTGCTGGTTTTGTGCAATGACTCTCACCCCAGATCCATAGTTTAGCATCACAGAGGCTTCGAAGAGATAAATCAAGGCACAGAGAAAGAGGAGCGGGCTCCCCGGAGAGCTGGAGCCAGATGCAGCGAGCTCCCTGTGGGCTGAAGCCGATTGGCTTCCGGGGCTGCTGCTTTGGGGCTGCTGCTTTCGGGGCACATTGAGGAGGTGGCTGCTCTCCGGGGTGGGGGAAGTTCTGGCTTGGCTATCTGAGGAGGAGTTTGCGGAGGAAGGTCCCTTTTCTGCAGTGACCGAGGGACAGAATTCCAAGGCTCCCATCGCTCTGTTCTTGCATCGTGTTCCCTTCCCTTGGCACAACTGTCCTCTAAGCCCATCGGAGAGCTGGCATGTGAGGCTCATCACTCAGTCTTTAGAGAAAAGAAATCCTCAGGACACCAGAAAGTTGAGGGGGGAGGCAGAGTAGTTTAGTCTTCAGTCTGCTTGACCTGGAGGGCAGGGGGTGTGGGGGTGTGGGGATTGAGGGCGAGAAGAACTCAAGGCCGGCTCCGTACTTATTTATTTAGCAAATACAAATGAAGCCTGCAGTTGCTGCCCTGCTCCGGGTGGGGCTTCTAGAGATGAAAACTGAGACAGCATCTGGTCTCTCAGAGCTCCCAGTGTCCTGGAGAAGAGAGACAAGTACACAGACAAACACCACAGAGAAGCTTGAGTGAGAACATCTGGACAAGGACATAGAGAGGCAGGTCCTTCATTCCAGTGGTATCAGCCCCCTCTCCTCCAAAACCATGAAGACAACTGAGTGAGTCTGTCCAGAAGGGTGGGTCTGGTCTGGCCCTAAAGTCGACTAAGGAAAGGGATGGAAGAGGAGGTGAGATGTAAGATATTACCAGATCCCTGGCTTTAGGGGGAAGAGCTAGGACAGCTGAACCTCAGTGGGTGCTGCTTTAGCCCCATGGGGGTAGGGCCCCCAGAGGGAACTCTGGGACAAGTTCAAGGCTACTCAACTCTCCCATTTCCATCTCCTAAGCCCTTGTATTTTAGGGGCAAACTGTGGTCTGGGTATGCTTAGAATGTTTTTTTTTTTTTTTTGCCCTTTATTTATTTATTTTTAAAGATTTTATTTATTTATTTGACAGACAGAGATTACAAGTAGGCAGAGAGGCAGGCAGAGAGAGAGGAAGGGAAGCAGGCTCCCCGCCAAGCAGAGAGCCCAATGCGGGGCTCGATCCCAGGACCCTGAGATCATGACCTGAGCCGAAGGCAGAGGCTTTAACCCACTGAGCCACCTAGGCGCCCCGTATGCTTAGAATGTTACAGGGAGTCAGAGGACAAGAAGCCCAGTCTGCCCTCCCAGGAGCTAACTATCTGATGGGAAGTAGCAAGTACATGCCTGGTGCGTGCTCAGAAACAAGATAAGGAGGAAAATCCCAAGCTCTGGTAGGTGGGGAAGGGTCTTGGAGTCCTGGGGAGGCCAGAATCAGGTGGGAGTCATCAAAGAAGTCCAGGTGGGGGAGGGGAGGGTTTTGAAGTAATTCTCTTGAGCCCAGGCCACCAGGCACATCCACAGTTGAACTGGGAAAGAACGTGAGGATGGAGACCCTCAGTCTTATCTGTCTGAGGAGCCCCTTCTTCCCCACACTCTAAATTTAGCTCATTTCATTAGTGTGTCCTGAGTCTTTGAATATATCCAAGGAATTGTGCTAGTGGTTGGGTGTATGAGTGAGTTGGAGAGAGAGAAACAAAAACAAAGGAAAATTCAGTACCAGAAATGCTCTAGCAGAGGCTGGATGAGTTCCTGGCATTGTAGGAGCATGGCTGAGGAGTCGTGGTAGACTGTAGGACCTGGAGTGATTGTCTTCCACTGTTGCGATACACCCTGTTTCAGCCAGAGCAGCTCGATGTCAAACTTTTGAACATTTACTCAAAATGCCCAGCTAGAGCCCATGCCTAGCTGCAAGGGCAGAGGTTGGATGCATCCGGCCTGGTCCTTGGGCCTGCAGGGGAGGGCTCTGGGAGCTAATGGCCGTGCTGGGTGCTTGAGTAGGCACTTCCAAAGCTCTGCTGACCTGCAGCACCAGTCAGATTGTGCCAGCCAACTGGAGAACTCCCGAGCCACCCTCCTTTCTTAGATCTTGAGGCAGGCCAAGAAAAAGAAAAGTGTCTTACTATCGTAGTCATCATTCTAGATAGTTTGCTGTGTGCTAGGCACTCTGCTATGTACTTATGCATCACTTCATGTAATCTTCATAAGGGTGAACCCTAAAAAAAGAAGTATTGCTAGGATTCTGGTTTTATAGATAAGGAAGCAGACTCAGAAAGGTGGTTATTTAAGATTGAAGAACAGGTAAGTTGTAGAGCTAGAATTTAAACCTGTGTGTGTTTGCCATCAAAGCCCATACACCTCTCCTATATATTATACGAGAGTAAAAATAAAAACCTGGGATGTTTTAGCCCAAGGCTGTCTAGGAAAATCTATTAGAAAGGCCCAGTTATCATACATCTTTGAGTACTTCCTATGTCCCTCTGAAGGATACAGAAACTTTCAAATGGGGGAAATACATGGAAATATGTGACAACTCTTAGGAATCATATAAGACAGTATGCAATTAAGTCTTAAGACCCTGGAGAGTAGACCTTCAAAGGAAGGAGTGATCCCTTGGTATGACTGTTGGAGTCAGGGAGGTGACAGGCGTAGTAGAAACTACTCAGCCTTTGAGGTCAGACTTACATTCAAACCTTGGTTCTTCCAAGGAGCTGCAGCTTGCCCATCTGTAACGTGGAGATGTTAATATGAACCTTGCAGAGCTGTTCTAAGGATTAAATGTGAGAAGGCAGTGAAGGCCCCAGCAGGGCACCTGGCTGGTAATAAGTACTCACCAAATGTTAGCGGCTCTTCACAGAGGAGGTGAGAATGGGGCTGAGGCCTGCAGAATCCCTTGAACTGGTGGAAGAGGAGATTATCCTAGATGAGGGAACCCACCAGGTTAAAACCTGGTGATTAAAACCTGATGGGTTGGGGTTCCCTGGGAAAGAAGTGACCTTCCTCATCTAGCCTGCTCTCTCCAGGTCCTTGTGATGAAGTCTTACAGGAAAAGGACATCACCCTGAAAAGCGGGAGGGGCTTCTCTTTTACTTCCGGCCCTATCATTATCAGAGCTTAAATGTGTTTCTGTCTGTAAAACCAGAAGATTGCTCAAAGTCTCTTGTCCTAGAAGCTCATGTCTCTGGAATATGTCATTGATTAATTTCTTGTCCTGCCCTTCTTCTCCCAAAGGTCATGCCTTGATAAAGTTAGGGTGCCTGGGATTCGGTGGGCTCATCCCCTGGGGCTGTTGTCATCCCCTCCTCTCCTGCAGCTCCCTTCTCTGGGAAGCAGCTGCCTGAGCATCTGCTTTCTCCTCCTTCACCTGCTCCTCCTCACTCATCCCCTCCCAGGCTGGGCCAGCCCCTCCTGAAAGGCCTCCCCGGCGGCCCCTCTCCCCGTCATTATGATGCTAATCGTGTTGTTAATTTTTCTGAGATGCTGAAAGAAAGCCCCAATCTGTTCTAATGAATTTAATTAGAGAGGGGCTTGGAGGGCTTCAGAACCTCTTACCAGGATCACAATAAACAGAGTTAACGAGATAAACAGCCTGGGATCAGCGGCTCAGGGGTAGGAAGGGAGGATTTCCCACTCAGTCCTAGAATGAGGAAAGCCCCCAGCACCCAGAGTTGGAAGAAGGCTGTGTGAGCAGCTGTTGACTTGTGGGTTCTCTTTTGGGCTGTTTCCACTGGCCCCACCCAGCCCCAGGTGGGAGGAGCTTCATACCTAGTTCTGCCCTTCAGTGGGAGCTGCACCTCTGAGAAGGTCCTATCGTTGTCATCATCATCACCAAATATTTGTTGAGCACCTGCTGTGTGCATAAGGGGTCCGCCACCATCTTCTGGAGGCTCATGAGACCCCATCTCCTCCCTAAAGAGAAATGAAGATACGTGTTCATATATAAGAAACACTTGCTAATTCCAGACAGTAAATGCTAAAAGATTGGCAGGAGATTATGTTGGGTTTAGGTGATCTGGAAAAGCTTCTTGCGAGAGGAAGTACTTGAGGTCTTGAGATAGCAAAACTTGAAGACTTAATAATCAGAACTCTTGGAGTAAGAGCAGGAATGTGCAGGGGATCTTTGGAATGAATAAATGGTATGGTTGGGTGCGTGTAATTCAGTAGTGAGGGAATATGTCTGGGACGGTTTATTGAGATGTAATTGTAGAGGACCCTGAGTGCTGGAGTCTTTGCTCTTCTAACCTGATTGTGCTGGAGTCTCTGTGCTTTCCTTCTCGGGAAACAGCATGACCAGCTTGGGGGAGTGCCTAAAACAGGATGGTTTTTGTGCTGAGCTCACTGTCCTGGATCTAGTTTAGGCCAGTGGGGGTGGATTGACCAGATGCTAAGTTTTGTTCTCTGATCTTGTGATTTTCTGGGATGCAAGTGAATGGCTGGCAGAGCAATTCCAAGGACTTTTCCCGGTGAGAGTTCCCTCCTTCTTGACTGATGCTGGCCAATTTCCTTTGGCAGTAGCATCTTTTGCAAGTATTCAGTGGAATCTTCCAGTTCCAGGGTCAGTGAGTTTCGTAACTTGTCTCTTTATATTACTAAGACTTCTCAGAGTGTGTGTATGTTCATGTGTGTTTGTGCTTGGGGGTACATGTTGTCTATGTTAGTGGAATTATTCCAACTGGATCCCGATTCTGTCCAGATCTTTATTTGCAACACAACAGTTGTTGAACATTTGTGAGCCTTAATTTCTCCAGGTGCAAGGGAGGAAAAGTCATCCCTATATCTTATTGTGTGTGTGACTCCATAAACTGAATGCTTTGAGAATAGGATTTCAAACACAAGGAATTATAACTAGGATTTTTGACAGGAAGTATAACACTGAGCTGAAATTTTCAGTCAGTTCTCTGTCCCCTTTGGAACTTCTACCTGTGAGATTAGCCAATGTTTTATTTGGGGGCATCACCAAAGATGATGCCTTTTGTTATTGGCCATAGTCTGTCTGGGCTTATGCATCATTAGTGGTGAAGTTAACACTGCTGTCAGCTGTTGGTTGGCCTGTACGTGTGTGTTTATATTGGAGACACTGTTATAATGCCCATTGTGTGGTATTTTTCCACACATTGGTGGTGACATGTTCTTTATAAAGGAAAATGCCTTTGAGGCCACAGGCAATTTTCCTATGCTGATGTAGACAAGGACAGGACAGAAACTAGATCTCTTTCTGATCATCATCACGCACTGAGTGGAATTGAAGGCTTTGGGACTCATGTTGGGAACTAAACCAGAGTTCTCTGGCTGACCCAAGCCCTGGGCTATGCCTTGTGGGGTTTCTTAAATATATTATAAAATATATATAATATTTGTTGCACCTATAGTCAGTCTTCAAAGGCTCTATTTGCATGGCACACTTCTAGGTGGCTTCTTGTTTTGAGAGCATCTTTAATCTCAGAGAGTGTTAGAGATGGTCTAATCCAAGATCATTATTTGGCCGACCAAGAAACAGACTCAAAAGGGCTACATATTCTGCTCATGGCTGCATGGCTAGTTATTGGCAGAGGTAGTTCTTCACATACTGGACCACTGGGAACTTTAAAAATTACAGATAAACCTAGTAATTGTGCAAGAGGATAAGTAATTAAGTTCCCTAAAGCATTATCTAAACCAACAATGCTTTGGGATATCAGAGAAGAGAGAAAATTAATGTAGACTAAAGTTCTTTGGGAAGGTTTTGAAGAGAAGCAGGGGCTGGTTTGGGCCTAGGGATGGGTTGGATTTGAGTAGAGAGAGGAAATGGACCTTTCTGGTGGGGTACAGGAGCATAAGCAAAGGTTCACAGGAGGGAAGCTGTGGTCAGGCATTGCACTGGCCAGACTAGAGCAGTGGAAGGTATAGCTGGAGGGACTGGCTGGGGCCAGAGTGCGGAGAATCTTGACCTTGACTGAGTAGTTGATGAGGAGCATTTGAAGCTTCTTGACTGAGCTTGCTCTGTGTCTGGGGTGGTGTTTGAGAGTTAGTTCCTTCTGAAAGGGCGTTTGGGCAAACCGGAATGCTGGAACTTTCTTGTGGGCTCAGGCAGGGAGCTTGCTGCTGTCCAGGGTGCTGACCTGCCTCTGAAAGATTTTCCTCCCCAATGATGCCAGGTTAGAAGGTAAAGCCAGAGAATGTTTAGAGGAATCCAGAGGGATCTAGAAAACAATTCTGGCTAGGACTAGGAAATGCGTGGGCTTTCTGGCATCAGCCTAGTTTACCCCATCTGACTTTGCAGTCCTTGTAATGAAAGCAAAAGTATGGATTGGGGGAACTAGTAAATGGCCCTTTTAAGGTGAGACCATGTGTGTGCACATTTGCATGCTAAAATGACCCAATTTGTAGCCTAGTAAATTTTGCCTTAGAGTCTGTATTTACATGAGAGTGTCAGCCCATTTCTCAGCCCATTTCTTCTTTCATTGTGAAAATGCACTCCCTCTACTCAACATTTCCGAGTGTCTAAAACCTTTCCAGGGGGCATCTGGGTGGCTCAGTCCATTAAGCATCTGCCTTTGACTTAGGTCATGATCCCAGGGTCCTGGGATTGAGCCCTACATCGGGCTCCCTGCTCAGTGGAGAGTCTGCTTCTCCACTCCTTCTGCAGCTCCCCCTGCTTGTGCTATCTTTCTCTGTCAAGTAAATAAAATCTTTTTTTAAAAAGTCACCCTGTAAGTAAGTAATAATAACCTGTCAAAAGACCGGAGTAGAAAATTTCCATTGTGTTGGCATATGCAGTGTACATAGGCGTGCCTAACCTTATCATAAACATGCTCGATTTCCATGGGTCTCTGGTCTTAGATTTGGCACATATAAATCTGATTTCCTAAACCAGACTGCATGCTTTTTGAAGATGCGCCTTACAGTTTTCTTGTTTTTTCCCGTAAAATCTCAGTGTGCTGATAGTAATCCTTAATGAACGCCTGCTAGTGAGTAGCTCTCTTTGTTAGCCTGGAGCTATGGGTTTGGCTCCTAGAAAATGTGTGCACATGAATACAAATAATATTTATTGAGCCCCTGCTGGGCGTAAGTCTCTGTACTTGGTACTGTGGGCAGTGACAAAGAGGAGCCGGGATGGCTGCTCTCAGTCTAATGAGAGAGCAAAGGCAGGCACGTGTGAAAACAACACACACACATGACTGATAGATAGAAACAAAGACAGAGTGGTAGCAGGGATGCAGATCTGTGAGTGGGTTGCTGGATGCCGGCAGGGGCAAGATTTTGTGTGTGTCTCTGTCTGGCCTTCTCTCGAGGATTCCCTTCTTCATGAGGCGTAGCTGGTACCAGCCACCTCCTTGCCTCCAAGGACAGTGCTGCCTTTATGGCTGGTCAGGCAGCTCGATGTCTCACTGGGGCTGGGCTGAGGCAGTTTTGCTGTCCTGAGCTGGCCTGTTCCTTAAAGAGCACTCGGGAAGGGAGAGAGGGCTGTGTGGGAGGGGAAGAAACTCCCTTTTCTTCTGGTCCCTGTAATGGTGACAGGGTCTAGCTCTTGAACTTCCTTCTAGCACAGAAGTGTTTTGTTGGGACCCCAGCAGCTCTTGTACATGGAGCCCCGTGATGCAGGGTCAAGCAGCTCTGGGAGAGACAGGAAAGGCAGAGCTTGGTGGCGTGGCTCCTGACAGTCACCTGAGCTCCCCTGCTTTACCCTCAAGGAGTGTGCACTGCCTGGTGGGGAGCAGGTGGGCTGTGTCTCCCAGCTGGGCCTAGGGTGGGGGACTTCTCCGGTTGACTCACAGGAAGGAGCCTGCCCTTTGCCACCTTCTGTGAGCACAAAAGTCACCTGGGACCTTGTTAAAGTGCACAGGCAGAATGATGAGGTCTGATTGGGCCTGAGTTTCTGCATTCCTTACCAGCCCCTAGGGGATGCCAGTACTGCTGGTCAGCAAACCATACTCTGATTGGCAAGGCCCTGTTTGTGGGTTGTCAACCTGGAAACATGCTAGTCTCACGTGGGGAGATTTCAAAATATGCAGACGCTGGGACCCGCTCTACAGCCCAGTAACATAATCTCTGAGAGTTGGGTCCAGGCACCAGAATGTTTGAAAAGCCCCTTCCATGATTCTGATATGTATATATCAGAATGTATATGTATATGTATATGTATATGTATATGTATATGTATATGTATATGTATATATCTCAGCCCTGGCTGAGAACCACTGGCCATCTGGATGGTCTTTCTCTTCCCTCTGATATGCTTTTCACCTGGCTGTGTCTTCCTTACCCCAAGAGACTGTAAGTGCCTCCAGGGCACAGAACGTCTTATATCAGATTACCAGTCATGCCCTATAGTCATCCTAGTCAGCTCAGCTGGTATCAGCATGATGTGTCCCCGTCTATCACTCTGGCCACCGCTCCCATGCGTGCACCATCGGCCACGAAGGATCGAAGAACGTGGCTGGCTTAGAGCAGGCCAGTGCTACTCTTGGGATGACAAGTCAGAGAGGGCATCTAGTACCTAGAACCATGCCTGGCATCTAGGAAACTTTCAGGAAGTCTATATTGAAGGGATGATGACGCCAGTGTGGGGTGGCAGAACGGGCCCTGGATCGAGGAGCTGAAGACCGGAGGGATTGGGGGTCTAAAGGCGAGTAGGGCAAGTTATTTAACATTCCTTACCTTTACTTTTCTCAGTTGTAAAAATGAGAATAATAACGCCTACCTAACGGGGCTATTTAAGTAGAAAATAATGTTGGAAAAGGGGGTCTGGAAATGCAGGTGTTATGCAGACAAGAGATTGTATAAGAATTCATTTTCAAAGTGGTGGGATGAAGCCACAGGTATTGTTGCAAGCTCTTGTTCTAAAGGACCCTCCCAGGCCCCACCACATGTGCCTCTGTCTACAGAAGACCAAGGGGGCTAAGGGAGGTAACACTCACGGGTCGCCTACTCTTTGTCCAGGGCTGTGCTGGCGGCGTGGCTTATGTCCTCTCACTGATTTATCACAACCCTTGGATGGGGTATCATGATCCTGATTACACTGAGAAAATGGGGGCTCTGGATGGGAACCTGCTTGCCCAAAGTAGGACAGCTCTCAGTGGCAGAGCTGGGATTGGCTCTGATTCCAGATTCTCCTCCTCCTGGCTCATTACCCCATGGGCAGCGCTGGGTTCCAGCACGGGCTGATTGATGGTCTCTTGGTTTGAGAAGCTTTCTTGTTTGGGGCTCACTGGTTTTAAAGAGTGACATAAGAGGCTGGCTATCACAGAAACACCAGTCTTCCATTAGGGAACGTTAGAGGGCATGGCCCCGGAGCCTTCTGAGTCTTGGCCAACACTGCACTGTGAAGACGTTGCTCAAAGTCTTCCTCAGGCCCCGAGGCAGAGGCTGTGACACCTTCCCCTATAGAAGAATCACCATCTGCCCCCACAATCCACCCCACCCCCCCAGCCCTCCGCTTGACAGAGCCACTGACCCAGCTCTCGTCTATTTCACCTACCTAGGTTTCCCTTTCATTCTGGACCTAAAAGAAAATGGAAACACAAAAGGGAGCAATCCCATGAGCCTCTCCTCATCCACAGGTGTAACGTCAATGGGTTATTTTTATTTTCATCACCTGGTGCTAGTGCTCCCTCCTCAGGTGAGGAGGGGGAGGGGCCCATCTCCTCCCACAGCTTCAGCTCAGGGAGGAGGTCCCAGTGTCTGCTGTCTTCCTGTCCACCTCTCTTGGCTTCAGCAATGCTGCTGTAAGAACAAGGACACATTCTGGCTGAAGTCAGTCTGGCTAAGTTGTTTGGAAGAAAGGGGAGAGGGCTGGTTTGCAAGGTTTGACCCGTCACAGAGGGATCCACCTGGTCCGGGTGCTTATCTAGGTGTACCTGAGGAGTTCTTTCTTTCTTTCTTTTTTTTTTTTTTTTTTAAAGATTTTTATTTACTTATTTGAGAGGGAGAGACAGGATGACAGAGATAGTGAGAGAGAGCAAGAGTGGGGAGAAGAGGGGGAACCAGGCTCCCCACTGAGCTGGGAGCCCAATGCGGGGCTCAATCCCAGGACCCTGAGATCATGACCTGAGCCGAAGGCTGAGCCACCCAGGTGCCCCTTGAGTTCTTTAACTTGGGGCCTTGTCGGGTATCGGCTGAGACCAACTGAATCCACACCGAGAAAGAGAACTAGAGAGGAAACTCAAGTGACTTCACAGGCACTACAAACAAATCCCACGGTGGGCTTTGGATATGAATATCGCGCTCCTCGCTGAGCTGTGACTAAGTCTCTGTTCGTATCTGGTCCACATTCGTCCTCTTGCTGTGCTCTAATTTGGCTGATCTTTCCCTTATGTATTCCATGAAGTTCTGTGCCGGGATGTTACTTCCCTGTATCAGGGCTGGGATTACAGCGTCCAGAACTTTCTTCAGCTTTAGGAATTTACTGAATTTACACAAGTACAGAGGGTTTATCCATTGTGTTGCTTCAATATTTTCTCTGCTAAATCCCCGTGTATTTTTTTTTAAAGCCATTTTGGCTTTTTTCCCCCTCTCTTTTCTCTTCAAGTGTCCCTAGGGTTTTCTGTATCTGAGAAGTCTGCTTCCTGTCTGTGGTTCTGCACGGTCAGCATGCTGCCTCTCTGGTAGGAATAAAGACTCCCAGTTCGGCCTGGGCTAAAAACGAATCCCCTGTCGCCTGGAAGACTGACTGGCCACCGGGACGCCTTGCTGTAATGCCATGAATTCCCCATCTAGCTGCAGAGGTCTGGGGCCTTAGTATTTTCATCTTTTCTCTCCTGTGGATATGTGGTTATTCCAGCACCACCTGCCCGAGTATCTTAGCAATCGGCATGAAGCCTCCTTGGCTTCTGGGGCTGGGATGGATTTGGCTGGTGGGCCCCCAGGCCTCTGACCCTTTTCCTTCTCCATCTGGCTGCCCTCGGCAGCGGGGCGCTGATGCGTTGTCACTCGGCACTGGCAGCTGGCGGCCTTGGTGAGATGGGCAGGTTGAGGGGGAGGTGAGGTTAAAAGAAATGCTGTAAAAGACTGTGAATGGTGTGGGGCTGGGCCTGGCTGGAAGGTTCTGGAAGGCTGGTATGTGAGTAGGGTTAGAGTCTGGGTCAGGCTCTGGCCCCATTCGGAGTCTGATTGGGAAAACCCCCCAGATTGTTTGTGTTCTTACACCTTGAGAAATAGAGGGGCCTTTTAGATGGCACCCTGAAAAGTTGCAGCTGGGGCTTCTGAGAGCAAGAATGCTTTGTTTCTCAGTGGGCTGGTGACATCATCCAGGGTCTACCCAGACGTTGGCTGTCAGGGACAGACCAGAATAGGCCAAGCGCTGCTCAGAGGTGGCTAAAGCTATTCTGCTGGCCGGGAGCACTTGCTCCGGGTCAGTTGTCAGCCTTCCTCCCCTCCTTCCTTCCCCAGGTTTGTTTTTCCCAGTTCCCACTGCAGAAAGCCCAAGGGCATGCATCTGGTCTCGGAAGGGGAAAATAGCCCAAGAGCAAGGGCTTGGCTTCTCATCTGGCTCTCCACTCATGAGTCGTGTGACCTTTGGCAAATGACTTAAATCTCCCTTACTTTTCATCTGTAAACTGAGAATTAAGTGGTGCTTGCCCTGCATGGAGTCGTTAGAGTGGAACTAGGTAATGCACAGGAACCCCTTTGCACAGCGCCTGCCAAGTAAGAAGTGGCCCGTGGAAGTGAGCTCGTGGTACTTCCCACCTCCTTTCCTGGAAGTACCTTCATGCTCTGCCTTGTCCACACCTCACGACTTTGCTGAGGATAGAAAATATTTTCGGACCTCAGCAAGGTGCTCAGCTGCATGCTAGGTACGGCGAGAATTGCAGTGGGAAGAAGCGGCAATCTTTCTGGGACCCTCGTTGTACCTGGCGCTCTGGTTGATGAGTGCATCAGGTACCTGTGCGTGGGGAAGATAACCGAGTATGCAGAGTCCTAAAGGACAGATGCACACGGCTGGTGCAGACACAGAGCTCTCGCAGTTTAGCAGAGAGAGTGCATACAGTCCGTGGCGACCTGGAAGACTGCAAGGAAGGAGGGTTATGGGGGACCCTGGAAAGAAGGAGCTCTTGCTCTTTCTCTGCTCCAGCAAGTTCCTTAGGGAGTGCCTCCAAGGGGAGGGGGCAGAGATTAGAAGAAAAGGACAGTCTAGTTATCCTCAAGACCGAATTCCTGCTGGCCACACCCATAGGGAAAAAGGACAGGAGGGAGGAAGGGAGGCTCAGAGGTGGTGGGGAAGCCAACACAGGGTGGGTCAGCAAAACAGAAAGAGATGTGAGAGGCACATCTCAGGACAGGGAATGAGAGTTCCTTTCTCCATTTCGGTCCCTTCGTTTTGCTTCATCTGACCTAACTGTATCTTTATCATACCCCTGGCCACACCGAGTTAATATATCACTTTTAGGCAACACATCATTTCCAGCTGAGGAAATCAAAGCACAGAGAGGTGGGTGGCCTATTAAGGAAGTGACATGAATCAAGGCAGAGCCAAGGCTGGTTATCCACCTCCTGACTCTCGGCCTGTGGATTCCTAGTCTGGCTCTCTCCTGGGCTTCTCCTGTGATTCAGGTCTCAGTTGGTGTCGCATAAGGCAGCCCGGGATCTCTAGGTAGGGGATGGAGAGCAATCCACCCAACACAAGACCTCTTCCAGCTCAAGCAGCTCTGGTCCAGAATACCATGTGACCATCACTGCGCCCCACCCCACCCCACCCCCACCCTGGCTGGGTTTCAAGTCCTGGTCTCAACAGCCACGGGACTTGGTGGCCAGGCCTGGGAAGAACCCATTGTCTTCTTGCATCATCACTGGTTGTGTGGCTGCTGGCTAGCTTTCTTGCTCATTTTCTGTTTGTTTTGTGTGGGCTACTCTGAGCCCTATATTCAGACACAGCTGGGGAGCTGGCACCTGCTCAGCCTTTGCCCCAGTCTATCCTAGAATTCTCTGTGGTACTGATGGAAGACCGCTGGCTCTGTGTGTGTGTGTGTGTGTGTGTGTGTGTGTGTGTGTGTGTAAGAGAAGAAGGGGGAGAGGAAGGTATAAAGCTTCCTGAATAGGAAGAGACCTCCTTTTCCCGTGGGGCTTGGTTCTGGGTTGAGACAACTAGGAGGCCCCATGGTTTTCTTCTCGCAGAGATGTGTAAAGGGACCATGGTTATCAGCCTCATCAGCAGTGGGAGGACAGGACGTGTGCTGTGTTCTAGGTACGATTGGCCTGTAACCTCTTCCATCCCTGGCTATTGTCATAGCAGCAATGGTCGTAATAAGGAGAGCGAGGTTAGAGTAATGGCAGTCTCCAGGCAGTCAGCGCTTACTACATACCAGGCAATGCACTAAGGACTTTTAATAAACATTGTCTCACTCCACACTTCATCTATTTTTTTAAAAAATATTTTATTTATTTATTTGAGAGAGAGAAAGAGAGACATGGGAGGGGAGGTCAGAGGGAGAAGCAGACTCCCCATGGAGCCGGGAGCCTGATGTGGGGCTTGATCCCAGGACTCTAGGATCATGACCCGAGCTGAAGGCAGTTGCTTAACCAACTGAGCCACCCAGCCGCCCCACTCCACACTTCATTTATATGATGTACCGTCAGTAGCCTTATTTCACAGGAAAGTGAAGCCCAAGTACTTGAGTGGCTTTTCCTCAAGGTCTCTACTAGCTGTGCAGCGGGGCTTCCGATCAGATCTGTCTGATTCCAACCAGATTTCATCTGATGGAGCTCTTAATCTCCATGCTACCTGAGTGCTGAGGACTCTTCCAGCTATAAAGTCCACTGTAACTCTAGGTAGAGACCATATTCCCCTGCTAGAGTAAGAGATGCACAGGCCTGAGCAGCCGAGAGTTTCTTGGTTAGGACAAAGCCCTTAGTATCTCAGGCCTGAGCTTAGGGAGACTTTGGGACTCCCTAAGTTATGTCAAACCCCCCATTTTGCAGAGGAGGAAGTAAAGCCTGAGGAAGGACCTCACTCACAGCTGTGCAGCAACCCAACAGCAAAGCCGGAAGCAGAACCCAGCCTCCTAATTGGTAGCAGAATTTTCTCACCATCTGTCTATTTGCAGAATACCTTTGCTGCCCAATACCCCTCCGTCCTCTTACCCAAGATGCCAGCATGAGACAGGAGGGAGGAAGGGGGGTCAGGCTGAATTCTCTTATTACCATGGGGCTGCTGACTTGCTTTGGGCTGTGTAAGCTGGGGGAGGGGTGTCCCCACTGGCCCTTTCCCTGAGAATCCACCAGCTTCCTTTCCCTTATGTCTCCTCATCCACTGGTGCTCTTGGGAAGACTAGGGGTTATAGAGGACTTGACTCCCCACTGCCCCTCCCCATCCACTGTGACCCATTCTTTCCAGAAAATTCTGCAAACCCAGTAGGTTATGAGTGACTCCTCCTGGCTCCATATTGGATGCACTTCCATCTCCCCTTGAAGGCGGGGCTGCCTTCTGTTTTGCTTCTTTCCCTGTGATCAATAGGCTTGGGGAGCAAGGAGTCGGGGCAGTTGTCAGGTGTGTCTGTCTCTCCCCTCCTGGGGCGAAAGCTCACAAGATCTCCAGTGGTAGAGGAGTTTGATCATGTTGGTCACGGTTAGGATGCTGATAAGAACATGAATTCAAAGACAGGATAAAGAGCAATTTGGGGACTCACCTCTGACAGTCTTTTTGCCTGCCCATGAACCCTCCAGAAGCAGTGACAGTTTCCCCATCTCCCAGAGGGACAGCCTGAGAGACTCAGAGGGAAAAGCTCATCCTGGAGAATTTACCCTCTCCCTGTCACCAGGAACTAACGCTGTCTTAGGTCGGCAGGGACTCAGTGAGTTGGAGGCAATCCCCTTTGTCATTACTTTTTCAAGAATTTTTATTAAAGTAAAACATATAGTAAAGTACACAAATCCATACTTTTTATTTCTTAAACATTAGTTTTCTGGTTATAAAGGTAAAAGTTGTAGAATTTAAAAACAAAAACAAAAACAAAACAACCCATAAACCAGAAAGCCTGATCACTTGGAAATGACAACCGTTAAGATTTTATGTGTGTGTTTTCAGTTGGTCTTGTTCTGATTTGAGTGTTGTTGCTAACACTGGCTGTAGGGGACAGAAGGGATAAGGACAGGGGACAGGCACAGAGGGTCCTTTGCCCCTTTCCCAGGACGTTTCATTGCTGCTAGACTGCAGCCCAGCTTCTGAGCCTTCACCTACCACTCGGAAACACTATCACCCCTGCCCTCACTGCTATTAAGTCAAATAATTAGCGATAACGCCATGCAGGCCATGATTTATTGAACAACCTGCATTGTTCAAAATACAGAAGTTGGGTTTGACACATTGGGATGAGAGTTCTGGAGTGCCTGGGGGCAGGTGTGTCCCCAGAGAGACAAGTTGGCCCAGGGATAGGCTGTGTGTGTGCACACATCTGAATTGGTGTCTGCCTCTGGCCTGTTTCATAGACTCCCATTCTGGGCCTCTGAACGAGGCTCAGAGGGCAGCAGCCACTGGGTGAGAAGATGTGGCCTTATCCCTGGGTTTGTCAGCCTCAACCATTTGTGTCTGAGCCTGCCTACCGAGATCTGCTGGGCATGGAATGATCTGACGTGAAGTGCTCAGAGGAGTGTCTGGTGCTGCCAAGGGTCAGCAGGTGTTTGCTGCCGTGACCATCGTGAAGATCACCATGGTCTCCTCCTTATGCGGGCCAGGCCAGAAACTGTCAGAGCCACAGGCGATCTGAAAGGCAGGCTAATCTGCAATGCTCAGACATCAACCCGCATTAGAGTTCCCCAGAGGGCATGTCAGAACACAGCGGGGGGCCTCACTCCCACGGTTTCTGAGTCAGGAGGCCTGGGGTGCACCCAAGAAAGTGCATCTCTGTCAAGTTGGCAGGTGATGCTGCTCTTGCTGGGTCCGACCACACTTGGAGACCCACTGGATCAATTCTGTCATTTTGGAGGCGAGGAACTGCTGTGGCCTAAATGTTTATAACCCCCCAAAACGTATATACCCAAGGTGATGTACTAGAAGGTGGGACCTCTGAGGGGTGAGTAGGTCGTGAGGGCAGAGCTCTCGCACACGAGATAGTTGCAGTTACGAAGAAGCGCCTAGAGAGCCAGGTCGTCCGTTCCGCCAAGTCAGGACACAGTGAGGAGTCCAAAGCCTGCAGCCCAGAAGAGGGCCGTTGCGGAACCGGATCACGCTGACACCCTGAGCTTGGACTTCCAGCCTCCAGAACCACGAAAAGTCAAGTTCTGTAGTCGACAAGGCACGCAGTCTGGCGTTTTGTTATAGTAGCCCGAACAGACCAGCACAGGGCCTGAAGGGAAACAGTAATGGTCTGAGTACTCTTTGGTTGCAGAGCTGGGGTGCAGCCCAGGTCTCCTGACTCCCAGCCCAGCAAGGCAGACATATTGTCGATGTCCTGGTCACCTGTCCCCTGGGCACTGCCAGCAGCTGGGTGATGAGGCCCAGTTTTCCTGACAAGACGGAAACTGTCCCAGCTTTATGGAAAGGGAACAGGAGCCGGCCCTGCATGACTTGGGGTGCTGGCGGGGGGCAGGAGGGGCACCAGGAATACAGATCCTGACCCTGCTACAGTTTCATACATTTATTCATCCAGTGAACATGTATCTCCTACGGGCAAAGAGCTGGGCCTGGCACTGGGCGGGG
This sequence comes from Martes martes, assembly GCF_963455335.1. NCBI lineage: Eukaryota > Metazoa > Chordata > Mammalia > Carnivora > Mustelidae > Martes > Martes martes. The sequence goes on along the minus strand of NC_137903.1, from coordinate 25,663,227 downwards.
TACACAGGCAAACAGGACACAGTCCGAGTGCTGGGGCCCTATTTCCAACCCTGTCCTTGCTGGTCCCTTGTCTTAGCCTTGAATGCACTCTGGGTGCACAGTGAAAGGAGAGCACTCAGTCAGGCCCCTGGATACCAGCCCTTGCTCCGCTCTGATGTACCCGGTGACCTCTGCTCCGTCTTCTCTCTAGGCCTTGATTTCTTCATAAGAAAATTCAGCGCAGGGGATGCCTGTGTGGCTCAGACAGTTAAGCATCTGCTTTTGGCTCAGGTCATGATCCCAGGGTTCTGGGATCCAGTCCCACATCAGGCTCCTTGCTCAGTGGGGAGCCTGCTTCTCCCTCTGCCTAATGCTCCCCCTGCTTGTGCGCTCCCTCTCTCCCTTTCTCTCTCTCTCTGACAAATAAATATATAAAATCTAAGAAAAGAGAAAGAAAAGAAAAGGTAAGAAAATTCAGTGCATCCCTAAGCAAGGTGATGGTTAAACAAGACTCCTTTCCCAGCCTGTGATTCTGAAGCTCTGGGGGTTCTCCAAGGGCTAAAATGGCATCAGACTTCAGCTCAATTGATTAAGACCTTTATTCCATTTCCTGCTCCTTAATATGAAACAGACTGGGTCTGTCCTAGTGTATGAGGGATGAGGAGTTCCATGAGATTGGGTGGTATGCTATGGGCTGAGCACTGCCCACTGACCACAGGGCCAGCTTTGGCCTCTTGGTGTTAGTTTGCTTTTCTTCTCAGCCATCTATTGTTTAGTTTATCCATAATGAGCCATGAATGGAGATGGGAGACATATGGAACTTCATAGAGTTAACAAGGAGCACAATGATAATAATAATTCTGCCAATTTGCATGAACATGATGGTTACCAGATTGTATTCATTGGACCAGAATTTTTATATAGCACATCAAGATGTTTCTAGTATTCAGAAAAGTGATCGTTATCCTTAAAGTGGATTTTCATTCACGGGGAATAAACACCATCCACACCTGTAACAGAGAAGTGACTGTTAATCACTCTGAAAGCTTCTCTCTTTTAGAAAGAAAATCTAAAACTTCCAAAGCACTAAGGGTAAGAATTTCCAGCTTCAGAGTGTGAGAGCAGCTTTTGACTATTTTTATACCTTAACATTTGATTAAATTATTTTAATGGAATTGGATCCCCAGGGCTGACGTGATGTAATATGACATCTACAAACGTGTTAACGAATCACACTGCTTCTTCTCTAATCTGAACTAAATTGGACAGTATATGCCACTTGCCAAATGAGGGGGATAGTTGAATTTTTTTTTAAAATATTTTATTTATTTATTTGACAGAGAGAGAGAGATCACAAGTAGGCAGAGAGGCAGGCAGAGAGCCTGATGCGGGGCTCCATCCCAGGACCCTGGGATCATGACCTGAGCTGAAGGCAGACGCTTAACCAACTGAGCCACCCAGGCGCCCCGGGATAGTCGAATTTATGCACGTGATAACCACTGTTAAAGATTGCATTAAAGCTACGCTTGATAAAAATTATAATTTAAACTTAAAAACGTGCAAAAATAACCAAATTTTATTAATATTTCCTTAGGGTGACCACAGGAGAAAGGATGGAAAGCATTAGCAAGAATGATTTCTGAGAGTCCCTCTGGCTCTAACACACTGGGATTCTAGAATGGTGCAGGGTTTGAAACCATGATGAAGAGCAGGAGAGTATAATTGTCTGGCTGAGGGTAAGGGGACGCAGGGTCTCCCCTTCCCCGCAGACTGTTGGAAATAGGATGAGACACGTTCTTCGAAAAGTCCAGATGTCAGAACTACAATCAGAGAGCAGTTCTGTGTCGAGCGTACCCAAGAACTGTCTGTTAGAACCACCAGATCGTAGAGTAGGAAGGGACATTAGACGTCACCTGAGCTATTAGAGTTGCCCCCAAGTAGAAAGAGGTATCAGAAGCCCCCAAGGATGGAGTCCTGTGTCCTAGGGTATGTTTAAGCAGAGGCCCATTTAAGTGTTTAAGTTGACCCAATGGCTCAGGAGATGGCCATCTCTGTTGGCCTCCTGGTTGGAACCTGCCAGTGGGGCTCAGAAACCAGTGTGGGCACATGGACAGGACCCCCAGTCCCCTCTCCCACCAGCTAGAAGTTGTCTTTGCTAAAGGTCAGTCTGTGGATGGACGAATTTGTGGCCTGGTCCTAGGGCCCCCCAGGAACACTGCTGTGGCCCCATTAGAACTCTCACCAGGCTTGTCTGGTGAGCTAGCTGGTGTGGCAGCGTAATTTTAGTTACATGTTTGTGGGGGAGGGGACAGCAACTTTGGAAGAGGTGCTGAAGGCGTCTTCTGGAGGAAAGGCCCTTGGACTTGGGCTGGGGACACACCTGTGGCCTCACCTCGGCCAAAGCCTCCTCTGCCCCATCAGTGGACACTGTCTCTGTGCCTCTTCCTAGAAGTCTGGCTCACTGCTTTGAGGACCACCTTAGCAGACGGGAAGCAGTGCTACAGAAAGCCCCAACCCCAGATAATCTATAACCTACATTTGGTTTAGGTTTAGGAACGATCTATTGGATGTCATTTATTTTTTATTTTAATTTTTTAAAAAGATTTTATTTATTTATTTGATAGAGATTAAAAGTAGGCAGAGAGGCAGGCAGAGAGAGAGGAGAAAGCGGCTCCCTGCTGAGCAGAGAGCCTGATGTGGGGCTCGATCCCAGGACCCTGGAATCATGACCCGAGCTGAAGGGAGAGGCTTTAACCCACTGAGCCACCCAGGTGCCCCTGGATGTCATTTATTTTTACGCAGATTAACCTTCCCCATTTGTGTTCTGCTGAGGCTGAAAGCAAATGCTTTTATATACTTGGAGTCCATATCAGAAGTGGGTAACCTAGAATGCACTCAGGCTCAGAAGTAAGCTGTCCTCGGCCTGAACATTTACTGCAGATAATTGATTGCTTTTAGTGTCCCACAATCACATTAGCTTATATTTTTATGTTAATCTTTTTCAACTTTGGTCATTTCCTGTGTGTGTGTGTGTGTGTGTGTGTGTGTGTGTGTGTGTCCCATTTATTCCATTTAGGCTTGATTGGCTTCCCGGAGCCCCAGCAGAGACCTTTCTGCATCTCTCTCTAGCAGGGCTCAGTAGCTGGCCCCCCTTGTTCTTTTGGGGTGCATTAAATGAAGCCAGTTGAAGCTTCATACATGAAGGGTATATAACCCTGAGCCACTCCTTTGTCTTCTGTTCCTGTCTAAGGGAGACATTTGCTGTGTACATACGTGTCCCGAACACAGCTGTCCACACAGCCCATACCTCCCGGTGTTGTGTCAAACCCGTGCCAGCTCCTCCATATTTCACTGACAAGTTGAGAGAAGTCTCTGATGCTCTTGGCTTGCCCACTTGGAGAGTGAGAAGGGGGAAGGGAATCCCCCGTGGCGAGGGTGTGAATGAGTTTCTCAGCGGGGTTTCTCAGGACACGCCCTTTCTGCCTGCTACTCCCACCACTAGGGTCTGGTGGGCACACTCCTGGATCTCTGCTGGCAGTGGGGAGCTCCGCAGTCCGCCGCCCCGACCCCCATCCCCGTGATGGGAGAAGGGCTGGAGAGAGACAGGCCCAGGCTGCAGGAGAGCTGATCGGCTTCTTTTCTGCTCTTTCTTCCACAAGGCTCCAGGCAAGCTTCCTGACTCTCTCTGAAACCCAGACTTGACCATGAGCATAATCTTGCAGCTGGATTGTTCACTGACAGCCAAGAGGCTGACCATTCCCTCCTCCCACCCTCCAGCCTTTCTGTCTGACCTCAGAGACTCAGCAAGAGCCAGAAGCCTTAAGAGCTCTCTCTCTCGTTCATCCCGTTCCTTGGGCAAGGGGCTCGTCCGGGGGGCCTGGGAACAGGGGGGCTTGCGTGTGGGTGTCCTTACCTTCTTCCTCTTTCCCCACACCAGGCTCCTTCATTTTTTGGCCGACACTCAGTAGGTGGCTGCCTGTCTTGGGGGGAAGGGGCCCGCTCTGCTGGTGGTTGACTGACGCTGGGGCTGGTCGGGTTGCCGCCTTCCACCCTCCTGACCTGGGAAATCCTCTAAGCTGACCTAATTACTCTGCAGTGCGCAGTGCGGGACGGCCTACCGATTCCCAGCAGATGTCGCCCTGTGAGGAAGGAGGGGGATCCTTGGACAGGTGGGCACATGCCCATCTGGGATTAACCCTCTGGTTGCTCCTTCTGAGGACAGTGTCTGCTTTCACTTTGCTGTCCTCTGGTGTTCTTCTAGGCCAGTCAGCCCTCCCCTAGGGGTGCGTTCATCTCAGTGACCCAAGGAATCGCAGTCCCAGTTTCGCACAGATCTGCCTGATCCAGGGCATTTCTGCTCTTGTCTCCTGGCAGGAGACCATCAGGAGACGGTGTGTTTCGCCAGAAGCCTTAATCTTTACCCCTCCAGCGTCCCCTCCCAACCCCGTCTGAGCAGGAGCCATTCAACGCCCTGATGAGTCCTTGGTGTGAAGCAGTTTTCCATCGGAGCCTCACAGGACCTCCCTTGGCTGCCAGCTGCTCTTCCTGACCCCCCACCCCCCACCTTCAGAGAAGCTGGAGTCCTGGAGGGTGGTGCACGGCACAGGCACCCAGCTCTCCAAACAGTCACGCAGCACGTGCTCTCACAGCCGTGGGTTACATTCTCCCCTGCTTCACATGGGGCAAGCCCGCGCGGGGAGCCTGCATGCACTGCGCCCGGACTCAGGCTCAGTCAGTGCGTGAGGGGTGGGGCCGGGACGTGCTCAGCCTGCCTGACTCCAGCAATGGGCTTTTCCTGCTGCCCCAGCTCAGCATTTGCCCTCGATAGAGCATGTGTATGAGCCTGAGTCCCTTCCTCGGGCTGATAATCTCAACGTGGGAGTGAGATTTGCATGTGTGAAAAAGACTCAAGAATGCCATTCCACGCTCAGACATGACTGAGTCTAACTGGGAACCAGTGGGTGGACAGCGATGGGATGAGGATGGAGAAAGACCATTATTGACTAGAGTCCTGGGGAGGGCTTTGTGGAAAAGGCAGGCTTTAAGGTGGACCTTAAAAAATCAGTATTTTGAGGAGTGCCTGGGTGAATCAGTCGGTTAGGCATCTGCCTTCAGCTCAGGTCACAAACCCAGAGTCCTAGGATCGAGTCCCGCATTGGGCTCCCTGCTCAGCGGGGAGTCTGCTTCTCTTGCCTCTGTTCTCTGCCTCACTTGTGTTGTGTATTGCTCTCACTCTCTCAAATAAATAAATAAAATCGTTAAAAGATCGATATTTTAACACATGGAGGAAAAGGAGAGAGGTCTTTAGGACTAAGGAAGCTCAGGGAGGAGGAAGGGGGAGGAGACCTCTAATCTCAGGGCTAGGGGCTCTGTTGAGTAAGGGGAAATGGAGTGATCCCTCATTGTGGAGGGTTGAATTCCAGGCTGAAAATCAAACCCAGTTACACTCAAGAACTGGAAGGGAAGAGGCCAGGGCTGCTCCAAACAGTGCTTAGAAGAGAGACACAGTTCCAACCCGGCCTCGCTCTTGAGCACAGCCTCGACCTCCCCCTCCAGCCTTGGCTGCCTGGCGCCCCAGTCCCTCCCCAGCGAGACCCCGAATCTCTGCTTGTTGAAACGGCTGGCCGCACAGCAGGTCCTGTGGGACCACCCAGTGAGGTAGCGGAAATGGAAACCCTGTAGCTGGGACTGGCCATGGACAAATTTTAGAGGGAGAAGTAGAAGGAGAATGTTTGTTTGAGACCATTTCTGTTGGGCCTTGTGTGTGTGTTTGTCTTGTTAACCTTCACAAGGGCGTGATGAGGTAATTGTAATCGTTTTCTCTGTTAGCGGTGAGGAGTCAAGGTGGGAGAGCCACCATGAGCTGTTGCAGACAGAGCTTCGCAGGGGAAGCTGGGTGTCAAGGACAGAAGGAGGGCCGTCCTGATGGGGATGGCCACAAAAGTGCCAAGGGGAGTTGCAGAAGGGTGTGTATGTGTGTGTGTGTGTAAATGTCTGTCAAACATACACAAAGATAGGCTAGAATGACCTCCCATACACCTAGTGCTTAGCCTAAAAAACTTACTCAGGTGCAATGTGTATGACATAAGATTCACAATTTTAAAGTGAAGGGTTCAGTGACCTTTGGTAGAGTCACAGTGTTGTGGGACCACCATCTCTGTCTCGTTTCAAAACTTGTTCATCACCCCCAGAACACCCCATATCCGTCAGAGCCTTGCTCCCCATGTCCCCTTCCCCTGCTCCCACTGCCCTCCACCCCCTACCCCCCCCCCCCCCCCCGGCAAACACGCACGCGCCGTGTGTATGGATTTGTCTGTTTCGGACATCTCGTAGGAAGGAAATCATACACTGTGGGGCCTTTTGTGTCTGGCTCCTTTCACTTAGTTTTCACTAATCCGTGTTATAATGGGTGTCGGGACTGCGTTCTTTTTTTTGGCCGAATACTCTCCCATTGTGGGGATAGACCGCAGGCTATTTCTCTCTTCACCCACTGATGGACTTTCGGGTTCTTTCTACCTTTTGGCTCTTGCGAATAGTGCTGCTGTGATAATGTGTGTTATGTGCGCGCATGCTTATTCGAGTACCTGTTTTCAATCTTTTGGGTGCCTACCTGGGAGTGGAATTGTAGGGCCCTAGGGTCATTCTGTGTTTAATCTGTGAGGAACTACCCAACTGTTCTCCCTGCAGCTGAACCTTTTTAACGTTCCCAGCAGCCACGCACGAGGGTTCCCGTTTCTCCACATCCTCCCCCAGTGCTTATCGCGTGACTTACAGATCTCCCCTCTGTACTGGGCTCTGGATCGCGGGTGCTCCCTCTTTCTCAGACTAGGCCCTGATGTCCACCCACCTTGGGCCAGGGGCCTTGGCTGCTTCTAGCCCTTCTCATCCCATGTCTCACACGTGTCCTGCCTTCATTCAGCTGTGGTTTCTCATAGGGTAGGGATTGGACCCCGAGGAATAGGGCGAGTGTGCTCCGGTCCTCCCGAGCTGAGGAACCCAGAACCACAGTTTCCTGCACCCCCTGCCCCTGACTCCCCAGCTCCAGGCCTTCTGGCTGCTTTCCAGCTGAGCTGGCCTGCCTCTCACGTGCCCTGCCTACCAGCCCCAGGCCCCTGAAGCCCACTGTGTGTGAAGACCAGTGACCTCACAGTCCTCTGTCCCTGCTGCTGAGATGATGTGTTTCGGGCTGTTTGGGCACCGCACAGAATGACAGCAGGCTCTCAGAGGGTCCTGCTTGGGTGGGGTATTGATTAGTAGGCTCGGGCAGTCATAACAAAGGACCACAGACTGGGTGGCTTAAACCAACAGAAATTTATTTCCTCATAGTCCTGGAGGCCGGAAGTCCCAAGATCCAAGGACCAGCAGGGTTAGCTTCTTCTGAAGCTTCTCTCTTTGGCTTGTAGAGGGTTGTCTTATCCCCGTGTCCTCACACGGTCTTCCCTCTGTGCACATCTCTGTCCGGATCTTCCCTCCACATAAGGACGCCAGCGACATTGGATTCGGGCCAACCCTCATGACCTCACTTACCTTAATTTTAATTACTGCTTTGAAATACCCCATCTCCCAACTCAGTCATGTTCTGAGGTGCTGGGAGTTAGGACGTCAGCAGATGTGTTGGGGGTGGGGGGCCCCCCGTCCCGCCCAGAGCGGGGGGGGGGGGCAGAGCAGCAAGGGTCCATAATGGCGAGGGAGACAGCGAGGCCGGGAGGAGACTGGGGGCTGCAGGGGGTTTGCGATCCTTCTGGGTTTCTGTTTTGGTTTCAGAGGGATGAGCTTCCAGGCAAATACAGAACAGGTGGAGGAGGGGAGAGAGTGGTGGCGGCCATGAGGGCACTGGGGGCTTCGGGGAGGCGGGGAAGCAGTGTCCACGATCAATAATTTATTCCTGGATGCCACGCAGGAGGGTGTTGTCATGGCAACGGGCAGCTGCTGGTGGTCGGGCTGACAGTTGCCTCTCAGAGCTGCCTCCCCTCCGGCTCCTCTCTCCCTCCCCTCGGTTTTTCTTGTGTGTGTCTCAGGAACTGTTTTGTGGCCTGCAGCGTGCCTGCTCTCAGGGTGGGCGCTCTGGGCTCTGGACAGCTGTAGTGGCTCCTTCCCCAGCCCCGTGTGGCTCTGGGCAGGTGGGTGACCGGGGCCAAAGCCTGACTCCCTCCAGAGGTCACGCCCTGGCTCCCCGACCACCAGAGCCCACCAGGCGTCTCGCCGCAGGCGCTCAGAGCACTGTTTCTCCTGGCAGCCTGTTTGACTGTCTTCTAACAGCTGTCACTCCGCCTCTGCTAGCAGGTCGAAGACACTGTCTTCTAACCCCGTCACTGCGCTCTGTGCCACCGTCCCCGTGGAGATCCACCCCAGCAGGGTGGCTGGGCAGGGCCTTCCCCAGCCTTCACAACCCACCCCACCCCCGTGAGTCCTTCTTGGCTCTGCCATCTTTGGCCACAGCAGCCGACCCTTCATTCCTTCCTCCTGGTCTTGGTGGGCAGGAAGACGTCAGGAGCAGGCAACCAACCGGCACGTCTGTCCTCCCCACCGTACCCTAAGTGCCAAGGTGCCACACAGTAGGTGCTCAGTAGACACTTGTGCTTTGCTGTGGAATGAATGAAAGAGAGGTCAGAGGGAGGCCCGTGAGTCAGGAATGGTCCTTACACGTTGCAGGCTCCGTCTGGGCTCTCTCTCCCAGTCTTTCCCAGAGACTGGCCCTCAGGTCCAACAGCTACACGGAGCCTCCGTGATTGAGACCTTTGAATTTTTAAAGTTATTTTTCATACGCTTTACAATTCACTGCTTCCCTAATTCACTGGCTGTCATGACTAATAAGGGATCTGGGCCTGTAATAACCATTTAGAACTTAATGTTATTAGTCTTGTAATTGCTGCTAAGAGTCATCTTCTCTGTTCCCTGAATTTGTAAATCCTCATGCACAAAGATGAGGAGAACATATCCTTAAGCTAGAGGCTGCCAAGGGGGTCGGGTGGTTGGGGACCAGCCTCAGCTGCCTGGCTGGGGTGTGAGTTTCCCCCACAAAGCCTGGAGCCAGAGATGCAGATAGGCCTGGGGAGCATCCCCCGGGAGCCCTCCTGGGGAGTTGGGGAAGGAGGGGTGGGGCCCTGCGGAGGAGTGTGACCTGGGTTGCCCTCATGACAAGCAGCTGCTGGTGGAGAGAAGAGCCTTACCTCCAGGGAAAGGACATTTCTTCCCTGCCCCCTCCCCAGCCCAGAGGCTCACAGCCCTGATGGCCAGGAAGGGATGGCAGTGATGCCTTCATCACAGGGTCCTGATGCTTCGGGCAGAGATGAGAGTCGACAGGAAGACCAGCTGTGTTAGAAATGGCCTCCCCTGGCTTGATCTTGGGAACTGTCCCTGCCTGTCCCCACAGGGGATCTTTGTCCACACATGGCTCTCTTGAGTCCTCGTGGAGAAGGGTTTATCATGGGCTTGAGAGTACAGCTGTGGAGAAGGGCCAGGGCACACGGCTGATTGTCCCTGCTGTGTGAGCCAGTGTCCCTGCCCCACCCCTCGGCTCTTCTCCCTGTGAAGGCCTCAACCCTGCTGCCTGACAGCGCTCGCAACCAGGGCCGGCACCCCTGCCCTCTGTGTACCGCTTTCGTGCCGGGAATGAGCATGGAAACTCTGCTTGCTGCTTTCTCCTTCTTCTTTGTGATAAAGTACACATAACATAAAGTCTACCTTTTTCATCATTTGAAAGTGTACAATTCAGTGGCATTTAGTCCATTCACAGTGTCGTGCCCCATTGTCACTGTCTGGTTCCAGAGCACTTTCCTCACCCCAGACAGAAACCCCCTGCCCTTGAAGCAGTCACTCCCCATCCTCCCTTCCCCCCAGCCCCTAGCAACCACAAACCTCTCCCGCTGTATCTCTGCCGACTTGCCTGTTCTGGATATTTCATATAAACGGAATCTCACAATACGTGGGCTTTTCGTTGCTCCATCATCTGTGGGTGGGTATTTGGGCTGTTTCTTGTGAATAGTGCTGTTACGAACGTTTGTTTACAAGGTTTTCTTTGAGCACCTGTCTTTAGTTGTTTTAGGTATATACCTAGGAGTGGAATTTCTGGGTCACGTGATAATTTAACCGTTATCTTGCGAAGGAACCGCCAGACTTCACCCACTTCTTTGGAAGTGCCAGACTCTGTCTTCTTCTTTTTAAATTTTTTTTTTTTTATTTGGGGGGGAGGAGCAGAGGGGAAGGGAGAGAGTCTTTTTTTTTTTTTTTTAAGATTTTATTTATTTATTTGAGAGAGAGAGAGAGAGCACCCAGAGAGAGGAAGAGGGAGAAGCAGGCTCCCCGCTGATGCAGCACTCCGTCCCAGGACCCTGAGATCATGACCTGAGCTGCGAGCAGATGCTTAACTGACTGAGCCACTCAGGTGCCCTAAGGGTAAGAGTCTTAAGCAGACTCCATGCTGAGTACAGAGCCCAGTGTGGGGCTCAATCTCAGGACTCTGAAATCACGACTTGAACTGAAATCAAAAGTCAGATGCTTAACCAATTGCCCCACCCCCAAACACATACCCCCCCCCCCCGCCTTTTTTCCAGACCCTGTCTTCTTTCGAGAGAGGGGGAAACTTGCTTATGTCCTCTCCAGGCTATGGCGTTCGGCAGCCACTAGAGGAAAGTTTCTGGTTCCTAGCCCCTGGTCAAGACACAGTGACATGAGTGGACACAGCAAATCGGTCTATTGGTGACATTGGGGTGGTTTCTGATTGTGTTTAATGATGTTACCAGATCTTGTGCACCCACACATGGGCTGTCCCTGCTGCACATTTGTTCCTGCAAAGGAGCCAGTGCTCAGAACCTTGTTTCATCCTCCCTGGGAATAGTCTTCAGAGATCTTTCCTTGATAATCATTCTTTGCTTTTGACATGAAACGGTATTCCCAACTGCATCACCCACTGTCTTTTTCATTTTTGGTCCGATCTTTGAACTTAGGGAAAAAAAATCAAATCTACCCTCATGGGATGGAAATTTGCTACCATGGGGGCCCATCAAAAGAATATGCTATAGGCTTTGAAAGCCCTTCCAAAAGAGAAGCTACAGAAATGTTCTAAGCATGGGCGGGCGCATTGTTGGAATATGGATATAGCCTCCCAAGGGGACGGCTTTGAAAGAGGCGGCACTCATTTAAATGTATAAATTCTGGTGTGTTATTTTAAATGATCACTCAAAAGGCTTTATGGGCATACAATAAAAAGATGATGTGAATGGTTATTGAGTTATGTACACCTCCAGGAAATCAAAGAAAGATACGCGTTTTAGGAATTTTAAGAAGATGAAGTTCAAATTATAGCCTGAGCGTTCAGTGGGATGGTTAACTCAAAATAGTGTTGCCCAGCTGCTGGGGAGGAGAGAGGTCAGTGGGGGAGCCCGTAGGGTTAGAACAGCATCCCCATCTTCACAAACATTAGAAGACAGGTTCTTACAGCCATCTACCTGGCTAGGAGGGGGGTGTTCTCCATCTTCAGGAACAATGAGGAGGAGGGAGGCTGGTGAGATGTCCAGGTGAACAGCTATGTTGGTGAGTTGAGTTTAAACAATTTTTAAATAGCCTATCTCTTGCTGTAAGCCTGCATGACCAGGGCTTCCCCTTGATGGTTAACTATTGTAGCTTTGGGAGTCTGGCAAGGAAGCTTTGGGCAAAGCCCCTAGGCCAATGTCCTGAGTCTCTTTGACCTACCGGGTAGGGGTGTTTTCCCTCCTTGTTCAAAAACTGAAGTCAGCAGCAAAGGGGGTGAGACTAAAGGCAGCTAGAGAGTCCCAGAGGGAAGGTGGGGGGTCCGAGCCGCTCGTCTGGCTCTTTAGAGTTAGGTTGGAGGTTGCTGACACTATCCCCACTTTACACCCAGACCTGGGAAGGGGATGACAAGGTCAGTGGAATTTCAGAGTCAAGAATAGATCCTCTCTCACTCTGTCACCTCAGTAACTCGTTCCAAGGTTTGAAGAATATCCCCTCTGGGGAAATAGCGCTTCTGAAACCTGCTTCATCTCTTTGTCTCATTTATTCTCACAATCATTTCTTTGGGGTCCAATATTGATGAATCTGACAGCAAAGCAGAGAAGGATGTTGTAGAGACTTCTTCAAAAACTTTATTACAGTAAATATATATAGTGTATTTATATATTATATATTTTATATATGTATTTTATGTTTATGTATATATATGTGTGTGTGTGTGTGTATAAATAATTTGCCATTTGAACAATTTAAAACATACAATTCCGTGGTATTTGGTATATTCACAATGTTATCCAACCATCACTATGATCTATTTCCAGACTTCTCCATCATCCCAAATAGAAACTCTTTCACCGTCAAGCACAACTCCACATTCCCTGCTCCCCAGCCCCTGGTAACCTCTAATTTACTTTCTGTCTCTATGAATTTGACTACACTGGGTACCTCCTCTAAGTGGACTCATACAGGATTTGTCCCTTTGTGTCTGGCTTATTTCCCTTGGCATAGTGTTTTTGAGATTCATCAGTACTGAAGTATGTATTGGAACACCATTGTTTTTGTGGCGGGATAACATTCTATTGTATGGATATACCACATTTTGTTTAGCCACTCCTACTCCCCCCCCCACCCCAACACACTTGGGCTGTTTTCACCCTTTGGCTATTGTGAATAATTCAGTGATGAATACTGGTCTATAAGCATGTGTTTGTGTCCCTGTTTTCCATTCTTTTGGGTGTATACCTAGGAGTGGAATTATCGGCTCATATAGTAACTTTATGTTTAACTTTTTGAGGAACTGTCAAATTTGTGTTGGCCATTTGTTTATCTTCTTTAGAGATATGCCTACTCAAGTTCTTGGCCCATTTTTAAATTTGGGTTGTTTGTCTTTTTGTTGTTGAGTTTTAGGAATTCTTTGCAGATCCTGGATATTAAATACTTACCAGATGTATGATTTGCAGATATGTTCTTCCATTCTTCAGGTTGCCTTTCCATTGTCTTGACAATGTCCTTTGATGTACAGTTTTAAATTTTGGTGAAGTCCAGTTAATCGATTCTTTTCTCTTTTTACTTATGCTTTTGGTGACACATATAAGAATCTATTATCAAACCCAAGGTCATAAAGATTTACCTCTTGTTTTCTTCTAAGAGTTTTATGGTTTTAACTGTGATAGTTAGGCTGTTGACTGATCCATTTTGAGTTAATTATTTTATATGGTGTGAGGTAGGGGTCCAAATTCAGTTCTTTTGCATGTGTAAATCCAGCAATCCCAACACCATTTGTTAAAGAAACTGTTCTTTCTCCGTTGAGGGGGAACAGTTCTTCCACATTGAACACCCTTGTCAAAAATCAATTGGTCATAGATGTATGGCACTCAGTTCCCCTGGTCTATGTGTCTCTCCTCAGGCTAGTACCACACTGATTTGACTACTATAGTTTTATAGTAAATTTTGGAATCAGGAAATGTGAGTCTGATTTGTTCTTCTTCTTCAGGATTGTTTTGGCTAGTTAGGGCCTCTTCTGATTCTTTATGTATTTGAGTATAATCATTTTTTAATGTATCTTTTTATGGATCTATAAATGCTACCCAGAGATACTGCTGTGTCATACCACACTTTAATATGCACTGTCTGATTCACAAAGTGATTGAGCCGGTTTATTCTTCTACCAACAATCTATGGGAGTTCCAGTTGTACCATGTTTGGTCATCTCAATTCTTCTGTAAACTTTTAACCTTTCTGGTAGATTGCCCTGAGTTATGAGTGCGACATTGTTATATTTTTCAGGGGCAATGTGAGCATCCACATCTCTTTGTTCAGATGATCTTTCTCTTGGCACCAAGTCTTGGAAAGTGCTACTTGCTCTGTGCCCCATCAGCAGCATTCAGGGTCTTGCTCAGCTCCAGAGGCTGGAGATCTGGCTGGTGAGCTGCATCTTTACAGCACAAAAACTCAGCCTATGCAAGAGAACCTTAGGATTGGGAGTACCTGTTAAGGTGCAAAAGGAAAGTTGGTCATTGGACCTGGTTATGGTTCCTGGCTGCAGCAGTCAGGCACATGAATGTCCCCATAGATGAGGCTCTTGGAGAGATGAGGTTCTCTCCCTGAGAGCAGTTCTTAGGTAACTGCTTCACAAGAAGGAGGAAGCTAGTAGAGCTGTCCCGTTTGACCTTTGGCATTTGCTCCTAGAAGAGGCCCCTTCAGACACAGAGCCTGAGTCCAAGGAGGGTAAGTGGCTTTTCCCAGCCTTACAGCACACTAGGGCTGGAGACTCTCCACCCTGTGTCTTGTGCTTGCCCAGGGCAGTGACTGCTCTTTCCACGTTCAGCTTGCTGGTTAGCCAAACTCAAGTCATGTAGTTCAGTAGACATTTACTGCAGGACCCTGTGTACCAGACATGGAACCAGGCATCTTGGGACCTGCAAAAGTCAGGATGAAGCCGCTAACTATGTTATTTGTCATCCTGTAGGGGAAGAAATACTGCACACATCGTTGCAGGGACAGGAGGACAAGGTTTGTGCTTTGTGAGGGATATACATAATGTGCTTTGGAAGCCAGAGGCCAGGATGTTCATGTCCAGCCTAAGGGCGGAATTGGCTTCCTAGACGAGGTGGCACTGGCCCTGAGCCTTAGAGATGAGTAGGATTCTGTTGAGCAGAAATGGAATTAGGGAACTCCAGGAAAAGAAACCTAAAAAGCAGAGATGGAGGTGGGCTATTCCAGGCCTTTGGAGAAAAGCAAGTGTAGTCAGATTACTGGATGTTGATGAGTTTCCTAGGTGTCCACGGGGGGAGGTGGGTTTTCTTCTGCAGGACCGGGGAGCTCCTGCAGGGTTTGTAGATGGATGAGTCATTTAGTATTGTTCCTTACTGGAGAGCGTTCTGGTAATGCAGGGAGACCGTGGGAATGCCCTGACCTCTCCTGCTTCTGCCCTGCACACATAGACCCACACATAGGGAGAAGCACAGACACAGTACATACATCAAGGTAGATATACATACATACATACAGAAACTAGGACTAACACACGCACTGAAACCGAGAGATCCACACATCAAAACATATAGCCATAGGTAAGAACTTACTGAGCAGACACACACACACACACTCACAGGCACAGACGGAATGATGCCATCCTGTAAATGGAGGGAGACATGCAGTCAACATCACGTACATGGGCTGCAACACCTGTAGCTTCACTAAGACAGGTACCCGCACATATTGAACCACACTAATGACATAAGTCATGCATACGAGACAGAAACTATGGGACAGATATACACATATGCCCACCAAGCCAGGCAGGGAGACATTTGCATACCCTGAAACACTTTCACACTTTCACAGACACACACAGCAGCCAAGCAGAGCGCTCACACTCACGGAGCCATGCACTTGGGAACTGAAACTCTTCCCGGGGACGCACAGGCATGTCCTTCACGCATGCTCACAAACACATGCTCACATGTAGGCGAGCCCCAGGCACGCCCACGAGGCCGTCATACCACCGCAGAGGCACACGCAGACTCAAGTGGGGGCAAAGTCAGGATGTGTTGCTGGGGGAGGGGTTCCTCATGTGCCCCTCCCAGCCCCCCACCCCCGCCCCATGAATGTGTCATCTGGGGTCTCAGCGCTGGATGGGCTCTGATGTGCTCTCCCACTCAGTGCCGGGATGTCTACTGCTCCTCTGACACAGGCCACATGCTGTTCTGTTTCAGTCCTTTGGATAAAATGCTGCAAGTTTCCTGTTATAATAGAATTCACTTTCCATCTCAGGAGGTGAGGGTTATGCACACAGAGAGGAAACTAGACCCTTCGCCAGGACAGTCAACAGCCAGTTAAGAACTGCTGTCTGAGGGCCTCGGCCCACCCAGCCCCACGCTGTCCCCTTGATTCCTGTAGGCAATCCCTTGACCGCAGTCTGGCAAGGTCAACCATCCCCTAGATCACTGTATTGCTGATCTCTTTGGTATGACAGAGCGGGTGGGCGGAGCTTGGCACACCAGTCCTCCCAAGGGAGGGCAGTGGGTGGCAGGGGGTGAGCCTGCAGGGGGTGGGGGAGGGGAGTCCCGCCTAGGACCTGGGATGAGTTGGAGCTCTCCCATAGGCACGCCAGCTGTTTTCACAGCCACGGCCATCCTGTGCTGGTGGGCTGTCCTCTGCAAATGTGACCCACATTCAAGCTGACCAGCCCCAGCGGCTCTCCCTGCTCCCTACTGCGTTCCTCCCCTCTAGCTGCCAACCCTTCCCCACTCCCCATCCTGCACTGGGGCTGTCTCCCTCACTTGAGAAGGGGGCTGTGACATAGCTGGCTCCAAGGAATTGGCCCATATGGCTGCCTCCACAGAAGCCTCCAGAAGCCAGGAGAACTTCAAAGCAGTGGGGCAGCCCCGTCCTCTGGGTCGACCCCCCCATCTAAATGCTTGCCTGTTTTTCTCAGAATCTAACCTCCTTTTATTCCTCTTCAAGATGGGATAAATCTGGTCTCTCCCTTAGCCCCTCTCTTATCCTGCTGGTATGGAAAACGGACTCCCTCTGCCTCCAACCTGGGCTTCTGGCTCTGAACCATAGGGCTGACACCTTCCGCTCTGCTTGGTCCTTTCTCAGCTATCCTTCCCATGTTCTTACAAAGTCCACTAACCTGTGTTCATTATAGACAAGAGAAATGGCTCAACAGTAGCCCCTGGGAGAAGGCCAGGTGGGGGGCACTGTGTGGGGCAGGAGGGAGCCAGGGCCAATGGGCTGCGTTGTGGACTTGAAGTTCAGTAAGAGGCTGCAAGGTGATGTATGCGGAGCTTCCCCAGAGGAAGGATGGCATCTGGAACCAGGGCTGGCCTGTGTTCCGTGCTGGGGATTACACCAGACTGTCACACATGCTTTTTTTATTCATGGAAGTAGCTTATGTTCTTTGCAGAAAATTTAGGAAAAATATATAAGTACAAGGGAAAAAATGCAGATTGCCCATCATTTCACCACCCAAAGAGAACCATTCTTACTCTGTTTTTGTAATCTGATGTTTTCACTGAATCATCTTTCATATCATTAAAATATTGTTCTATCTTATTTTGTTTTAATAACTATATAGTATTTCATCACTTATGATAGTAATAAGAATCCAATTTTTTTTCAGTATTTACCGTATGAGTCAGACATTATCATTCATTGAATTTTGTAACTTGAGACTGATACTATCATTACCCCAATTATACAAATAAAGAGAAGGAGGCACAGAGAGGCTAAATAACTTGCCCAAAGTAACACAGCCAGGAAATGGTAGAACCAGATTTTGAACCCAGGTCGTCTGGCTCCAAAACCCTTGTTTTCACACACTGCTTCCCGTCATGGACGTGGCATAGCTCATCATTTCCCCTAGTGATGTCTCTTTAGATTTTTTTCTAACTTTTTGCTATTACAAGGAATATTCTGATGATTTGTGTGACTTACATATTCTCATTATCCTTAATTATTTACCTAAGATCTACTCTCAGAAGTAGATTTTATGGGGGCACCTGGGTGGCTCAGTGGGTTAAAGCCTCTGCCTTCAGCTCAGGTCATGATCCCAGGGTCCTGGGATCGAGCCCTGCATCTGGCTCTCTGCTCAGCGGGGGGCCTGCTTCCTCCTCTCTCTCTCTCTCTGCCTCTCTGCCTACTGGTGATCTCTGTCTGTCAAATAAATAAATAAAATCTTTTAAAAAAAAAAGAAGTAGATTTTATGAAACAAGGCATAAACATTTTTTAAAAAGATTTAATTTATTTATTTTGAGAGAGAGGGAGAAAGCACAAGCTGGGGGAGGGGCAGAGGGAGAGAGAGAATCTCAAGCAGACTCCACGTTAAGCCTGGAGCCCGACGCAGGGCTCCGTTCCATGACCCTGAGATCATGACCTGAATCAAAATCAAGAGTCAGTTGCTCAATGGACTGAGCCACCGAGGCAACCCAGGGCATAAACATTTTTAAGACTTTTATCCATTTTCAGATTTCCCTCCAGAAGAACATTAGCAAGGTCCGCTCTTTACCAGCGAAAAAGGAGGGTGGGGCCTTACACTCTAAGAGAAAGCCTGACCCTCAGAAGTTTGGCCATCATAGGGGGAACAGGATGGTGCTGGGGATGGAAGTCTTTGCACGGGGGGCAGCTGAAGGGACTGGAGATACGTAGTCTGGGGAAGACTTGGATGCTGGACAGAAGGCGAGGGTACACTCGTGGTGACAGTCAAACGTGCGACGGGCTGTAGAGCAGAAGAGAGAGAGTTTTGTCCTGAGGTCCTAGAGCAGAAGTGGACCAGCGGGCTGAAGTTGACATTGTGGGAGCCCTCGTCCTTTGTGGGGCTTTAGTTGGGCAGGGTGGGTGTCGAATAAATTTTATATGACCTGCTGCCATCCCAGCTTGGGTTCGAGTAGGGTGTGCGTATGCGGGGGCGATACCACCCACAGAAGATTACATCTTCTAGTCTTAACCAGGGGGTCTGCTCCTCCTTCCACCCCTGCCTTGGGGAGCCTGGCCCAGCCTGGTACTTCTGTCCATCTATCCGTTCGGAGCCTGAGCAGCACAGCCTGGCTTGTGTCATGGGCCACATAACTCCTCCATTATGCATGAGGGGGACCCAGCAGTGAGCAAATGAGCAAGCTGGGGCGGGGGGGGGGGGCTGAGTGGTTATTAATAAACAAGAGTATTGTGTGGGATTCCATTCACAGCACTTTCAGAGGACCGTGGTGGGCTTGAGATAATAAAGCCCTGTTTATGCCCCCAAGGGCTGGGGAGGTGGCAAGTGGGAGGTGGCAAGGAGCAGGGAAGCCAGGAATTATTTTGATTCCCCCTGGGGCAGGGCTGCTGTGTTTGCTCTGAGCCCAGCATCCAGGGGGAAGGTCTAGCTGGGGCTGTGCTCAGGCCTCCGTCTGCCCGTTGGAATGGCCTGGGTCCTGAGAGATGCCTAGCTTTCCGCCTCCACCTGTCCCATGGAGGGAGACTGAGGACACACTGGAGGAACGGGAGCACGACGCGTTCAGGAGAGAGGTGGACAGGTCACCTCTACCCTCCTTCCGGCCTCCTGTCCCCACCCCATTCCTCCTTCCGGGTGAGTCCTTCCGCGTTGGCCCTCCGGGACTCCGAAGTGGCCTGTGTTGCGATGGTGCCTTGTTTCCTGAAGGGGTTGGCGTTGCGTTTGTGGGCAAGGGCTGCAAGAATCTTCCTAGCCAGGGAGCCGACAGTTTGGTGTGAGGATGCGGAACATGAAAGAAGCAGGCCAGAAGGGAGAGGAGCGCTGAGAAGGGATTAGCTTCAATTTCGGAGGAAGAGTGGCAAGGGATGAGGCTCCCGTGCCTTGGCAAGGCTGCGCAGGGGAGCTTTGGTCTGAAGGTGTCTGGGAAAGTGAGAGGCTGGGGAGCATTTGGCAGAGCGGGATCTCAGGCTGTGCAGCTGATTGCAAAGCCCGCATCGACTCTGTGGCTTGTCCCTCTGGTTAGCCCTCCCGAGCCCCTCCCTTTCTCTTGCTCAGCCCTTGGCTCTGGGCCCCACCATCCCCAAACAGCTCTCTCCTTCCAGCAGAGCCTGTCCGGCTCAGTCCTGGCATCTCTGGATCTCAGGCCAGGGATGCAAAAGCTGCTAGTTGGGAAGAAGTGAGAGCAGGCCATTTTGCCCTCTGCTGGCTTCTAGGGATGCAGAGCAGGTTTTTGATTCAGGGAGTCTGGATTCCCTCCCACTTAGAGTTGAACCAAAACAAGAGGGAAGCCAGGGCCCAGGCAAGCCTGGGTCACCTGGCTCTGTCAGAAACTAGTGGTGCTCCCTTTGGCCTTTGCAAGTGGCTCTGGCCTGGAACTCCCCTGATTTGGGACATATTTCCGTCTCAAGCCGGCTCTGAGGAGCTGTTTATGCTGTTTTGGCTTTGAGCTGGGAGGGAGAAGGAGGCTGTTGGCAGGGACTGTCTCTCCTGCACTCCTTGTGCCTCCCTGCGGCAGCCCTTGGACCTAGTGACTTGAACTTTTTGTTTGGATTGAGGATTCAGTGACCCTACTTAACCCAGGAAGGTCTGAGTCTGTATTCCAGCCAGAACGGGCTGATTCTAGGTTACTGAAGGCTCAAACCAGAAGGGGCAATCTCCCCAAATTTCCCTAGGGCAGTGTCAGGGTCCTGGAGCTGTGCAGGCCACTCCCTTCCCCCCAAATGCACAGAACAAACAGTGCGGGTTCCTTGAGCACATGGCACCCCTGGGTGGCCCATCCTGGTCCTGGTCGCAGGGCAGTGGGGAGAGGAGGTGGCCCTGCCGAGAACTGTAGGTCCTCCTTGGGCTCTCCACTCCTGCAGATGCTGTGGGCACTCGCTTCCCTTCCCCTCCCACAGTCTGAAGAGGTGGTGACTATTTCTAGTAGCATCTGCCTGCTCCTAGGAGCACTGTTCCTGGGTTTTATGGGCCAGGAGGGATGCTCTACTAATACAGGGCACCAGAGCTGGCACACCAGCTGGAGGGCAGGAGTGGGGGGTGTGTGTGTGTGTGTGTGTTCAACCCCACTGCGGTCCACCCACCTGGGCCCCTGGCCTGCAGGAATGACCCAGCATCTTCTACCAAGATTCTCAGGGGTTCCTACTGACTGTTACGTGGCTGTCTGTTGCTATGGGATGTTCCAGGAAGGTCCAGGAACAGAGACAAGGGTCTTCCTCAGAGAGGCAGGCAGGCTGAGTCATGCTGTGGGCACGCCCCTCTCAAGAAGACAAGCCTGGTGTGTACCAGGAGGGGTAGGCAAGGGGGCCTCTCCCAGGATGGGAAAGCCATTGCAGCTGTCACAGGCGACGGCTCACTGAGAGCTTATTCCGGGATCGGCTCTCCTCTGAGCACTTGATGTCTGTTGTCTCCTGTAACCCGGGCTACTGTCCTTTTAGAATCGAGGAAACTGAGACCTGGAAAAGTTAAGCATGTTGCCCGGTGTCACAGTACCATGACCAAGCCAGTCATCCTCCCCAGCCCAAGGCCCTGTTCTCTTGAGCCCTTGTGCTGGGCTGCCACCCCATAGAAGGCAACAGATGCTTTGTTTTGGAGGTGACAAGAAGGGCTGAAGTCAGATGCAGAGGAGGACTTCCTGGCAGTGAGAAGGGCCACGTGGAATCTTCCTTGGAGATCTTTGAGAAGCGTCTAGTGCTTCAGGAGGGGCCTTCCTGCAGGCTGGGCTCTGGATTGAGGACCGCTGGAGGGATCTTATGTCAGCAGCCTCCCTGTGAGACGTGCTGGACCGTGCCTCAGTGGCCCAGAGCATAACCAACCGGAAGCCTCTGGGCACGCCACACACCCAGCTGGGATTTGGGGTCTGGAAAAAAGGCTGGGGTAGGGGGTAGTGGGGGACGGTTCTGAGAATTCTCCAGTAGGGAGAGGAAGGCACGAGAGGGAAGCCACCTGCCGGGAGCTCTGGAGAAGCACGTGGGTTAATAGGCTTTTCATTTTGGCCTTCCCGTCAGACGTGCCTCGTTTACCCAGAAAGAAATCTCTGGCTTCGCTGGAACTCCGTTCCCGGAACCACCCTCTTCCAGAGGAGGCACGCGTCTGGAGTTCCCGCGTGCTTAGGGACCACCACTGGGGGCTCTCCAAGCGGAGGTGGGACCAGTGAGCCATCTGGGCAGCTGCAGGGCTACTCACCCCATTTCTTGTCCTCTGTCATCCAGATCTGTACCGGGGGACAGCCGTAGAGAGGAATACACAGGGCGGGAGGGTGTTGTCTCCCTCCTTGATCTGCTGCAGGAAGGAGGCGTGTGGGGGAGCCATCAGACTCTCAGCCTCCAGCGTCAGGCTGCCTGGCTTCCTGTCCAAGTTCCACCCCGAGCTGCTCGACCTCCCCGGTTCCTCAGCTGTCAAGTGTGACATTAATAGTCTCTCGGACTTTGTGAAGATAAATGAATGAATCTGTGACTTTATTTAGCACAGGAGGAAGGAGGAACACCCCTCTGTCCCGGGCCACTTGGCTACTTCAGTTCCCCCACGCCGCCCTGCTTGGTCTTATACTGGGGCCCAGGCCTGCGTCAGGCAGGTGGCCTCAGCAAGTGCTAGTATCTGGGTCCTCTGCTCCTGGCCTTGGCTCGGGTAAAGTAACAGAGCTGTGTCCTTCTGCCGCTCCCTTTGGCCACAGGAGCCGGTGCGAGGCCGGATGCTCAAGGTCCAGGACTTCAGCTCCCCTGGGCTGCATTCAGCCCCATTTATTTTGGGGTCTACAGAAGTAAGAGTTTGCTTCTGGTTTATTCCACATGTTTGACTTGGCGGGTCTTCCTCACAGCTCAGCCATTACCCAGTGTATGGGATCGAGTCAGGGCTTTCTTCTGCCCCTCCCCCCTTCTGCCCTGTAACAGGCTTTCCAGGTCCAGCGGCTGCACCTCCAACCCAACCTCCCGCACCCACCTCCTCCTCCCCACCATTCTGGCTTCCTGTCCTGTGTGCCTCTGCCCCAGGTCCCTCCCTCTCTCTGCCAGCAGGCTTCTTCTCCCACCTCTGCCTTGTCCCCGGGCTGAACATAATCCAGTTCCTACTTCTCTGGGATCCAAGGACACTTCGCATGCCCACAGCAAACATCTGTTGACATTTAGAAGTACTGCGGGACCCAGGTTTTCATTTCCGTGTGAATGCTGCATATTCTCTTTCTGTTATATGAAGCTTAAAGCTGGGCCCTGTGATAGAGTCTGCCCCAGAGCGATGATCATTTTTGAAAAGGAGAGGTAATTTTCCCCTTTGCCCCAGACTAAGCAGGGTCCGAATGAGGAGGTTGAGTGGGGGAGGGTGACGTAATGCTTTCTGGCTGTCCCCGGTCACTGCCCTATCCTTTTGATACATCTCCTCACTCAGTCTCTTCAGTAACCTGAGTCAGACACCACAGTCCCCATTCTATCAGCAGAAGGGGAAACAGAGAGGTTAAGCGACTTGCCTAAGGTCACACAGTGATTGAGTGGGAGAGTCAGGATTTGAGTGTGGGTCTGTTTTTCCTGGAATCATGTATCCTCCAGAGGAAGGTGGATATTAATGCAGACACATCTGGAGCTGGATTTCTGACTCTGAACAAACCCAAGTGTCCTATTCATTTCCCTTCTTCCTAACCCCCCCTTCCCTGGCTGTGGATCTCTGAAGGGAAGAGGGGAGACCCTTGCCTTGAACCGCTGTCTGTCAGCCTCCCAGGTGGATGCGGTCACACTGTTAAAGCCATCAGTTTCCCACAGATCACACATGCCAGAGAATAGGCTCCATTTTGCTGGAAGAAGAGGAATAAAAATCAGAATGAGGAATCTGGCGGGGCCTGAATAATACAGTATGAGAAAGTTAGGGTGCTTCTTGTGGGGGCACCTGGGTGGCTCAGTCAGTTAAGTGGACGGCTCTTTCGCGTGCTTTCTCTTTCTCTCTCTTTCCCTAAAATAAATAAGTAAAAATCTTAAAAGAAAAAAAAAGTTACTTTAAAGGGGCATCTGGATGTCTCAGTTGGTGAAGTGTCTGACTTCAGCTCAGGTCATGATCCTGGGGTCCTGGGATAGAGCCCCACATTGGGCTCCCTGCTGAGCGGGGAACCTGCTTCTCCCTCTCCTTCTGCTGCTCCCCCTGCTTGTGCTCTCTGTCCCTCTCTGACAAATAAATAAATAAATAAATCTTTAAAAAATAAAGTGCTTCTCCTCCCTAAAAACAGTCTGTGAGGGAGTATTCTGCAAAATGTTTGCAGACAGACCAGAGGCCTGAGAGCCAGAAACCTCTACAATCTGCAGGAATAACTGCTCCCAGTCTCCAGGCTCCGGGCTGTTCTCAGGGCTTGCTTTCTCCCTGTGCCCCTCAGCTCCCCTGCTGGGGGCTCTTTGTAGGGGAGGACATTGTAAGTGACACGGTAATGGGCCTAAGCACACACCAAGAGCCAATGGTAGGTCCCAGCTGCCCTGTTCCCCCCTCCACAAATCCCCAACCAAGACAGGATGTGATTAACTAGTTCTGAGGAGCATTTGGAACTCAAATTCCAACAGCTTGAGGAGAGGTCTGATGGAGTCTTTGTTTGCCTGACTCTGAAATTCTGGGGTTGGGGGAGAGGTGACGGCGGAGGGCTCTGCAGGCCCTTTAGACTCCGTGGAGAATCTCCTGGTAAATACAGTCATTTGGAATGTGTTGTCTTCCTTCCTAAGCCTTTAAGATCTGCCTTCTAAATTACTCCCAAAGTGTGCCAGTCTCTCACCCGAGCTCTTAGTGTTTTTATTTTTTTCACTTTTAAAATCAACTGTATTGAGGTACGATTTACATTCAATAAAATGTATTCATTTCAAGGGCACAGTCAAATGAGTTCTGACATATGCATATACCCGTGTAACCACCATTCCAATCAAGTTATAGACTATTTCATCACCCCCAAACATGCCCGCATCCCTCCTGCAGGCAGTCTCCCCCAGCCCCTGACCCCAGGCAACCACCCCGGCAGCTTTCGGTCACTGTAGATTGATTTGCTTGTTCTAGATATCCATGTGTGCAGTATGGTCTTTGTGTCACTGCTAGGGTTTGATAAACCTCAGGGGAGAATAGGTTGTTTGAGACTCCTGCACAGGCACAGCCCCTGCCAGGGGATCTCCTGGCTCTGCGCCCTCTCCATCCTTCCCGAGGCCTTCAGCCTGCTCTCACTTAGTGTGTGGACGTGGTATACCTTGAGTCTGTGGCAGGAGAGAGATCCCTTCCTTCCCTTTGCTCTGGTACTGAATATAGGGAAATGGTAGGGAGAGGAGGTTTGGGGAATTCTGGCCTATAGCTGCAGAGCTCAAGATGTGGAGGAGGATGACTCTCAACCTTGAGAAATGGCTGTGAGGTTCCAGGAAGTAGACCCTGGGTAATGGGTCTCCTGCTACTGGCTTTGTTTCCATTGTTGCCGCCATTCTTTGCATCGAGGTGAGTGTGAAAGCTGCTCTCCTAGAATTCAGGGGTTCTTTTGAATGATTTGAGGAGTGGGGAAGGAGAGCAAGCAGACTTCAGGTCCAGCCTATGGCGTGGACCTTGCTTAGCCAGGATGTGTTGGAGGACAAGCAGCAGGGAGCTTGGCTTATTGGCCATCTTGTGGACTGGAGCTGACTGGCCCAGACTCTTTTCCTTGTGCTCGGGTCTGCAGCTTCTCCTCTCCCTGGGCAGGAGGAAAGGGCAGCACATGACACTGACTCTAACATGGTGGCAGCGATCCTAGGTGCCAGCTTGGTAGAAAGGACAAAGTGCTAAGAATTTGCTGCTATTTGCATCATCTTTCCGGATCCTGTTGACCCATCTCTGTAAATGGACAGATTTGAAGGATATTTTAGGGGTACTTTCATCTCTTGGGAAAAAGGGATACAAACTAAAGCCAAGATGCTATCATTATGATATTTTTTCATTTTGTTTTATTATCATTATTATTTCATTGTGGTAAAATATACTGTTGGGGAGAAAGAAATTTTTCTGTGTCCTTCAAGATTCTTCTAGCTAGATTGAGAATTAAGATGACATGAAACAGAGTGAAAGTAGAAAATCAAGTTTAATTTCATACATACAGGGAATCTACCAGACATAACAATTCAAAGACAGTCAGGCAAAATGAGATATATAGAGAAGGGGTAGGGTGGGGTCTGGTATATCAAGGAAAAGGAATGCAATTCACAGAAACATATTAAAAAGCATCAACATTTGGTAAAAAAAATATTTGCTAGGCCACTCAGAAACAATGGGACATAGAGGACTTTGAACAATCAGGCTTTGCTAGGTTCCTCTTTGTCTCCCCTACCTAGTTTATATCATAATGTAGTTATCTGTGGTGATAGCCCACTTCCTAGAGTGGGTCCTCTATCTAAATTCTTTTATTGTGTATGTGTAGGGGGCAGAGATCAAGGTTTCTTCCTGAGTCTTTTGGGTCTTGGTTACTTTCAGCTTAATAATCTTTTTATAATCTGCATGTCCATGTGGCCTGTCCTGGGGCAGCCTCCCCTTGGTTCCTGCAATACACAACATAAAATTGACCATTTTAACCATTTTTAATTATACCACTCAGTGGTATTAGACACATTTACATTGTGGTGCAACCATACCACCATCCATCTCCAGGACTTTTCATCTTCCCAGACTGAAATTCCATACCCATTGAACATTAACTCCCCATTCCCCACTCCCCCTGGCACCTGGCAACAGTCCTTCTACTTTCTGTCTCTATGAATTCTACTACACTTGGTATCTCATATATGCAGAATCATGTGGTATTTGCATGTCTGACTTCTATCACTTAGCATAATGTTTTCCAGATTCATCCCTGCTGTAGCAAGTATCAGCATTCCATTCCTTTTTAAAGCTGGATTAACATTTCATTGTATAGGTATACCACGTTTTGTTTATCCGTTCATCTGCCAATGGACATCTGAGTTGTTTCTGCCTTTTCGCTGTTGTGAATAATGCTGCTATTATGAACATTTGTATACAAATACCTATTTGAGCCATTATGGTATTTAAATGCTCAGCATCCCCCCTAGTTGCTCCTCCTGCTTACATTACTGCTGCCTGAGGCCTTCCTGCTCCTTTCGCCCGGCACCCCGTCTCCTCTTGAGTCCTGCCTGTGACAAATGGTGTGCTGCAAATACTTCAGTCTTTGATGAGTATGGGGGACCTAGGGTTTTGAGTTCCTTTCCTAGCAGCTTTCTTCTCTGTGTTGTTTCATCTACTCTTGGCCATCAGCTGTCTTTTGGGAGTTTGATTCTATGAAGCTTCTTAATACCAGAATACAACAGAATATCTTTGGTTCACCAAGGAAAGAAAAGAAACTGAATTTTATCAAGTATCTGTTATGTGCTCTCAGGTAACTGTTCAAGGTACAGTAAAAGTGCCACTGGCTTTACATCCTTTTAAGGGGCTGTCCTTTGAGATAGGGACCCAACCTGAGTGTGGAGGGTAAGGTAGCCGAGGAGAGGCTGAGAGAAGTTAAGTCACTTGCTCAAACTCACGGAGGCCAACACTCCATACACCACCTGAATACCTCCCTGGCCTTTCAAATGCAGATGAGCCAGAGAGATTTCCTGGATCTTTTCTTTTACAATGGAAATCCAAGCCTGGAATTCCCCTTACGATTTGAAAAGAATAATCCTTTGGGCTTCCTTGCCCTAGTTTTGGTAAAATATGGAATTATTAATTAAGGTTTTGTTTTGTTTTTCCAAGTATACCATGAATCCCCACGTACTCAGCACCCAGCTTCAATAATTATGAACACGTGGCCCATCTTGTTTCATCAACCAGGTTCTTCTTTTTGATCCATGGGGTCCTCCCAAGTGGTATGGCAGCAGTTGGTGTTTTCTGGAAGAGAGAAGGGGAATCGGCAGGTCTGGGAATCTCAGAGCTAAATCTCTTCCCAGCTGGAAGAGTGTTAATTGCCACCGGTTGGAATCCCCTCTGATGGTTCATTATTCAGCTGGCTACTGAACACCATCCAGGAGGCCGGGGAGGAAGGAGGGCAGATCTTTTGAGAGGCCTGGCAGGACCTGGCAGGGTGGTATGCTGGGAGGCTTCCCTTTCTTAGAGCATTTTCCTCCTACTGTTTGATTTTATTGGAATTCTTCTGAGTGGCAAGAGAGAGGGTTATGTGAGGATAACTGTCCCCTTAGGAGAACAACACCAAGCCAAAGCAGTCTTGAGGTGGAACGGGGACTGGTGGAAAACAAGCCTATAGCCTCTTCAGCTAGATTTATTTAACAAACTTTTCCACTTTTTTTTTCATTTCCGCTTTTATTTTTTTATGAATACCTCAGCGCGCCCGGCACGGAACTAAGGCGGCAGATCCAGCTCTGACCCACTGGTGTCTGCTCTCCAGAACTTCGTGGTCCGCAAAAATACTAACTAATAACAACTCACACTTGTGTGTGCCGGTGCATCTTGTGGGCATCGTCTCCTTTGCTGCCCGGCCCCAAACAGTCTGTAAGAATGACGTCCATGGTGCTGATGAGGGGAAAGGGCTTCATGCTGAGCTGTGTGTGCAGAATGTGCGTAGGATGGGGAGGACCGGGGTCAGGAGAGGGCTGAGGGGACCGGGACCGTCTCTCGGGCTGCAGGAATGTGCATCTATTAAAAAACCCTGCCAGATGTGTGTTCTCAGAGGATTGAGGGCAGCCAAATGGCGCATTTTTTTCCTCTGGACTTTATCGAGGACCATGGGATTGATTTTTATTTAAAAGACAGGGCCATTCTTCGGTGGGAACGGTTGGGGGGAGTCAGGACTGGAACTTGAGGAAGACTTCTTTCCTGGGGCTGAAGAAGGGATGGACAGTTTGTTTGGGTTTTATTTAAAAGAAGACTTGATGTCTTTTAAACTGGTGGGACTGAAAGAGGTCGTTTTAAGGATAAAGAAGGAGCAGTTTCTGATCTGGGCTGACTCTGTCCAGTGATCAAAGTGGTTTGGGGTTCTTGTGGCGGGTGGGTCCCCCAGCTGGCAGGAGCAGCTGGCAGCGTCCTCCTGGGTTTTAGGGAGGCTCTGGTGCCCAGTTTCTGCATGGAAGCCTGCTTTGGGAGTTTGAACAGATTTTCTATGACTGGCTCAGCTAATGTGTCTAGCAGGGGGCAGTAAATGATTTATTTTAAAAGACAACCTATGAACCTCTTTCCAGTCTCCCCAGGCAGCCCCTCGTCCCTGGCCGTGGGTCAGCCATATCCTGCAGGGCTAAGGTAAACTTAGAAGGCTCTCCCTGCCCGCCCAAAAAGGGATATGAAACATTGAAATGAGAGTCCCAAAGGCCGGGTTCTCCTTTAAGAAGAGAGAAAAGGAAAGTGTTTATTATTACCATTCTGATTTTTTATTTTAATTTTCAATTTATTTTAAAAAGTGAAGAGGTTTTTCTACCATGAGTTGAGGTGCAAGGTGCCAGAAGCAGGAAGAAGGAACATCTCAGGCTCCTTCCAGTTGTGTCATTTTGGTCTTCTTCCCTCACTGTCCCCACCCTGGGCTCCCAGGTAATTTAAAGGCAAGATGGCATGCAGGATCAGCTTCTTATAGAACCCCCAAGAAAAGGCTGTCTTCCAGTCAATGCATCGTCTCCATCTGGACCTTGCTGACAGAGAGAGGAAACAATGAAAGTGCACTAGGACACTTCTTTCAGGAATGGAGGGCGTCCCGAACCGACGAGAGAAATGCATGTGGCCTTTCAGAACAAGCCAGAGCGTGGCAGCCTGCCTGCCCTCCTGGGACTGCAACTCACAGATGACGGTTGCTATGGATACGGGCGACTGGGGCTCCCCTGGGGCAGCAGGGAGTTGAAGCCACGAGAGGCTGTTTATTGCAGTGATGTAAGCTAGGGCATACCACCTGTGCAGTTGCTGGGTTTTAGGTGACATGTGGGGGACCTGTCCATTGGTGGTCCATTGGTGGTAGGTATGCAGCTTTCTCTTCTTTTCTCCTTATTTTGGAGGCTGGCAGAGCTAATGGTCACAGCTCCCCAGACCCCGGGGCGTACTCCTACATTGGAGGCACTACCCGGTGAAGCTTTACTGTGAGTGGAGCTCTGTCCTGGAGGCTGCAGGAAAGGTATGAAAAGCTAGGGGGAACATAGTTTTTGCCATCCAGGCGTGCCTGGTATGAGGAGAGACACAGCCCCTGCCATCCATGAGTTCCCAGCCCAATGGGGACAGCCAGAAGAACACCAATGACCCAGGGTAATGGACAGAGACAGGGTAGAAAAAGCCCATCACTTCACACTTCCCGTGAAGTCAGACGCGTCCGGGGTGTACCAGGTGCCATACTGGGCCCTTCCTACCCCTCTGGACTCAGTGTTGTCACTCTTTACCCATGCTCCCTCCGCTTCTGCCATGCCGCGCCCTGGGCTCTTCCTGAGACTCCAGTGGCCGGGGCACTGGGGTCCTGCCTCGCTATTCCCTTGGCTGGGGGCTGTTTTCTCCAACACCTCCCAGCTCCCTCACTGTTTCACTGTATTTTTCAGACCTCTCCTTTGGTATCATTTCCTGAGCACCCTGTGGCAAGCAGCCCTTCCCGGCTTCCCAAACCCCTCCCTTAGCCTCTCTGCTTGCTTGCCTTTTCTTGACAGCACCGGCACTACTGACTAGTTCACTGTCGGATCGTCTGCCTTCCCTGCTAGACAGCCAGCTCCTCCAGGGCTGGGACAATGCCTTGTTTACCACTGAGTCCCACTGCTACGAGTATCACCTGGCATCTGGGAGGTACTCGATAAATATTGGATGAATGAGGGACAAACTGTGTAGCCTTGGTTCGCTTTGCATTCTCTGAGAATGTCGACACATGCTTTATATTCGTCCACCAATGGTAAAGATAAAACTTCTCACTTGTAATTCTAATTGGTGATTTAAAGACATTTTTCCTAAAATTAGATTTTGGTTTCCTAAGACAGGATCTCTCACACAGGGGTATACAGACCCTGGGAGTTCTTGGATACAATCATGGGAGTTTGGGTATTTGTGTTACCTTTGGAAGATGTCTGTGTATTAGTCAAGTTCGGAGGACCCATGTGTAGTTGCTAGAAATTATGAACATAAAGTTATCAGGTAGGGTGCTTTGGAAGTGGCCTCTGGAGAACTTTCTGGAAAGCAGATCTTGAGAAGCAAGTTGATAGAAAGGGGCAGGCCTTTATACAAGACAGAAAGGCATTGGGTGACTTGTTTCTGATGTCTGCTTTGTGATGGGAAGGGGCCATATGGAGCAAGCCCCCATGGGTCATGGTGTCCCAGCAGATCTACTTGGCTGAAGCAGAGTTTGAACTTGGGTAGAACAAGGTGAAGCAGTTAAGTTGAGAACGCTTCCCGCCCTGGGAGCCTGGATTAGAGTGACAGCCGTGCAGGGCTAGGACTGCTCGGGAGCAGTGACCCGTAAACTCTCCTGTCTGGTCCCCTCCCTATCACTCATATCTCCCTGCAGTCTTGTTGTCATGAGGGCCCCTCCAGCGAGCCCCGGCCCCTCCCCGCCATGGCTGGTGCAGCTGGGGCGTAGGGTGTGTGCAAGAGTCAGCTGGCGGGTGGACGCTGACCCAGCCTGCGGACGATGGCCCCCGGCTCACCAGCTTGCAGTCCTTTGTTTAACCGGGACTCAACCAGGCCAGAGGTCAGCATTTTCCTTGGAAGACTGTCAGAGCCTGCCTGCGGTTGAGGGGAAGCAAGGTCAAGTTCCCGGGGAGTGGGCCGGGATCAGGCCCTATCTCCAGAATCAGCTGTCCACTGTCTGTAGCCCGGCCGGTGCCAGCACCATGTGACTGGCAAGGTGGCCTCTGCCGCCTGGTCACCACCTGATCACAGCATTGCCAACGCGAGCCGCCGGGAGGTCCTTTACAAACCAGGCAGTGACTTCCTTGTTAGAGGGACGAGTGGCCAGAGTTACTGCAGAGCTGGGACCCAGACCAGCTCAGCCCTCTTTCTGCCACCTCCTGTTTGGCACAGGGGCCCAGGTGCTCAGTGAGATAGGGCCCTGCCCCTGGCTTCACTCCGAAGTAATGAGGTCTGCTTGGGGAGATTAGCTGTGTCCCACTCCCTGCTGGAGTGACAGCTGTTCTCCTTACACACGTGGCTGTGATGTAGCTTCCTCACCCTGCCAGGGGTGGCGGGAAGCACACACTTCAGGACTGTGCGCCAAGGACTTTCAGCCCCGGGTGGGGAGTGTGTGTGGTGAGTAGTCCCGAAGGGAGGGGTCTGTGCCCGGTGGGGCCCTACCCTTCTCTGTCGGCCGGCTTCCCTTCTACCTGCCCTGGTGCTTCCAGGGTCCCTCATCGTGGGGGTGGGTGCTGAAATCACCATCTGGGTTTTGAGGTTCCTTCCTCCTGCCTCCTCCCTGGCCTGGAGGATGGGATTGTGCGGAAGCCAGCAGGGGGGACCTGGGACAGGGAGAACGCCTGACCTAGAAGATAAACTGAAGGCCTGTTCTAACTCCTCCATCCAGGATCTCGAGGAGGGAGTGAGCCGTGTCCTAGTGTTAAGGGCTCTGGTGAGCCTGGGGTGTGGAGACGGAGATTTGCACTCAAGCCTCTTGCCCTGACCTTGATCAGGCTACTTAACCTTTCTGAGCCTCTGTTTCCTCATCTAAAAAGTAGAGTTAAAAGTGCCTCGCACACATGGGACGCCTGGGTGGCTCAGTCGGTTAAGTGTCTGCTTTTGGCTCAGGTCATGATCCCAGGGTCCTGGGATCAAGTCCTGCATGGGGGGGGGGAGGTCCTTGCTCAGCAGGGAGCCTACCTCTCCCTCTGCCTGCCGCTCCCCTGCTTGTGCGTTCTCTCTCAAATAAATAAATAAAATCTTAAAAAAAAAAGAAAAAAGCAGCACCTCGCACACAGCACTGTGAGGAGGACTCCGAGATAATATATATTGATAGAGCACTGGTCCGAGTGCCCAGTCCCTAGTAGGTACTCGTGATAATGTCAGCATCACCACCATCAGCACATGATGGCCGAGCGTCTGCCCTGTGCCCAGCACTGTGCCATGTGCTACAGGAGATCAAGGGGACTTCTGCACCAGCCAGTGGGCATGGGTCTGAATAAAGAGAATGACATAAAAGAGAGTACCTTGCAAAACATACACATCAATCTAAAATGGGGGGATTTAGACCAAATAAGGGTGTTGGGGAGAAATCCAAAAGGGAAGAAGATGACTTTAAAGGCCTTTGAGGCATTGAGCATGGGATTGGGAAAAAGCTTGGTATGTATGCAAAATAATATTCCAGTTTTGGTATCTGGCCCCACCCTTCTTTCCCTAAGTGAACAATGAAGAATAACACAGTGGGGTTCAAGGAGGAAGCCCTTGGCCAGGTGGCCAGTAGCCCAAGGGAATAACACCCTCCATCTTCACATTCACCTTGCCCTCCTGGGGGCAGAGACGGCTGGGAGTCTCCCTCTCAGAAATCAGAGTGTCTGCACAGCCCAGCAGAGGGAGAATCTTCCACCTTCTTTGCTCTCGCTGGACTTTGTGGGACGCTAGAAATATTTTTTCAACCCACCGAAGGAGAAGGAACTGACCAGGACTGGTGCCAAAATATTCAGTAAATTCAAGAGTCTTTTGTTTGATGAAGAAAGCGGTTGGCCTGGCGTCTCCTCTTCTGATCTGACGTCACGGCCTGGTGGGTTGGGTCCTTCCATTCTCATCCAGCCCCCACTCCCGGGCTGAAAGGCAGTTCGCCTATTCAGGATTCTTTAGGAACGCTCATTTCTGGTTCCACCTGTTTGTCTGACAGCCTTAGACAACTCCTTGGGCCCCTCTGGCCTTAGTTGCTTCACCCGTGAAATGGCCTTACCAGCTCTGGTCCTTCTGAGGGGCAAGCTCTGACCCAGTGGTCTCTTGCTCCACCTCCAGCCCTCAGGTCTGAGCTTGGATGACCTGAGTGTTGCTCCTTTTCCAGACGGGCACTCCGGGATGTCCAACGTACAATTCTGCCATGATCCAAAACACGTCTGACCTCTGCTTTGGAATTTGCCTTTAAGCTTGGCACGTCCATTCAGTATCCTCAGTGAGGGACGGTCTTCTTCCTCTTAGAAGGAAGTTGATTTCCTCATCGGGACAGTAAGTCATGTAGTGCATACACGTGTCATTGACAATAAGGATATGATCAAACTGAATGAAGATACTTTTAGTTCCAAACAAATGAGGCTGATTTGGTTCTGCTTTAAACTGACTCAGGAATCAGTTCCAAGTAAAATTTTAAGGACGTTTTGAGCACGCACTGCAATCCTGAGAACACAGGTGGTAGACTCTTGTAATTCTAAGGACAGCACTCATTTGGATGCATTAATTCTGATTTTAAAAAATGAATTTGCTACTTTATATTTACACCGCATGTTTTAAAGAAAGCCATTACCATCCTCTTCGTTCCTGTTCATTTCCTGATGCATTTGTTTTATGTTTGGGTGTCTGTGATTTTTATTTTCTTAACAATGTGGCTTGCCTTGATCATTATCAGTTATAAAAAACATAAAACGTCCCATCTCAGGGGTCCTCAGACCTGTCTCAGCTTGTCCAAACCCAGACTTCTGGGCTCACACACATTCTCTGATTTAGTAAGTCTGGGGGGGGGGGTTCCAATTTGCATTTTTAATATACTCCCAGGTGACGCTGCTGCCCCGGGACCATATTTTGAGAACCCCTGGCCTAACGGAAAGGGGTTTTAGTGATTGAATCCAACTCCCTTGTAAAGATTGCTATACTGAGGTACGGGAAGAAGTGCTTCTCTTGCCAAGTGTTCTATAACTAGTTTAGTGACAAAGCTGGCAGTGGAATCAGACATCCTGTGTGCCCCGTCTGGTCCTCCTCAAACGCCTGTTTCTTGTTTGGAGACTAGTTCACAGGATTGCTGGTTTTTAGGATTTTGCAAAATAATTTCAAATAATCTGGCCTGTCAGCCCCTTTAGTATGACCAAGTCATGATTTTCATCTCCACCCAGGAATAGCTTGTGTTTCATTTCCTTTTTTAAATTGTGATACCATAGCTGCAACATGAAATTTACCTTCTTCACCATTTCTCAGCGTGCAGTTAATTCTGGAGCATGACGTGTGTCCACATTGTTGTGTGACCAGCACCACCATCCATCTCCAGGACTCTTTCATCTTCCGCAACTGAAACTCTGTCCCCATTCAACAGCACCTGCCCGTAGTCCTCTCCCCCAGCCCCTGGTAACCGCCATCCTACTTCCTGTCTCTGGATTGAACCACTCCAGGCACTGCATCTAGGGGGAATCAGACGGTTCTGGTCCTTTTGTGACTGGCTTATTTCCCTGAGCGTAATCAGGTCTTTAAGGTTCAGCCCTGTTGTACCATGTATCAGAATTTCTTTCCTTTTGTTTTTCCCCCAAGATTTTATTTATTTATTTGACAGAGATCACAAGCAGGCAGAGAGGCAGGCAGAGAGAGAAAGAGAGAGAGGAGGAAGCAGGCTCTCCCCGCTGAGCAGAGAGCCTGATGCGGGGCTCGATCCCAGGATCCTGGGATCATGACCTGAGCTGAAGGCAGAGGCTTTAACCCACTGAGCCACCCAGGCGCCCCTTTCTTTCCTTTATAAAACTGAGTAAGATCCTGTTGTCTGTGTATACTACATTTTGTTGATCCATTCGTCTGTTGATGGACACTTGGGTGGCCTCCACTTTCTGGTTTTTGTGAATAATACTGCTGCAAACATGGGTGTGCAAATATCTGTTTGAGTCCCTGCCTTCAGCTCTTTTGGGTACGTGCCCA
The DNA here is from genome assembly GCF_963455335.1 of Martes martes. Taxonomy (NCBI): domain Eukaryota; kingdom Metazoa; phylum Chordata; class Mammalia; order Carnivora; family Mustelidae; genus Martes; species Martes martes. The sequence continues at coordinate 25,628,138 of NC_137903.1, read as the reverse complement.
AAAGTGGGATTGCTGGGTCATATGGCCATTCTGTGTTTCCTTTCCTTTCTTTCTTTTTTAAAAGGAATTATTTATTTATTAGAGAGAGAGAGATCTCACGAGCATGGGGAGAGGGGGAGGGGGAAAGGGAGAGGGAGGGAGAGAATCTCAAGCAGACTCCCTGCTCAGTGTGGGGCTGGATCTCGTGGTCCTGAGATCATGGCCGGAGCTGAAATCAAGAGTCAGATGCTTAACTGACTGAGCCACCCAGGTGCCCCCTGGTTTTAATTTTTTGAGGAACCTGCTTTGCTTTGATTCTGGGAGCTTAAGGATCTTCCACGGACAAATTTGTGGATAACAGAGTCTGAATAGTCCTTGGCTCTTCCTGCTCTGGTCACGTGCTAGGGACTGAGTTGGCTGCCCTGAGGCCTCGTGGTAGAACGACCCTGTTACTCCCTGTTTACTACCAGAAGCTGTAGATGGCCTCTCGGGCTTTCTTCTACTCCTTGACTCTGCTCTGACTTCACTGTCATGGATCTCCATTAGTATTTGTCTTTGGGCATTTATGCAAATTTGTGTTCCTGTCCGCCAAGTCTTGCCAGCCCCAGAACACTCCTGCTGCATTGCAGAACGAAGTCTGGCATGAATGGGGCGCACGCCATCGCACTGCACCTGCCATTCTCCGGGTGGAATACGACTGTCCTCCCAGGAAGGCAGCATGCCAGGGTGGGAAGACCTCACACAGAGTGGAGATTAAGAAATACTTACCGAATTAATGAAGGAGTGTGACAAAGAGCCTAGAATGCTGTCAGGCAGGGCTGGGGGCTGGGCATTTTGCAAGAAATAGCCAACTACTTGGCTTGACTTTTACCACCACCCAGCAGTCTCTGGGGCTACACCACCTCCAGGGACCCTGGGAATAAAAGAGGGCAGTTGGGAAGTCTAGTGCTCTCTGCTTCAGAATAGGTACCAGCTTGAGGGTTGGAGGACAAGCCTTCCACCCTCATCTCGGGGCATCTAGAGCGCTGACTCCTGAAATCAGCAGAGAGACACCGGGGGCTAAAGAGGAAGGAAGAACAGGTTCTAGACGTGTTAACCTGGTTCCAGCCCAAGTCTGCAAAACCCCACACGTCTCTGCAGCTGATTCAGGAGGACATTGTGAAACTTCAAAACCAAAAGGATTGTATTTTAAGTTTAAGGAGAATTGAGACTCCACAGCGTTCTCTTCCCGGTTGGTTTGCAGAGTCCTTCTATCCATGATGCAGTAGCAGGCAAGCGTGGAATTTCTTCAAGTGGGTCAGTATCACTTTTCCACCTCTCCCAGGGTCACTTAAGGGCGCGACTAGGTCACTTAAAATTTTCTTGAAAGCAACAAGATGCCCATTATTGATGTTATCAGGAATTACTCTTCTGGTCTAGTTCTGGTGCCCGGTTATCCAGACTGACAGAGGGTGAAGTGAAGCAGAGGTGGTAGTTAATCCACAGAATCCTTGTCAGCTAAGAATAACATCCTTTTTATTGCTTTTGTATCAGCTGATGATACTGCCTTTCTGTGTGGAGTTTTATGGTTAATGGTTCACTTTTACAGACATGTCTCTACACATTGGTAAACAGCTTGTCAGATCCGGAGACTTTGTCTTTTTCTTCCTTCAGGCCATTTTCTCAGAGGGAGGTAGTCCAGACTTCCACCCCTGAGTGTGCTGTAGCCGTGTTTCCTTCCCTCCGGTTGGAAGGGTGGCGGCTAAGAGTTCCCAGATCCCAGGAACAATCAGGGAAGGTAAATGTGCCCGGTGGCAATTGGTGATATCTGTCTGGCTACTGGGAGCCCAGTCATCAGGTCTTCAGAGGACAAATTTGTAGAATCCATTAACATTGATGCTTGCTGCTAATTGTAACCAGACCCCACCTTATCTCAGCATCTCGCTGCTCCTTGAAAAGGGCAATTCCCCTCCGGGAGCTGACCGCCCTTTCCTGCTGCTCTGTTTGTAAAAATGAGAGGATGTTTATTTGCTTGAGGCTGTAACAGAGTCTTCAAATGAGACCCGCACAGTCTTTATGGGCCTTCCTGTCTGAGAGAGGTCTGCGTGGTCTGCATGCATCTGCTTAGGGTGAGGCACAGCTCCAGGCCATACAGCTGACTTGCTGGGCATTAGACCTTCAGGAAGAGATACTCAGTACTTTAAATCCCCCAAGAGAGGGGCCGTGAGGCACCTCCTTGTTAACATCCATCCCTTCCTCTATCCATTTTTCCAGGTAGCGTTTGCTGAGCATTCAGGGACTCGTGCTGGGAGCAGCCTGGCAGCCAGAGCTGTGTGAGACCTGGCATGTGCCCTCTCAGAGCCTCCAGAATGCTCGAGGAAATCATACCATTCTACAGGGGACTGTACGCAGCAACACAGGGCTGGCCTTGGGTCAACAATCCAGTTGCGTTCTAGGTAAATAAAGAGCATGTGAAACTCAAGCTCTTGCCCCTAAACAAGGCGAAGTAATAGCAGGCGTGGGGAGAGGTGATGTATTTTAAGTAAAAGTGTTGAAGAAAAATGGTGTCTGTATCTTTGGAAAGTGGGGGGCCTTTTCCAAGAGGTGGTTATGGGGGAGTGAGAGTGCACATATCCCCGGGTGCTCGCCCAGTGGCCTGGTGCCATGGGGGTGGGCCAGGCCTTCTTGGGCAAGCATGGTGAGATGGGCAGAGAAGGTATTACTTCACTGAGAGCCAAAGGGATTTGAGTCTCCATCGAAACAGCTAGTCCTAAGGTGACTTGAGTCTTAGTTGAGGGTAGAATGTAAAGACCTCCTCTCAGACAGGATTCTTGATAGCTTGGCACCTTGGCCTGGAGCCCCTAGAACACGGAGCCTAAGGTAAGTTCTTTTGTGCTACAGCTTCATGAGGAAGCACCATCTCAGAGAACGGAAGCAAGGGAGAAGGTGAGGGGTAAGGGAAAGAGGGCAAGGGCGTGAGGATACGTTATTGATCTGGTTGCCTCTTAGCATCAAGCCCAATCAGTGGCCCAGTCTTTCAGGACTGTAAAAACAGATGGCTCCTTGGGACAGTCAGTCAGGAGAGGAAGGGCTGCCCTCTCCCGATGGTGATGCTCGTCCCTCTGGACAGATGCTCGTCCCTCTGGGCATCTGTTCCCCTGCCTCTGTGGGTGGCACACGGCTGGGCTCCTTGAGTGGCCTTGCGTTGTCTCACTCCCCAGTGTCAGCAAGAAGCCCTAGGGATAGAAGCAAGAGGTACAGGAAGTAGGAGTTCTTCAAGGCACTGCTGGTGGTGCCCTGTGAAGCAGGGCGGGCGCTCTCACAGAGCCGGTCACTCCAGTCATGTCCAGGACTGGAAGAAAAGGCCAAAGGTTCTGGGGACAGATGTGGCTGAGAGGCACTTTACCACATACCTGCACACCATAATGGACAAGAAGCGAGAGAGATCTTCTTTCAATATTGGCAAAAGTGTGGGGCTTAGAGTGGCATGGGGGGCTGAGGGTGGGTTGGGGCAGGGGGAGCCCAAGAAGCATTATTGGTTTTCCCAAGGGAGATGGAGATGAAGAGGCCAGGTGCCCAGGTAAGCAACAAGAACTGCTGCTGAGTCTGCTGCGGCCAGAGCTCTGGTCAGACCAAGCCAGTCCCCAGGGAAACCATCTTCTTCCCGGTCCTGGCCTCCTTGGAGCCCTGCACCTAACCCAGCCCAGGTGGAAAGACTCTGTGTGCTCCTCTGTTCATACTGAGCCCCAGTGTGTGCCTCGTATTGGTACAGGCACACAATGGGGCTGTGTTGTTTTAAATTTGAGCTCATCAATGAGCCCCATAGTAAGCAAAATACGTGCATAAAAAGGTAGCTCAGGGTGGGTAAACATTGAAACATTTGGAATAAAGTGAATTGTCTGACACCTACTACACCTGGGAAGGTTGTTTTTGCGAGGCTAGTTCATCCTTCTTTACCCTCTGCAATAGTTAACCCCTTCCTTCCCTGAACTCTCAAGACTCAGCCGCTCAGTAAACATTGCAGCGCTTCCCACTTCTATCTCCATGGCCTACTGCTGCCTAATGGGCTGCCCAGACTTAAAACAACAGCCCTATCCTTTATTCACAATTCTGGGGGTCAGCACTTTCAAGTGGGGCTCAGTTGGGATGTTCCTCTGCTGGTCATGCCTGGAGTCACTCATGTGCCTGCCATCAGCTGGTGGCCCAAAGGAGGCTGGGTGACGTCACATAGCCTCACACGGCTGGCGTGTGCACCTGTCAGCTGATTGGTCCAGGGCCGTGTGAGATGGTAGTAAGGTGGTAGCAGCTCTCTGCTCAGTGGATCTGAAGACATACCTATGTCTACGGTAAACCATCTCGTTTAGTAAGGGAAACAAAAGCCCAGGGAGGGAAGTGACTTGATAAGGGTGAGAACCCAGGATTCCTGCCATCCTGGCCTGTCTGTGCTACTCATATCCTTCAGTGACACTTGGTTGAATCCCTGCCTTTGCCATGGACCATCTGCTTCTCCAGCTGAGGTGTTCTCCTCTTTCCAGACACCTTAAAACACTTCCCTACCCTGATCACATGTCATGCCTTCATGCCACAGGCAGCCTGACATTTTATACTCAAACCCGAGCGCCAGAAGCAGACGCAGGAGCTCAGAGTCCTGCAGTTTGACATTCTGCTGTCATCAATTGTTGTTCACTCACCTAACCTGCGCTGGTGGGACCAGACTGGGAGCAGGGCTCCCCACTCAGTCTGGAACGAAAGCAGAGCCTATGATTATTACTGGCCATCACTGAGCGGGCTGGGCTAAAGCACATCCATCCGGCCTTTTGGCCCAAATGTGCCAAGGTCCTAAGGGAGTCCATAGCTTCTGTGGCTACAGCCAAGCCGAGCTGTTCTGCACACCTTGCGGAAGCAGCAACACAAATATCATTGGGCAACAGCAAGACAATTACCACGTTTTCTAGTGATCTGGTTGAGGCTTGAACTAAAGCACAGCAGGAAGCATGTGTAGGAAGGGACAGTAATTAGATACTTAGGAGCTAAAATTGATAGGCATTGGGTGTGGGAGGCTTGGAGAGAAGAGTCTTGTCCTTGGGGCTAGCTGGGTGAACCTGGCAGATGATGGTGTCCTTCACTGATAATGTGACTGTAAGGAAGAGAGGGAGGTTTGATAGAGATCATAGTTCTGGTTTAATTCTGTTGTTTCTAAAGTGCCTATGGGAGACTCTTGGGGAGAAGAGCAGTAGATAGCTAGAAATACAGATTTAATTGTGGGAGAGAAGGAAGGATGTCAGAAGTCGATATCGTGTAGCAGCAGGTGGTTGAAACCGTTGGTGGAGATAAGCTTCTTCAGGGAGGTGGTGGGGACTTAGAAGACAACATGACCAAGAGTGAGACCCTGGGAAATAGGTGTGTTTCCAGTGCAGGGAAGGGAAGCAGAACCTTTGAAGAAGACCAAGATGTGATCTAGCAGGAGGGCCTGGGACTTCATCTGTAACTGCTAACAAAAAGGAGAAGGAGATTCCTGGAATGTAGTGAGCCATGTGGTGTTCGTCTTCTTATTTCCCAAAGGGCTTTTAGGAGACACACAATTAATGTTTGTTAAATTGAATTAAGTTGCCTTGTAGTGCACTGCGCTGATTTGAGCTGAATTGAGTTTGCTACTTCCTGGGCTGCTCTAGGAGTTTGAGGCTCCTCTCCTGCTCTGTCCAGATTCTCCCCCTTGCCTTTCTCTTGTTCACTGAGTCCAGGACACAGCAAGAACTTGGTTGCCCGATTAAACATGTCAGGGTCTAAGGAAAAGCTACAGATTCTCTCACCATTACCATTTGGCTACCTTCAGGTGATAGTGAGCAGAATGCCCAAGGTAACAGAGGCTTTGGTAAAAGGACACGGAATGACCTCTCATAATAAACGTCGGAAGGCAGCTGATTTCAAATCTGGGGCAAGACTTTGGTTGTAAAGGCCCTGTGCTTCCCCCCCACCTCATCATTCCATTTTCATATCTTTACTTTGTCACTCTCAGTTCCTACATTTATCACCTCATGGTTTTGAGATGGCTCCATAATTCCAAGCATCATGTTCTAAAATAGTCGACTTCTTGGTAGGAATAAAATGTCAGGCCTTTGCTGTATCTTTGACGGAGATAAAAAATCTTTGTCAGAAGTCTCCCCAGCTGACTTCCTGTTATGCCTCATCAGCCAAGTTGGCCATATGTCCATCCCTAAGCCAACTACTAGTGAAGGGGACTGGTATTACCATGCTGGGCTTAACCAGATCATGGCTCATCCCTTGGAGCTGGAGAAAGATCCACCTTCCTTGGGCATGGTATACCAGAAAAAAGGAAAAAAAACTGGGGCCCCATAAACTAGGGGGGAAGGAGGGAATGGCTGTGGGGAAGAGATCAGTGGTGTCTTCCTTACCCATATATTTGGTCCTTGTGACTTAGGTTTGAAACCATTCAGTTCAGCCTTTATTGAGTACTTACTTAATGTATCAGAAACAATTATTTCACCATTGAGGCAGATAACAGGTCAGATTTTAAAATCAGAAAAAAATAAAAAAGATTTTAAAATCAGAGTAGATCCTTCTGCCTACCACCTCTTGCTGAGCTCTGCTACTCCTTGGAGGACTTTTCTCATTTGGGATCCTGAACCAGCCCTCTAGGCTCTGCTCAGTTCTTAACGGATAATGCGGCCAGTTCCCTCACTGTCTTGGTTGGTGCTACCCCTGACTTTCAAAATCCTGGATTCCCATCGTCTTTGTTGTGTTTCTGTGGACCTTGTCGTCTATACTCCTGGTCTCCTCCCTTTAAAATATTTTCCTGCCTATTAGGAGAATAATATTCTGTCTGTCTCTGATCTATCTGCCTCAGTCTCAGTTTCCGTCTGTCAGCCTCAATGTCACCTTCTGGCTGGTGTGCTCACTCTCTTTCTTCTTCCTACCCTGTTCACTCTTTTCCACCTTGGGCCTTGTACCGCTCTGTTCCTCAGAAGTCACCTGCTGACCTCTGCTGGCTCTTCCTGATTTGGACAGTCTCTGGCTCAGAAAGTTCCAACGAGTTCCCATTGCCTGTCACGCGAAGTCCGAAATCTGACGAAAAGATACCCAGCCAACAACAGCATTGCCTTTGTAGAGGGGACTTGGGTGAGGGGTTCCTTAATGCCATCTGTATCACTTGGGACGTTTACTGCAGCAAAGTATTCCGTGTGCCTTGCGTAATTAAAAAACAAAACGAGAAACCTCCAGCCCAGCATTCTGAGCTTTGCACATTCTTTCCAGCTCCTCTCCCACTACTCTTCTATGTGAACTTGCCTCTCCATTCAGACTGGCATCCTCCCTCGCTCGAGACCAGCCTTGAACTATTGCTCAAGACACAACCCATTAGCAAATGACATATGCCTTTCCCCCCTGACTTAATCAATCTCTACCCCTTCACCAAGCTTCCAGGACCTAGACTAACACATTGCCCAGTAGCCCCATCTCACCTCTTACCAGCCCCTCCCCCTCCCCATGAGCTTCCCGGGATCTCTTCCTTGTCTGTGTTGTGCATGAGCTTTTGCTTTTGGACATCACCCTGTGTCACTCGGCTCTGCTCTTTGGGTGCTGCCTGATAGCCCATCCACTCTCGCCGCCTTTATTCATTCATTCTGATTTTTGCTGGTGACACTGAATGTGGCTGGTTTGGCTGAGGCAGAATGTCAGCTGACAGTAGTGGGCTTTAAGATGTCTCCCAAAATGCACTGACCATGAACTGAAAACACTTGCACTATTCATTTGGCTTTTAGGTGCTTACTTCCCGGTTATACCTCTGATATTGTACCCTTTAGGCATTGCTTAAATAGCACATCGTTACTCACTACTTCCTATATATCGTGTCTGCCCTAATAAGATTGTAAATGGCATAAAGGACAGTGTCATATCTGATTTATTTCTATTTACTGCTCCCCCAACATCTTTCTCAGTAAATATTTGTTGCTTTGATTTTAATCCAATTTCCTTACAACATTTTCTTCATAGCTGTATTCATTTTTTAAAAAGATTTTATTTGTTTATTTCACAGAGAGACAGAGATCACAAGTAGGCAGAGCAGCAGGCAGAGAGAGGGGGAAGCAGGCTCCCTGCTGAGCAGAAAGCCCAATGTGGGGGGCTGGATCCCAGGACCCCGAGATCATGACCTGAGCCGAAGGCAGAGGCTTAACCCACTGAGCCACCCAGGTGCCCCTCATAGCTGTATTCAAACCGGCACTCATAGACTTATGCATTTTATAAATACGTAAGACCCCATGTTTGAATTTGAGAGTTGATGTTTCCAACCCCTTTATGTAAGTGGCCGCTCTAACCCCATAATTACCTACTTGGAGGTTCAGGACCCAGAAGAGCCTTCTCTGGGCTTCCACTCTCCTCCCTGATCTGTAGGAGGTTGAGAATGAAGGGAATTGGTTCTGCAAACGGGGTAAGTTGCCTGGAAGTGGCCTGATCCACTGGTTCCCTTGCGACTGTGTTGTGTAGAAGCGTCTGGACAGCACACAGCTCTGCCCACTCTCTGGCCTGAAGGAGACAGCAAGGAGTGGGCCAGAAGGAACGAAGTGGAGGCGGGGGAGCCGGATGGGGGTAATCAGAAAAGCCAAGTGCAGAGAACTGAGGTCCATTGCCTGAGGGTGCTGTGAAATTGGTGGGAGGGGGAGCATTGCAGCTTCCGTCCCCCCCCCCACCCCGCCCCAACACCGTGGCTGGTGCTCCATGGCTTTAATAATTGTATTCTGAGGAGCACTTAGACTGGCATTTAGTCAGGCCCAGAATGCGAATTCTTGCAGGGGAGGCAGCCAGCACAATCCTGCTTTGTTCTAGTTCTTTGAGGACTAAGGAAATAATTTTTAAAACAATACCCTCCTTCCTGGGCTGTCACTTGTTTGTTTGCACTGAGGATTTCTCAGTAACTCTTTGGTCTCTGGTGTTTGTGTTTAACCTCTGTGCTCCTAACCACAGTAGGAATTGGAAGGAGGGAGGGTTTAGGTTTATATGCAAGGCTGGCGATGTAGTAATTGCGCCATTCTACGTATGTTGGACACTTGTCAAGGGCCATGGACTCTGGTCTCTCTTTCCTTTTTCCCTTTAGGCATCCATTTGACCCTTTGCAGGCCTTGATTTTGTGTCCAGGACCATTCTCAGAACTATTAGCGTGTGGAAAAGAAATAAAAGGTGTACTATAGTCAGTATACTATATTATTATAAATGGCCAGCACTACTTACTGAATTTCTTTTGCTCTGACCAGGAACTAGGCTGGAAACATTATAGATACCACTAAGTGTAATTGTCAAACGTTTCTTAATTGCTTCTTATCCAGGCACTAAGGGCTGGGGAGGGAACTTAGGCTAGCAGGAAAGCTACCTCACATTAAACAAGTAATTACAGGTACCTTGCCACTCTTAGGGGTGTTCTTCCCAGTAGCATCAGATAACCTGGAGCTTGTTAGTAGAATGTAGCCCCAGATATGCTGCATTTTAACAAGATCACTGGGCGATTCATCTGTATGTGCAAAAAAGACACCGCCAGCCAGCAGGCAGGGATTCAGCATGCTCCGGGATAGCAGATCAAAGAAGGCTGTCTGCGGAAATGACTTTTAAGCTAAGAAGTGAGGAGAGCCCCGCAAGGAAGAAGGTAACAGCTGGAAGGTGAGGTAGAGCAAGCTTCGGGCAGAGGGAGCAACCTCAGCCTGCTGGGGCTGTGACGTGCACTCTGACAGCAGAGCTGAGGGGTAGACATGGGCCAGCTGGGGGAAGGCCTTGTAAACCAGGGTAGAGAACTTAGATCCAGTGTGAATGGATTGAAGAGAAATATGGGCCCCAGTTTATAGATGAGGAAATAAACCAGAACCCAGACGGCTTAACTAACTGGTCCAAGGCTGCACAGCTAGAAAATCATTGGTAAACTAATAAGGGCTGGAATTTATATCTGGGTCTCTAACTCCAAAGCCCCTTTTCTGAACTCCTCCATGATTTTGTCTTCTTGGGTCATTAAGAAGACAAAATATGATATAATTTTTAATGTGTCCCTGTAGTAGTTGGGATTTGAATGATCTTATAATAAAGTGACTTCAATAAAACAAGATGATTACACTTGGAATAACATAATAAAGCTCATGAGGTTAGAAGAGATACAGATTCATTTTGAGCACAGATTTTACCCCCTTAGGGACGGGAAGGTATATGGTATAAAAGTTTGTTAGGAGACAGAGTATAAAAGGAGACACTATACGTTATATAGATAACTCTGATTATCTGAAGAAATGGATGATTCTCTCAAAAAGAACCTTTTTATTTTTCTTATCATAAAGTGTGAGAGGAAGCATGAAGTGGTGAATTGTGAGGGTAAAGCACAGTATGATTAAACTAGGGTTGTTTCCTTCCCTTGTGCTGCTAGGCTGAGTGAGATGTAGCCTCCCTCCATTCTGTCTGCTCACGGGGGGATATTGGTGCCTCACAGTCCAGATACGTGAGATTTGGCACTGCCACCAGCTCGGAGGACCACTTCTCAGGAGACCCACCAGGACCCAAGTGGTTCACTGATTTCTAAGAGGTCGCATTGGCCAACCCAGGCACTGCAGGGGAAGAGTGAAAGCAGACTCCTGTCCTTGGTGGGGGGGGAGGTGAAAAGAGGCCATAGGAGCCCTGGGGCTCTGGGGATTCCAAAGCTGCTGGGAGGTACGTCCTTTAACCTTGGGGAGCTTCCGGTCTAATAGGAGAGGCACAGTCCCTGACTTTGTAGAGCTGCAAGTGTGATGGGGGAAAGCATAGTTCCTGTCTTCATGAAGTGCAAACTGAAGGGGAGAAACAGACCTGCTCTAGGGAGCCTCCAGGCTGATGGGAGACACAGAAAGCAGCACAATTACCCAATTATCAAAGTTACCAAAGCTGTAAAAAAAAAAAAAAAAAAATCACAACATTCCTGGCTCCACGTTGCCATCAGGACTTTGATATATGACAGTTTTTCCTGGCCAGCTCCAGGAGCCACAAGTGGTCATCACATGGCAGAAGTAGAAGCCAGTGAAGACGGTAATGTCCCAGATGATGCTCTTCTTAATCAAGTGGGCTCTCTGATCAGGTTCGATTTTAGGTTGTTACTTAGATCCCTGGTAGAAGAGACAGAGGTACTCCTGAGGCTGAGATAGGTACCTAGGCAACACTCAGGCCACCTCTCCCCCTTTCCACTCCTCCAAAGACCAACTTTGCTCACAGTTCACATTCCCCTGCATTGTCAAGGCCCGTGGCACCAGTCATGGGTGACCCATTTGCCAGTTCCCACCTCTAAAGAACAGCTGTGCTTTCCAGCTGATGCTCTGGAGTGCTGTCTAGCAGGTGGTATATTTTTCCGTCCTTGCCAAAACAGGGATCCTTCTCTCTCCCTACCGCTCCTCCCCCAACACCTCCTCTGGAGCCCGTGACTGCTGATAGCAGGCAAGGAAGAGGAAGAGCTTGAGGTTTGCTGAACAGGACAGTGGATTAACCAGGAGGTTCTTGCTTTTGTCCCACAAATGGTTTACCTGTCACCTTGAGCACGTTCTCCTGCATTCCTTTACTCTGCCCCCAGGACCACGCTTTTCCCACCAGTATTAAACTAAGGAAGCATGGTGGACATGCAAGGCCACATGAAATCATGAGAACCAGGGTCAGTTCCTAGCTCTCCTACTCCAAGCTGCATGACCTTGGATGAGGTGATTCTGTTTGTCCTCAGATAAAGGATCTTTAAAAATCATCTGAGTTAAGTTTTCTTGCCCATAAGATGGGAATGATGATGCTGGGTGGTTATGATGATCATTTGCAGTGAATATGTTGAAGTGCTCTAAGAATTTTAAAGCATTTAATAACCTGTGAAGGGGAAATGGACACATTTCCCTTTTCTCCTCACGTGATTATGGTGTTGATAGTATTGGGGAGATCATATATGAAAACAAAAAGTTCATTAAAATATAAGAGATTAATGTAGCCAGAATAAATATTGAGTTCACTCAAGCCTGAGAGCCTGTGCAGTGGGTACAGCTAACTCATGATCAATACTGTGCCAGGGCTGAGGAAGAGGAATGATAAATGGGAAACCAGGTCTCAGGCTCAGAGAAAGTCAGAATTTAGTAGAAGGAATAAGAATAAGAACATAGCAGTAATATGTAATATTAACTGTTGTATTTCATAGTCAAAGTGCTAGGGAGGTTCAAAGGAATCCAGGAAGCCTGCATGGAGAAAATATTTTTTTTATTAGAGCCCCATGTAAAAATGTATTCATTTATTGAACAAGTATTTTGCCGTCTGTGGGCTGGGCACTGTTCTAGAAGTCAGAGATGTAGCAAGAAGTAGATAAAATGCCTGCATTTCAGGCGGCTTGCCTTTTAGTGGGGAAAGATGGGCATTTATAAACAAGGAAAATAAAATAAGTGGTACACTAGGAGATGGTAAGTATGAAGAGCTATAAAATAGAGCATGTGTAAGGGGCCTAGGCAGGGTCAGGGCAACATTTCACCTAGTGTTGATGGGGCAGTTCCTAACTGAGAAAGAGACAATGGAACAAAGACCCAAGGGAGAAAAATAAGATAGTAGGCAAGAATGGTGGTGTAGACCAGGAGAGTAGCAGGAGAGGAAGTGAGGACAGAACAGATTCCTTTCAAAGCAGGAGGTGGTAGGATTTGCTGATGGCTCAGATGTGAGGTGAGAGAGAGGGAGAAGAGTCACAGACGACTCTAACGGTTTGTCATGAGCACCTGGAAGAAGAGTTATCATGAACTCAAATCGGGTGTTGGCAGGAAAGGTGGAAGAAGATATGGTAAGAGATGCCAAGTAGGCTGTTAAATATGTGGGTCCAAAGTTCATTGGAAAGGTTCTGGGCTAGAGATGTAAAATTAAGAATTTTCAGCATATAGATGGTATTTAATGCTATAAGACTACATGAGGTCACCCAGGAAGAGAGCATAAGTAAAGGAGTGATCCTAGGACATAGACCTTTAACAGAAGTTGAGAAGTAGAGGAGGAACCAGCACAGGAGACTGATAAGGAAGTGTTAAGGAGGGGATTGTAGAGATTGTGCTGTTCCGGGTGCCGAGGGAAGGAAGTATTTCCAGAAAGATAGAGTGATCACTTGTTAGATCAAGCAAGATGAGAACTAGGAATTTATTTGCCAGTGGGCTTATACTGTTAAGGTGACCTTGATGAGACCAGTTTGGGTTGAGTTGGGGAGGGAGGGGGATCTTGATTGGAATGGGTTTTTAAAAAGTTTGGAGAAGAGAAGTTGGAGGACCTAAATGTAAGCAGGGCTGGTAAGGAGTTTTCTCGTAAAGGGAAGAGAAACAGGGCGGTTGACAGAGAGGAAAGGGGGGTTAAGGGAAGGCTCTTTAGGTTGGGAGAAATCACGGCATGTTTGTAAACTGGTGGGAAAGATCCAGTGAACAAGGAATGATGGGGAAGCATTCTTTCTTTAAAAAATAAAGTGTAAGGGGAAGAAAAAGAGAGATGGAACTGATAGATTAAAAGAGACATATCACACATAGGAACTAATATTATTAGTTAGGACCTTGGGACTGTATTTGGATTCTGATTCAAACAAACAGCAAAAAACAAAAGCAAACAATGAATCATGGAATATGACATCAAAAACTAATGATGTACTGTATGGTGAATAACATAATAATAATAATAATTTTTTAAAACCAAGATATTTGTTGGACCATTGGAAATCTGGGTACTGAATGGATATTTGGTAATAAAAATATTATTAATTTTGGAGTTATGATGTTATTGAGTTTGTTTAATGTAAGGGTCATCTTTTAGAGGTAGATGCTGAAGTATTATAAATGATATTGCAGTGACAGGGGTTTGCTTCAAAATAATCCAGTGGAGACATGGGGCAGGGTGTGTAGATGATGTGTGGTTGGCCTGGGCTCAGTAATTGTTGAGGTTGGCTGGTGTGCTCATGGAGCTTCGTTACACTTCATAATAAAAATTAAAAGAAAACAAGAATGGGGAAGGAGAGGTGGTGGGGTTAAGAAGAAAGGGTAAGTACAAATTACTATCTGGGAGGGGGATGAGGAGGAGATGGCATTTGATTGTTCGATACCATGAAGAGCCCACTGGAGATTAGAGAACTTGAATCTGAAGTGAGGGCAGAGAGCACGGAGGTGTGTGCTTTCTCAGCCATGTTCATGACACGTGTGCAGGCACAGAGCAGGTGGAGAGCTGGATTTAATCAGAGTTGTAGGTTTAGCCAGTTGTGTACAAGGAATTGAGAATATCATTCACCCATCATGTTGATAAAGTCTTAAAAGACCAAGGAGGTGCCTTTGCTTCCGTGACTTAACAGCAAATTTGACTAGCTGATTCCCCAGTCCATCCATAGGTGTTGACTACATTTAATACTTTATCACAAGTGCTTAAAATTTATTTATTTGGAAGTGCTAAGGAGGGAGGGGAGATGGAGACAGCTGAATGGCTATGGAGTTCCAGTTTGGAACTCATGGTGGTGGTTGTACAACAATAGGGAGGTACATAATGCCGCCAGACTGTATACTTGCAATGGTTAGAATGGCTACTTTTGTGTAATATATATTTTACCATGGTCTTTTTTTTTTTAAAGATTTTATTTATTTTATTTGACAGAGAGAGAGATCACAAGTAGGCAGAGAAGCAGGCAGAGAGAAGGGGGAAGCAGGCTCCCCGCTGAGCAGAGAGCCCGATGCGGGGCTCGATCCCAGGACCCTGAGATCATGGCCTGAGCCAAAGGCAGAGGCCTAACCCACTGAGTCACCCAGGCGCCCCATACCACAGTCTTCTTAAAAAGGATTTTACCTGCTGGCATCTATGAGAAAAAATAAAGTGGGAATAGAAGTGGTTCCAGTTGAATGCAAGCTGGTGCAGCTACTCCGGAAAAGAGTATGGAGGTTCCCCAAAAAGTTAAAAATAGAACTACCGTATGACCCAGCAATTGCACTACTGGGTGTTTACCCAAAGGATATAAATATAGTGATTTGAAGGGGCACCTGCACCCCAATGTGTACAGCAGCAATGTCCACAATAACCAAACTATGGAGAGAACCCTGATGTCCATAAACAGATGAATGGATAAAGAAGATGTGGGGTATATATACAATAGAATATTATTCAACCATCAAAAAATATATGAAAGCTTATCATTTGCAAAGATGTGATTGGAACTAGAGGGTAGTATGCTAAGCAAAATAAGTCAATCAGAGACAATTATGATAGGATTTCTCTCATGTGGAATTTAAGAAACACAACAGAGGATTATAGGTGAAGGGAAGGAAAAAATAAGATGAAATCAAAAAGAGAGACAAACCACAAGAGACTCTTAGCTATAGGAAACAAACTGCGGGTTGCTGGAGGGGAGGTGGGTTGGGGAATGGGGTAACTGGGGGATGGGCATTAAGGTGGGCACATGATGTAATGAGCACTGGGTGTTATATGCAACTGATGAATCACTAAATTCTACCTCTGTAACTAATAATACACCGTATGTTAATTAACTGAATTTAAATTAAAAAAAAGAAGTGGTTCAAATCACCTTGTGTCCCGTGCTCCTCCCCTTTGGCCCTACGTACAGGCCATCTTGGTCTGAGTGTTCTTTCCCTGTGTACAAGTAGCTGGGCAAGTGTGACATTAATGCCTCTGGTGACAATGACTTCTGCATCAGATCCCTGTGTTCATGCGTGAGTTTGTCCTATGGAGGGTGTCATTGAGGGCCAGTTGGGAAGCAAAGCATCATCTAAAAATGCAGATCTTTCCCACATCCCTGATTATGGCTCATCCTTCGTAAGGTGCTCCCCTCAGCTCCCTTCTTAACAGTTTGCCAAGACTTCCACCTAAAGCAGGAGTTCTGTCTTACTGGATCATTTCTTTGTAAGTCTGAGTCATGGGACTGGGCGCCCAGTTGCTGGGGCTTACCTGCCTTATCTTCCTTAAGAAGAGATGTTTCATAAAGCAAAATATTTCTCTCACCTAGTCATGTTAGCAGTACAAATTCATGGTATATTTTAAAACCAAGATATACTGAATATATAAACCAAGTATAGCTACTCTTCCTGTTTTCCCGTGGGAATAACAACAATTTTCTGAGATAATCACAGAGAGGACTTTTTCAAGAAATCCCTTGTGTAGTTTGCATGTCTCTGTGTCTTCCACAGGACGGTTCACAAAGTAGTGGTTGACATTTTGTTGCATTGCTATAAAGTGGATTTTGGCATAGCATCAAAAAGTGGAGGCTTTGGGGCCACCAACGTGGGCTGGAGTTTGGCTCTGCCACTCACCAGCTGAGAACCCCTAGATGAGATGTTTCAACACATCACTGGGCTTTGGGTTTCTAATGTGTAAAGCTGGCGTAATAATGCCTTCCTTCCTTAGAGGAATGTTGTAAGGACTAAAAGAGATGGTTGCTCTAGGAGTGAGTGTTCTTAACTTTCCCTCATTGCTGCTGCCTTTTTTGGCAAACATGACTGCGAAAGGATTAGGATGTCCATGTTTGTGTGACCTTAGAGAGATCACTGAACATCTTTGCCCTTCATTCACGTTTCTCATGTATCTCTGTATCACTTTTCTCATCACATGGAATGATGGACTTCAATTAGAGATTTCTGAGATCCCTTTCATTGTAGATGATCTAAGATTCCTTTGACCCATTGGAAAAAACTTTCATTTATTTTTGGCCCTCAGGTGTACAGCCTTGGGTTAGCCTTGATCTTTGGTTCATGACTCAGCCTTATCATCGGTCTTACATGCCCTTGCAATTTTTATTTCTCTTTTATTCCTGTTCCTTTCCTCTCTTCCATCTCCATAACTTCTCTGGTTACTTCTTTCCCATTTCCATTTTATCCATCCATCCATTTACTTATTTATATAGTAAGTACCTGCAAACCTACACGCACAACCAAAGATAGAACTTTGATAATTAGAAAATATCTTGTCTTAGGATTTCACTACCACCGCCACCTAGCCATCCTCTCTAGCTCCCTACTACCAGAAGTAATCATTAATTCAAAAAATTTTTTAAATTTTTAAGTGCATTAAAATATGCATGACATAACACCATCTTAACCATTTTCAAGTGTACAGCTCAGGAGGGTTGAATACATTCACATCGTTACGAAACTGATCTCCAGAACTCCGTTCACTGAGTTCACTGAAACTCAGTGCCCATTAAACAACTACACCCCATTCCCTACTCGTCTCAGTCCCTAACCACCACATTTTCCCTTTCCATCTCTAAGAACCTGACTACACACGGCACCTCATATGAGTGGGAGCATATAGTAGTTGTCTTTTGGTGACTGGCTTATTTCACTTAGCATGATGTCCTCGAAGTTCATCCGTGTTGTAGCACATGTTAGAATTTCCTTCTTTTCTGTGGCTGAGTAATATTCCCTTGTGTGTGTACCACACTTTGTTGATCCACTCACCCATCCCCGGACACTTGGGTTACTTCCACCTTTTGGCTGCTGTGAATAATGCTGAGATGAACATGGACATACAAATACCTCTGTGAAGACTCTGCTTCTGGTTCTTTTGGGTATACACCCAGACGTGGGATTGCTGAATCATATGGTAATTCTATTTTTAATTTTTTGAGGAACTGTGTACTGTTTTTGGTAGAGGCTGCCCCATTTTACATTCCCACCAGCAATGTAGGAGGATTCCAATTTTCCACATCCTCACCAACTTATTATTTTCTGGTTTTCTCAGTAATAGCTATCCTAATGTGTGTGAGGTAATAACTCGTAGTTTTGATTTATATTTCCCTAATGATTAGTGATGTTGAACATCTTTTCATGTGCTTGTTGGCCATTTGGATATCTTTGGCGAAATATCTACCCAAGCCCTTTGCCCATTTTTGAGTCAGGTGGTTCATTTTGTTGTTGAGTTGTAGTAATCATTATCTTGGATCCTAGTTTCTCTTATTCCCTCCCTTATTGTATAGTTTTCTTACATAGCACTCTAACGCACTTATCCCACCTGCTGTGTAATATTTCATTGTTTGACTCTACCACGGTTTAATTATCTGTTTCTCTCTTGATGAGCTTTTGGGCTCTTTCTAGGTTTCTGCTATGGTGAAGAGGGCTGCGAGGAACATTTTTGGGCAGGTACAAGTGTGTCTCATGGGTACATATCTAGGAGTAGATTTACTAAATCATAGTTTGTGATTGTTCAATTTTAGGAGGTAATGTAAAACTTTTTTCCAGAGCGCTTGTACCCTTAGCATTGTATAAGAAATCTTCAACCTCTTTCAACACCTGATATGGTTAGACTTCGTAATTTTTGCTGGTTGAGTGAGTATAAATTGGTATCTCATTATAGTGATATATATATGTATATATATAGAGATTATATATAGAGAGATTAGATAATCTATTATATATTGATTATATATAGATTATATATAATATATATTTATTATATATTTTGAATATATATATATATATTGATTGGCATTTCCCAGTCACCATTATGTTTATTAGCCACATATATTTCCGTGTGTCTCCTGCCTTTATTTCAGTTGGTTTGTTATCCTCTTATTTGCTTATAGAAGCTCTTTGTATATTTCTTGACAGTGATCTTTTGTTAGGTGAGTGCATACCCAATATCTTCTCCTAAGTCTTAACTGGTGTTTTCATGTACCATAAGATTTATTTTTTCCAATTCAGATTTATTAAGGTATAGCTTACGTAGAATAAAATTCACCTGTGTCAGGTGTAGAGTCCTATGAATTTTACAAGCATATATAATTATGTAACCACTGCTATAACCAAGATACAGAACCTCTCCATCATTCCAAGAAGCTCTCATATACCCATTTTTGGTTAATCCTCTCCCCACTGACCCTAGCTCTTTTTGGTCTCTAGAGTTTCCATTTTCCAGAATGTCATATAAATCAAACTGTACAGTATGTAGCCTTTTTGGGACTGGCTTCTTTTACTTAACACAATGCCTTCACAAGCCTCTAACTTGCTACATGTATAGTAGATCACTTCTTTTTATTGATAAGTACTATTCTATTATGGACCACAGTTCATTTGCCCACTCGCCTGTTAACAGACATTTGGCTTGTGTCTAGTTTTTGGCAATTATGAATAAACTTACTAAAAATCTCCACTAAACTTACTAAAAAAATCCAGAATAGGATTACTAGGTCATATGTTAACTGGATATTTAACTTTCTAAACAGCTGCCAAACTGTTTTCCAAAGTGTTGTGCCATTTTTTATTCCCATCAGCAATGTATACAAGTTCCTTTTGCTTCACATGCTCACCAGGACCTGGTATCATGAGCTTTTCTGTTGTTGAGCTCTTCTAACAGGTATATAATCCTATCTCATTGTAGTTCTAGTTTGCATTTACCTGTTGGCTAAAGATGATGAGTATCTCTCTGTGTGCTTATTCGCCAAAAATACATCTTCTTTGGGAAAGAAGTGTCTGTTGACGTCCTTTGCTTGTCTTTTATTGGGTTATTTGTTTTCTCCCATCCAAGTACTAACCCAGGCCCGATCCTGCTTAGCTTCCGAGATCAGATGAGATCAGGCACGTTCAGGCTGGTATGGCCATAGACTGGGTTATTTGTTTTCTTATTATCAGTTGAGAATTCTTGCTATATTCTCTGACTGGCCTTTTATCAGATTTGTGTTTTTCAAACAATTCCCCCCAGTCTGTGGCTTGTCCTTTATTCTCTTAGCAGTGTCTTTCAAATGGCCACGCAGGGCCTCCTGGCCCATCCTAGTCATTCTCCCCACTGCCTAGGGCAGGCATAGCTGCAGAGGGGTGCTTGATGCTGGACTCCCCGCTATCACCAGCAATCACCTGGGGCACTCTCTGAAGATACGATTCTTCTCCACATCGTTTGCTGTTCTGTTTGGACTGATCTAGTTTTGCTAGATCTGTGGGCGAGAGTGCTCACACCAATCTTGAACTTTCCAGAGCAAATGCCTATCTTCCTTACAGTTAGAGAATCTCTTTTGGCGTCACAACACAGGTCCAGCTGTACTGAAATAACACTGTCCGATTTTAGCTGGGTTTTTTGCACCTTTGGAATGTGAGATCCCCTCAGTGAAGCAAGTTACCAAGGAAAGTTAATGAATCTCTTTCCTTGGAAATGTCATTATTGAACACTCATGATGCTCAGCACTGGGCAATTTATTTTGAGGAGAAGTAGCTTTTTAATACATCTGAGAAAGTGTTTTTGTTTTTAGAAATACTGTCAAATTTTGTAATCCATGCTAGCCCATAATGAAAATATGTTTAAAAAATTGTTTCCATCTAGTTTGTATTACTTTCTGTAGTAGCAGATTTTTCTTCCTAATTTGTTTTGCATTTGTTTTTGCATTTTAAGTTTAATCTGCTGAGAGAAAGAAATGAGGTATAAAGATTGGAAAGGAAAAGATGTTGTATTTACATAGAATGCAAAGAGAAGCAACTGAAAACTATTTTTTTAAAGATTTTATTTATTTATTTGACAGACAGAGATTGCAAGTAGGCAGAGACACAGGCAGAGAGAGAGAGGAGGAAGCAGGCTCCCCGTTGAGCAGAGAGCCAGATGCAGGGCTCAATCCCAGGACCCTGGCATCATGACCTGAGCCAAAGGCAGAGGCTTTAACCCACTGAGCCACCCACGTGCCCCATGAAAACTATTTTTAACCAAACTTTTTTATTTTGAAACAATTATAGATTCACTGGCAATTATAGCAGATAATACAGATAGATCCCTTGTATATTTTGCCCAGCTTCCCCCATTAGTAGCTTGCCAAAGTATAGCAGAACCTGGGGCCCCTGGGTGGCTTGGTTGGTTAAGCATCTGACTTTTGATTACAGCTCAGGTTGTGGTCTCAGATCATGAGCTCAAGACCCCCATCAGGCTCCACACTGGGCATGGAGCCTGCTTAAGATGTTCTCTCTCCCTCTTCCCCTCTAAAGAAACAAACAAACAAACAAACAAACAAATAATAGTACAATAGCCAGGATATTGGCAGTAGACTGTCAAGATGGAAACTATTTCCATCACAGCCAGGATCCCTCTTGTTGACATTTTTTTCCAAATATTTTATTTATCATTCATTTGAGAGAGAGAGAGCAGGAGAGGGAGAGAGAATCGGAAGCAGACTACACACTGAGAGCAGAGCCCGACACAGGGCTGGGTCCTACAACCACAAGACCATGACCCGAGCTGTAACTAGGAGTCAGATCCTTAACCTTCTGAGCCACCCAGACACCCCTCCTCTTGTGGACATCTTAAAGCTTCACCCATCTTCTCCCAGCACAACCCACCTTCCTTCATCTGTGGCAACCACTAATCTGTTCTCCATTTCTATAATTTTGTCATTTCCAGAATGTTATATAAATGGAATTACAATATATTAAGTTTAGAGGATTGGCTTCTTTCATTCACCATAAATCTCTGGAGATGTATCTAAATTGCCACATGTATCAATAATTCTTCTCTTTTTATTGCTGCTGTAGTGTTCCACTACACTATACCACAGTGTAACCATGCTCCCATGGAAGGATCCTTGGGTTGTTGGCATTTGGGGCTATTATGAATAAAACTGCTATAAACATTCCTGTGTAGGTTTTTGTGTGGACATAAGTCCTTGCTTTTCTGGGATAAATGCACAGAAGTGCACTTGCTGGGTTATATTATAGTTTATATGTTCAATTTCTTAAGAAGCTGCCAAAGTGTATTGTAACCTGGCTGTACCAGTTTATGTTTCCACCAGCAATGTATGAGTGATTTAGTGTTTTCGCATCTTACCCGTGTTTGGTGTGGTCATTATTTTTTATTTTAGCAATTCTGATAGGTGTGTAATGATAGCTCATTATTGTCCTGTTTCTTTCCTTTTCATTGCACTTTTAATTTGCATTCCACTAATGGCTAGTGACGTTGAACTGCTTTTCAAGTGCTTATTTGCCACTGAATATCTACTTCAGTGAAATGTCTTTTGGCCATGTTCCAGTTGGATCGTTTGCATCTTTGGTGCTGAGTTTTGGAAATTCTTTTTATATTCCAGAACTAGTTCTTTGTCATATGTGTGATTTCTCCCACTCGTCATCCTCTTTTGCAGAAAAGTGTTTTTAATTTTGATGAAATCCAGCTTATCAGTTTTTTCTTTTATGCAGTGGTGCTTTTGGCATCAAACTAAAGAACTGTTTGCCTGCCCCTAGATCTCAAAGATTTTCTGTTTTAATTCTACAAGTTTTAAAAGTTTACATTTTACATTTAAGTCTTCCCTCCATTTTGATGGAGACTTATTTCCATCTAGTCTGTATTGCTTTTGTATTTCTGTATAAGGACTTAGGCTGAGTTTTGTGGTTTTGTGTTTTTTTGTTTTGTTGTTGTTGTTGTTTTTTAATGGCTCATGAATGTTCAGTTGCGCCAGCACCATTTGCGGAAAAGGCTGTCTTTTCCTCCATTGCTCCATCACCTTTGCATCTTGGACAGAAATCATTTGAGCTTATTTGTGTAGATCTACTTCTGGATTCCTTATTCTGTTGCATTGATCTATGTGGCTGTTCCTTTACCAGTACCATACATTCTTTTATTACTGGAGTTATCTAATGAGTCCTTCAGTTGGACAGACTGCTTCCTCCCATGTTCTTTTTCCTTTCAAGATCTTGTTAGCTATTCTAGTTCCTTTGTGTTTCCATTTAAATTTTAGAATAATCTGTCTGGGTCTACTGAAAGTCTTGCTGGGATTTTGATACAGATTGCATTGAACCAGTGTATCAGTTTGGGGAGAATTCACACCTTTGCTGTGTTGAGTTTTCTAATCGATGAACACGATGTATCTCTCTGTCCATTTAGAGCTTTGATTTTTTTCCATAGGCACTGCATCATTTTCTACCTATGAATCCTGTACACGTTTTGTTCATTTTATACCTAAGTATTTTGCTTTTTTGAGGGATTGTAAATGGCATTTATTTTTAATTTTTCCATGTGTTCATTGCTTGTATATAGAAATACAGTTGGTTTTCAAATGCTTATCTTATATGCTAAAATCATGATGATTCCATTTATTATTTCTGAACAGGTTTTTTGTTTCTTATTTTATAGATTCCTTGAGATTTTCTACATAGACCATAATGTTATCTGCAAATAGAAACAGTTTTATTTCTTCTTCTCTGTCCTGTATGCCCTTGACTTCCTTTTCTTGCTTTATTCCATTGGCTGTAACTTCAAGCACTATGTTGAGTAAGAACAGTGAAAATGCACATCTTTGCCTTGTCTTCAATTTTAGGGGGAAAATCCAGTCTTTCACCATTAAGTATAATGTTAGCTGGAGATGTTTTGTAGTTTTTTAAAAATTGAACTGAGGAAGTTTCTCTCAAAATTTTTTCTGAGAGTTTTTTTTTTTAAATAATGAATGGGTGTTGAATTTTGTCAAATGCTTTTTCTGCCTTGATTGATAGGATCATGTGATTTTTCTTCCTTAGCTTGTGAATATGGTAGATTTATTTGATGATTTTAGAATATTAAGCCAGGCTTGCATCTGTGGAATGAACCTACTTGGTCATAGTGTACAATTCTTTTTATATACTGCTGAATTTTATTTGCTAATTTTTAAAAAAGGTATTTGTATTTTTAGTCATGAGAGGTATTATCGATCTTTAGTTTTCTTTTTCTTTTTTTTTCTGTCTGTGTCTGATTTTGCTATCAGAGTCACCTAGCCTCATAAAATAAATTGGCAAGTGTTCTCTTCTATAGTATGGAAGAGACTTTCTAAAATTGGTGTTGATTCTTCTTTAAAAGTTGCTAGAATTCTTCAGTGAAACAGTCTAGGCTTAGAGATTTCTTTTGGGAGTTTTAAAATTATGAATTCAACTTCTTTAGTAATTACAAAACCATTTGAATATCTACTACATATTAGGAGTTGTGGTTTGCATTTTCAAGGAATTTGTCCATTTTGAGTAAGTTTTCAAATTTATGTATGTAGAGTTGTTTGTAGTGTCTTCTTATATCCTTTTGATGTCTGGAGGGTCTTTAATGACATCTCCTTTTTCATCCTGATATTGGCAATTTTTTTGCTAGAGATTTGTTGATTCTATTGATCTTCTCAAAGAACTAGCTCATGTTAGGTAAAAAGGAAAGAAAAAAGAACCAGCTCATTTCATTGATTTTCTATATTGGTTTTGCTTCCTAGTTCATTTATGTCTGCTGTTTCTTGTTTTCTTCCTTCTGCTTGCTTTGAGTTTATTTCATCCTCTCTACTTTCTTGAAGTGGAACCTCATATTATTGACTTGAGACTTTTCTTCTTTTCTAATGTATATATTTTGTGCACAAATAAAGTCAGGATAAAAATAATGACATGGACAATTTTAAGCTCCTCTTATAGATAAAGAGGTAATTTTCCTAGTAAGTAACGAGTTTCTTCAAACTGATAAGAATAAACCAACTAATAGAGTAATGAACAAAAAATAGGAACAATTTAAAGAAAGGAAATACTCAAATTCATTCATAATAAATGAACCACAAAAGACAATTAGATTGTCAAAGACCAAAAAGAAACCAAAAAACAAAACAACCCAAACCAAACAAAAACAAAACAAAACAAAAAACCTATTAATACAGCGTATTGGGGAAGTGGGAATCAGAAACTCAAGTATGGCTGGTGGGAGTATAAACTGTTACAGCCTTCATGGAGAGAAATTTGGCCACATTCCCTTTGACCCAGAAATTCTGTATCCAAGAATTTATCCTATAAATAGTCTTGCAAGTGTGAGAGATCACATATATCCAAGAATATGTATTGGAGCAATTTTCCACATCCAATGATTACAAACATCCTACATGTCTAAGAGTAGAGGATTGAGCACATAAATATGATATGTTCATACAATGAAATACTATGCAGCTGCTAAAAGCAATTTTACATGAGCTAATATAGAAAGATATCTAAGATGTTTGTTAACCGAGAACAGCAAGGTAGGTGAAAAATATGTATAGTATGTTGTAATTTTCAAAAAATGTGTATCTACGTAGACACAGCCAGCCTCTGTAAGGATATAAAACACACTGCTAACAGTGGCTGGCCAGGGAGAGGGGCTAAGTGGAACTGGGAAGAGGGGTACAGGATTGGGAGGGGAATTTACTCATATATGCGTATACATATTATTCATATAAACTTCTTAATATATCATTATACACTCTTTTGCATCTTTCGAATTTCATATCATGTGAAGGGACTACCTATCCAAAAAAAAATAAAATAAATTTTTTAAATGCTTCGCTTAAGTAAGAATCTCCAGAAAGAAATAGAGACAGAGACTAAATAAGTCTTCGTTCCCTCTGCACAGATTAAATATCCAGGGGGAGGAGGGACATGAGCCAGGACTCAGGAATACTTCGATTTTTCTATGTCTTCAGAAAAATGCACTTATGGAATCATAGAATTCCAAGGCAAGAAAGTGTTGGAGATTCTTCAGTCCCACTTTTATTCTGTGGCCAGGGGCAGGACAATCTGAGAATAAGCATTTGCTGAGAAGAAATCTGTAAACACTCCCCACGCACACACTGAGATAGGAAGGCCAAGAGATAGCATTTTGGGAGCCAGTGAGCAACCCAAACATTCCTTCTGGTCACCAGTATAACATGCTCTGCCTGCCCCTTATTGCTGGGGAGCACGTTCCACTGCCCACTCTGCCCCCTGTAACCTAGGCCTCGTTCAGAGGTACCCAGCAGGTGTCTGGCCTCTGGAAGCTGGAGGTAGTACCTCGGATGCCCAGCAACTTGGGAGTGGTCCCCATCCATCTGTGACTGAGAGCCACTCTTCTTGCAGCCTGTGGGATATTAGATATCACTTGATCATGGTTCCTCCCCAGAGCACCAGGTGTCCTTCCTGGAACCATCTTACCCCTGGATCAGGTGGAGAGTCTTTACCATGGATTCTAAGTCTCCCTTCTCACTTAACCCTGAAGTGCTGTGAGCAATGATGATAAAAACATTGGGGGTAGTTATAACCTCCTCATCTTTAAGATTCTCTGTCTGTCTTTATATCTGCCCACCTCTCTTCAAATCACAGCTCTCATTTGATACGGCAACCTCGTAGGGCAGATCTGATCCCCAGTTTTCAAATGACAGTAAAATACTTGTACAAGGATTTGTTTTCCAAGTGCTTTCCCACACATTATCTCATTGTAGCCCCCCGATGCCCTCATATAGGCAAGGAAAGTTTTATTAACCCAGATATACAAATGGGGATATTAAAGAAGCAGCTTTGGCACAGTGGGTCTTGGGAGTAAAAACGTGCGGGTTTGAATACTTCGGGATAAGAACATGGGTTTATTCTACCTGTTTCCTCCAGTGTGAAATGGGGATGATGATATCTTTATCCATTATTAGACTGAATTACTGTTAAGATTAAAGAACTATGGTTTGAAAGGGTTTCAAGAATTAGCATTCTAATGATTTCTTGTTTCTCAGTCTGTTCTAGCATTCAAAATTTACTTGTATTTTGAAAATGCTTTGCAAAGGAGAGAATTATGCAACACACCTGACATGCCCATCATTGTCTGCAACAGTCAGCAGTACAAGACCAGTCCTGTCTCAGCTATCCCCCTACCCACCTTTTCTTTTTTTGCTTTATTGACCTATTTTCAAAATAATGAAGTATTTCCCTAATATCCTCAAAATGGGTTGTTTGGAGTTTTAAGAGATATTCTTAGAGGTTCGTAACACATTTGTTATGTTTCAATCTATTGCAGTTATGATCCTTGCAGATGTCCAGGTTGACCAAGGAAACCTTATTCTGGATGGCTTTTGAGCCCTTTTGGCATGACTCTGACAAGATGTCTTTGATGCTGCGTTTGATCTTTTGGTTTGATGAGGTGTTCTAGGCTTATCTTGTACGACTGCTGCCTCAGACATTTCCCCCAAGGAAGCCTGTTCCTTTGTGGGGGGTTAATATTTAGAGTTCCTAAACTGATTGCCAGGGGTGCTCAGTCCTCCTGGGACGATCCTTGTTTCTTGGTCTTACAGTGGACAGAGCTAGGGAGTATGCTTTGTGTGTGCACGTGTGTGCATGCATGCAAGAATGTGTGCAAGATAAAACATAGAAAGTTCATACTGAGACTCCAGTTAACAATCAGGGCTACAGACTTTTTACCTGATCTCATCGACCTTGCATCTGTATCACCTTTGAAGAAGAAACTTTTTTCAGCAACATTAGTAGTATTATTCCTTTGACTTATCTCATAATACACTACAAAAGTCCCAGAATAACAATAAGAAGAACAGAATAGTACCATCAATAATATGATTATTGGAAACAGTTTAGGGTTGGAGGGGCACAGGGAATGGGGCAGTTCCTTTTATTCTTAGGTATATTCTTCCAAGGATATTCAACTTACTGTGTTTTAATTTTTCAATGTGTAGTGCCAACCAACTGGACACATGAACTCATTTGTTGCATTTTATTTTTAGACATTTCTTTTTAAAAATATTAATTGTGCTTTTATAATTATGTCAGATACTTACATGTTCCAAAGCAAATTCACACAACAAGGTCTATTTAAAACCCAACTTTTATTCCTGTCCCATCCATGTCATTCCTCCCCTCTCTGTGGGTCTTTTAAATTTTAAATTTTTTAAAAGGATTTATTTATTTGTGAGAGAGAGAGCGTATGTGAGGGGGAGGGACAGAGGGAGAGGGAGTCTCAAGCAGACTCCTCATTGAGTATGGAGACTGATGTGGGGCTCAATCTCATGACCCTGAGCCAAAACCAAGAGTCTGATGCTTAACTGACTGTGCCACACAGGCGCCCCTTAAATTATATTTTATGCTTTATCCTTTTATTGTCTTTTAAAAAAAATAAGCAGGTACATATTTATCTTCGTGTTTCTCTCCCTTTCTTAAATATATGATAGCATATTAAACACACTTTTCCCTATCATGTTTTTTCCACTTAATAGTAGAGATCACAACATAGGCATATAGGATATATTTCAAACAGATTCCTAGAACTGGGATTGCCAGTCAAAGAGTGAATGCATGCGTATTTTGATACATGTTGCCACATTCCCCTTTACAAAGGTGGATTTTACCATTTCCTGCAGACACATTTTAATGTTAAAGCAAATGATTAAGTGAGATATGTTATCTACACCAAGAAGGGTTAAATGGTTGCCCAGAAGGACCGGCACTGGGCTTGAACCTGTAAGTTCTAACTAGTAGTAACTTCTCCCCATTTTACAGATGAAGAAACTGTGAGACACATGCAGGGAAGTGATCCACCCTAAATGACATAACAAATTAGAACTTCAAATCCATGTGCCCTGACCCTGAATTTAGATCTCCTTTCAATGGTATGGATGAATTTATGGTGAACTCGGTTTGATTATCTGTAGGTGGGGAAGAAAAACCCAATCTTTCTCCTAAGTTAAGACAATTAATGGGATAATTATGGGTTAATTCCCCCATGGGTATAGGAGAAATGCTCCAAGATATGACTTAACTCCTTTAGGTGAACAGGGAACCAGCAATTAGTTTATGATGTCAGGGCACTAATAATGATCTTATGGACGAGAGAGACCACCGAAGTCTGACATAATTAGGCACCTTGCAGAATCACTCTCCTTTCTTGCCCAGTGCCTTGAATTTCTTTAAACAAAGATGTCATTATGCTAAGCAAAACTTTCCAAATGGGTGTGGACAACGATGTAATTTCCCAGTGAATGAACAGACTGCAAACCACAAAGCCTTTTCTTTTCCTTTCCAAGAGTGACCCTGGGGCTCTTTGTGCTTGCTTTGTGACAGGTTGATTGACTTATGTGCAATTTGGGACCCTGGAGCTTTCCTTCCCGCTGCAGGCTGGAAGAGCGCCTCTGGTATCGCAAGAAGGAGGCTGAATGAGGCAGAGACGGTGAGTGGGGTGAGTGGGGTGAGGGGGGCTTGGCCCGGTGCATGGTGCACGAGGCTCAGAGGTGGGGGTTGGGGGGGAGATTCTTGCCTCTCCTCTTCTCTGATGAGCCAAGGTTCTTTGGCTTCCCGAGTCCCATAAAAGGACATCTCCTTCCTTCTCCCTGGAGCTGGCTGGCCACAGAGCCAGACCTCCAGGCTCCCCTTTGCAAGGAGACTGGCACTGGGCAGCTTTTGCTCCTTTTCTCCAGCGATGCAGTCAGTGGCATTAGACTTGTCATTGTCCAACTGTCCACCTGAATTGAAAAATTGGGAAACAGCTTGGTGATCTGTAGCCCCCTGCCCCGCCCCACATAGCCTGGCCTCCACAACCTGGGAGCCTCCTGAGTGACAGCCTCGGCATATGGGGGGCAGTCTAGAGAACCCCTCCTCTGGGCGGGACATTGGGCCCCGGCAGATGGACCGCTGTCCATGGCCCAGTGAGCAACCCGAGGCCGCATCGCTGAAGCAGACCCTGTGTGCACGGTCTGCATTGTTCCATTCTCAACTAGAATTGCCTGCTGCCCGCGGCTGCTGTTTGAGTCTCAGGCTGGGGGAGGGGGGTGGGCAGGGGAGGAAACGTGTGAAGTGAAGGCTGCAGTTTTCACCGAGGAGTCACTGGTGACAGATCACAAGCTAGTGGCCTGGAGGCCTGAGCACAGAAAGATTTCCTTATTCTTGACTCTTGGCACCTCTGCCTCATGGCATTTTGTCTTTCTCTCTCCGGCCCCCTTTCCAGATGTCTTCATTCTCCCAGGAGTTGGGAGGTGGGGCTGGGGGAAGGGGTGGGCAGGGCTGCAGGGAGGGGGTTCAAAGGTGGGAGCAGAGCTTGCTGATGACATGGATTTCGGATCTGGACAAAATCCAGCTTTACTTGCTTGGTGACTTTAGGAGTGTTTCTAACTGCTGTAGGCCTGAGTTTCCTTGTTTATGCAATGGGGATAATAATGGACATCTTGTAAAGATCAAAGATGAAATGTACAAAGAGCCCTGCACAGTGCCTGACATGTAGCAGGTGTTTAGTAAAGGAAAGTTATTATTATCTAGCCTATCAACAGAGCTCAGATGTACTTGTCTTATCAAGGTAGTTTCTCTGTGGGCCCTTTTAGGGCTACGACTTGCTATTAAAACACTGCCAGGTTTCAGGGACTGCTCGGGAAATCCATCTGACCACAGGGCTTTTCACTGAATCATTGTTGTTAAATACTGAACTTGAACATACCACCTGACCTTGGGGGTGGGAGGCACCATTCTTTTGTTCTGCTGTTTCTGGAGGACTCTGGTTGTAAAAGTGGTATTCCAGCTGTTTTCATGGGCATATAAGGCTCTGAAAAACAGCATGGGAATAGACCTCCGGAGCTGGGGTGGAATCAGGAGGTAGGCAGCGTTGTATGGCCACGCCCCCTCTCTGGACGCTTTTTCAGGTGCCCTTCCTCATGTCTGTCCCTGTGCCCGCCAGAGCTCCTCACTGCCCTCTCTGGACACCAGCTCTGTAGGTTGCCTCTCGAGACCCCCATCTTGTCAGGTGATAGCAGAGCAAACCTGTGCTGGCTTGCCCCTCCGAACACTTCCAACCTAACCAGCAATCGCTAATACGGGTTCCGAGCTTCATTTTGATCGTGCATCCGTTTAATTACATCATTTGACCTTCATGATCATTCTGTGATGCGAGCAAGGCTGGGGTCTTCATCCCATTTGACTGAGGAATACACTGCGGCTCAAGAAGTTATTTCTCCCAGGTCCACAAAATTCCTTAGCAGCGGAGCCCATCCTAGAAGTGAGGTGCCCTCAATGACCGCTGTTTTTCTTGCCGTGACCCCACACTGCCTGCTCCAGCCTTGGGCACCGGCACACCCTGAGGGGTCAGTAGGTCCAGGGACTTTCAGATGCACAGAGAAACCTTTAAAAAGAAAAGAAGAGTGCAGAGAGTACACGCAAGCAGGCCCGTATGGCTGTTGAGGGAGCAGGAAGTTCTGAGAGAAGGGGAGCTGATCCAGGTTTCTTTAGAGGGCGATCACCGTCATCCTTACAGTAATCAACATCCTGAGTGCTCCCCGTACGCACCGGGCACTGTGCTCACGTGCTACTGGTGACAGAGATGCAGCACGATTAAGGCCGGTGCCCAAAGCTGCACATCTGCGGAAGGGCCAGGCCTTGAGTGTGAATCCCAGCAGTCCTGCCCTGGGACCCGCACAGTCGGGTTCAGGGTGGCCGCTTCCAAGTCTTCCTGGAAACTCTGGGTCACCTTCACTTGGCCCGTCTCCAGCCAGGTTCCAGGTGGGAATCTGATATCAGAAGCCTGCAGGGGCCAGTCCTCTGTTTCTGGGTCCTGCTTCCCTCTGGCTCTTCCCCTTTTGTTCTGAGGCCACTGCCATCTGGAGCTGCCCCAGGCATCTGCTCTCAGCACACTCCTCCCTCCCTGCGTGATGTCCCCACTCAGCCTAATCTCTCCCCCACCCCCGCTTTCCCCCACCCCAGCGCTATGGCTCTGGGTCCTCACCGGGCACTCGGAGCCACACCTGCCCTCTGATGCAAGGCAGAGAAACCTCCCAGTTCCCCAGGCCTTCGCTTCCCAGATGGATCCATTGGGTTAATCGCACTCACACTCCTAAGCCCTTCTGCCTGTTGCGGCAAAGCTGGGCCTCCTCCGTGCAGCAGCATTCTAACAGGACAACGCGGGCTCAGGACTCAGGGCTGCGGGTTGATGGAGGAGCGGGGGATCTTCATTACGAGCTGTTTTGCGTCTCCATCCCCTGCCCCAAGACTGATTCCCGGGCCCTGAGGTGGTACCCGTGCTTAGCCACCCCCTCCTGGGGTGCTGAGGTCTGCAGGCTGGGTGTGGGGACATGACAACTATTCCCCAAACAGCTGTCTCCCTCGTTTCTCCTGAAGCGATGCCATCTCTTCTCCACCCCTTGGCCTTTGCTGCCACCCCGCTAAACCCACCTTTTTAGCAGAGGCGGGGCTGTTTAGTTTGAGACAGCAAGTCACCTCTGGGTTTCTATTTCTAATAAGAGGACCTCATCTCCAGCCAAGAGACAGGCTGTTCTGCTTGCTGACAGATGTGCTTCTCAGGGCATAAGACACAAAGCTTTCCCCCGGCGCCGCCGGAGCCAGTCTTCAGCGTAAGTGTGTAGCCGCCAGCGCTTCGCACCAGACTCCCAGACACATGGCGCACCTTCTAACACAGGCCGCCACCTTCCCTGCCTGCGCCACATCCCCTTCTCCAGGCTCCCGTATCTTCACACCCCCAGCCTGCAGAAGCCTGCCGAGATGGCAGGGGATCGTGACTGATGCCTGTCTAGGATGTAAATGGAGGGGGCCGGAGAGAGAGAGGGGGGACAGAGGCCACTCCCTCCTGCTGTCTTAGTCCTTTCCTCCATGTGTCACTTTATCAGTCCAACAGGAATTTTTTTTTTAATATTTTATATATTTATTTAACAGAGAGAGACAGAGAGAGAGATCACAAGGCAGAGAGGCAGGCACTGAGATGGGGAAGCAGGCTCCCTGCTGAGCAGAGAGCCCTATGCTGGGCTTGATCCCAGGACCCTGAGATCATCACCTGAGCTGAAGGCAGAGGTTTAACCCACTGAGCCACCCAGGTGCCCCCAACAGGAAATCTTTAAAAATGCAACTGGGGATATGTTATCCTTGGAATATCAGTGGCTACACCAGTAAGGAGAGCAGGGTGGGAGTTACCTCTGAAGCACTGACGCGGCTCTCCCTCTCGGGTCTGAAGTAGTCAGGGCCTGGGCAGATGACCGTATGTTGGTTTTAATACTTGGCCACAGAGCCAGTATTTGGTTATTTGCACAGGCATTGCGCATTCTGAAGATCTACAAAGCAGACTTGTAGATTCGAAAGCCCAGCTTATCCAAAGCCATAGAAGGATACCATATACCAGCTATAACTTGGGGAATAGGACGAAGGACCAGTGGTTTTTGAACGCCAAGTTTGTGCCAGGCCTTGGGTTAGATGCTATACATAGACATTACCCCACTAATTGATGAAAAATGAATCTACTCAAAGCAGTCCATTTAATTCATAATCATCGCAACAACCTTTTAGTAAGTGTCTTCATCCCACTCTTAAAGACAAGAAAACCGAGGCTCCAGGAGACAGTAAACACATTGGTGAAGACCACGCAGCAGGTCGATGGCTTGAGGGCATTGAAGCCACATCTCTGTGTCCATGTCCAGTGTGTTTCTCCTGGTCTGCGTGATGTCCTAGTGAGTTCATTGTTCACCTTTATTGATTACACCCAGCCCTGTTCGGCTTTGAACCGACAGGCCCTTATTCCCACGAAGGACACAGGAACAAGGTAGGAGCTACTGCCCCCACCCTCAGGAAGCTCACCGTCTGATTAAGGGCCTCAAGGTCCTCTCTCCTGCACCCCAAACAAGCTTCCCCTTTAATCTTGTCCCTCTTTTTTTCCCTGGCTTGAGCTCAGTCTGTGGTTTTTAAATGGCTTCAGAACCTTGGTCTGTGAAAGCAGGCTTAGAATCCCACTAACAGAGGACAGAGTAAGCAGCTTAACCCGAGTGATGTGAGCAGACGGATCCAGATGGTAGGTCTTCGGATGGACAGTGGCCAGGAATCCAGATGGGGCACCCCACTCAGGGAACCTGGGAGACCACCGGTCAGTGCCTGGGGGAGGAAGCTGGATTTGAAAGAAAGATGGTTAGGGCTTTAGATGCACAGCGGTCTTCCTTTAGGAAAGCTTCTGAGAGGGTCTGAGTTTGCTACCTTTTCTCTCTACCGATGCCCTCCATATTCACTGTGGGGTGGAGGACAGAACTGTGGCTTGCCCAAGGTGGCCAACAAACACTTAGCCCTCCGTCTTTTGTTTTAAATCAATATCCAATATATTACATTTCCAAATCCCCAAACCGAATTCTTCCTTAAACTTTTCAACTGACAAATTTTATAGTTGTCTTCATAAATCTCGTAAATTTTAACAAGCATTTGTTAGATCCCATTAAGACACTAGTTCAAAAATAAGTAAATAAATTCTTTTGAAGGAAGGAAGGAAGGAGGGAGAAAGAGAAGAAAAGAAAAGGAAAGAGAAGAAAGGAAAGGAAGAAACTTAATTCAGAGGGGTGCCTGGATGGCCCCAGGACTCTCTCCCCTTGCCCCTCTCCCCACTTGCAGGGGGCATGCACACTCTCTCGCTCTCTCTCTCTCGAAAATGAATAACTCTTAAAAAAAACAAACAAACTTAGTTCATTAAGTCCCTTTCAACATTTGAAACCATGTTTGTAAATTTTACCATTCACTTTCCTTTTTGAAATACCACAGTTTTCTAACAAAACCTTCTTCCTACTCCTTATGTAATTCTTTTTTCTTACTGATATTTCAAATAACAGCTTTATTGAGATATAATTCCCATACCGTCACCACAATTAATTTTAGAACATTTTCATAGAATTTGCCCTCCAGCCCTGCAAAACTCCATACCCATTAGGGGTCCCCTCCCCCACGCTGTGGTCTTCCTCTAGCTGTAGACAACACTGATCTACTTTCTGCCTCTATAGATATACCTACTCTGCACATTTTATATTAGTGGGACGATGCAATACATGATCTTTGCGACTGGCTTCTCTCACCTCTTGTGAGGTTTTCATAGTGCGGCTGTGTTTTAGCGTGACTCCACACCTCGCTCCCCTTTGTGGCCGAGCAGGATGGCGTTGGATGGACATACCACATTTTATTTACCCATCCATCGGGTGATGGACATTTGAGTCATTCCACTTTCTGGCGATTGTCAGTTATGCTGCCGTGATCATTCCTGTGTGGATTTTCCTGTGGACATGTCTTCTGTTCTCTTTGGTACCTACCCAGGAGTGGCGTTGCTGGGTCATGGGATCACTGTGTGTCACCTTCTGAAAGACCCTAGGTCTTTTCGTATTACAGGCAAGCCTTTCTTTCTGGCCCTTTATCCTCAATGTCCATCTTTTTCCCCTTCCAGATCCCTCCTTCTTACCCAAATCTTGGACCCCACCCTTGGAGACCTGTCCTGTAGGATTATGATCACTTCCCCTCCAGCCTTCTGCTCAGCCACTTCCCTGTAATGACAGGCCCCAGGGAGACAGCTGCTGCTATCCTGGATGTCTTCCCCACCCCCTTGTCGAGGGGGTGGGGGACTCACAACCCTCTCTCTCCAGCTGTGAAGAAAGATGTGCGCCTGATGGCTGTGAAACTTTCTCCCTGAGGGTAGAAGATGGGGAGCCAAACAGTGAGAAGCTAGGTCGCTGAATTGTAGAGAGAGGGAAGTTTCTTTCTCCTTCCTGGAGGTGCTAGAATTCCTGCCCAAGGGTGTTGTTCCCTGTTCATCCTCCCAAGCCACCTTTCCTGGCATCAGTTTCGTTTATCCTGATGGCTCCAAGGTGGGGGCAGTCCACACATGTTAACTTGTGTTTCCTTTACAGTCTGCTTTACCTGCTAATCTGTATAGAAGGAGACTGGCCAGAGCTCATTTAACCACAAGCAGGGCCAGTGAGTGGAGCCTGAGACACGGAAGGTCACAGAGAGCCACAAACCTTATTTAAGCCAGGCTCTGCACAGCCTGTTAGCCCAGCTAGTCCTCAGCTACGCTGACATTGGAGAGCCTGTCCCATTCCACGTATGTCTCCTAGTCCTGCCTCCTGGAGGATGAACGAATAAACAATAATAATAGGGGGAGAAAATGCGCAGCCCCAAAGAACTTCAGAAAGCCGGCTGGATTGTAGCACAAGCCATGTCCTTCCCTGTGTGGCCAGCAAACCGCTGGCCCATATGGGAGCTGTTGGCAGGACCAGACTACGGACCAGGCCACCTGTACACTTTGGGCCTCCCTGCCAGGCCAGGCTAAGAGGTGCCAGGCTCCAGCTGGCCTGGATGACATGATGGAGAGATGAGATGATACAGCAGCCCCACTTCCTCCACGTATCAGGCTATATGTATAAGGATGTTCATTGTGGCATTGCTGTAATGGAGAAAAAATAAGGAAGGACAACCCAAAAAGGTCTTCGACAAGGAGATGGCTAAAAGCTGTGTGGTAGACCCTTGCAGTGCAGTTAGGGAAGAGAATCACTGCAGGCCTCCGTGTCCAAGCCCCATTGCCTTGGTGACCCAACCACTTACGCCGTGGCAGTCCGACGGGAGCACCACCCTGCCCCCCTGGAGTGGCTACACTCTCTTGGTCAGTGCAGCCTTCTTCTGGCACCCCAGCCTGCCTGGTGCCTTATGAACACGAGGGTGCCCTGTAAGTACTTTGTGCCCCTATAGAACCTGGTGCGAAAACTGGATATTCACTAGATATTCATGGTGGTCACCTTGAGGGAAGGCCTTCTTCCCCCTTTCTTCTCTCCCATTCTCTCGCTCCCTCGCCCCCAGCTTAATAAATAGCCAAGTGGTTCAGGTTTCAACCTATAGATTAGTTCTGGGTGTTGAGCAGGAAGCAGCTGTTTTCAGCCAAATCCCTAATCTGAAAGCCAGGTGTCCCCCTTGGCTCCCTCCCCAGGTGGGAATCAAGGGCCACCTGATACTGTTGTTCTCCCATCCCCCACTCCTGCTGAGTCCCGTGGCCTCTGTGAACTTAGCTGAGGCAAGAAGAGGAGGGGTTGGGTCTGCTAGGTTCCCCTGCCTGCCACTACCACCAAGTGGATCACTGTCAACGGTTAAACACAGCCCTTTACTCCTCCCAGTTCTCTCCCTGTGACAATGAAAGGGAGCCAAGGCTGTAACAGCCACTGAACAGATGGAGACCACCCCCCTCCAACCCTGAGAAGGGAGGTGGGGGAAGGGGGGGAGTCAAATCCCATATACTGGGTTTCCTTGTCTATTGGAAAAATCCTACAAGACAACTGGTTCAACCCCCACGCAGACAAGGAAACTGGGTCTCTCTCCTCCTGGGCATGGGGAGAGGCCAGCGTCTAGAAGCAGGCTGGTGAGTGATTTCTTAGGCTGTCAAGCCCTGGTGACCCAGAGGGTTTGGTGTAGTTACAGACAGCCCTTTCGAGTGGGACATGGGTGCATTGTGTGGGCAGACACTTTCTTAAAGATGCTGAGACATGCGGTCATTCCACGGGGGTGAGGAGGGGGATGTGGGGAGATGTAATCTTTTGGCAAGTGCTCCCAGAAGAGAAAGCCAAGGACTCCTCCCTGCTGCTCTCCCTTCTATGCTTGTCTTTTTCAGAGATCCTTCTGTCTTTCTCCTCCTTGCTTGGTGCTCTGTCTCTTTGGGACAGGCTGATGATCCTCAGTAGGGGGCATTTCCAGTTTCCTAGGAAACCCACCCCCTGGCCTTCAAATGCCTGTGAGCAGAGGGAGTGGAGCAGTCTCGGGTCACCATCTGTTGCATCGTTTATTCCTTGGCATGAGAGAGATGGAAGGGAGGTGGTTGGGGGGGATCAGAGTGCAGGAGGGGGATGGGGTGGACGGTCTGCTGCTGTAGGACCCAGGGCTGTCCCCGTGCGGCAGGTGGACTTCAGAACCCAGGACAGCTACACTGAGCCGCAGGTGGACTTCAGAACCCAGGACAGCTACACCGAAGCCCCTGGATTGGGGAGTCGGCAGGCTGGGAATGGAGGGGATAGCAGTTCT
Source organism: Martes martes (assembly GCF_963455335.1). Taxonomy (NCBI): domain Eukaryota; kingdom Metazoa; phylum Chordata; class Mammalia; order Carnivora; family Mustelidae; genus Martes; species Martes martes. The sequence goes on along the minus strand of NC_137903.1, from coordinate 25,590,681 downwards.
AGGACTACTGCCTGGCGCAGCTGAGTCCCTGCATAGGGACCTGTCTGTGGGATAGAGAAAACAGTACCCTGACAGATCAGACAGAAAGCTCTGAGAAAGGCGTTGGGATGAGGATTTCAGAAAAAGAGAGATGAGAGTGTCTGCTGAGAAGATGCTGGACAGGTGTTCCTTTTTGGTTATTGCTGTTGTTTTCATGACTCAGGCTTATACCGTAACAATGGCTTTGTCGTATGTGATATTAACCAAGGATTTATAGTATACTGCCCTGTTGGTGGGTAAAGATCTCCCAGTAAGAGGAAGTATCTGGTCAGATGGCCGTTCACGCATCCCACATATATGATTTGTACCTTTTCTCTGCAGAGGGAGGCAAGACATGGACTCTGAGCTCAAGAAGTTCCGAGTTTGATGCAAGAGATGGGCAGGGGAATCCCATGGGCAGGAAATGACCGCCGGAACAGAGCTGGGTGGCGTGATGGGGAATACGAGGGAAAGGCAGCCTACTACTAGTGGGAAAGCAGGGTCAGTATTGGGGTGGGGGACGGGAATCACCGCTCAGGGCCTTGGTGAAGAAGGGAATCTGCACCAGAGAGAAGTAAGGGAATAGCATTTCTGCCCTAAGCAAAGCAGGAGCAAAGGTGGCCGAAGGTACGGAAGGCACTTGGCCTGTTTGGGGAGTGGCAGGGGTCCTAGCGCTGGACGGGGTCCTGCTGGAGGAAAGGCTGCACAGGGTGGGAGCCGGATCACCAGGGCTTGAATGCTGCCCACAGAGTGTAGGCCAGCTCTGCCACCACATCCTCTGCCCGGACAGATAGGAGAGAGGATGATCACAGGCACAACATACCCTGGCTCTTTGTCCTTCTTCAAGAAAGAAAACAGAAAGTGAGAGTATGGTTATTATGGTGGGAACCTGAGACACTGAATTTCTTTTTAGATTTATTTACTTTAGAGAAAGAGAGAGCGCAGCAAATTCGCTGAGAAATACCTTAGCTCTGAGCCCTGGGTTCCAGCTAAGAAGGGCACTCGCCTGTCTGCGAGAGCCCTCCGGCCCAGGGTGGGACCCGTCGGAGCTCTTCAGCTCCCACACACTGGGCCCTGCCCCACTGCTTATTTTGAAGTGCCTTTATTTTCTCTTGTCTTTCAGCTGTCCTCTGATTTCTGAGCGGGTTGCTTCAGATGGTTATAGTAATAAGCCTTACTGATTCTGTTTTGTTTTGTTTTGTTTCATCTAATGCAGAATGGTGGAGTTTTATGTGGGCTCTGTTGGGCTTTTATTATCTCTCTGTTCCCTCACAATATCCTGTGGCAGTGATGTGTGAATATATTCCTTAGTTGGTTTTTGTAGTACTATTCTAGTCCTTTCGCTATTTATTCTGAGAACTAATTGCTGGCACGTGGCCTCCCGGTACTAATGTGTTGGCATATCCCTAGGCATTGTTCATTCAGGAGCACAGCCTCCACGTACCTGCAGAACTGCTCCGTTCAGGGCTCTGAGGCATCACACTGGACATACTCATGTAACAGCTCATGCCCTCCCTGTGCCCCAGCCCTAATGGATTCCTTTCTGTATTGTTGATACCAATCATTAGCATCATCCAAATCCAGTTTTCCAACCTAGAAACCTTGACGCCGTCCTTCTTCTCACTGCCCACTACCAATCAGTCGTCAGCCTCTGGTGTTTCTAACTCAGAAAATATCCTCCCATCCCAGGGGTCCTTGGATACTGGGAAGCCGTCTGTCTGTTGCATGCATGCTCTCTGATACTGTGTGTGGCATCTGGAATCAGGGGAAAGATGAGCACAGTGACAGGGAGGGGAGGTGTGGTATGAGGACCCTCAGCCTGGGGGTTTCCTGCTGGAGCAGGAGGAGGCTGTAGGGCAGAGAGTGGCCTGCAGCTAAGCCCACACCAGCCGCGTGATGGGCAGAATGATGGACAGGTCACAGGCCCTCTCTTGAACTTAGGTTCACCCAAGGTTCAAAGAAAAGTCTTGGAGCACCTGGATGGCACAGTAAGTTAGGCGTTCGACTCTTTGTTTCAGCTCAGGTCATGATCTCAGGGTGATGAGATAGAGCCCTGCACTGGGCTCCGTGCTCAGAGCAGAGTCTGCTGGACAATCTCTCTCCCTCTGCCCCTCCCGCTAGTGTTCTCTCTAAATCAATCAATCAATCAATCTTTGAAAAGAAAAGAAAAGTTGTGCAGAGCAGAGTCATTTGAGGTCGTCAGGAAAGAACACAGTAAGAATATAAAAGCGGCTTAATTGGTGCTGTGGTTTACTTTGTTATGCTTTATCCATTTGATTCTCCAGCAAAAACCACCAGAAACAGGAGTATTTATTTCCATTTTTGAAATTTTTAAAAAGGCTTGGGAAACAAGTAATTTACAAAAAAATAAGTGGCAGGATTGAGGCCTTTACTTGGATCTTCCATCCCATAAATACTCCCTACTAGGCAGTATGCCAGGCACTGGGACACAAGAATGACCCAGGCATGGTCTCAGCCTCAAGAATTCCAGGGGCACCTGGGCAGCTCAGTTTGTTAAGTGTCCAACTCTTATTTCAGCTCAAGCATGATCTCGGGGTTGTGAGATCGAGCCCCAGGTTAGGCTCCGTGCTGAGCGTGGAGCCTGCTTAAGATTCTCTCTCCCTGCCCCTCTGCCCCTCCTACCCCTCTCATGCGTGGGCACATACACACTCTCTCTCTCTCTTTCAGAAAAAAAAAGAAAAAAGACAAGTGGGGGAGAAAGATTAAGCCAGTGGCAAGCAAATTTTGGCCCTCAGGACAATTCCTACAAAAACAGCCTATTGCCTGTTTTTGTAAATAAAGTTTTATTGGGACAGAGCTATGGCCATCTGCTCACTTATTGTCCATGGTGCTCTTTCACTAAAGTAGTAAAGTCCGGTAATTGTGACAGAGACTACAGTATGTCTTGCAAAGCTCTCACAAAGCCTAAAACACTTACGATCTAGACCTTCGCAGAAAAGGTCTCCAACCCTTGTTTTAACTTACAGTTTTACCAGTGTGCTAGGTGCCCCAGAGAAGCAGGTGTAAGGGAGAATAGAGACAGGCACTCTCGGCTCTGCTGGGGGCAGCCAGTGCGTTGAGGGCAGGAGGCACAACAAATTAGCCACAAAGCAAAAGATGCCTGAGCCACAGGATGTTGCAGGCTGAGTAGGAATTAATCCCGTGACAGGAAGAGAAGGGCTTTCTGGGAACAGAGGATGGCACAGGTAGAGTGTGTGGGCCGTAAATGTGTGGCATGCTTGGAAAATGGCACAGCGCTTAGTTAGGGAAACTTCAGCATTGGGGTGGGGTCTGAGAGCCCTGCAGGAGCCTGACATCCCGGAGCCTTGCTGCACTTGGGAATTTGGATCTGATCGTAGGGACCGATGGGGGTGATACGGAAACAGCACTGAGAGGATCAGGCAAGGGTTTAGAAAAATCACTGTGCTAGTGACATGGGGCCTGGACTAGACAGAGAACAGCTGGGAGGTCATTGCAGTGGTTCATGAGACATGACGCATATCAAAGGTAAGAGGGTGGGCGTGTGGGGAAGCGAGTGGGGACGGGAGACACAGGAGGGCCTCGGTGCTTGGTGTGAGGTATGAGAAGAGCTCGGGTTTCAGGGTGATTCCCAGGTGTTTGGCTTGGGTGACTTGGGTGGGTGCCACCAACAAAGACAGAGAATAGAGATAGAGGGACAGGACCCCAGTGGAGACACACAGAACATCAGGCAGAAGGAAAGGATCTAGCAGTGTGATCAGTGCCGCCTTGGAGGTTGGCATGGCCAGAGAGAAGAGGACTCTGGAATGGTGTTTCAGAGGCCAAGGAGGAAGAAGGTGAGGCGGGTTGGACGGAGCCGTGAACAGTTGCCGATGCCTCCAGGAGGTCTCGCAAGATAAAGACTGAGCACTCTGGAGTCGGCCATCCAGAGGCCAATGGGAGGCCTGGAGAGAGAGTTCCAGAGTCTGGCTGGAGGAGTGAAGGAGAACCCAGGAAGTAAAGGCAGAAGCCATAGCCCACTCTTCAAACCAAGAAACGTGCATGAAACGAGACGGAGGTGGAGAAAATTCAGGTGTATATGGGGAAGCTCTGGGATCCAGAGAAGATTCTTTTGGTTTTGTTATGAGGGGAACTTGAAGGTGTTTCTCTGCTGAGGTCTGGAGCCAGCTGAGAAGAGTTCAGAAATTGAGGAGAATGCTAAGTGGATAGTTGGTGGTCGAGGGCAGGTCTCTGTGGAAGGGTGGGGCTGGGTCCAGCAGACGCAGGCAGGAGGAAGGAGGGACACTTTTTACACAGAAAGTGGAGGCCATGGGAAGCTTATGCTTTTGACCAACATTCCGGGAGCATTTCTGATCGACAGTACAGTCCGTTGCTAGGGATAGAAAACTTGCTTCCAAGCGGCTGGTAAAGGGAATTTTTAATGTAAACACATATGCAATTTTAAAAACCCACAGTTAGGGCTTGCTTCAGGACACGCTCCGTCAGCGACATAAGCAGTGGCATGAAGAATCACGTCTTCCAGGCACCTGGGTGGCTCAGTGGCTTAAGCCTCTGCCTTCGGCTCAGGTCATGATCTCGGGGTCCTGGGATTGAGCCCCGCATCGGGCTCTCTGCTCAGTGAGGAGCCTGCTTCCCCCTCTCTCTCTGCCTGCCTCTCTGCCTACTTGTGATCTCTCTCTCTCTCTGTCAAATAAGTAAATAAAATCTTTAAAAGAAAAAGGTACTCTTAAAAAAAAAAAAAAAAAGAATCACATCTTCCCACATCTTCCCTCTGCCTTCTGCAGGCTTCAGTTAGCCTCCTGTCACACGTGGTGGAGACACTCCCCCATTGCCGCCCACCTGGGGTACTGGGGACCGGGGATCGTGAAACAGTCCTGAGAAGTCCTCTGGGCCTGAAGGGCACCCCAGTCGTCAAGGCATAACTGCTAGCGCCGGGAAGCCAGAGGGTCTCCAAGTCCAGCTCTGCAGCCCCGGCCGGGCGTGCTCTTCCTGGCCCGGCGTGCTGGCTCTGGTGCCGTGCGTTCCTGCTGTAGGGCGGGCCTTCTGCATTTGGAGAGTCAGACAGTAGTACCAGGATTTTCAGTGCTTTCTTGTACTAAGAGAATCCTTTCTTCGAATAAAACCTTAGGCAAAACCCAGAGCAAACTCCTCCCCCCTCGGAGAAGGTCCCCAGAGGCTCCAGAGCCTTCTAGAGGGTCTTTCTGCCTCCACCATTGCCTGTCTACCTGCCACGCTCCACAGAGCAACCGGGGTGGGTTTTGTGAACAAATCTCATCAGATACCCCACCATGCAGACCTCTGCAGGAACCTCCTAAAGTGCTTGGAACCGAATTTAAACTCCCTGCTTCGTCGGCCTTCAGAGCACGCTGTGAGAATGCCCTTGCAAGGCTTACTCCATTCTTCCCCAGGTGCCCTCCAGGCTCCGGCCATGCCGGTTTCTTTCAGGTCCTTGCGCCTACCCCTCTGCTTCCTGCCACAGGGTCTTTGCACAAGCGGTTCCCCTGGCCTGTCTTTCTGACCCGTCTTCACGAAGTCGGCTCCTGCTTGCCGTTTGGGTCTTGGTCAGATGTCAGCTTCTCACAGAGGCCTTGACCATTCACTTCCTTTCCCTCATCACCCTATTGTGGCTTCTTGTCTTTTCCTTATTAACAGACCTTATTTTTTAGAAAGCACTTATAGATTCATAACAAAATTAAGTGGAAAGTACAGAGATTTCCAATATACCCCCAGCCCCACACACGCATGGCCTCCCCCACCATCCCCGTCCCACCCCCACCAGAGGAGTGCATCTGTTACAGCTGACGACCCTACACAGACACGCCATCATCACCCGCAGTCGTGGTTGACACGAGGGCTCACTCCCGGTGTTGTCCATTCTGCGGGTTTGGACACACGTGCAATGACATGGGTCCAGCATTGCGGCCTCATATGGAGTTTCCCTGCCCTAAAAGTCCTCTGTGCTGCACCTTTTCTACCCCCTGACCCCCTGGCCACCATTGATCTTTTTACCATCTCCAGAGTTTTGCCTTTTCCAGGATGTCCCTGGGCTGGAATCATCAGTACGTAGCCTCTTCAGACCAGCTTCCTTAACTCCGTGATAGGCATTTACGTTTCCTCCATGTCTTTCCACGGCTTGGTGGTTCATTTCTTTCTAGTGCTGAACAATAATCCGCTGTGTGGACAGACCCCATGTTGTGTATCCATTTACCTGCTGAGGGACAGAGGACATCTCGGTCGCTCCCATGTTGCGGCGATCACGGGTAAGGCTGCTCTCAGCACCCGTGTCAGGCCGGATCATGATTTTCTTCATTGCGCTTATTGCTACTGAGTTTGTTCAGCACTTATGTCCCGTCTTCCCCACTGGACAGAAGGCTCCACGAGAGCAGAGATACCTCGTCTTCCGAACTTGGGTCCCTGAAACGAGTGAGCGGCCCGCTGCCTGCCGCCCACAAGTCCCCAGTGTGCTCTGCCCGCTGAGCCGTGTTCCAGCACTTTCCTCCCATCATCACAGATGTGTTGTGACCACTGGCGCAGTCCCCCAAGAGCGGGGGCTGTGGGAGTGTGGGGGGCTCCCCACGAGGACAGCTTGCTGGAGCCGTGGGCCTCTCCTCCGTCTGCCAGGGACAGCTTGTGGTACCAACACCAGGGGCCTCCCAGTCTGGGGAAAGAAAGCAAACCGGAATGCAGAGAGGAGGAAAAATAGGACCGCGGACCGATGCAGAGCGACTGTTACCAGTAACCTCTGGGTGTAGCCAGGATGCTTCCTTCAGCCCTGTGAGCTCGAACCCCGCTCAGTGGCGGCAGCTAGCATCTGCCGAGGTTTCCTTTGTGCCCCACGCTTTGCCACGTGCTCTGTGTAGGAGCTGTGTGTTAAGTCATCCCAGAAGCCCTCTGGAATATGACTCTGTGCATTTTTCAGACGAGACGTACAGAGCTCCGAGGGTTCAGTACTTGCCCATGATCCCCACCTTGTAAGTGGGGGGCAGCTTCAGACCCACACAGTCCACGCTCTTGAACTTGACTGAGGGAGGCTGGCATGTCCAGCGGTCCCCACCAATGGCTGACCATCACCCAACTCACATACCCGTCCCGGTCCCCATCCTAGACATTTTGAGTCTGAATCTCCCATAAGACTTGCAAATTTAGAGTTTAGGAAACTTGAAAGCTTCCGTTCAGGGGGGGTGCATGTGTGAATGGAGCGTCTCTGGATACAATAATAGAGGTTCTAAGGGCATTCAAATTCAAAAAAGATTTTTTTGACTCTGCAGGCCTAGTTTGGCCGCTGCCTAGAAGTCTGAGGCCTCAGGGATCTGTGTGTTTAAGTAGCGCCCAGGGAATTCTGATAGCATCCAGTTTCCTTCCTGTGTGAACATTGTCATCACAGCCCCTGACCAAATGCTGTCTGGATTCTTTATGGAACAGTGAGCTCAGTGTGTCACACAGCAGAACATTTCATGTACAGGTGACTCTGTTCTCTCTTTTTTCTTCTCTTTTCACACGGGGTTTACGGGGTCAGGGGAGGACTTCAGATATGCGAGACTTGAGTCCTCTTCCCCAGCTCGTAGTACAGCATCAGTCCACACAAAATTTCTCTTCTGGTTTTATTTATTTTGTTTTCCTCACTCTCCCCCCTGCAATAGCCCCCGTTTAACGTACATCCTTACAACCTACCACTTAACCTGTTCGATTTTCTAGAAAAGGATCTTCCAAACACATCATACTGGTACGTGTGCAGGTAGAGTCCTTATCACCATGGACAGTATTGTGAAGTGGCTGTATTTATTAGATCATTCCTCCATACATCTCAGAGAAGCAGCTACCTCTCTGGAACTGTCTCCCATTGGTTCTCGTTTTGCCCTTGTGGAGCTGAACAGAAAAATTCCACACCCTCTCCCACCATTCCAAGACAGTCACCATGGTCCCTCTTCCGCAGCCCCCATCTGCCCTCTCACAGGATATGGGATTTTCCTTAATCCTCCCCAGGATGCTCTGTTGTCAGATGGCATTCCCCCTGAAGGGGTCCATCCACCCACCCCCACACCCTCTCTGGATGATGTACTTCTCTACTCCTAGCAGGAGAGGAACCTGAGATGTTATGTGACTGGGCCATATGGCAAGATACTGTAAGAAGAAAGATTTGGTTAGAAGTATGCATTTAGGGGTGCCTGGGTAGCTCAGTGGGTAAAGCCACTGCCTTCGGCTCAGGTCATGATCTCAGGGTCCTGGGATTGAGCCCCGCATCGGGCTCTCTGCTCAGCAGGGAGCCTGCTTCTCTTTCTCTCTCTGCCTGCCTCTCTGCCTACTTGTGATATCTCTCTCTCTCTGTCAAATAAATAAAATCTTAAAAAAAAAAAAAAAGAAGTATGCATTTAACTGCTTTCGGTTAGACATCCCTGCCCTTGGCCTTTTCCATCCGGTTATCAGGGTCGGGGAACTGTAAGCCTGGTGATGTAGGGGTACCTTCAGGTGGGGCATCTCCTTCCTCACTCTGCTTGGGTTCTTTGAGGTCAGGACTAGAACCCCCATGCCCTGACACCGGTTGACACTCCCCTTCCTTAGATGTGGGTGGAAGGCCCTACAGAATTACTGGAAGGATTGCCAGCCATGTCCCTGTCTTCCAGGCTGAGTGGACTGGGGTCGGGGAGCTGAGGGTGCCTATATCCCCATTCGGAATAACCCACCCTCCTCATCCTCTGCTGTTTTATCTTCATGAGCACATTCCAGACACCAGTGCTTACATCTCTTTGTTATGGAGGTGAAATCGTCGTATCATACAATCAGCCAATGTGTAGTGAATAATTCACTGTCATTCAGCCCTTTCACAGTGTGTGTAACCTCACCTCAATCGACTATTGCTTATGATACCAGTGCAGCCCCTCTCTCACCCCAACATTATCAACACCCCAAAAGGAATCCCCATACCTATTAAGCCATTGCTCCCCATTCCCCCTCCCCCTCTGCCTCTGGTAAGCACCAATCTGTGTTCTGTCCATATGGATTTACCTGTTTTGGACCTTGAATATAAGAGATCATTGTATATGTGACCCTTTGTGTCTTGCCGCTCTCATCGAGCATAACCTTCTCAGGCTTCATCCCCATCACAACACATGTGTACGTCATTATCTTCCATGGCCAGATAATATTTCACGGAACATACAAACTGCCATATTGCTTATTTATTCATCTTTTGATGGACATTTGGGCTATTTCCACCTTCTGGCTGTTGCGAATGTTGCTGCAGTGAACATGTGTGCGCATGTACTTGAGTCCTGGTGTTTAATTCTTTGGGGGCATATATCTAGAAGTAGAAATATGGGGTCATATGATAATTCTGTTTAATTTTTTAAGAAAAAAGAAATATACATTTCTTTTTTAAATAGCAATTCTGCTCTGGAACTTCCCTGCATATGTAAAGACAGGGGAAGTGGATGAGGAGTCAGGAGATCTGGGTTCTTTTCCTGGCTTTGCTACTAACCAGCTGGGTGAACTTGAACAAATCACTTCCTCTTTCTGGGCTCTTGTTTCCTCATTTGAAAAGCAAGGGGATTGCATAAAGCTAAATGGTCTTTCAATTCTCTTTGTCTTTTAAGATTTTATCCTGGGATCGTGCCCCACATCAGGCTCCTTGCCCCGCAGAGAGCCTGCTTCTCCCTCTTCCTCCGCTGCTCCCCCTGCTTGTGCTTTCTCTCTCTGTTCAAATAAATAAGTAAAATCCTTTAAAAAAAGATTTTATTGGAAAAGTTGGGTTCTAGAGAGAAGAGAGAGAATTGTCAAACAGCTAGACCTGATTATCTCTGTGTGCATTCTCTACCATGTTTTTAAATTGTGAGTTGAAAGCACCCCAAGTAATGGGGCTTTTTCCCCCTGCCTGTGTGTTTCTAGTTAATGAATGGCTTTGGGCTTCCTATTCCCATGAGGATTCCCAGAACAAGATATCCTTCTCTTGCCCATCACTTCCTACTGCTTGGCAGCTCCTGAACAAAACATGGCAGTCACGAAGCCAAGACCCATCCCCACTGTGTTCTCTGCAGGAATGCGGAGCCTCACCCTGTGCTAGTTCTCACAGCGCTCAGGTGGTCAGCTGGATCACCCGAGTCTGGTCTTGGGAGCTGTCGGGTCCAAGGAGAGGAGTCAGCAGACTCTTGCTCAGTGCATGTCAAGACCATCTTAGAAGGTTAGGAGGAACAACCAAAGGCCTCCTGTGATACTGTCCAGACAGGAGCTTTTCCTCCTTGGGCGATTTCTACTCTCCTGAGCCTCTTCCATCTGATTGATTCACTGGCGCGAGTGCACTGCCTAGGGAGGGAGGGAGTTTTTCCTCCACTAATTGGCAGCCTCCATAGGATGCCATCCAGGTCCAAAGTATGCGTTCTCCTGAGCTGCCTGCTGGCTTTCTGGGGGTAGCACGACTTTCAAAAACAAAAACAAAAACAAAAAAGATGTGATCCCAGTGGTTTATTTCATTCGGTCAGCCATTTATTTGCTCATTTCCCATCCATCCATCCCATATTTTTGAGTGCCTGCTGTGGTTTTGGCACCATGTTAGAGTCTAGGAGTAAACAAGATGAGGCACCTTCCCTATGGAGCCTTCCTTTTTTAATAGGGGATACAGATGTGTGGCTTTTGAAATGAATACAATGAGTACAAAGTGACAAGTGCTAGGGCACCTGGGTGGCTCAGTCAGTTAGGCGTCGGACTCTTGATCTCAGCTGAGGTCATGATCTCAGGGTTGTGAGGTTGAGCCCCACTTCAAGCTCCATGGTCAGCAGGAGTCTGCTTGAGATTCTCTCTCCCCCTTTTCCTCTACCCCCCCCCCACTCACGAAATCTCTCTCTCCCTCTCCAAAATAAATAAATAAATAAATCTTTAAAACATAAGTAGCAGGTGGCAAGTGCTATATATTGGGGAGGGGGGCGTAAATGGCGTTCAGAAGTGCAGTCAGGGGACACACAAAGTCATCCTTGGCAAGTCCTCACGAGAAGGCAGATTCAAAGCATGTTCTAGACAGAAGCTAATCTGCGCAGAAGTCACAGAGCAGGACGCATGAAGGGACCTATCAGGTGACCAGTGTTGGCTCGAACGCAGAACACGGAGGGAGGGTGATGAGAGGTGAGATTGCAGAAGGGGCTGTGCTCGGAGGACCGCCGAGCCACGTCGAAGGATTCAGCTCTGGTGACGGTGGAGAGTGAGTCAGAAGGGTGAGAGCAGCAGTGGGGCGAGCACTCAGGAAGCTGTTGTGGTCCTTGTCGTGAAACAGCGGTGACCAGAACCAAGGTGGAAGCAGTGGGAAGGAAGGCAAGTGAATGGACAGTGGGGCTTGAGGCTGGGGGGCTGCTGTTGGGCCCAGCTGCCAGGAAAGAACCTGCTGCTGTGGGGATCGAATCCCTTAGCTGGCCTCATGTCCCGGCCCAGGGGAGGTCCCTCATCCCTCCAGGTCTTCGGAAGGATAACCTTGTCTCCCAGGATCCAGCCCGGGAGCCCTGCTCCTTTTGCCGGCAGCCTCAGGCAGGAGAGATGGGAGATGGTGGGGTACAGGGAAGAGAAGAATTCTGTGGGAACCTCCCCCACCCTGGACTCGGCCCCAGGGCAGAACAGCACACTGCACCCAGGTTGAAGACCCCACGTTTCAGACCCCGTGGCAGTCTCAAAGCACTGCATCTCAGTGCCTTCCCTGGGCCACTCGCTTCTGTATTCAAGAATAGTTACCACACAGGGTTGTATTAGTTTCAGGTGTGCAATAGAGCGATTCAACAGTTCTATACATTCCTCAGTGCTCGTCAGGATAAGTGTACTCTTAACCCCTTAATGTGTTTCATTCATCCCCCACCCACCCCCCATAGACCATTCTCTCATTCTCAGGAGCTAGGGAAAAGGGTTTCTCTCTTAAAGACTCATTCTAGGGCCCTTGGACAGTTGGGGGTTTTGTTTGTTTTTTAATGAACATATAATGTAGTATTTGTTTCAGGGGTACAGGTCAGTGATTCATCAGTTTTACACAATTCACAGCACTCACCATGGCGCATACCCTCCCCAATGTCCATCCCCCAGCCACCCCATCCCTCCCACTTCCCTCCCCTCCAGCAACCCTCAGTTTGTTTCCTGAGATTAAGAGTCTCTTATGGTTTGTCTCCCTCTCTGGTTTCATCTTGTTTCATTTTTCCCTCCCTTCCCCTATGAGCCTCTGTCTTGTTTCTCAAATTCCTCATACCAGTGAGATCATCTGATAATTGCCTTTCTCTGACTGACTTACTTCACTCAGCATAATACCCTCTAGTTCCAGCCACGTCCTTGCAAATGGCAAGATTTCAGGGTTTTCTCATGGCTGCATAGTATTCCATTGTGTGTGTGTGTGTGTGTGTGTGTGTGTGTGTATACGTACCACATCTTTATCCACTCATCTGTTGATGGACATCTAGGCTCTTTCCATAGTTGGGCTATTGTGGACATGGCTGCTATAAACATTCTGGTGCTCGTGCCCTTTCAGATCACTACGTTTGTATCTTTAGGGTAAATGCCCAGTAATGCGATTGCTGGGTTGTAAGGTAGCTCTATTCTCAACTTCTTGAGGAACCTCCATACTGTTTTCCAGAGTCGCTGCGCCATCTTGCATTCCCACAAAAAGTGTAGGAGGGTGCCCCTTCCTCAGGTGTTGGCGAGGATGTGGACAATCATTCTAATCAAACATGATTTGTTGTGCTTGAGAATGTGGACACTGGGCTGTCATAATATTGCTCATCCTACCAACCCGCTGGAATCCCCTGTTCCTGGGTCGTAGTTTCAGCATTGCTGTTATCTCTAAAGGGACAGCATCAGGGACTGCCATACCTTTGCTGCACAAAATGTCTCCAGAAATCCATTTTTTATTAAAAAAAAAAAAAAAGCCCTTTGAGCAACCAGCTTTCATCTAACTCCACACAGCACATAAGGTTCAGAGAAGCTATGAGATTGGTGTGTTTCTTACTGGCCCAGCGCATGGCAGCCTCTAGGTGCTGGACCAGTGGGACCGTGTTTGTTTTCATGACTTTTCCATGAAGAGTTGCCCTTCCTTCTAGAACAGTGATTCTCCACTGGGAGTGGTTTTGTCCTCTAGGGGACAGTTGGCAGTGTCTAGAGACATTCTGATTGGGGGCAGGAAGGGGCTGTGCTGGCATCTAGAGGGTAAAGGCCAGGGAGCCTGCCAAGCACCCAGCAATACCCAGCATCCTTCCCTGCACAAAGAACTGTGGGTCTGCAATGTCAATTGTACAAGTTTATAAGAAACCCTATTTAAGAACATCGGTCTATGACCAAACCCTTGAGTTTTTCAGGCCCCATAGGATTGCTAGAACCAACCGCAAGTTCAAGAAAAACTCACTTGGCATTGTATTTCTCTCCACAGCTGAGCTCTGTCCGGGAGGCCCAGTTAGAGCGGCTGGAGGCAGCAAGACCCCGCAGGCCGGGGACCAGGGAGCGGGGCCCCGTGCTGAGGATGGCCAGGCAGCAGCCGCCGCCCTGGGTCCACGCAGCCGTCCTGCTCTGCCTCCTCTGCCTCAGTGGGGCCATCGAGATTCCTATGGATCGTGAGTCCCACTCCATCCTCTCCTTTGATTCTCCTGATTTGGGGCAGAGGGTTGGAAGGGAGGGATAGGTCAGGGGGGGATTAAGCCCAGCTTTCGAAAAGGCTGGAGAGAGGGGAAGTGGTAGCTTCTGGAGGCAGAGCTGGGTTTCCCTCCAAAGCATGGAGGCAGGCAGGCTCATGTTCAGGAATGTGAGATGAATTTTATAGCACGATCTCCAAAAACTGTGTCTGAGCTGATTTTTGTGCTGCCTAGAGCCTGCTAAGCGGGACCAGAGGCGCTGGAGTCTGCAAGTCTGTGTGTCCCTTGGGAGTCCTTCCCTCCTCTCCCCTCCCACTGCCCTCTGCGGTCCTGACTTGCCCATCAACAGGGAGTTTCCAAGGACCAAGTGTAGTGGATACTTATCTGCCTTTCTATATCTGAGCTAGACCCTTGGGCTGTCTTGGCAGGTCTGAATCAGGACGGATGTCATGGGGACAGTAGGGAAAGGAATTATTTTGCACAAGACAGGGGCTAAATGAAACTTTAAACCAGAGCTCCGTTATAATACCATTGTGGGAAAACCAGGTGCTGATTTCAGCTCTCCCATGGCAAAGTTGGGAAGTAAAACCCGGGTTATTCTGTGTCCCAAGGTGGGGGCATTATTTGGCCACCAGAATCATCAGACAAGGGGCTCAGGATGGTGCTCTAATAGCCCCGTCTCTAGCTGTTGTGTCTGTTGTTACGTTCAGAAGGGGCCCGGGGACTGGCAGCCCCGGTCCTTGGCCCCGCTTTTAGATGTGTACCACCTTTGCCGTAATTCCGGCTCTTCCATCAGAATGTCTTGGCATTCCAGTGCTCTGATGTGGGCATACCACCTCTGTTGCCTGTTCCCTGCTTCCAGAAATAAATGGGACCCACGTGATGCCAACCCTGACTTGGGCTCTGTCCAGGTGACAGATGTCTGGGGAGGGTAGGGAGAGCAATACGGCCTTCAAGGAGTGCCCACTGAGCTCTCCAAAGCCAGGCCCTGGGGCCTGAACTTAGCACAGCTTGGAGAAGAATTGCACGTACTTCAGCCCCCTCCCACCCAACCCTACTGATAATAGCTGCCCAGAGGAGTGGGCACTTCTGGGTAAGAGAAGACCAGCAGAAACTGTAAGTTGGACCCAGAACCAAGATGGGCAAGGCCCTTGCTGCTCTCTCAATAGCCCCAAGTGTGTGTGTGTGTGTGTGTGTGTGTGTGTATGCATGTTTATGTATGTGTGTGTTTATTCAGTGCGGGGGGGAGGGTGTCGTGAAAAGAACGGTTCCCGTGGAGACCATCTGCACTGCTAACTCAAGGAAGAGTGTCTCATTAACAATCCCAGGCAGGCAATCTAATAAGGAGAATGATAAGGCCATGTCCCTGGAGAAGAGAGGGGTGCCGAGGAAATTGGGTTATCAAGGAGGTGCTGAAGGCTCATTTCTCTTCTGCTGCTTCTCCTCACTCATTCACCTGCCACTGTGACCCCTGGGGCTAGTGGGTGAGGAGTTCCTCCAAGAAGAACTTACAAAGAGACGGCTTTGACATCTGTGTTAGAAATCTGGATTTCTAAAGCTCTGCTGGAGCTGTGGGCAGGTGACCCAGCTGCAAGTGTCTCCAAGGGACCCCATGGGGGTCAGAGACCCCCGCCCCTCAGTGCTGTCTCCCCATCTCCTCAGTGTCTGTGAGGAGGGAGGGCCCGGCGAGTTCTGGAATTGTCTTCTGGGAAATGGAGACCCTTCCTTGCTCTGGGTCACACAGCAAAGGGGCACTAGATTCACGAATACAACCCAGGTCTCTTGGCATCCCACCTGGTTGGCACTTGACATGCCTCACCCTGACCTATGGTAATCCCGCCTTCTTTTAGTTCTTGGAACTCACCAGAGTAGCAGCTGCCGTGCACGACAGCTAAGGGCTTCTACAGGAGCATCTCCTGTGACTCTCACAGGGAGTCCTTTGCTGACATTAGGAAGCTGGGGTGCCATTCTCTCCAGCCCCTAAGTGGCAGGCCCAGCGCATGACTACAGCCCCTATCTGAATGAAGAGGGGAAGCCTTTTGTGACACGATGTCTGGTGCCCCGGGAGTGTCACAGCAGGAAACTCATGATGCCTTCCCAGAGCAAGTCTATCTTGCAGGCACGGTGTCCAGAACGGATCTGCCAAAGCCTAAGGCAAGACAAGAGAAGGCCAGCCCTTCAGAGGAGACCCAGTGGCCGGAGGAAGAGGTCCTTTTCAGCCAGCTTTTCCCCTCCCGCTGGGTCAAGCATGACAGGCACACCCCCCATACACACACCAAGTTACCTGAGCCCATCCTTCCCTCCTACCCTGCGCTGAGGCCCCGGGGGCTGGGCTGGGGAAAGATCACACATTCGATTTCCTCCCCACCCCCCACCACCTCCCAGGGTTACTCAGGTCTTTACTGATATACAACATATGTAAGTTGAAGGTGTACAGCCTGATGATTTGCTACGCATATATTATGAAATGACTGCCACGTGGGTTAGTTTACCCCCCATCCCCTCACAGAAGTACCTTGTGTGTGTGTAGCCATAACTCGGAAGATCGACTCTCGAAACAACGCTCAGGTGCGTGATACAGTCTGCTAATTATAGTTGCATGTGCATTTGGCCCCCAGAACATTTCCATCTCATAGCTGGACGTTTGGACCCCTCACCGGCATCTCCCCGGCCCTTGACAACCATTCCACTCCGTTTCTTTGAGTTTGACTTCTTCTTCTTTTTTTTTTTTTTTAAAGGATTTTATTTATCTATTTGACAGATAGAGATTACAAGCAGGCAGAGAGGCAGGCAGAGAGAGAGAGAGGAGGAAGCAGGCTCCCCGCTGAGCAGAGAACCTGATGTGGGGCTCGATCCCAGGACCCTGGGATCATGACCCGAGCCGAAAGCAGAGGCTTTAACCCACTGGGCCACCCAGGCGCCCCTGAGTTTGACTTCTTTAGATTCTACATGGAGTGAGAACATACCAGAGCTTTCTCTGACTTAATTTCATTTAGCATAAGGTCCTCAAGGCCTATCCATGTTGTCACAAAAGGCCACAGAGTCCTACATGCTGTGTTCCCTGAAGCGTTATCCGCGCTCACCCAGGTGTGGGGCATGTGAAGATCAGGTGGTCGTAACTTTCTCTGCGTGTTGCCTGGGAGTGGCTGAGGGGGCTCAGGCCGGAGGCTGCCCTTCCGCCCGCCTGCCCCTTCAGGAGGCCAAATCTGTGCCTTAAGGACCGGGGCATTGGTTCTGCTCTGGGGAGTTGGGGCCCAGCAGGCTTCCTGGAACAGCCCTGGGCTGCGACACAATCCCTCATTGAAACACTGGCCTCCAGCCCCTGCCGTTCTGCCAACAGAGTCACACGCACCCGCCTCCCTCCCATTCACCCACCCCAAGGAGAACAACGTGACCTTTGAAGAAAGCAAAGGGTCGCCTCATCAACAAGAGTGGGTTTGCCAAAAAGTGAGTCTGCTGGCAGCTTGCCGCTCCATCCCTCTCCCCACGTTGAGGGACTCGGCATTTTTCTCCTAGGAACCCACAGAGGAGACAGTGGGGTGGGAGACATTTCGTCCTCACTGTCATCCCAAAGAGTGCTGCAGGATGACCTCAACACGCGCACAGGCATACACATGCACACACGCACGTTCGCACACTCTCTATCCTCCAGGGACAGGTGCCAGGGTCTGGTGCCAGGGAAAGAGAAGAAGTGTGGGGATAAAGAAACCTTGCAGACCGGGCGGGCCTCTGCCTTACACCCTACAGAGCTCATTGGAAGATTTTTCCCTCCCCCTCGGAAGTCAAAAGAGCAGACCCATTTTCCACTTGACGTGACCAGCAAGTTTTGTAGGTGGAGAGAAGGGCAGGTGGCATGACATGGAATTAGGGGGGGTGTCACAGGACTAGGTAGGTTGCCCTTGTCCCCAGGTGGGCAGTCCTCACTGTCATCTCCCTGTGCTGGCTTGTCTTCTGGGTTGGTTTTGTCTCTGTAATAAGTTCCTTGGTGACTCAGTGGTGGTTCCAGGTGTCATGACCTCTTTAGGGAAGGAGACTCTCAAGAGGCCCCCGGCCTGGTTTCATCGTGGGGCCGGGGACAGTGTCCGTCCAGCTCGGGGAGTCCTCACTCCCCCATGGTCTCCCCCTTATTCACCTTATTCACATCTGGAATGTCAAGGAGAGCGTGCTGGGGACCCACCTAGCCAACTGACCTCTCTGGCCAAAGATAGATTTGTAAGAAGAGCTCTGGATCAGACTAAGGTGGGCTGGTTCTCATTACATTCCTGTAGGAAATGTCCTGTTGACCTTAACCGAGTGACTTCCCATCCGAGAATCTGAGATTCCCTGGATAATGTCTAGGGCTCTTTCCATTGAGCCAGCCCTTGATTTTATAAAAGAGAGGCTTGAGGGTCATGTGGGCAAAGCAGAGCTTCTGCCAGGGCCAGGACAGAGCCCTCCGCTGTGTGTGGGGACCCGAGAGGCACCCACTGTGTCTTCAGATGAAGAAACCATAAGCCTGGGTTAGTGGTCCCAGGCAATAGGTCAAGTGTCAGCCCTGCTTTTCCTAAAAATGGCCCCTTCTCCCCACCTGTCCCCATGCTCCAATACACTAGCTTTCCAGAATTAACCATTCTTGGGCCACTGGCGGGAAAACCTTAGAAGGGTGAGGATGCCACCATGGGGAACTCCAGGGAGCATGTGTTCAGAAACCCCAGATTTCCCCTTTTCCCCGGGACTTTTCATTTCTTTTTTTTTTTTTTTAAGATTTTATTTCTTTATTTGACAGACATAGATCACAAGTAGGCAGAGAGGCAGGCAGAGAGAGAGAGGGGAGGAAGCAGGCTCCCCGCTGAGCAGAGAGCCCGATGCGGGGCTCGATCCCAGGACCCCGGGATCATGACCTGAGCCGAAGGCAGAGGCTTTAACCCACTGAGCCACCCAGGCGCCCCGGGACTTTTCATTTCTTTTCGTTTCCTGCTAGGGCTGCGCCCAGGCAAGTGGTACAGATGAAATTACTTTTCGGTGCCCTAGCAGACCACGCAACCGTGGCCCACTTGAAAGCATTATTCTGGACCTTTTAGTGCACCTTACTCAAGAGTTTCACTTACCGACAGTGCACATAGCAGGGGACCCCTTCCTGCCACACTCCGCCTCTCCTCCCTGATGTCTGTCTTCTCCCTCGGGACCCTTCTGGCACCTCTTGGTCTTGCCTTAACTCTGCCTTCTCCACGCCGCCCCTCTCTGGGCCCCTAACGCTCCTCTTCCACATCTCACTGTGGCTGGGTCAGGAAGCTTCGAGGTCACCTGGGCTCACGCACAGCCTCTTCTTTCCCCTGGAAAAGTCCGCCCGCGACACCAGCGCGTCCCAGACCTCAGCACTGGCGTGGAAGAAGCTTCGCATATGACTTCTTGCCAGAGCATAAAGAAAAGGCCTCTTACAAAGTGACAGAAACACACAGTCTCTTTTCTGCACATTTTACACGGAGGCCTTCTCCCCCAGAAAGTTACCATCAAAAGTCTTGCTGTTGGAAGCTTGGTGCCCTGACCCCCAGCATTGGCACCACCTGGCTGCCGGTCAGAAACGCGGTGTCTGCTCAGTCGGAACCTACATTCTATCCAGACCCGCCCCCCAGGTGGCTCACGTACCTGGCAGAGTCTGAGAAGCCCGACCTCAAATATGCACTGACTTGTACACGGGCCCATGCACGTCTCAGGTGAGGGCTGGGCGAGACTTGTGCTACCTGCCTCCTGATCCCTTCCGTAAAAAGTGCCGGAAGGAGTGGCGGGCTCCGCTTCATCCCTGCACTCGTTTGGAAGAGGGATTTCCGTATGGCCATGTACTTCTGCTGTGAGCAGAGCCACAGCGATTCATCGGTCCCTAGAATTTTCCAAAGCGTAGGCAAGGAGGTGCTTGCGTGTGTGACAGAGAGGAAGGCGCGGTGGGAGGAGTGAGGCCTGTGGACCATGCGGGGCCTTTGGGGCTTTGCTCTGGAGCCCTGGTTCCGATCTGCTGTGCCCCGGCTTCTCATCCCCGCCCCGCTGGCCCGGGAGCCCCCTTCCCTCAGCAGCGTCTAGAGTCCAGCCTCTTTCAAGCAGCCTTGTCACTTTTGATACTTGGACTTTCCTGATGGCATCATTTGGGCAGAGGCTGGTCTTTCTGCTCAGCTGCGTGGTTTGAGGCCCCCGTGGAGCTGTCACCTCCTCCACGAAGCCCTCGCTGGGTCTGTCCCCACCTCTGTGTGGCTGTCCCACAGAGTTCTGCAGCCACGAGCAAAGAGCCCGGGCGCCATGCCCCCACCCAGGCCGGCCTCGGCGCGCTCCCTGCGGGCTGGGGCCTGAGGAACCCGGGCGAGCAGTCATTTGCGATAACCTATAACCGATGTCTTCTTTCCTCCCCTCGCAATGCTAACCCACTGGAACTAACAGCAAGCATTCAGAATGAGCGTAAGTCCCTGCGTGCCTCTGTGCACTCGTGCCTCTGGGAGGTAGGAGGGCAGCAAGGAGGGGCGGGAGAAGGCCAAGTGAGGAGATACAGGGGGATTAACCACCTTTCCACCCTGCCTGTGGGGGCTTCTTGACACCAGAGCCCCTGTAGTGCGGGCCCAGGAAGGGGAGCGGCCAGCCGGAGCCCCCCATCACTGGGAACGGCAGAGGAGCAGGGGTTAAGAAGGGCCGCTGCTCCCCCTGCTCCGGTGGCCAGCACAGGAGCCCCACAGAGAACACTGGAGGCGGGGCCGAGAGTGAGACGTGCTGGCTCTTTGGCGGGCAGACAAGTCCCTGGGGACTGGGCCTGGGAGCTCCTGTCTCACCATGCTTTGGCCATCTGTGGACCCTCCGGGGCTCAGAACCATCCCGGCCACTGGGCTCTGGAACGCTAGCTGCTTTGTGGTCTTGATTCATTCAGTAAATGTATTTCAAGAAGTCTCACGCACCAAGCGTTGCGCCAAGTGTTGGGACACAAGAGTGGGTAAAACAGAACTTTCTCATAGAGATTCCACGAGATCTGAAAGAGTTTCTTCTTAGGCTCAGTCCTTGACATAACCCCCTTTCCCGCAGCCCTATTTAAGGAGCTGGGCCCCTGGCACAGGGTACTGCCCCCCCACCCGGCTTGCCGGCTTGTGCTGTGGCTCCCGAAGCCCTTCAGTTCAGCCACTCCCCAAGCCAGGCCCCCGAAGCCCTGAGCGCCCCTGTTTGTGCTGTTGCAGTATCCCAGCCCCCAACCATCACCAAGCAGTCTGTGAAGGACCACATCGTGGATCCCCGCGACAACATCTTGATTGAGTGTGAAGCCAAGGGGAACCCTGCTCCCAGGTGAGCGCACTGGCAGGTAAATCCACGCCCCCCCCAAAGAGGTATTGAAACCACACCCTGGCCCTGAGTGTAGCTGAAGCAGTGGATAAATTAAAATTATCCAGAAGACATCTCTTGGATACCTACCTGGTGGAAAGTACAATTCAGAGAACTAAGAAATGTAGCTGATGAGGAGACTGGGGTCCAGAAATCTTCAGTGGCTTAAAGTCACACCCGGAAGTCAGGACGAGATACTAATTTTTCTGACTGTCGGTGTCACACATTCCTTCCACTGCCTTACCTCCC
This sequence comes from Martes martes, assembly GCF_963455335.1. Lineage (NCBI taxonomy): Eukaryota > Metazoa > Chordata > Mammalia > Carnivora > Mustelidae > Martes > Martes martes. The sequence goes on along the minus strand of NC_137903.1, from coordinate 25,569,532 downwards.
CAACTCCCCCCGACCCAGTGCACCACCACCGTGCGTAGCTTATAGGAAGTTCCTCCTGCTGGCTCACCGGAGTCTTTCATGCTGAGCACATCTCGGCTTGTGAGCACATCAGCATTAAACAGGGCGTCTGCAGACCAGAGCCGAAGGCCTTCGGTGTGTGTGCGCGCGGACCGGGTTAAATGATGCTCCTCCTACCATCTCCTTAGAGCCCCTCTCCGTCCTTCAGAGAGGGACCCATGTCCTCAGGAAGAGGAAGTGAAATGGAAGCACAGAGGTATTACCTGCCTTTGCCAAGGTCACCCAGCTTGAAATGGGGGGGAGCCTGGAGTTAAACCCAAGCATCTGATAGCACCCCACCCTTCCCCTCCCCCGCCCCAGGCCAGGTGTGTTTCTACCAAACGGAAGATGCAGGAGATGGAGAGCTGTTCTGCTATTTGTCCCCCTCCTTCAAAGCAGCAGCCACAGGCTGCACCGTGCAAACCAGACATGACCCGACCCTGTGCTGGGCGTCTCTCTGGAGAAATGAGGCAGGGCGGAACTTTGGGTGTATGGCAGCCTCCTTCTGCCTGCCTCCTAGCCCCCCACCCCCCCAGTTTGCATGAGCCCGAGAACAAGGAGCGCCACTCTCATCCAGGCTGGAAGAAGCAGGGTCACCCGGAAGGGTCAGGCGGGGCACAGATGGCCTTCTGAAGTTTGGTCTGTCCACCATGGTTCCTTTGCAGGGACAATGATTCCATGACAAGGAGCAGCCCCTACTGCCCCTGCTTCTTTTATGTCCTGGGCGGCTGCAGACGTAACCCCCACCCCCAGAAGCAAAGGGAGATTCTAGTCTCTTCTCCCCTGGGGTCTTTTGAAGGCTGCCGGTTCTTTCAAACTCCCCTCCTGGGTTATAATGTGTGGCCCCTGCTTTATACTCTACCCACTGAGCAGGGCACGGATAACCTGAGCCATTGCCCTTTGCCTTTTTTTTTTTTTTTTTAAGATTTTTATTTACTTACGACATAGAGAGATAGCAAGAGAGGGAACAAAGCAGGGAGAGCTGGAGAGGGAGAAGCAGGCTTCCTGCTGAGCCAGGAGCTCGAAGCGGGGCTTGATCCCAGGACCCCAGGATCATGACCTGAGCCAAACGCAGACACTTCATGACTGAGCCACCCAGGTGCCCCACCTTTTGGCTTTAGAGTTGGTTCTCAAACAGGGAGACAGGAGGAGCAGAACTAGCTCCCTGATGGGCTTGGCTCCGGTGAAATGGGAATTTGGGCTTGACTTCGTGGTCAGAGGCTGGGATGCCCTGGGGTAGAAGCTGCAGGTGACTCTGGATTTTAAAGCAATCCGAGTCCCCGCCGGCTCCTGCAGAGGACAGAATCTCCCAGTGGCGGCTTGGGTACGTGTCACTTACAGCCATGACTCTCAGCCTTGGTTGGCTAAAAGCACTAATGTCAGGAGCCCGCTCCCCTCCAGCTTCACCTATGGCTCTGGCCTGGGACTCTGCATTTTATCCGGCTTCCCAGCCGGTTCTGCCACCTAGTCAGGGGGACATGGAGGTGTGGTTATGGGACTGGGCCAGGGACCAGGGCCCTGAGGTTCTCGCCTGGAGCCCGGAGTCCACTGTGTTCCTCCTTGTTGCCTCTGCTTCTGCCCACCCCCACCCCCCACTGCCCACAGCTTCCACTGGACTCGAAACAGCAGGTACTTCAACATCGCCAAGGACCCCCGAGTGTCAATGAGGAGGCGGTCTGGGACCCTGGTGATCGACTTCCGCAGCGGGGGCCGGCCGGAGGAATATGAAGGGGAATACCAGTGCTTCGCCCGCAACAAATATGGCACGGCGCTGTCCAACAGGATCCGCCTACAGGTGTCCAGTGAGTAGCACATGGGCTTGCTAGCGTGCCTTGCTCCTCGGCGCATGGTGGGGAGGGACATGGAGGGTCGTTCCGGAAGGGCCATCCCTGCCCTTGGCCTATGGGTGCCTTGGTGCTCTGCTCATCCTGCCTCCTGTTCTGCCTCCAAGCAGGAGCACACCTTGCCCTCCTCAAAAAGATTGCTTGGAAACGGGGCTTCCGAGCCAGAGTCTTGAACAACTTCACGAGCATTCTGGGCCCGGGAGGAGAGGAAGGAGAGGAGCCTTTGGAGAAGTGTATCTATTAAGACTGAAGTCCTCTCCTCTCTTGCTGCACCCAGCCTAGACTCACGGGCCGTCTCCACCCACTCCCTTGTTCTCCCTTTTGCCCTTCTGCTTTTCCTCCTTGTATGCCTGCCCCTAGCCGAGCTCCTTGTCCTGGCCCCCACCATCACCCTCACTTCATGCTCCTCTGATTCCTCCCAGAGTCTCCCCTGTGGCCCAAGGAAAACCTAGACCCTGTTGTGGTTCAAGAAGGCGCTCCCTTGACGCTCCAGTGCAACCCCCCACCCGGACTTCCGTCCCCAGTCATCTTCTGGATGAGCAGCTGTAAGTTTTGGAGGCCTGCCATTTGATTTCTACTTTTATCTTAGGGAGTGGGGTGGGTGTCTTACATGGGAGGGGCTTGCCCAAGGTTGGGAGACCTTGACTTATGAGAAGCAGGTGTAAAGGGACCACATGGCGGAAAACACATCAAGAGGCTGCTCAGGCCCATTTCCTGGCCCAGATGCTATCGGCTGTGTAATCTTGAGCAAGTTGCTTAACAACCCTGGGCCTCAGTTTGCTCTTCTGGGGAAAAAAAAAAATAGGGCTAGAACCTGATCATTGTAAGAATAAATGAGTTAATACATCCAAAGAACTTATAACACAACCAGACACACAGTAAGTGCTGAGTAGTCTTTGTGAAGATGAAGAAACAGAACAAGAAAAAAGGAAAGAGGAGGAAGAGGAGAAACTGTCAATAAGCCAGCTGCAGGCAGGTTGACACCAAGCCTCCTTTCAGTCTTTAGTCGGTCTGGATTTACTGAGGACAGAGAGGCCACAGGAATGAAACCTTTGATAAAGGAGTGACAGGGAGACAGGACATTTGTAGCAGGGGCAGAGTATCATCACTGAGAGCTTGTCCTGTTTCATTTTGCACTGAGATTCATTTAACCACTGTGGACCTCAGTTTCTTCCCATGCTTTCAATCACAATAAGTGGGGGCATGCTATAAAGGTGTTTAGAGCATTGCTGGCTATCTGTCTTCCTGGCTTCCCCTCCCCATCCTCCATACCTGCCCGCCCACCCACCCCCAGCCCCTTCTATCCATCCATCCATTGGTCAATCTGTAGATCTGCCTGCCTGCTTAGCATCCATCATCCATCCATCCATCCCCGAGTTTTTACCAGCTTGCTTCCGGAAGAAGCAGGGTAGTGAGCTGTTTGACAGAGAGAGTATGGCTTCGTGCTCACCCGTTGTCTCACTCTGTGTCATCTCGGTGCATTGCGTGGGGAAGGCTGTCTGGCCACAGGCTGGAGGGCTGGTTGGTTTGCTAACTGGTTCAGAGTCTGTCGTCCCTGCATCACACCTGTCACCAGCTTATGTCCATAAGTATATCCTGAGTAGATCTCCTGAGTGGATCTCATGACCCTCATCTTTCCATCATCACTGGCATCTGCCCACCATCAGCTTTTCCCTGGGTGCCAGTAACCCTCTATAACTGGCCTCCCCGGTCTTTCTAAAAACATAAATCTGATCGTTTCATTCATATGCTCCCGCCCTTTACTGGCTCCTCCATCACCTCGGACCAAGTCCAGACTTATTTCCCTTCCTGATCTAGTTCCCTCTGCCTCTCGAGCCTTTCTCCTACCCCCTTCCCCGGCTGTGTGCTCTTAATTTTTAGCACGCACTGTTCTTACTGCTTGGAAACCTCTTTGGGCCCCTGTCTCTTCTGCCTGGTGTCACGGAGCCTCCGAGGCGGAGCTCAGGGCCCCCTGGCAGGGACTCATGGCTCCTCCGCTCAGCCCATCCCCTTTCGTATCCGGGCTCCCCACTCGCCACACTGCGTACCAGTGATTTCTTTATCTCCCGCCTCTTCTAGGCTGCGGGCTCCCTGAGGGCAGGAGCTATCTAACTCAGGTCTCTTTCACCAATCATGGGCACAGTGCCTGGCACACAGTAGGCCTGCAGTAAATTTTGGATAATAAGTCATTTAAAGCACTGACCATCCCATTGTTGGAAAGTTGGCATCATTAACCTTGCACTTTCAGAAATGATGACTTAATAAAAGGTCGTGGGGGGCTGAGAAGGCATTAGCTGTGAATCGTCAGCCTGACAAATACGCTTTCACAAACCGAGTAACCGGCAGACCCGGTCGTTTGAATTGACACCTATTGCTTCAACAGTCATGGACAATGTAGTCCACTTCCTCAGCCACTCCTGTGACGTCACTGATTCTAAAAAGCACCATTTTCATCTGTTAACATCTCTAATTAGAAAGCATCCTAGAATCATTGATTAGTAGGTATCTTGCAATTGTAATTGGCAGTGATTTTCTCTTTCCTGGTGGGAGTGAGAGCTTAAAAAAAAGAAAACAAGTGAACTTGACTCCTGATTTGGGAAGTACCTGAGAGATAGCATTTCCTGCCTCTGGTTCGGGGCCAGTCAGAGCTTTTGTGACATGGACGAGAGCTAGAAAAGTCTGGTCACAGAGCATGAATGTGGCAGGCAGACGTCTTCCCTCACTGCTTTCACAACCCAGGAGGTGTGAAATTCACTGCTTTCTTATCTGTGAACTGGAAAGAAGCCCCCCTCAGAGTTGAGAGGATGAGAGGGAATCACGTTGAACTCCCAGCCCCACCCGGCACTCTGTCGGCGCTCCGTCACCAGAGCAGTCGCTACCATCACTCCTGTTACGGTGACCGCTCACCTCTGTCTGTACCTCTGCTCCCTTCCAGCCATGGAGCCCATCACCCAAGACAAGCGTGTCTCCCAGGGCCACAACGGCGACCTGTATTTCTCTAACGTGATGCTCCAGGACATGCAGACGGACTACAGCTGCAACGCACGTTTCCACTTCACCCACACCATCCAGCAGAAGAACGCCTTCACCCTCAAGGTCCTCACCAGTAAGTGCAGGTCCCTGCCCGGGGCTGGGAGCCGGGGCGGAAGCCCTCGGACCCCAAGGAGCCCCGGGTACCTGGGTCTGGGGGCAGCCTTGTCCCCGAGGCTGACCCAGAAATCCCTCCAGCATGTGGTGCCTGAGCTGTTTCCGTGGCTCTGAAACCAACTTGCTTGATTCTGAAGCCTTGAGTTAAACTTGGTCCTGCTCTGAGTCAGTGCTTCTCAAGCTGCGGGCTCAGTCCGAATCACCGGGCCAACAGGGCAGCCATCCCCAGCCCGACCCGAGCCTGCCTCCACGGTCCCGGCCTCCGTGTCCTCTGTTAGCTCTCCAGGTGCTCGGGACCCACAGCAGCATCCAAGGAGCCCTGCTTTCGGTGGTCACCCAACATCTCTCCCATGCCCTCAGCCTGAGGATTTCTTTTCTAGCTAGTCCCCGTTTGGTGGTCTGTACTTCTAGAAATAAAGCCACAGTACAGAATATCCGCATTGGCTGGGACCCCAGCATGAAATGTGTTCGATGCCGGACCCCATGGGACGACTCCATTTGCAAGCTGCAGATTAATGTTCTAGTTTTACTTGTTTTCATTTTTATTTCCGGATTCTGTTTGGCTGGTACCGAAGCGGGTCAGCCCTGCCTGACCCAGAATAGCGTGGGGTCGGTGGCCCTCCGCAGAGGAGAGAACCGCGTAGTCATCTCCCAGACACCCATCTTGCCGGGGACCCACGGGCCTGGCGCTCCGGCTGCAGATCCTCAGCCTGCCTAGGACGTTGCATTCCAAGTGGCTGTGTTCGTTTGCACCGCAGATGTGTAACAGGCCTTCTCTTGAGGAGCCCCCCCACCCCCCAAAGACCTTGGTCTGTGTGACTCAGCTGTGGAGGCTGTTTTCCACACTGGGGACAGTGGTGCTTGTGGGGGAAGCCAAGCAAAGGGCAGCATGTGGGCGCTGACAGCTGCCCCAGGTCGCAGAAGAGAACCTGAACCCCAGGTTCTCTGCGCCCACACGCCTCTTGGGGGAAGGTGGGGAGAGTCTAGGGGACCTTGGTCCTTGCTCAGGACAGCCGGGGGCCTGGTCTTCTTTCCTCAGCTGCCCCTGCCAGGAATGGAAGCAGGTGGTGCCTAGAACCCCAGCTCCACACCCCGTCTCTACCCGGCATGGAGGCGGGCCCCCACTCCTGCAGCTCCCCACACACTGTTCTGTGTTGGAGTCGGGCTGCCCACAATTTGCTAACCAACAGGATGGCCGGAAACCTGGGGACGAGCCCCACGTGCCCCTGGCAGCAGACCCAGGTCCAGTCTACTTGGCTGCCCCCTCGCTGGCCTTCTTATTCCAGACCGAGGCCTAGAGGGGACCCCCGGGTAAGAAAGTTGGGTTGCCTGAAGCGTCTCAGTGCACATCAGGAGCAATTGCTGGCCAGCTGGCTGGGCCGTGGAGGACAGTGTGGTGCGCCTGGGACCTCTGAGTGGGCTCCGGGGCCAGGACAGGGCTGGCAGCATGGGGAGGTGAGGGCGGCAGGAGCATCGAGCAAGATGCTGGATGCTGGATGGTCCTTAGTGCTGTCCCCTGGCTTCCTCTCTGCCAGTCAGACTCCTTTCTGGGGACTGAGCCAGGTGACCTTCTGCAGTCCTGGGCAGAGGCCCTCAAGGTCACACAGGATAGAGGCAGGGGGAGTTGGAGGTGGTAAAGAGCCTTCCTCTGTGGAATTAGGCAGTTAGAGATTTTCAGCATTTAGAAATTGGGTTTTCCAGAAACATCCTTATCTCTACCTGCGGAGGTAAGGGCTGTTTATTTCTGCTTCATTTCTGGGTGCCCTACTCCACTGAAAACTCTTTCCTACAAATGCCAAGAACCACCCCCCCACACCCCACCCCAGGTAATGGGAACAGAGCCCTGTCTGCTTCCTGGAGTTCTCCCAGGGGTAGCTTTGGCCGGGAGCAAGTTCTGGGCATCTGAGCCAGCCCAGAATTGGGTACAGTTGCTTAAAATAGCACAGTTGTGCTCTGTCTGCTTTCCTGCCTGGAGAGGACACAGGCTCTTTCTTAAACCTTCAGAACCGTGTCTGGGGGTGGGAGGCAGAACAGCCAAGCTTGGCTGGCTTCAATGTCCCTCCTCGCCACAGGTTTCCATCACAGTCTGGACGTTGGGGGAAGATGCCAATCTCAGCATGGCTGATTGTGCCTTACCTACATATAAGGAATGGCAGAGGGGAAGGTATATAACGCAAAACACTGGGCAGTCTGAAACCATTTTTAAAATTTGTTTTGGGTGCAACCAAAGACAGCAGAGGTGATGTGCCAGTCCCGCTTTGCCCGCCCCAGAGCAGGTCTCTTTGGTGACCGTGGTGAAGGAGAAGGGGTCTCCTGAGGTAGACCGTGGAGCACTAACCCTGTTTCCTCCTAATGTCTGCTGTCTAAGTAGCACTCTCAGGAGTCAGAAAATCTCCCTGGATTACCCAGATGAGCTGCAGAATCCACAAACCGTGAGATCAGTTCCAAGCTTGGGTCACTTCTCTGGAAAGAGAGGAGTTCTGTTTCCCTCAGTGGCATGGGAGCTTAGGAGCATGAAGCCAGGGTCTTTTTAGCTGTGTGCCCCTATCCTGCCCCCCGGAGAGGAATGTCCACTCCTGAGTACATCCTCAGCCCCTCCTCTCTTCTGCCCCCTGCCTCTCCACGCCACTGCCCTGAACAAACCCAAGCTGACATCCCAGACAGGCTCGGTCTTGCAACACATGCCATCTTAAGGGATGGTTCTGAATAATGCGAGTCTCCCTAGCGGGCTTTAAGCACATTTGGGAAGCCCTGCGATATGGGTCCCAGCAAAGAGGGCGCACAGCCTCGGCAATCAGTTGTAAGGGGAGCTGATCTGTCTTCAAATATGCAAATACTCTGGCACAGCACCTCGCCTCCCTCAGGCGCTTTCTTGGACTGGGTCCGGCTTCTCAGGGCCGTCTGCTTGGCTTCCAGTCCACTGTGCCGCCCCCCACCCCCTGTGGGTACCGTCAAAACTTGAACCCCGTAGCTGGATGGGGATGACAGTAGAAGAATGAAAAGCCGAGCTTGGCAGGCTTAAGTGCCCTATTCCAAAACCTCTTTCACTGAGGATTAAATGCCCAGCAGTCTTAATTACCTGACTTTGGCACCAAAGGCACTGGTCTGCTCCTTAAGGAATGACTTCAGCCCAAGCCAGTCTAGGAGCTCCGCATCTCCAGCTTCGTCCGCGGTCCCTTCCCATCCAAGTGTAGAGTGCTGAGCCCATACACTCTCTCTCTCCCGTCCCAGGCAGGGTCCCCTTCTGTTCTGAAAATCTGACCCACAGCCTGGCCCTGTCTGCCTCCCTAGAACATTCCAGGACTCCTTGGGAGGAGGGCTTTCTGCCACCAGAGACATCTCAGAGACCAGGGTGGTTCCCAGTGCTCAGGTGGGGAGGGGTGCTTGCTGCCGGTCAGCCCACGATCGCTGGGCGCTGCCAAGGGTCCGTCTGTCCCTGTGTCTCAGCTGCTGAACTGTATCTCTTGGTCTGTCTTCTCTCACTGACCTCCCACCTTTGCACCTTAGCTTCCGCCCAGGGAGGGCTTTGCTCTTTCCCTCAGGGCTCACTCACACTCCTTTCTCTTTAGCTGCCCTGGGAGCTGGCCCGATCCAGAGTCCTGGGAACTGAGGATTTTGATGGGAAGTTGTTCAAAAGACGGCTACGGGATACCATTAATCCTTACCTCATTTGTTTGAAATACAGTAGGATCAAGCCATTACAGGTCAAGCCTAATTTCTTTCATTAAAAAGAAGATTTTTTTATTATTGCCTTCTTTTGCAGGATTTAACCTTTTCTTCTCTTTTTGGGGCTGTTTTATGTTGCTTGTTTTTCACCAAGCATATTTCCTTTCCAAATACGCCGTGTCTTTCCTTTGCAAAATCCCCGGTTGTTTTCTGCAGCTTCGCGTTTCTGTTGTTCTCTCCCTGTTTATGCCTGCGTGAGCTCTCCGTGGCCTGTTTGCTCACCCTCTTCTGTTTATTGCAGACAACCCCTATAATGACTCGTCCTTAAGAAACCACCCTGACATGTATAGTGGTGAGTCGCCGCGGTAACCTTGGGAGTAACCTTGCCTGTCCTAACCCCAGTTTGCCTAACTTGACTGATACCGTGTCATTAACCCACGCTGGGTGGAGGGGCTGATAGTCAGCCACACCAGGGTGCCAAGGGGCCCCCTTCCGGACACCACTCTCCGGGAGGACGGTGGCCAGTGCGGGAGTCTTGAGGTAGCTCACGAGGGGCTGTGGCTTCCGGGAATGCATAAGCCACCAGGTGCTGAAGTCTGGATCAGGTTGGTCGGACCAGGGTAGGACTCCAAAAGAGCTTCTTGGAAGGTTCTGTGATGGGTGGAGGGAGCGTGTCGGAGGAGAGGGGAGTCTGTCTGCACAGTGAGGAGGAAACAGGGAATCTGGTGCCTATTAGCGGTTTAAAGGATGCAGAAAGCTTTGTGATAGAGTGTCTGGATGTGATTTGCCTGCCTTGCAATATAGCCTTAGTTACTGGGGGCACCGTTTTACCCCATGTCTCTTTAAAAATCCCTCTGGGAAAAATGAGTGAGAGTCCAGCTCTGAGTTCTCTTTGAAGGTAAGTATAAAGGGAGGTGGGCCATGCCTGGTCTCTGTTCCCTGGGCTGCTTGTGCCCTCCGGCAGCGTGTGCAAATCCAGGGCCCACCAGTCCGCACACTTGCACGTCCCGGAAGAGTTTCTGTGAGGCGTATTTCTAACTCATCACACAACTGGTTGCTCAAGCTGATTAGTAGAGTAATTGGCTATTTCCACACCTGAGCACCACCACCCCCCCCCCCCGCCACGGCTCAAGAATGTCTTGTTTTCCTTGCGCAGCCAGAGGGAACAGTCCGTTTGCTGGCTTTGGCAAGGCAGCTGGCCCCCGTCATCAGTTATGCCTCGGAAGCTGAGGCTGCAGGTCCCCAGGGCGGTCATTGTGGCCTCAGATGGATAGGAAGTGTCTGCATTGTGATGTGCTAATATAAACAATGATCGGTGTCTAGAGTGGGGGAGGGGAAGAAGGAGGGAGAGCCCCGGAGCGAGGCAAAGGCTCTATCTTGGCATCAAGCAGCTAGAGCCACACTGAGATTCTGCCAAGGAGATTTACTGCCCAAGGAAGCAGGAGATCTTTGTTAGATTCAGGACGCTGTTTGTTTTCAAAATAATGGGGCCAACCAGCATTGTGTCTAGAGCCCCAGAGCACTGGTGTGGAATGTGCCTGTCTCTAAATTGGATTTCAGGTTATCTGTTACAGAAGTATTCTTGAAGCTAGAGTATGTCAGAGCCAGAGGGTCCCTTAGAGACCACCTGGTCCAAGCACCTCGCTTTGTGTTGGATAAACCGTTCAGGGGAACACGCCTGTAGAATTATTTTCTCAGCGGGATAAATTTGAGTGATTCCAGCCACTTAAACTTTGTGGCCAGTGGTAGATGGGATTACGAGTGAATGGGTGGGAGTTCTAAGAGCCATCCAGGGCTAGGACACCCAACAAAGCTCATAAGAATGCACATGGAGATCAACCCCTTCTCCTCAAGCCAGGGTAGAATGAATGGGGCTGACCCAAGCATTAAGCCAGCTGGAAGGGATATAAAGTCAAAGTGAGACACACACTGAACAAAGGACAGCTAGGTCGAATGCTTCTAGAAAGAAACACGAAGTGAAAAGGGAGAAAGATAAGGTCCTTCCTGAGTACAGGGCGGGACATAGAGACACAAGACAGTGACAAGTGCCCAGTGCATCTGTCTGCTTAGCTTTGAAATATGGCACATCTCTTATAGGGTTAGGGCCACCCCACGAACTACATTTTGTTCTGGTGATTTCTACAGTGGTTTGGTATCCTTCGAACCTATGCCAGATGGCCCCTGACCCACTGAGTGGCGAGGGAAGCTGGTCTGAGATGGCAGCTTGCCACGTAGAATTCACCCAGCGAGGAGACAAGGAAGAGAAGAGTGGGCACTCTGAGGTAGACAGCCTCGAATTAAATGCAGGCTCCTGAGTGACCTTGGACGAGTCATTTAGTGTGTGAAAACCTTAATGTCCTCATCTGTAGAGTAGGTATACAACGTGCCCCCCCGGACTGCTGTGAACAGTGACCAGGGTGATGCACGTCTGGTCGCTAGCATGGCGTCAGACACGTCAGTGATGAGTACGTGTCCCCCCAGTATTGGTATTGAAGGATTGAATGGCTTAGTGCTGACTGAGGTCAAGATGGGCACAGAGAAGTTGAAGAGAAGCCAAGGGCAAGAAGCCAAGCAGCAAGCACGATTATGGGAAGAAAGTACTGTGGAGGGAGGGACTTGAGGGCAGACTAGAAAAGTGAAAGTTATTCAGATCCTCAGCCCTGCTTGAGACCTCGATCAGAAAAAAGCCCGACTCTCAACTGAGGGGTTGAGGTCAGACTTACGGGAGAGATTTCCTGGCGGTGGAAGGTATCAAATGTTACTAGACAGAGAGTTTTTCTTGTCTTCTGGGATTGTTTCGTCAACCATTCCCGGAGCCAGAGCTGGATGAAATGCCACAAAGCCAACCCCACAAGCTCTTAATCCTGGGAATCAGAAGCAGCAAATGTGGGATCCAGTTGCCCATAAAAGCTGTTTTTGCCAAAAGTTCTCAGCTACATCTGATGCATTGGGCTCTCTTCTGCTAACCCACAGCACTTAACAGAAGGGAGCAACTCAGGTTTTCAGCAATCTTGACCCTTCCTCTTGTAGGAATCGATGAAGACATTTTTTCATTGGCCCTTTAAAGCCAAGGTGGGTGAGGCAGTGTCATCTCTTGATGTCTCCCTGCTGACCAGATCCCCCTGGAAACCCACGCTCCCACTCCTGAGCCAGGGAGAGCAGGAAAGGACGGACTGTCCTTAGGCTAGGGGTCAGAAGGGCCCTCGTGGGAAGATCTTCCCGAACCCAACAACGTGAGTTTTGTCGTCTGGGTTCTGAGTTTTATCCGATATTAGGTCCAACCCCAGCCCTGAAGATCAGGGAGAATAAGAGAAGCATTATGAAGCTCGTCAGGCTGAATCTCCACCTCTAAGAGGGTAGGTGACATCCTGTGACCCTGGGAGACTGTCATCCTCCACCGGGTAGAGGCCTAGAGAGTAATCACGTTTGTCTTGGAGAGTCTTCCTGGGTCTCCTTCCCCAGGGAAAGAAAGTAGCCACCTTCCCTTGGGAGCAGTGGCCCCGAAAGCCACCAGCTAGATTGTCCTCCGACAGTTTTCATGTAATTCCCTCCAGCTGCTGCTGACAGCATTTTTCATAACCCCCACTTGGGGTCCAGCTTCTTATCCCGTAATGACACCACGTGTCACCCTGACTCCTCTTCAAGCTTTCCATGGCCTTAAGAATCCTCTTGAGAATACTCTGGGGCCTCTTAATTCCTAGCCCAGCTTCTTTCTCCAGCTCAGGCCCGAGTTTATCTGATGGCCACCAAGGAAGGACGGAGTCTCACCGAGAAGAGGTTCACCAGAGCGGCTCACCAAGACACTAAGTCTTTTCCCCTTCACCTCTTTTGCCCTTATGTTTGGGTTTTCTTTGGTTTGATACTCCCAAAGCTGGCTGTCCGAAGGAGGGACAGATGGGCTAACCATCTCTAAGGAGGCAAGCTCGGAGAGCTCTCAGGACATGCTTTGGTGCCAAATGGTCCAGAATCCAAAACATAAGTGGCTTGTGACCTTGCCAAGTCTATGGATTTCCTTGAGCCTCAGTTCCCTCTGCTGAAAATGGTGGTGGTAAACCCAGCCACCCCCCTCCCCGCTTGTTGTGAGGAGTAAGCATGACTCTGATGCCTAGAGAGAGCTATTAGCTCAGGCTTGGCCCCTCGGGCTTACCGAACACTGGCCCTGATTAGTGCCTCTGACTTTTTGGATGTTCTTCCCTCTATTTTTGAACTTTGGCTTGTTTCCCAGTAGCTTCTCTTCCTTTGGGATAATTCTATGGTTGCTAGCCCACACCCTACCAGTGCAGCATGGCTGTAACCTTTTCATAGTCATGGCTACAACACGTCAAGGCCCCCACAGCCAGACTCGGCTCTTTTCTCCGCCTGCTCTGCTGGCTAAGTGTGCTTGTGGTGCCGCCTGCTATGGTGTGAATTAAATGTCCACGGGGTCGCAGGCTGGCTTCTGCCAATTTTGTCCCTGTGTGGAAGGAGTATGCCAACCAAGCTGGGACCCCCTCCACGTCGTCCCAGCTTCCCAGCAACGGACAGCCTCACCAGAGCCTCCTGCCCTGAAATAGCCTTCTCCTCACAGTTCCCTTGACCTTGTGTTATCTGGACTGTTTGGGGGATTCCATGATAACGGGTGGGAGGAAGCCGCTGCTTTGATGTCTGGCTTCCTTGGTCCTGAGAGCTGGCTGCTACGAGGGTCGTAGACAGTAACTGATTAACTGCATAATGGATTAACCCGGTCAGTAGCCACTGTTGTATGTGTGTGTGCTGGTGGGACATGTGAAGACATCTGCACAAAGAGTAATAACACGTGGGCTACACTATTGCCTTCTTTTTTGTTCCCTTCTCCCTTTGCATTCATTCATCCCACCAACACCTACTGAACGCTTACTCTATGTGCCATGCATTGTGCCGGCCGCCTCACTAACTCTGCACACGTCTCATCATTTCTTCCCCTGACGAAAGCATAAAGTAGACCCCACCTCTTTGAAGTGCACTCCGCAATGGCTAGTGGAGAGAAGCTGAGTGCCTCTAAGACAGGAGCCTTGCGGATCCAGCCAGGCACCAGCCTGTCCAACGAGCTCCTGTAGGAGACATCAGTTTCCCTGCCACTCTGTCCTCATGGCCGGGACCCCTTAACAGCCCCTAGCCGGGAAGATGCCTTTGTCCCCACTCCAGGCGTCTCCGATGGCTTCCAGCTCCTGGCAACTCTGCCTGCCTTCCTCCTCTTGCTTCTCCAGCGTAAGACCCACTGCACCACTGGGTGGGCTCAGCTTCTAGAGTTAACTCTTCGTGTTTATAACCCTACACCTTTGGGCAGGGGTGTGTCCTCCAGCTTCCCCTTGCTTTGGGGTTCCTGGCTGGAAAACCTTCGTTCTCCTCCCTTCCGTCTTACCCATGCCCATAGAACTGTGCAAAAAGCTCCCCAAGAGAGGTGAGGTGCAGGTAAGGTGGGGTCCAGACTTGCATGTCCCCGTCCACAGCCAAACAGCCATCCCAGCCGTGTCGATCTCCGGGAGCCACCTGGCCTCCAAACCCCACATGCACGTCACTGTCGGCGGACGTGGCTGTTCCAGCCTAGTTGAATTGTAGATCCCCTCCTCCATCTTGGCTGCCACTTTCCACTCCCCCTCCCCGAGTCTCTCACATCCAATTAACACCCTCCCCCCCCAGCCCCCTCCCAGAGTCATTAGTGAAGAAGCAGAATGGCCTTGGCCCCAGAGTGATTTCCTGTCATCTCTGCTCATTCATTCTCTCCACGTCTCTGCTAAACCAGACTGTTCATCCGGGTCTCTGTGGGCTCATCCTGGCTCCTTGTCTCCAGGGTCCCAGAGAGCAGGTTGTCTGTCCTGTGGCCCCAGTACGTGCCTTCTCATTCATCCACTGCTGCTGAGACAGCCTCCTGGGGGGGCCGCCACATTGGTCTCTGGGGTCCCAATGCAAGATTCTCAGGGGGTAGACGGCTCACTGCTCAGGCAACCCCCTCCTCCTTGCCCAGGAAGGCAGGGTTTACTGAGCTGGGGAGGAAGCTGGACTCCTCTTGGCAGATCCTTTCAGAACTTGAGATGCTCACACACATGTGCCAGTGGGGCCGGGGAGCCCTGTGCTTCCTAACACACCTCTCTTAATGATGCCCCGGCCCTTGTGAAGGGGGTGGGTTTCAGCTGGGAGGGTCTGGGGCTTGGTGCCTCTGAGGGTAATGGGGTAAGTAGAGGGCGTGATGACACTTCTTCCTAGCCTGACCGCTTGGGCCTAGTGGGTCCGCTCTGGGCAGGAGGCTCATGACAGCATCTTCTATCCTATTTCAGCACGAGGAGTTGCAGAAAGGACACCCAGCTTCATGTACCCCCAGGGCACGGCGAGCAGTCAGATGGTGCTGCGTGGCATGGATCTCCTGCTGGAGTGCATCGCCTCCGGGGTGTACGTACAGCCCGCACCCCCACTCTGGTCCCTCTCCAGGAGGACGGGGGGCGGGAATTTGCGCAGGCGCTCTTCTTCCCGCAGTCTGAGGGGGCGAAAAGAGACACAGACAGCCCCTAGCAGGGCTTTGCAAAGCATCATCATTCCCATCCCTTTCTGGCTGTCTTCTTTATGGGTAATGAACGAGGAAAGGAGACGGGTTAATGTCCTGCACATGTGTTCACACCCGTGTGACTTCCCAGCAGCGCCTCAGTGCTCTGTGGCCGAGCACCCGCTCCGTACAGGAGAGGTCCCTCTCAGGGGAGTGTCCGTCCTTCTGAGCGCCTGTATGCTTCAAGGATGCCTGGGTGTCCCGGGCTCTGTGAAAGAGCAGCAGGCCCACGGCTGGGGATAACCCCTGTGTCCTGCTCGCTCCTTCTCCCAGCCCAACACCAGACATCGCGTGGTACAAGAAGGGTGGGGACCTCCCCTCTGACAAGGCCAAGTTTGAGAACTTTAACAAGGCTCTACGCATCACCAACGTCTCTGAGGAAGACTCCGGGGAGTATTTCTGCCTGGCCTCCAACAAGATGGGCAGCACCCGGCACACGATCTCGGTGAGAGTAAAGGGTACGTTGTGTGTATTTCTCATTATGATGATTTGCCAGCCCTACACGCCACAGCCCACCTTTCCCTCCGAGGGGAGGAGGGGGTGGGGGGAGTAGGAGAGACCTGATGACACACTGGCTAGTGGCAATAGTGATCTGCCAGGGACAGCGTCACCCCCCGGATGTGAGAGTGTGTGTGTGTGTGTGTGTGTGTGTGTACACACAGTGGGTATGAGGGGAAGAGGCTGTACCCTGACCATCCCCCACCTCTCTGTGTTGCCTGGGGCTCTCCCCACAGGGGAGTGGACCCCCATGGGCCATTTAGATTTCAGACAGCCCCTTTTCTTTCTTACATTTTGCATTCCCGTTCACGGTGTGTTGTCTTAGCCCTGTGTTGTCTATGTACTTGTGCATGGTTTTTTCTTAAAAATGGGGAGTTATCAGAGCACAAATTATTTTTTTTAAAGCCACTTCCCTCCCTCCATGGTGCCGATGGCCCATCTGACCTGTTGTGGGCGATAGAGCATGTGCCTTTATGGGTCCCGGCCGTGGGTGATGGGGTACACCAGTCCCTGTCAGCCTGGCGCTGACCGGATGATGGGGATGATGAGGTCTGACACTGAGAGTGCAAGAACTTGGGAAGCCCTCGCTCAGTTGACCTGATGACTTTGGTTTCAGAGCTATGCTCAGACCAGGGGTTCTTAACCTTTTGGGGGGTATCAAGATCTTTGCGAATCTGATCGATCCACAGGAACTTCTCAGGAAAAAAATCCCCATCTCCACATATTCCCAGTTGGAAGGGACAGCCAGTCTGCTCTAACCAAAGCTTGATGCCTGAGGTCTTTTCTAAATGGTCTGATGTCATAGCAATAGCCCCAGGATCCTGAGGGGCCAGTCCCGGGCTTACTTTACTAACTGCCCCGCTGTCGCCCTTGGGTGCTCATCGTGAACACCTGTGGGGCTCAAACAGCATCCACTGCCCCAGCCTCCCCTGAGGATTCAGACTTAGTAGGTCTAAGCTGGGCCCCAGTGCCCATGTTTGTTCAGAGCTCTTCAGAGGAGTCTAATGGGCGGCCCCAGTTTAGAACTATTGTTCTGTGAACCCAAAATAGAATGGGAAGCGTCCGCGGTGCCAAGCCCACCAAAGGCAGCCTGGACTGAGTCGTCCCATGAGGATGAGCCCCCGGGCAGGTGGTGAGGGCCTGGAGCTGGCTCTCGGAGGCTCCTGCCTACCCCTAGCCGTCTAATGCCGAGGCCTGCGCTCCGCTTGTCTTCCAGCTGCTCCCTACTGGCTGGACGAACCCAAGAACCTTATCCTGGCTCCTGGCGAGGACGGGAGGCTAGTGTGTCGAGCCAATGGGAACCCCAAGCCCACTGTCCAGTGGATGATAAACGGGGAGCCTCTGCAGTGTAAGTAACAAGCCGTTGTCCCATCTGACTCTGCTGGGCCTCCCGTCAGAGCCTCCAGGGCCCCATCCCTATGCGCCGGCCCTGGGTACACAGAAGGAAGTTAATGACTAGCCCCTTGGCCACTGCTTGGGGAGCATCCCAGCTCTCTGGGCATCTCAAGAGGCTTATGTTCCCATATTTAGGGAGCATGAAACTCCCTTGGGTTTTTCTTGAATCTTGCTTTCTGCCCTAAACCACCACCCAGCCCAGTTTCCAGGTCTGCGGAGAGCTGGCCTCTGAGTTGGGGAGGGGCATGGAAGGTAGAGCAGAGCTCAGCACGCTGCCGTGTTTAGTAACCCAGGCCCCACTCTCTGCTGAGGGCAAACTGAGAGCCAGGCTGGATAGGAGGAAGAACTGCCCCCTGAGAGCAGAGAAGCACTGATGCATTTCCTGGGTGTGCCCAGATTTGGGGAAACTGAGTCCTGCCTGCTGGCTGGAGTAGGTGACTGCAGGGCCCCTTCCGGCCAGGGCTCTCGGTCAGGTTTTCCCATCATAGTCTCTCCGGGTCCTTGTGGGTCCTTGAGACTGCCGGACGTCTGCACCGTCTACTGCCGGGGGCACAGCGCCCTCCCGGCCCATGACCTCGCCCTGTGCACGAGCAGAGACGCAGAGGTTGCCTGCCCTCTGCTGTTCTCCCTGTGCTGACAGCACTCTGGGAACAAGGCAGACAAAGGCAGCAGACTCCACAGCGCTGCGGAATAAACGCAGAGCCCAGGACTTGCCGCTGAGCCCCGGCCCTGGAAAGGTCACCTGTCACTTACGGGGAGCGGCTGAGAAGAAAGTTGGCTCCACAAGAATTGCCAGGGAAGGAGGTGCTGAAGTTGCTGGCGCGGACTTCATGCTTTTGTGCTGAGTGGGGCCTTGGGGGCGGGTGATAAGGATGCTGACCTGTCTTTATTTGCCTCCTGCTGATTCCCCAGTTCCGGGCTCAGACTTGCTGTCTGTGGAGGGGCGCCTCGGGGGCCGGACCCTGGGTGGTCCTCTCCCCACTGTGGCTATCGGTCTGAGCTATCCTGGATGCATTCGCAGACCGTCCAAACCAAGTCACCTTGGCTCAGTCCAGAAACCCTACAGAGGAAGGTCACCTTCCCATGAAAGATGAGAAAAGTGGCGATTCCTTGCGTTTCTAGAAAACTTAATTTAAACCTCTCATTACCATTCCTTTAGTAAAGCTCCTCGGAGTTGGAGAAGGATGGGAGTAATTCTCCAACACTTGACAGATGAGGGAAATGAGGCCCAAATTTACTGATCTGTCCCAGCCCCAGATGGATGTGTGAACAGGACTGAGAGCCCGCGACCACTCCCCAGCCTCTGCTCTCTACATTCCAAGCCAGCTGTGCTGGAAGAGCTGCGGGAGGAAATAGCTTCTCTCAGTTTAGGACAAATTTCTTGGGATGATCAGGTAGCTTTGGCAAATTTAAGGACTCATTCAGTCTCAACAGGCATGGGCTCATGGGCCTGTGTGAATGTTTGAGGAATGTTCTGCTCCAAGGATGGGAAGGTGGTAGGTCTCATCCAGTTGTATATTCCTTTGTCCTTTTCAAAACCTTTAAGTATATGCAAAGTGTATTAAAATAATAACAACAGGGGCGCCTGGGTGGCTCAGTGGGTTAAAGCCTCTGCCTTCGGCTCAGGTCATGATCCCCGGGTCCTGGGATCAGGCCCCGCATCGGGCTCTCTGCTCAGCGGGGAGCCTGCTTCCCTTCCTCTCTCCCTCTGCCTGCCTCTCTGCCTACTTGTGATCTCTGTCTGTCAAATAAATAAAATAAAAATCCTTTAAAAAAAAATAGTAATCAGTGTGTGCTGGGCCTCTGCTGATGATTTTTTTTTTAAAGATTTTATTTATTTACTTGAGAGAGAGCAGGACAGAGTGAGCAGGGGAGAGGAGCAGAGGGAGAAGGAGAAGCAGGCTCCCCGCTGAGCAAGGAGCCCGATGCAGGGCTCAATCCCAGGGCCCAGGGATCATGACCCAAGCCGAAGGCAGATGCTCAACTGACCGAGCCATCCAGGTGCCCCTGCTGATGACTTTAGACATGTAATAAAATCTCAGGTTATCCTCCTAAGAACCCCGCAAGGTGGTACGTCATCCGCATTCTGCACACAAGGATGCTGGAGCTCAGAGGAGCTGAATGACGCTGGCAGATGATGTGGCTGGAATGCAAACCCCTTTCTGTTTCTACGGCTTATGCTCTCAACCACATCTGCCCAGCTCTCACGCAGGTCCAGCAGGGACTCACAGTCCCATCGGACAGGCTGAGAAAGCAGCCCCCATGGGTTTGAAGATGGGCCCGAGGTCACACTGCCAGGCAGCAGTGGAGCCAGAAGCCGCGTCTCCTGGGGGCCACCCAGGGCTGCTGCTTCCACAGCACCCCAGTCATCATGGGGAGCCCTGGCCAGAGCCCCAAGGGCCCTCCACCGCCCTTCCCGTTTCTCACGAGGCGCGTCTTTCCTGTCCGTAGCGGCACCACCCAACCCAAACCGTGAGGTGGCCGGGGACACCATCATCTTCCGGGACACCCAGATCAGCAGCAGGGCGGTGTACCAGTGTAACACGTCCAACGAGCATGGCTACCTGCTGGCCAATGCCTTTGTCAGCGTGCTGGGTGAGCGCACCCCTCCCTCACCCTCGGGGCAGCCTCCCCCGGCTTGCTCCTGTCCTGGGCCCACCTTCTGCTCCGAAGGTCAGCCCGGCTGTGTGGGATTGGAGGGCCTGGGATGGAGGGAGCATGGAGACAGAAGATGAATTTGCCAGGGAAGATGGGGAACTTCAGATCCATGGAGCTGGGTGTGCAGACAGTCAATTCCTTGCTAGGATCATGTCTCCAGATGAGGGGGAGGGGCCCGTCTCACCCCCTCTGCGTATCCAAGCCAACTCTGCCTGCATTCTCAGTGCCCCAGGGCAGGAGGTGGTTCTGAGTACTGGGGTCACTCCTAGATCAGGGGGAGGGCAGGGGCAACTAGGAGCTGTGCTGGGGTGGGGAGGGGCAGTGTCAGTAGCTGCTGTATAATCTGGGGAGACCCTTTGCAAAAGCTGGATTGCACACATGGTAGGTTGAGGGCAGGGGGATGAGCTTCCTCTTCCCTCCCCTAACCCTGGGAGGCTTCTTAAAGCAGGGAGGGTGATGGGGGAAGGATTGGGGGGTGGTAGGGAGGGCTCCTGGAATGCTGCTGCGCTGCTGGGGCACATGGAAGACCTGGGGGCGTGGGGACCGGAGGAGGTAGGTCCCCCTAGCCAAGGTCCATTCTCCGGGAATTGCAGATGTGCCACCCCGGATGCTGTCACCCCGGAACCAGCTCATTAGGGTGATCCTGTACAACCGGACACGGCTGGACTGTCCGTTCTTTGGGTCCCCCATCCCCACACTCCGATGGTAAGTTCCAGGAGACCAGGCCACGCCCCCAGGGGTCCTCGGCCCAAAATTGGTATTCAGTGAGACCAGGCAACCTTATGGGGTCCGAATGGGGAGGAAGTTGACCGATCATTGAGGTCAGCCCCCTTAATGTGCAGAGACGGAAACTGAAGCTCAGAGAAGGCCAGAGACTTGCCAGGGCCACCCAGCAGTGGGAGGCAGAACCCTGCCCATGGGGCCGGCCCTCTCTCAGTGTGCTGTGTGTTCCGCTGCTCTGTCGTGAGGTTTAAGAACGGGCAGGGGAGTAACCTGGATGGTGGGAACTACCACGTCTATGAGAACGGCAGTCTGGAAATCAAGATGATCCGCAAAGAGGACCAAGGCATCTACACCTGTGTCGCCACCAACATCCTGGGCAAAGCTGAAAACCAGGTCCGCCTGGAGGTCAAAGGTAAAGGAGAGGTTGGTAGGGAGAGGGCAGGTTGGGGCAGCCAAGGAAGCCATGATTCCCACGCGCCATTCCCTTTGACAACTCACTGCTTGTCCTGTTGACTCCCTAATGGAGCCCTCCCTGTGGACCTCTGTGTCCTCACAGGGCTTCCAGCTGGCCTGGGTGCTGGAAGGGCAGGGTCCTGTTCAGCCCGGGCCACGTGGGATTAGAAAGCGAAGCCTGGGGCACCTGGGTGGCTCAGTCACTAAGCATCTACCTTCAGATCAGGTCATGATCCCAAGGTCCTGGGATCGAGCCCCACGTGGGGCTCCCTGCTCGGTGGGGAGCCTCCTTCTCCCTCTCCCACTCTCTCTGCTTGGGTTCCCTTTCTGGCTGTCTTTCTCTGTCAAATAAATAAATAAAATCTTTAAAAAAAAAAAAAAAGAAAGGGAAGAGTGAGACCCCCACCAACACCTCACTACCACCCCAGGAAATCATCACAGATTTCCAAACAAAAGAGAAAGAACTTGGGGATTGTTTCCTCCTTGGAATTGCGCCCACACCCCCAACCCCCCACCGTTCATATAACTGAACGTTATCTCTGCCATCTTCCGTGGTCCATCTAACCTTTCATGCATGTCACGCCATGTGGGCACATGGGGTGGTGGGCAGAGGCCACGCCAGTGATGAGCTCCCTCGGCTTCCCCACAGACCCCACCAGGATCTTCCGGATGCCTGAGGACCAGGTGGCCAAACGGGGCACCACGGTGCAGCTGGAATGTCGGGTGAAGCACGACCCCTCCCTGAAGCTCACGGTCTCCTGGCTAAAGGATGATGAGCCTCTCTACATCGGAAACAGGTTTCTGCTCCTTCCTTCTCTTTCTGGTGCGAGTCTGGGCCCATTTTCTTCCTCCTTCCCCTCGACACACAGAGGGAACCGGGGCATAAGGAGCCTGCATCCTACGTGTCCCCCAGGAACTGCTGCTGGGGGTGGGGTGGCTGTGCCAGTGGCTCCCCCACCCCAGTGCTCTCTGCCTCTCTCCTCTTCTATCTCAGTCTCCTTTTCCCCTCTCCTTTCTCTCATCCCTCCTTCTCTCCCCCTCTCCCCTCCTACTCACTCCGCACTCCTCCTCCCTTCCTCTTCTGCTTTGAGGTCCCCTTGGCGCTCCGTCCTCAGCCCCGCTTGCAGTGCCCCTGTTGTCCAGCAGAGGGCAGGGCTGGCCCTAGCTGCCAGCCACTAGGGTGTTAGCGGGGTGTCTCAGCCCATAGGCACCTGGGACGCTTTTACTAGACCACACCAGCCTCCCGGGTCCAGATTCAAGTGGTGTGGGGGGCGGGGAGGCATTGACAGTGTCTAAAAGTCCCGACAGGTGTCTGTAATGTGCAGTCTGTGATGGCGAGGACTGGTCTGAACTACTCCCTCGGCAAGACTCTTTGTCGCAGCCCCTAACATCTCAGGGGGGATGGTGGTGCAGGGTCAGGCCCAGGGAGCAGCACAATCATCTGGCTTTTGCAGGGGCATATCTGACAGGCAGGCGCAGGCATCCGCACTCAGTGGGCACCCACAGCTTTCACAGCCCACCCTGCTCTGTGGTGCCCACCTCCCTCTGCAGGAGACAGTTCAGAGGAGCCCAGGACACCTGGCCTGAGCCTGGGTGCACAGACCGGCCTGGGCTGAAGGGAGAGCTGGAAGTAGGAGAAGGGGAGGGATGCCAGCCTGCCTTTTGCGGGGGTAGACCTAGCTGTACCCTCATTTGGGAGGGGGGCACAGTGTAAGAAAGGCACAGAGAGTAGACATTGGAGAGGTTGAGGACATGAACATGGGTCAGAGCCACTTCTGCTTCACCCACTTGCCTTTTCCTCTCCGTCAAGCACTGAAGAGCTCCAGGTAACGGTGAAGACCATGGGAGGGAACCTCCTGTCCCCTGCCAGGGGCTGTGGCTGCCCAGCCCAGCCTGTGATGCTCCCCTCTCACCCCCCATCCCCACTCCAGGGAGACAGCAGGCAGGGCACAGAGCTCCCCCGCTATCGGCCCACTCACCCTCCTCCCCACCCCTCCTGGGGTGCTTGCAGGATGAAGAAGGAAGACGACTCCCTGACCATCTTCGGTGTGGCCGAGCGGGACCAGGGCAGTTACACCTGTGTTGCCAGCACTGAGCTGGACCAGGACCTGGCCAAGGCCTACCTCACTGTGCTAGGTAACAGCCATGCTCACACGCGCTCTGACCCTCCCCCGCCCCACCCCTTCCCGATCCCAGAGAAGCGGTGGGGCCTGGGCAGGTCCCAGGCCATCGCCTGCAGTCAGCGGGCTGGGCAGACACAGTGATCTCCTCCCTCTGATCTAAGGGTTAGGAAGGCACTCCTTTCTGAGCAAGCTGTGCCAGGCACCTTACCTCCAAGGGGAATCATTAACTCACCTAAATCCTCAACGGATGGATGCCTGAACGAGAGAGGGAAGGTGGACAGAAGGTGGACAGAGGACAAATTTTTTTTAGACACTGTCAAAATCTTGTCAAATGATCAAATGATCAAATGATCAAAATCATTTTTTTTAGACACTGTCAAAATCTTGTCAAATGACCAAATGATCAAATGATCAAAATCACTGTCAAATGATCTTGTGATCATTTTTACCTCTGTACCCGGTTAAAACAATCCATCGTTGAAGGCAGATTGCGTTTTGAGTTGGTCCCACCAACACCTTCGGCCAGCCTCCCTCCCCCTCCCACCCTGCGCCTGTCTCCTGATGGGATTCTGCAGGGCGCCCTGCATTTAGCAAACCGATTCCATCATGTCCCACCTCGTGTCTAGGCCAGACTGTAAATATGGAGCCAACCTCAACCCCAGGGGAAGATCACCTTTCCCATCCAGGGAAGCACATGCCTGGGTGTCCCCTCCTCACCTCTGTCCTCTCTCAGGCATCGTATTGCCGTTACTGTTGGTGTGCTCTGTCCCTTTGGTGGCGGTGACTCGCGGTCGCCGGGGAGGCTGTCCCAGGCCCATGGATGGGATGGGAAGGAGACAAGCGCCAGCTGCAAAGGAAGCGTGGGGGGTGGGGGCTGGGGTTTCTCCATGGAGGTGAAGGTGAAGTTGTGCCCAGAACACCTCTGCCCAGGGCAGCTGTTCAACCCTTGGCCACCTACTCCCATCCTGCTAGAACTCCTGTAACCCTGGATAACTTGCTAACCTGGACAACCCATCTTACCTTGCAGCTGATCAGGCCACTCCAACTAACCATTTGGCGGCCCTGCCCAAAGGTAATTCGTACTAATCACAGGATCCCAGCCAGAGCCCTGCCCAGGTAGCAGGGTGGGGTCTGAGGAGGAAGGTGCTGCAGCACAGGACGTGCGGAGGGGGGGGGGGGGGAGGCCGCTCGCTGCCAATTCCGATGCCTTTCAAGGGCCCCGCCCCTCTCCTCGCAGCCCAGCCACCACCCCACTCCGGGCTTCTTGCACCTTTCCAAGGTGGGGCTCCAACGTCCTCGGCTGCGTTCCTCCCCATGCCCTCTTTCTGGCCACACTCAGCACTTCCTGGTGGGGGCCTGTTTTCTCCCCCAGCTTCGGCCTCAGAAGCACGGAGGGGGCAGCTGGGAAAGCTCTCTCTTCAGATTATGTGAGGCCCGGCTTGTTTGCAGCCCCGTCTGTGGCGGCGCACCCCTTCACAGTCGGCATCCACACACGTGCACGCGGACACAAACGTGGGCTCCCGTGACTTGCCTTCCCGATGCTCCCAGTAACCAGCCAGAGCACTGAGCTAACTGGCCCGAGCAGCCAGGATGGGGAAACATCCTGCGTACCCCACCGGCAGCGCTGAGGTGGCCTTGTCCCCAGGCCAGGGTGGCCCTGGCAGCCACTGAGGAAGTCCAGTGAGACCGGATCCCCCGAAAGTGCTGTCCCCAGCCCCAGCTCCTCTGTCCTGCTGTGCATCACCGAAGCTCTAAACTAAGTCCCTACTTCTACCCTCGCCCGGTCCTCTGCCTTTGTCCCTCCCAACTCCTAACCAGTCCACCTCACTCAGCTCTCCCAACACCCCACTGAGCCCCTGCCCCCTCCAAGCCTTGGCACGCAGAGTAGAAGGTAATTACCCCGAGAAAATGAGACCGGATCCCACACTTCCTCCCCAGTTTCGCTACAGGTGGCCAACATGGGTCTCATGGAAAGGGCAGCATTTTCCAAACGCTCAACCCCTAAGAATAGCCACAGACACGGATGGGTTGCTCCCGGTTCTCTCTGTGCCCTGTGTCCTTTGATGATTTTTTGAAGTGGTGGAATTTGAAGTCTCCTCTTTGTTCTTCCTCGGCCCAGGAAGAGGAACTGGGGTGGGCCCTGGGCTGACCATTCCAGGGAGGCCAGGGCTGGTTCCTGCGGGTGCTGACCTCGGCCCGTCCAGGACCTGTCACAGGACAGTGTCCAAGGCCGGGGCCAGTGTGGGGACAGGCCAGCTCTAACTGGGGAGTCCCGCGTGGTGTCTTCTTCCTCTGCTGCCAGGACGGCCAGACCGACCCCGGGACCTGGAGCTCACAGACCTGGCCGAGAGGAGCGTGAGGCTGACCTGGATCCCAGGGGATGACAACAATAGCCCCATCACAGGTCAGCCCAGGGCCCTGCGCTCCAATCCAGAAAAGAGGGATGGACGGCAACCTGGTTTCTGGTAGCAGCTGGAGGCCTTGCCCTGGTTTCTGGTCGCGCTTCCCCCTCACCTGACGTGCGCCCTGGGCTATTCGTGGAGCACATGGAGGCCTTGGCTCCCCTCTCAGTGTCTGGGGGGGAATTCTCCCTGTGCCTTTGTCTCCCCAAGGGAGAGTGTAAAGACTAGTGGGAACCGCACAGGACAGCGTCACAGAAGTCCGCTACCTCAGCTCCCAAACAGCGCTGTCTTCCTTGCCTACTCAGACTATGTCGTCCAGTTCGAAGAGGACCAGTTCCAGCCTGGGGTCTGGCACGACCATTCCAAGTTCCCGGGCAGTGTCAACTCTGCTGTCCTCCAGCTGTCCCCATATGTCAATTACCAGTTCCGGGTCATTGCCATCAACGAGGTGGGCAGCAGCCACCCCAGCCTCCCCTCTGAGCGTTACCGGACCAGTGGGGCGCGTGAGTACCTGAAGGCTGACGGCCAAGGTGCTGAACCCAGCTGCCCTGAGGCCCCACTGAGTCCCCCCAGTTCCTGGCCACATGAACGTGGTGGGCCATTTAACCTCTCCGAGGCTGGACTTCCTGAGCTTTGAGACAGGGAATGACGGCAACTCTGCCTCCATCCCCGGGCAGTTGGGAGGCTTGGGTCTGGAGATACAGTTTGAGTACCTACCGCGATGTCTGGCGTGTCGTAAGCGTCCAGTAAATGCTCACTGCAGTTGTTATTACTAATATCCTTAATAATTCTGGATTGTCTGCTATAAAGGGAAGCACTATGGCAAAGATTTGCCTTAGAAATACAGTCTGGTGTTATCTCAGATTTCTTTCCCTATCACACTTGGGTAATTTAGATTTCTGAAAATATACCAGCTCATTGCGAGTGGTGCTGCTCCCCCAAAATGCTGAATGCCAGGGATAAGCCAGCCTGGTATTAAATTTACTTAGTGGATAATCCAGGAAGGGGATAATCCACATTGCGTTGGCTGTTGGGACCATCCAAAGTGCGGAAAGCCTTGTGATAAATGCTGTCTAGTGAGGGATTAAAACTCAAAAGAAATTAGCCCTGCTTGGTGCAGGTGGGGGACGTTCAGTCTCAGCTAGGAAGGCACGTCCTCCTCAGGAGAAAACCACGGAGTGAGTTCAGTTGCCTGTGGGTCGGTGTGCAGAGAGATGCTGAGGAACGACGGCTGTGGAAGGGGCTGGTCGGCTGGGAGGGAGAGCTGGTAATGCACATTGGACTTGAACTTTGCACCCCCCTTGGGTTCCAGCCCCTGAGTCCAATCCTGCCGACGTGAAGGGAGAAGGCACCAGGAAGAACAACATGGAGATCACGTGGACGGTAAGGGTCCCTCCCAGCCCACCTCCCAATGGACCCGCTCTCTTGACCTTGAGCGCTGGTAGCCCTTTTGCTCCGTATACACCTGAGGCGCCAAGGCTGCTCTCTGCACTGGACATGCAGGGCCCAGACAGGAGCATTGTCTAAGAGCAAGATTTCAGACTGGAGACAGGAGCAGAGGTGACCGAGGAACATAGGCAGCTAGTCTGGCAAAATCAGAGAGAGTACCAGCAAACAAAAATGGAACTTCTCTAGGAGAAGGAGGGTGTAGAAAAGATTTAGCCTACACATCGGTGCCTAGTGTTGCTGTGTCCTGGGGTCCTCCCACTGGAGATGGTTGGGGTGCAGGGGAGACCAACCCCCAAGCTGCTTTGAGTGCAGGCTTTCTTTTAGTCCAGGAAGGAACGAGAGGATGTAAGATCATCTCTCCGGGCCGGGATTGAAAAAAAATTGCATCTTCATCTTGGCTCTCTGACTGTTTTCCAAACCAGAATTGGGATTTGTGGTCTCAAAATGACTTTTTTCCAAAACCAATTCCAAGTCTGAGAGATGCACATTCAGCCATGGAAATATTAACATTTCTGTGCTGTCGCCAGGAGTGATAGAAGCAGGGAGACACAGCGTGTGAGATTATGGCTGTCCCCATCTTTCTGGGGGCCCAATCTCACAGCAGCCTAGGCAGCTGGGCTGGGCCCAGATCCAAAACACTGGGGTTCATCTTCAGGCCCTTGCAAGGACCGGCTCCTGGTCTACAGCTCTGGAGGGGACTTCTTCCTGGACCAGGCCCTTAGGGAACAAAGAGCAGAGTTGTACCCACCCTTAGATGCGGGGCAGGACAGGATAGTCACACACATGGATTCAGTAGAACCCAAGTCGGTTCTGTAATTTTGAGTTCATTGGCAGCTGGCATGCTGTGGTTAAACCAAAACTCATCCCTCTCCAACGTCAAAGAATATTCTGTGATTTTCTTGTTTTGTTCTGCTTACCGATCGGTCACAGGAGAGTCCTGTTGAAAATAAATCTTTGGCTTCCTATGCACTTGCAAACGTGGGTGGCTCTGGGACTCAGAGAGACTAGGTCTCGGGTGAAGACTGTCACAGAAAATCTACATGCTGCTGAATTCATAAGACTTTGGGCTTTGGAGGACTCAGTGTAAGGGTGGCCTGCTCTTCCAGTGCCGCAAGGGGGCGGTGCTGGGCAGATCGGCGCAGGGTGCAGGCTGTGGGTAGGTCCAGGCTCCACCCCTGCCCTCAATCTCTCCCTGCTCAGCCCATGAACGCCACCTCCGCCTTTGGCCCCAACCTGCGCTACATCGTCAAGTGGCGGCGGAGAGAAACTCGAGAGTCTTGGAACAATGTCACAGTCTGGGGCTCCCGCTACGTGGTGGGGCAGACCCCCGTCTACGTGCCCTATGAGATCCGAGTCCAGGCCGAAAATGACTTTGGAAAGGGCCCTGAGCCAGACACTGTCATCGGTTACTCCGGGGAAGATTGTGAGTACCCTCCCCCATCCCCCAGCCAGGATCCTCCCGGTCGGGCTGCTCACAGCCTGCCTCACAGCCCAGAAACCTCAGGGTGGGTCATGGGACTACCAAGAACATCCTGGGAGGACTGCTGGTTCCCAGGAAAGAGAAATTCCCTATGGTGACCTCAGGCAGATAGGCCCCTGATAATGTCGGGAGCCAAAATGTCATCACCACCTGAACGGTAGTTAGAATTATCGAACATTATCAGCTAATCCAATACTCCCATTTCACGGATGTGAACACTGAGGCCCTGCAAGGGAAAACCGTTGTCAATATTACCCAATAGCAAATGTCAGGCTTGAAAACAGAAGCCAGGCCTTCTAGTCTACCTGAATGTCAACCCTTGCTAGTGCCAAGACTCCAGGACTCTCCCTCCCAAAGAGCCACAATCAGATTCCTCCAAAGGAAGCAGGGCCACAGGCCAGACTCCTCCCTGGCTCCCCAGGGGAAACCTTGAGAAATAGAGATCTCCAGAGCCCCAGACTGGAATGACCCAGACCAGCTACCTGCTGGCATCCCAGTGTTGCTCTTAACCCTTGGAACTGAACATACAAAGAGTTCTTTGGAGGCTAGCCTTGTTAAATCAACAAGATTCTGGGCATGTATGTAGAAGTTTATCCCCGGCTTTGAAGATGACAGTGGCCTTCCTGTATCCCGCACAGTAGTTCAGTAGGGCTGCTGAGCAGAGCAGGAGGGCCAGGGGAGCCCCTCCCGATCAGGGTGATCCAAGAAAAGATCATGTAGGCAGGTGGAGAGGAGGACAGAAGGAAGGGAGGAGAGAGTCTTGGGGACCCCACTGCTGGGGTCAAGAGTAGGGCCCATGTTGTGCATGACAGTCAGGTGGGAAGAAGTGAGGCAGGGGGCCCGTGCACCACTTCCCTGGAGGTGACTATGGACTGCAGCCACTCGGGGATAAGTGGATAGTATCAGCAGACTCTGTCCACCCCTGGTGGCAGACACTTCCAGACAGGAGACTGGCAAGAACTACCGGCTGGTGAGTATGGAACGAGTAGTGCTAGTCGTGGACTTCGTGGGCCTGCCCACAGTTCCCACGGCACCTGCCAGCCCTCCGCCTGTGCTCTGCTGGACCAGAGGGGCGGGGCAGAGCTGCACCTGCAGCAGAGTGCAGCAAACGGGGGGAGTGCGGGTCTCCCTTTTCAGGGGGTCAAGTGTCAGAATCCCCTCCTGAACGAGGTTTGGGCTTCTTCAGCCTGTGGCTGACATCTCCTGCAGGGACCTAGTGGGAAAGGAGTGTCACTCAGAGGGGACTATCTCTAATGTGAGGATGGGGTTCGAGGGAAAACAGCAGGGTATCAGGAACCACCCAGAGGACTAGCAACAGCAGGACCCCAGTATAACACTCTGAGCCTTGAAGGGGCAGCGGACCGGGGCGTCCCCACGAGCAAGGGGTAGAACCTTGGGTAGAAAAGTGTAGCAGCCCTGCAGCCCACAGAGAGGCGGCCAGAGGACTTGGTACCTCCCTCTCCTCCTGCCCTGGGATCTCCCATTGGCCTCCCAGGGGCCTGTGAACAGGGGGAGGAGGGCAGCTGTCACAGTCCGGAGAGGGCAGCCTGCTGGGACGCAGAGCAGGTGGAGAAGGGTAGTACATGGGATGGGGGAGCAAACGGAGGCTACTTAGCTGGGAGGATAGCAGATAATCTCCCTCTAAACGTGTGGGCAGATCTCTCCCAGCCTTGGCCTGGCCTTCCCCCCACTCCCCAAGGGCAATCTCCTGGAACAGTCCTGGCCTCATGGAGTACCCCGTGACCAGAGTGGGGTGGAGGCACCAGCCAGCTGAGAACAAGTCCGAGGGGCCCCTCGACTCCAGGGGCCAGCCCTGCTTGCTTAACCGGCTCTCTGTCCCAACGTATTGCAGATCCCAGGGCTGCACCCACTGATGTTAAAATCCGAGTCCTGAACAGCACGGCCATCAGCCTGCAGTGGAACCGCGTCTACCCCGACACGGTGCAGGGCCAACTCAGGGAGTACCGAGTGAGGAAACAGCTCCCAGCCCGGCCTAACCACCCGGCTTGCTAACCAGGGCAAGGGGCCAGCAGACTCGGGCCACAGGCTGCTCGGAAGGGGTTCTAGGGCTCGCTGTGGGATCCAGAGTTGATTCAAGATGATATCCGGGTTAGCTGTTCAAAAATACCCCCAGAGAATGATGATGTGGGTATCCCCAGGTGTGTCCTGCGATAGCAGGGCTGAGAGACTGCTCAGCGGACAGTCACACAGAGGGCGGCGGATTCGGGTGGACGCCGCGCGCGGCCCGTTGCGGTCCTACACCAGCGAGCACACACACCTGTGTCTTAGGAGAAGCGTTGAGGCCCCACTGAGCTGCACCCCTCCCCTCTCCTCGTGGCCCCCACCGGGCTGCTTGCCTCACCAGGTCCGGTTTCATGAAACCCAGGCAGAGCCTCCAAAAGGTGTAGACACCTTCCCCGTGTCGCAGCCAACTCCGGATTACCGGGCCTGCGGGTTACCGAGGCCCTTGGCTGCGCCGGGCCTCCTTGCCTGCAGGCAATTTCCGCTCACGTGTCTCTCCTCTTGGAAAGGGCAAGCTGAGGTGGGCAGGGGAGAGAGAAAACCAGGCTCTGCCAGGCTCTCCCTTACACGGAGCTTTATTCAAAACGTGTCTGGGAGGTGACGGCGGCTATAAGCGTGGGTTAGTGCAGGCTCTGTGACTGGATCGTCACTGAGAGTTGGCTGATGGACGTTCAGAGGCAGAATGGCAGGGATCCGTCTCTCTGGGGCCATGGATTCAGTAGGCAGGGGAAGGCAGGCAAGAAGATGTGTACACTTGAATGAGCTCCTCCCCAGCACTTGTACCCTTAACCGACTTGCCCGGAGATTTTTCTGGCTAAAGCTCCTACTGGGTCCCCTTCTAAAGTGTGGGCTTCCGCCTTCCTTGGCCATTGGAGGCCCAGGTGACGCTGGTGTGGCAGCCTGACCTGGGTCTTCTTCCCCACCGCTAACTGTACCTCGTGTCCCAAACTCTCTCAACTCTACCCATAACCCTGCCGCCTTCCGAAAGCCATCCCATCCAAGCTCTTGCCACCAGGCAGCCTGGTGTCCACTGACCTGGACATGTGTCTAGCTCATTCTAAAGGGCTCCAAACAATTTTAAAAGAAACCGTTTGACTTCAAAGGATTAAATCAACTCTCCTATTCAGACTTCCGGGGGTAACCTGTCCTTTTCAACTCCTGCCTGCTGCCAAGCTAAACCATACTAATCCAACTCCAGGCGATGTGGCCTTTGAGCCCAGAAGAGAGCTTTCCATGCCCGGACCCTTGGCCCATGTTTGTGGTTCCGGCATGGACTCCATGAGCAACTCGTTCCCCAGCTTGGAAATCAGGGGCCTTTCTACCAGAAACTTTGGCCAACTTGCTTATTTCCCAGAGAGCCCATGTGGCTCAGGAAGTGATTGAGCCCCAAATCCCTATTTCCTGTTTGACAGCAGTTCATGCTTGCTAGGGGTCGAGGAGTGGGGCCTCTCGGGCCGCTCCCCCAGCCCTAGGCAGGGCTGCTCAGGGCACTCGGGACTTGGAGCCTGTGACAAGCAGAGGGAAGACCCGTCACTCCCAGCGCCACTAACAACTAACCCAGCTCTGCCTGACCGTCCCCTCACCGGCCCGCCTCTGTCTCGAAGGCCTACTACTGGCGGGAGAGCAGCTTGCTGAAGAACCTGTGGGTGTCTCAGAAGAGGCAGCAAGCCAGCTTCCCTGGGGACCGCCCCCGTGGCGTGGTGTCCCGCCTCTTCCCCTACAGTAACTACAAGCTGGAGATGGTCGTGGTCAATGGGAGAGGCGATGGGCCTCGCAGTGAGACTAAGGAGTTCACCACCCCGGAAGGAGGTAGGTCTGGCCTGCAGCTCTTCGGGGTGGGGCAGGACGAGGGCAGCACAGCCAGCTGGGCCCGGAGCGGCCCCGGCGGGCCTGGGCCGGACAGCACAAGGTGACCTCTGCGTGAGCCCAAGGCACCAGCGTCCTGCGAGCCGAGCAGCTCCTGCCATTCCCGGAGTGCTCCATCCCCGGGCCGGCCTGCCCTGACAAGACGCTATGTCTCAAGAGAAGACCTGTGCCGCCTGCTGACAGAATTGCAGACGGGCCGGCGGACCGACCCCCACGGCCAAGGGCGCTACGGGAGCCCGGGCCACCCCCACCTCCGGAGGCCGAAGCACCATCACTCTGGCCACCAGAAGCACCCGGCTTGTTCCCCAGCACCCAGGACCTTTAGAGTTCTTTCAGCGCTGTGCTCCGGAAGCTTCTGTCGGGACAGCTGGCCCATGTGTGCGGTGGCCCTGCAGGGGGCGCCCTGCCTGCTGCTGGTTCCGGGTCCCCCTGGGCCTGGGAGGCAGACACCTGTGAAGTTCACCATGTCCTCCTGTGCCGGCTCAGCGTTTGCTTTGCCCCCTTCTGTTTCTCCTCCCTCCCTTCTTATCCGCCTCCCCCCCCCCAATTTTTCTTCTCTTCCTCCTCCTTTGTTCTTCCCTCTAATTTCCTTTATTCCTATCTTTCCAGCCCCCTCATTTTGCGTTTCATCTCCAGCCTCTCCCCGTCGCTCCCGCTCCTGGTGCTCTGTCCATGAGGCCCACCTTGGGCTTCTTTCTTCTCACCTCTGAACCCTGCATTCTCAGCTCAGAGGCCTGGGCCTGCCGCTGGGCCCCAGGGTGAGGAACCTTGTCTGAGGACTGGGAACCGCAGTTTCTGTGCCCACAGCTCTGGTTGGTTCCCTGCTGGCTCGAAGGCATCTTTGCAGGGACAGAGCCTAACGTGTGCTGAATCCACAGTAGCTGCTAAAGGAAAACCTGACTGACTTCTTCCCCATTTAAACAGAGTCTGAGCCATACTTGTCCTAAACGGGGAGGGGATACAGGGGTAGGGAGCAGCATCCTGGATGGGGCGAAGGCTCTCATCCCCGCTCTGGTTCCCCTGGGTTCTGGCTTAGCAGCTGTCCAGCATGGGGGTTGCCCCAGGTCAATGCCTTCATACTTGTGCTCTGTTTTTTTGTGTTTCCTCATCCTGCCTCTGCCCTCCCCTTCTCTTCCCTGTCCCCTCCTCCTTCCCCAAGTACCCAGTGCCCCCAGGCGCTTCCGAGTCCGGCAGCCCAACCTGGAGACAATCAGCCTGGAGTGGGATCACCCGGAACACCCCAACGGGATCCTGATCGGATACACGCTCAAATACGTGGCCTGTACGTTCCACGCTTCCTTCTCTTAATCTGGGATTCACAAGC
The DNA here is from genome assembly GCF_963455335.1 of Martes martes. Lineage (NCBI taxonomy): Eukaryota > Metazoa > Chordata > Mammalia > Carnivora > Mustelidae > Martes > Martes martes. The sequence goes on along the minus strand of NC_137903.1, from coordinate 25,535,869 downwards.
CCCGTCCTCACCATTTCACTAAGGAGTCGAGGGAGAAAAGCTCGAGGTAGCTCAGAGCACCCTGCAGGGGGCTGGAGGTGCCAGGGAGAAAGTTCCCCTAGAGGATTAGGGGAGGCAGAGACCCAACGCCGGCCCCCCCCAACACAGCTGCTCCTGCCAGGAGCTTCCGGTCTAATGAGGGATTCAGCCCTACCCTTTGGGGATCTTAGAGTTTCCAACACCTACAAGTGAGTCTAGGAAAGACCGTATTTGTGCGTCATCTGACGGAATACATTACACACAGGGGAATCCACACAGCACTCGGGGAGGCTAAACCAGGTACCGTTTATGTCGGGTAGGGAAGACCTCACTGAAAGAGCTTAGTGTCACCCTGTCTGGACAGCAGTGTCCTTATATTTGAGAAGCCTCCACAGTGGCCGATGTTGTACCTCATTGGGAAGCTCAAAGGGCCAGGTGTTGTGCTGTGGACGATTTTAATAGCGAGCGGCATGCTTGTGTGCTGTTCTGAATGATCTCTGGCCTGACCGTCCCCCTTTGAGGTATACTGAATAGGCCTTTTACAAAGGAGGCATTAATGATCAAAAGCTCTAGTGATTCTGCCCTAGTTGTGTTTGAAAGGAAGAAAGGACCTCAAAAGTTTTGTCCTTATTGAAAAGGCCTGCGGATTATAAACCAAATCTTTCAGAACCAGCCGCATAACTTTGCAGTGAGCTGGAGATAATGAGATCAGTGAAAAAGCCTGAGCCCTGGGGTGTCATTGAAGAGCCAGAAAGTTTCTGCCCAGGTCTCTGCCCTTGAACCCCAATCTCCCATCCCCTGGGTCATTAAGGTCCTGGGGCGAGCTCCCCTTGTTCTCTTTGCAGCAGAGTGGGGAAGGTTTTCTCCTTCCAGCTGCAGATTATATAACCTATCACAGTCGCTGCTGCTCGAGTTCAATTTCACTTACCTATCTCTCCCCAGTTAATGGAACCAAATTAGGAAAGCAGATAGTGGAAAACTTCTCTCCCAATCAGACCAAGTTCACGATGCAAAGAGCAGACCCCGTGTCGCGCTACCGCTTTACCCTCAGTGCCAGGACGCAGGTGGGCTCTGGGGAAGCCGTCACCGAGGAGTCACCAGCACCCCCGAATGAAGGTAGGTGCATTGCAGCAGCCTCAGGGGTGGAAGGTCCCGGCTAATTCCGATGCCTAGAGAAACACCCTCACCTGGCCTTCTGGCCGCCAGCCTTCTGGGCTGGAGAGAAAATAAGGCTGCAGGTCCTCCAGCCCCCCCACAGGATACAAGAGAACCCATCTCCTATGCTGAGAGGTAGGTGTATCTGGAAAACTCAGATCTTAGACAGTGGCACTCAGACCTGACCCACACTTTGCCTTGACTTGCTCAGCTACTTAACATCTGTCACCTGTCCTCCTTGGAGGGGTGGGGGATGGGAAAGAGAGCCTGGGTCCATAGTAGAGACGACATGAGGGAAAGCATGTGGGAAGTAAAGGTGCTAATGAACTTCAGAGAGCTGCGGCTGTGTTCGCCCCTTGTGTGTGTGTGGGGGGGGGGGGGGAGGGTGCTGCAGTGCTCCTAAGGATGCCTGGGGACGACTCCGGGATACCTCTTCTCCGGAGGGCACACGGAGCCAAGGAGGGAGGGAAGCAGCCTCGATCAACGCTACTTGCCAGGAGCGTGAGCACAGCAGGTGTCGGCCCTGCTTGGAGCCTGAGCTGGGTGGGGTGTCAGGCCATGCGAAAGGAGGGCGTTGGGAAACAGCCCCTGGCCAAGCCAGCTTTCCTGAGAGCAGCTCTTGGCTCAGCTCTTGGCTCCTGGCATCTTGCTAGCCCCAGAGCATTCCCACTGGGTTGCGCCTGCCTGAGAAGGCCACTAGAGGGGACTCCAGGCCCACTCGTACCCGTGCTGGCACCCGGAACCTCCAGGAGGCCCTGTAGGAGGGGACCCCCTGTTTTCCAGAGGTGCAGTGGTGTGTTCAACAGCCGTTTCCTGAGCATCTGCCATGTGAGGTCCGAACACGGGGCCAAAAACAAGGAACATGGTCCAGCAGGGGAGAGCCACAAGAATATCTCTTTGCTGTCCCACATGAGGAATGTTAGGTTTAGCTGAGGCAGGTGCAGTGGCCATGCAGAGGCTGGGAGAGGTCAGAGAGGAGAGGTCCATTCTGCAAGGGAAGAGGCAGTGTGAATGGGGCTTCTAGAAGCAGACAACAGGTTACTTTGTGCCGTGCTTGTCCCAGAAGCTGAGGTCTGACGGCCTGACCCTGGCCCACATTGGACCTCCCAAACACCTCTTCCCCACCCCAGCAGAGCCTCAGGGCTTCTTCCTCTGGGCCTACCAGGCCTGCTGGAGGGACTCCCAGCTCAGCTTCACAGCCACCCTGCATCCCTCCCCAGCCCTGCTCATCGTCCCCCTCCCCCTGGGCCAGCAGGCCAGGCTAAGCAGGCGGGAGCGGGGACAGGCAGGACCTGGAGAAAGGCTGACAGTCCTCTGGTCTTATAAACTGGGCATGAGCCACACAATAAACTCCCCTCCTAGTGTGCTCGTCAACCCCCCTGGGCACTCGGGCAGTTTATTAGGGCTGGGGGACTTTGGGTAAGTAGCTAATAATACGCCACTGAGCAAAAGCCTGGCCAGAAAAGGGATAACGCGCTTTCCTGATTCCTTAATTCTATAAGGAGAGACATAAAGAGAGCCTCTTGTCCCTCCCCATTCCTGGCCCAAAACAGAACATCAGATCAACAAATACCCCATTGTCAAGCCCTAGTGACCACCACAGGGTACATTCTGGGGCCCCAGGGGATGAGAGGACAAAGGGAGACTTTCTTCTCCATTTAGGGGTTTGCAGTAAATTCAGGAATTCCTTTTTAGGACTCCCAATCCACAGTTGGGTTTCTTCTTTCATAAAGTTCAGCTGGTGGGAAAGAACAGGGGGCAGCAGACCCTCTGGGCGGGGGCCTCGGGGCTGCCATCTGTGAGAACTCCTGGGCCTTCCAAGGCCAAGGTGGTGTTGGGGAGGGTTCACGAAACAGGCTCACCCCTCCTCCATCTGTCCCAATGCTACTCACCATCTTCCCCCAAAGATACGAGAACCATCCTTTTGACTGGGTTTGACGTCCTCCTTATGCCCACAATTCTTGGCATCCCGGAAGGTCACCCAGCCTGCCTCATAGAGATCAGCCTGGCCAGGGAAGACACACCCTTGGGGAAAGACCTGGAAACAAAGCACTCGAGATTCACCGTCCCTACGACCACCCCTTAGTTGGTAGTCCTTGAGTGGAGGTAGAATCCGAGTGTATTAGACTGGTCTCCAAGATCCGGGTGGAAAGTTTTCTGTAGGAACATACCAGACTGCCCATGGAGTTGACCATGAACCCTGGACACCAGTTGGCATCCTCAGGGCAGTAGCCAGCCCCTGGTCACACCGTCGGGGTCAGGTTTGAGCCAGACGCTTCTCTGCTTGCTTGTCCTGTGGTTTCACCTGTGCTCTGTTTTGTCTTCCCTCTCTCATCCTTTCTCCCTCTCTCTGGCCATCTTGGGCGCTGTGTTCTGAAGCCACTCCAACCGCAGGTACCGTACCAGCAGCAGAGGTAATGGGCATGGCATGGGACAGTGCAGGCGGAGCCCGCCCAGCTAGGGTGGAGAAGGAGGGAGCTCAGGATGAAAGCATGTTCCAGACTGTCTCTTTCAGGGGTTGGGAAGCCAGACTGTCAAGAAGGCTGTGTGCGGAGGATGGGACCAGAGGAGGTCAAAGCTTCTCCCTCTTCCTCTTCACTTACTCTTGGTCCCCCTCGGATGGCTTAGGAGGGCCCCCCCCCGCCCACGGGCTCCAGACCTAATCTCTGCACCTGCAGCTTTCTTGGAAGCTGCGTGATTCCTTCCCCTGATTAACGTGGGCCCTGGCCTAGTTTTGACATCTCGGGGTGCAGAGAGAGGGTCTGCCATCCTTGGGTGGCCGGCCGTGCCCCTGAAAGGAATGCTGGCCTGTGAGTGGAGGCAGCTGGCTCCTGTCTTCCGGTCCGGCTGCCATCCCCTGAAAGGTGCCTAGGGGCGAGCGCTCCATGCATGCAGCCCGCGCACGCGGCATGGGGGCCCGGCACCAGCTCTGCCATCTGCCGTGGGCTCTGGGCAGTGACCGGGACTGAGCTTGTCCTTGGATAGGGCCAGGTGCTCCAGGACCTGGAGTCTCAGTGGGCACCGTGGGCTGGTTTTTCCCTGCCCCCCTTAGAAACCCAGCTTCTCAGAGTCTCCAGCATGAAGAACAGCCGCCACTCTTGGGGTCTGGGAGCTTAAAGCACAGCAGAAGGGAGGAGTAGGTGGGCAGGTCCCAACTTAGGACAATGTCTGCTGACTGCAGCCCCCTTGTTAAGCCCTCATGCTGTAGGTTCGAGGACAGCAAAGGGCGTGTCACTATTGAAGGCCTATCCTCAGGCTGGGTTATGCTAGGCAGGGGACCCCACGCCTCCTTCCCCGTCCTCCTCTGCAGCTGAGGGCAAGGCTTACCCTGGCAGAGCAAAGGCTAGGGGCCCAGGGATCACTAGCACCTCCTGAAGCGCTAGGCAGTGGGGTGGACTGAGAAGCAGGTGAGGAACCGGAGGGTTAGCTTATGAAGACGACTGCCAGATCTGGTTTCCTCCCACCCCCATTTTAGGTTGGTTCTATTTCTGTTGCACACCCTGCTTCCTTCGGTTTGTGTTTGTTTTGCCAGATCTGTGGGTGGTGCGCAGCCATCATCCCTCCCTCTCCACCCCCCCAGCTCCCCATCCCCCCTCCACATCATTGCCCAGGCTGGTGGGTCCCAGTGCCTCCCCACAGGGCCCAAACAGCCTCCACTGGGATATGAGGTAGACAGATGTGCTGGGTGTGGGGACCACAGGCTGCCCTGACTTTCTGGCGCAACTTGGCCCAGGGGTTTCTTCTGGAACTCTTCTAGCAGGTGCTCAGGGTAGCCTAAGCACGCTCAGTGGACATAGAAGGGGGAGACACAGGACACCAAGAGAATCCACTGGAAACTCATTGGTCAACCAGCTCCCAACCCACCTCCCCCTTTCTGGCACCCTGGGACCCGAGGCAGGTGGGTCAGGTAGCAGGGAGTCTGCCGTGCCAGCAAGCGTCTGTGCCAGCCTGGACTGCCGCTCTCATGAGTGGCACCTGCAAGGGAGAGGTGATCATTCCGAACCCCCCACCTTCTGCTCCCCATTTAGAAAAGATCTAAGCCCATCGTGCTATGTACAGTGACTGCAGGGTCTCCGACCCTCAATCACACCTGCTTCCTGGGCGCCAGCTTCCCCGGGACGTGGAAGTAGAGGCATAGTGCACGCCTTTGTAAATGAGATTTGCTCATGGCATCGGCTGTCCTCAGCTGTAAATGCTCCAGAACCTTCTGCGCTCACTGTGGGTGCCAGGCGGTGGAGCCCAGGTCTGACAAATCCGACGCGGGTCCGTTGTCCAGCCCGCTGCTCCCTTACCGCTCGTCGTCCCTGAACCTGGGTGTTTTATCCCCACACTTACCTGTTCATGTCTTACCCACTAAAAATAAACCCTCTTGCGCACCCGGCCTGTAGTCTCTCAGGATGGCTGCCCATCTGGCTTGGCCATCTGTGGCTTGGCCACAGTCGTCCATACGCCATGTGGCCATTTTTGGACTGAAGCTTTCACCTTGGAATGTCTGGAAACTGCTGTCCTCCTCTGTGACTCAGATCGGCAAATGTCTGCTGGGCAGCTCTGTGGCCAGTTCTGGGGTCAGGAAGATGAATAAGACAAGCCCTCTCTCCCCAGTTTTCCCCATCTCTTTGGTGTTCCCCAAAACTCTGGTGGCAAAGCCTCAGCCGTGGCTGGGGTACCTTCCAGTGTGCGTGAGGTAACCCAGTAGGCTGCCGTGGCCTTTGGGGAGGGGTGCTGTGCTTCCAGCTCTAGCCCCCGCCCCCCACCGCCTTCCTCTCCATTGTCAGGCTGATACTGTCTGCTGCTCATTGGCCACCATGGTTCTCCAGCCTGTAATTCCTGCTTTAACTGGAGAGGACATCTGAGCTCAGCATCGCGCCTCCCCAGCCTGTGGGCCTCTCCGTCTCTAAGCCCCTTATCTCCTGTGTGCAAACCCACCCCAGGGGATGAACTCCTCTGGGCCACCTTTGACCTAAGAACTGGACAGTTTCTCCATGAAAACCTGCCTCCCCCTCTCACCCGTGGGAACCTCTAACAACTCACTCCCCTGACCCAGAGCCTTTCCATCTTGCCTCTGCCCCCACCACCGACTCCCTCTCCCTATCTCCCTGTCTCTCTGCCCTTGTCCAGCTATGGGACAACAGACACAGCTAATGAGTGGGTCAGAGAGAACAGCAATTTGCCAGCTGTGACCTCAGCCTAGCTGAGGCTGCCACCTCCACAGTGACTCCAATGGGAGGACACTTGGGAGGCCACACCTTGCCTTTTGTTCCCTTCTTACCGATACCGAGACTGTTGATGCAGACCTGGAGGGAAAGTGGTTAGGTGGCCGTCATCAGAAATGCTTCCTCCTTGTCACACTTGGCAGAAGGGACTGTTGGGGGGAGGGGCAAGACCACGCAGCATCTGCAGATTCATTTCCCATTCTTGTCTCTGACCAGCAGCATCAGGAAAAAAGTCACCCTAACCTAGCCTCTCGTAGCCTCTCTGTTTCTAGGGCTGCTTGCTGGAATGCCCAGGGAAGCATGTGCAAGCCTCACTGTGGGCCTGTGGGAGTGTAGTGTGTGTGTCTCTGCTTTACGAGAGCCAAGGGGCATGTGGGAGTGTGTAGAGCTCTGGGGGCAAGTGCCACTGAGTCTGGGGGCCCAGGAAATGTAACACCACCGCCTATGTGTGCATTACCCAGAACAGGATGATTTTAACTCAGAGTTGTTCCCTCAAAGCTTTTTGGCGATGCCTTTTAAATAGTCATGGAAAAGGAAGGCGCTGTGAACATCCTACTTGCCAGAAGTGATTAGAAAATACGCCGCTGGTAAGGAGCCAAGTCAGAGCCGGTCCTGCCCAGACGGGCAAGCTAGCCTCTCCAGGGTCCTTCCCACAGCACAGAGCAGCGGGAAAAGCCCATGTGTGTGCGTGGCCACGGGAGCTGCAAGGGACCAGGTCTGGAAGGGAGCTAACCTCTGCCTTGGGGTCTCTCCGGCTTTTCCGTGTGTTTGTCTGTCTGTCTGTCTTAGTGAGTGGGGTAGGTGGACTACCTCACCCTGAGCATTTACAGCACTGAGCTTTCCAGGCCTGGGGCCACCTTGCACTAATGCATCCTTGAAGGGTGACTTTGACAGGGAATCTGGCCACGCCCCACGCCTTCCTGATGTCCATGTTGGCTTTGACCCCGCCCAGGAATGTTTGGAATGCGTGGGACACAGCTGGCTACCCAGTGTGACTTCTGTGGTCAGCATACCCTCAGGGTCCAGTACCGCCTCTGATCTTGCAAATAGGGAAGTGGCTGGGATCCCAGAACACTCCCTCCTCCTCCGTGGGGACGGGGAATATTGGAGACCCAAGGGAATGAAAGGGCCTTTGTTGCTCAGGCTCTTAGTGCGAAGTCTGTGGGTCTCTTCATTCTCCCCTGAGAAAAGCTCTCTGGCCATTGTCTCTTTGACTCCCTCCCTGCCCTGGCCCCCCTTCTGGGCAGTGGGGATCTTATCTTCCTAAACTTCTGGAGCTTTGAGATAGGGCTGGCGTGTGTCTATTTCTCGGGGGTTTACAAGGATCTCCTTCATCTTAACATCCCTGCCTTCTGCCCCAGAAAGCAGACCATGATCAGATGACAGGAGATGGCAAGGGGAGAGGGGGTCTATCTCTCTCTGGCTTGCCCCCATCATTCTCATCCTCATGGCTTTCGGTAATATTGGACCTAGAGAGTAGTAGGGCCGCCCTCGGTTAGCTTCCCCGACCCTTCTGTAGAAGGAAGGCGGGCATATGGAGACAATGTCACACAGATAGGCTTAGCCACCCAGGGGTGGCTGACATCCAGGGTGGCTTTGGGTGGGAGACGAGAGTATGCGAGTGAGCACAGATTTGAACCAATCTCCCTGAAGATTTATGCAACAAAGAGGCCCACAAATATATCTCGCTTGTGTCCCGGGGTTTCTCCATCTACGGAGCACAGGTGACACTGCGACTCCATTAGTGCCCATCCCACGTACTAATGTGAAGGGAAGGGACCTGGGGCTCCTGGAGCCCTAATGTCCTCGGAAGAGAGGAGTTAGGGCAGAGTAATTACGGGAAGGAACATCACTGGGCAGGGAAGAAGGGAGGAGAGGCAGGGCCACAGACCAGAGCTGAGAGCCTGGGGACGGGCGGACAGTGAGACAGGAGATGCAGACCCCACTGGGAGGCTGACCCCCAGAGTGGGGACTGTTTGCTCTCTGTCGTTGGGTTTGGGGGTGTTAGGACTCAAGCAGCTGTGAGAAAGGGTACTTTGGGAGTGAATGGCTGGGAATGGGGGGCTTCCCAGTGCTCCTGCAGGGCACGGCCGCCACCTGCCCCCCTCCAAGGCGGGAGCTCCGGGGCCAGACCCAGGTGCTGCTAACGGGCCTGTGTCTGGGTGGTGCTGGCTGGGGACCCCATGCCGTCCCTGGCACCTGAGCAATTCGGTGTCCATCCTTTCCCATCCTCATCCTCACTCTTGGCGGGGTGCATGCTGGGTGCTTCGAGCCACACAGACCATGAGAAGAAAATGAAACACTCACGGGGCTTCATTCTCTTCCTGGCCCATGGCTGTGTCCTCTCACTGTGATCCGTCCGACCCGGTGCGTCACGCGCGGGGGGAGGCTTCTGGTCATTGAGCCCCATCTCCTCCCTGGGGCTGCCTGCCTTGCACGCGAGGCCGCGAGTTCAGGCCGGGGTCCGCCCAGACCAACCGGATGGGCTGTTTTACATTTCCCCCCCCAGCTCCTCCCACGTGGCCCCCGACCACGGTGGGTGCGACAGGCGCTGTGAGCAGTACTGACGCTACTGCCCCCGCTGCCACCACCGAAGCCACAACAGTCCCCACCATCCCAAGTGTCGCACCTACCACCGTGGCCACCACCACCGCTGCCACCACTACAACCACTGCCGCCACCACCGCAGAGAGGCCTCCCACCACCGCCTCCGGGACTAAGATGCCCGAATCTGGTACTGCCGCTGCCCCTGTGCCCCGTCCCTCCGCCAGAGCCTCCCGCGTAGGAGGGCGGGTCTGGGGGTGCCGTTGGCCGACGCCTCCCGTTGTTTCTACCTGGAGAGCACACGGGGTTGCTCATTCCGGGAGCCCGGGGGCACAGAGCGCCACCTAGCACGCTCCACCTTAGGCGGCCCTCCTCGGCTCCGCACGCCTGTTCTAGCCTCATATCCTGTTAACAGACGCCCACACTCCGCAGGCAGTACCCTGGGGTCCTGGATGGGAGGGCTGCCTCCACCTCCATGTGGAGCAGCAGCTCGGGGCTGAGCATTCTGGAAAGGAGAGAGTGTGGGCAAGTTCAGGGGCCTGACCCCAGATAGTCGGCCTGAGGGGGCTTCCTGCTCGGGGCCATGTCACTTCCAGCCCCACAACCTAGAGGAGTGGGGAGTGGCCAGCCCTGCCAAGCAGATCTTCCCTCGCCCCTCTCCCAGCAAAGCATATCTACAGCCTCCCCCGCCCACCAGCCTTTTTTAAAGAAGGGCTTCCAGGAAAGCATTGCTACGGAGCCCCGTAATGCCCAAGGGTGCTCTGTTGTTCTTCCCACTCGCATCCCCCACACCCCCAGATACACACCCCCATTTATTTCTAAGAAACAAGCATCAAACACCCTTTCATTACTGGCCCGGGGAGGGCCTCTAGCTTGCAGAGTGCACAGGCCAGCTGTAGAGTCAGCCTGATGCAGCTGGCAGGGCAGGCAGGAAGCATCCAGAACCCTCCGCCGGCAGCTGTGGGGTGGTAGCCGCCCCCCTACCCCCCTGGTCCTGGGCAAGTCCCTTTACCTTCTGGGGCCTCAGTTCTCAGCACCTGAATGAGGATGGAGGCTTGATGCACGTGTGAGTATCGTCTTTAATTCCATTACACGGAGTTACGTGAGCCCGAAGGGGACAAGGGACACATAACTGACATTATGTTCTCCGGACCTTGAAAATGCCAATTTGCCATGAAGGTACAATATCTAGAATTTAAACAGCATGGACTGTAGGAAGATGTTGGCTGAGGAGAAGCCTGGCAGGCTACTAGAAGCTGCCACCAGTAGTTTGGTGATGGGCATTCTTTGGGGCCACAGGGAGGCATATTTGCCTTATAACAGGGCCCCGTGTCCCCACGAGTGCTGTGAGGTCACCGAGCAGATGCGTGGAGGCTGAAGAAGGGACAGATCTTGCCCCCCTGCAGAGTTCCTTGCCCTCCGGAGGGGCCAGCCTTGCTGCCGTAGGACTAACCCATGGATTCTCACGTGCGACTCCTAACTGCCCGAGACACCGCGGGGGACCTGCCCGTGCCCCTGAACTTATCCTTAGAGCCTGGGGACACCCCTCAAACATCCTCATTTCCCTTAATGCAGCAGACTGGCGCTGCCATCCACGATTTTTAAAATGATCATTCATCTTTATCATGTCTTAGGACCAGATGTTTCCAAAGTTTACTTTTTTCAGGGTGAAACGACACTTTTTCTTTGTCCTTAACTTGTCTCTTTCAGATTTCAAGGGATGCGCCCTAACTCTCCCATTGCAGGACTCGGCAGAACCATCCACACTTCCTGTCACGCTTTCTGGTTTTCATAGTAATTGGTAGTCCTCCTTCCTGGTCTTTCTCTTCAAACATTTTCTTTAGCGGTCGGCGTCCAGCTCTCTCTCCGTGGCACGGTCTTCCCCCAGCTTCTCTAAGTCGTTTTGCTTCCCCATGGCTTCCCCTTTTCCAGCAGTCCCCCAATCTCCACTACCTTTGAGACTGTCAGATTTGGGTCGATATTGTATTGGCAGCCAAGCTGTTTAAACACAAATTCTCTGGCTAATTCCAGGCCCCAGAGCTGAGGAGGAAGAAGCTCGAGTTCCCACATCATGAGTTCTCATAGTTCATTCCCACTAGCAAGAGCCATGAGATGCCAAGGAGCTGGGATTCGGGGTGGCGTAAAGCCGCCGGGACAATGGGATCCCCGGGCAGATAAGTAAAAAATCCCGTGTTCTGCCCTCCCCACGGAGAATGCCCATGGTGCTGTCAGTGGAGCCTCCGTCTTGGCCCCTCACCTGACATGAATCATACTCACCTGGGGCAACCGGCATCCAACAAGGTTGTCATAGAGAAGGCACCTCTTTGAAGCGAAGGCCAGATCTTTTATCACTTTCCCAGCCCTGCAGACTCGGTCACGTGTCAAGTAGATAATGAATAAATGCATCACCGTACTCTACTCATTTATTTTTGACAAGTGAGCCGATGACAGTGCCCCTTTGCATGCTAATAAAATATACAGGAGCCACACTTGTAAAGTCTTTGAAATACACGGCTTCACGCTAGTACTCCGCTATGAAATCTTTGCTGGGCAGTGGGGTAATCAGACTGCTGGGACTGGTGAGAAATGATTACATTTGAAGATTAGTGCCACTCTCCTGTCCGCAGGCTATGGTTTCAGACAGTACCGTGGCTTTGATAAAGCAGCTCCCAGCTCGTAGGCTCCAGATAATTAATGTTTCCCATATTGCGTGGAGATCAAGCCTCGGAGACAATTTAATGCTGAGAAGCCAAAAGAACTGGATTCTTCTGGTGTCTGAACCTCTGAGGCTTGGCAGTCAAGAAGGAGTTACCTTCTTTGGGTCCCACCTAGCCCAGGAGAGGGAGAGGAGGGCTTCATAGCTCTCCTCTCTACTTGGGACCCTGCGGTTGTAGACCCCAAGTCCCCTTAGACCGTGGAGGCCCTGTTCCACATAATCCAAGAGCTTGCTGACCAAGAGGGACCACAGGGACTCCAGAGCCACCCCTCTGGGTTACTGTTCTCTAGTCTCAGGAGCCCAGTAAGGCTTTCCCACCTTTGGTCCTGCCTTTCCTACACATCATGTCTCTCCAGGGCCTTCAAGAGATCCCACTCTCCTTCCTGTAGAATGTCTGTGGTTGAAGGGAACGAGGCTGGCCCATCTCTCGCCCTCTGTCTGTACGCTGGTCAACGGGGCTTTCTCTGGTTTCCTTCCGCCGCCCCATTCCAATCCATGACAGGGGATCTAGAAAAGGAAAGAGCCCAGGTTCGAGCCTCCAGTGGCATGGGTTGAAACCGACTTTTCATTCCTGCCCCTACCTAGGCAGACCCACAGACTGTCTCCAGCTCTCCCTCCCACACAGGTGCTCCTGACTGCACCCGTTCTGACCTGGATGTCGACCTCTGGCCTGGCCACTGAGGCTGCAGCTTGGAGCTCTGGCGGGCCCCGTGCACAGCCTCCTCTGGGTCCTCCCTTTCCAAGCCGAGCACGCGTGTGTATGTGTGTGTGCATGTGTGTGTGCACATGTGTGTGTCTCCGGAGCTGCCTCCCTCCTCACCACTAACCCCTCTTCTAACCTGCCCACCAGCCCCCGACAGGCAGTCCATATGGAACGTCACGGTGCTCCCCAACAGTAAATGGGCCAACATCACCTGGAAGCACAATTTCGGGCCCGGAACTGACTTTGTGGTTGAGTACATCGACAGTAAGCATTGCTGAGCGGAGGGGGGAGGGCGGCGGCGGCCGCTGCAGTGGCCGCTGCGGTGGGTAGCGCAGATGCCATTAGAGAGACCCCGCGGACTGCCCCAGGCTCTGAGGGCCTGCGAGCCTGGCTTAATTATGACTTAATGAAATCGATACGCGCTCTGGCGGCAGTGGGGTGGGAAGAGCAGCCAAAGGAGAGGGAAGAGGGCTTCTGAAACCGTTAGTGGAGGTCTAGGGTTGCATGTGCTGGGGAGGACCTGGGTAATGGGGCTCTGCGTCTGCTTCCTGCCCAGGATGCGGGTTCTGAATAGCATCCCCCACCCCGTCACGAGCCAAACCTCACTTCTGCGTGGATTTCCGTAACTCACAACCCATGGGGTCTCCACTGGAGAGGTGAGGCCAGTTCAGACTTTTGGGTTCGGCTGTGCTTTGTGCACAGAGGAATGCCAGTGGCCCCCCCGTCCAAGGCACTGACCGGGGCCACTTTGTCTCAGTGGGTGACTGGAGCTGAGCTGTTCACTCTCTATGGGATCTCAGGATCAAGAGTACATATTGATCAGACTGTCGAGTGTGGTCAGATATCCGCCTTCTGTGAAGGAAGAGCCCTGCCCTTAGAGACTCAGACCCACCGTGGTGTTCTCCTTAGCCGTGAATGAAACCAGCTCACCCCGCCGGGAGATCCACCTGGGCGGGCTCCCCAAAGATCTGTAAGGAAAGAGCAAAGCCGACTCTCAGTCCTCTGTGGCCAGAGGCGTTCCCATCTGTAGAATCGGCGCCCCGAGTCCGGTCCTTGCCATCGCAGCTCCCGCCAGCCACCATTCACCCCGCACCTCAGAGGCCAGGCACGCGCTTCTCCTGATGTGTGATCTCTCCACACAGTGAGACAGGAGAGGGGAAGCCAGGAGGGAGAGCCAAGAAGTAGAGTCCTGCCTCACCTCCATGTCCCACGAGGGGGGCTGACTGGCTCTCTGACCCTCCCGGGAAAGCTCGCACCCACGAAGTAGGTCGTAATTGTTTAGTGCTAAGACCATAGTGAGGAGAAAAAGCTTGAGGAGAAGGAAGAGCGCCCTTGGCAGAAGGGCTGCCAGATGGGAGAGTCAGCATCGCATAGAAGGTTTGGTAGAGCTGCCCGGTGACCTGGTCTGCACGGTGCCCCCCACCCCACCCCCCGCCATGCTTCTGCCCTTGACCGGTGACCAGGAACCCAAGCACTGCCTCTCCAGCTCCTCGTGCCTGGCCCTAGGCTGACTGAGGTTTCTGTTCCCCAGGCAACCATACGAAAAAAACTGTCCCTGTTAAGGCCCAGGCCCAGCCTATACAGCTGACAGACCTCTATCCCGGGATGACTTACACCTTGCGCATTTATTCCCGGGACAACGAGGGCATCAGCAGTACCATCATCACCTTTATGACCAGTACAGGTGAGAGGGGAGCTGGCCTGGCCATCCCCGGCAAGCATGGGGCATTTCATCCCATTCTTAGCTTCCTGCTTGTCTCTTCTCCTTGGAAAGAAGACTCATCCCACCCATTCCCCACCTTGCATGGCGTGTCTCGGCTCTTACTATACGTCAGCCCACAGCTCCCAGGAAGCCAAGAGGAGGCAGAGTGCATGCACAGTGGAAAGGAAGCGCCCTTCCAACCCCGCGGCGTGAGCGGGGAGTCCGAAGTAAATAGAATTGTAGCATGAGGACGAAGGAGGCCACCTGGCCCCCCCACTGGGCTTGAAACAAAAGGGCTTGGTATAGGTGCAAACCCGGGCCCTGGGTGTGGGGCTGGGGGCCGGAGGAGCACAGAGCAACCCACTCCATGCGCACAGGACCTTGCTTCCTGCGCGTGGCGTTAAGAGACAGGGCCATGCAAGGGCCTCGATCCCCCAAATCTTCCCAGGATCAGCACATATGTCACTGCCTTGCCACTATCATCTGTTAGAAGAATTCCCAAGTGTGTGACATGAGTTGCTGGGGGCTTTATTTTGGCTTAATTTTTTATCCCAAGTTTGCCGTGGCTTCAGAGTAGTTAATCTGTCGTGTTCGGGAAGAGGAGGAAGCTCTCCGGTTGGAGCAGAGTTCTGGCTTGAAAGGGACTTCAGCTGTCGCTAGAGAAGCAACCTCAGTGCGCCAAGGGGACAGGCTAGCGGGGCTCAGGACACGGGAGCAGGTCAGGATGGGCAGGCAGTTTGGAGACCGGAGGGCACTGCTGATGTGTTCATGTGTGTCTTCACAGTCGGCCAGGCAGGTGGCCGTGCTAAGCCCTGGGGCCAAGGGCGAGGGTTGGGGAAACAGCCAGAGAGAGAAAAGGACCAGTCCCTGCCCCCAGGATGTCCTAATCAGATGCAGGTTAGTAGACACATGCATAGAAGAAAAAGAAATGCCACACAATGATTTATATGACTTTCTGAATGTTGATTGAAATATTCATTACCCCCCTGTGCCTGGCCAGGCTCATCCTGGCAGCCTGTATCTTGAGAGTCACCCCCCTTCTGTATAAATGTCTCCCACCGCCCCTTCTGGCCTGGACCCTCCTGGTCTGGACGTCCTGTCCTCCTCCCCGTGCCTCCACCTGTCCTGCCTGTGTCCAGGCCATCGAGACTCAGGGAGTCTGAGTCCAGCTGCCCGCTTGAGGCCAGCCCAGCCAACTCGGGCACGACGTCTGAGCAAGTGGCTAGGCCAGCTTGGCAGCCAGCCAAAGGAACTGGGCAGCTGGGCGAGCGGAGCAGGTGGCTGGACTCTGTCGGACCCAGTCAGGATCCCAAGCTGGCGCTCATCAGTACGTGCGTTTGATTTTGCTTCATTATGAACCCGAGTTCAGCACAGAGGCAGGGAGCCCAGGTAAGATCCCTGGCTGGAGCGCCCTGGTAGGGAACACTGCCAAAGCGGGCACCCTCTGCTTCCAGAATGTGACTTCTCCCAACACCAAGTCCTGGGGCTGTGAGTGAGGGGTGTGGAGAAAGAGCCAGAGAAAAAAGAACCAGTGCCTGCCCTCGGGGACATCCCAGTCTGCTTCCCCATATCAAACATGCGGTACAGGGGGGAAAAAAGGAAAAGAAAAGAAAAATAAGAAGATTGATAATACACTTCCGAACATTGGCTCAGTGCCCTTTTCTCTTTTCTTGTGGTGGTTCTGGAGAAATGTCTCCTGATAGATGGCTTTCAGAGTGAATGAGTTTTCCCAGATTCCACTCCGTGCAAGCTGGGGTGAACAGGTTTGTGACCCCAACCCTGAGTACGTATTGCTCACTGACGTCACTGGCTGGCTAGAAATTACCACGTACAAACCACAGAGGGAAAAGAAATATTTTCACTTTCTGAAGTTTGTGTGTTTCTGGATTCTTCAAAAATGCGCGCTGTGTATCCTGTGGGCGGACTCCCGAGCCAAGTTCCCACGATCGCCTTGGTCCCAGGGTCTCATCAAAGCAAGAGTTTATGAGCATCTCTGGGTCACTTAGGTGACCACAGGCCATCACTTGAGCCCACAGACTCAAACATACAGCAGTGGTTCGGGGGGGATATGGAAGAAAACCCCTAGGAATGCTAACCAGCTCCCTGGCCCTCACCAGGAAGATCCCACATGGAAAGTTAATCACCTCCTTGATGCTTTTGAAGCCAAAGAGACCCAAGGGGCCACAGACACATAACTCTGGACTCCGGGGGGCTCCTCGGCTCTTCTGTCCTGGGGGGTGGGCAGTATGGGCCAAGGAGGCAGCGGGCAGGTGGGGACAGTGGGCTAGCGGAACAGACCGCGGACTGCCTCAGACCGCAGGAAAGCAAGAAGGAGGGACATCAGGGGACCTCCCTGTAGTCAGTCTCTTTCTGTTATGTTTGGAAGAAACCCAGGATGGGGCATGGTGCGGATACGGAGGCGTCAGGTGCGACTTAAGTAAGAGCAGCTAAGCCCCAGCGCATCTGAAGGAAGTCCCGTTCTGCATATTTCTCTGTTCCTATTTCTGAAATGTAATTCTCCTGCGGACTTTGAGTGACCGGCCTTTGACTCATGAGAACCGCCGAATGGCCCATTTCTGAGCAGTGGTGTGGGGTGTGGTGTGCGGAAGGCACACAAAATATGGCCTCTGGTCTAGAGTGAGAGGCATTGGGACTCTGAGTTTGCCAGGCCTTGTGGGCTGGAAGAGCAGGTGCTCCCCGTCCCAGCAGGAGGTGGTGAGTGTCAACACAGCCCGGTCTTCGAATGTTGTCATTACCGTGTCCATTAGGAATCTTGAAACACGTTGAACAGATCGATTAAGAATGATGTTGGCAGCCAAGTGTAATGCCCTGAGCCTCCCTACAGTGCCTTCCGCCTTGCAGAGTCCATTCTGTCGGGTCACGTTGTGAGTGAGATCATCTTGTCCTAAATTGCTTTTGGTTCTTGAGAAGCTAAGTCACTTTGATGGAGTCTGGTGGAGCCCACCTCACCCCAGATCCCGCCTGGTTTGGGTTTTGTTGACCAATCATCGACTAAAGCCTCGTATTAGGTTCAGGTGTACAACATAATGACCTGATGTGTGTAGGTATTACAAAGCGGGGGCCACGAGAAGTTTAGTGAGTGGCTAGCACACCGCTTGGATTTGAAGAGCCTTCTGGGTCCAGAACGTTCTTTGACCTCTTTGGCAAGGACTGAAGGTAACATTTGAACTTCAGGTGCTGTCAGGAATGGACAGCTACATTCGCTTCCCAGATGGCCCATATAGCCGCTGTCCCTGGGATTGTGACTTCCTCTCACAAGACAAAGGGAGTCTCCGGGAGATGGCTTGTCAGGACATACAGAACAAGCATCAGGAAGATGGTAGTGGAGCAAACAGGGCCCTGCAGACCTACAAACCAACTGTTGCACAGAAGGTGGGAACCACCATCCAAACTCAAGGCGTGGCTCATGGTCAAGCCAATCTCCCTCTGACGCCAGCAAGTCTCCCTAATTAACCGTATTAAATTAGGATTAAACTGATATTTTATAAGTAGTCACTGCCTGCTTGCTACATGACCAGCATCACATGAAGTCCTAGGGGGCCCAACGACTCCCCTGTTCTCAAGCCTTTAATAGGATCATTAAAAATCCGGACCCAGGAAACAGAGCAATTGAATGTTACGTTTGGTGGAGTAAACCAGTAAAATTGGACTTCTGAGATTGGTGTGAGCGGGAGGAACGGGAGATTCAGGAAGGAGAGGTGGAGTGTGGAGAGCAAGAAGGGCAGCAGGCCGGGCTCTCTCGGGCACGGCGGGAGAGCAGTCCGGAGGGGACGCGTGGAGCCCCTGGAGGGCCGGGCATAATGGGAGGTGTCCTGAGAGCATAATAACACAGTGTGCCATTGTATCCTTGGGACCTGATAGACCCAGGGTGAGGAGGGGACGCCCCTAGCCTGGAGCAGTGAGGCAAATATGAGGGACGCTGGAAAGACAAAGGATAAGCCTTAGGGATGGCAGGAATGGGGAAGCCACTGGCAGGAGTGAGGACAGGAAGACATGGGTCGAGTTTCGAGCAGACAGACCATCCAAGGAGATGTTAGGGTGTTAGCTGGGAGCACTGGGCTTGGTGCTGTGGAACCGGCTGGAGCGACAATGCGAGAGGAGTTAAGGGATTGCTGGTTGGAAAGTCAGGCCTGGAGGATGGGGGAAGGTAGGAGCCGAGGAGGTAGAGGGAGGTTTGGGAAAGACCCACTCCACCGTGGTAGTTGAAGCAGTGAGTAGAGAGGGGCTTGAGGTTGGCCTGGCGGGGTTGGAGGAAGAAGTAGACGGGACCCGGAGCCCATGGAAGATGGAGTTTACCCAGAGAAGGAGTGTGCCAGAGCTCGAGCTGAAAAGTGTGGCGGGTTCACCCAGGGTCTTTGTTTTATGATCCAGGGAGCTTCAGTGTGTTTAACAGCTCACGGGAGGAGAAAGCAACGAGGAAAGTGCTGCAGGGTTTGTGATCCTTCTAAGACTGAGCCCCCTGGGAGGGGCGAGCTACTGCCACGGCTATGGAGACAAGGACAGCTGTGGAGGCTGTGAGGCTTCGGTGGTCACGCTAATGTCACCGACACAGGGATATGATGGCGTGGAGTGGCGTGGGAGGGAGCAGCAGTTTGTGGGGACAGGGAGAGGGGAATGGAGGGATTGCCAGGCAGCCCCAAAGGTCTGGTTGAAGCGCACATAGCTTACCAGCTCTGCGACCTTGAGCAAATCACATGAACTCTCTGTGCCTCAGTCGTCTCATCTGTAAGATGGGGATAATAAAGCCTGCTGGATGAGGTAGTGAGGACTGAATCAGATGAAGCGTGGAGAAGTACTCGGAGTGTGAACTGTGATTAGTGCCAACACGGATGGGGACGAGCGCCAGGAGAAAGGGGAATGAGAGCCATCTGGGAGTGGCTGGTTGGGGGAGAGGGCTTTGCCTTTAGCTGGGAAGACCTTTCTAGGAGGAGAGGAGGTCGGGTGAGGCGGCCATCTGAAGGAAGAGCAGCACATGGAAAGGCCCGAGGTAGGGAGGTGAGCGGCCGGTGTGGCTGGAGGAGAGAGGGTGGGAGACGGGCCTGAGGAAGGGTCCGGGGTCAGCCCGGGTGGGGCCTGCCGGGACAGGATAGGGAGGTATGTGTTTCCCCGGTAGCAGTGGGATGCATTGGAGGGTTGGACTGAGGAAGTGATTTGCTCAGACATGGGGTTCTAGAAGGATCTCTGTGACACTGTCCAAGGAGCAGCCTGCAGGAGCAGGAGTGTGAGGGAGGGGACGTCCCCCCCAACAGCATCCACAGACCAGGTGAGCACAAGGGCAGAGAACACAAAAGTGCTTGCTCCTGTCTTCCCCATCTGTCCAGACCCTTCCTGGTGCCATGACCTTACCTAGGCACAGGGAAGGCGATAAAGACCGTTTCTCTGTCCAAGAAGAGCAAAGGGTAGGATTGCACGCTGACGCTTGCCCCACAAAAAGGCATGGGATAAAGACCCTGGGGCACGAGGGCTCCGGGTCACCCCCTCTGTTCCTGGTGCTCCCCCGCCCCAACCCGGAAGGAGGCCCTGTGCTTGGCTTAGGCTCTGTGGGCTCTCTGGGACCCTGCTGTCGACTGGCGCTCTGAGACGACCCCTCAGCTCACTCGGCGGGCTCCGGGCTTACTTTGGGACTGCTTGGGTGGGTGGATCCTGCCTTTCCTCCCAAGTCTTGGTTCCCATGGCAGGCTGGGTTTCAAGAGGGGGCGCTAGTCCATAGAAAGAAGGGTCGGGGGGGGTCCTGCCCACTCCACACCCCCTCCCAGACCCTAATGCCAACCGTTGGGCCAGCCGGGATACCGTGAGATGGCAGCTGAGCTCCTGTGCTCTGGGCCCACTCACGTGCTCCTTGAACTGTGAAGGGGTCTGCTCAGGTCGAGACATGTCTTCACGCACTCCAGGTGGGGCTAGGGAGGGACTCACAGTCATGGGGGGGTGTCTCCACACATGGACGTGCTCTGAAGTGGCATGGGGTGCGCAGAAGGCATGGCCTCGGCCCATCTGGGGGTACCCGCACAGGGACTGTCTGCTGTAAGGGAGCACACAGTCCAGCTGGGGGAACGCGAGAAAGCACACGGCGTTCTGGAACGACACTCCAGCCAGGACCCCCGGCCAGGAGACCTGGTCGGCTTCGGGAACATATCGGTGGGAAAGGTCACTGTTGGGGGCCTGTGCGGGCCCGTGAAGGTGTTCTTGGAACAGGTTTTTGCAATGTAGCCATGGCCTCCGTTCCCTGAAAGGAAGCAGAGTCCCGTTTCCTCATCCCAGGCTCATTGATGGGGACTCGAACTTCCAGGGCCAATCCCTGGCCTTCTCTCCACCCTCATCAGGCTGTGACCAGCCATCTGGTTTGCAAGAATGCCATGCCCCATTCTTAGGAAACGTCCCCTTCCTAGAGGACCTGTTCAGCCTTCTGCTGCTTATTCTGCTTCCTATATCCCTTTCCTGTGCCTCTTTTCTGACCTCTGGACCTTGGCTCTTTAATTATTTTCTCTCTGTCCCTGTAGCGGGGTGGTTTGGGCCAGAGGGCTGCTAGGTAGTAGCTTAAGGCTCGAGGAGGAACATCGACATGAAATAGCCATTCTTCCCCCCACGTCTCCCTGCTCACCTCCGCCCGAGGGAAAGCACTCATGTCTTTGCTTCTGCCCCCTCCCAGCTTATACCAACAACCAGGCAGACATCGCCACCCAGGGCTGGTTCATTGGGCTCATGTGCGCCATCGCCCTCCTGGTGCTGATCCTGCTCATCGTCTGTTTCATCAAGAGGAGTCGGGGCGGCAAGTACCCAGGTAGGATGTACAAGAGGAACAGGCTTGGGGACATGGGGCCAGCAAGCTTTCCCAGGAGCTCCCAGGTCCCCGGCCATATCTAGGGGGCTCAGGTTCTCCCGGCAAGCCTAACCCTTGCCAAGCTTGGACAGACAGTCCTCTCGCCTGGTCTGTGCATCTTAGAGCTGCCAGAAAGCACTTGAGTTAATCAGGTTCGCCTGGGGTGGGTGGATGGAACGGTCCAGGCAGCTCCAGAGAGGGGACGGAAGGAACCGTGACTCCCATTAAGAATGACCTTCCTTCCCCTTGACTCACCAGCCGTCTGCTCAGTAAATTGGCTTTTTTCAGCCTGAATCTCATTAGGATCTGATGTCCCAAGGAAGGAAGAAGGAAGAAAGGCATTTTCTCTAACCGTGAGAAGGAGAGGACAGAGAAGGGAGGGTCTGGATGGAAGCAGCACGCCTATGAGAGAGGCTCTCGGGGACGGGGCTGTAATGACAGACCCCCGGCAGAGGGTCAGGAGCTCCTGCTCGAAGAGCCCCCAGAGGCTCGGGGGTGGCCTGCATTGGTCCAGACCCCATCAGTAAAGAGCTCTGGGCTTTCCTAGCGTCCCAAAGAGCCATTGCTCTTCTGGGTGCCTCCAGATCCACCAGCCCGGACAAACCAAGGTCAAGGACAAGGACCTCTGGCATTCCTGCTTCTGGAAATATTGATTGTTTTTTCACATAGGGGCAACAAAACCATCTGTCTGGGATGGTGTGGGTAGAATGACAGGAGACAGGGTAATGGATGACCCAGCGAGCAAAAATCCAGCCGGACTGCAAAATGAAATTGCTCCCTGCCCCCGCAGAGCCCCATTGCCAAGCACGGGCCATGCTCCCCAAATGCCTGCCTCTCCCTCCCTCTAAATGAGTCCTCCTCCAGGGTCCCCCTAAAACTCAACTCAGAGAGAAGATTCTCTTTTATTTCCTTCCTGTGTCCGCGTACCCTCAGACCCTAGAATTCTAAAGGGTTCTGCCTGTGATTTAAGTGAGGCAGGTGTCTGTGAGGGAGGGCAGGAAATTATAATTCTTTATTGGCAAATAATGTTTCCTTTCACTTTATTGTGCTGTGTTGGGATTGTTTTTCTCCTGAAAAAGAGAAAGCCAGAGTCAGGGAGAAGAGTAGCCTTACTGAGTTCAACCCCCAACTCATCAGATAAACTTTGAGGCTTCCTTTGCCCATTATATGGTGTTGCTTTCCAGAAAGTTCTTCTCACAGCTTACCTCCTTCCCTCCAGCTGCAAGGTAAGGCCCTAGTCCACTAGAAAAATGAGCAAACCATGAGGCCCGGGCTCCAGCCTTCATGCTAGGCTTCACGGTAGACTCTGTGCTGGGCGCTAAGGACCCGGAAAAGAAAGGTGGTCTCTCCCTCAAGACACAGCAGGGGCCCACCCGGCAGGAAGATCACAGCCCAACAAGACAGGGTGTGGGATGGGTGTGTGCAAACCACAGAGGAAGCGTGGGAGAAGAGGGTCCCACACACTAGTGAGGTCACAGCCGGGAGAGCATTTTCCAACCCAAAGGTGCCTACGGAACGTCCCCTCAGCCCAGGGCCCCCTGTTGGGGGCTTTTACGAACTGAGCACAAATACTTATCCTACAGAACAGAATAAGAGAGGGGCCAAAGAAAAGATCACATCCATTCAGTGCTCGGTGCTTGGGGGCAACCCCATGGAGAGGTAGGGGTGGGGGAGGGGCAGGCTGGAGGAGGTTTCAGTTGTCAACAGAGAAACCCTGGGGATGAGGAGGAGGCAGGGCATCAACCTGACAGCTGGTTAAATGCAGGAAGCCGGAATAAGGGAGGCACTGATGGTGCCTTGTTGAAAGAGAGAGTGTTACCGACTCTACAGTTGGGGTCCCGGGGAGCAGGGGCATAATCACCGTGTCTGTGTCTTTGCTTCTCTTATCGGCCAAGTGCGAGAAAAGAAGGATGTTCCCCTGGGCCCCGAAGACCCCAAGGAAGAGGACGGCTCCTTTGACTACAGGTGGGTGACCTGTTTGGCACCTGGTCCCCAACCCCCACCCATCTGGCTGTCACCTCTGCCTCGCCGACAGCCCCTGCTTGTAATGAGGGGGCTGAACGAGGCTGCCTCCCCACAGGGGGGACACTGCCTGGCACAGTCTCATGGATTTGAGGGACACTGTTCCATTCACTCAACCACACAGCTCCAAGCTGTCGAGCTCCACCTCTTTCCTCTGAAAGCAGACGCTGGGAAGGCCATGGCCATGAAATGAGGGGTCGGTTTCCTCTCTGCCTACCGCCCCTTCCCTCCCACAACCCTGAAGACAGGGACCCAGGGAAGCTGTATTGTCTTGAAACCTCAACTCAGTGAGGAATTGGGGAGGCGGTTCTAGACCTTTTCCTCATGAACTTGAATGATATCTCCGGGCCCTGGCCAAGAACAGCCCTTGGAGAGGCATCTGGTCATGGCCTGTCCCAAATTGGAGGACTGAGGCCCAGACAGGGAAGTGACCTGCCGAGGAATCCCACCCACGCTTGATGACCCGTGAGCTGGTGGCAGAGCTGGAGAAGCCGGGGCCTGACGTCCGGCAGGGCAACGTCATGAGCCATCCCTCTTAGATCTGGATGGGCCTTTGTGGCTGGCATGATGACGTTGTAATGTCCCATTTTGATGGCAAATGTATCCTGAGTTAAGGAATGATGCAGGGTGGGTCATGGAGGCCTCATTCCCAGACCAAGGCGGGCGGGAGGAAATGCTCTGATCAGAGCCCTACTTCCCCACCCCCACCCTGTTACTGTCTGGGGCAAGATCACGCCGTCTTCCCTGACCTCTCCTTTTGCGGCCCTTGGCCTCCACCACTCCGCTTACCAGCAGCTGGGCAGGTAAACACTGCCCAGAGCCACTGCCTGGCTAGGAGCCCAGCAGAAGACTATGTACCAAATCTGTCTACCCAGCCCCAACGTCTCCAAAGGCCTCCTAAAAGGGCGAGCAGCAGAGTCCCCCTGACTGTCCTCAGCACCCCTGGCAGGGCCCATCTTCCCCAGGGGCTGAGCCCTATTTCTTGGCCACCAGTTTCCAAAGGACACAGGACTGTCCCTCCCCCAGGCCCCCAGTGCAACCCCAGACAGGGGCGAGGACCTCCTGGGCTCCGAGAAGCCTCTTCCTCAGGCACCTCTCCTCCCCCAGACACCAAAGGTGTTGGGCAAAAATATCTGCCTTGTCCCCACCCACTCCCCTGTCCCACCCACAGCGAGGCTGGGTAGACACACACAGGAGCCTGCACAGGCCCACCCCCACACGCACACGCACACACACACACCTGCCTCGGGTTTGGCTTGGCAGAGAAACACCTCTCTGGTGGGTCTCTCTGCTTCTCTCTCCCTCATCTGTCCCCCTGCTTCCGGGTCTCTCAGAAAATGGGCTGACAGGTGACTAGACCAGAGACCCCCTAGTCCTTCTGGTTCCTTTCAAGCTTCCCTTAGAAGAAGTCTGTTCTTTCGAGATCTAGATCCTCTCTCTCTGTGAGAACCTGACACACGGAAGACGCTCCCTCCAAGCTGGGCCGTTCCTGTCCAGTGGCTGCATCTGGCTTAGGTGCCCGGAGTCCCCTAGAGTCACACAGACACAACCCTCTTTGCTCCTGGGAGGGAGCGTGTGTAAAAAAGACCCAGGAGTAGGACCAGGACCAGCAAGAAGCTGCTAGTTTTCAAAACGTGAGCCCCACTCTCCACACAGACTCGGTGCAGCCCTGTAGACAGGCTGCCTCCCCGTAGCCCAGGGAACAGGGTGCAAGAGGGAGGGGCTGATAGCGTTCCAAGTACCGACGCCGGGCTCGGGTTCGGGCCCCAGGTCCTCCCCTGCCGGCTGTCTCTGCCCGGCACTGCAGCGAGAAGCTATTACGCACTGTCCACTCTAAAGGCAACTCAACCGGTTGTTCCCCCTGCACACAGACACCCAGGAAGGACTGTGTGTGGCCCGGGGGCCAGGGAGGGGACATTATGTGTTTGCCCATGCTGCCTGGCACCGCTGGGGGCCATCTACCCCTGAGATGCGGCCATCAGCACCCGGTCCCCCTCAGAGCCTAAAGAGCAGAGCTTTCGGCAGGCTGGGGAAGGGAGGTGATGCCTGAGCAGAGCCCAGTCATGGGAGACAGCGGGGAGGGGTGTCTCACTTCCCTGGGGGCACTGCAGACATCCCAGCAGGTAGACCCTGCTCTGCCCCACAGCCTGTCAGCTCTCCTTGCAGGGGGTTGGGGGGTGTCTGAAGGGCAGGACCTGGGGGCCTCGGAGGAACCCAGGCAGGATGATCGTCAGAGCCTTTCAGGGCTTTGTCTCCAGTTACTGGCCTCACACGCTCCTGTGTGTGCCCCTCCGCTTATCCCACCCTCTTTCAGCCAAGGCCCCAAGCAACAGCGTCTGCCACTCGGTAGACCAGAGAGAAGACGGAAAGCACAGCACGGTGGGGAAGGGAGAGCCCGGGGAGAGGCTTCTCTCTCCATGGCCCAGACCCGTTGCTTTTTGCCAAGGGCAGAGCCTTTCCAGACAGGGGCCACCCAGATCACAGAGAGTCAAAGCGAGTCCAACCCCTCTTGATGGAGACACTAAGGCCTGGTGAGAAGAAAGGCATTCCCGAGGCCACAGGACCACACAGTGATGCGTGCAGGACCCACACCCCAGCTCCTTGACCCACCCCGTCCTGCCTTGTCTCCCAGTAGCTGGCTGTCCTCACCGTGGGGCAGCTGACCCCAGACTGGAGTCAGAAGACTGGGCTCCAAGCCCAGCCCGGCACCACCTTGCCACCTCACCTGGGAGAAGACGCCAGGGAGAAACCTGGTCCTCTCCAGGCCTTAGGTTCCCACCATAATCCAGCCAGGCAGGGGAGGGCTTGGGGGTGGGAGAGGCTGACCGGTGGCCTCTGAGATCCTCCCCTCTCGGAGCTGCGCAGTCCATGTGCTCGGCGAGAGGCCAACGGCCCGGTGCTATGCCACCTTGGTTTAAGCGACACTGGACCAGGCCAGGCTCTGACTCTCTGTCTCTCTCTGGCCAGTGACGAGGACAACAAGCCCCTGCAGGGCAGCCAGACGTCCCTGGATGGCACCATCAAGCAGCAGGAGAGTGATGACAGCCTGGTGGACTATGGCGAGGGTGGCGAGGGGCAGTTCAACGAGGACGGGTCCTTCATCGGCCAGTACACGGTCAAAAAGGACAAGGAGGAGACCGAGGGCAATGAAAGCTCAGAGGCCACGTCACCTGTCAACGCCATCTATTCTCTGGCCTAACGGAGCCCCCTCGCCCAGGACACAGCCACTACTTTGCAAGTGGGAGGAGGGGAGAGGGGGAGATGAAGCCACCGCAGACCTACCACACAGCCGCCACCTCCTTCAGGGACAAGGGTACAACAAGGGGGTCTGCCAAGCTGTGAGGACCAGTGACCGCCCAGCCAACCCCAAGCCCCCTCCCGATGACCGCCCCTGCACCCCCGGGGTGCCACCGTGTGGAGGAGTCCTGGCTAAGCTCAGCTGGAGGGAGCCCAGCCCTTCGCTCAGCCTCTCGGCCACCTGGAGCCTCCCCGACCCCGGCCCGCCCTTGCCCTCCGCACGCGCACTCACCGGTTTCTGTTGGTCACGGCCCTTCGCGTTATCTTTATTTTTCTTTTGTGCATCTTCCCTGCCCAGACCCAGCGTCTCCATTTTCTTTTCCTTTCGAAGAAATGTCCCTGGACAAAGAAAGAATGGGAGGATTCTCCCCCAGACGGGCGAAAGGATTGACCTGTAAAAGATGTTGTAGAAAAGCTGTCATATTCACACCGCCCCCGGGCCAATGTATTTCCGAAGGATGCCTTTCTCGCCAGATGCCTCCCCGGGCCCCCATCCCATGCACCTTGGCCTTGTCAGTTGCAGAGCTGGGCTTGGCTGCTTTCTGGAAAATGACAGTATTTTTGGCAGGGAGAGAGTGGGCAGGCCTCCTTGCCCCGCTCTGGTTCAGTCGGGAGGTGGGCTTACCTCTTGCTCCTGGCTCTCACCCTGCCCCTTTCCCCAGCGTGTCCCAGACAAGAGCTGCACCAGCTCTGAAGGAATTTGAGCAACAGGAGCGGCCACGGATGGGAAGAGCTTCGAAGCCAGTGGCCGAGTACCTCAAGCAGAAGGAAACTAGGCGTCTGGTCCCTGGGGAGCTGTGCTCACCTCAGGAGAGAAGGAAAGGGCTGGGTTTGGACTTCCTTCCTCCCCATCGGTGAAACCCGGGATGTGGGAGAAAGGACCGTGCCCCCTGCCTCGAGGGATGAGGGCACCGCCCACCTGGTCAGGAATCCCCGCTGCTACCCTCCCGGGGATGGAACCAGGCAATGCAGAGGCTTTGCTGACGTGTTTGGGAGTACAAGGTGCTGCTCCCCCTCTCGCCTCTAGCAGGTAGCATCTCCTCCGTCAATTCTGTAAGATGTCGAAAGTGGTGTTTCACACCGTGCTGCCCCCTGAGACCGAACCAGTGTGTCCTGTCCTCGGGGTATTTACATATCAGGAGAGTGCGCGGGAACACCACGCTGACCGCGCTGGAGAGTCTGGCCTGGGGACCCCGCGCCCTCCGGATGCCTTATGCAGCTCTGATGTGGCCCTGCAGCTCCCAGGTCCCCAGTCCCTGCCCGTAAAGCCTCGAAGCCTCCAGCGATGTCTCTTAAGAATGGGGCGGCCTGGGCGAACGTCACCACAGACCCAGAGCAGCCGCTCACCGCGTGCCCTGCACCCCGTTGCCCAGCCCAAGACCCACGCAGCCTGCAGCGCTCAGAGACCAAGGCACGGCCTTCAGCCTCCCCACCTAATCCGTTTCAGAAACCAAAGGTACCCAGCCTCAGAGAGAGATCTTGAGCCTGAGAGCAACCTGGTAGCGGTCGCTGCAGCTAGAGCCGGTTTCGGGAGGGGGAGCTGACCCCCCATCTGGACTGCCTGCCACGGGCACAGCCACTGGTCCGAGCCTCCAGCTGCTCGCTCGGCAGCCTGGGCAGCAACGGGGCTGCATCGTTCAGAGGCTCGATCAAAGCATCGTTTGCCACACGTTTACGCCACAAAGGTATTAGCAACGCTTGCATCCCTTCATAATCGGTCAGCTGAAGGTCAGGCACATAGACACATGTACTCTGTCTGCAGGTAAGAAACCATAGCCCAGAGCTGAGCCAGTTGTGCTGTTTGAACCTGAGAGCAGGCGCCTGGCCTTTGGCCCCAGCCATGGCCAGCCTTTGCAGCCCAGAAGCCCCAGGGGCAGCTCCCTCATGCTGAAAGGGGACAGGGTGAATCACGGGGGGCCAGGAGTGAGCTTAGGGCCCCCCTCCTCTGGCTTTCCTCTACATCTGGGCAGTCCTGCACCCAAGCCCAGCCTCCCTCCCGGGAACATCAGGGAAGTGTGCCATAAACTGAATCAAAGGACCAGCCTTTCCCGAGCATGCTCTGGACCTAAGCAGAGTAGACAGTGTCTTGGGCACCCCCTCCACGTGACACCCCCACGCCAGTGAGCTCAGTGCACCGCAGGCCAGCTCGTTGGGTAAGGGGACTGTGTGCTGTCACGGTGCCCACCCCCTCGGCCGTGCAGGTGAGGACCGCAGAAGGCCTTCTGCCGCCCAGGGGTCTGGGGAAGAGATGATAGCTCAGCCTATCTGCTCTTCGTGTGTGTCGTGACCCGCTCTGCACCAGCTCCCTCCGTGTTGGAAGGCCGTGCGGGCAGCCACATGGAGAGGCACCGCCCAGCCCTCCGGGCAGGCAGGAGCCAACCTGAGCCTGGAGAAGCCGTCTCCCCTGAGCAGAGATGCTTAGAGAGGTGTGTGGAGGGCAGCCCTTCCAGGAAGAGATTGTCCATTTCCCGTGAGCCTGTGCCAGAGCCCAGCCCACTCAGCCGGAAAGCAGTATTGTCCTGCACACCCTGCCCACTGGGGCTCTCAAGCAACCGCCCAAAAACATACCAACCATGGGGCCAGGAGACAGTGACACCATCGGTGCTTCTGCCTGCCTGGCTGTAGGGGGTGGGGGGAGCCTCTTAGTGATCCCAGAAGCCCTGTTGCCTGTGCTGCGGTCCCACCTGCCTGTGCCAAGCCACCAGAGCTGTGGGCTCAGGAAACACCCTCGAACTTCTAGTCTGAGCCATAGTCACATGTGAGCCCTGCCCTCCCAGGGCTCACAGGCCTGGAGCTGAGACGCAGGACACAGTGGGCATTGGTTGGGGACACCTTGAGTTCTCAAGCCTCCAGTGGCTCCAGGCTCCAAGGGAGAAGCTCCAGCAAGAGCACATAGTCCACGAGGCTGAGGAAGATGGGGCAGTGGGGGATGGGTTGTCAGAGCCTGTGGGGTGGGGTCGAGGACCAGTCCTGCTTCCTGAGTCTCTTTGCTCTGCCCCTTGGGGCAAGTTGCTTGACCTGTCTCTATGTTGGTGCCTCCAGTTCCCCTGTGTCATCCCTCCTTTGAATACCTGTGCCCACGGAGGGACAGGAGCCCAGCTGAAGGAGCAGGAAGGCCAGTGACTAAGGGGTAGGGTACAGCACTGCAGGGCCAGGGACAGCTGCCTCCCACCGTGCCTGGCTTTTGTGAAGGGGACCCATCTTTCCTTATCTTAGTTTTGAGGAGAGAGTTGAGGCTCAGCTAAAGGGAAAAACCAGATCAGCTCTTTCCCTTGTCCATTGTCTTTGCCCTGGGGTGGGGGCATCTGGTCTACCCCTTCCTGGCAAGTCCCAAGGTCTGGAGGAGGGTCCACCTGTCCCAGAAGCAGCCAGTGCCAACACTGCACACCCTGGCTGGGAGTCTCTGCAACCTGGGCCAGATATGGCTTTCATGGCTTCCCCGGACACAGCCTGAGGAAAGGACTGCGGACATGTGTGGGTTTTCCCCCCGCCCACACCCAGCACCCGTGCATGGGCACACCCGCACAGCAGGGCAGCGCTTGCAGGGGGAACAGTACAGATTATGACATTGTCTTAGGGTGGGTTCACACCCTGGCCCACTTGAGAGGTTGGACCCCTCTTGAAGGATTCCTGCAGACAGAACCGAGAGAGTCTGATCCAAAGGAGAGGGAAGCTTCCCTGGGAGCAGCCGGGGCAGAGGATCTTTAAGGGTCCTGGGGCCTTTTGCAGGATCCAAGCCAAGCCAGAGAGTCCCAAACAGCCCGTGGGACAGAAGCAGCGGGGATTGAACACACTTTGCCTCAGTCTTAGCAAGGCTGCTTCACCAACACTGAGGAGGGGAGGCTCCCCCGGCTCTCAGGGGGAGGGCAGCCGGTTCCTTGGGTGCGGGCACAGGCGTGCTCCCCATTCGTGACACTTTGGTCAGCACTCCTGCAGCCCCTGCCAAACACACACACGTCTGCGAGGAAGAAATCACCCAGTGGATCTTGGCTGAGCTTCATGTGGTGGCTTAGAAGTAGCATGTAGGAGTTCCCTGATTGAAAAAAAAAAAAATTGGAGGAGACACATGAATGAAACAGAAAGCTTGAAATGCCAGGAGGAGACCGGGCTCTAGGCAGAACCCAGCTCCTGGCAGCCCATCCCCTAAACTAGGCAGGGGCCAGCCCATGGGAGGTCAAACCAACCTTGCTGCTCTCACCAGCCCTCCCCGCCCAAGCCCGGGCAGCGCCCTTCCTTCCCTCCCCTGTTGAGAACAGCCTTCCCGAGATAGGTTCAGAGAAGGATCAGAGGGACAGGACCACCACCCAGGGAAGCCACGAGTCTCCACAGAGCAGTGTCCCGTGCCACACCCCCAACCAGTGCACCTCCATCGACACAGTAGTATTAAACAGAAGTTCTCTGACGCTAAGGGTAGAAACGAGCTCAGTCCCAGAGCACGTCGCTTTGGAGAGCTTCAAACCACAGCATGTGGAGGAATCACAGAGCTGATCTCATGGACAGGACTTTTCGGATAGATGAGGACACTAAAATCCACAGAGGGGAAGGGACTGGCCTGAGGTCACTCGGCTGGCAAATCAGGGTGAGGGAGAGCCTGAACCCGGGCCTTCGGAGTCCTTGTCTAGGGTTCTCCACCTGCCTGCAGGTGCCTCCTTGGAAATAGAACTGTAACTTCACATTTGTCTGTACCTCATATCACTTCTCCCCATCCCCCGTATGCCTCCCAAAATGAAAGACACAAAGGATTTTTCTGAGACCGAGACCAGTCTGTCTGTGGCAGCCCGTGGGGAAGCCAGCCGCGCGGGGCAGACCCCGGCCCAGGAGAGTGACAAGCCGACTGGTGTCTGTCACTGTGAAGTCTGGACTGTACTCTGGAGTGGCGTCTCTTGTTCTGTGACACTTGGGGCCCCCAGCAGGCTACGTCCCTCGGGCCCTCAGCCGTGGGGTGCTGGAGGGGCGGCCGGGCCACAGAGGCTCTGCCACCCTGGGGTTCACCGGGCTGGAGTTCAGCACACAGAAAGAGTTCAGTGAAGCAATAAACACAAAAATCTGGGAGAAGAAATCCAGAATTTTGTGCCCTACTCTGTTTCTTTTTCAAAAACGATGCCGATCAGTTGACCCTGCCCCTGTTGTTTTTGGTTTTTTGGGGTTTTTTCCTGATCCTCCCAATTGGACATCCTCAGTCAGTGTTGTCCCTCTGCCCGGCTCCCAGCTCTTTGCCAACTTCACACTCCTCCTGGGCTGAGCATCAGTCGCCTGTGACGTGGTCGCCTTCTGTCCCGGCCCCACCCCCAGCCCACGCTGGCCCCAGAGGACCTCTCGCCCTGCCTCCCCCCTCCCCCGGCACCCGTTTCCCCCCAACACCGTGCCGCATTGTTCCTTCCAGGGGGGAGATTTTTTCCCTGACATCTCCATGCCCTCCCACACACCCACACACCTGCAGAGTGGTCTGATCTTTTTTCCATTGGTTAAAAATTTAACTCTCCATGGCAGACCTTGTTTTAACCCCTCTCACATCACGTTCTTTCCTCTTTGAGAGTTCTTTTGCATTAACCAACGTTGTCAGCGACAGATGCAAATCTGAGGGTGTCACGTGCGACCTTCAGCAGGGAAGGCTTCCGGGCCGCAGAGGACCATCTAATACGTGGACTTATAAACTGACTGCATGAGCAATGAACAGGCCAAATTATTCAGAATTCTTTTTTTTTTTTTTTGAATCACTGTAAAAAAAAAACTGATTTCTTTTGTATAGAGAACACTAAACGTATAATAAAAGTTGTTCAAAATGGACTCTGGCCAGGTGATTTGTTCATTTTCTTTAGTTCATGGAAAGGGGTACAAGGTTGTCGGGATCGACAACAGAGAGAATCAAGAAGGATTTCTCGGGGGCTCCAGACAGCCCACACTTCGAGGATTCTGCAAGACCAGCCCCGTTCTTGAAGTTGG
Organism: Martes martes; assembly: GCF_963455335.1. Lineage (NCBI taxonomy): Eukaryota > Metazoa > Chordata > Mammalia > Carnivora > Mustelidae > Martes > Martes martes. The sequence goes on along the minus strand of NC_137903.1, from coordinate 25,503,718 downwards.
TCTTATCCTGGGAGCCTCGCGGACACAATCTGTGTTTTGACCGTACAGCGGCGGACACGTGTGCAGCCACGGAGAAAGCCCAATTCAGCTGACCTGTACGTGTGCCTGTGCACCCTTGAGGACATGCCATGATGGGGATGCTGGGAGAAGGGGAGACGTGTGTGATGAAGCTCTGTGTCCTGCCCTCCCCCTTTGGCACCCCTGCCCTGAGGTGGGAGAATGCCAGCACAGTTAATATTGTTGAAGGAATGAATAATACAGCTTACAACAAACCCAGAATCTGTCTCAGTAGACTCAAAGGAATCTCAACCAACAAGCAAATAGGGGAGGGAAACAGGAAAGGGAATAGGAAATAGGAAATAGGAAAAGAGACAGAGAAGGCTGTGTCGGTGGAGGGGGACCGAGCACAGTTACGCCTCCTTTCTTGATTCTCCGGCCTGGAGTTGGGCTAATTCCCACTGAGGAGCGCCCCTTTGGCCGTCATCCCAGGCAGAATGAATGGCGAGGGACCGCCAGACGTTGTAACTCCCCGCCCTGTCCTCGGGCTGGTGTCGGGGCTAGACAGTGGGCAGGGCTGGGAGGCGGTTCCACTCGGGGAGAAACTGAACTGCTTTAGGCGGGAATGGGAAATAAGGGCAAGGGTTCCCCTGAAAATGCAGGCCCTGCTCTCCTGGGTCAGGGACTACCAGGTAACAATCCAACCCGCCTGTGTTTCCTCTCCCTTCAAAAGTCCTCAGAAAGGGGCGCCTGTGTGGCTCAGTGGGTTAAATCCTCTACCTTCGGCTCAGGTCATGATCCCAGGGTCCTGGAATCAAGCCCCGCATCGGGCTCTCTGCTCAGCAGGGAGCCTGCTTCCCCCTCTCTCTGCCTACTTGTGATCTCTCTCTCTGTCAAATAAATAAATAAAATCTTTAAAAAAAAAAAAAAAGTCCTCAGAAAAGAGCGGGACCTGAGGCCTTATTTCTGGGCGTGGCTCCTCCTGAATTTGGGGGCATCTCCTAGTCTCTACTACGTCTGAACCTCCCTATTCACTCCTTGGGATACATGAAAGATCTTTTTCTCATCACTCTCAAGTTCACAAGCTGCCTGTGAAGTCTGCCCTTCGTGTCCATGGGCACCACCCCACCAGCAGCCCAAGCCCTCATTCTGAATTGACAGTGTCCTTGCCTCTCCTGCCACCTACTCCCTCTTCAAAACTGTGGCTGGAAGGATCTTCTAACACACAAATGTGATCCTGTCCCTTCTCAAGACCTTCAAGTTCGCTATAGTACCTTCAGTCGGCTACAGTAGGATAAAATCTTAACCCCTTGGCTTGGCATGTTAGACCTTTTGTGATTCGACCCCTACTTCAGCAGCCTTGTTTTTCATTTCCCATACACCCTAAATTCTAGCCATTCCGATCTCTGTCTTGTACCCCCTGATGTGCAATGATTTCTCACGCTTCTTATCTTTGGCGATTCAGTTCCACTCAAAATACCTATTAATAACTACTCTGTGCTAATCAATGCTGTAAGGTAGCTAGCATAGAGTTCGCCCTCAGGAAGCTCAGAATGTCATGAGAAACAGGTAAGCAAAAGCAATGCTGGAGGGACACCTGCCTGGCTCAGTCTGTAGAGCCTACAAGTCTTAATCTCAGGGTCATGAGTTCGAGCCCCGTGTTGGGACCAGTTTACTTTTAAAAAAGAATCAATGTTATAGTACCCAGGACGAAGGGCTCAATAAATGTGGTTCAGCAAATGAATGAAGGCCCAAAGGTGGGTCTGCTTGGCACACCCTCCTCCTGCCCTTCCATACACCCCTTCTAGATAATTCGTAATCACTAGAGTTGATGTCCACAACCAGCCCCTGCAACACCTGATTCCAGGCTCTTTCCTCTCCCATTCCAAACCTCTCCAATCTCCTTTCTCCTTACAGATTATCTCTTCTGGCAGCAAGCAGTGGCCTGGTGCTGGGTCACAGAGGGCTGATGTTTAACAATCAGTTCAGGTGAAGTCTTCCTCACTACCTGACGTAGCCTGTGTGAGTACGTGTGTGTTCTGCGCACACACGCACGCACACACACACACACACGGCTGCACGGTCTGATTCGGATGTCCTCGCTCTGCCCCCAGAACAGCGATGTTTTTTTGTCTTTCCCAGAGAGTCCCCATCATGTATTGCCTATTTCTTTCACAAAATTGTGAACATCTTGAGTATGAGCAATTTTTGTCCCCTGTGGGTCCACAGCCCAGTGGCCCACACACAGCACCCACAAAATGAATGAAAACGAATGAACGGGTGAAATGGCATTCCTTTGATGTAGTGGCTGGATGAATTCAAGACTTCTGTGTCATCCTCTTTGATACTGACTATTTGGATATTGGACTTGGATGTGACTTTTGGGGGGCCATGGGCAGTCCGCTGGCCCACTTTTGGAGCAGGAACCCCCTCCCCCCACCCCACACACGCAAAGGGACAGAAATGGGAGAATGAAGCAAGCATCTTATTTAAAGAAAGCCAACCTCAATTCAACTGAGGCCAAACAAAGCGGCTGCCTCCCTTCGGGGCCCAAGGGATTCCCAGAATATGTGTCATCCCTCATCCCTGTCTCCAGAAGGCTGTGCCTCCCAGCCCATTAGAAATGCTAATCTCCAGCATGGGTTGGATTAACTGACCCAGTGGGAGGCGACAAGTCATCTTCCAATCTTCATTAAGAGTGAAGGCTCTACCCCATCTTGCCCAGCTGCCCCCAAAGGGATGGGATCTGGGAATTCATTATAGCCCCTTTCATCAAGGCAGCCACTACAGCTCAAAACCATATTAGGTGGCGGAAGGTAGGGGAGGGCCACTCTAGCCTCCCCTCCCCACTTAATGCATCAGAGCCCATTTGTTTGATGTCAGTTCCTGCTGGAGCGAGGACCAGGCAGCGGGCCTCAGAGCAATTTGGAGCCACAGCTGCGGCCCAACAGCCCGCTCCCAATCTACTCCCACCCCCACCCCCGCCCCTGAACTTGCTGCTGATTAGCCCCAGACCCCACTGCGGGGAAGCAGGGCTTTGTGTAGACAGGGGAACAAATGAAATTACTTGGTGAATATTTAACATCACAACTGCCCTCTAACAAGGCTGAATCCTATTCAGGGAAGGGTCTGGGACTGATGGCGTAGGGAGTATGCAGATAGGCCAAGGGACAGTCCTGCATTATTGGGGGGAGCTTTTGGAACCCCAGGGCAAAAGTGGGGGGTAGATGAGGAGCAGAGACAGGCAGCAGGAAGATTCTTACTTCTGTCAGTATGGTCCCTAGACCAGCAGCATCCCAGTGGACCGGGAACTTAGAGGGATGGACATTCTCGGTGATTCTGATGCAGGCTAATGTGTGAGGAGTGCTAGATGACAGGGACAGTGACAAGACCGGGTACTCTAGGATGCGTCCCCTCCCAGTGCCCCCACCCCGAAGTGTTGCTCATATCTACCCAATGGATGAATTTGCTTCACATGAGCGGATCTTTTAGAAAAATTAGCAAAGTTGGTGAATTCTACATCCAAATTAATGCAGGGCGAAGCAGAGACGGCAGGAGAATGTCGGCATCAGAACACGCCCCCCCAGGCATTAGCAGACATTGTGCAAGAGCCTTCGACGTTCACCGAGCGTGGGATTGGCTGGGGAACTGATCCATTTCCATCCATGTCAGAGGCACGAGGGCACCAGATGGTATTTGGGTCACAATACATTTAAATTAAGCGACTTCAGAGGAGAGCCACTAATGACGTTGACGCCCGCCGTCTGTGCGGGGAGAGCGATGGGCACTTTATGGAAATTCTCTCCTATAACCCCCACACCAGCCCCCTGAGGCAGGTTATGTCCCGCCACACAGGGAAGCTGGGCGGCTAAGGGCTGGATACTATCCCCACTGAAGTGACAAAGTCAGAGTCTGCTGCCAGGCCTGTGGGACTGGAATACCTCCCTGTGGGCCAGGACCGTGGGGTATGAACGGGCATCGCCGTGATGAATCAGGCCTGGCGCTCGGTGCCCCCGCTGGCATCGTGCCTGTGCAGCCCCTGCTGGCTCGTCTACGCGGCCGGCCGGGATTTACCCCTCACTGCTCTGTTGTGCTGGGGTGGGGGTGGAGGGACATGCAGGCTCCAGACCCTGGCCCCGGGGAGCCCAGGGGAGAGGGTCATGGGTGCCAGGCTGCTCAGGGTCCTGCAGTGAGGGACCGGGCAAGCTGCCAGCGCTCACCCGGCTTCAAGTCTGCCTTGGGTACCAGGAAAGGAACAGCCAGGACTCGGAAGATAAGGGAGGCACTGGCTGGGTGACTGACCTTCGCTTCTTCCTCAGTAGGACAGGGATTGTGACCGCAGGTTTCTCATACGTTGGTGTAAGCATGAAATCAGTTAAAATGTGGGAAGTTCTAAGAAGAGTGTCTGATGCATGGTAAATATTATATAATAATGCATTAAACGTACAGAAATGAATGAATCCCCTTAGGCTTTCCCCTTCTTCTGCATTCTGGAATGTTCTCCCTAACCTCTATTTCGTCCTTCAGAAGCCCTCCCCATCCTTCCAGGAAGGCTCACATCCCACCTTTCATGACCAGCCTAGCCCTCAGGCCTGTTTCTCTTCAAGGAGCTGCTCCTGACCTTCCCTCCCCCTGCCCCCCACCCCGCCCGCCAATCCTCACCCACCTTGACCTTCAGCATTGGTTCACTGTCACTGCAAGGACTTGTCTCTTCTGTGCCTGCCCAGTCTACAAACTCTGGAAGGCAGGACAAGTACTCAGGCCTGCTTGTCCCTCTGTGGCACCCCGCCCTGCCCCTCCCACGCAGGTGGGCCTCGCTTGTCTGCATTACTGTATTACTGCCCAGCCAGTGGGCAGTCTGTGCTGTATTGACAAGGGGGCACAGGGAGCGGGGGAGGGGGGGTTGTTGTGTGTCAGGCAGTATCTGTCTTCCTGAAAGCTCGTTTACCAGGTTCGGAGTGGCTGGATGTAAGGGCCCGTGATCGGTATTGAGAGCTAGAGGTTCATGCTACAGCCCCATTAATTAACTTTCCCAAAGTCCCCTAAGTGCTCTTGTCTCTCTTTAAAGCCTAGGAACCCACTCTGGCTTATCGGAAAGGACTGTCCATCTTCCACCTCCCTCCCTCCCGCTCCTTCTCGCTCCAGGCTGGTGGTTAAGACACAGCACCAACCTCTGCCCACCAGGCAGTCTGTGGGGCAGAAAAGGATGAGGCCGGCCATCCAGAAGGCCCAGGTTTGTCCTAAGAGAGAACGACGGGACTCTGCCAGCCTGCATAGCTCTGATCCCCGTGGGAGTGGGACAGGGAGGAAGTCACCTGGTGGGGAGGACCATTTCCCCCCCAGATTCCAGAGCCTAACTCCCAAGCTTAGGGTAGGAGAAAGCCCCTTTTCCAGGCCACACGGCTCCTTCCTTCTCAACACCAACCGCATTCCTCTCCAGGGACCGGGAGTTTGGCAGAGATCCTCATCCACACCATCCTATTGGAGGTCCAGAACGGCTAAAATCTGCCATCCTTCTCCACCCCCAGGCCCAGCAGCCACCTCCCTGAAAAACAAAGCACAAAACAGAAAGTCCTTCCTTCCAGCCACCTGGGCCTCCTTCCCACGGTTTCCACGGCACTGAGCCCTGGTACAACTGAGCTCGTCAAGGCTGCAGGCTCGCTGCCGGGGGGACAGAACACGCTCCGGAAGCCCCCGGGCAGGGGGACAGGGCCATAGGTTCAGTGGTCTGTCAGCAGGCTCCCCGGAGAAGGCCCAACCCCTCCTCAGTTATGAGCACCCGCCTCAGACCTGCAGACTGGCAGGTGTGAGCCCTGGTCCATCCCCCCATTCCATAGATCCCCCACATCAAATGCTAAATCCCAGACTGGCTCCCCACCCGGCCCCAGAGACCCAGCGAATGCACTAGCTAAGCTCCTTGGGGAGAGCAGGTGTCCTGTTCAGACTGTGGCCAGCCAGTGTCTGCGAGGGCTTCGAGTTTTCCCCAGGCGGGGAGGGGGACGAAACACACAAACCTACAAATACACTCATTCCAAAGCCAACAGAAATTGTCTGAGAGCTTCAGCCTCTGAAGCTGACTGAACCTGGCCCTCTAGCCTCCCCCACCCCAACACACCCCAACACAGACAGCTGGGAGCCCTGCTACTCTGGGAGAGTTGGGGGCCAGAAGAGCAATACGGTCATTCTGCAGAACCTCATCCTACCCAAAACTGAGGACTATGAACGTGCATGGTACCCAGACATAGGCAGGCCCTAGACCAGGGGGGAGCCTCTGCACCCCCTTTCCTCCCTGCCCCCAGCCCTGACATCCATTTCCGATCTCCCAACCCCCCTTCCTGTCAGGCACCCTCTTGTGGGTCCATCAGTGGCTTTTAACGGAGCCCCCCGCCCCCGCTTTCATCCTATTAGTGAGCTGGGAGTAATTACGACTTCATTAGCCAAATAGGTTCTTGGTTCAGAGATTCCCCCCACCCCCCAAAACAAAACACACACCCGCTTCCCTCCATCTGAGGTCTGTCCCCCGGGGCGCCAGCTAACAATGTAGCAGGCTCCGGGGAGACCAGCAAGGAAGGGGGAAGAAGCCAGGGATGGCTGGCCAATGGGGGAGGAGGCCCCCCACCTCTGCCGCCACGCATCTGTCGGTGGGCTACCCCCACCCCAGATCTTTGACAGGGAGAAGGATGGCCCTCCAGCAAATGAGGGGCGTGACCCTTTGCATCGGTCTGCTGTCCTTCGCCCTCCCGCCCCCCACTCGAACTTCCAGCTACTTCCCGGATGGACAGGCCAGGCTTTTCCTGTAGGGGGGCTCTCGGAACCAATTCCCAGGGGCCTGTAGAATGTCGCGAGACCCCAGCTTCCCTGCCCCCCGTCTCTCATCTAGCCTGCAGCTGCGGCAGATCCAGAAACGAGGAAGAAGACGAGTCTGCCAAGCAAGGACAAAGCTGCACCCAGGACCGGCTGCCTCGGGGGGAGCTCAGCCAGCCCCGGCCTCCGGACCACGCAGGCAGATCCCTGACACCCCGGAAAGATTCCACAGCTTCCCCGTCTCCAGTCTGGCTCCCCGTATCTCAGCCTTAGAAAGTGTTTTCTTTGGGTCTAAATCAGCTCCACCTTGCAATTAAAACCATCCCCGCTAGGGAAATGGCTTATTGTGCTTCTCTTTTACTGAGCTTTTAATAGCTTTTAGGAGCATGGAGTCCAAGCCTCCCGCCTCTCCTCCGCCCTACCTCAAAACTTCCTCAGTTACCTCGAGGCACACAGCGCTACTCCCTCAGCCTCCTGCCTCTCGGCGCGGGCCAGGAGGCATCCCAGCTAAGGCCACGCCAGCCCCGGCCACTCCCACTGCCCACCCTCCAGCCGGGAAGGCACAGGCTTCCTGCAGACCCTCAGACACATGCCTCTTTGTCCGTGCAGTTTCCGAGAGAGCCGGCTGCCGCTTCTGGGGGCTGCGCAGGTAACAGCTGGTGAATTCTCATTCCTGCTGAGGGCCTCTCTGCCTGGATCCTCAGCTGGCAAGATGCCATCTGCTGGGGCCGGACCTAGAGGCAGGAGGCTAGATGAAGTGACCTCCAGACAGCCCTGCCACTTACCCGACTCCAGGCTACGTGAGGCCTGGCCCTGGCCTTGGCTCTCACCTGACCCTGTCCTGCCCCCAGGCCCGACAGCTCTGCCTCTGCCCACCCTTTCCCAACCCCCAAGCAGCCCAGAGGCCAGGCAGGAGGACCCCTGCTCCCTGCCCTTCAAGCAAAGGGAGTCCCCAGAGGCCAGCCCAGCTGTACACACCGCGCCCCTGCTCGTGTTCCCTGAAAGCAACCCTCCTTTTGTTAATTCTGCAATTTCCCCAAGTGCCAGGAGCGTCTCATTTGACAGTCACCGCATCTGTTCCCGTCACTCTCCAGAAGGTCGGGTGGGAGCCATGCCAGCCCCTTCCCTGAGGCTCCCGACACCTCCCGCTGCTTCCATCAGCACGAGCGCCCTGCTCACCTGGTCCCCTGGGAACACCTCCAGGTCCCCTCTCTGTGTCCCCAGCCCCCGGCACTCCTCCTTGTGGCCTTGTCCGGCAGCCTCAATAACTATCTCCCCTTCCAGGACCACGCTCCCCTGTATAAGTAGAGGAGCACCTGTCCCGTGCCTCAGGGGACTTCAGGGAACGCTAGTCCTTCCTGTGAGGGCCCCAACAGGTGTAGGAACTTCAAGGGGCCACGGAAAGGGAAGTCCCCCGTTTGGTCCTTCTCATTGCCTCCCGCCCCAACACACACACGTGCCCCGTACACGCAGTCTTTGGGCCGCTCACTAGCAGAGCAGTGGATGTTCTGGCTGATTCCTCTGCCTAGAAGGCCTACCAGGAATCTGCCACGCCCGCGTCCCGAGCTTCCGCACGGAGATCCCCAACCTCGTTACCGCTGACTTCCGGGGCTGGGTGATGCCTAGGGGGAGAGGGCTGCCGTGTACATTACAGGATGTTCAGCGACATCCCTGACCTCCCCCCAGACGGTACGAGCACACATTCCTCCCCACACGCACCCTTCGGAACCAAAAATGTCCCAGACGCTGCCGGAGGTCCTCTGGTTGAGAGCCACCGAACTAAGGCAAGAAGGAAACCCGAAACCTGAGTGTCAGTGACTGACACCTCCGCCTGGCTCCTGGCAACCGGGGGACGATGGACGGCTTCGCTAGGGTTTGGCAAGCCTCTTCTGCAAAGGTCCAGGTAGTAAATATTTTCGGCTTTGGAAGCCACACGGCCTCTATTGCCACAGCGTGGCCCCCGGCAAAGGACGAAGGCGGCCGGACCATAAATGAGCAGGCAGGGCTGTGTGCCAATGCACCTTGATGATCGCTGACATTTGAATTTCATCTTACTTTCGTGTGTCACGGAATAGTCTTCTTTTTAGTTTTTCAACCATCTAAAGACGTCAGATGCATTCATTCTCAGCACACGCACTGTGCTCCTGACTTCAAGGATCTCAGAGGAATGGCCAAGGTTTCCGGCTGACCTGTCCCTACACAATGGACAAAGTCAGGCCCAGAGGCTGACACTGTGAATGGGGTCCTGGTCCTGCGAGGGGGTGGAGAGAGCCAGTGACCCCCAGTCCCTTGGTCCTAATAACTCCGGGGACCATTTTTTGGTGGGGTAGTCCCACTAAGCCCAGCAGGACTGACAACGTAATTTGCAGCACCTGACGCAAAATGAGAGTGCGAGGCTCTTCTTCAAAAGTTATTCATAATTCCGGGGCACCTGGGTGGCTCAGTCCTTAAGTGTCTGCCTTCGGCTCAGGTCATGATCCAAGAGTCCTGGGATCGAGCCCTGCGTCGGGCTCCCTGCTCAGTAGGAAGCCTGCTTCTCACTCTCCCACTCCCCCTGCTTGTGTTGCCTCTCTCGCTGTCTCTCTCTCTCTCTCTCTTTCTGTAAAATAAATAAATAAAATCTTTTAAAAAATTATTAATAATTCCAAGACGGCAGCAGAAGAGCATGAAATCGGCAGGGACATTCTGAGCACAGAGCCTGTGTGACCACACGGGCTGCACACCACCAAGCTGGCCCTGGACCTCAATCTCCTCCCGGGAAGGTCTGCACCCACCTTGCAGCCTCTGCCGGGTGGAGGACCAGCCCATCAGGCTGGTTCTCTGGCCCCGGGGGCAGCTTCTCCCACAGGCCCTCTGACTGGGCCAGCAAGTAGGGACTGTGCCCTGCATCTAGCTGAGGCGTTGACTGGGGGCTTCCCCCTAGCACACGCTCCCCTTGGACGCTGTGCGCCCCAGGGCAGTGCTGGATCCCTTCAAAGGAGCTTGCGTTAAATGAGCTGGTACTTGCCCTGCTTCCGGGACACCGGGGATTGGGGGAGGAGGGGTTAGCTGCACCCCGACATGGTCTCCACCACCCCCATCCTGAACTGAGAGGAATGGATGCCCCACTCGTCAGCTCATTTAGCAAGCATGTACTGCACAGTGGACGCTCTGCCGAGAGCACAAAGCCAGGGCATCCCGGGTGGAGACACCAATCCCGGACAGATTCCTGAGGGACATGCCCACAAAGGAACAGGCCTGCCCAGGGCCTAATCAAGAGTCAGTGACCACTGGGCCAATTTCTGAGAGCGAGCACAGAGGACTTAAGCAGGTGTACCCGAGGGAGGAAGATGACTGTTCCAAATCAGGAACAGTACAAAGAGGGTGAAATGAGAAAGTCGAGCCCCTTCCAGAAAGGGCAGGCAGGTCAACATGGCAGGAGAGAGCTGGGTGGGGCAAGGCAACAGGAAAGGGCAGAGCTAAAGATGGGGCAGATCTGATGATCTCCTGTGTCACAGGATGGAGCCTGGCACCAACCCAGAGGCAGGAGATGTTGAAGAATTTTTAGCAGGAGAGTGACAGGCTCTGATTTGCATTTAGGGAGCTCACTCTGACTGCAGTCTGAAGGGGGGATAGGAGGGACTGAGACCGGAGATGAAGGCTGGAGAGGACGAGATGGTCAGAATTCAGATGCAGCCCGTGAGGGTCAGAGCCAAGACCGTGGGACACGCACAGGCGAGGCCTCTGAGGGCTGAGTGGTTAGTAGGACACCAGGGGGCGGGGGGTGGAGGGGAGGATGTGAAGGTCTGGAGGGTGCCATTCATGGGGGCACGGAACCTAAGAGGGGCAGCAGGCGGTCAAGGGGAGGTGTATCAGTCAGGGTTCTCCTGAGAAACAGAATGGGTAGGACACGTGTGTGTGTGTGTGTGTGTGTGTGTGCGCGCCTGTACACATGTGTCCTATATATGTGTGCGTACACATAGACGCATAGATATGATTCATTTCAAGGAACTGACTTATCCAACTGTGGGGGCTGGTGCTCTCTTCCGTAGACGAGCAGAAAGGCTGGAAACCCAGGCAAGTGCTGAAGCTGCAGTTTGAGAGCAGAATTTCTTCTTCCTCAGGAAAACCTCAGTTGAGCTTTTAAGACCCTTCAACTGATTGGATGAGGCCCACCCACATTATGGGGGTAATCTATTTTTTCTTTTTAAAAAAAGATTTTATTTATTTATGTGAGAGAGAGCGAGTGTGCGCACAAGCGGGGGAAGGGGCAGAGGGAGAGGGAGAAGCAGACTTCCCGTTGAGCAGGGAGCCCGATGCAGGGCTCGATCCCAAGACCCTGAGATCATGACCTGAGGTGAAGGCAGACGCTTAACCAACTGAGCCACCCAGGCGCCCCAAGGATAATCTCTTTGAAGTCAACTGATTGTAGATGTTAACCACAGCTACCAAATCCCTTCATGGCCGTCCCTAGATCAGTATTTGATTAAATTACTATAGCCTAGCCAAGCTGACACATGAATCTGATGGTCAAGGGAATGGGGTAAGGGGTTGGGATGTGAGACACCCACAGGCGTTCAAGTGAAGACTTCTGGCCGTCCAGTGCAGGTTGAGGCCCCAAGGATCCTTCTAGGCCCTCGTCACCTATCCTCTTCCCATGCCTGACTCTGGCCTCCCTGCTCCCAGTCTGTGTCTGTTCTGTGCATTCAACCCTCCCTGCCACCCCAAAGTGGGCTTCCAAAGGACATGTCTCAGCCTGCCCCTTGCTTGCTCAGGCCCCTCCAGTAGCTGCCGATTGTCTTCGATGAAGCCCCCGCAGGGTTCATAAGGCTCTTCATGGACGGGACTGGCCGACCGCTCCAGCCTCCTTCCCTCTTTGAAACTTCAAGTGCAGACGTGTTGGCTCTCTCCCTCCCCAAGCTCTTCAGGCTCTGCTGCTGCCTTTGCACACGCTCTTAGAACTTCCTGGAGCCACAGCCGCCCTCCTTCCTCCCAGCCCGTGCCACCGCTACCTGGTGAGTTCAGACATTCCTTCAGGACTCAGGTGAAATATTTTCTCTGTTTCTGATCCGCACTAGGCCAAGGCAGGTGCCCCTCCATGATAGTTTGTGCAAACTTGGGTGACAGCTCTTACTATATTTTGATGATTTGTGCATATCATCCCACCATTATACCTCTCAAGAGGGTGTATCGTGTCTTATTGCCTTCAGTATCCCCAACATTTGGCATAATGCTTAGTGCAAAGATACTCAATATTTGTTTGTTAAGTGGGTGGATGATAGATGGAAAGACAGATGATGGATGGATGGGTGGATGGATGGGTGGATGGATGGATGGCTATAATTTTCTAACAATTTCTGGCTATCATGTGTGGAACACATCTTTCATTCCAGGCACCGTACTAGGAGTTTTAAGTTCTGAATCAATCCAGGTTCTTGGTTGCAGGCAGAGAATGCAGGCTTTGGCCATCATAAGCAAAAAGGAACTTCAGTTATCACATGGATCACAGAATCAATGGCTAAAGCAGACGACTCAGAAATGGGCAGAAACTGAGAGAGGCTAGCAACAGAGACTCACTGTGGTCACATCTCAGGAACGGCTTGATCAAGACAACATCTTTGGGATCGCCCACATTGGACACTGCCTGCGAGGGTGCTGGAACCTTCCACTGCCCCCTTTCCTGCTGCCCAACACATGTATATGTCACTTTCTCTGATCCGTACAACCCTTTAAGGCAGATGGTCTCGCCTCCATTTTACAGATGAGAAAACCGAGGCTTAGAGAAGCCTAAGGTCACACAACAAATCAGTAGAGTAGGTGAAACCGAAATCAATATTTGTCTGACTCCAAAGCCCGTTGGCTTCTGCTCTGCTGTGTGCTATCTCCTTCCAGGGGGCACAAGTCACTGGTCTTATGTAAATACAGCCCCCCTGGGTAGTGCACCAGGACACCGCAGCCTCAAAATTCTAATGTACCATCTTTTGCATAACTATAGATTTGGGTTACGTTTTTGGCCCTAACAAATTATGGTGGGAAACATAAAGATAGCAAAGTCAGCACAAGTAGGCTGAGCAATTAGAGAAAGCGTCAGTGCCCTGACATGGGTTGATTTAACCTGCTTCTAAGAAGTTAGGCATCAGATATCCAGGGATCCTGGAAAATACGGGTCTGGCCAGAGACTCTGGGAGGCCTGCAGAGCCTGGCCGAGGACCCCCTGTGTCCTCACCTGCCCCAGCTTTCATGTCCCATGGCTGCCCATTAGCCACCCTAGGCAGTCGTCGTAAACCAGTCAGCGGCCACTTCTCTGCAGCCCAGCCCATATCCAGAGTCACAGCTGCTCCCAACCAGAGACAGTTTGGCCTTGCCAGGACCAAAAGATGCCCCCACCAGGTATGTCCTTCTCAGACCCTGATGCCCCAGTGGAGTTGAGGGCAGAGCTCCAGCAGGGAGCCCAAGCACCCATTCCTAGTCCTGGTTCCACCTTCCCCCACTCTGTGACCTTGGCCCAACGATCTAACCTCTCTGTGCTTCACCCTCCCCATGACTCAGTCTCTCTCCACTGTCCCTGCCTCCCCCCACATTAGCCATATTGTTCCATTAAAAAAAAGAACTCAGGGTTCCTTGAGCTCTTTGGAGAGACCACATAAATGCAGGGCATTATTAGCATCATTACTATTAAATATTAATAAGGACATTAGCATTGTCTATTATAAGCCTGAAAAAGAAGCTCCAAGAGCCCTGGGTCGAAATGACTAGAAGAATAATTAGGCCCCTCCAGGCCACAGACCCCTTCTGGCCCTCAAGCAAAATTAGGAAGGCAAGTGTAAGCAGACTGGAGATTTCCCTTCCAGCTCCCCCTGCTCAGTTCTGCTGGGCTCCTGGCCCCACACAAATCATGTTCTTCCCGCTGCCAGGAATGCACTCCTCACGACTTCTGTCTACCCAGGCCTCATCCCAGAGCCACGCATGCCCTCCTTCCCGAGCCCTTCACCCCCTGGTGGGGGGCGCAAACGGAGACACGGAGACACGCAGGTGATAATCCCTACCATGAGATACCACACAATCAGGGAACAATGATTGGTATTTTGCATGGTGCTTGGTGACACAAAAAGCACTTTTAAAAGTCATTGTGTTTAGGGACACATGGGTGGCTCATTCTGTTAAGGGGCCAACTCCTGATTTCGGTCCAGGTCACCATCTCGGGGGTCCTGGGACTGAGCCCTGCATCAGGCTCCAAGCTCAGCTAGGAATAGGATTTCTCTGCCCCTCCTCATCCACCCCCAATAATAAATAAATAAATAAATAAATCTTTTTAAAGAAATCCTTGTGGGGCGTCTGTGTGGCTCAGTTGGTTAAGCATCTGCCTTCAGCTCTGGCCATGATCCCGGGGTCCTGGGATCGAGCTCCACATCAGGGTCCCTGCTCCGCAGGGTGTGTGTGTCTCCCTCTCTCTCTGCCCTTCCCTTCTGCTTGTGCTCTCTCTCTCTCTCAAAATAAATAACATATTTAAACATAAATAAATAAATGAATCACTGTGTTTAATCTGCACGTCTTCACAACCACCCTAGGTAGGGATAAGATTGTTCCCATTTTACTGATAAAGAAGTGGATTCTCAGAGCTGTCAGCATCCTTCAGTGATCTGCCCAAGGTCACCGGGCTAAGGGTGACCGCTAAGACAGAGCCCAGCCGTCATGAGCACAAACCCAGAGCCACCCCAACCACTGCAGTAGAGAAGGACTCAGCCTGCTCGGTGCACAGCCTGGTGACACAGAAGGGGAGGCTGAGGCCCTCAGAGGCCCACCGGGAAGCGCTGGCATTGTCTGAGCCTATGTGCTTGGTCCAATGCTAGATGCTTCCTGCATGATTCAATGCTCATGTCAACTCAGGAAGGTGTGAGCCTTGATCCCCATTTTCCAGGTGAGAAACCCGGGGCTCTGAGGTGGGAAGTGACTTGCCTGTGACCACACAGCTCGCACATCGCCAGATTGTCCATTAAGCCAGTCTGGTTGCAGAGCTTTGTCTGGACTGCCTGTTCCCCTCCCCCAAAGCATGGTATGGTCAAGTAAGCTACCACTATCTCACTGCTTCCTGGAAAGTTCCAGACCCATTGAGGACAGACCACAGCCTGTGGCTCTTCAACCCCCGACTCCTGTAGGCAGAGACGCTGCTCCATAAACACGTGATCTCCTGAGAGCTCAAGGAAAGGGTCTGAAGTCTGGAACCAGAGGGAAAGATTCCGGGGGCTGCTGAGGCCAAGCCAACCTAAGTGGGGTTTGGACCAATGAAGAAAGAGATCTGAGCACCATCAGAGCCCTGGGGCCCTGGCAGGGTCCCCACTCCCTCCCTGCTTGTCCCCTGGGGCTGGGCCCCCGAGCTCTGCCTTCCTTGACCATTTGAAGAAGCTGGACTCCACTATTGATATTCAGGAGGTCTAAAAGGAAAAAGCAGATGGTCTAGGAAGGGTTGGGTGGCCTTGAGATGCCTTCTGGGGGCACCCCCTCCAGGGGCCACCACATTTTCACAGGCAAATTAGTGACTCATTCAATGAGCCACCTGATTGTCCTTGGCTGGCCCTGCGTTGCCCCATCTGGGGGTCTGTGGGGACTCAACTTGGGGATACCGTGTCCCGCTCTGGGCTACACAGAGACATACTGATTAGCCACAGAGGGGAGATGTGACCCCCAAGTCAGCTGTAGTGAAGATTCTGGGATCTGGCCAATGCTAAAAAAGAGGAAATTGTCCTGTCCCCAACTCTGATAAGGGGAAGGGGAGGGGAGTCGCTGGTGGCTGGAGCACACGGTGTCGTGATGGGACCACGGATGCTGGAAGCGGACTGGCAGCCTCTGCTTCTTCATTTGTTCTGTTCACTTTGATCAATTCCTTAACCTCTCTGAGCATCATGTGCGAAATGAGAACAATGATAATAACACATACCCGTTGTGGGGGGTAGGTCAGATAAAGCACTCAGCACAGCCCCTGGCACATTGGAGACACCAGAATTATTGTTTGTAATGTATATAATAATTAGTAATAATGTTATGAAGTACTTTAGTTATTACCAGATTGAACCCACAGGCAAAATGCAGCCAGGACCCCCAAACTCTACCCCACTCTTTCCTCAGCAGCAGGAGCACCTTAGAAGCCGGCAGTGAGGAGCCCCAGGAGCCCCCCGAATCCATCAGTACCAGGTGCAGCTGATGAAACAGGCAAGAAGATGAAACTCTGGGAATTGTCTCCCCATGTTGGATCTCGGCTTAGTAAGTACTCTCGCTTGTAAGTACTTAGTAAGTGATCTCGCTGCGGCTGTCAGAGCCCGCCGGATGGCAGAGGAATCAGAGAACTGGACACCCAAGTCACCCAGGCTGATCTGATTGGGAGGGAACCATGTCCTTTCCAAGCACCCAGCCCCCACAGCAAGGACAGCAGCTGTCCTAAAATAGAGCCACAAAGACAGCTGTCTCCATCTAAAGCAATCCTTGCAAGCGTTTCCAGACCCTTGGTCCCTGAGTCAGCCCATGCCCTGGCCCATCTCCTGGTCCATCCCCTGGCCTGTCAGCCCCACGGCCACAGACGCACCATGTCCTCTCTTGACAGCCAGTTTCTGCCTGGAGAGAACTTGAAGCGCTCCCTTCGGAGCCCGAGTTGACCTGCATGTCATCAGAGGGCAAGGCTCCCTCAGACGCTCAGGGCTGACATACCAGCCCTAGGGAGACGGACAGACAGACAGCCAAGGACCATGCGGGCAGGGGCAGGAAAGGGAAGGACGTCCTGGAAGGGATGCCCAGCAGCTTCCCAAGTTCCCGGAGAAGCATCATCAGCACCATCAGATGTCTCTCCGTCAGGAACAAAGAAGACCCTGAGCTGGGAGAGCCCCTTGGAGTGGAGCAGACGGGCGGGAGGGGAGACCAGATGGGACCTGGGCAGGCATTCTGGCCTCGGAGTCCGGGCAGCAGAGCCTCCCCACCCTCCCCTGTTCTCTCCTTCTCCAGGACCTCTCATTCAGCACGGGTGTATCCCGAGGCCCGGCGTCCGTCCACTCCCTCCACCCCCCACTCTGGAAGACGCAGAGCTGCGCTCCAGGCTCGACAGGTCTGGCCATCGCAAACTCTGAGGCCGGCCTGGCACTGCCAGCTGTTTCAACATCTGGACCACTACCGAGTCTTGTCCATGTGAGCTGGACAGCAGGTGGAGCAGAGGGGGGAGCGAGACGACAGTGACAGCCTGACAGGGGTGACTGCTGCTGCTGCAGATGGCCGTCCCCCCACGTCCGGGGCCCAGCCATCCCGGGCACACACACACCCCCCAGGTGACAGGAACAGAGCAGACGAGGTGAGCGGAAGACTGGATGAGCACCAGCATCTCGGAGCTGGTGGGAAACTTGGCCGTCTTTAACCCCTTCACATTACCAGTGAGGCTCAGAGAGGGCAAGAGGCTTAGCCGAGCACACACAGCCAGTCAGTAGCAGAGCCCAGACTCTCCTTCGGACCTTCCGACCCTCAGTCTAGTGAGCTCTTCATGACCTCACACTGCTGGTTGATTAAAAATGGGCTTGGATCCATACGCACTGATGTGGAAAACTGTCCGAGATCTATTACACAGTTTAAAGATATTTTGCAAATCATGCTGGAGCGTGCAATCCCATTTTCATGAAATAGTAACCCACATAATTATATACAGGAAAATAATAAATCTGGGGCCACAAAAGTCAGGTTTGTTAAGGGACTTTGACTGTCTATTTTTAAATTTCCTCCAGTGTGTGGATATTTGGACAGAGCCCTGCTACTTTCCTAAGCTGGGGGGCAACAATAAAGATGAACGTGTGGGGCCGGCAAAGGAGCCCCCTTCCACCCCACTTGCCCCGCACAGCAAGCTGGAGATTTCAGATCTGGACGCCTCCCTGTAGTAAGGGGACGTCTGGGGCAGGCGAAGAGTTTGCCTCCGCGGGTGTCCAGGGTCTGAGGAGCGAGAGCCGCTTTCTTTGCCCTCCCTGCCGCACCCCTCTCGCTCTGGGCTGGGCGGCGATGGGGGGCTGGGGCGGGCAGGCCAGCCAGCGCCCCGCGGCCGAGCCGCCCATGCATTATGGAAGACGCGGGCGCCCCGGCTTGCTCCCTGGTCCTTAAATGACAGCAAATGAGGTAAAGCCAGAAGGGTGGGGACGGGAAGGGGGCGGGAGGGGGGCAGAAGGAAGCCATCTCCAGGGCCCCCGAGCGTCGGCTGAGGACCGGAGCCAGCCAGTGAGCGGAGCCTGGAAGAGGGAGGAGCACATCTTGATGCAGAGATGCTGCAGTGGCTCCGGGCGGGCGCGCACACACACAGGCGCCCTCGCCCGCCACCGCCGCCACCGCCGCACCGGGACCGCGGCGAGCGGCCGAGGCGAGCAGGGGTGGAGAGGAGGGCGGCCCCGGGGGCCGGCGGCCGGGCTGGCTCCGGCTCACCGCCTCGGGCAGCGTCCACCTGCCCCAGCCAACACCCTTCTTTCACCCCAGGTATGTGCCAACTGCTTTTGTCTCCTCCAGCCCCGGGGAGGGGGTGGGGGTTCCGGGCGCTGCTGTGGCCAGGCTCAGGGGCTCTGGCTCAGTTTCCTTGCAACTTGGGAGGGGGCAGGGGCAGAGCAGGAGCTCCCCGCAGGCTGCGGCCAGGCTGACTTCTCACCCAGCCCCTGGGGGGTGGGGGGTGGACCGGAGGTCCCCTCCACCCTGTCTATGTGGGTGGCATCCTGCAGGGGCCTGGCAGGCGGAGCCTGGCCAGGAGGCTGGACCCCAGTGGTGTCCAGGAATTCCAGCCGCCACCAGCACCTGCCCACAGAGAGGGCAGTGGCTCCGGGGCCTGCCTGGCGCCGGGGTCCAGGGCGAGACCGTCCATGAGACCAAGCCCCAGACTCTGGCTTGCCCACCCCCCCCCCCCCAGGAGTGCCTGGGTAGAATTGAACCTGACCATCCAGACTTGGGGTGGTCCTGAGTGTGCCTCTGCGGGGTGACCTCTTTGCGAAGTCTTGCTTCAGTTCGAGGGGGAGGCTGTGGAGGAGAGAGGGGGAGAGTGGAACTCAAGTTTAGGCAAAGGCCTGTCCAGGAGTGGGGACTGAGGGAGGAGAAACTGAGGCAAGTCACATCTCCAAGGGTGAGAAGCGGAGCCACCAGGGCTGAAATTCCTCCTCTTCCCTCCCCCCTCCCCAAACTTGTCTTCTCCCCACATCCCTCCCCTCCTCCTCACGGGTGGGAGGAAAGGATTGGCATTAAGTTTGGCTTTCCCTGGAGGAAAGGGGCCCAGGGAGAAAGGAGGAGGACTCAGTTTAGAGGGTCCAGAAAGAGGAAGAGAACCATGGGGCTTACATCACCGACCAGAGAGGTGGGGGAAGCAGCCTCAGCCGGTGGCCAGAGCTGAATCCTGTTGCCTTCTCCAGGAGTGATTCCCAGGGATGGGAAGCAAGAAAGAGGGGGTGAGATGACACAGTGCCTGTGGAAGGGGACAGTCCTGGTGCTACATGGGGACAAAGTTAGGACCCTTCAGCCACATAACACTGGGGGCTGAGCTTGTGCCCCTGGAGAAAAAGCTGTCAGTCAAGGTTGTCTGGAGGTTTGGGAATCCAGGCAGACCAGGAGGGGTGGCCTATGAGAAGGGCACGTTCTCTGGCCCCCAAAGTACCTGCCCTTAACGTTCCCCCTCTCCACAACCAGCCGGTGATCATCAGACCCTACTGCCCTTCCTTTCAGCCTGACTCCCCGAGACGCATGAGCCCCCTTCCCAGCCCTGGCAGCTTCCTTGGCCCTCTGTTCAGAGGGGGGTGGAGGAGGAGAGCCCGAATAACCCAGTCCCTCAGGGGGCTCCTAATCTCCTTCTGGGCCGAAGCCTGGGGCTCATCTCCCGACTCTCTGGACAGAGAGATGCTCTGTCCCGGTAGCTTCCCATTCACCCTCAGATGAGCCACTGGAGGTCAAACGGTGGGAAACCTGTGGGAGAGGCTGGTGGGACCCTGGCTCCTAGGGGTAGAGCAGGGAAATGGTGCCCTGACTCCTGGCCTTGGAAGGAAGGACTTCTGCCCCCAGGCAACATCGAAGCCCCTCCCCAGGGTGCCTCACCAGTTAACCCCTTTCTGGCCAGGCTGCAAAACTACTCAGGCAAGGCTTTTGCCACCTGGTCAAAGTTATTCCTAATTTCCTGTGGGATCTATCTGGAGTCCTCAGCCAGCAAGAGGGAGGCAGAAGACAGATGGGAAGGGGACATCAAAGTCCCATATGGTTCACCTGTTCTTCTGGTGCTCTCCAGTGGGAAGGGAAGCCGAGACACCCAGACGGACAGGTTCCTGGAGATGGTCCCCTGCTCCTTCTCTTACCGCCCTCCGCCACCACTCCCCACCTGGCCAAGCTCCTCCTTCATACTCCCTTCCCTGGCCGAGTGCACCCCTCCAGCCTCAGCCCTCAGCCTACCTCCCCACCACTGCCCCTGCCAGATTTCTCTCCTTATGCAACTCTCTTCCAGCACCTTCTCTGCCGGCAATTGTTCAAATAGAAAGACACATGTAGGCTGGGCCTCTCTTCCATGGGACGGTTGTGCAGATTGTCTCTGACTGACCGAATTCAGTCCTCAGGAGCGAGTACGCAGAAGGGGGTCTCCCCATGGCACCCTCTCTGACCCTGAGGCCATGAGGGAAGCAATACATTTGGGGTGCGTGGGAGGATGTGGGTCCCCCCCCCACAGCCCCCGCATGTCCTCAAGCCAAATGTTTGAGAAAGCACATCTCAGAGATGATCTCTAAACCTGAGCGTGGGTGGTATTTGTGATCTAGGGGAGGGTCCCAGGGCAGAACCAGGGGCCCGAGCAAGAGGTGGGCCATACACAGGGAAAGAAGGACCAGATCAAAGAAAAGGCCAGTGCAGCAGGAAGGCTTGAAGTCAGACTGCTAGAGACACCTCCTAGCCAGGAAGATGAGCCACGAGGGGGCGGGCAGTCCTCCCCAGGGACTATTTGGGGTCTGGTCCACAGCTGGACAGCCCTAACTGCAGGCAGAGGTGGGATGGACAGCCTTCTAAATTCCTTCCACCCTCAAGTTATGCTTTTTCAAAAGGTAACAGGGAGTGACTCATAAGAAGACAGACATCCTTCTCAGGCCCTCCCACAGGCCGGCCACCTCTCATTCTTCTGAACGCCCTAACCTAGACCAACCTCCCCCACTCACCTCACAGGGGGTTTTGGGAACCTGGAACATTCATGGGCATTTCCATGGGCTCTGTGCCCTGATGGTAAGCCCTTTCTTTGGTTTAATGAGCTCTCTTGGTATGAAGTGAGCCTATGTTTCTGTGCTTACCCGAAGATGATGCAGAGGTGTGACGCTCTCACCCCAAACTGAGCGCCCTCTGCCCCAGGACACGTGCAGGCCCAAGCGCACCCCAGCACCCATCTCATCTAACAAGCACCCCACTCTCAGCCCCACAAACATCCAGAAGAACCTGCTGGATCTCCTACAGCCCTAGCCCACATTCTCTCCATGTCTGCTGGCCTCCTAGACCAAAAGGCCCCCCATCCTGCGTTTGGCTGGAGGGCGGCCTTCCTGTAGCGCGGCCCTAAGAGACCCAGTTAATCTGGGCCCCAGAGCAGAAACTAATCACAGGGGAGGAGCTCTGGGAGGTCCAAACGCTCCCCCACCAGGCTTGGCTCTGAACCAGCCTGCAGGAAATTGTTCAGGAACTGAGGGGAGTCTCCCCTCTGCAGAGATCTGGGCACATAGGGAAATTGGTCCACTGATGTCTTCCTGATGTGGTTTTTTAGAATGGAGTTGAGACAATCATCCTTACTCCTGGCCTCTCAAACAGGGATGGTCCTTCCAAACCCTTGCTCAATCTGTCCCACTCCATATTGGCAGGTGAGCTGGGGACACCTTGCCCCTTATCCCGAGCTCCTCCCAGGAGGATGTGAGTCTCTCCCTTTTTCCACTCCGCACTCTGAGGGGTCTCTCCAGGGGAGAGGGCCAGACCACGAGAGTCACAGCTTTCAGGCTGCAGAGGAAGGGCCAGACTCCCCTGGTGCTGACAGCTCCGACAGATGTGTGAGCCTGGGTCACAGCTCTCCCAGAGGGGCTAGGGGCTCTGAACCAGCTGCTAGTACAAAGAAACTGTAGAGAAAACTGGGGGGGGGGGTGAGAAGGGAGGGAGCATATAGAAGAGGCTGGGGAGAGACTCAGCTGTACAGCTCCCCTGTCCCTACCCAGTCCCTATCCCCCACTGGGGACTGAGGAGGTCCCCATTCCCCCCCAAATCTGTCCTAAGGACCTCCTCCAGTTCAGGGCACCTTCCTTTCTCACCGAGACCTTCCAGCACTGCCCTCCTCCCCCAACGGCTCTGGCCCTGCCTGGCCTATGGCCCCACCAGGCCACTGCAGACTCCTGTCCTTCTAGGTAGGTATGGAGTGGTTCAGACCTTTCTGCAGGACCGTGACCCTATCCCAGGTGGTACTTCCCTCTCTAGGCAGAGTGCCCCCCCTCTTCCTGGATCTGCAGGTGGGAGTGGGGGTGGTCGAGGAGCAGGGCCTGCTGGGAGCGCCCATGTGCCTGTCCCCACCAGGTGCCCTCCCGAACACACGCCATCTGGGCGTGGTTCTCTGTGCTTGTGCCCTCGTCTCGAGTAGCCTGCTTGCTGCTACTTGCCTGGGCCTGCAGCACCTGTGGGGCAGAGGGGAGGAAGGCACCTGCCCAGGGAGACTGTGGTCACCTGTCTGTGTCCCACACATTTGTGAGTGCCACCCGAATGTCGTGACCATGTGGGAGTGAGTCTGACTCGGGGGGCGTCTGTCTGTGCCCCTCAGAGTGTTGGGGCCCATGCTGGAGGCCCCGTGAGGGTTCTCGGTGTAAGATCTGATCTTTTCTGAGCACTCACTATGGCCAGGCCAGCTGCTGACCTCCCCAGAGTCCCTTCTCATCCCCATTTTGCAGGTGGGAAACTGAGGCTTGGAGAGGGTAAGTAATGAATGTAAGAGCTAGGGTTATGCTGGTTAGTTGTGTAGTAGCATTACACTAGTTATTAAGGGCCAGGCCAGTTGGCATGAGAGCTCACCCTGCTGGCCACTGTGCTGAGGATGTGCTGAGGGTGGGCAGCTGAAGGGCCGAGCCCCTGAAGTACTTCCCGGCTTATAATAAGTTGCTTAGTCTCTGCCCTCAACCTAGCTCCAAACTGCCCCTTATCTGACCAGCACCATTTGAACGTCACCAAACCCCTCAATACTCAAATCTCCATTATCCAGGGGAAGGAGAGACAGAGTCAGGGCCAGGAGCTGGATGTCTAGCATCCAGGCAGAGTGTATCTATCATTTTCTAGTTAGTTCTGCACAGGGGTCCTCAGCCCAGAAAACTCCGTCCTGTGTTGGGAGTCTGGCTCACAGCTTTCCATCCCACAGCTGCCCCCCAGGCCCTTTGTTTCCCACACCCAGCAATTCAGCCCACTCCCCCTTGTGCCCCTGAACCCCCAAGCAGCCCATTCCCCCGTGTGCCGCCGCTGCAAAGAACCAGCCCCTGACGGTGCCAGCCTGTGCCTGCCTGTGCCAGCCTGCGCCAGCCTGCACCCCTGCACTGGGGCAGCTGGCCTGGGCCAGGCTTGGCTGGCTCCGGGCTCAGAGGGCCCGCTCTGGGCCTGGCATAGCTCCACTCCTGCCTTGCTCCCGACAAAAAGGCCTCCTCCCTCCTGGGCATTCGAGAATGTGTCATAGGGCAGGTGGCACGGGGAAATGACTGGGCCACACTTAGTGGGTCAGGAAGCTCTGCAAAGGCAGTGTTTTCATTACTCCCTCCCCAATGCTTAGCACTATGCCTGGCATCCGTAATAAACACTGGAAGGGAAAGGGATGTGGGGAAAACTTGATGCCAGTTGCCTCATCTTCAGGGAGGCAGTGAGCTCAGACCTTGACCCGGGCTCTGTGCATGTGTGTGTGCATGTGTGTGTGTGTGCACGCGCGCGCGTTTATTCACACAAGTCCTTGGCACACAGTGGAGGCAATGTATATCTGATTGGCCTGACTGGTCCCTAGTGCTCCCCAGAGACAACTCCCGCAGATCCTCAATCCCAGCCCCTCCCCAAGCCATGTCCCTTCTGAGGCAGGTCTTAGTCCCCAGAGTCTGCCCAGGGCGCATCCGCCCAAGGTGACTGATAAAAGTCCGCATTAAACTGAACTGTGAATGAACAGTGGGATTGTGGTACTCATGACGGACACCCATGGCAAGCACTAACAGGTAATTCTGACCGCCGTGGGTGAAAAGTGCTCCCGGGTGAGTGATCCTCCTGGTGGATCACAAAGAAACAAGGCAGGAACTGGGTCGTCACGCCCTGTGCCAGGTGGGGACACACACACGCGCACACACATACACATTCACACACACACACCAGACATACCCATGAACAGACACAGACGCATGCACACACAGAGACCAGCCCACACATATATAGGGGGACACAGAGACGCAGCACAGAGATGCAAATAAACATCACATACTTGCGTGTGCGCACACATGCACACACGCGCGCTCCCCACCACTGCTGGTGGGCAGCAGCAGACTCCTGCCCCCGGAGTCTCCAGCCCCAGCTCCCTCGGTCATCTGTCTCTGCTTTGCCCGGCACACTCAGGACGAGCGCCTGGAGCCCAGCTCCTTCCCAAGCATGCACCCCGCCCCCTCCCCAAGCTCCCAGGACTGGCAGGCAGACAAAGGGCAGGAAGCAAATGATGATGGAGCACCTTCTCCGTGCCAGACTCCAGGACGTGTCGCACCAGTGCCAAGAGGCGTTTTCAAACTTTTTGGAACCGTGGAACCCTTTGTTTAAAGGGAACTTCCAGTAGCTAAAGCAGATACAAGTAGACCTGCTTGGGCTGAAATGGGGAACGAATCTGGAGCCCCAACCTCTCTCCATTCCCCCATCCGAAACATGACCTCAAAGCAAGTCCAAACGGTCCCAGAATCCTCCAGGGCACTCCCTTACCTCATTTCCCATTCAGAACAGCTCTGGAGCGGAAGTGCTACAACGTCCACTTGGTAGGTGAGCAAAACCGAGCTTCCACCAGGAGGAATAAGATGGCCAGGCTCTCAAAGCTGTGAGGGCAGGAGGGCAGATCACTGACTCCCGTCTGTGGATTCCAAAGCCTTGGCTGGCTTGCAGTGCCCCAGGGGCTCCCTATCAGGAGGAGAGCGTCCAAGGCCATACTTCTAGATTCTTCCACGAGTAAACACCCTGCTGACCTTAGAGACCTGAGAGTATATGTGTGTGTGTGTGTGTGTGTGTGTGAGAGAGAGAGAGAGAGAGAGAGAGAGAGGGAGAGAGAGAAAGAGAGAGAGCGTGTGAGTGTAAAGGTGGGTGTGTGAGTGTGTATGTGAATGTGTGGGGAAGAGTGGGAGTAAGTGTGAAAGTGTGTAAAAGCGTCTGAGAGAGTATATGAGACGAAGAGGCAGAGAGTGCATGTGTACATACAAGAGTGTCCGAGAGAGAGTTTGAGTGCGTCATGAGTGTGTGAGTCTACGAGGAAGAGAGAGTGTGTGAGGGTGTGTGCCCTGGGGCGTTGGCCCTCGGGCAGGCCCTGGGGAGCACCGAAGCCCAGCACCCCCGAATCAGCTATGCAGAGAGTGGGAGTGTGTGACCGAGTGTGGCACTGGCTGCTGAAGGATCTGGCCACAGCTGCCCGCCATCAGTCAAAGGCGACCCACAGTCACACCCACTGTTCACGGGGCACTTTGCTAGGCACCGGCGGGACCAAGATGAAGGAGCTCCCAGGCTTGGAATGGAGGCACCTCCATGGGTGGGCACCAAGGGTCTAGTCACGAGCCCAGCTGAAGTCTAACTGTGTGCCTGTGTGGGTCTCTGAGGGGCTTCCTGGCAAGGGCAGAATTTCTGGGCTCAATTCTGGAACTGAAAGTGGCAAGAACAGAAAGGGGATGCCAGGTCTTGGAGAGACGGCACCTGGGCCCCTTCCTGACAAAGGGAAGTGGATATGAGGCTGGGGTTGGGGCAGAGGAGGGAGAGCCACATGTTTGAACATCGCTCCCCCGCCACCGACACCCCCACCAACACCCCTCCCCCCACTGACACCCAGCCCCCAGCCTCCCCGATGCCCCGGGGCCAGTTCTCCCCCTCCCTCCTCCAGCTTCTCGGGAGGCAGAGAAAGGTTGCCAGGGGCCAGATGTTGTGGTTTAAAGGGGTTTGGGAGCCCTTTCTTTCCGAAGGAATGGAGCATGACGTGAGGCTGGGAGATCCTGGGCTTGTGTTGGGTCTTCAGACCCCACGCTGACCCTGGGGGCAGACTATGGCATCATCTGCAGCCTCCCCTGCCCCCCTGCCGCCACCCCCCCCCCGCTCCCCAGCAATACCCCCCCACTCCCCCATCCAGGAGACAGCATCCCCAGTCCCTTAGCCACGCTACACTCTCTGGGGGCATCGCAGACTCAGAGCTGCAGGGGACCTTACAGCACCCGCTTTACAGAGGAAAAGACACTCAGACCCAGAGATGGTCTTGCCCCAGTCTCAGCGCCCTCCCCCTTTTCAGGCTTCTGGAAAGGCGCAGGGCAGAGAAGCAGAATCGGCATCTGGGTTATCTACTTTGCTCGGCGGCTCTGACAGGGAGTCCTGGGAGCCCAGGGACCCAGGCTCCCTCTAAAACTGAAACGCAGACCCCTGAGATGGCACACGCTACCCCCAGAACTCAGAACGTCAGCCTGGAGATGCGGAGTCCGAGGAAGGGCAGGCCCCTCGCGCCCCTCCCAGGATGAGGCCCCCTCTGGCCTCCGCATGGAGGGGAGCTCTGACTAGCTCTGGGTGCCCCCGTCCAGGGAACGGGTGTTCCAGAGCTCCAGGATTTAACCAAGTCTCCGTATAAGAGGAAGCCTCCTTTGGGAGCCACGTTAACTCTTGGATCCTAGAAGGCCTGCCGAGGCTCATCAGCCCTTGCAGCTGGGGGCACTGCTGGCGTGGCCAAGGCTAGGGACCTGGGGCCCGGGGGAGAGGGTGTGAATAAACCAGTGAAACTCCTCACTGCTAGAAAAATAAGGAAGACCCCAGAGACTTAATGCCACTCCCAGAGGGGCTTCTCACCGCCCCCAACCCAGGCAGCTGTAGGGGAGGGGCAGGGGAAATTGGGCCCCAAACACTGGAGGAGGGAGATGTTCCCCACACCCAGGCATGGACCTGTTCTCATCTGGACCCTGCATCAAGAGCTATTACCGCGAGGGGCAGGTGGGTTCTTGCCTCCCAATTAGCCACTGCTTTCACTTCCTGAGTAAACCCCCCGCTGGCTGTAGGGGAGGTGGGGGGGGGCAGGTACAGGGCAGAGCCAGACTCCCCTGGGGCCCCTAGGAGGCACTCAGCCGGGAAGAGCTCCCCCGGAACAGCCAAGCCCCTTCCCCTGGGGGGCCTGGGGCGGGTGAGTGCGGAGCAATTCCAGCAATAATTCCGGCCTCTCCCCAGGCTGGGGGGAAAGCTCTGCCCACTTACCAGGGAGTGAGGAGGGAGCCAGGAGGGGCGCTCCGAGGCTCAGAGTCCTCCCCATCCTCTGCCTCCCCAGGTCCTCCTCAGCCTCCAGCTGGACTCTCCCCGGGCTGGGCTGAGCCTCCTCTCCGCAGCTCCCGATCTCCGCCCAGAACGCCCACCATGGGGACACCCACCAGGATGTCCAGGAGGAAGTCACACCTGCTGCTGCTGGTCGCTGTGGCCCTCGTCTCCTCTCCAGGTAGGAGAGCTCCTCTGGGCTCCAAGGCCCAGCACGATGATTATACCGCTCTGTCATTGCTATTATTTTAGTGATGACTTCAGAAATCGTTGACTCTGCCTTTTTCCTTGCTAAAATTTTCCCATTTGCGGCTCTTCCCTTCCCTTCGAGGTGAGAAGGAACGTGTCTCCACCGTAATAGAGATGAAAGCAGCACGATCCACAGAGGGTGAGGCGTGCCTTGGGCCACACAGCAAGATTGTGGCGCTCTCAGACCTCCGTGATCTTGTCTTTGAGCTGAGCCCCCTAAGGAGCTGTGCTGTCCTGTAATAGGGTAGCCACAGCCACATGGAACTATTCAAACCGAGATGAAATTAAATTCTACAATTAGTCTTTCAGTTGTACAAGCCACGTTTCAAGGGCTAATAACCATGTTGGATAGCACAGATGACAGACATTTCCATTGCCACAGAAAGTTTTATTGGATCGTACCGCTCTAGCATCCTGTCACATGAGGAGACAGGGATCGATACCACAAAATGCTAGGAGGGCTCCCCAGGGCCCCGCTGCAGCCTGACGGACGGACTGAGGGCAGGACCCGAGAAGACATGAGACAAAGCGGGGGTGGCTGAGGCAGAAGGCCGGGGGTAGCCAAGCAAGAGTTCTCATGCCAGGGCTGCCGTGGGGTAGGAGGTAGGGAGAGCATGGGAGGGAGGCCGGCAGAGGAGGGCTGGCCGGCCCCTGGGGAGCACGTGGGGAAGGAGGTGCTGGAGACCCAGCCTTTCCGGGAAGCGGAGGGAGGTCCCCCACTGCTCGGAGGGGCCTATTGGGACCACCACTTGGCCTCTCTGTCCTGACCCCTGGCCCAGACCCATAGATGCTTTTTTTCTCTATAAAGATGTCCACGGGAGAAAGAGCCCTCATCCTCTTCCCTCCCTCTGCCCCCCCTACCCCGTTCCAGAGCACGTTTTAAGTTCTCTCTCCGTCTCACCCGGGGAGGATTCCACTGGCACAATTTCAGATGCTCTCATTACCTCCTAACTGCCTCCCAGGCCTGCACCCAGATCCCTGAGGCTGCAGGGAAACGGGGTTGACCCAGAGGCCCGATGGAGCCTCCCAGCACCCTCACCCCAGGGCAGGGACAGAGCAGCTGCTGGGCGGGGAACCAGCTGCACAGAGCAGGAGACAGCCACCCCCAAGACAGCAGAGGAGAGGCATGGGAGGGAGGTCGTCAGCACTGCCCCTTCCCACTGGGGACCGCTCAGGCTGGGGCCACAATACCTGAGGCCCGGGTGTGGGCAGCGGCTGGACTTTTAGACCTAGAGATGCAGGAAGGCCCAGGGAGATGGGGGGACCCCATCCCCGCATGGAACATCCATCACTGGCTCTCCCCCTCCCGGAAAGCTGTCTCCACTCACTACCTGCTCTGGAGAAGCGGCCGTGGGTTCCAGGTACCCAGGCCAGAAAAGGCGGCCAGGAGGCCCCTCCACGTTCTCGGTGCTCCTGCCCCTTCCTCCGGGCTTCCAGATGGCCATGTTTGGGGGTGCAGAGTTGCCAGGACAGGGAATCCGCATCAGATAGGATATGAAACACGGGCAGCAAGGGAGGGGGTGTGTGTGTGTGTGTGTGTGTGTGAGTGCATGAGTGCCGCCTCAGAGGAAGGTGTGGGATGAAGGAGAGTGTGTTTGTGGATGTTTAAGAGGGTGCCAATGCCAGCGAGTTGTTGCCTGGACCGGGTGCTGCATTTGGGGGGATGACGGATGCGTGTGGAAAGCCTTCCAGCAAGAGTGATGGCTCCCGGCCCCAGCTGCCCTCCAGAAGGAGCACCCACGCGGCACCTCCGGGTGAGGTGGGGGAGGACAGGGCCTCGGAAGGCTCTGATGGGAACCAGGGAAAGAATCACGGCCGCTGTGGCTGAGGACAAGGGCCACGGGTGCAGCTGGCCGGGCTCCGAATCCCCCCCCCCCCCGATCCGCTCCTCCTAGCTGTGCAATTTGGGGCAAGTTCCTGAACTTTCCTACATCTCAGTTTCCACCTGAGGGAAGTAAGGAAATGTCAGTGCCTGTCTCGTAAAGTGGTTAGGTGAGGAAATACAGAGCGTGGCATCCGATCCAGAGTAAGCACTCAGTAAAAATCCCCTGTTTTTACCAGTATGAATGTGTGTGTGTGTGTGTAAATAAGCACACGCAGACGTTTGTAGCTGGGCGTGCGTGGGCACAGATGTGTGCATGAATGTGTTTCTGACTACGGGAGTTGCTCAGAGAGGTGTGTGTGTGTGTGTGCGCGCGCGTGTGCGCGCGCAAGCGCACATGTGTGCATGTAAGGAAGTGTGTGTATGTAAGGAAGTGTGTGTGGGCGAGACATGTGGGTGGACACTGGGCCAAGGGTGCGTATGTGGCTGAGTGCAGAGGACAAAGCTTTTTCCGGAAGAAAGCCAGTCTCAAAGCCTCAGTGCACCCCAGGCCCCCTCACCACCCCCTGCCATCCCCAGAGTTACTGGAAGCGCTTATGACACGAGGTGGCTCCCAGCAGCCCGGCCGCCTCCGCCAGCCCTCCTTCCCTGCCCGTTGGGGCCGTCCCAGCTGGA
The DNA here is from genome assembly GCF_963455335.1 of Martes martes. Taxonomy (NCBI): domain Eukaryota; kingdom Metazoa; phylum Chordata; class Mammalia; order Carnivora; family Mustelidae; genus Martes; species Martes martes. Next base: position 25,473,684 of record NC_137903.1, on the reverse strand, counting down.
GCAGGGGTCCCTACCCTCCACCACCATCATTAACTTGGGATTAAGCGGGGCTCTCCAACCGAGAGGATGCTGGCACCCCGGCTGCCGGCCTCTGAGGCCTGGGGCGGCGGGGAGGGCGATGGGGGATGCCATTTCAGGGAGCCCTGCCTCCTTCCTCATTCGGAGAGCTGCTTAACAGCTGCCCTCCTCCCCCAGGGTCCAGGGCTGGGCCTCAGCTGTGGCACGGGAGGGTGCTTCCCCCACCCCTGGAACAGGCCAGCAGCTGGATGCCCTGGGAGAGGAGGCACTAATTGGTTAGTGGGGATCCTCCCCACCCACCAAGGAGGGCCTGAAACCAGCTGCATTGAGGGGTAGGAGCCAATTAGGGGTGGCCTGGCTCCTGCCCGACACCACAGAGGCAAAGCATGACGGGCCCCACGAGTGAGCAAGCAGAGCCCCCGTGAGAAGGCAGGTGTGAAACACCGCCCTCTGTTCCTCCGTGTCCCCTGCCCTGCTGACATGGAACAATGGGGGCCGGAGAAAGAGGCATCCGCCCCAGCAGGGGGCCGGGCACGAAAACTCCAGTTGCACCAGCAACACCCACGTGCTCAACAAACTCCGGAGACCCGGGTCTATACCTGCGTGTGCCACAGACTTGCCTTGTGACCACAAGAGAGTCATGCTGTCTCCAGGGCCTCTCTTTCTTTAATTGTCATACCGGAACGGTATAAAAACGCCCCCCGAAGCTACCTGCATGCCCATCCCATAAACCTTTCCTTCTCCCCCTACCCTCCACCCTGCCCCATGCTTGGGTCCCGCAGATATTTCCAGAGCACACAGCCTGGGCCAGACTGAACCCTTTTCCAGACCCTGGGTGGTGAGTTCGTATTCTTTCCATTTCACAGGTAAAGCTGTTGAGGCTCAGAAGGGCTCTGTCACAGCCAGTAAGAGGCCAAGAGCCGGAGCATGTGCCATGGGCCCAGAAGGACCATCAGGCCCCAGGGACACACATCCTCTCCCCGTCTCTTGGGCCGATGACTTTCCAGCCTCTCATACCTACAGATCAGCTCCCTCTGCCCCGAGGGCCCCTGCCTCTAGCTGTCTTCTCAGCTCTCATCACCTTGTCCTATCCTCCTCTGTCTCCCTCCCTGGACTGCAGGCCCCTCAAGGAAGAGGGACTGTGTCTTATTCATTTTTGCAACATGGTCTGGTCTGGTGTTAGGCACACAGCAGGTGCTCAATACCTGAGTGTGGGAGGGGTGATTTACTCAACTAACTTGGCCAACGGGGGCCTGCCCGGCCTGCTGAAATTCAAGTTTCAATTAATTAAAATGAAAGAAAAATTAAAACTGGATTCCTCGGCTGCACTGGCCACATTTGGAGGGCCTGAAGGCTGGGGCTCGTGGCTACGATATTGGGCGGTGCAGAAAATGGCATCTTGCCATCCTCGCAGACCGTCCTGTGGGACAGCACTGCCCTACTGGGCCCTAGGCCCTGAGGCCTCTGGTGGTGTCCCCCATCTACAGCTCGGAGTTCAGCCCGGGGATCCCCGGCCACCTTTGGGCCAGTCTTCGAAGATCAACCCCTCGGCCTGCTATTCCCAGAGGAGTCCACGGAGGAGAAGGTGACGCTGGCGTGCCGTGCCCGGGCCAGCCCTCCAGCCACCTATAGGTGAGCCCCCCACCGCGGGCACTGGAGGCCCCTGGAGGCCATGCAGCACAGCCCTGCCCCCAGGCTGGGTGCGGCCAAGTGGGACTCAGGAGGGTCCCCATCTGCCCCCCGCTGCAGGTGGAAGATGAATGGTACAGAGATGAAGCTGGAGCCCGGCTCCCGCCACCAGCTGGTGGGGGGTAACCTGGTCATCATGAACCCCACCAAGGCCCAGGACGCCGGCGTCTACCAGTGCCTGGCCTCCAACCCAGTGGGCACCGTCGTCAGCAGGGAGGCTGTGCTCCGCTTCGGCTGTGAGACCCATGGAGGGCTGCACTTCGGGGGAGGGCCAGTGGGGGCTGGGAAGAGTGTCCAGAAAGGGCAGGGACTATGTCCCATGGAGGCCGGGCTGGGGAGAGGCCCCCAGTCTTGGTGGACGGCGCCCGAGTGCCCGGTCTTTACCTCCAGTTCTGCAGGAATTCTCCAAGGAGGAGCGAGACCCGGTGAAAACCCACGAAGGCTGGGGTGTGATGCTGCCCTGTAACCCGCCCGCCCACTACCCAGGTGAGCCGGGCCCCTGGCCCACGGTTAGACAGCAGGGACCTCCAGCCACTCAGGGGTGGAGTAAAAGATGGTGAGGGGCCCTTGGGAACACAGACCCCCTGGCTCCCCAGCCCAAAATGATTTTGTGTTTCCTTCACGGATCTGTCATTTTCTAGCTCTGGGCCCCCTCCCCTGCCTTCAGACTGGGAGCACCCCAAGAGCAGGAGCAAAGCCACATTTTTTTCCCTAGGGCTCCCCTCAGTCCCATCTTGGAGCCCAGAGCCCTGGGGTCTAGGTCTAGAGATCCCCACCTGCACGCCGAGGGTCCCCCCATGGCTGCCCCACCAGCCTAGCACCCCGTGGTTTCCTCAAACTCCCCATGTCCTCTATATAGGCCTGTCCTACCGCTGGCTCCTCAACGAGTTCCCCAACTTCATCCCGACGGACGGGCGTCACTTCGTGTCCCAGACCACGGGGAACCTGTACATTGCCCGGACCAACGCCTCAGACCTGGGCAACTACTCCTGTCTGGCCACCAGCCACATGGACTTCTCCACCAAGAGCGTCTTCAGCAAGTTCGCTCAGCTCAACCTGGCTGCGGAAGGTCAGGGTCGGGGGGGCATGGTGGGGAGCAGAGAGCTGGAACGGTCAACGGACATTGGGAAAAGAGGGTTCCCCTCAGAGGTTGGGAAGGGGGCTCACAGAGCCCAGGGTCTGGGGCCTGGACCCCTGGGTCCTCCTGCTGCAGGGCCCCAGACCCTTGCCCAGGCCCCCGGGGTCGGGGGGACAGGGGTCAAGAAGGAGTCTGCTCTGAGCCGTGCTGCAGTTCTAAGCCCACTAGCACCTGGCCCGCATCACTTGCATCTGGTCGGCAAACTCCCTCTCTCCCCAGATCCCAGGCTCTTCGCACCCAGCATCAAGGCCCGGTTCCCTGCAGAGACCTATGCGCTGGTGGGGCAGCAAGTCACCCTGGAGTGCTTCGCCTTTGGGAAGTGAGTGGTGGAGGAGGGAGGGGGCAGGCCAGGGCGCACCTTGTCAGAGCCCCTTGGGGGCCCGCAGGACCCCAGGGAGAGGGCAGGCAGGGTCTAGTAGAGAGGGGGCAGTGGGTAGGGACCACCCCTCACTGAGCACGGTCTCTCTGAGCGAAGCATCATGATGCCAGGGGCCTGACACACACTGGGCGCTCCCAGCAAGAGGGCACGGGCTCAGGGGACAGCCTGGGCAGCACTCCAGGCTGCAGGCAGGGAGCGCCATGCACGAACCCCAACCTGGCCTGCCTGGTTCAAGTCCCGGTTCCGTCCCTGGCTGGCTGTGAGGCTGTGGGTAAACTACTTAACCTCTCTGTGCTTCTGCGTCCTCATTTGTACATGGAAACCGTCATAAAAAGTACCTGCATCACAGGGTTGTTCCGAGGATTAAGTGGGTTAACACACGTGACATGTCTAGAACAGTGCCTGGCATTTAGTGAGCGTTCTATGCATGCTGACATTTCTCTCTCTCTCTCTCTCTTTTAAGATTTTATTTATTTATTTGACAGAGAGAGAGAGATCACAAGTAGGCAGAGAGGTAGGCGGAGAGAGAAGGGGAAGCAGGCTTCCTTCTGAGCAGAGAGCCTGATGCAGGGCTTGATCCCAGGACCCTGGGATCATGACCTGAGCTGAAGGCAGGGGCTTTAACCTGCTGAACCACCCAGGCACCCCTGACAGTTCTCTTTTTATAAAAATTGCAATAGAAATCCTGCTCTCCCAGAGAAAGGACTCCTGCAGCAGGGCTAAGCAAATAGCAGGTCCTCAACAAATGTTGGGAGAACAGTGTGATTTGCACACTGGTTCCGTTTCCTCATGTCTCCTGTGGATACCCAGGATGTCCCTGTTTTGTGAAAAGCTATTGGGCTTCCAGAAAATTCATATTTAAAGCATGTGGGGGCCACCTGGTTGGCTCAATCCGTTAGGTGTCTGACTCTTGATCTCAGCCCAGGTCTTGATCTCAGGGTCCTGGGTTTGAGCCCCATATTGGGCTCCACACTGGACATTGGGTGTGGAGCCTATAAAAAAAAAAGTACATGGAAGATTAATATATTTACCTTTTCAGACTCACTGATATCTTAGTCCGTTTTAGTACACAAGTTACTAATAAGTAGAGCCCTTTTGAAAAGTAAAGGCAAGGTCTGTTGGGGAGGGGGGAAAGGGGACCCATAGAGCCCCAGGTCACAGGCCACTGCTGAGGAAGGCCGTCCCAGAAGAGGCTCAGTGGCCAGTGCAGGGTGGGGGCAGGGAGGGCAAGCCAGCTTCAGGGTACAGACCACAAGGAAGGTTACTGGTGTCGCAATACTGCAGGGGAGAGGAGAGGAGAGGAACCCTACTTTCTGCTTCTCCCCTGCCTGAGCTCTGAGCCTACCTGGGAGAGGCCCCGCCCTCCCCCCTTGCCTCTCTCCCTCCGGCCTCCTCCCCATCCCCACCTGCCCAGGACCTCAGGAGGGCGGGAGAATCTGCAGGTATAAGGGAGTCTGCCTAGCGCAGCCCACCGGCTCTGGCTTTGTCTTCTCTGCCAGCCCCGTGCCCCAGATCAAGTGGCGCAAAGTGGACGGCTCCTTGTCCCCGCAGTGGGCCACCGCCGAGCCCACCCTGCAGATACCCAGCGTCAGCTTCGAGGACGAGGGCACCTATGAGTGTGAGGCGGAGAACTCCAAGGGCCGCGACACCGTCCAGGGCCGCATCATCGTGCAGGGTACACAGCGGGGACACCCCCTCCCCCTGCCTTCACTCTTGCCCCCTAGGAAGCAGATCCGAAAGTCAGGGAGGGGACCGGGTGGCCCCTGGCTTAAGCCTTCCCGCCCCAGGATTGCACTGGGTGTGGAAACAGAAGAAACACACGCTCAGAGCCTCACTCAGGGGTGCAGAGAGCACATGGAAGGCTTTGGAATGCTTTTAAGTTGCTCAAACAGCCCCGACACAGACGCCAAGGACCAACTTTCTTCAGGCTGCTTCTCCCGCGACCGTGTTGTGGAATGCCGAAGGCGCCCTCTGCTGTCTGTCACAGGAACTGTAGCCCTGAAATCCGGGTCCATCGTAAGCAGGAGGCTCCTCCCAGCTCATCCCAGGCCTTTCTCTCTCTCGCTGCCGCAGCTCAGCCCGAGTGGCTGAAGGTGATCTCAGACATGGAGGCTGACATCGGTTCCAACCTGCGTTGGGGCTGTGCGGCGGCTGGCAAGCCCCGGCCCACGGTGCGCTGGCTGCGGAACGGGGAGCCTCTGGCCTCCCAGGTAGGAGACTGGGGGCTTCCCACACATCAGCTGTGCTCAGCTCATCCGGTTCCCTCACCTTCCGGACTTTGCTCCCTGACTCTGCACCACCATGGGCAGTCTCTCTGGGACTATGAAGGCACCAGGGGCCGGATGGTTCTAGGTGCTTATTTCCACCCCAGATTCGTATGGCCACAGGCTGGTCACCTGGATAGAGTCCTGACTGAAGGGCCCAGAGACCTGGATCCAGGCACAACTGAGTCACAAAATCACTGTGTGGTCCTGAGTAGGTCACCATGTCCCTCTGGCTTCAGTGTGCTAATATCCAGGGGCCCAGGGGGGACCCGAGCCCTGGGATTCCGGGAGGTCCTGAGATGGGACTGCAGACAAATAAGTCCCCTCGACAGGGGAGGGGTGGGAGTGGCAGCCTAGTGTCTCTACTGCACCACCCCCTCACGCCCCGCCCCTGCTCTCTTTGGCACAGTCCCGTGTGGAGGTGCTGGCTGGGGACCTGCGCTTCTCCAAGCTGAGCCTGGAGGACTCCGGCATGTACCAGTGTGTGGCAGAGAATAAACACGGCACCATCTACGCCAGCGCCGAGCTGGCCGTGCAAGGTACGGGCCCAGGGAGGCAGGGGACGTCGGCAAGGACACGCAGACGGGGGCTTTAAGCCTTCTGAACGGAAGTGTTTCTAAACACACAAAGGCAAGGGGCAGCTTCCCTTCGTTTTCCAATGGCTCTGGAGCAGAACAGAGGGATCGAAGAAGGGAGATGAGACACTCAATTCCAAGCTTCCAGAAGACGGGTCTCTGGCTTGTACCATGTCTGGCACGATTACGGTTAAGTGTTGGTTGCCACAAAAACAAGGGGGCAAAAATCACTGGCAACCAACTCAGTTAGATTTGTGTTCAAACCAGCCCTGTCCACTGTGCGACCTTTGACAACTTAATCTCTTTGTGCCTCGGTTTCTTGATGTATAAAAGGTGTGCAATAAAAGTCCTACCCTTGTGTGGCTGTTTGGAAGAGGAAATGAGATAGAGGTAAAGCAGAGAGGACCCGGCCCTCACCGAACAAGTGTCCAGTGAATGTCAGCTGGTGCTAGTGTTCTTAGTTATATGATTTGAGCTCTTGGGGTCTTGGTTTTCTCATCTGTAAAATAGGTATAGTGATACCTACCTTGTCAAGTTGTAGTGAGCTTAACTAAGGCTCGTTTGTTTATTCGTTCCTTCAACCAATATTTATTTATTCAACACCTCTAAGGAGTGAACATGAAAGATAAGGTCTCTGCCTTCCAGTATCCTACAATCCAGTGGAGAGTGAGGGACAATCACAAAATCATGTAATTAAATAATTTTGGACAGCCGTAAGAAAATTACGGTATTAAGAAACCAGCAGAGAGGTAGGAGGATGGTGGGCCAGTTAGATAGGGTGGCTAGACCTCTCAGAGGAAGTCACATTTGGAGTGTGACCTGAGTGTTAACAAGCAGCCAGCCATGCAAAGATCTGAGGGATTTTTTTTTTTAAGATTTTATTTATTTATTTGACAGAGAGAGATCACAAGTAGGCAGAGAGGCAGGCAGAGAGAGAGGAGGAAGCAGGCTCCCTGCTCCCTGCTGAGCAGAGAGCCCAATGCGGGGCTCGATCCCAGAACACTGGGATCATAATCTGAGCCAAAGGCAGAGGCTTTAACCCACTGAGCCACCCAGGCGCCCCAATCTGAGGGATTTTTTAATCGAAATGTATGGCCAGTGCAAAGGCCCTGAAGCAGGAAAATCTTCGGTATCCTCAAAGGAGAGAAAATGGCCCAGATGATTGGAGCATAATAAATGAAGGAGAGAGGGGCACCTGGGTGGCTCAGTCGTTAAGCGTCTGTCTTTGGCTCAGGTCATGATCCCAGGGTGCTGGGATCAAGCCCTGCATTGGGCTCCCTGCTCGGTGGGAAGCCTGCTTCCCCCTCTCCCTCTACCTGCTACTCCGCCGGCTTGTGCTCCCTCTCTCTCTGTCAAATAAATAGATAAAAATTCTTTTAAAAATAAAATAAAGCAAATCAATGAAGGAGAGTGGCGTGAGAGGTGGGTGGAGAGGGGGGGTCGTGTCTGTGAGCCCTTGTGACGGGCTGGGACTTCCTCTTGAGTGTGTTCAAGTTTCTCCCAAGACATGCCAGCCCGCAGAGTGGAGGAGGAGATTGGAGAAAGAAAGTGCGAACACAGGAAGACGGACTAGGGGGTGTTCAGTAGTTCTGCAGGAGATTCGGTGGCTTGGCCCAGCATGGGGGTAGTTGGGGGGCGGTGACCAGCAGGGGCTTGACTCTGGGTGTATTTTGGCAGTGGTGCTGCCGCAAGTCACTCACGGATTGGCCTCAGCAGATACGTAGAGTGTGTAGCGTGGAGCCAGGGGACCTCTTCATCTAGGCAGTGTTAGGATTCCCTGGGTGACTGCAGGGCACTCCCCTCTCCTTCCAGCCCTGGCCCCTGACTTCAGGCTGAACCCCGTGAAGCGTCTGATCCCTGCGGCCCGCGGCGGAGAGATCGCTATCCCCTGTCAGCCCCGGGCGGCTCCGAAGGCCGTGGTGCTCTGGAGCAAAGGCACTGAGATTTTGGTCAACAGTAGCAGGTACAACCCCTCCTCCACCCGAACCAATCCCTGGTCCTCCTCACCCACTGTGCAGGCGAGTCCCCTTCCCGTGATGACGACAGTGTGACCCTAGGTTGGCCAGATCTGCTTTGTTCCTGCTGCAGAGTCACTGTAACTCCGGATGGCACCTTGATCATAAGAAACATCAGTCGGTCGGATGAAGGCAAATATACCTGCTTTGCTGAGAACTTCATGGGGAAAGCCAACAGCACGGGCATCCTCTCTGTGCGAGGTGAGGGGCAGACGGCAGGTGGCTCAGCTGCCACAGGGTGCCTGTCCCTCCTCGCCACCATGCTGTTGTGTTCCCACCTTCCTCCACGTTCGGTGTTGAGGCTATCCTGGGACTGGACTTCGTTTGGGACCACCCCCTTGCCACCATCCAGAATCTACTCCTGCCTCCCTCTCGCATACTCGTGAGGCTCCTGGGAGGTCAAGATCCTGCTGGCCATGCTGCCTCTTCTCTTCCTTGGGGCTTAGGGACCAAGGCTCTCACCCTGCCCTGCTGCCCCTGCCTGGGCCTCTTCCCTCTCCATCCACCCAGAGATGTTGTTTCTCTTGGCAGATGCAACCAAGATCACCCTAGCCCCCTCGAGTGCGGACATCAACTTGGGGGATAGCCTGACCCTGCAATGCCACGCCTCCCACGACCCCACCATGGACCTCACCTTCATCTGGACCCTGGATGACTTCCCCATCGACCTCGATAAGCCCGGGGGTCACTACCGGAGGGCCAGCACGGTAAGGCCTGAAGCCAGACAACACTTAGCTCCTCCCTCCTTCTGGACAGACAGGGGATTCAAGATGTCCTTAACCGTGACTACCCCAGAGCCTTTCCCCACTCCCTGAGGAACGCCATGCTGGCAAGCTATCCTAGGATTCAGAGGAACCTTCCTTAGATGGGCAGTTAGATGCCCTTCCTTAGATGGGCAGTTCCCTGGATCCCACCTGAAGATGACACATTTAGAAGAGGGTTAGGGACAAACCTGGAATGCCAGGCGCCCAGCAAGGCTCCCTCCCATCCTGACCCCAATGCAAATGACATCATCAGCTTGGACCATGGTTGACTGTCTCCATAACAAACTATTGTTCAGTCCTGTGGTACTAAGAGAGGAGAAGCGGATTCCTTCCACTGAACAATCCAAAACCCCGAGATGCTGATGGGTCCATGGACATGATGGAGCAGGAGACTCCGAGCCCCACCTCATGCCTCACTGCACTAGCCGAGGTCCCCTCCTCTGACCTGCCCCCCCCCACACTTTCTGTCCCCCATGTGCAGAAGGAGACAGTTGGGGATCTGACCATCCTGAACGCCCAGCTGCGTCACGGCGGGAAGTACACGTGCATGGCCCAAACGGTGGTGGACAGTGCGTCCAAGGAGGCCACAGTACTGGTCCGAGGTGATGGGGTTTCCCACCCCGCACCTGCCCCCCACTCCCTCAGAGGCCGGCTGGGCTCTTCTGACCTGCGCTCCCTAACTCCCCTCCTCTCCCAGAAAGATGTGGGGGAAGGGCTTCTGAGAGAGAAGGGCTTCTAAGTCCCCAGAGCCGGAGCCAAACTTATCCCACGGTTTTTTGAAGGTTCTAAATAGAATATTCCTTCTCCAAAGCTACAATTTTAAAAATCCCCTTCCTAAGACTGGAGAACTCAGCTGAGGCCAGCAGTTTTCAAAGCCTGGTGGTGGCAGGCTTTGAAATCTATACACATCTCTGCACGAAGGCCTCTGTGAGTCCCTCTAGCCTGGGACACATCGCTCCAACGTCCCAGACCCCATGTGCCACTCACTGCTGTCCCCATTCCTGGCCCTCACCCCCATGCGTGTTTAGTGCGCCCTCTGCTGCCCCCTTCTGGGTATTGCACCAGCCCCAGCTTGCCTGAAGGAAACTGGCTCAAATTTGGAACAACTGAGTTCTGACTCCCTGTGCTCTGACCCGCTGGTGCAGGTCCACCAGGTCCCCCAGGAGGTGTGGTGGTGAGGAACATTGGCGACACCACCGTCCAGCTCAGCTGGAGCCGAGGCTTCGACAACCACAGCCCCATTGCCAAGTACACCCTGCAAGCCCGCACTCCACCTGCTGGGAAGTGGAAGCAGGTTCGCACCAGTAAGTGTGAGGCTCCACCCAGGTCAGTGCTGATAAGGCCTGGCTGAGCCTGGAACTTCAGAAAGGGACAGGCTTAGGTCCTCTACCGGCAGGGAGTTCCCTGGCCTTTGGGGGAGGCAGTCCCATGGGCTGCAAGAGAGTGGGAAGAGGGCTGGAGAAGGCAGCGCTCAGTCTGTGTCCTTGGAACCACCATCTCTGGAGTTCCCACTGATGCACACAGCATCAACAAATGTCCTGGGGTAGGGAGGTCTACTAGTTTTCCCATCCTTTCTCAAAGAGGTGCTGAGCATTGAGTATGGTAGGCACCACCATGAGGGCCGGATACAAGGTGAGTCAGGCCTAGCCCCTGCCCTTTCCATATCGACTAACCAGTGCCAGCACACTGATTCTGGGTCCCTTACAGATCCCGCCAACATCGAGGGCAACGCTGAGACCGCCCAGGTGCTGGGCCTCACGCCCTGGATGGACTATGAGTTCCGGGTCTTAGCCAGCAACATCCTGGGCACTGGGGAGCCCAGTGGGCCCTCTAGCAAAATCCGGACCAAGGAAGCAGGTCAGAGTCCTGGGGGTCCCAAAGAGAAGTAATGTCAGGGCACAGCCCTCCTAGAAGGGAACCCCCGGGGAGGAGCAATAACGGAAGTTCCCACCCTGCTCACCAGGGTTCAGACTCTAACAGATGAGAAAGGGACACAGTCAGGGTAAGGCCCCTGCTCCGCGCGACGGACTCTGCCCTGGGCCACAGCCTGGGCCTGTGGGGGCTGGAAGAACCATCCAGTCCAAACTCCTCATTTTAAAAAAATGGGTCAACCTTACAACTGCATGTGAATCTACGATGATCTCAAAATAAAAGGTTTAAGTGAATTTTTTAATGGAAAAATCAAAGTCTGGAGAAGAGTCTGGACTTGAACTCAGGACCATGGCGGGGTAATGGGCAGATGTCCTTCCTGGTAGTGCATGAGCTGCTGAAATCAGTTAATGAGGAAGGTGTGTGTGTGTGTGTGTAGGGAAGCAGTGTCTCTAAATCCTTTAGAGCAGGCGGAATGTACAAGCTTCCCTGAAAGGCAGGTGGTGTCACATCTTGAGAGGGGAAGGAAGGAGAGAGAAGCCAGGAGGCGCACCTGCCCACCCAGATTTTCACAGCTGAAGGTCCAAAATGAGAGCCTTGGGGTCCTGCAACGGGCAACATGGAATCAGGACCCCGTCTCCCCTTCCCCACCCACCCAGGCTTCCCGCCTCCCATGTGTAGTAAGGGTCTGCCTTCTTACGTCCTTTAAACACGGCTTTCCATAAGCCCCAGGCTAATTCTCCAATCAGTCAACATTTTTAACTGGCACCTCTCCAGAGTAAAGAATTCCAGGAAAAGCCCTTTCTTTGGTTGAACTTCTTGGAGAGACAAATGAAGGGAGGGGAGTGATCTCCTTCATTCTGGTATCCCAGGTGTGGGTGAGCAAAAGACAACCAGGATGCAGAATTAAGACGATGGGCTTTGAAATCAGAAGAGTTGAGTTCAAATTTGAACTGTGCTATTTATTAGCTGTGTGACCTTAGGCAAGTCACTTAACTGCTCTGGGCCTTGGTTTTTCTACTTGACAAGGGTGATGAGAACGCCCAGCTCACAGGATCACATGGGCAGTGTGGTTAAGCACCCCTTGCACATTACAAGGCCCTAAGCTCCTGGCATCAGAACCAAGTGATAAGTTTCCCATTGCTGGATTCTCTGTAGAACTCTTTTGACGCCCAGCCAAGTTACCCCCTGCCAAGATTCCTGATCTAATTAAATAGAGTCTTGTTTTAATATCAGCTTTGTTGAATACTAGAGACAATTAGGAAATTAAATCTGCCATGGAGAAAAAAATCATAATAAAACCCCCTGCAACCCAAAAGAATTTTTTTTTCATTAACTGCAGTTCCAGATTATTTATTCCCCTCGTTTTAGAGCAAACTGGAGTAGGTTTCTGTTATTTAGTTTAAACGGACGGGAGAGAAGACGACAAAGATCATTTGTGGAGCAGCGACTATGACGGAGCAAGGACTGGTACACGAGCTGGGCACCGTCGTCCTTGATTTTATTCTTCTTAGAGCCCTTGGAGAGAAACATTATTATCCTTATCTTACTGAGAGGGGAATCAGGCTCAGAGAGGTTAAGTAACTTGCCCAGGGACACACAGCTAGTAAGTGGCAGAGGTGGGACCTGATGTCAGGTCTCCCTTGACTCCAGAGCCCACATCCAGAGGTCCTGTTGGAGGACAAAACTAGGGCCAGTGTGAAGGGGTGTCCCCATGCGTCTGCTGCACAGACACAGGCGCAAGGCTGCTGCCCCGTCACTACACATTCACCAGCCACATCTGTGTCCCTTGGCCCTGACAGCCCCCTCGGTAGCACCCTCGGGACTCAGCGGAGGGGGTGGAGCCCCTGGAGAGCTCATCGTCAACTGGACGGTAAGCTGCAGGGACAGAGGCAGAACTGTGCCTCCAGCTCTCTGGAGGGACAAATCCTGCCCAGCCACCCCCCCATCCCCACTCATCTCCAGATTGCGCCGCATGTAGAGAGGACCCAGACTGAGCCGCTGTGCAGCCCCGACCGGGGTGGATGGCACCCCCTTCCCTCCCCTCGCGTCCACTGCAGGAGAAGCCCCGAGCCCCGGGGCTGGCCCTCTTGGGCGAGGCTGGGGTGGGGGGCGCGGAGGCCGGGCAGGGAAACGCACGGCGGCCCCTCGCCCACGCCACGCTCTCGCCCCCCAGCCCATGTCGCGGGAGTACCAGAACGGAGACGGCTTCGGCTACCTGCTGTCCTTCCGCAGGCAGGGCGGCAGCGGCTGGCAGACCGCCCGCGTGCCCGGCGCCGACGCCCAGCACTTCGTCTACAGCAACGACAGCGTCCGGCCCTACACGCCCTTCGAGGTCAAGATCCGCAGCTACAACCGCCGCGGGGAGGGGCCCGAGAGCCTCACGGCACTGGTGTACTCGGCTGAGGAAGGTGGGCCACCTGTCCGTGGGGTGTGCGGGGGAGGACGCAGCCCACACCGCAGCGCAGTTCCACGTGGGGACGGGGCGGGGGCGACAAGAGGGCACCTGGCCTCATTCCCTGGCTACCCCGTCTCCTCGCAGGCCTGGGGGAAGGGGAGGGAGGCTCCATGGGAAGAGAAGTGGCCTGGGGGAGGCTGTGGGAACCCCCAGGTGACCTTCTCCAGGGCCCTGGGTTCTCAAAAATCCTAAGCAAGGGCAGGCCCCCGTTGGCAGCTTCTCTGTAGGACATGGGGAGGCCCTGGGGAATCAAAACCCCTTCTGTATCGGTCCCCAGAGCCCAGGGTGGCCCCTACCAAGGTCTGGGCCAAGGGGGTCTCCTCCTCAGAGATGAACGTGACCTGGGAACCTGTGCAGCAGGACACGAACGGCATCCTCCTGGGGTACGAGGTGAGCACTGCCCTGGGTCCTGGGACCGGAAGGGGGGCTGGGGGCACCTCACAGCTCGCTAGTCGCTCCTGCTGGGATTACTCATTCACTGAGGTGGGGAACTGCTGTCGTCGTGCAGCCCTGGGGAGGTAGCCTGAGCCAAGTCCCTCCCCAGGTCCAGAGCGAAAGACTGACCTGTGGATAGACTTCAAGTTCAGTGCTTGCCTAGAGCCAGCCCTGGAAGCTGGGGGAGCCCCACAGGTTCCGGAAGGGACATGGCCTGTCCCTTTCACACCAGAGCCCAGTTAGCTAGCATCGTCAGCCTGCGGAGGAGAGCACGGCCCCCTCCTCGTGCCCGTTGGTCGTCCTGCCCCTGGGAACGGTGGCCCCGGCAGTTTCCGGCCTGAGCTCCGAGCCCCCAGTGACTCCACGATGGGGCACTTTGTGGAGTGGACAGAGAGCAAGACGGAGCAGTAGGAAGGGCAAGAAGGGAAAGGAGGAAATGTCACCGCCTGGGGGGAAGGATCAGGCGAGCATACGGGCGAGGTTGGACGTTCCATTCCAGCAGCCTTAGCTCTGGGTCTGAGCACAGTGGGACAGGCAAGCCGCACTGAGGGGGTAACACCAAAGTGTCCTTAATGTGGACGAATATTTAACCGGTCCTGCTAATATGATGATGGTTTGCATCTTTACCGGGTAGCCGCCGTCATCAGCTCGCCGGTGGGGGTGGGGACTGCTTTGCAAGTACAGACGCTCGTTTCATATCCTTCAGCACAGCCCCCTAGGATCCCCGAGAGAACTCAGTGCGGTTGGGTTCCCGCAGCCCCTCATCCCCGGGTGGAGTCTGTGCCCAGCCCCGCGCGTCACCTGCCCCCTCCCCGCCTCATTCCACCCAAGTCTCCACGCTGCCCCTGGACCGGGCTCTCTGCTGGCCGCCAACAAGGCAGCAGCCCCCCTCCTCCATCCACCTTAGCTCACTTCCCTGGCACTTCTTCCTCCTCTCAAAGAAGAAGAGAGGCTGGGAGCCTTCTGAGTGGGTGAGTCCAGCGGTCAGATGATCCTTCTTACCCAAGGTCACCTCCTTGGTCCTCGGGTGCTCCGGCCTCCCGCCCAGTCTGCGGTAGTAACATCCCCTCACTGATCTTGCGGTTTGTCCAGAGGCTGCTGATAATAGTGGGAAGCACGTGTCCCTGCTGTCTTGGAGCACATGGCCCAGTGTCCGGGTTCTGAGACCCAAGACTGAGTCACGAGGACCAGAGGGAGCAGGAGAGGAACAGAATGTCGGTGGCCAGGGCCAGGGTCAGGGTCCCCCTGAGGTGGGGGCTTGGCTGCTGACCCTGGGGGTTCCCCTTGCCCCCTTCAGATCCGATACTGGAAGGCCGGGGACAAGGAAGCAGCCGCCGACCGAGTGAGGACGGCGGGGCTGGATACCAGTGCCCGAGTCACTGGCCTGCACCCCAACACCAAGTACCACGTGACCGTGCGGGCCTACAACCGGGCAGGCACTGGGCCCGCCAGCCCTTCTGCCAACGCCACCACCATGAAGCCCCGTGAGTCTCTCCCGAGGGTGGGAGCACCTCTAGGACCACCCACTCCCGGGCGATAAGACTAATGTTCTAGGCCACAAGCCCGGGCCTGGACAGAAACAAGGCAGCAAGACTAATGAAAATGGGGGGCACCTGTGTGGCTCCGTCGGCTAAGCGTCTGCCTTTGGCTCAGGTCATGATCCCAGGATCCTGGGATCAAGCCCCACATTGGGGTCCTTGCCTATCAGGGAGCCTGCTTTTCCTCTGCCCCTCCTCCCACTCAGGCTCCCGTTCTTTCTCTAAATAAATAAATCTTAAAAAAAAAAAAAAAAAAGACTAATGTAAATAGGGAGAACGCGTGGGATCTGAAGCATCTCTCTTCTCCAGCCTTCGGAGTTTCCTGAGGTTTGTTTCTTAGGCAGCTGTGATGGAATGTTCTGGGTGTAATGGCTGCGGGCAGACACAGAAAAAGACCGGCTAAGGCAAGGGGTTGGCTGGGGAGGAAACACTAGGAACACTTCTCAGTCTTCTCCCTCCTCCCGCAGCTCCACAGCGCCCTCCTGGCAACATCTCATGGACTTTCTCAAGCTCCAGTCTTAGCATCAAGTGGGATCCTGTGGTTCCTCTCCGAAATGAGTCTGCGGTCACGGGCTATAAGGTAAGGAAGGGCTCCAGCAGGCACCGAGTGGCCGGGCAGTGGGCCTCTGCGTTTCCAGCGGACACAGGGAGCTGCAGTGTGGAGCAAGTACGAGTCCGACGGAAGCAGAGTTCGGGATTGTTGGGGCCACAAGATACGGATAGCTTTTTTTTTTTTTTAAGATTTTATTTATTTATTTGACAGAGATCACAAGTAGGCAGAGAGGCAGGCAGAGAGAGAGAGGAGGAAGCAGGCTCCCCGCTGAACAGAGAGCCCGATGTGGGGCTCGACCCCAGGATCCTGGGATCATGACCTGAGCCGAAGGCAGAGGCTTTAACCCGCTGAGCCACCCAGGCGCCCCGATACGGATAGCTTGTAGCAGAGACAGAAGAAAGGGGCTGAAGGGAGGAGGGCGGGAAGGCAGGGCTCGAGGGGACTAGGTGAAGTCTGAGGGTCCTTCCAGCCGTAAGGAGTCTGCAAAGATGGCTCAGCTTCTTGCAAGCTATTCTCCCACCAATGAGGAGTTTAAGGGCCTGCTCCCGGTCAGCGGGCAATGGGAAGGGTGAGGACCAGCACCGAATGGGCACGTCCCGGTGCCCAGAGCTGGGGAAGAGAGAAGAACCAGCCGGTGTGAGCAAGCTCTACCTTGGCTGCCCTCCTCCCCACAGATGCTGTACCAGAACGACTTACACCCGACTCCCGCGCTCCACGTCACCAGCAGGAACTGGATAGACATTGCCGTTCCGGAAGACATCGGCCATGCCCTGGTGCAGATTCGGACCACAGGGCCTGGAGGGGACGGGATCCCAGCGGAAGTCCACATCGTGAGGAATGGAGGTGCTGTCTCTCCCCCACCCTATCCCCCAGGAGAATCAGGGTCCATGCAGATGCCTGATGAAGGAACCATTCCCACCCAAACCAACCCCAACTCAGCCAGACCCCCAGGGCACAGGGAAAGGTGGGCAGGAACCGACTGTAACTGAGTCCTAGCACTGTGCTCGCCGCCACCCCCTCCCACCCCACCCCCCCCCCATGTCCCTGAGGGCCAGGGAGGAGTGAGCTCCCTTCACCGGGTACAGGACCAGTCTTGAGACAGCAGAAGCAAAGGTCTTACAAAATGCCGTAGGAGTAGGGCTGGGAACACCTCCCAGCCCTGAAGCCACCTTCCCCGAGTCTCCTTAGCCAAGGTTTGGATCCTGTCCTGGGGGCGGGGCAGGGACAGGCTGGCCCCAAGCCCAGCGGACACAGCCCCACTTTTCCACCTGCTGGTTTCAGGCACAAGCATGATGGTGGAGAACTCTGCAATCAGCCCAACCCCGCATCCCGGCACCATCCTTTCCTCGTCGATGGCGATGCTGATCCTCGTAGGCTACCTGGAGCTCTGATCTTGGCACCCCTCCGTCTCCGCCACAGCCGGATCCCCGCCTCTGACAGACACAGCCAGCTGGCCCTGGCCCTTCCTGATGCCAAGGTGGCCCAACACTGTGCCTGAAAATGGCTGGCTTTCAGTACCTACTTTAAACAGTGCCCTTTTATGTAAGAGGTAGAATATTTCATATTCTGCCGCAGGATAGAACCCGTGCAAGGATTTTTTTTCTTTAAATCAAAAGACACCAGGCAGTAACTTCCATGATGATACTGAACCCTACGCCTGGGCCCTCTGGAGCGCCTGGACAGAAGGAACAGGCCCATGGGAAGAAGGGGGTTTGAAACCACGTATCGGCACATTGGGGAAGATGGTGCTCCTGTCCCGCAGATGGACTCCGCCGCCTGAGCAGAGTGCCTGGCCCAGTGGGAAGACACCAATGGGCCACAGTAGGATGAAACATAAACATGAATGTCCCTCAGTATAAGGATAGAGCCAGACCCAGGACCAAGAACTTCCCTACTTTCCCAAGGGGCTGCACAGCTGGACCCTGACATTGTCCTCCATGCCCCTAGGGGCCCCTGCCACATACCCAGGTGGCTGAAAACCAGTGCCCCAAAGTCCAAGGCCAGGAGCCTGAGACCCTGCAGCTCTGGGGAAGGGTCCTCCAGACTGCCGAGGGTGGGAGCTCAAAGGGGTTGAGAAGCTGGGACACCGGGTAGAAAGGGGCACCAGACTTGGCCTGAGGCACAGTCCCAAGGCAGGTGACGCTGCTGTCTTAGCCAACACTGCCAATCTGACCCTGTCACCCCCAGAGTGACAGAAGCCACCACTGGTGGCCGAGTGACTAAAGGGCTTATCTTGGGGAGGTCCCCCACTCCACCAAGACCCATCCTGCACGGCCCCTGCAGGGGGTGGGCAGGAGCCGGGAGACAGGGCTCACGCGCCCACCCTCTTCCTCCTGCTCGGCCTGCAGGCCCCGGGCCGCCACTCTCCAGCACCGACACTCGCAAGCCTGGGAGAGGAAGGTGGCATCTGTTCTGTGCGTTCTGCAGTCGGGAGTCTTCCCAGAAGGGCAAAGGATACCTGCAGCCCTGCCTGCTCCCAGGGATGCCCTGGGCCACCTGGCCAGACCTGACCCCCGGCTGCCTCCGACTGCTCTTTTGCATTTCCCCAGGAGAAAAAGGCATTAATAAATCACGCGCTCTGGGTCCATTCCCAATCACGGGACATCAGAGCTGGAGGGGGCTTTCAAGCTAGACCTGCCCCAGCCCCTCACTTTACATAGGAGGAAACGGAAGAGTGAGGGACCTCCCAAGGTCACACAGCCTGTCCTACCTTCCTATTCCGAGCTGTCTGTCCAGAGGAAGGGGGCAGCTCTGAATGGCTACGGCCTGGTTAAGAAGGTCTTCAGAAGGGCAGGGAACTATGAGGAGGTCCAGGTGGGTGATCGTAGGGTGACCGGCATGGCTGGGTCCTTCGCCAGGAGGCAATGGTCCTTCGCCTTCTAGGCCAAGCTTCTGCCAGGCCCTGGACATGCGGTGCTGGCTTGAAGCCTCCTGCTGCCTTTACCGTTGCTCCAAGTAAAGGGGCCAAAGCCAAGGACAGGGATTCCCCAAATCCAGGCAGCAGCGATGGCACAACCAGGAAACCTCCAAAGCCCACGCTCTAACAGGTGGCCCTTCACATCCGGGAGTAGCGGAACAGCATCTCATAAGGGACAGGCCCCTGGAGGACCCCAGAGCCTGGCTTCTGTAGTTTACAGTTAGAGCTCTATTTTGTTATGGGTTTTTAACTTTTAAGTCCTGCTCTATTTTCCTGGGCAGGTTTCTGTTGATGTTTACCCGCTACGATTTTTTAAAAATGTTAGCTCACACCCCTTCTCCGGGCTACCGCTGCACCCACCATTCCGCCCCTGGCCAGGGCCTGGAGCTCCTGAGCCACTGACCAAACCCTCCGCACCTGCTCCCGTCCTCCTGCCCCCTCCCCAGGCGAGGTCCTGGGGGCTCAGCTAAGTGACCACCCTCTGAACACAGAGACCCCTTCCTGGTCCCCAGTTCCATCAGAAAGGGGATGCTGAGGGTAAAGATCAGCCTTCCTCTGAGGCTTAGCTGAGTGTTCCCTCACTGCCTGGGGCTGTGGCAGGGAAAGCAGGAGGACGGGATGTGTAGATGTCGGGGCGGGAAGGCTGAGCCGGCACAGGGCCTCACCAGGGAGCGGGACGCTGACATTCCTGAGCTTGCTTGAGGCAAAAGACACTGGCAAGAAAGAACCTTCGTTCTAATGAGGCCCCTTGGCAAAGGAGAGGAGAGCAGACTGGAAAACTAGCAAGGGCTTTTAACTAGAAATCTCAGCCCAGAACTTGCCAGGGGTGTGCAGAGCTGCGCCGAAACTCATGCGCCTGCAGCCTCAGGCGTCAGGCGGGGGACGGATGCAGGTCCAGTGAGACAGAGGGTGACTGGAGGTCATGCAAGTGTATAAAACAGAACAGTCCTCGGCTGAGGTGGCTTTATACAGAAGAGCCCCTGCCTGCCCGGGGAGGGGGGCTCTGATTTCCACCTTCTCTGCTCGCTCGGGCTGAGTCTCGCGCCTGCTGTGGTCAGTACTTGATTCTGGATCTCTCCTCTTCCACTCACCAAGCCCGGGAGGAGGCGACAACAGGGAGAGCCACAGACAAGTACTGTCCTGCACAGCTTAGTGGCCAGTAAGTGCCTTGAGGACTAGGGACAGAGACAGCCTGCAGACAGCCTCAGGGCCGTGGGGGACAGTCTCTCCGTTCTGCATACGTTCGGGCTCAGCCTACAGGGCCCTCTGCCCCCTGGTCTTGGCTACTTGGTCCTCGTTGCTCTAACAGTCTCGATGTATCACCCTCTTCTGCTTGGGGCTTGGGGGCCAGCAAGGTCAGGTTATCCACTTCCATTCAGGCCGCCAAATGACAGAGATGGGCCAGGGAACAGAAAAGGCCACCAGGAGGGGCTCTTTTTGTTCTGATAGAAGTAACAGGAGACTCTGAGGTCAGACATCAGGAAGAGCGGCTGTAATGAGAGCCCAGGGTGAGGGATGGAGAGGCTGCTTCCTTTTCTAGGGAAACACTGGGGAATTCTGACAGCTGTTGATCTGGGGTCTGGACCCGCTGAAGTCTGGAGGGTGAGCGGATGCCCTTGAGCGTCCTTCCAGGACCACGATTCTGAGGTCAGCTCAGGAAGAGTCTTGGCGCTCGGTCCCGCTTCGGCCCCGTCCCGGGGGGTAATGACCCCAGTCACCGTCACGGAAGTGAGGAGGCTCACCTCGGGCATTCCTTCGTGGCAAACGTCGTTTCTCAGCAGCCCCAGGGGCCACGGAGGCTCCTCAAGGCAAAAATCCCAGCTGGCTAAGGATGTTTCACTCCCTTCATCTCCTCCCCACCTAGAGGACTCTCTTTTCTATTCCTGGCTCAGAATGTGACCGCCAACCGGAGGGGCGGGCTAGCACTGGCAGGCGAGCGTTAGCCTCAAACCTGGTTCCCGAGGCCCAGGTGTGGTGCCCTGTTTCCCCAGGTCAGACCTAAGCTGGGTGTTGTCGTGGGATGAACGAGGTTGCCGGAGAGGCTCCTGGAGGGGTGTGAGGGATTAGGTGGGCAATTGTAAGGGACTTCTAGAAGCTCCATGGAAAGAGGTGTCCGGTAGCTGTATATAGGGTCGTAGGCTTTGAGAAGGCAGGATAGTAAAGGGAAACTAGAGCAGGGAGGAAAAATAGGCCAGAGAACTGCCCCGAGCCCCAGGGAGCCTAGCGCCCTTCGATGGGGTACACCCTGGCTTGGCACCCAGACTCCAACTTACCCAACCCCATCCAGGGCCTGCAGAATTAGGCTCACGGCTGGGCGAGGGCTAGGGCTCCATCAGACCCCCCTGACCGGACCCCGTCTTTCTTAGACAGGAACCACTTCGGCCAGCCTGTTGTTTGCCTCTCTCGTACTTGTTGTGACGGTAGTTATTTATTGACTCTGGTAGCGGCAGTGCTTAAATAAAGGTGATTTCTCAGCGTGCTGGGGCGGCCGGCTCCTGCCGCGCGTGGGTCTTTATCGTCCGGCTAGAGCCCACGGCCCATCCTGTTCTCTAACCCAGGCTGTGGCCGATGCCCGCCCCCTTCACATGGTCAGCTCCAAGGAAGTCCCAGCCACGGTCCCCTGCTGCGTCGTGCCGGCCTGGGAGGGGGAAGCCCGAGGCCAAGGGAGTGTAAGGTGGGCCACGCAGGACGGAAGCAGGCGTTGCACCAGCCCACGCTGCCTTCACCCGCCACCGGGGCGTAAACGGTGCTCGTGGGACAGCACCTCTTCAGGTTTCCCTGGTTGTTAAGACATCTGACAGCCGTGACTCAATGGTACCAAAGGGAAGCCTTCCTCCCGCGGGCACACAATGACCCCCACCTAGCAAGAAGGTGCCTCTTGTCTCCGCTCTCAGCAGCCAGGATGGGAATTCCTACTCCCATTTGATAGCTGCAGTGTCCTCTCCTGCATTCAACAAACATTCATCGAGGACATTCGTGCACAGTGACACATGTGCACACAGCCCTGTGAGTGTTCGAGCTCTTTGGAGCAGAGCGGGCAGGGCTCCATGTCCGGGAGGACGGCAATGAAGGCGAGCAGAGCCCCTGCCCCTCGGTGCTCAGCAGCAGCTGCCCAGGCCCACGGGGAGCCCCCCAGGGTGGGGGCGGCTCGGGTAGCAGACAATAGGCTAATCCCTTCCCCCTTGGGAGCACTGGCCAGTCTAGAACCCAAATTTTACTCAGCATGTCCTCGACCCTCCCTCCAGAGGCAGACCCAGAATTCAATGAACTGAACGGAGTTCTTGTCTTTACTGACACATCGGACAGAGGGTTTGGTTTTTATTTTCCCCCTTTCCTGTTCAATCCCTTCACATTCTGAGAGTCAAAATTTACGAGCCCCCAGGACAGAGGGCTGTGAGCCCAGAGCTGCACAGTCTCCCGTCCCATGCGTCCCTGCCGGCTTGCACCAGATATCAGACCAGCTCCTTGGCTCCTCGTGGGTCGGGCTCTTCAGCTGGAAAATGAGGAACTGCCCCCTTCAGTCCTCCTCCCTCCCCAGCCACACTGCACTGAGTTCATTAGATCAAAGATACTGTTTTATCATCAAGACTAGTAAGCACTCTCCCGCGTGCTTGAGCAAAGCGCCCGGCGCTGCACTGAGGTCCTTGGTGACCTCTGCCCCCTCCTGTCTGGTCCCTCACAGCATGCAGCACCCTTCCAGGCACAGCACCGCTCCCATCGGACCCTCCCATTCACGGGGGCCAGTCTGCCTGCTCCGCTACGCGGTCAACAGCAGAACTGGGCCCAGAATCCGGGCCTGCTGAAACCCAACCCTTCTGAGCTGGAGAGAATGGGGGAAAGAATGTGTGGAAAATATAAGATCAGTCGTTAATTGTAAACTACGCATGGGCCGAGGCCAGTGGTCTTCCCTCTCCACTCTCTAGCAGAATTACCTCCAGAGCTTCTGAAACACAGAGATGCTTTGAGCGGATTTATGTGGATCTGGGACACTGAAAGGGCCTACAGTATGACTCCCCGGGGGGCAGTGAGCACACTCAGCACCCAGACCTCGCCTTCCGAACGCTACTCCCCACACTAAAAAGGGAACCAGAAGCCCTTGGAGAAACCACAGGTTTGGGTTTGGAGGACACAAAGTCCCGATGTGGATGTGAGATGTCTTGTTCTAGAAAGCAAGGACATGCTCCAGGTCAACCGGGGCCACAGTGGAAGGACAAGAAGAGCTAGCTTGAAGGGCTCCTACCGCCCAAACTGGAGACGATTTCAGCATCAAATGTAGGACAACAGGCATGGATTATACATGATTTGCTGAAAAAGATAATCCATGGAGATCACACAAATAAGGGAGGCTCTTTTACAGAAAAGACGCAGGCTAATGCCCAGAGCAGGGCACATTAGCGTCGCCATTCTACAGCCCCCCGCAGGCAATACACAAGATCATGAACAGATCCTAAGGCATTAGTGATTATTAGGAATATCACAAAGTACCCCCCCCCCAACAAATGACTAATTACAAGAGGAAAAAATATACACCTTTGGAGAGACCTGGCAGTCGGCACCTTAACCAAATCACCACTCTTATCAGGAGGGAGCCAGCCCGACACCGGGTGCCTGAGGCGATGCAGGGAGCACACACCATCTGTGGGGCGCTGTGGTCAAACTGTGGAGGATCTGTTCCTCAGGAACATAATCATGCGACAATGACGAACCTGGATGGTGGGTCGCTACCCAAGACAACCAGCTTGACTCTTCAATAAAATCAATGTCATGAACAACAAAATGCACGTGGTCTCTTGTAAAATAAGACTTAAGAGAAACCACCAAACGTGGTATGTGAAGCTTCCCTTGATCCTGGATCAACAATTAAAAGGCTCTAAGATTTCAGAAGCCAGGAAGATGAAGTATCAACCACACATAAGACTAGGGGACTGTTAATTTTCTCAGGTGGGATGGAGACACGGTAGTCCCATAGGAGAACGTCTTTGTTAGCAGACGCATATATGATTTCGGAGTAAAGGGTCACAAAGTCTGGGACTAACTCACAAGTGGTTCAGTAAAGTCAGCATCAGTAAAGTCAGATAAATGTAGAAAAACATTCACAATTGGTGAATTTAAGTAGAGAATCAATCTATGGGTTGACATCAAATTTTTCTTTCCACTTCTCTATGGGGTTGAAATTATTTTAACTTTTTTTTTTAAGATTTATTTATTTGACAGACAGAGATCACAAGTAGGCAGAGTGGCAGGCAGAGAGAGGGGGAAGCAGGCTCCCTGTTGAGCAGAGAGCCGGATGCAGGACTCCATCCCAGGACCCTGAGGTCATGACCTGAGCTGAAGGCAGAGGCTTTAACCCACTGAACCACCCAGGCGCCCCTATTTTAACTTTTTTTAAAATTAAGCTCTATGCCCAACATGGGGGACCGAACTCAGAATCCTGAGATGAAGAGTCGCAAACTCCGCTGACTGAGCCAGTCACGCACCCTTGAAATTATATTTAACAGTAGACCAACAGACAGCCATCAGTCTTAATTCAAAGTGATCCTATTAGCATCCTTGGAATTGGGGTTCAGGCATCTCATTCTTCAAAAGCTCACCCGGGGTGACTCAGACACACAGCTAGAGAAGACACTGCCACGTGTGCAGCCGGAGGAAAGTGAGGGGGAAGAAATGCTCCAATTCTCTCAGAATTAGCTCAGCTGGTGGCCAAAAGGCT
Organism: Martes martes; assembly: GCF_963455335.1. Classification (NCBI taxonomy): domain Eukaryota; kingdom Metazoa; phylum Chordata; class Mammalia; order Carnivora; family Mustelidae; genus Martes; species Martes martes. Next base: position 25,449,362 of record NC_137903.1, on the reverse strand, counting down.
TTGCCCCGACAACCCCACAAGCCGATTATCTCACACAGTCTGAATGGCCTCTGTGGGTCTTGGGATTGATTTCCTATGGAGGTAGGAAGGTCTTAGTCCTTCCTTTGGTGGCCTTGGTGGCTCTAAGAAACCAACACACTTGACTTCTCTAGGAACACACACTTGTGGGCACTGAGGAGTGGGGAGCAAGTTGAGGAACCGTCGGGGGAAAGCTACTGGACGGAGAATCCAGTGCTCCGCCAGGAATCAGCTTAACGCTGAACACAGACGGTTCGCCCAGGGAGTACAGAAGGGGCAACTTAAAAACATTCAGTGACCGTTAACATGCCCAGGTCAGATGCCTTGGCTCTGCCACACGAGGGCATATGTCCTTCCACAAAGCAATGTGGGCAATGTCTGTTCTGAGAAGTCGGAGGAAAAGGAAAGCTGGACTGATCAGGGGCCACGTAAACAGTTGGGAGAGATTTTTAACTAAAGAACAGAGAAGGTGAGGTCCGCATGCAGCTACTGTGAATGATTTTTATTGAAGAAGAGAAAAAGGTTTCCACTAGGAAAGCTATTAACGTGTCCTTCTACAAGATTATACTGCTCAGAAGGGACGGAGGTGGAGAGGCGTCAAGCTGTAAGAAGTAATGAATGCAAGCCTGGAAGCCAGAACTCTCCCCAGGAGCAGCGGCGGTGCCTAGGATTATGCTTCTTGGGGGCCTAGGGGCAGAAGATCAGGAAGAGATCCATCTGGAGTGTTGCCCAGCGCACTCCCATGACGTTGCCCCTCTCCAGGTGCCCCACTCTTTGGGCAGTGGAAGCCCTGCCTCCTAGCCAGGCCACAGTCAGACCGCCAGATACTCCTTGAAAAAGCTAGCCTGGCTTCCTAAACTGGTCCGGGTTCCTGGGCAGCCAGCCTTTCCAGAGGAAGGCTTTGAAGGCCTCGAGGCCGTCACTGCTATGCATCAGCCTCAGCCCTCTGCCCAGGGCAATGACCACCAACACGCCACCAACCACTCCACTGGCGATTCCTATTCCCAAGGCTATGGCCACCTTCTTTTCCCACGGTGGGTGCTGAGGCTTAGAACTGTTGTCCAGATTCATTTCCAGGCCCTGATCGACCAACTTCTGATTCTCGGTAAGGGACTGATGGAAATTCAGGTTCACCAAGTGAGAGGGAAGGACCCGCAGCCCGAAATAGAGCCTCTTGACAAATTTCAAGTTCTTTAACAGCTGCACATCGCACCGGTACGTCCCAGAGTCATACTCCTGAATAGACTCAAACTTCACCAAGTGCGAGCTGGCCCGGAAAGGTTTGAAGATTTCATCGTCAGTTGAGATGATGCCTCGAGCCAGCCTCCAGGTGAACCGGAAAGCCTCCTTCCCCACCTGCAGGATGTCTGAACTCAGGCAGCTCAGCTCGAACGCCTTCCCTCTGAGGACGGTGAAGTGGAGCATCCCACAGACCCAGTTCATCAGACACTCCAAGCGCTGGGACACACACTTCCTCCTCACGCCATCAGGGCCCACCTCGCAGACCGTCTCTTCCTTATAGCCAAGGCCACAGGTGACCGTGCAGGTCGTAGCATTGACAATAACCCTCCCCACGGCTTGCTGCAGTTTCTTTGGGATGGCCAGTGTTTTCGGTGAAGTCACCACCAAAGGCAGACCAAAGGCTAACACCAGGCTCCCAAGGAGGAAACCAGCGGCCGAGGTCCTCATGTCTCCCCACTGTCAGCCGGCACCCGAGCTGTTCCCGGCGAATCCTCTACATCATCACTGCATTCTTTTGACGCAGGATCTCCCTCAGTGTCAAAAGATGGGCTGCACCCGTGGTCAAGGACACCCTGCGACTCGATCGACACAGGTCCAATCCTTACGAACAGGCGAGGCCACAAGGCAGAGGAAAAAGTCACCACGTTGCTGCTTTACTAGCTCTTGCTCGCCGGTGACCACCTCTCCAGTCTTCATTCTGTCCACGCCCTTACCATGAACGTAAACCCACCCTCTTGGGAAGACAAAGACAAAGAGACTTCACTTCTGAAGTGAATGTCCAAGTTACTTCGAATGCATTGCGAAGCTACTCTTCCTCACCCACCCCTCCTCTCCGAACATGGGATCCAAATTAAAGAGCTTCGAAACCCCAGTTAAATCTGACCCAGAAATCAAATACCAGGTCTAAAAAAATAAATAAAAGAGGATTACCTTGCATTAAGTTATTATTGACTTTAAAGGCTCCTAAACCTTCTGTAAAAAAGGATTAAGAACTCTGGACTGGGAGGCAAGCAAGTGATTGATCCTTCCCGAATTTCTATCTTCTCCTTTGTAAATTAAGACCGCCTTGGCTACTTCATGGGGGTCACTTTGGGCAATAAATGATAAACTGTACATGAAAACACTTGGTAAAGTGTGAAACTCTGTTCATGGGTAAGGAATTTTAAATAGAAATGAAAATTCACGGAAACAAGGACCAAGATGCCCTTTTAGAATCCGAATGTTTATGGGCAAGAGGGACAATACCGAATACAGCCCCTCCCCCCATTCTAGACACTTCCTTCACAAGGGCGCTGAAGGTATTTTTGGGGGGAGGGGATACATAATCCTACCCACCTCTTGGCCTACTCCCTTACCTCCACAGAACACAGGAGCCCATCATTCACTTGGGTCAAGGTTGCTATGAAACAGCTATGACCTCAAAGACTATTCTTAGGCTCAGAGCAAACCAAATCAAAACTGAGTGGTAGACACTCAGATGTGACAATGATTAAAACCAAAGATTTAAATAGACTTTATGAGTTTGAAAGTAATTTAATCTAGGGGGAAAAAAGTCAAATACAGAAGAATTTAACAGTACTTACACTTTAAGGAAGGTCCTTGGAAGAGAGGAATGCCCTCGCATGCATTTCCCCCAGCTCCGTGGCCTCTACTGTGTACTTACACACACTAATGGAGTTAAGAATTTAGAGAGAGAACATTCCTAGATGATCTCTGTGATTTAACACCAACTCTTTGCTTGAATCATTTATTTATAATCTTGTCCAGAGGCAAAACTCTACACTCCCCAAGCACCCCCTACCCCTCCCGGGTCTGCATCTCTGCACAGAAAGATCTAACATCAGCACAGTAAACGGGATTTCCTGTCCTGCAACTCAAAGGGGCTACTGAGTTTCAGAAGCAGCGTCCACAAACCAACATCCACACCTGTTCTTTAATAAACATCCAATTTTATTTACAAAGCATTAAAGCTTCAGCAAGAAGTAACCCAAGGCTAAGTCTCCTCTTGTACAAAACTATGGAACATTAAAAAACGAAATGGCGGGGTGGGGGGTGGGGTAGGAGGGAAGGAATAACAAAAGAGAAGAGAATATGCACATATTGTACAGACTGAGAAAAATCAAACTAGACAGAAAGTTTCAGGAGCCGAAAAAAAATTCCAAAAGCATAAATAATTATTAGGAATTGCTGCCAGAGACCATCCGACAGGGCTGAAGCCCATTTTCTCAGTAGCCAGTTTAGGAGGCGGACGTAGTAGAAACCTCCCAGCGCACGCACAAGCAGAGGACACCAAGCTACCCTGCCCACGGAAGCTAGGCAGAGACCCTCTGTACCATAGAGCTTGTGCAAGCTGGAGCTCATGGTGCACAGACAGAGATGGAATGGAAACAATGTTTGCAAAACAAAAAACATGTCCAGTGAGCCACCTGCCAATCTCAACCACTGGTCTGCTGGGAAGTAAGAAATGAAATTCACAATAAGAGCATGGGAGGGAAAAAGCAGTGGCAGCTAAAAATACAGGCATTTTGAAACCGACTAGCAGGGAGCTCTGACTTCAACTACTGAATATTCTGGTTCTAAAACATGGAGCAGGAGGAAGAGGCTCTTCCTGATGTAAGTCTACTTTGATCGCTCTCCTAAAATCCAAAAAGTAATCACCTCGTGGGGCAGCCCACAGGGGCACTGGCTGCAGGAGGACTCACACAGAGCAGAGCACAGAAATGCTCCTCAGAGGATGCCGCGACCACAGCCACGACAATAGCCACAATGACCGCTGGGTCAGGCTCAGAGCTCTCTGCAGAGAACCCCCTGCACACCTGGGATCTGGGTTCTCCGAGAATTTCGGAGAACCTCATGTACTCGTCCATCCAATCTGCTACCTTGTATATAAAAAACAGCAAAAGCAAGAAGCAGAAAGTAAAAAAAAAAAAATTTTTAAAAGCTAAGCGACCTTTCACAGAAAGGAAGAGACTGAAAACATGTCATACAGAGAAGGAGTGGGGATACAAGGGGACATTGTCCCGACTGAAAGGAAGGGACAGAGATCCACACGCAATGATAAAAAACAATTTTTCCTTGATCTTTGATTTGAACTGTGTTGCTGCTGCTTTGATTCTGGATGGTTTGACTTCCGTCCTCATGGAGATTTCCCCCACCCCAATAAAAAAGCAGCTTGTGGAGACACACCTCAGGTTGTCTCCCTCTCTGGACGCCAGCACAGGTGAAGCAACATGAACTACTAATGATTCCTTGCTGCGGATGGACGAAACCAGCGCTCTTTGGAAACCATGATTACTGAGAATGAACTACTACCGGAGGAAAACATGCCGTGAAAGGAAAACAGAGAAAAACCTCGACCCTCTTACAGCCCAGCTTCTTGAGCAAACTGGGGTATGTTAAGAAGACGGGGTCTTTCTCATCTTTCTTCCCTTTCCGAAAACTTGAAAGCTTTCGAGCACTTTCCTTTCTGCCTAGCCTCCGTACACAGTAGGGAAATACAGGAGGGTATCTGGTGAGAGAGTTAAGTTCAAAAATGGAAGACAGAATATGCAACAGAAGTTTCTCTAGGATACCGGCAGCAAAACTTCAGATGAGAATTAGTCACTTGAGGACATGCACGGAGGACGGAAGGCAAATAGGATAGGAAATGTCAGGTCAAAATGATCCTGGGCACAATAGTTAGAGGAGCAAAACTGGTCTCTTTTCTCCAGCAACATAACTAAGCATTGAAGTTTGAATGAGTCCAAACTCCTGGTGACGTCTTCACAAATCCTCATTCCTGAGAGCCTATGTGGACTTATGCTTGAAGGGGAGGGCTGCGTACTCTTCTTCCATAATTCACTTCATTCAAATATACGATTCCCTCCTTGCACCTCCTGGGTTGGAGGCAGAGGCCTTTGTTTTAAATTAAAGTCAATCTCAAATGACTGACCAGAGTGTCCAGAGGCCACATGATGGCAAAGTGGGGAAGAACGAAGCACTTCAAGCGTCTTCATAACAGTTCTGAGATCGCTCCCCCTGCTAAAGAGAGGAGACACAAAAAGACGTCTTTTAGCATCAACTTGGACCAACAGCGGGCAAGAACAGAAACACTGACGGATGCTGGATGATGCCCAACAAGCACACGTGGGCTAAGAACGCCCCCTTTACGTTAAAACCAACTCAACTCTCATTTACTCTTTACTGAAGCAACAAATAATCCATATCCCAAACCCCCATCCTAGCACTTTCCTCAGGACTGCCCCAAGGGGTGGGGGGGAAGGCAAACTGTTCAGAATTCCACACGTTTTCTAAACTGCTAACCATTCTCCAACATGTCCATAAATGCTTTACAATCCAAGGAGTGCAACAAGGAGAGGAAAGAAAATTCTAAGGTGCTACGTCTCTTCATCTTTCCTATATTAGCTTAATCAGTCACTAAATAATAATGCGCAACAGGCCCTTTTCCAAGCACCCCTGTGCCTTCGCTGACATTCTCCTCACCTTAGAATCCCAATATGGTGAAATGTTAATGAAACCTACTGCCGGCATTTCTATGCGCCAACGTCTGATCAATAAATAAAATCCTCAATAGTAAAATCCAATGAACACTTCCCTGATTATTCCATAGAAGCTGTTCAACCTCTGAGAGGACATCCTTAAATGGGCTGCTGTGAAATATTAACTAGGAAGTGTAAGAAGAGAACAAGGTGAAGAAAATCCTCCCAGATGCCATCCGGAATTGGGGGTGGGGGTCGGGGGGGAATATGCCACTTGGTAGTTATAAAATGAGTAAAAAATAACTGTCCAAGTTATAAAAGAAAATCTTATAAACTTTGCTTTTAACCCGACTTTTAAGGTAAAAGTTCAAGCACAGATGAAAACTGGCAATAAAAATATATTCCCATTTGCCTGAGGATAGATGAGAAATTAGGAGATACAAATTCTTCTAGATGCTACGTTGTTAAAAATAAAATTTAAACTTTATACAGTTCAGTAAGAAAAAAAGTTTCTTCAGCACTTCTTTTTCAGATCTCTCAACATAAAACATAACAACTTCTTGATCTGATTATTTAAAAGAATCCTTGCGGCGGGGGCATCTACTGCGCAGGACGGGACACCGTGCCTTGACCGCATTAAGGCTAGTTTGACTGACTGTGCCCACAGGTACCCTGACCAATCTTCTTTTAGCCATTTAAAAATGAACACACCATTAACGTTTTAAGACTAAATCACAACAGGAAAAACTGGTCTGATCACAAATCAATAGTATTAATAATGAGCACTCAAGATGACTAATGAGGTACATTATACTGATTATCTGAGGTCAATTAATGTTTCTCTAACATCCTCATTCATGTGGACAGACCAAAAAAAAAAAAAAAAAAAGAGGCTTGTTGAGGAATCAGGCAACAAGCCAAAACCACAGCAAGCAATAATACTATGAATAGGTAAAATACAGCAACACAAAAGAAGAGCTCCGGGCTATTTAAAATTCTGCCCCAAGGATCCACAGTATCTTGCTGCAACATAAAGGAAATCTCCAGTTACATAAAGTTAAGAAAAACTGGGCTCATGATGAGCAGCTGTTACTGGTACCTCCCGACGGCAGCCAAAGCCAAGGTGGCCTAAGAAAATGCTGGATATGAACTCTCAAAAATTACCAAATATTTCCTTAGTCCACCAGTAAGATCACAAAGAATGAGAAATACCTATGAGCTGATTTTAGCGGTTCATAAATTAGTCTTTCAAAGACAGATTGTTTAAAAAAAAAAAAAAAAAGAGCAGGAAGAGGTGGGGAAAAACCCTCACTCCCTGCGCAGCGCTCGACATGATCGGACTGAGGACTGGGGTGGCGGCTGGCACCAGGAGGGAAGTGGCACGGCCACACGCACGGAAACCCACATGGTGTCCATGTGCCCCGAGACGCAGTGTCTCTGCTTGCTCTGGCCTTCGCCACCCCCAAAAGACGCAGGTAGACACCCGCCACTTCATGCCCACCTTTCCGAGAGGCCTTTAGACCATATATGTGATGGGACACAACTCTGTCACACTCGCTGCTGGTGACATTTACTGCCAAGAAGCCCCAGTTCTCGGGCAATGCTTGAGCCCTCACAGGACAAGCGCCCTGGCGGTTCTGCTCAATGTCAAGTTTCTGTTCTGAGGACTGTTTTCCAGAGAGAATCTAGTAAGGAAATTTAAGGGAATCACAGAGATGGCGCTGATGACGTTGGTCTGGCCTCTCCGAAGGGTCCCAAGCTCAGGGCTGCCCTCACTAGGCAAGCTTCGCTGAGGGGTCCTCATGCATCAGCCGTGTGTCTTCATGGATGCGGGTCCGCTGAAGGCAGCTAACACGGATGGGCTGTTTGACGGGGAAGAATTTTCTGTAGCCCAGGTTCCAGAAGGTCAGATTATCTCTGCAGAGGTCTGTGTCTCTCCCCGTCTTCCCACGTAAGCTCCTGCGGCACTGTGCGACAGACTGTGCCCGCTCTGCCAGGGCTCGGGGGGGCTTACCCCAGAGCTCCTTCCGTAACTGGTCAACTGCAGATTTTGACGAACCGCTGCCACTGATCTAGACTGACCAACAGCACAGCCCGTGCCTACAATCCCTTGCAAATGATTTAGCTCTAATGGGAAAGTAGGGCGCGGGGGCAGAGGCGAGATCCGCCGAGCCGTGAATGTGCAGACACAACCTTCAGACGGAATCGATTTTTGAAGATGCTTCGACCTCAGGCACCCTGGATCAAGTTTCGTGTCTTTCCCTCTCCTGGAAAACCTATAATGACCGCAGACTGCTTTTTATGGGAAATCTCTGAAGTGAATATAGAACTCAACCGCCAAAGAGGTTTTTTGTTTTTTTTTTAAAAAACTCAGTGGCCTTTGCAGGGAAGCGTGGCAGGAGAACCAAGTGAAAAACAAAAGCCTGGGCCAGCCAGCCTTTGCCTGCTCTGGACCCTCCAGGCCGACCACAGCACCGGGTGAGGTCCCACTTTTGCCCTGAGAATCCTACACAAAAGACAGGAGGTTGTCCCGAAACTCAGAGGTCTGACGGAGTTATGAGACACCCAGTGTCACCACATGGGACACGCAGCCTCCGCAAAGCTCCAGCCCACGCCGCAGCTGGTCCCTGACACTGGAGGCAGCCCTGCGGAGGGAAGAAACCATGATGCCCCCGATCTGAGGTTTTTAAAAAATCCTGCCTCTCAGCACTCTCTGGCTTAATCTGGCCACTGCAGTTCTGGAGATTTCCATTCAGGAAAAGGTCAAGGAACAGGGCCAGAAAAGCCAGGAGAAAAATGGGAGGAAGGAAGTGGTTTATGTGGGGAAGCGCGCCCCACACAGGGTCTTGAGAAGCTGGTGAGATGTCTGTGTCCTCTAGGCAGCTGTTCCGTGTGTGTGTGGGGGGGGGGGAGTCATAAGCGGGTAGCATCCCCCTGGCCTGGAACCTAGAAGTCTCCTCTAGTCACTTTAAAGGGTGAAGCAGTTGAAACAGCTGCCTCTCACTAAAGCTGGTCAACTCAAGCACCCGATAAAAATACTGCACAAAGTCAGAGTCTAGTTTACAGCACTCTGCTCTTCAAGATACAGCTTCTAGCCTTTACTGAGATCAGAACCTCATTTAACCTTGTCAGCAAAGTGAGCAGAAATACACTTCTAATGGGCCCTAGATCCTGGCATGCACTCTTGCTAGGAGGTCGAAACGCTGACTTCTAAGACTGACGTGTCTATTTTACATACAACACAAAATTTCATGGCGAACTATTCAGTATTAGGAGAATTTTTAGGAAATAAAGATGGCTGAGTAAACTTCCCCACATTTGATGCTGACTCTCATTTAGACATCTCTGAAGTACAGCTAGGAAACACCATTGTTCTTACACTCTGTGCTCTAAAATCTGACAGCGATTCATGGTAAACCCCTTGGGGAAGGCCAAAGATACTGACTGAATCAACTATAATTAAAAGTCACTGTACTAGAACACTGTATTAAAGGGAGGAAAATGTGAGTTTCCAAAAACTTTTAAATGGTTTATATGCCATACCCATACTATTAAAAAGCAAATGATTAATTACTCACAGGTTCTGAAGAAGCTAGGAGACTATGTCCTACAATATTTCAATTAATTCAGTACGTTTGGCCACATCTTATTTATTTATTGATCTTTAAGTGGGCCTCATGCCCAGCATGGAACCCAACGCGGGGCTTGAACTCACGACCCTGGATCAAGACCTGAGCTGAGATCAAGAGTCGGATGCTTAACTGACTGAGCCACCAGGCATCCCTCTGGCCACATTTTAAATCACCCTGAAGCACTTCAGCTCTCTTTAAGCCAGAGGAATCTATTTCAATTTAAACCACGTTTTTCTGTACTGGCATCTGCTTGTACAAAAAAAGAGGTTATAGAGGGATCTTCTTCTTTTTTTTACATTAATCAATTACTGACCTGCAATCTTTGTTGGCAATAGCCATGTTAACTCTTCCCAGCTATTTAAAAATATACGGACAGCCTTAAGTGGACTCAGTGTGGAGGTGCGGACCGGTTATCAGTGGAACATGGTAAATACTGCTGTTGAAACACGCTGGTGCTCTGTGCCATGTGTTGGCCGTGAACACCTGAAGTCTGCATCTAGCACATGTGAGGTAGAATTACTCAAAGTGAGTCACTGAGTCGGCTTAGATTCCCGACAGAAGGGAATTCATGTTCACACGATTAACTGATTGCGGGTGGACCTCAAACAAGGAACTGTCGCCCATTCTAGTCATGTGTCCCATCAGCACACGGGGGGGGGGGGGGTCACACCCTGAAGTTGAAAATTTTAAAGAAAGAGGAAAAAAACCTGAGTACAACCGCTGGTAGCTGCTCAGTCCTGTCCCTGAGTCTACTGAGCTAGCCATGGGAAACCAAGAGCACTGTTTTCACTAAAGCAGGGCTTGTACACAGAACAACATTTTCCAATCAGAAAAGAAATGGACTCCACTTGATTACTATTTTCCAAACAAGAGATCATGTAGCCTACATTCACAAGTATTTGACAGGAAATTAAAATTGTTCTCCGTCCCCCAATAAACCCTCTCAATCATATAAAAGTGACAGAACTCAGAAGGTTTCAAAGGCGCAGGTGTTAAGAAGCTACACGGATACTGTAAGTGCTTTTTGGTAATAATCTCCTATTTGGAAAAACATTTCACCTTCTTCCTTAACATGATGGTACTACTGACAAGTTTTTGTTACTGCTTCTAGACGATGGAGAAAGAGCCACCACCTCTGGGATTTGACCAGTTTAAAGAAAGACATAATGGGCATCTTCCCCACAAAAATATTCACACAGTATTCTGCGTGCAGTATCAGAGGAATACAGATTCCTGGACGCTTACTGATGGACCCAAGGTTAAGAGCCACTGAATTAAGCCAAATCTGTTTAGCCTGCCCTCGGTGTCAGCCTAACACTCTGTGAAAGTCCACCAGCGGGAAAAGGAGGGAAGGAAGGAGAGGATGCTGCAGCTAAACGGAGTCGGGGCTGTACAAAGCAAGGCCGCGAAGCAAGCCAGACAGCACTCCCAGTGTGTCCTTACCTGCCAACGGCTGGCTGAGCTCCGCCTGCACTTTACCCTTCGCTGATCCTTCCAGAGGTAAACCTCTGTCCCCTTTGTAGAGTTTCGGTTTAAATGGAGAATCTTTCTCTTTACCTTTTGATCCTTTAGGCCGGCCTGCTTGCTTCTTCTTGGATTTGCCATCCCCCTTCACACCCAGTAGTGGATGGACTTCTGTAAAAGGACAGAGAGGCACGGGAAGGGATCCACACGCCGCCCATCCCAGCACCCCACCAAGGCACAGGGCCGCACACCATGACTCCCTGGGAGCAAAGAATGGCACTCTCCTGTCCCAGACTCCTTGATACTCGGAGAGAAGTGCGCACTTACTAATCATAAAACTATGAAAGAGTGGCTGCTGAATGAGAAACGGTCGCTTGGCCAAAGGGCACACGTGGTCTCCACGGCCTGCCACAGCAGCTCTAACCAAAAAGGCAGCTGAGAGACACAGGGACAAGGGGTCACACTGAGCCAGACCAGGAACACGCGCGCTCACTGGCAGGCGAGAACCGAAAGGGAGGGGGGCCTTGGATCCAGGCCAACCAGGGCGACAATCCTGACTCTTCCACTTCCCGAGTCCTTGGGTAAGCCACCTGACCTCTCCAAGCCTAAATTTTCTCCTTTGTAAAGCAGAGACAATGAAACAGCCTGCGGAGTGGATGTAACACTCAGCAGTGACGCATACGCACAGCAGCGCCTGAAATCGGCAGGTGCGCCAGCAGCCATCAGGGAAACATGGAGCTGTGTAATGAACGGACCGCGGCCAGCGAAAAGAGAGGAGGATGATCAATGGCTGGCGTGCGCGTGCGCGCGCGCACACACACACACACACACACGCCCCAACCTGCCCCCAGAGGTGAGAATAAAAGCTTCTGGAGACAGAATGTAAAGGCAGGGAGGAAGAATGAAGAGATTATCCAGGTCTGACCAGTACTGTACCACCCAATAAAACCACTCTACAGGAAGACAAGATGGTGTAACGAAACAAACTCTGAGCCAGAGGTCAGAAGATGTCAGGTTGTCATTTAAGCAAGTACCAGAAGGCACAATGTCTCCATTTTAAAAGAGAAGTGAAAGCAGACGAAATCATTACAAAGTTGTAAGGAGTTATTTAAAAAAAAAAAAGACTCCAGGGAAATTTCCTTTGAGGTAAAAATCACTCCAATGAGAAATTACCAGACTGTGTTGGAAAGTAAGAAGTGATGTCTACCGGGGAAACAGGGAGAAGACGCAGCCCTTACCATCATTAGGTACTCCTTGAAGTTCTATATTGGTTGTTTTGGGTTTCTTCTTCGGTGGCTGGGACCCATCTGCTGAAGACTGCCTCTTCTTCTCTGAACTAGCCCCTTCATCCATCAGGGAGGTTTGGACCGCATCCGGTGGGGGGCCGTAAGGATTTTCTTCTGGATCTTCTACCTCAGGGGCAATGGGTAAATACAACAGAGCCTTTGAATCTTCCAGCTCTTCATCACTATTGGGAACAGGATCAGGCAAGGGATTGGAAAAAAGAGGAGACAGTTGCTTAAACCATGAACCCTTCCTCTAGGGCAGAATCACCTATATTAACCATAAGCAACAGGTATGGATCTAGAATTTTAAGAAAGCCAAGATGATTAAAAGAAAATCAGACAATATGAATAACAAAATCAGTAGCAAAAATAAATGGTATAAATGAATTATCTCAGTTCTTCAGATTTTCTTTCAGGGGAAAAGGGAAGGGATTTCTTGTACACCAAAGGAGTTCTCGCTTTGAACTAATGAACGGAGGACAAACGGGCAAGGCGAGCAGTACACCAGGGCCCGAGGGGGAGAAGGAGGAGCGCCCTGCGGCCTTGCCTGCAGAGGCGGCTCACCTGCTACAGAAGGCAGCAATCGGGTCCACACTGGTGACATCGACCTCCTCGTCCTCGGCAGCGTCAGCCCCTGCAGGAGAGAAACAGCACAGGTGTGAGAAGGAAAAAAACAGCTTCTTACTTGCAACTTAATGATTTCCGTAAACTAAAATTCAAGAGAAACAAAGGAGGAAAGCCAACAGTTGGTTTTCCTCCATCATTCAACAAGTGGGCGTCGAGCTGCCAACCTATGCTGGGCACTGGGGATACAGTGATGACCAAGAAAGCTGCACACAGTCCGTCAGTAGAACCTAACCACGGAGACAGATAAACAGATAATTTCAATTCAATACAGTAAGTGTGATGCGCTAGGGAGGTGAGAAGGAGAACAACTTATGTGAGTTTGGAAAGGCTTCACATGACATAATCCAGCAGCGTCAACACAATCCAGAACATGCCGCCTCCCTGGTGACCTTCCTAAAACGTGGCGGGGGTGGGGGGGAGATGCACATGTATTACACAAGTAAGGACCAGCACTTCCAAGCTGGAAGAACCAACCCCAATCCCAATTCCCCGATTCCTGGCACCATCAAGTGGTCCAGCAGGCAATGACCCGTGGCGTTAATTACTTGGTGAGTAATTAACTTACAACCAGGAATACTAAGCATTTGAACAGAAGAACCCCTATTAGATATAAAACCCTGTGTTAGACAACCATGGGGATTAAAAAGTCAAACCTCACCCAGGGGTGCCTGGGTGGCTCAGTGGGTTAAAGCCTCTGCCTTCGGCTCAGGACATGATCCCAGGGTCCTGGGATCGAGCCCAGCATCGGACTCTGCTCAGCAGGGAGCCTGCTTCCTCCTCTCTCTCTGCCTGCGTCTCTGCCTACTTGTGATCTCTGTCTGTCAAATAAATAAAAAGTCAAATCTCTACTCTAAAGGAGCTTCCTACCTAGTTCAGAAATTGAGATTAAAAATAATAATGAGGGACGCCTGGCTGGGTCAGTCGGTAGAGTGGGCGACTCCTGTTCTTGGGGTTGTGAGTTCAAGCCCTGCATTAGGCACAGAGTTTACTTAAAAAGCAAACAAACATTGATCACTATCAAAATCTTAATCAAATATAACATCTGAATGCTTACCTTGGCCTAGGCCCTACCCTGGTACCTTACACGAATTCTCTTACACCCCCCAACCCTAGAAGGCAGGTTCTATTATTACCACTATCTTACAGATGAGGAAACTCAGGTTTAGAGAGTAATAAGCAATTTTCCCCAGGCAGTCGAACTCCAGAACTCGTGCTATTTACCTTCATCTTCCTGCCATGAGGGTGACAGTAGCTAACACGGACTGAGCACCCCGCTCGTGCAGGTGATCATGTGATCAAGTGATCACGTGATCATCCGTAATTCACCAGGAAACACAGCAAAATGGCAAGAGAGCTGCTGAACCCCGGCAAAAAGGCTCACAGAAGCCCTCAGCTGATGCGATCCACATGGAGACTCTCAGAACACTGTCAAAACTGTGGAAGCATAAAGAAAGAGAGTGCAGTCGAGAAATATTACCTGTCTGCTCAGGCTCACTCTTATCTTCATCTTCAATATCAAACTCAGATTCCCTTTCCTCATATTCCACATTTTCATCCAACTCCTTGAAGTCTGGGGCAAAGGCACTCCAGTTTTCCTACGCCGCAAACAGAACACACTACTTAACCGTATGAGAACGCAGTGATCTGCAAGCTCGACATTACTGACAGGAACGAAAGATCGGACGGAGCACACGAGAGACTCAGAACTTGGGAGAACAAATCTGGCAGATAAGAAAAATGAGGTATCTATAGGTTTTACTGTCTCAAGGTATTTAGATCTTAAACTTTCCAAGTTCTTAAACTACAGTTCTTTCATGAGAACTGCCATCTTTAATCTTTTTAAGATGTAATTATCAGGTAAAAATGCTACATTTTCTTAGGAGTACAAGGATTACAAACATAATTAAAAGTTGTTCAAAATAAAACCAAGATATAAAACAGAAACTAACAAAGTTGAAAATAAGAAAAGCACAAGAAAACTCTCTCTAGGTAACAGAGAAATGTAACAGAAAGTATACCAGACTTTCTCCCTGAAGACAGAGGTAGTAAATCAGCTTTGGACCAAAACCTTCCTATCAAAATAAAGCAAAACTGAACTGATTTAATTAGGTTACAAGAATCACATGCAAAAGAAATTAAATAGGTCATTTTTAGCTTACAACCCATAAGGGTCTGTGATATAAAGAAAGGATATCTAGCTTCAAAGCAACTGAAGCAGAAAAAATACTTACTACTTGGTTTTGTGCCCAGATAGATACCACTCCACTTGAAATGGATGCTATGATGGGTCGAACAGGGTGCCACTAAATTTAAGGAAAGAAAGGATAATTGGCTCTAAGAACGGATCCGAGATTGTCTGTTACACATCAGTAACAAGAGCAAGTTCCTGTCCTACTCACAGCCACATCCAAGAGAAGCTCTCCTCTTGTCCCGTGGAGGATCTTCACCAGGTTGCCAATGCTTTTCTCCCAGATGTACAAGGCATGCTGCCGGGCTGAGCCAGCCACTATGTATTCCCCATCCCCAGAGAAACAACATTTCTTCCACGGGGTCCTGAAGGACAAAGAAAGCACCCAAGGAGAACCAGAAGCTGAGCTCAGGTCACGAACTGACCCATATTCTTCTAGGTGGCCATACACACCTATTTACCAAGTCCTGCAACTTCTGCATGGGCTCCGGCTCTCCGTCTCTTCCACAAGTTAAGATTTCTCTGCCATCATAAACTCGGATTATCCGATCTGCTGTGTTAATTAAAAAGCAACTAGAGAAAGGATAAAAACATCAACACAAGAGGTCAGAAATCGGTTTCTGTTAACGTTTTCTGTTCCTACCTGTTAGAACAGTACCATAGAAAAACCACTCCAGTGAGAGGAGACTCCGTGATAGGCCGGAACACTTATGTATTTACTTGCCACCTTCCAAAGCGAAAGAGAATTTGAAGTGAAGATATGTTGTATGCTTTCTGTGTATCCCTGAACCCTATGTGCACAAACTGATCTTCAGAATTTTTTTAAAAAATCTTGAGTATTTGATTAAAATCCAAGACCTCTAAACCGAAACCAGCTTGCTGGATTCCCAATGTTGTAGTTAGACATAGGATGAATGCTTCATTTCTCTGACCTACCTTATACATAGCACAATCTTCCTAATGAGCTGATAAACAATGTCATTTTAAAATGTTAACTTTTGAGGGGCCTGGATGGCTCAGTGGGTTAAAGCATCTGTCTTCGGCTTGGGTCGTGGTCCCGGGGTTCTGGGATCGAGCCCCGCATCGGGCTCTCTGCTCAGCGGGGAACCTGCTCCCCCCCACCACCTGCCTGTCTGCCTGTGATCTCTGTCTAATAAATACATAAAATCTTTTTTAAAAAACAAATAAAATGTTCAACTTTTTACTATAATGACATTGGAAATCTGTCTAAAAGGTAAATTATTTCACTACTTTCCTACCGACGTCACTAAGTTTTCCTGAATTCAAAAGAATTTTGAACATGAATGTCCAAAGTACAAAGGCTGCCCCTATACGAGACAGGACTGTCACTTCTCTTCCTGACACTGACAACCTAACTCTTCTCGTTTCTTTTGACGTATCTACTTCTAGCTGGGTAACCAAACTTACCAGAAAAACATCTGAAACTAAAAGGGTAAATAGTTTTACGTAAACAGAGTGTATGTTCAATTACTGTGAGAATTCTGCGACATCACTTCGGGTTATAACAACAGCTGATCTTTACCCAGATCGTACCATGTGGCAGGCATTATAGCTCTACGCATATACACCCAGATATCTTTCCTGCAAAGGGACGGCCTGCTCATCTCCAGAAAAAGAGGATGTGACTGCCAACTCAGTGCAATAAATTTTATGAACATAAAAAAACAGATACTGACAGTTTCTAGTTATTTTTAAAGTAAACTTTCTTAAAGATTTAGGTATCATATACACAAAAACTGTGAATCTCAATGTATTTTTGCATTCTACTCACTTTTAAAACTGTCCCTAAAAAGACAAGGTCTCACCTCCCCTTCCGGGCAAACTCTATGGACTTAATTGCTGTGGTATTGCTTGTTCCAGTTGTTACTCTGAAGGAAGCAACAAGATCCTGAGAATCTGTTTTTAGGACCAAAATCTAAAGTTCAAAGGAAAAAAAAAAAGTTAAGTATTCTGGTAACTTACAGTTATTAGATCTGGCTTCCGTTTCTAAGACTGGGTAAAAATATAAACATCTTGTGTATTCAACCTGATTAACTGATACTGCCTTTTAATTCTCCAAACCATGTCTTAGTATGTTCTTAAAATACAACGTTTAGTGTTAAAGACAAATACCGTATGAGTCCACTTACATAAGGTACCTAGGGGAGCCAAATTCATAGATCTACAAAGTAGAGTGATGGTTGTCAGGGGCTGGGGAGGGAACAAGGAATAGGAGGTTTCTGCTTAGTAAGTACAGGGTTTCAGTTTTATAAGATGAAAAAAATTTTTGGAGATACATGGTGGTGATGGGTACACAATAATGTGAATGTAGTTAATACCACTAAACTACACATTTAAGAGTGGTTAAGATGGTAAATTTTATGTTGTATTTTACGGTATGTGTATTTTACCACATTTCCAAAAACGGCCACTTTCTAAAGGCAGCCATGAAATTATACTAGCCTATATACCCCAATCACCAAAAACAAAAAACAACAAAACAAGTTGCCTATACAAACTCTAAGCTTAAAAGGGACCTTAAAGGGGCGCCTGCATGGCTCAGTCATCTGAGCATCAGATTCTTGGTTTCGGTTCAGTTTGGGTCTCAGGGTCAAGAGATCAGGTCCCACACTCAGCAGGGAATCTGCTTCTCTCCCTCCCAAACTCCCTCTGCCCCTCCCCTCCACTCATGCACATGGGTGTGCACCAAGCTCAAATCTTTAAAAACAAACAAACAAAAAACCAAAATAAAACAGGGACCTTAAAAGCCCAGCTAACTTCTTACTCCACAAAACTATAGGTTAAGCTGGCCTGAATTATACAATATATACAGAACTAGCTATTAAGACATTTTCATCAAATGTGTTCCATTTTATAATATGGCTTTTTAATTTTATAAACAAGTCACGGCCCTTCGTTATTAGCAAAAGGCCCTTCTACCCTTTCTAGCCCAAGAAGTCTCTGATCACTCTAAATCAACAGAACAGAAATTATCACGAAGGCGTGAGATAAAAGCAGGCCACAGTTGCCACAAGGAGAAGACACGCTTAGTCCAGGGATAAAAAACATTTCCAAGGAAGCAGAACAAGTCAACATGAAGTAAGCCAGTGCACAGGATGACTGACGCTTATTTCACGAGCTTCCAGGCTTACCTTGCCTTTTGCATTTCCCGTATAGATATATTCCCCTCGCCTATCAAAAGATGCAACCACGTTCAAATCGGAGTCATCGTCTACCGGCAGAACAACATGCTTGGAATCTGAAAGGGTCAACATGACAGGAGCAGATTTCATGGGACACACGAGAACCTTGTTCCTGTTTAAAAATATGAACAGTACATTGGCTGTTGCTTTGGTATCCGAAGGCTGATTCTCCTGCCCTCTTCCCTGAGCCCTGTCACTACCTCCATCAACTCTCCCAGCTCAAGCAAATTTAAAAGAGTGAAAAAGCCTGAAGTCTAAATGTCTAATAACAGGGAAATGACTGAACATAGTTGTTGGGATCCTAGTTTGACCAAATAAAATGCAGTCATTAAAAATAAATATGAAGCAGCAGCAAACTAGAAGAAATACGTATGCAATAAAAAGGCAAAATGCTAACAAAAACTGTGTAATATACATAATTTATGTACATCTCATCTGCTTTGTGAGCTATATACAGCACTAGATAACAAGCATTATACTTAGAGAGAAGTTGACTAATAGCGAACCAAGAGAAATGAAGACAGTTACGTCTGGGTAATGGAATGGTGGGTAACTCTTTTTCTTAAATGTAGTTTTAAACGTAGCTTCATTTTTTGTTTAAAGTAGTTTTAACATTCAAACTATTTCCCTCTAAAGAAATTCAAATAACCAGGGGACGATGGAGGATAAGGGGCTGGGGTGTGTGTGTGTGTGTGTGTGTGGAAAGCTCCAGGTCAAGGACCAGTTAATTATTCTTCCTACCTCTGCCCACTTCCAAAGCCTGAACACTGCCTGGTTTTTAATTATATGGATACAGTAACAGTCTCCTTAAAAACTATGCAGTGGAGCCAACCTAGACAGAAACATCGTTTTATGCAGACGATTTGAAGAGATGTGTGCTCTTGCCTCCTACAGCCCCCCACTGCAACTGTCATGATCCCGGAGCTAGTCCACAGAGAATGAGACCCTCCCCGGGAGGAGCAGCGCAGATGAAACATACTGATCTCGCGGATGGTACTGGACTTTCAGGATGGGTGAGGGGAACCGAAACCTCTGGTCGCAGTCGCCAGAAAGAACGTCCCACTGCGACACTATGTTGTCCGTGGAAGCGCTCACGAGCTTATGGCCGTCTCGACTCCAGCTAGGAGAAAAAGGGGTAGTTTAGCACATATTGTAAGTTCAAGTACACTGTACCAACTCTTAAGGATAAAAATGCATGAGTCACATCCTGCCCTAGCTGCAGGAACCAACAATAATTCTTTCTTTTTATATTTACTCAAATCCACAAACTTTCCCAACGAAACAATGAATAATGTCTTCATGACATTTTTGTATGGAGTAACAAATGCTCCTAACAGTTCAAGACAACAGTAACAAGTGGCTCCAGGAAATAAAAGACTCAAATGTTTAAGAGTCTACAGTCCGCTCGCCCTTAAATGTTGAGGTAACAAGTATTTCGGGGGTCGGGGGTGAGGGAGCACCTAAGCTTTCTGAGGCTGTCCCAGAAACAGCACCACCACAGCGTACACAAAACAACAGAAGTAAGTATCCGTTATTTAAAATAACTAAGAAAGGATTTAATTCCTCCTGCTAAGTATAGCTAAACACCCTGAACATTACACATAAAACAAACACAAAAAGACTGGGGGCGCCTGGGTGGCTCAGTCGGTTAAGAGTCTGCCTTCAGCTCAGGTCATGATCTCAGTTCAGGGTCCTGGGATCGAGCTCCACGTCGGACTCCACGTCGGACTCCCCGCTCAGCCAGGAACCTACTTCTCCCTCTCCCGCTGCTCCTGCTTATACTCTTTCAATCTCTCTCAAATAAACAAAATCTTTATTTAAAAAAAAAAAAGACTCTGAAGGGCAGAGGAAAGACTGATTGGCTAGAGACTATAGGATATGAGGAATGACACATTAGAAAGTTCCTTGGACTCTCTCTCCGCCTGCCTCTCTGCCCTCTCTGCCTACTTGTGATCTCTCTCTCTCTCTGTCAAATAAATAAAATCTTAAAAAAAAAGAAAAAAGGAAATTTCCTTGGATTTTCTTTTTTGCCTTATATATATCCCAGACTGAATGATGGAAAAACCAACAGCCCAACAATACCAATAGGCTCACACAAATAAGGCCTCAAAAAGAGCCTGCTTCCACTAGCCAAAGGACCAGCAAAGGACGGCACAGAGAGACAGAAAACTTTAGGCAATAATGACTCTACTCTAGCAACCACCGTGGAAAAAACTGCAGCCCCACCTCCATCCCAGTCAACAGAATCTAAACAGAATCTCGACCTCCACTCTTTCCTAGTCATAGCAAGGCACCCTTCTCCACTAACTGCACTGGTCCCAGAGAAACCTCAGCGGGCAGCCAGATTTCCATACCCACCAGCCTGGAACGAGGGCTCCCACAGCAGTGGAGGCCACTGGAGAACAGGAAGAAGGTACTCCTATCCCTCCCAGCCAGCATGGTTCAGACCAGGAGGCCAGTGGGGAACCTCCACTTCTATCCCCACCTAGCATAGTGAAGCCAAGAAGCTTGGACATCTAACCCACCTGGCAATTAACAAGACGTCGCCCTTTCTTCTCTGCTGGTACAGTGTCAAAGGAGGCCAGTTAAAACACAAGATTTAAATACGACCTACAGTCTTACAACACAATACCCCAAACGCCCAAGTTTCAATTGAAAATGACTATCAATCTAAGAACAACAACAACAAAAATCTCAACCTGAATGAGATAAGACAATCAACAGATATTAACAGTGACATAATACAGATGTTAGAATTATCTGACAAGGATTTTAATGCAGTCATCATAAATATGTTTCAGTAAGTAATTACGAACATGCTTGAAATAAATGAAAACAACAAAAGTATCAGCAAAGAAATAAAAGATGCAGGGAAGACCTGAATTTTAGAAATGAAACACAAACTGAAATAAGAAATCCTATAGATGGGTACAGGAGCCAATGGAGGAGGAAAGAATCAGTGAACTGGAAAACAGTAATAATTACCCAATCTGAGTAAGAGAAAAAACAGACCAAAAAAAATGAACAGAACCTCAGGGACTTGTGGGACTGTAATAAAAGATCTACGATCCACGTCACCAGAGTCCTAGAAGAGAAGAAAGAATGCAGCTTTAAGGTACTGAAGGAATAATGGCTGAAATTTCCCCAAATCTGGCAAAAGATAGAAAACCTACAGATTCAAGAAGCTGAGCAAATGTCCAACAGGGTGAGTCCAAGATACAGAGACAAACCTCTGAAGCCTGAAGACAAAGCAAGAGAGGAAGGACATATTACCTATGGAAGCAAGTCACGTGCAGATTTCTCACCAGAAAGCATGGAAGGAAGTGGCGCACTCTTCACGTGCTGAGAGAAAAAGAGCTGCCAACCCAAATTCTATTGTCAGCAAAAATATCCTTCAGGAGCTAAAAGGTAAATCAAGACCTTTGGCCAGATCCACCCTAAAAGGATGATTCAAAGAAGTTTTCTAAATGGAAAGGAAATGATAAAAGAAGGAATCTTAGAACATGAGGGAAAAAGAACTATGAAAAAAATAAAAATAAAGGTAAATAAGGTCAATTTTTTTCGCTCTAGTTTTGACATATGAACCAAAAATTGTAACACTGTCTTACGTGGGTCTCAATGTATACAGAGGAAATATTTAAGACAATTATATACAAAGGAGGGTAAATGGAAATTTTACCATTTCTACACTTCACCTGAACTGGTAGAATGTCAACACCAGGAGGCTATAGTAAGTTAGGTGTACACAATGTAGTATCTAGTAATCACTGAAAAGTTACACCAGCACCCTCAAAAATATTATACAGTTCCCTCTTATTCATGGGGGATACTAAGACCCCCCCAATGGACACCTGAAGCCACCAATAGTAACAAACGCCATGTAGACTGTGTTTTCGGGTACATAACATACCTATGAGAAAGTTTCATTTATAAGTTTGGCACAATAAGACAATCAAAGTTGTCTATGGTCTCTCTCCCTCACATTCTCTTCCTGTGCGCACTCCTGTGATGGTGTGAGATGATGGAGCGCCCATGTGAGGACATGAAGCACAGGGAACGACATGGGCACCGTGATGCAGCCTTAGGCCACTACTGCCCTTCTGACATGTCAGAATCATCGGCTGCCTAACTGTGGCTGATCACAGGTAACTGAAACCATGAAAAGGGAAACCACAGATAAGGGGGACTGCTGCAGATAAAGTGGAATTCTAAAAAATGTTCAAGAAACCCAAAGGAAGGCAGGGGGAAAAGTGAAAAACAGAATGGACAAAAATAAATAAATTTTTATAAAAATGAAAAAGAAAAAGAAACATAAGGGACAGAGAAACCCAAAACCAGTATTTACCCCAATTTTACAATGAAGAGGAGTTGTGGCCGAGGAACTCGGCTGGCAGTGTATCTCTGTGGTTAAGGACGCAGGCTCAAGAGTTAGGCTTATGCTGAAGCCTGGACATTCCCACCTTGTAGCTGTGTGATCCTGGGCAAGTTATAGCCCGTTCTGAGCTTTCATTTCCTCGCCTATAATACGGGAGCAATAATATTACCTACCCAGCAGAAGACTGTTGACAGAATTAAGATCAGTATATATAAAACTTCTATCCCAATACCTGACACATAATGACGGCTCAAAAAACATTAACAATTATTTGTATGAGAGACAAGATGAATGTTTGCCCAGACTTGGGATTCAGGGGCCAGAGAAAGGCAGGGGTAAAATAAGGAAGTGAATACAAAGGGATCAAGTTCAAGTCTGCATACCAAAGGACTCTGGTGCCTCTCTTCCACCAGCTCTAGAACACCTGCAGTCATGCTTAACCCTCAGAAAGGCAAATAGAAAGAAGATCCTTCTAGAGAATGAGAACCTAAAAAAAAAAAAGAGGCTTGAAGATTGCCCCCCCCCTTTTTTAAAGAGTATTTATTTGTCAGAGAGAGAGAGAGAGAAAGAGAGAGGACTCAAGCGAGCGCACGCACAAGCAGGGGGATAGGCAGGCAGAGGAAGCAGACTCCCTGCTGAGCTGGAAGCTGGACCTGGGACTTGATCCCAGGACCCTGGGATCATGACCTGAGCCAAAGGCAGACGTTTAACAGACTGAGCCACCCAGGTGTCCCTGAAGACGCCCTTCTGTTAAGATTCACAACAAAAAAGCCAGTGACCCACCCCATTTCAGTGAATGATAGGAGGGTAAGACAGTGGGCTAAAACTTGCAGGCAGTGTAACAGGATGTCCATGGATAATTTCTGAAATCAACAAATCAAGAAAAAGTAACATATACACGTTATCTAGAAATATGAAGATAAATACCAGAAAAAAACAGACAAAAAAATGAACGCACGCAGGGAACCAGACCATACTGGGAGTGAGGAGAAAAAGGGACAGCTTTCCTTGCTGTTCCTGTAAGCCCTACAGTGCAATCGGACCACAGAATAGAACGTTAGCTATCATTCCATTTTTTTAAAGATTTTATTTATTTAGGGGCGCCTGGGTGGCTCAGTCATTAAGCGTCTGCCTTCGGCTCAAGTTGCAATGCTGGGATCCTGGGATTGAGCCCCATATTGGGCTCCCTGCTCATCAGGAAGCCTGCTTCTCCCTCTCCCACTCCCCCTGCTTGTGTTCCCTCTCTGCTCTCTCTGTCATAAATAAATTCCTTAAAAAAAAAAAAATTTGAGAACAAGGAAGAAAGTGAGAGAGAGAGAGAGAGAACATGAGCAAGGGGGAGGGGCATAGGGAGAGTTAGGAGAGGGAGATGCAGACTTCCCGCCAAACGGGGAGCCCAATGTGGGGCTCCATCCCAGGGTACTGGGACTGTGACCCGAGCCGAAGGCAGACGCCCAGCCAACTTAGCCACCCAGGCCCCCCATTTTTTCTTTAAATCCTTTTGTACTATAATACCCTTTTCTCTTTTTCCCACAGTAAGCTTGTATTTCTGTTAAAATAGGAAGGACTCTAATTTTGAAAATGAAATTATAAACAAGTGAAAACTAAGAGGGGCTCTCCCACTGAAAAACACAATAATAATACAGCCAACAATTCCAAACTCCATAAGCAGGCACAAAATTAGAAGCCTGGGGAAAAACACAAACACAAAACCCAGAAACTAGGAGTATGGAGTAAAATGGCATTCAAGGTTCATGAATCACAGCACTTACCGTCTCGTAGGAAAGATACTCATAGGACAAGTATTTGTAGTAAAATAATAGGAGACACACAGCCATGATCTCAAACTTAAACCATTTCCCCCTAAGTTCTACATTAGTATCTTCATCCAAGCCAGAAGTCTGAGGATCATCCTAACTTTGGCACTTTGCTCAGACTCCTCATCTGACTACGACCAAGACTCTTACTTCTGTCCTCTCCTCTATCAGTACCACTTAGTCCCAGTCATGGGGCTGCTGAGCTCATCATCTCTAGCATCTCTGTACTTCCCATATCTTCCTTCTCTGTCTCCTTCAATCTCTTTAACACATGCTGTCCTAGAGATTTTTTTCTTAAATAAAAAGCTCATCATACCACTTTCTTTCCTAGTTACCTACAAGATGAAGTTCAAATTCATACTATGTACACAGCATCGTCCATGAGGATCTCAGCTTACTGGCTCTTGCCCTATCATATCTCCCACGCCACAATCCAGCTATCTTGAACTACCTGCAGTTCCCCATTTCTCATGCTTGTTTGAAGCTGATGTACCTTTGCCTGGGTAGCGTCCTTTGCTTGGAATACAAATGGCGAACACCTATAACTTACAAGTTTGAAGTTAGGTATTATCTTGCCTAGGAAGCCTTTCCTGACCACTGTTCTCCTCCAGGACATGGATTATCTCCTCCTCTGCACCTTCGCCTCCACTGAACCCCAAACACATTTCTTGCACGGGAACCATAAAGCTTCAGGATCTGTACCTGTTGCATAATTCATGCTCAGTGTTGTTGAATGAATGAATATGTAAGTGAAAAAGTTTATGCACAAAGACATTTACTAAAAACATGTAGCAGAGAAACTAGCAAAAAACTGTTAATAAATTATAATTTATCCATGAGAAGATATATAGCTGTAAACAAAAGTTTATAGAGGCTATGAAAGTAGGAAACTGTCCGGTGTTACCGAGGAAAAATAGCAAAATATAAAACAGAACATAGCACAATTATAAATCCTGCTCTTTAAAAGCCTTATGTAAAAACAGACTAAAATCTTTATGGCAGTAATTACTTGGGTGGTGGGACTATAGGAGATACTAGTACTTCTTTTCGCTTTGCTATATTTTTCATAATGTTCTAAATGATAATATATTATTTTATAATAAAAATAAATGCATTATTTTAACAGGTGGGAGTGGCTAATACTCTCATTTTGCATATTACAGACAAGTTTTGGCCAAAGCTAGTTCATTAGCAGCCAATCCTAGACTGGGATTCAGGCCTCCTCCCAATCCAGTGCTTTACAATATAGCTGCCATTTCCATTTGCACAAAAGGAAATAGGTTACAGCTTCATAAATCTAGATCTGATTGTGGGGCGCCTGGGTGGCTCAGTTGGTTGGACATCTTACCTTTTTTTTTTTTTAAGATTTTATTTATTTGGGAGAGAGACAGAGAGAGCATGAGAAGGGAGAAGGTCAGAGGGAGAAGCAGACTCCCCGTGGAGCTGGGAGCCTCATGTGGAACTCGATCCCGGAATTCCGGGATCATGACCTGAGCCGAAGGCAGTCACTTAACCAACTGAGCCACCCAGGCGCCCGACATCTTACTTTTGATTTCAGCTCAGGTCCTGATCTCGAGGTCGTGAGACTGAGCCCCACATGGGACTCCTGTTCAGTGTGGAGCCTGCTTGTCCTTCTCCCTCCCCCTCTGCTCTACCCCCAGCTTACTTGCACACACTTGCTCACTCCCTAAAAAAAATAATAAAATCTTAAAAAAAAAATTTAGATCTGATAAGATGATTTTTTTGGCCCAAGCTCATTTAAAAGAAGAGCTGCCCTAAAACAAAACTTTCCAAAGCAAACACAGTAGTCACAGAGAATAAGAAAGAGATCAATGGGAATTTATATTACACTAGAGTTTAGCTCAATCTATTTGATAGAAACTCTTAACTATGATTCAGTGAAGGAACAGACATGCCTGTGAGCACTAAGACTGCTGGAATTCAAGAACTT
Organism: Martes martes; assembly: GCF_963455335.1. Classification (NCBI taxonomy): domain Eukaryota; kingdom Metazoa; phylum Chordata; class Mammalia; order Carnivora; family Mustelidae; genus Martes; species Martes martes. Next base: position 25,423,081 of record NC_137903.1, on the reverse strand, counting down.
GGACAACGCTGAAGCAGATGACTTCCATGCCTCCCTCCTAATCAAGATTGCCCATTCTAAATGAAAGGTCAATATCACAAATGCTACTACAGCTGCAATCTGTAAGTATCTCATTTCAGCACTAAAATATTCTCAGACAGAACCCGACGCAGACCCACTACACTCAATGTCTCCCCGACAAAGGTGCTCCAAGGACGGCATTTTTTCAAGGTCTACAGATGCTATGAGAAATTGTACTACTAATGACTGAACACTTAAAACTCTAAGTTTTAAAATATCTAGTACAATGACATTGACAATTTCACAGTCACCATTCATCCCCCTAATTCAACTCATATTCAACATATTAATGTTAAAATTCCTTACCATAAAGAACAAACGGGATGGATGTGTGCACTAATTATTTTAGCAATGCCTCTTGTCAAGAAATCCCAGATGACGATTCGGCCATCGTTACAGCCAACTGCAAGCAGCGTGCCCCACCTGTTAAAGGTGCAAGTCAGGGCCATGCTGATACAATCCAAGGTTCCATCAGCTTCCTAAAAATTAAAACGAATACAAGAATATAGGCAATGCCATCCAGGTACCCAAATTATTTCTTAACGACTCTCTAACACCTATATGACAGCTCTCTTTAAATTATGACGCATGCCAAAAGAAACTCTATGTGTGTTCTTGTACCTATTAAACTAGCCAAAACAAGGAAGTAAGTGATAAACAGATGTGATAAATTCCATTCATTACCAGTATGACTTGGAACCCACTGTGCAGGAAAATTAGGCAAAATATAACAAGATTCACTGAAAAGAGTCATCCTACTGACCAATAATCAGTTCTTGGGATTTAGTCCAAGTAAAACAGTTTAAAACAAAACCCCTAGAACAACCTGTATGTGCAATATTAGGAAAGTCAAATACATTATTTTGTATTCGTAACAAGCCATTTAAAATAACCATAATGACTACACTGAAACACATTTCAAGTATTACAAAATATTCTTACATAAAAGTAAAGGAGAACATACATATTACTACTATGCAAAAACACTTATTGAAACTAGAAAAGCACGAAGGAAAAAAACCCTACATACAGGTGATAGTACTGATTGTGAAAAATCCTTCAAAGTATTGTTTTGAATTTACTGGGAAATGAACTGTGTAAAATTAAAACATTATGGTGAGATTTCCCACCAATATTGCCTATATATTTCCTCTATTCTCAAAATTAAACATTGAGTTCCTTATTATAGCAAAAGAGTATCATCATACTTAAAGCTTCTACTGTCAAAGAAAAATGGGGAGGAGGATCAAATAACATTTTCCACTCAAACACAAAAGACAGCAAGTTATCATACTCCTAAATTCACAGTAACATTATACTCTTAAAAAAAAAAAAAAAAAGACTATACTCTTACCTCTGGATAATTCTGCCCAAAGGACTCTGCAACAAAGCAAAGAAAGAGTTCATGGAGCATTTGCAACATAGCAGGAATCCTCCAGCTCACAAATGGTGGTCACAATGGTTTGTAAAGTGTGGATGGGAACTGCCTCTGGCTCAGGGACTCCAGGGGGGGTCACACCTATTTTCATTATCATACCAAGATGGCATCTGCCTCTTTACTCTCCTGTGTCCCACTCCTGAGGCCACAGCACCAGTGACATAACAGAGTGCATGCAAAAGTAGATGCAAGAATTCTACCAACCTCTACTTAGGCAAGCAGTAAGGGCAACTTGCAACTGTAAAGCAATGCTCTTCTCACTAATTTTGTTTTAGAAAAGTTATTTTTCATAAAAATGTTATTTATGTAAACAGGTAATGGGGTTATGTTGGTTATTTTGAATTACAAACTTTTAAGTATCTAATCTGTTAAACTATCTCAAGTCGGATGAACTCTCTAGAACCTTCATTAACAGCAGCCAACCAGCAGTGGCCATTTACCTTCCTAACAATGACATTTACATTGTCACATAATCTGGTAGTTGATTAAAGATGCAATTCTCTACTCTCTATATTAATTTCTTAAGCAAACGACATTTGGCAGCTAACACCCCTCGCATGTTTTTCCTGTCTGAAATGCAGTGTTCACACAAGTCACAAACATCTCGAGCTGCAGATGACAGGCAGGATGATACCGCCTGCTTCTCCGAAGTGTCCGGGTCAGCATGTACTTTTAACATTACCTAAGTATTTTATTACAGTGGTTTTTAAACTATACTGAGAACTACAGATCCATGAAAGTTGTTTCACACATAAGGCACCCAAATCAGATTTCACCTAAAAAAAGTCGTCTACTCCTTAAAAAAAGTCTGAAACCCAGTTTTATTAGACTGTCCTTTATAAAAATGTAATTAAAAATGAAAGAGCTGGAGCTCCTGGCTGGCTCAGTCGAAGAGCATGCAACTCCTGATCTTGGGATCATGGGTTTGAGCCCCAGGTTGGATTGTAGGGATTACTTAAACCAAAACCAAACCAAACCACAACAAAACAAAAACGGAGGAGGAAGAGATGAGGGGGAGGAGGGGAAGGAAGAGGAATAGGAAGAGGAAAGAAAAGTAAAACTACAGTAAGAACATGAAAACCAATTAAAAAAAAAAAAAAAAACAGCCCTACAATAAAGAACACTAGAAGGTGGAACTAAATGCAAATGTCCCCAAAAGGTAATTATCTTGATGTATTTAATGTGAACCAGATTTAAGGTGGCTGACTGCATTCACTTACGAAAGAATGAACTGAAATGCTGAAACCAGTAGAGAGGTGTTTTTTTTAAGAGATTTTATTTATTCATTTCAGAAGGAGAGAGCGTGCAAGTTTGGGGTGGCGGGAAGGGCAGAGAGAAGCAGGCCCCCAACCAAGCAGGGAGTCCCAGGTTCACGACCAGGGCAGAAGACAGATGCCCAACTGACTAAGCCACCCAGGCGCCCAGATCGAAAGGTTTTTGAAAGAAATTTTCTGAAGTTACTGAAGTAAGGCATGCAATACAGAAATGTGTAATCAACAAATGATTGTTTCCTCCCTGCAACGCACTCACCAAGGTAAAAGCTTCCATATAATTTCCATATGCTTATATAAGCAAATCTAGAAGCATATATTTGTATGAGCATTCATGTTTATAGTTGTGTTTTTTAAGTAAAACATTACATCTATAATGTGACTTGTTTCCTTAGCAATTTAGCTTATAAATCTTTCCAAATCAGTAAGACAGATCTATACATTCACATGGTTGAGGAAAAAACAAACAAACAAAAAGCATTTATCCAAAAATTAAAAACAAAACAAACAACAAACCACAACCTGAAAATACAAAGTACTGGGGAAGAAGCAGAGTACGACTGGCTGTGTTGCGATAAGGGAAAGCCACACAGAAGATTCTGAGTGAGTCCAGGATCCAGGGACCATTTTAATGTACGATCACCTCTCAACACAGACTACCCCTTGTATATCTAGTTTATGTTTCTAGGGTAGGCTTTTATTTTTTTGCGGATCATCCTAGTTAACAGAACTACAATAAGGTGTTTAAGGAGCACAAAGAAAAAGGGACACGTGAGAAAGACCAGGTTCATCTGGGGCGGTTCTGTTGGAGGACCAGAGCAAGACTGCGGTCAAGCAGGACTACAGGAACGCTAAGGCCCTTTTCTCAGAGAATGCTCAAGGTCGTCTTTATACTCTCCATCTTGCCACCATCTACCATTTTATGGGACAATTAGATTTCTTAGGTTTTAAATCCATACTGGGGGAAAAAAGATGCCCAAAGACGTGGCTGCCGAGGAGAAATAAAACCCTTGCCAGAGATTTGACTTCATAATATACTTGATACAAAAAACATGAGTGGCTTCTATAGCAAAACACGCATATCCAAAACTGATTACAGAAGAAAAATCCTTGACTGGATCAATGAGTAAAAAACACAATGAAAGGCTGTTAAAGACACACCACTGAAAGGGAGGAGGGGGGAGGGGAGCAGACCCATAAGGATTTTGTGAGCAGTTTCTCCTAGCCTCAAGCAGTAGAAAATTACTATATTATTCAAGCTATTCTGAGCAGAAAAAAAATACTAGTTTTTTTTTTTAATAAAGCCAACATAACTGACACCAAACCCTCAGAGACAATACAAAAAAGAAAAAACAAGAATTTTCTCAACACAAATGGGACACAATATTTCACCTCCACACTAGCAGACTTGCAAAGTAACCTCTAACAGTATATACAATTATAACCAAATTCGAACCACAAAGCTTCTGGAGAGTTTGCTATTGGACCATGTAAGAAGACATTGCAACAGAGCAGGAGAAACAAGGATGAAGGTCAAGGGCACTCCTAACAGTCACGGCAAGATGCACTCTAATGTACATCCTGAATCAAGAATGTTTACACAACAGCCACACGATCCTATCTGTAGATACTGAAAACACATTTGCTAAAACTCCATAATCACTTCTAATAAAAGGAATAGAGAACTACAATAAATGATAAAATCTACCAAAAACACAATTATCATTCCAAAAGGTGAAATATTAAAACCATTTCAATTAATATCAGCAACTAGGAAGGGATATATCATTAATAGTTAATACCATATAAGAAAGGAAATAACTGGTTTAATCATTGAATATAAGGAGATAAAACTATTTCTCTTTTGTTGTCACTGAATACCACGAAAACACAAGAGACTCTAATAAGAAAACTATTTAAATTAATAAGAAAATAGGGAAGGGGCTTTTGGCTGGCTCAGTCAGAAGAGTGAGCAACCCCTGGTCTCAGGGTCATGAGTTCCACCCCCAAGTTGGGTGCAGAGTTTACTTAAAAATAAACAAACTTGGGGCGCCTGGGTGGCTCAGTGGGTTAAAGCCTCTGCCTTCGGCTCAGGTCATGATCCCAGCGTCCTGGGATCGAGCCCCGCATCGGGCTCTCTGCTCAGCAGGGAGCCTGCTTCCTCCCTTCTCTCTCTGCCTGCCTCTCTGCCTACTTGTGATTTCTGTCTGTCAAATAAATAAATAAAATCTTTAAAAAAAAAAAAAACAAGAAAATAGGGTAAGGTGGCCTACTACAAGAAAAATATTCAAACATTAATAGATTTTCTTTACATTAGCAATTAGTATCCAAAAATGGAAATACAAGGAAAAATTCCACTCATGATGGCTACAAACATATAAAATATTTAAGGAACAGGTCATAAGGTAATAAGGAAGACACAAGACATGTACGAAGAAAACTATAAAATCTTAAGTAAGGCCATAAAACCTAAATAAATGAAAAGACAATCTACATGTTGGGATGGGAAAACTTAACGGCTTTCCCTAAAAATTAATAAATGTTACATAATTCCAGATGGAATAAAGACAAATGTGAAAAAAAAATTCTAAATGTACTGTAAGGTTGCTAATATATGATAAAGGTGGCATTTCAATTTAGTGGAGGATTTATTTAACATATAGGGAATGACAAGGGTCCATATGGAAGAAGGAAAAAGTAATTCCTCTCATATTACGTATCAATTCCAGGTAAATTAATGTTTTTTTTTTAAAGGTTTGTTTTTTTTTTTTAAAGATTTATTTATTTATTTATTTGTCAGAGAGAGAGAGAGAGAGAGGAGCGAGAGTGAGCACAAGCAGACAGAGTGGCAGGCAGAGGGAGAAGCAGGCTCCCTGCCGAGCAAGGAGCCCGATGTGGGACTCGATCCCAGGACGCTGGGATCATGACCTGAGCCGAAGGCAGCTGCTTAACCAACTGAGCCACCCAGGCGTCCCTAAATTAATGTTTTTAAAGAACAAGAATCTTAGAAGAAAATCTAGGAGACTACATGTATTATCTAGGGTAGGGAAGACCTTAACCAAGTGAGGAACACCAAAAGAAAAGAGAAACAGGTTTGATTAAATAAAAATTTAACATTTTGCATGGCAAAGTTCCCATAAACAATCAAGATTTAGAAACAAACTTTAGGGGGACCTGGGTGGCTCAGTGGGTTAAGCCTCTGCCTTCGGCTCAGGTCATGATCTCAGGGTCCTGGGATGGAGCCCCACATCGGGCTCTCTGCACAGCGGGGAGCCTGCTTCCTCCTCTCTCTCTCTCTGCCTGCCTCTCTGTCTACATGTGATCTCTGTCTGTCAAAAATAAATAAACTCTTTAAAAAAAAAAAAAAGAAACAAACTTTCAAGGCAGATGACTGATAGGAGTTGATACCTGTATTACAAAGCAACTTTATACATCAGTAAGAAAAAACAACCCAAAAGACAAAAAGAACATAAATAAAAATGAGATGCCACTTTCATCCATCAAACAGGTAAATTTAGGGGCACCTGGGTGGCTCAGTCAGTTAAGCATCTCCCTTGGGCTCAGGTCATGATCCCAGGGACCTGGGACTGAGCCCCACATCAGGGTCCCTGCTCAGCAGAGGGTCTGCTTCTCCCTTTCTCTCTCCCTCTGCCTCTCCCCCTGCTTGCACTCATGCTCTCTCTCTCAAATAAATAAATACAATCTTAAAAAACAAACAACAACAACAACAAAAACAGGAAAATTTAGCGAGAGAACACGTGGGGGTGGAGGAGAGGGCACAGGGACATTTTTACACATCACCTGTAAAAAATGGGAATTACTACAGCCTTCTGAAAAACGGATCTGAGAGCACCCATTAAAAGCAAAACATAGGGGTGCCTGGGTGGCTCAGTCGTTGAGCGTTTGGCTTCATTCAGCTCAGGTCATGATCCCAGGGTCCTGGGATTGAGCCCCACATCAGGCCCCCTGCTTGGCTGGAAGCCTGCTTTTCCCTCTCCCACTCCCCCTGCTTCTGTTCCTTCTCTCGCTGTGTCTCTGTCAAACAAATAAAAGCTTAAAAAAAAAAAAAAAAGTAGACCATATAGAGTCCTTACCTCAGCGATCCTACAACTGGAAATCTAATCTCCATAGATGTAAACACAACAGTGGGACAGAAGTACGAATATTTCAAGTATTGTTCTTGGTGGCCAAAAAACAAACAAAACCTACCCAAACTGGAAACAAGGTAAATGTCCATTAATAGTGGAACAGATGAATAAATTACATTGTATTCTAATACAAAAGTACTAATAAATTATGCTAATTCTCTTAGAGAAATTTGCATTGGTGTTACTAAGTAGGAAAAAAGGCAAACACAAAGTGTGTATTATATAATTTCATTTTTTATTATCATGTGTGTGCACCCATGCACTCACACATATATATAAGCACAGAGAAAAATATGGAAGGAAATACATGGGATTATCAACAAAAAGGAGGCGGCAAGGGAAAAAAAAGATCACTTTTTTTCAAAACACATGGGAATTTTACTGTTGAAATTATACATCGTGTTGTATCTACATGAATGCGTTAAATCCATCAGATCTAGCATTTCCCGAGGGGTACGAACAGTATCCTACAGTGTTAACTGAAGAAGGCAAGTTTCAAATAATGTGCATAAAAAGGTTCTATTTCTGTAAAAAAGTGAAAACAAAGCCCAAATAAATTTGTTTAAATGTTTGTGCGAGCAAGGATTAAGCTATAGAACAAGAAACTCTAGAAAGTTACCATTTGGGGAAGGGGAGAAAGACAGTTTTTCTGTATGCGTGTTTGAACTATTTCCACTGCTGTGATAAACACGTGCTGTATTTGTTCATTTGAAAAGCAGGAGATTAAAGAACCACAATGCGCCTTCCAGACTTACACTCACACTGGCTCTTCACTTCTCTGAAGTGCTCAAACCTGCACTTACCATTAGCAGCTACCGCTTACCGAATGCTTACGTGTCCAACTCTGCACTAAGGTCTTTTATATATTCCCTTTCAGTCCTCTCAATTCGTGATTAAGTGACCACTGCTGGCACCCGCTACACCTCAAGACCTGACCTTTACTGCCCACCTGCTTGTACTCACCAACCCTCGTCCCACATTTTTGCTCAAGCTCTTCCTTCCCATTCATCTCTTCACTCGGGCAAATGGAAACTGAAACCCTCACATGACAGGGTCCAGACCACTTTGAGCATAACCCTTGCCTGGCGCCTATGCAGCCGGACTGTGGAGTGACCTCCAACTACCTTTACCTCATTAGAATACTAAATCTCCGCCCAAGGAGGAGCACAGGCCTCATTTCCATAACAATGTCTGTACAACAGGTTTCCTTAAGGGAGCACAGGTGGCCTTATGCTCACCTCTACACGCAAGGACAAGGCTTCCCAACTAAATATTCATCCAAAAACCCTAAGTAGAAGGAACCCATTCACGCTTGCTCAGAGAATAAATGGTTTTGGAAGTTATTCCCCATGATCTCCTTATTTGCTTCAAATAAAGTTTACTTTGAGCACCAGCTCCACGTGGTGCATTTGTAACTCACCAAGGAGCGAACTCTGTTGGTTCAGTGACACTATTACATTCCATTTCACAGTTAAATCACTTCCCAAATGCACCCAGTTAAAACCTGGAACAACCGGAACCTGACCCAGAAACCACACTCTTAACTGTAACTACACGGAACAGCCTCTAGAATCTTGCCTGAATTTGACCTTGAGGTTATTAATCTCTCATCTATAAAACACAACACGATCCCCCTTTTTCAAAGTCAAAATGTGCCCATCTGCTTTCCTTCTGTACATCTTCCCTTCTCTCCCCACATCTCAAAGATCACCACCAATTACTCCCTCACGGCCCCGGAATTTAACCAAGAGAAGTGAGCTCAGTGGCCTACCGAAAATTCTACCTACTGAGGATTTTTCTTAGCAACAACCAGTGTTCACTTTATTTGTTCCCAAAAAACCATCCCTTTCCCCAGAGAAGACAAAAGAAAAATTGGAAGTTAAGCTTCCCGCCTCCCTTTGCCAATAAAGCCCACAGGAAGCACATGAAAGTTCTCTGCTGAGTGCTGAATGAATAACTGTGGTATTACACCATCCAGCCCAACCAAGCGGGAAACTTTTTTAGTCTTCACTCTCCACATAGTGTCCCAAAGCCTTCCCAGTCGCCTCACTTTTACAGTCGTGGCCTTCCACCACATTCGTCTTCCTGCCACTGTTCTTCAAAGCCTGTGCCCCCCTCAGACCTTCCCTTCGGCTAAGTGCCCTTGTTTTGCAGCCGCCTTTTCGGAATCTGAGTTTACAATGCTTCCGGCCCAGCCACACCAGCTCCCTCAGGGCCCTCCTCCTTTCCGTCCTGTGAAGATCCTTTCTCCAAACTGCCCTTCAGCTTTCCAGCCCCTTCCAGCCTTCTCCCTCTAGGTCTCCTGACATGGACTACGCTCTGTTCTCCACACTGCTGAACACCCACCTCCTTAAAGACCTGATTATCACCAGCTCTAAAGCTGCACGGACCTCTTCTCCCAATGGCCCTATTATTTTCGATTCCAACCCATTCCCCTCTGCTGTAATGGTTAGGAGCAGAGTAGCAATTTCCATTCTGTTTCCTCAATCTAACAAGCGAGGACACAGGCAAGGGCATCCTTCCAGAGAAATGCAATTTGCAGGTATCTAGATAACCAATCCCACCCGGCCCTCATCTGATCCCTTCCCCAACGTAATTGCTATGTGTCCTTGACTCCAGCCTGCCCTCCCTCACAGAGCTGCCACAGCCAACTTTCCAAGACCCGAATCTCACCTGTCACTTAGCTGCTTAAAATCTTCTTCACCCAACAATATACTGAATTCTAAGTATAATTTTAAAAAGTGATTTCATTCGGGCCCCTGCCAGTGTTATCCTCTCCATGTGAGGCTAACTTCCCATCAGCACCTAGCATAGAAACTCACATAACCCACCCTAAGCACCAGCTGTAGATCACTGACCATTTCTTGAACATACCATATGCAGACATGCCTCAGAACATCTGTCCCAACTACTCCCTGCACTGCTAATCACCTTCTCTAACTTGTCCCTCCGGAAAAACCCTTCTCTATCTGCACTCTCTGGGTTAAATGGACACTTCCTCTATAAAACCATCCCCAAACTCTACCGCCAACCTCTACACTGCAGAATTAATTGCTTTCAGCTGAACTCCCATAATGCATTCACTTATTACAGTTCCGTATTAGACACAATTATTTATGTTTCACTCCTCCTAGTTCTACATATTTATTCAGGACAAAGGCTGTATCTTATTTTGAGGTCTTTCAAACAGTAGGACCCACCCCACCATAAGTGGATAAATCAATTTTGTGAGCCCCAACAAGTTTTTTAATAGATTCGAACAGAAGACATCAGAGGACACTGAGCATAACAGGAATTAAGTATAATTTTGAGAAACTTAGTTATATATATATTTGTATATATGATGGGTTGTGATAGAAAATAGATTTCCTGGGCACCTTGGGTGGCTCAATTGTTTGAGCATCTGACTCTTGATTTCAGCTCAGGTCACATCTCAGGATTGTGTCATCGTGCCCCTGCATCGGGCTCAGCACTGGGCATGAAGCCTGCTTAAGATTCTCTCTCTCTCTATCTGTCCCCACTCCCTTCTTCCTCTCTCAAAAAAAAAAAAAAAAAAAAAAAAAGAAAAGAGTTTTCTTCCTGTGAGTTGTAGTAAAAAGAGTTTTGAAAAACTCTTACGTAACTTTCTATCTCCAGTGCATATAGTCAGATACCCAGCAAGGGCTCAGAAGTGACTACAGAAGTAAAATCACTATCTTGAGTGTTACATTAACAGCACGTTATCATTCCTTTCCTTTATCTGGACAGATATTCTTTCCCACGCATGCTCCCACAATCACAATCACTTCTGTTCCTTGTGCTTTTTATCTCCAACTTTCTCCTTTAAAACTCAGTAATTTCCAGGAGCGTCTGGGTGGCTCAATGGGTTAAAGCCTCTGCCTTCGGCTCGGGTCATGATCCTGGGGTACTGGGATCAAGCCCCGCATCGGGCTCTCTGCTCAGCGGGGAGCCTGCTTCCTCCTCTCTCTCTGCCTGCCTCTCTGCCTACTTCTGATCTGTCTGTCAAATAAATAAATGAAATCTTTTTAAAAATCCTTTAAAAAAAAAAACAACTCAGTAATTTCCATAGAAATGTAGATTTCCAGACCCAGATTTCTTTTAAATTGTCTAGCCTTCTTGGGGTGCCTGGGTGGCTCAGTCAATTAAGCGTCCCAACTCTTTCAGTTCAGGTCAGAATTGCAGGATGGAGGGATCAAGCTCGACATCACGCTCCACACTAGGCGTGGAGTCAGTCTGCTTGTCCCTCTCCCTGTGCTCCTGCGCCCAATATGCATGCATGCACATACTTGCGTGCACTCTCTAATAAATAAAATCTTTAAATATAAATAAACTGTCTAACCTTCCAATGCTAAATATTCCTAAATTTCACCCTCACGAATCTTCTGTATCATTCAAGGAAAATCTTTCCCATGACCATTTCTTTCATGTACTAGCCTATCTATCACTTTTCCTCCATCCTGAAGTTTTTAAAAATAAGGGTCGACCTCTGACCTCCACTCCATCTCCCACGCCTTCCAAAAATGACTGTACTCTGGCTTCCACTCAAGTTGCTGATGGGTGCCGAGTGCCTAAGGACTACACAGAGCAGCCCTTTCCCAGCTTTCAGCAGCAACTGCTCTACAAGTGGCTTCTGAGAGCACGAGAATGTGGATCCACCTCCACGTGGATAAATATAGGGAAGCACCCCAAAATCTGCCTAGCTCATAATAAGTACTATATAATTCCTAATTTATTATCACTTATTTGTCCTCTTAACCCCAAAATATAGGTAACTGTCCAAGATTCTGCCCTCAGCAGTTTTCTCTTTCTGCCCCTCCCACCTTTTCCCCTGGTCCTGTCATCCACTCACAAAGTTTCTTCAACAACCCACCTGCAGGAGAAGTACACATCTCTCTCATAAATCTAAACCTGCCTCCTGAACCCCAGATCCACACTCAACATGCCAATGCCGTCTTTCCCCAATGTCCTTAAATGTTCATCAGTAACACTATCACTGGCTCCCACGATTTTCAGTCCACAGTTCCTCACCACCGATGCCACTAACACACGCAATCAATTCTCAAATTCTGTCAACTCTACCTCCTCAGGGTCTCTTTGTTCCATTTCCTAGCTCAGACCTTCTTGATCACTCATTTACTCTAGCCCTCCAAACTGGTTTCACACCATCCAAGACTCAACAACATGTTGCTGTCAGAGAAATCTTAATAATAAATAAATAAATAAATAATCAATCATAGCTCTGATCAAGTTACCTACCAGGTCAAAAACTTTCAATGGATCTGCCCTACTTTTCTTAAAAAGTACAGACTTTTCAGCTGGGCATTTAAGAGCCTCCACAGAACACAGCATCTGTTGGCCCTCCTTTTATTCACAGTACCCACAACCAGGCCAAGCAGGAACATTCTTTAGGTGTTCTCTCACCTATGTCTTGGCTCAAACATTCCTAATAAGCATTTCTCCTTGTACCTCCATGCTTCAGTCTGCCACTATTTCACCAGTCTTAAATGTCTACTCAAAAGTCCAACTCCTCCACAGAATTTTTGTTCCTGGATGCCCTTCTTCCCGGCCTCGAAGACATGCACTCTCTCTCCTAAATGTTCTTAGCACCTGGTAATGACCCTTAAAGGCCTATGTTCTGCAATATATTATGGCTATTTGGAAAATCACCTTAAGCTCCTTAAAGGTAAGGACCATTTCTTTAAAATCTTTGTAGCCCTTTTAACATTCAGTGCAACTTCTGAGTTCTGATTTTTTTTTTTTAAAGATTTATTTTATTTATTTGACAGAGAGAGATCACAAGTAAGCAGAGAGGCAGGCAAAGAGAGAGAGGGAGGGAAGCAGGCTTCCCGCTGAGCAGAGAGCCCGATATGGGACTCGATCCCAGGACCCTGAGATCATGACCCGAGCTGAAGGCAGTGGCTTAACCCACTGAGCCACCCAGGCGCCCCGAGTTCTGATTTTTTTTAAAGAAACTTAACTTTATATCAAGTCTTTTAGGAAATCTGGAAAACCTCAGACACCCCTAGACTATCATGCTAAAGACCTAATGAAAACCTAGAAGAAAAGACCTAAGTTTTTAACAACTTGGGTAAGGGATAGGGAGGAAATGACTCAGAGAGCGTGACAAAAAGCAACTGCTTCTGTAGCTCTGTGTTGTGCACACCGTCCCTGTTACTTGAGGAGCTTAAACAGAAAGTCAAGATAATGATTCCAGGACCAACTATGCCATTTACTCACTTGATGCCTTCCAATCACTACCCACTAAGACTTTTTTCATCTGTCCAATGAGGGACTAGAAGATTTCCAAATCCCCCTCCTTAGGCATCCCACACGTCTCCAAAACAATCTAACTTTTCCAGGCACCCAAACCCCTGACAAGTCTTCCAAGCTTCATCTCAAGCCTCACATCCTCACACTCCTTCTTCTCCAAAAACTCTGGTCCTGCCTGCTCCGGGCTACTTCAGCACCTTTGATCCTTGTACTCAAATCGAAGTCACAAGCTGTCTGTGCCTACCACTCCAGCACTCATCTGAAAGTAGCCTCGGGAAAGGCAATGCATTCTGCTTAAGCCGAAGCTGGGCTTCCTCCTCCCGCTGCTGCTCCGTAACAGGAGCGCCCAATGATCCACAGCAGAACTATGTCCCTAAGGTTGCAGCCCGCGTCCCTCCCGCCCAGGTTCCCACCTTTCCAGGACCAAAGGGTTTTCTAAGACGCAACCATAGCCCTCCTCACCCAGCAACTCGAGGTTCATCCCTGAGGACTCCGGCCGCCTGGTCTCAGCTCCAGGAACGACGCCTTTCCCCCCCGCCCGTTTCCGAGACCTGCGTGTAAGTGGGGGGCGCCGCAAATAGCTTAGCGCAAGCTCGGGAGACTTTCTGGCTTAGAAGCCCCCGCGGCTTCCGCTTTCTTCCCCCGCCTTCCTTGTTCGTTTCAAGTGGGCTGTCCATATAAATGCCTCACCAAAAAGAAGAACAAACTCTCTCGGAATCACTTGAGAACGCTCTTGACTAAGGGACAAAAATGTTATTGTAAATTAGTACTTTAAAAAGTGCGAGTACTTGAGGCCGTTTTCTGCCGAATCATATAAGTGAGCTACAAATTTCAGGCATATAGTTAGACTACTAGTCCTTGCGGTGTTGTGTGTTCAGCGGCCATGTCTCCGCCGGCTGCTTCCGATGCCGCAAGAAAGGTTCCGGGCAAAGTCCGAGGGACGTAAGAGAGCGGGAAGGGTCGGCCGCCGTGCTCGGGTGTGGAGCATGGCTCTTAGTCCCCAAGGCGCGTACTCATCAGTACGTATGTTCAGACTCCTGGAAATTACTTCCTATTTGAAAGGCTCTGCCTTTGGTCCCACGGAAATGTACGATAGTATTTGTTAGGCCTCCATCCAAGGCTTTACAGCGTACCCAGCCCTGAGCAGGACGCCGAACACGGAGTGGAGGGAGAGGCGGGCTGAGTTCCCCGGAGCTTCCCTGTGGAAGGAAAGGAACGGCGTAGGCTTTCCCGAAAAACAAGACTGGAGCTAGATGCCCCCCGCCCCGGGTGTAGATTTAATGCCCCTAATCCCAGCTCCACCGGTCGCTGACCCCGCCCCTGGGGCCGTGTTTTCCCCTCCGGGCCTCAGTGTTCTTGTAGGTAAAAATGAGCGCGGTCCGGAGCGTCCCTGCAGGGTTATTGGGAAGGTTAGATGAGCTCCCAGATCAGAAGCGCTTAGGACAGCAGGCGCCCCGTAGAATGTTAGCTACTCTAATCGACGAATCACTTTACCCAGAATTATTTCATCCTGAGGCCCTTCAGGTAGGTATCAGCCCCGTTGGACCAAATTCAGTAACTGAGGCTCAGATGACGGGAGGCGGTTCGCATCTCCGAAACGTGGCGAGAACGACATCCAAAATACTGTAGTACCAACAGCGGCAAATACGAGTGCTTCTCTGCACGCCCTTGTCATCATTCGTGATCACCGGTTCTCTCGAACTCTGCCAGCCGGATAGCTGGGGAAATGTCACTGTTACATTTATTTCGGGATGAGCCTGAGCAACTTTTCACATGTATGCATGTGTGTTTTTCTCCTCTGCGACGTGGCCTGCTCATGAACTTTGCCTGTTGTTCGGATGCAGTATCTGTCTTGTAGGATATTTAAGCGAGGAATAATGTGATCCGAGGGATGTTTAAGAAGGAAAACAAGGACGGTGTGAAGTAGGATTGGTTTACGGAGTAGAAAGCAGGTAGATCACTGCAGTAATCCTGTGGAGAGCTGAGGAAGACCTGACCCAAGGCGAGGACAGAGGGAAAGAGGAAGGCAGTGTTTAAGAGAGGGGTAGGAGACAGAACTGATAGAATGGGAAAGATCTCTTGTATATGGAAAGCAAGAACATCAGGAGACTGGCTCAACTGGCTCAACTTCTGTATTTCTAGTTTGATGCAGGGACTCCGTTTGACAGGACAGAGAATGCAGGAAAAGGAACAGCTTTGGCAAGGTTGATGGAGAACCCAGACTGGGACGTGTAAGTTTTGTTTTGTTTTGTTTTGTTTCCTTTTTTTAAGAGGTGTGCTGCTTTTTTTTTTTTTTTAAAGATTTTATTTATTTATTTGAGAGAGAGAGAATGCACACAGAGGGGAGGAGCAGAAGGAGAGGGAGAAGTGGGCTCTCCCCTGAGCAGGGAGCACAATGCGGGGCTCCATCCCAGGACCCTGAGATCATGACTTGAGCCAAAGGCAGAGGCTTAACTGACTGAGCCATCCAGTTGCCCCATGGGACATGTTAGGTTTAAAGAGCCTTTGAGAAATTCAAGTGACCATCCTGACTTGGTGTTCAAAGAAGAGGTTTAGGGGTGCCTGGGTGGCTCAGTGGGTTAAAGCCTTTGCCTTGGGCTCGGGTCATGGTCCTGGGGTCCTGGGATCGAGCCCCATGTCGGGCTCTGTGCGAAGCGGGGAGCCTGCTTCCCTTCCTCTCTCTCTGCCTACTTGTACCTCTGTCTGTCAAATAAATAAATAAAATCTTAAAAAAAAAAAGGTTTAGGCTAAAGATGAACTATACTTCATCAATTCTAATATGCACATGCCCCCACATTTAAAAATCTCTTCTATTTAATTACCTAATAATTATTTAGCAGTGGGCTTTTTCCTTTCTTAGTGCTACATAAGATAGTGTGTTTTATAAGTTATGGTATCTCTGATTTGATGAAAAGCAGTATAATTAGTGGGCTCTGCTTTACAGGTGTTAGTTGGAGCTTATTAATACTGCCAACCACAAAGGAAGGTACCCCAGTTTGTGTGTTGAAGGGGAGAAAAGGAAATTTAACATTCTTCCTTCTTGGCCTGAAGCAACTTGTCACTATCATTCAGACTCTATATGAGAAAAACTTACTTCTTGGCTAGGTTGAAATTCCATCTCATTAAAGACTTTTACAGATCTCCCTAAATTAAGCCAGCTGGTACTTACCTCTCCTCCAGGTAAAAATCGAGAATTCTCTAAGTGGAATGCCTCCCAAGTCAGCCAGAATACACTCTGGCAGCTGATTCATATCACAGGGAATATGGTAAGGGCCAGGAGATTTTTGTCACATTTCAAGGATTTAAGCCAGTGGTTCTCAACCGTAGCTGCACATTGCAATATCTGGGGCACCGCAGAATAATACAGGTCCCTGAGTCCCACACCCAGAGATTCTGCATTAATTGTAGAATCTACCTAGACCATTCCTAGGCATTGATACATTTAAAAGATTCTTAGTGCTTCTCATGTTCAGACAAGGTTGAGAACCATTTCTATTACAAGAGTGGGGGTGCCACCAAATCATCAGGGAGTGAAGACTTTCTGAGAAAATGTACTCATGTACTTATGACCGCCATCTGTGCTTACTGTCAGAGATTACAGACTTGAAAGGCCGTTAGAGCTAAAAAAAAAAAAAAAGCTTGAAAGAGATAGTAACATAGAGCTCTCAGTTCTGGCAAGAGGGATTGGAAGGAAAGAAATAGTTATATGTATCTATGATATTCACTTGAAGATACACTCTACACTTTTGTGGGAAAAGGCACAAGCGTAAGGTTGTTCATTGCAGTATTATTGGTAATTGCAATATTTTGGAAACAATCTGTTTGTACATTTATGGTACAACACACAATGGCATACTCAGCAGCTGTTAAAAAAAATGAGGAAGATCTCTGTGAATTTGATATAAAGTGGTTGCCAAGACATCTCTAAGTGAAAAATGCAAAGCACAAATGCAGCCCTAAGTGAGAAGGGAATATAAGAAAATATGCTGCCTTTGTCCATGTGTGCAAAAGAAACACAGTATAGGAAAGATAAAGCAGAAACTAAGGACACTGGTTTCCTGTAAGGGATAGGTGGGAAAAAGATGGAAAAGAGGAGTAAATGAGAAGGGGGTAGCAGGAGTGAGGAGGTAGTGACACTCAGAGTATATATTTGTGTAGCTCTGACTCTTAGAATGCTAGTATTTCCCATATGCCCAGGATAAGTAAATAACTAAAACCAACTGGGATGTGGAGAGAGCCCAAATGGAATAAAAAATATTAAAAAATGAACCTACTGTAAGTCAAAAACATAGTTACACTAAAAAGGATAGGAAAAACTAAAATGAGCCCTTGGTTGGATCCACAAGCCTAGAGACCAAACAACAACAACAACAACAACCCTGCAGAAAACAGCTCCACTGAGAAGTACAAAATTGAATGGGCAGAAGTTTGAAGAGAAGCAGAATTTGCATAGTCTCAATATCTCCTGCAAGAGATCTATTAACTACAAAGGGAAAGGTAGTCGTTTTCCAGTGTGAAATCTAGCAGAAGCCACCTGATCCCTTGATCTGGTGATAAAGGTCAACATCACCAGGAACAAGACAAAGCAAAATCATGAACCTGATACAGTGCGTTGAGGACACAATGTTATCCATCATATTCAGTCTAATCATGAGAAAACGTCAGACAAACTCAAATTGTGGGACATTTGACAAAATAACTGATCACTACTCTTCAAAAAAGTCAAAGTCATGAAAGACAAAGTCAAAGGTGCTTTTACAGACTGCATGAGACTTAGGAGAAATAACTATGCTGTGAGGGTCTGGTTAGGAGCCTAGAACAGGAAAAAGACATGAGCAAAAAAGCTGGTAAATTCAAGAAAGGTCTTTAATTAGTACTGTACCAATGTTAATCTTTTGGGTTCTGACAATTGCACTATAGTTATATAAGATGTTAACATTAGGGGAAGATGCAGGAGAGACATATGAAAACTCTCAAGGCTATATTTGTGACTTTTCTGTAAGTCTAAAATAATTCAAGGTAAAAAGGTGGGTTCTTTTTTTATTTTTTTGGTAAGAATGTTTTTTAGAAAAGGACATTAACTCCTTCATCATCTACTCTTATTGAAGATGACTGACCCAAGTCAAATGCACACTTTGTACAGCCTTCGAGATCATTGCCTCATAATAGAAAGGAAGAGACAGAAGACTTAAAAACCCAACTTAGTCACACTCAAGCAATTGCACATAAAGTTACTGGATCTGAGGAGGAGATAAAGAAGTCGGGATGGGGGGGGTGTGGAAAACATAACACTCACTCTAAGTTATGAACTCCAAAAACAAGAATCTCTGGTTCCAAGTTTTGATATATGGGGTCTAGAAATTCATGTGGAGGCTCTTCCTCCAGGTCTAGAGCAAGGAGTAGCCTCTTGGCACGAGACCCGTGCAGTCATCCAACGCCCTACACTTAGAAGGGGCCCACCCTTGGTTTAATGTTCTGCTGTTGCAATCTTGAAATCCTTCACAATCTTTGAACAAGGGACCTTTGTGTTTTCATTTTGCACAGGGCCCCACAAATTTAAGTAGCTAGTTCAATCTGCCTCCACTTGTCAACCATAATTAGCAGAAAGAGAAGCCTCATTCACATGGTACACCCTGTCCCCCCAGGCCACAGTTGATTACTCTGTGGCTAAGCCCCTGACCCAAGCTGAACCCAATTAGATTCCTTCCCAAGAATTTGGAATGTGGACTAAGAGGCCCCCATAGTCTGGCACATCTATTGAAGAGAACAGATAATGAATGAGAGACCACTGATGTCCAACAGATGGAAACCATGGTAGTTGGCTTCAGATTGAAAAATAAAGCAGAGATTCAGAAGCAAATCAAACATAATACTTTCTGCATCAAATTTGTTACCAAGGACATACCACATTAACAATTTCTCATTCAGTTAAATATCCTTGGACCTTTAGAAAAGGTCCTTTTAGAAAAGATAAGCTTTTTAGAAAAAGCTTTTAGAAAAGATAAGCTTTTTTGCTTGTGCTATTCCAAAACATGATCTGTTGATTACAAAAGTCCTAACTCATTCCACTCCCCAACAAGGCAGAATGCTCAAACCCCATTTCCGTTGGGAGGGAATAGGGAAGGGAGTATCATTTCAAACTGAAAAGATTGACAAAACCATTTCTTTTTTTTTTTCTTAAGATTTTATTTATTCATTTGACAGACAGAGATCACAAGTAGGCAGAGAGGCAGGCAGAGAGAGGGAAAGCAGGCTCCCGCCAAGCAGAGAGCCCGATGCAGGGCTCGATCCCAGGACCCTGGGATCATGACCTGAGCCAAAGGCAGAGGCTTAATCCACTGAGCCACCCAGGCGCCCCGATGAAACCATTTCTAAAATCAAAACAACCATTCAAAATTCTTTAAATAAAACCCGCAGTTGCTCCTTGTCAAAAACAAAGGAAAACATTGCATAAAGGAAAAAACAACAAAAAGATATTATATAAAGACAACATATTGGTTTCTTCTCAATTCTCTGGATCTCCCATCCAATGTAATCATTTCAATTGTCTTTATTGGGTTGGATGCTACTATTTCAAGCCCTTTAAAAAAACATTGACTAAAATCCCTGATGTGGTTTTCAGTGTAGTTTTTCCCCCGTTTACCTATTTTTCCTTCTATACCTCCTATTTTTACCTTTTTCCTTTGATTTATTTATTTGTTTATTTATTTATTTGCTAGAGAGAGAGAGACATCAAGAGAGGGAACACAAGCAAGGGGAGAGGCAGAGGGAGAAGGAGGCTTCCTGCTGAGCAGGGAGCCCGACACGGGGCTCGATCCCAGGACCGCGAGATCATGACCTGAGCCAAAGGCAGATGCTTAACAACTGAGCCACCCAGGTACCTCCCCTTTTTACTTTTTTGAAAGATTTTATTTATTTATTTATTTTAGAGAGAGAGGGAGCATGAGTGGGGTGGGGGGTGGGGGGCAGAAGGAGAGGGAGAATCCTAAGCAGACTGCCCACTGAGTGCAGAGCCCCAATCCAGAGCTTGATACAGGGCTTGATCTCACAACACTGAGAGATCTTGATCAGAGCCGAAATCAAAAGATGCTTAACCGACTGAACCACCCGGGCACCCCTTACCTTTTTTCTATTTTAAAGAAAACTTACATAACTTGTTATACAAGCCAGACTGCAAGCTCTGGGCACTTCAAGGAAAGAGAACTGTTCTGTTTTGCAATAAAAATGTACAGAGGGAAAGAAGAGTTTAGTCCCCAATGTCTCCCACCCTCAGCGATCTATAAACAGAATCTGGATTCCTCCTCATCCCAGGCCAGAATCCAAATACTGAGGGTGTTCATCTGCTAGGGAGTGTGGAGACTTCTGACGTAGTGCTCCGAGAGCCTGGGAGGTTCTCTTGCAGAGGCTTATTCATCCCGAGAACCTCAAAAGGGTTCACGTCCAGAATATAGAAAGAAATACAGGCGCGTGTGGGTGGCTCAGTCAGTTACGTGTTCGGCTCTTAATTCTGGCTCAGGTCATGATCTCAGGGTCTTGAGATTGGTCTATATAATTTTCTTAGTATCTTTATCAGGTTTTGCTATTGATACCGCATGAGCATCATAAAATGAGTTGAAAAGTTACCAATTCTTTTTTTATTCTTTAAAGAAAATAGGTTTTCTTTAAAGATTTTATTTATTTATTTGAGAGAGAGAGCATGAGAGGGGGGAGGGTCAGAGGGAGAAGCAGACTCCCTGCTGAGCTGGGAATCCGATTCGGGACTCAGTCCTGGGACTCCAGGATCATGACCTGAGCTGAAAGCAGCTGCCTAACCAACTGAGCCACCCAGGTGCCCTTAAATAGTTTTTTTTTTAAGTCAAAAGTGAATGTCTTTATTTTTTTTTTTAATACACTTTATTTTTCAGAGCAGTTTTAGGCTGACGGCAATATTGAGCAGAAGATACAGGATTTCATTACCTACGCCACCTGCCCCCACACATGCATGAACTCCCCATTATCAACATCCCCCACGAGTGGTACTCTTGTTACCTTTGATGAACATACAAAAAAATGACCCATCAGTATCAGCCAAAGTCCTTCATTTACATTAGGGTTCACTCTTGCTATTGTATGTCCTATGGGTTTTGAAAATATATGATATGTATCCACCATTATAGTGTCATACAGTGTAATTTTACTGCCCTAAAAATCCTTCCAGGCTCTGCCAACTTATGCTTCCCCACATGCAGCCCCTGGCATCCAGTGAACCTTTCATGATCTCCATAGTTTTTTTTGCCTTCTCAAAAACATCGTATAGTTGAACTCATACAATACGTAGCCTCTTTGGACTGGTTTCTTTTCCTTAGCAATATGCATTTAAGTCTCCTCGATGTCTTTCCATGGCTCAGCAGCTCATTTCTCTTTAGCATCAACGAATATTCCATTGTCTGAATGTACCAGACAATGTTTATTTATCCATTCATCTACTGAAGGATAACTTGGTTGCTTCTAAGTTTGGCAATTAGGAATAAATCTGCCAAAAACATCCGTGTGCAGGTTTTTGTGTGGACACATCTTTACTGCCTTTGGATAAATACCAAGAAGTATGATCACTGGTTTGTGTGCTAAGAATATGTTCAGTTTTCTAAGAAACCACCCAACTCTCTGCCAAAGTGACCATACCAGTTTGGTTTCCCAGCAACAACGAAAAGTTCCTGTTGCCACATCCTCATCAACGTAAAGTGTTATTGGTTTTCTGGATTTTGGTCATTCCAATAAGGGTGTAGTGGTATCTCTTGTTTTAATTTGCATTTTGCTGGTGACACGCGACATGGGGCATCTTTTCATATGCTTATTTGCCATCCATCTTCTTTGGTGAGGTGTCTGTTTAGATCTTTTGCGCATTTTTCAACCAGGTCGTTTTCTATTCATTGAGCGTTAAGAGTTCTTTGTATATTTTGGATAACTGTCCTTTACCAGTTCTGTCTTTTGCAAACATTTCCTCCCAGTCTGTAATTTGTGTTTTCATTCTCTTAACGGTGTCTTTCACAGAACATTCTGACTTTGATGAAGTGCAGTTTATCAGTTCTTCCTTTCATAGTGTTGTATCGAAAAGTTACTTCCCTGTGCAAGGTCATCTGCATTTTTCCTATATTCACTTCTAGAAACTTTGTAGTTTTGCATTTTACATTTACTTTATTTATTTATTTATCTGAGAGAGAGAGAGAGAGTGGGGGAAGGGGGAGGGAGAGGGACAGGCAGACTCTGCACTGAGCCTGACGTGGGGCTCGATCCCGCCACTCTGAGATCTTGACCTGAGCCAAAATCAAGAGTCAGCTGCTTAACTGATTGAGCCACCCAGGCGCCCCATATTTAGTTTGGGGATCCATGTTAGGTTAACTTTTGTGAAAGGTATAAGATGTATGTCTAGATTAATTTTCATTTAAGTAAGTTCTATGACCAACATAGGGCTTGAACTCACAACCCTGAGATCAAGAGTTGCATGCTCTACTGACTGAGCCATCCAGGTGCCCCTAGATTGTTTTGTTTTGTAAAGATTTTTATTTATTTATTTATTTTAGACAGAGAAACAGCGAGAGAGGGAACACAAGCAGGGGGAGTGGGAGAGGGAGAAGCAGGCTTCCCGCTGAGCAGAGAGCCCAATGTGGGGCTCGATCCCAGGACCCTGGGATCATGACCTGAGCCGAAGGCAGATGCTTAACGACTGAGCCAGCCAGGCACCCCAGATGCAGTTTTTTTACAAGCTGATGTCTGGTTACTGTAATACCATTTGTTGAAAAGATAATCTTTTCCCACTGTATTGCCTGTGCTCCTTTGTCAAAGATCAGTTGACTGTGTTTATGTGGGTCTAGTTACTCTTTCATTGATACCATACTACCTTGATTAGTGTAGCTTTGTAATAAGTCACATAGTGTCAATCCTCTGACTTTGTTCTTTTCCTTCAGTATTGTGTTGGCTATTCTGGATCCTCTGCCTCTCCATATAAACATTAGAATCAATTTGTTGCTATCCACAAAATAATTTACTGGGATTTTGATTGGGATTGCGTTGAACTGTAAGTCAAATTGAGAAGAACTGATCATGACAATACTGAGTCTTCTGATCCATCGGTATGGAATATCTCTCCATTTACTTAGTTCTCCCTTTATTTCTTTCATCGGAGTTTTGTTGTGTTCTTTACATAGATCTTATACATATTTTGTTAGATTGATACCAAAGTATTTCATTTGGGGGGTGCTAATGTAAATTGTGTTGTGTTTTTTTAAATTTCAAATTCTACTTTTTCTTGCTAGTGTATAGGAAAGCAATTGATTTTTTTAAACTTTTTTTTTAAATTATTTTTATTAACATATAATGTATTATTTGCCCCAGGGGTACAGATCTGTGAAAGCGATTGACTTTTGATAGTCACCTTGCTTCCTGCAACCTTGCTATAATCCCTCATCAGGTCCAGGCAGCTTTGGGCAATTCTTTCAGATTCTGTATGTAGACAGGTCATCTGCAAACAAAGATAGCTTTGTTTCTTCCTTCCCAGTAAAAATGCTTTTTATTTCCTATTCTTCCCTTTCTGCATCAGTTAGGACTTCTAGTACAATGTTGAAAAGGAGTGGTGATAGAAGACATCCTTGCCTTGTTCCTGATCTTAATAGAAAAGCTTCTAGTTGCTCATTATTAAGAACAATACTAGGAGTGCCTGGGTAGCGTAGTCAGTTGAGTTTCTGCCTTTGGCTAAGGTCATGATCCCAGGGTCTGGGACTGGAACTACGAACTGCCTGCTCGGTGGGGAGCCTGCTTCTCCCCCTGCCTCTGTCCCTTCTCTCTTCTTAGTTAGCTTAGCTGAAGGCTTATCAACTTTAGTGATCTTTTCAAAGAACCAGCTTTGGGTTTTGTTGATTTCCTGTTTTCAATGTAATTGCCTTGTGATGTAATATGAATTTTTATTATTTCTTTTCTTCTGCTTACTTTGGATTTGATCTTGTGGAGTTAATCTTAGAAACTACATTATAAACCCTAAGGGGTGATTGTGGAAGCAGCTTAAATGTCAGCAGCATTCCTGTTCTCGGGCTGTTGAACGCAATGGTCCGGTAGGAGCAGGATCCCACGATCCGCAGGGGCAGGGAGTAAGTTAGGAGCTATAAAAGAATGTAACCCTCAGTCTCTCCTTTCTTCACCTGGCAATTGCCAGCCCAAACATCCCATTCCTCCCTTATCCCATGACTGACTCCCTGCGTGCCTATGTAGGGGAAAATGCAAGCCTGCTTCAAGATGTTTGCCATCCCTTTGTACTCCGTTCCCACGCTTGGAGGCATCGCCCTTGCTTTTCTGGTAAGAAATAAGACCAAAGCTATGTGCAGGACTCAGCTGCCGCTGCTCTTCTTTGCAGAGGCGGCCTGCACAGCTGCTCAGATTGGTGTCTGAGAACTTTATTTCAGGGCGCGATGACAGATCTACTCTTCCTTTTCTAGTTTGTTTGTTTGTTTGTTTGTTTGTTTAAGGTGGAAGCTTAGATGATTGGTTTTAGAGCCTTTTCTTTTCTAATATATGCACTCAGGGGTGTCTGGGAGGCATCTGACTCTTGACTTTGGCTGAGGTCATGATCTCTGGGTCGTGGGATCAAGCCCCACATCAGGGTCTGCACTGGGCTTAGAGTCTGCTTAAGATTCTCTCTCTCCCTTCTTTCCTTTCCTCCCTTTCTCCCTCTCTCTCAATAAATAAATAAAAATAATATATGCATTCAATGCTATGAATTTTCCTCGAAGTACTGTTATATTAGTCAGGGTCCTCCAGAGAAATGGGGTGTGTGTGTGTATGTGTAATATATACGAGAGATTTATTCTAGTAATTGGATCACATGATTATAAAGGCCAAGAAGTCCCATGATATGCCTTCTGCAAGCTGGAGAACCAGGAAAACTGATGCTGCAATTCAGTCTGAGTCCAAAGGCCTGGAACCAGGTGGGACTCATAGTGTAAGTCCTGGTCCGAAGCTAAAGGTCTGAGAACCAGGAGTTCCAATTCCAAGGGCAGGTGAAATGGATGTCCCAGGCCAAACTGAGAAAGTGAATTCGTCCTTCCTCTGCCCTCAGTGGATTAGATGATACTCACCCACACTGGGGAGGGCTGTTTGGTTCACTCAGTTCGCCAATTCAAATGCTAATCTATTCCAGAAACACCAGTCTCAAGAGCTCAGTGGTGGGCCACCTGGGTGGCTCAGTTGGTTAAGCATCTGCCTTTGGCTCAGGTCATGATCCCAGGGTCCTGGGATCGAGTCCTGCATCAGGCTCTCTGCTCAGTGGGGAGCCTGCTTCTCCCTCTGCCTGCCACTCTCCTTGCTTGTGCTTGCTCTCTCTCTGTCAGAAAAATTTAAAAAATCTTTAAGTTTTCCACCTCCTTGGGCCAGGCCTTACGTTCTAAAATTTAATCTCTTACCTCCTCCAGCTCAACAGACCCACCAAAGACAAGTGGGAAACTTCCCAAGCTACCCAGAGCCCTCATTCTCTGCTCTGAGTGATGCTGCTATGGTGGCTCTTTGGGATCCAGCCTGTGGGGCTGTCCAGCCAGAGGTCCTCCTCCTCTGGGCCTGGGGATGGAGAAGTTACCCCTCCCCAGCTGGTGACCTCCACCACTTGTAACCCTCGGGCTGCCTCTCTGCTCACCTGCCTTGGCCTTTGTCCCTCCCTGTGGTTTCTGCTTCAGCAAGCCCTCCTTCCTATAGCTTCCTAAGCTGTTCTCATGTCTCAGGGCCACAGACTCCTCTTGAGTGCCTGAAATGGGATGGGGAGGCCATACATGAGATACCAGACCCCATGGCTGCAAGAGAGATGAAGAACCCCATTGGCCAGCCTGCTCTTCAACTCAGAGGGCCAGTGGGAGCTATAATTAAGAAAGGAAAACCAGCCTGGGGATCAGGAGACATGGGTGTTACTGTGGTCCTGCCCGCCAGCTAGCTAGCTGTGTGACATCCCTTGTGCTCAGGGTCTCGTGTCCTCTGCTGTAAAAGAGGAGCCTAAATGGGATGCTTTTTTTTTTTTTTTTGAAGATTTATTTATTTATTGGAGACAGAGTGCAAGCGAGTGGGGGACGGAGCAGAAGGAGAGAATCTTTCAAGCCGACTGCATGCTGAGCAGAGCCTGATGTGGGGCCGCTCCCACAATCCACGAGATCACAACCGGAGCCGAAACCAAGAGCTGGATGCATAACTGACCCAGCCACCCAGATGCCCCTAACTGGGATGCTTTAAGCGGTCTTCCCAAGTCCACCTCTGTCTCTGAAAGCCTGCTGATCGGCTGCCCAGGGATCCCATGTCTCAGCAGAGAAAACATAACAGTCGGGATACTTACGGCAGCTTCTCATTCTACCTTACTAGGCCTTCACGAGGCCAGATGATGAAGTGCGTCCGCAGCTGGTGAGGGCGCTAGAAGCCGGATGGGGAGAAGGTGTAAGTCTGGGGCCAAAGAATGCAGGCTCCAAGATCCCCCTCTGCTTCCAGCCCTGGGGCCAAAGACAAAGGCTGTGCCCTCTCTCAACAAAACAAGCCAAGACCTTGGATTTCCTCTCTGCAACCTGGAGCTGGACAGGTGTAAATTGTGGCCTTCAGGTCTCCACGGGAGAATGCTTGGCTGCTTCCTGTGCTCGTCATTTGCTGCTGGGCTCCCCCTGCTTCCTTCACTTCTCCCAGCTGCTGAGCCAAAGAGGCCGGGAGGGCACCCTGCTGCTACTTGTGCAGGTGCCTCTGTCTGGGAGTCTGTGTCTCGGGAGTCTGAGCCCTGGGAGTGTGACACATGGCCTGCAGGCTCCCTCACCCCCGGGCCCCTGCCAGTCTTTCCGGTCTGCCTTGGCTCCAGTGCTGCCTGGCCCACCACCCTTTGGCCTCACCAAACTCTCTGCTCCCCAAACACCAGGTGCCCTCTTGAGCTCTGGGCGACTCCGCGCATGATGTTGCCACGTAATTTGTTCAACACACATTCATCCTGCTACGGTGTCAGCTGCAGGGAAGGGAGGGCATACTGGAAATGGGGAACCGAGGGACATTGAGGGAAGGGACTGTCGAAACCATGGAAGCAGGGTGAGGGAGAACCAGCAGAGCAGCTAGGACTCCCAGCGCTGGGACACCGTGGGGCCCGATGGCTAAAGGCAGGGGCGGTGCGCCGGAGGGGTGTGTGGCGGGGCTCTTGATCTTGATCTTGATCTTGTGAGTTCAAGCCCCGTGCTGGGGCTAGAGATTCCTTAAAAAAAGAAAAAATAAAATCTTAAAAAAAAAAAACCCTGCAGTTGCAGGAGAGCCATGAGACAGGAGCTATGATCTTCAAGGGGAAGACGGCCACTGCTGAAGGGGAGCTAGAATGAAAACTGCCCAGCTTTTCTCCTGCCACCCTCCACACTCCCGTGAGTGCAGCAGAACTTCACTAGAAGTGTAGAGCAAAAGGTGGGGTCCACAGAGGCCGGGGAGCTGAGCGGAGAGGGGAAAGGGGGTGTGGAGGGGCCAAGAGAGCACTACGGGTGGGCCGGGCTGTGTGCCAGACACCAGGCAAAACAGAAGAGCATTTGTGGTCCTGCCATTTCCAGTCTCAATAGAGGGCCCTGGGCTCGCATCGATGAATCATAAAAAAGTAATGAATATACTCATTCCTTTCAGGAACAGTTTATAAAACACTTATAAAAAAATTAACCACAAGTGAGCCCACAGAGCAAGTTCCAACAAATTTTTAAAAACTGTCATCCTACAGACCACGTTCTCTGCCCACAATGTTGTTTATAAATCATTAACAAAAACACAAAAAAACTCTTCCTCGCACTTGGAAATTTAGAAACATACCCACGTAAAACTCAGAGCAGAGAAGAAATAGTAACAGCAAATAGAAAACACTGAAACCGAACCATAACAAACATGTTTCAGAGTAAAACTCACGGGATGCCACAACAGTTATAATTCAAGGGAATTCAACTGAAATGTCAGTGTTTGTGTGAGGAAGGAAGAAAGTTGAAAATTCATGACCAAAGCATCCAGCTTAAGAAGATGGGACGGGGCGCCTAGGTGGCTCAGTTGGTTAAGTGTCTGCCTTCAGCTCAGGGCATGGTCCCGGGGTCCTGGGATCGAGTCCCTCTTCGTCATGGGGCTCCCCACTCAGCAGGGAATCTGCTTCTGCCACTCCCTCTGCTTGTGTTTTCTCTCTCAAATAAATAAAAATTTAAAACTTAAAAAAGATGGGGGAAAACAGTGGACTATGTACTCACCCTTAAAGGGAGAACCAAGATGATAAATAAAACGAGAAGGCATTAGTGGGCTGGGAAACAGAGGTGCAGTGAGAGAAACAAGCCAACCGAAAGTTGCTTCTCTGAGAAAGAGGTCACATCGAAGTCCATTCACACATTAGAATAATCTCTCTCACGGTGAGAACAAACTGCCAACCAGTTAGTGACAGCCAGTCAGCTGGGATAAAAGTCAGACAGCATGAGCGAAGAGAAAAAAGTTATAGAAGACGAAATACAGGTAACACCATTTTTAAAAAGATTTAATCTTTTAAAAAGATTATTTGAGAGAGATCATGAATGGGGCAGGGTGGGGAGGGACTGAGGCAGAGGAAGAAGCAGGCTCCCCATTGAGCAAGGAGCCCAATGCAGGACTCGATCCCAGAACCCCGGGATCTTGAACTGAGCCGAAGGTAGACCCTTAACCGACTGAGCCACCCAGGTGCCCCAGTAATGCCATTTTCAGGCTCAAGAACGAGCAAACCCAAATTATATATTGCTTAAAACACATGTATATTTGGAAAAGCTTTTTGTTTTTTGAGCAAGAGAATGACAAGCACAGCGGTCACCTTGAGGCAGGAGAGAGACCCAGGGCATCTGGAAAAGAGCACACAGGGGCTTCAACACTGTGGTAATGTTCTGATCCACAGGTTCTTAGGGAAGTTTACATGGTTTTAAAATTATCACGGTTCATAGTTTGCAAGGATGTTATGCATATATTTTTAGCAGGCATTAAATAGAAATTAATAGTTTTTAGAAATTGTAAGCAAATCCTGCTCAGTAAGAGGTCTCAGATTGACCATTGCTTCTGCACGTTCCCAGCTTGGAACCTGGGGCAGCTTTCCTTAATCTCAGAGCCTGTGGTTTCGCACTGAGCCCGGAGTTGACTCATCTTTCTACCTTTTCAACTCCTGGATTCTGTGCACAGAAAGGCTGGTGTTTAGCCTATTCTTAGATGCTTGAACATCTTTAGGTTTGATCTCCTGGGGACCCCTGCTGAGACAACAAGGAAGGCAGAAGAAAGGAAAGAGAAGCCAAGGGGGTCTTCTCTTTAATGTCCTTCCCAGAGCCCCAGCCGTGACCCCTCCATGCTCAGACTTCAATCCGTACATCTATTTTCACCACTTTGCCTCCCAGGAGAGCCAGAAGGGAGGGGACATATGCTGAGCAGTCCAAAAGGTGAACTATAGGGGATGTATGTCATCCGAGGCTGTCCTGAACGTAGGTCCCTTTTCTAAAGGTTCTTCGATTACCTTTCAGGAATGACATGTCCTCCACTGAATGCAGTTTTGATGGGCAGACGGATCTGGAAGCCTGCCTCCCACTGTGGAATGTGGAGGGGACAGAGCCTTCCAGCTGCAAGCCGATACAGCTGTGACGTGGGCCTGGGACCTGTGCTGGGTCAAGTGAGAAAATTCCCCCTCACTGTCGCCTCATGAGGGAGTGAAGGTGGCTCTTCACAGCCACAGTGAAGCCCTTGGCAGCCGCCTGCGGCTCTACTGTGGCTCCTACCCACTGAGTCTGTGGGCCCATAAGAGCTTTCCAGTACCTGTTTCCTTTCTCTTGAATTAGCCATTCCATTCATTTTCTTAAATTGAAAGAAAAATAGATGTTCACAGCAGATGAACAAAAGAATAACAGAAAGGCAATACACTGAAGCTGGAGTTCTCTCCCCAGGAAATCTACTGTTACCAGTTTGCGGTGTCTCCTTACAAACCTCTTTCTAGCCATATACACAGAAAGAGACAGACTAGATTTCTAGAGAATTTGGGGTGATGGGAAATGGAAGGGATATATTACCCCAAAAAGGGATCATAGGAAATATATTCTTTTTTTTAATTTTTTATTTTTTTTATAAACATATAATGTATTTTTAGCCCCAGGGGTACAGGTCTGTGAATTGCCAGGTTTACACACTTCACAGCACTCACCATAGCACATGAAATATATTCTTCTATAAAGTATTCCTTTATTCTGTGACCTAGTATAAACATCCATGTCAATACACAGAGAGCTGTGTCCTTTCTTTTAATGGCTGCGTAGTATTCCACTGGGTGAGCACAGTTTAATCCTCATCTGTTGCCAGACGTGAACATTGCCTCCAACTTTCTAGCATTACAAATAATGATGCAGTAAATATCCTTGTACTTACATAATTTTGCATACCTGTGAAAATATTCCTGTAGGTAAGGACTGCATGGAAATCATTTCCAGATCAAAGGATATATGCATTTAAAATTTTTGTAATAGGTGCCACCAAATTGCCCTTCTGCAGCTACAGCCACTTCCTCAGTGATGCGGGGAAGTGCTCCTCCCCCACAGTAATGAATAGTTTAATATTTTTTAGTAATTTGAGAGATGGAAATATCTGTTTCTCATATGCACTTCCCTATTGATAAAGGTGCACATCTTTTTCAAAAACGAATCAGCCAATTTGCTTTTCGATTTTCTCCTTGTTGCTTGATTTCTTCAGGAATTAGAAGTATGAACATTTTATCAGTCATATATTGCAATTATTCCCTCCAAATAAGTGGTTTGTCTTAACTCTTGGTTTTGGTGTCTTTGGCTGCCTATACATTCTTTCTAATTTCTTCTTTTTTAAGATTTATTTATTTTAGAGAGGGAGAGCAGAGGGAGGGGCAGAGGCAGAGGCAGAGGCAGAGAAAGTCTTACGCAGAGCACAGAGCCCAGCACGGGGGCTCAATCTCACAACCCTGAGATCATGACCCGAGCTGAAACCAAGAGTCAGACACTCAACCGACTGCGCCACCCAGGCGCCCCCACATTCTTTGTAATTTCTCTTAAGTTTTGTCTTTATGGCTTTTGGGTTCCTGACCACACAAGAAAGTTCTCCCTGTCCCCAAACGATCCATGAACATACTGACTTGCATTTTCCTGCAGAGGCAGCCTGGTGTAACAGTTCGCTGCGGCAGCAGAAATCCTGGAGCTGCCCTTCTTAGGTTCAGAGCCCAGCTCTGGCTTTATCAGTTGCATGACCCCGGTTGTCTCCCTCTGCCTTAGTGTCCTCATCCCTAACATGGGGTTGTGGTGGTGGCGATTAAGTGAGTTAAGATATGTAAAGCATTTAGAATGCTGCCTGGCATATTGAAAAACTCCTTCCTTTAGAGTTTTGTTTTGTTTTGTTTTTTTACATTTAGATCTTCCCCTTTCCTTTTGCATGATCTTTTCCTCAGGTGGGTAGCCATTTTTATAAAATCATGTTTTTCTCTACTTGAAATGCTACCATTAGAATGGACTGAGGAGCAGGCCGTCCGAGGAGGGCCCTACGAAGCTCAACCAGCGCGCAGCCCCCCACAATAGCTGCCCCTGAAAGGAGGCTACTTGGTGAGTACTGTGGGGCCTCCTCAGGATCCTGCTAAAGGCAGACGTTTTGAAGTTGAATTTAGTAATGTTCAGACTCTTGGTGGCCTCTCCCCTCTGAGCCCCACCCAAACACAGGCCCGGGAAGGCCACCCCGGTTACCCTGAGCAATTGCCTGCTGGGGGAGGTGTTCGTGGGGAAGCATGCCCAGGCTGAAAAGGTGTTGCCACCATCTGTGTTCTCCAAAGTCATCCCCGTAAGAGAGGAAGTGAAGCGAACTGTCCCGCTGAACTTTACATGAGGAGAACAGAGAGAAAGTGCATCTCAGATGGGATGCATTTAGGTATGAAGGGTAGCTGGAGCCGGTGGAAAGTTTCTCCCTGGGACAGAGGCTTATCTGCATGAAACGTCCATCTATGGTGGACGGGCGGGCTGGGAACCACTCGGGTTCCACTGCAGCTTCCCCCTGTACCAGACTCTGGCACAAACACACCAGCGGTCTGAAGTGTGCTGCCCCCTTCTGGCCGGACGGGCGCTTGCAGTCAGAGCAAGCAAGGGTAGCAAATAGTGAGGCCGCCCCAGGAGCAGGATCCGGGAACCCCAAACAAATCCTGGTAACCGCAGGATCCGGTAACCGCACACAGTCTGCGGCGGAGCTCTGTGAGCTGCCTGCTGACCTTCCACGGAGACAAGGAGCGACGGGTAGTGGCCCTTTCCTGCAAGGGGCCGATGCTGGCACCCACCAGGCAAGGCCGAGCAGGTGCATCTGAGCAGCAGATGAGCCCAGACAGAAAATGCAGCTGGGCCAGTATACAGATTCCATCCCCAGATTCTCTCTGCGACACAGGGGGTAGCCCGGCTCGGCTCATGCAGGAACTCCCAGTACTGCAAGTCCCTGCTGAAGACAAGCTGGAGAACAGGGTGGGAATCCCAGAAACGGCTCTCAAAAAGACACGCTATCACCCTACTGCCCCCCTCCCATCCTCCCACCCCACACTCTCGGAGTGATAATGCCTGGCGCCCAGAGACCTGGAGCAGTGCGGGGAGTAAGAGGCCCCAGCACCCTCCAAGGCCAGCGGAAAGGCCTCTGACTGCAGAGGTCCCCCGTGGAAATGGGATGAAAGGGGGTGCCCTTCTGACCCAGGGAGGGAAGGGCAACAAAGCCAAAGACAGGTAAATGTCAAATGTTAATGTGGCCTTTATTCTACAGCACATGTGGCATCTGTGTATCCCCACAAGGAGACAGGACACTCTATAAAACCAAACCCAACCATCCCAACGACACTAGATGAAGATTTAACCCAGAGTCATGTCTCTTCAAAAACACAATACGGTCTTGTTTGCCATATTATGCCAAGAGACAGCACAGGAAGGGAGAGTGAAGGACTGAGGTTTGTGCCAAGGTAACTTCCTCTTGTTATTGCACTTTTATTCTACACACTTAGTATGTTACACTTTTATTAACACTGTAATAGACATTAGTCCTCTGAAACAAACAAATATTACATAAGAATAAAAGACAACAAGCTGTCCAGACTGATTTCCTTCCCAACCCTCTGAGTTGGGTGGCCTCCCCCCACGCCAGGCCTTCACATAGTCTCCGCGGGCATCTCAACTGGACTGGATGTTAACAAAGCAGATGAAGTTAAAAATAAAACCCTTTTAAGAACAGTAGTGCTCCTCGCAACCCCCAAAGGAGTTTGCAGTACAAGTTTCTGAAGGTTACTCCCTCCTCACCCACTTTTACACAGCACTAGCCCTAACCGCTCCCCCATATTTAGAAGGGTAAATCCACTTTTTTTTTCTTTTAAAGAAAAAGTGGGTTATTTGATCCAGCAAATCCAGAAGTCAAACTTTGAAAACTCAAAGAAAGCAACTACTCTTTTGGCGAAGGACTCGAGGGCCCTTTATCCCGCTCCGAAGCTGTATGGACTTCGGGGATTCCCTCATTAGCCAGATGGAACACCAAGCATGCCTTCTCTCCAAAGCAAGGCCACAGGGGACCTCTGCCCCCCCAGGTGCTACCGTAATCACCGACCCCTCTTGGCTTTTCAGTGCTAAATAATAAGCCAAAAAAATAAAGTGTCGTTCAGTGCAGTTATCACTCTGGAGCCTGCCACCTCAAACCCCTTCTCTCATTAGGAAACAACTTCCAACCCCCACTTTGGCAGCTCAGCAAAGATGCGTCAGAATGCATTGGAGAGCTGACAGGTGCTGGGGGCGGGTTCTACCGTTCCCCCGTTTCCATCCGTGCCAGTAATATGTCCTTTCCTTTACTGTTTCCTTGAGTTTTAGTGTTAAAAATTAGGAGAAGCTGCTTCCTAGGCTCTGTCCCCTTGAAATGGGAGTCACAAGTGATTCTCTTTGGTCTGGGAAAAACCAGCACAGCCCTCCTTCCTAGAGGAGTGGAAGGCTTGCTCAATCAACGAGCCACTCTCTACAGAGGATCAAGGAACTAGGTCACGCCTGTGGAAACCTCAGCCAAATGAGCATTCCCCAACTCCTGCCAGACTGACCTCGCTCGCCAGGCACAGCGTCGGCCGCGCGGGGGCCCCAGGCTCTGCCACTTCTTGATTGCTCTGCAAGAAGGTCCCTCACTCAGTTCTGAAACAATGTAAGTGACCGGACTTCAAGCGTGTTGAAAAAGGCCAGGTGATCATTTTCGGGCTGGGGTAAATCGCCCTAGTGAAGTCGATTAGGAGGACAGAACACAGTGAGGGTGATCCGTCCCACCCTTCCTCCTGCCCCAGCCACAATCTCACCTCACCCCTTGGGAGCACATGCAACCAAAGCTGGGGGGTAAAATCTTGAGGACTTTGGTCTTCTTGAGCCCGCTACAGCCAAGTGCCCCCAGACTCCTTTGAATACCTAGTGTCTTCCCAAGTAATATACAGTACAGTACATTTCATGGCATTCCATCACTTTAACAATAATGGGTGCCAAGGAACAAAGAATCCCAAATCAGCTGACGTTATAAAACAAAAGCAAAGTATGCGTGTGTTATATGTCTGTATTCCCGCACTCAGCCTGCTGAGTGTTCAAATAACACCTCCTAATATCTCTATGTGGACTTTGGCTGGCCTGGAAATCTTCAGGAATATCTTGCATCTTTTCTCAAAATACTTTTTTTGTATTGAATTGTTAACACAATTACTGTCTTACTTAGCATTGGTCCTTCCCGTCCTCCCTCCTCACTCCGGCAAAAAATGTGGGAATCTGCTAGGAAACCAGTGTCTGAGAGCAGACTAAGCTGCAGGGAGGGGACAAACTGAAAAGGGACACTGGGTAGAAGAAGCCCCCCCACACCTGCCCCGGCACCTGCCCCTGCATGAATGGGGAGTAGGAACTAAGACTTTGGAAGAATGTTAGGACTCCTGATTTGAGCTGGAGTAAAGGAGGACTCTGGGAAAGGGAACTATAGGAGACCTTTCCTGAAATGTCATACAAAACACTTAGACTGCTCTTTCGGCAGGTAGACGCTATGCACCTCTCCTTTTTAAACTTGAAAATCTGGCTTCCTGGAAGCCCCATCATCGTCCCCAGGAGGACAAACGAGTTAATGCAGACAACAACAGAGTGACTTGAAGAAGTAAAGCTATAAATGGGTGTTAATTCTAACAGGTCTACTGGACATTCCACCAGAATGAGGCTCGAGCTACAGACCCCAAAGACAGCGGGTCGGCACTTCGCTGTTGCAAGTAAAAAGGTTCTTAGCACTATATGGAGTTTCTGACGGACCCCGAGTGCTTGGAGCTTCCTACGCTCAAGGACATCATACTCAGAGCCCAGCAGAGCCAAGAGTGAAAACTGAACTTGAAGAGTTATAGGAAAACTTTCTGGTAGACGCCATTTATACTCTGTTAATGTTTAAGAGATGGCCATTCTCTCAGAAATGACCCGACAGGCTTCTAGCAGCAAATCTGCCCATTTCCTTACACACCTACTCAGGGACCTGGTTCACAGCCTTGGGGGCCAGGCACAGGGGAGAGAGTGCCATGCCCGGAGATCAGGCAGATGGACAGAGGTTCCTCGCCCCCCTCCGCTGTCTTCTTTCACCCACCTGGTGTTCTAAATCGAATGGACCATCTCAGTGGAGCGAAGCTTTATGTCAAGGTCTGAGATGCGTCAACGTGTAAATTGCTCCCCTTCAGAATTTCTCTTCTTAGGCACACTTTCCGACACACGCTCCGAAAGCCCACCAGCACAGCTCCCAGCTGCAGCGGAGGGGAACCGTCCCAGACACAAACACGCAGGGATGAGGGGCGCACACAGCTACAAGAAGCGTTCTCTTTCATCTGGTGCTTTCCCTCGTACGTTACAGTCAAAAAAAAAAAAAAAAGTTACAGTCAAAAAAAAAAAAACAAGTTGCAAAAGAAATCTTGGTTAAAATGCTCGTGGAGGAGTTTAAAAACATCAGTGTGTTAGATTCAAACACAAAAATGGGAATTTTTGATTCTCCTGGTATCCTTCCAGGGGGCTTGCAGGGAAGCCCACGGCCTCCAGATCACCGCCCACGTCTCGGGTCTCCCCACCTGTCAGTTTTGCTCAGACACTCTTGCCCAGATACCGAGTTCACTGGAGTTTCCCCATCTTGAGACCAAAAAGAGGGAGGAAAAAAGATCAAAGGGAAGAAGAAGAGATTCTGTCCTGGGATTAGCGGTAACTCAAAATCCAATCACATATGTATATACATACATATGTGTGCACAACATTTTTTTTTTTCCTGTGGCCTCTTGATGATGTGACCATGACATCCACCCCCAAAGTCAGGGCTATTCAGTCCTATAAATGTAAACACGCCGGCACTGTAAGGAACAGACAGCTCTGTTTCTAGCTCCCTGGTGGAGGCCTCTGGCTGTGGCAACCTGAGATCTGGTTGCAGGGAGCCAGAAGTTACTGTTTGGCTCCTATGTTCTCACAATCCCAGAAGGAAGTTCAAATTTTCTAAGGGTTCTGACGACTGGATAGAACCAAACTATTCCTAGCCAGAGCCAAAATTATGAAAAT
The DNA here is from genome assembly GCF_963455335.1 of Martes martes. Classification (NCBI taxonomy): domain Eukaryota; kingdom Metazoa; phylum Chordata; class Mammalia; order Carnivora; family Mustelidae; genus Martes; species Martes martes. The sequence goes on along the minus strand of NC_137903.1, from coordinate 25,386,318 downwards.
TATAGCTTTGACTACTATTGCCACTGCAGTGCCCTGCCTGTCTTAGCAACATAAAGTGAACAGACAATTGGTACATTTGCCTCCTTTTCAGTTCTGAGGCTGGAACGTTGTATTCCTCGGCGTTTACGTGTCCTAGACAGTCTTCTGCCGACAGCATGGCTTAGGGCATCAGCGAGCTGCTGCACGTGCCCCAGCACACAGCCAACTGTTCACGGTCCGGGAGGCATCTCTGCCTGGGAAGGTCTCAAGCTGCCCAGCAAGCATCGGTTCTCTCGGGAGCTCTCTAAATAAATGTCAAATTCTTCCCATGGCCAAAATGTGAGGGGAAGGAAAGAAATAGAGAGTAGAGGAGAAAGGTCTTTGCTTTCAAGTAGAATCGTCGAGTCCCCTGCTTGGCCGCTCAGAACTCGACTTGCACAGCCGGTCCATGATACCCTGGAGCATGGGCTGGACGATGCCCAAGAGAGGCCTCTGAGAGGGGTCCCCGTCCCAGCAGGCCTCCATCAGCTGCCAGCACTCCTCGTCAAACACAGGCAGACGCTCTGGTCGGGCCCCTGGGGAAAGGCACATGGAAACAAGGCCACGGTCAGTGAAAAAGGCCCATGCCACGATGAGGCCCAACCAGCTCGCAGACCGATCGCCCAGGCGGGGCTCAGGAGCTCTGGCTTCAGAACCCAGTAGTAACACTGACAACAAACTGGAATGCACTGGCATAGGAAGCTGAAGAACTGGGAATGTTCCAGAAAAAAGCCTTCTGGAAACAGTTCAGTACCACACTGCCTGAAAGCCAAGGCCTGACTTCAGTGTCTCTCCTGGATTCCGTGGTGGTCTGTGGTCCCACTGCTCTCAGTGGTGGTCGGCGGTGGAGGGGTGGTGGTGGTGGTGGTCAGAACAAGGTAGGGCTTGTGGCGCTTACCTCTCCGCACATTGTTCCAGAGATGGTCTTTGCTGGCACACCTCTCAAATGCTTCAGGGAGCTTGACAGAGCCCGAGCAGATATACCAGAAGAGAATGCCAAATGCGTAGACATCGACAGAGTTATCGTACTTCCCTACAGCGAGAAAGGGCAACAGCCTTGAGCCCGGGACAGAGAGCAGCTGCATCCCCGCTCATGGGGTCTGCACAGGTCTCCATGCCTTTTTTTCTAAACCTTTTAACATCCATTGCCTCCCCTAACAACCCTGATAGGCGGGTCGCCGATCTTTTTATACCTAAAACCACAGCCCTGGGAAGGCAGACACCGGAAGGGCTGAGGCTAGAGCCTGACAAAGGAGGAGGACGGGCCTTTGATTTTGATGGAACAGCCAAGAAGATTTAACCTGAAAGTTCGGATTAGGGAAGGAAGGCTGGGAACCATGTGGGTGGGTAGACTGGAACCAGAATGTAATGATCCTTAAAAGTCAGACAGAAAAGTCTGGATTCAATGGACAGCAGGAAATCCTTTATGTTTTAGGGCAGCAGGTGACAGGAAGAACGTATTTTAGAGTCTTCTGTCAGCAACAGGACTCAGAGAAACAATCCAGGGAAATGAAATATGAAGGAGCCAAAATAAAATGAAAGCAGTGCGAACAGAACTTCTTTGGGAAGTAAATCTAGAGAAAGAAAAATGATGGGCGTGTGCTTGGCTCTCCAGCTGACCCTGACCCTGACCCTGATAAGCCCAACTCCGTGAAGCCCGGGGGCAGACCCGTGCGTGAGGCTAACGAGAGAGGCCATGCAGATCGCCAGTTCGAACCCACACTGATGAGGGGCCTGCCGTGACCTTCACATCTATCTGCCTTGGCAATGCCACAACCATCTCCCATCCCCCAGGCCCGAGCCCTCAGGTCCTCATCCAGTCCTTCTCTGCTGCTGATCCCCCAGTCTTGCCCGCTGCTCCCCTGAGCGGCCCTGGCACCGGGCGCGCTTGTTTGGTTTCCGCACCCCGAGCAGCCTCCTCCTGGACACCAGCCCCACAGCTCTGCCTGCCTTCGCTCTGGCCACTCGAACCCCCTCCACCTCCTGCTGCTAAGCTAGCCTTCTGCAATCACATTTTCACTCACACCTGTGCACAAGCTCAAGTTCCTCACTGCCCCACACCGAGCCTTCACTCCTCTGCACATTCAAGCTCCCAGCGTTTCATCTCCAGCTTCGTCTGCTGTCACTCCCCATGCAGATCTCCTTCCTGTTACGCTTCTTTCTGTTCTGCAATTTTCCTATTTCCCTTTCCCCAGCCTCCAGAATGTTCTCTCCTTCATGACATAGGGTGAGATTCTAGAGCCAGAAAGACCTAGATTCCAATCCCAGCTCCATCATCTCTAGCTCAGTGTTCTGGGGTGGCTTTCTGAAGCTCACCCATCTGTACTCGGCTTCATCTGTGACACGGGCACAAAATGCATCACCATCACCACAGAAGGGCCGCGAGGATTAAATGGAACAAAATATATGAAAAAGCATACTCGTGCTGTCCAGCCCAAAGAACATACTTCCCACAAGTTCCCTTCCCACAGACTGATTCTTCCAGACCTGACTCAAGCTCTAGGCAACATCTCACTTCTACCTCAAAACTGTCAAACATTTCAACCTTCCTTCGTCCCTTGTCTGAGAGCCAACATCACATCAGAGGGCACCCGTTCTAGCAGCTCGCCACATGCTGTCCTCTACTGCTTCCTAACGATCTTACCTCTCCACATACATCTCTGTCATCTGCAAGTTCCTCAACGATCAGGGCCAACTCCTGATGTACCGGTCACTCAGTCAGTACCTTAGGGTCAACCAATTGGCTGATTACGGCAATTACGGCGCAAAGAGCCAGAGAAACAGCCACCAGGAGACCTGGTTCCTCGGGTGTGTGTTTTTCCTTCTTCCCGCTCCACCTCTTCCCTTCTCCCCCTCCCTGCCTTCGGTCTCCCTCCCCTGCTTCTCCCTTGCCAGCAGCAGACCTGCCAGGAGTACTTGTGGGTACTACTGAGCCCAGGGGGTAGCCGTCAGGGTTACAGTTCACAGCCCGGATGAAGCGCACTCCCCGGCCCGCAGCCTACCTGTGAAAAGTTCAGGGGCCATATGGATCGGTGTCCCCACAATGCTGCCTGACATCATGGCCTCCGGCTTGCAGAATCCTAAGTCGGTGATCTTGGCACGGTTCTGCTTGTCCAGCTGCCAACGAAGCAGGGCGAGAGTCAGCCCGTGCTGGACCCTGCCCACGGCACCAGCTACGCGCACACGCTCAGAAGCAGGTGTCCACCTCCAAGCAGCACTTAGTCAAGCGCCCTGTCTCCAGATTCATTCCCACTCCCGTCTTCACCCCAGACTGTCAGCAACCTGATGGCAGGGGCCATCTGTTTCATCTGTGTGTACCTCGCCCATCTCGGAAGCGTAGTAAGTCTTGGAAAAATGAGTAAGTGAAAGACACCGAAGAAAGTATTTTAGTTCCTGATGATTCTCCTCTGACCTCCAGACCCCAGGGCAGAAAGTCACTAAGGAAGAAGGCCGAGGTCCTCTGGTCAGCTGAGGAGAGTTGCGTGAATTCCCCACAGTTTCCTTTCCTGAAGGTCCAAGAGGATAAAGCTGTGCCCCAGTTGACTACTGGTAAGCCTCTCCGGTTTCAGCCCATGATTTTAGGGCAATCTCTCCCATTGCCCGCACTGCTGTCATCGTTCTGTATCATTAAGTGTTGCCGGACATCCTGACAATATGCAATATGGTTTCAAGAGGAACAGGTCAGAAGGCTCTTCCGAACTGAGATACCAGACCTGGTGGGCTCGTGACCACCTTCCCCTTGATGGTGCATTTACCCAGCTCAGCCCTCAGCCAGCACCTCCGACCAAACCCTAACCAACCACCAGACCTGGAATCCTCAAACACAGCAACGTCACAAAAGGACGATTCCAGATTAAAGGAGGACAGGAAAACAGGACAACAAAGTGCCCCGTCTGATCCCTGGAGTGAGCCCGGGATCAAACAAGCAAATGCACTGCGTCTGAGCAACTGGGAAGTAGTATTATAAACTGCTCATTAACTAACAGTGCCGTACTGATGTCAATTTCTTTGTCAATTTATTTTCTTTTAAATACACAGAAAAATGTCCTTCCTAGGAGATACAAGGTCAAGTATTGAGGAAACCTGTGCTATTGGCAATTTACTTCCTACAGTTGAGTAAAAAAGTACGTGTATGTGTGTGAGAGAGAGAGAGTGAAGAACAGAGAGAGACGAACCCAGAGAAAGACAGCACAAGTCCGGATGAATGATCTGCAGGTCTCCTTCGGACCGCTCTGTTCTGTACACTCGTATGTGCCCAACAGGATTGGGAGGAAAAACCTTAAGCAAGAGCAGCTCAGTCTAGGAGTCGGCCTGGCACTCCCCAAGCCTTGCGTCCAGGCTGCCATCAACCCGTCCACTGTCAACTCCATGGCGATCCTGGTAGGCGTGTCCCGCGATCCCGCTCACATGGAGGCGGACCCCCCCAAAGGCCACTCAAGCCACAGAGGCAGGACGCTATCTCAGGGAAATAGCTCTACTTACCAGGACATTTTTGAGCTTGATGTCACGGTGCACGAGTCCCTGGCTGTGCAGGAAGCGGACCCCTTCCACCACATCGAGCGCTATCTGCAGACGCGTCTCCAGCGTCAGCCCAGCCTTGGGGAGACAAAAGAGCTCACTCGTCACTAACAAGACAACTCCTCTGTCCAGCTCCGTCCCGTGTGCTTAAACCCACTAAGAGCTCCTTCTGTGGGCCACTGCAAGCAGTCTGGGCTGGGGCACACCGAGGACAAGGACAGAGAAGCAGGCAGGAGGAAGGGAAGAGGAAAGCAGTTAGGGCAAGGAAGCCAAGGGAAAGCAAGGAAGGACAAGGTGTGAGGCCAGATAACATCCCTTGGAGGCGGCACACAGGCGGCCGGATGACCCCGCAGGGGACTACAGATGGTGCAGGCCACAACTGGAGGCCTGAGCTCATTTCCAAGCCCTGAACAGACTCTGGGACTGCCCTTGAGGCTCAAAGGAGTTGTAGGTCTCCAGACGCCTGACTGGCTCAGTCAGCAGAACATGTGACTCTTGATCTCAGGGTTGTGAGTTCAAGCCCCATGTTGGGTGTACAGATTATTTTTTAAAAGTTAAAAATTTTTAAAAATAAAAATATTTTTAAAAAAAGGATTTCTAGGCCTCTCAGGCAGAATGCCTTCTACTGCACTGTAGGCCTGGTTAGCCTGGTTTGGCTTCACAGATTCAAATATCAAAGTCACGTTTACCATGCCTCCAGCTTAGGGCCTCTTGAATTCCAGAGAACGTTACATCACCCATCTAGAAGCTCAGCCTCTTCCTTCTACCTGCCCGAATTGTACCCATCAAGGTGGATTTATCACACTCAAACACCAAATCTTCACGAATTATTCACCGACTGTAAGTCTCTTAAAAGCTTCTGGTAATTACACCTTCTATGCCCAACATGGGGCTTGAACTCATGACCCTGAGACCAAGAGTCGCATGCTCCCCTGAATGAGCCAACCAGGTGCCCCGGCAATTACACTTCTTGATATGCCCTTATGGTGCTTAGCACGAGATCTTGCACAAAGTAGTCACGAATAAATATTTGTTGACTCAACAACAAACACTAGCTGTATCCATCGAAAGCAAAAAAAGAGGAAGAACGGCAAAGTTATAAGATGCTTTTTCTGTACTTCTGAATCATCTAGATTTTTACCCCCACCACAAGAGGCAAACAGTGGTGCACTGGCAGTATTCTTGATATAAACTAGGCCAAAAAGTCGATTCTGAGAAACTTCTAAGGTTTTTTGGAAACAAGGGCAATAAAACTTGATTATTCCCAAAAAAAGGTCTTGTGAAAGCTAGAAGGTCTGGATAAACAAGAAAGGAAGACCGGCCAGGGAGGACCCTGCGGATCTGGCTATTGGCTGTGGTTCAGCCCCGCGCCCTGCCTCACCCCCCACCCCCTGTGCCCTGCCTCACCTTCAGCCCTGTGTAGAGGTCCCGGTGCAGCCGCTCCATGATGAGCAGCACGGCAATGCTGGAGCCCCCGCCGTAGCTGTAGTCGATGACCGAGCCGTGCAGATCCACCAAGCGCTCGTGCTTCGGCAGAGACCTGGTGGGAACGACAGAGTCTAGGACTGCCATGCTCTGCCTCTGACCGTGTACAGCATGCCACCGCGTGGCCAGGAGTCCCCTTGAGACCACACGTAGTCCAGGACCAGAGCTCATGGCCCTCGGTGCAGAGGGAGGGTCAAGAGAATGGCCCCCTAACAAGGAATCGGAATTATGGAATCTAAAGACTAACAGGCCTTAAGGACTGAGAAGTCAAAAGGTAAGGCTGAGTCTGAGAAACTGAGACGGTGGGGAGACGGCAGAGGCCGTAAAGGCCTGCAAGAGAGCACATTTCTGGGCCCGACACAGAAACACTGGCTACGACGTCTGGGGACCCGGGAATAGAGAGACACAGCGTGCTCTAAGTCTCGGCACAAAGTTCGTCCCAGGCTTCTGGCTTATTCCCTAGGTCTTCTCCCACAGAGACGAGTGACAGGAGAACCTACCTCATGTAGTGAAACTCCAAAGCCAGGTCATTCCAGTGCTTCTCGTCCGGAGGGACGACCGACTTGAGGGCACAAGGGAAGTGCCCTCCCCAGTTGTCACACAGGTACACCACACCATACTGGCCCCGGCCTAGCTCCTGTCCCAGTTTAGGTTTACCTATTAAGTAAGGAGACAGAAATAAGGCAGGAGGAAGAAGAGCTTGCTGGGCAACCTCCCTAAGATTGTTAGACGTGTGGGGCACCTGGCTGGCTGGGTCAGTGAAGCATGTGACTCTTGAGCTCAGGGTTGTGGGTTCAAGCCCCACACTGGGTATACAGATTACTTAAAAGTAAAATCTGGAAGACTGCTTATGAAAAAAATATGTAAAATATCTTGCATTTTAAAAAAAAGATCCTTAGGGAGCCTGGGTGGCTCGGTCAGTTAAGCATCTGCTTTTGGATCAGATCACGATCTTGGGGTCCTGGGATCGAGCCCTATGTTGGGCTCCCTGCTTAGCTGGGAGTCTGCTTCTTCCTTGGCCCCTGTGCCCCGTTCATGCTCACTCACTCTCTCTCTCAAATAAATAAAAACTTTTTTTTTAAAAGATTTTATTTATTTATTTGACAGAGAGAGATCACGAGGAGGCAGAGGCAGGCGGGGGTGGGGGGGAAGCAGGCTCCCTGCTGAGCAGAGAGCCCCATGTGGGGCTCAATCCCAGGACCCTGACATCATGACTTGAGCCGAAAGTAGAGGCTTAATCCACTGAGCCACCTAGGTGCCCCTAAATAAAACCTTTAAAAAAAAATTCTTAGACATGGACCTAGGAGTAAGAAGTTGTAATTATGCTGGGGGAGAAATTCTGATGCTACTGGAAACTAGTAGAAAGTAACCTAACTGGTCCGATTTTTAAAGATTTTGTTTATTTGACAGACAGAGATCACAAGTAGGCAGAGAGAGAGGGGGAAGCAGGCTCCCCGCTGAGCAGAGAGCCCAATGCAGGGCTCAATCCCAGGACCCTGAGATCATGACCTGAGCCGAAGGCAGAGGCCCAACCCACCCAACCCACGCAGGCACCCCAAACTGGTCCGATTTACATAAACTTCAGTCATGTCTGAACTGTATAAACAGCAGGACCAAACAGACTTCAGGAATTCAAAAACACATCACAGGGTACTGAGGCAGCCTTGCAAGGAAGCAGCTTTAGACACTGGGATTCTCCGAGGTAGAATATGAGAATGTCACGTGACCAGAACCTTCTTCCTATTTACTTTCCTACAAGGAAAAAAAACAAGGACTCACGATGCAGCAAGACATCCTGTAAAGAACGGCTTTCCAGAGAAAGGCGAGCCAGGCGTGGGGCGTGATCCTTCCGAACCTTCAACCACAGATCTTCTGTTTTTTCCAACCGGCCTGAGTGGCCAGCTTCTAGCTGGAAGGGAAGCAGAAAAAAGTCATGTGACTTGTCAAGTCCCCAGCTTGGTTTCCTCACCTGCTATATGGGGTAATAACAGCTTCTCCTAAGGGCGACTGTAAGTTACACAAGATGTCCGTAATGTGACTGGTACACAGTGGGCTCTCAGTAGGTAATACCTGTTCCTCCTGGTTGCGTACCTCCATCTCCACACCCTCACCACACACGTGCACACATACACACGTACGCACACATACACATGTACACAAGAGCACACACATCCACTCCAAGGGGATAAGCAGATGTCACATAACTGTGAACCAGCATAAAAATTACAAAGTCCTTTCTCTCATTCCTAAAATAGTAGGCAACTTACATAAAATTCCTACCCCTTGGGGCACCTGGGTGGCTCAGTGTGTTAAAGCCTCTGCCTTCGGCTCAGATCATGATCCCAGGGTCCTGGGATCGAGCCCCACATCAGGCTCTCTGCTCAGCAGGGAGCCTGCCTCCCCCTCTCTCTCTGCCTGCCTCTCTGCCTACTTGTGATCCCTGTCTGTCAAATAAAATAAATAAAATCTTAAAAAAAAAAAATCCTACCCCTTGATTTTCATTCCTCACTCAGTGAAATGAGGAGAAACGAACCAAGTTCCCTACACGTTCCCTGGAGTTAGAAAAACCTCCACATGAAAAACGTACTGATGACACTTTCCATGACACAATATTACCGCTTCACGGCTAGGAAGAAAATACACTGATGATTCTATAAAAATTCTATGGAGAGCAGCGGGCAAAATACTCCCCGACCGTAGGTTCTTCTCCCTCTTCCCGCACGCCCACCTGCCGCAAGGAGGCTGCAAAAGCCTCGTGAGAACTGTTGAGCCGGGTCCGGAACTGGCTGCAGATGCTCTTGGCCAGCTTGGAGGCACTGAGGCTCTCGATGGCTTCCTGGGCCACCTTCCTCTTCCACTCCAGCGTGATGGCAGGCGGACTCACCCACGTGAGGCGCTGGATGATCTGCAGGACGAGGTCAGTGAGAAGACTCAAGGGAGACTGGAGCCGCCAGAAAGAACCCACGCCCCTCCCCTGGGGGTCAGCCAGTCTAGGAGCAGGCGATGAAGAAAGGAGCCCCGTGAAGGCCAAGACTCCTCTCCAGTTCCATCGACCCGAGAGTCAGGGCTCAGAGCAAGGGAAAGCATCAAAGAACACCAGGCCGAGTCCACATGCTCACAAGCCCTCACTGTGTACAGGTAGTGCCCGGGGTGCTGAGAACTCCCTTTCTGAACTCAGGATGGAGAAAGAGCACCATCGAATTCCGGAAAAGAAACCACACAAATGGCCCCTGGCAACCAAGCCTGGTTCTGAGAAAACATTTAGGCTAGGAGAAAGGAATATGAGGAAGTGAGTGACGGAGAGCTTTATGGCTGCATAAAATTTCATTTAAATGCACCACTTTAAGCGTTCAAGGGGCACTGTTCCTAATTATTTCAGAATAGGCATAAACCAGAACTCTCCCGGGCAGACAAACCCGGAAAAATGGCTGCCCTACCCCAAGAGAACTTTCTAGACATCAGTAGCTATTGGAGGGACTAAGGTTCATCTGAGCCAACGGGGGCAGGAAACGCTCCTCCAGCGGACTCCACCTGTTTGATTTGCTCCCACAGCATCCTTGTGACCGATGACCCGGAATGAAACGTAACTTCAACGTGATAGGCGGCATTTAAGATCTGAAAGAGAGCCACGAAGGAAATCAGTACTTCTGAGCACAATGGCTGATTAAAAAAACGTGATAAATACTATTTACTTAAAGCACAGAGTCCCGTTTCAAGGTTCCCAAATATGTCCTTCCATAAACGTGCAGGCCACACCGGTCGATCACCTATTTTGTGACTCTGTGGGCCCCTTTACTTCCATCTTCACCAACCAGCTCATGCCTTAACCGCGATTTTGCAGTGCGCAAGCACCTCTGACGGGCAGGGGTCATGCGATGGGAAAACAGCATAAGATTCAAACTGGATGGGCCAAAGGGTGCCCGGGACGTTCTTGGCTAGCTCGAGGCTGGGCGTGCGGGCGGGCTCTGTCTCCTGTGCCCTCTGTGATGTGGTGACTACCCAGTCTTCGAGTACCTGTTTGAGATAATTACTGGTGATGTGAACTGAGACATCCTGGGACTTCTCCAGGCTCTGCAGACAGCGTTCCAGGGTCCCGACGAAGCTCTCGCGCAGGTAGTCCACCGAGCTGATCAGCTTGTTGGCCACCGCCTGATTGAGCCGGGAGATGATGAGTTCCTGGATCTGCCGGATGCAGCATTTGATTTCTCGGGTGCCCACCGCCTCTCCGTTCTCCGGGATGATGACATCTACGGAGGCAGAGACAAAAGCCAGCTGGCCGTGAGGGAAAGGGACGGGCACTCAGGCTTCTCCCCATCAAAGCCAAGGAGCCGCCACGATAGCCACCAAGGCTCTCAAACACATAGCTGGCAGACGAGCTCTGACCCTCAGCGTGACCCGGGGCCACAGGATCCGCGACTACTGAGGGCATTACTGAGAAGGAGCAACCACATCTAGAACGAGCCTACTGATTCTGTCGGCTTTCTGTCACATTTATAGGACAGGAGGAACATTTATTTATTTATTTATTTATTTCTAAGATTTTATTTATTTATTCGATAGACAGAGATTACAAGTAGTCAGAGAGGCAGGCAGAGAGAGAGGAGGAAGCAGGCTCCCTGCTGAGCAGACAGCCCAATGCAGGGGTCCATCCCAGGACCCTGAGACCGTGACCTGAGCTGAAGGCAGAGGCTTAACCCACTGAGCCACCCAGGTACCCCAGGAGGAACATTTATTGAGTGCAGACTATTTGAAAGGCACCATAGTAAGTATTTTACATACGCAATCAAATTTAATCCTCATGATAACTTTGTCAGGTGGGTATTACTGGTCATTTTATAGGTCAGGAAACAGCCTCGAAGAGAGGACAGAAGGGAAGGGGACAGTACAGGAAGGACAACAGCTCGCATCTGAAACCCAAGCTCACAGATTGCCTTGGATCTCTGTACCATTTCACACTGCGGAACTCCCAGAAAAATCCAGCAGTTGGGGATTCTATGCTAATCAATTACTGAATAAAAAGCAAAACTGGAACATTGTCGCCAGCCTGCTACTACCTCCCAGAATTAGAATCTGTTCTGCAAGTCAGAGGACAGAACTGAAGAGACGACAAATTACCCACAAAAACTCCACTCCTAAAAAGGCACTCTCATGTCTACTGTGGGAATTAAAATTGGTGCCGCCTCTTTGGAGGAAATCTTGTATCTATCAAAAAAATTTTTTTCTAACCTATCAAAATTTTAAACTAACCAACCAACCAACAAAAATATCTACATACTGGGCGCCTGGGTGGCTCAGTGGGTTAAAGCCTCTGCCTTCGGCTCAGGTCATGATCCCAGGGCCCTGGGATCGAGCCCCACATCGGGCCCTCTGCTCCGCAGGGAGCCTGCTTCCCCCTCTCTCTCTGCCTGCCTCTCTGCCTACTTGTGATCTCTGTCTGTCAAATAAATAAAATATTAAAAAAAAAATCTACATACTCTTTGACCTACCTATTCTGCTTCTAGGAATTGTTTTTCTAGAAATATACCTTGACAAGCCTCAAAGATATGCATGTAAATGATAATGCAGAGGAATCTGTAACAGCAAAAAACAAAAAGTAATGAGTCTAAATGTTCATCAGTAGGATTATAGTTAAATAAAATCAGGCACATCTATTAGAAGAAGACAAATCCATATGTACCTTTGTGGAAAGATCTCTAAGATATGAATTCAGTGCAAAAGCAAGGGGCAGAAGATCGTATGGAGGAAAACTGGGTGGCTGGAGGGCAGTATCTTTGTATCTCTGAGTGAAGTACTATACATGTAGGTATTATCTTTAAAAAAAAGTATTTTCTGGGCGCCTAGGTGGCTCAGTGGGTTAGGCCTCTACCTTCAGCTCGGGTCATGATCCCAGGGTCCTGGGATCGAGCCCCGCATCGGGCTCTCTGCTCAGCGGGGAGCCTGCTTCTCCCTCTCTCTCTGCCTGACTCTCTGTCTACTTGTGATCTCTCTGTCTGTGAAATAAATAAATAAAATCTTTAAAAAAATTTTTAAAAAAAAAGTATTTTCTGAAGTATGTATGTAATATAGCCTGCATGCATGCATTACCTCTATTTTGCTATTTTTTTAAATATTTTATTTAAATTTAAAAAAAAATTTTTTTAATTTATTTATTTATTAGAGAGAGAGCGAGCGAGCACAGGCAGACAGAGTGGTAGGCAGAGGCAGAGGGAGAAGCAGGCTCCCCGCCAAGCAAGGAGCCGATATGGGACTCGATCCCAGGATGCTGGGATCATGACCCGAGCCGAAGGCAGCCACTTAACCAACTGAGCCACCCAGGCGTCCCAAGATTTTATTTATTTATTTGAGAGAGAGAGAGAGCATGAGAGGAAAGAGGTCAGAGGGAGAAGCAGACTCCCTGCCAAGCAGGGAGCCCGATGCGGGACTTGATCCCAGGACTCCAGGATCATGACCTGAGCCGAAGGCAGTTGCTTAACCAACTGAGCCACCCAGGCGCCCCTATTCTGCTATTTTTTAAGGTTTTATTTATTTGACAGAGAGACCGAGCATACGTGCATGCATACAAGCAGGGGGAGGGGCAGAAGAAGAGAGACAAGTAGATACCCCACCAAGCGGGGAGCTTGCCTAGGACCCTGAGGTCACAACCTGAGCCGAAGTCAGACACCTAACTGACTGAACCACCCAGGTGCCCCACATTACCTTTATTTTAAAACATAAACCAGGACCAGAAATTGGGCTCCTGAGGCTATGTGGTGGCTCTCTTCTAAATCTACCCATCATTGCCTCAAGGATCCCCAAGAAGAGCTTTGAACGAGGTTAAGAAGCAGACATGTAAGTCCTGTCTAACACACAGCTAACTCAGAAAGTGGCTTCCCAAATCGGCCAGGTGGTTAACAGAGCCGGACGGCTGGTCTACTTGTCCCCGGCAACCCTGTGTCTGTTGAACTGACCACTGCATTCCAGACACCGCACACGGTATCCCCGGCACATTACCAACAGGCAAACATTTCCCGGTCTGCCCAACCGTTCTGCCCCATGCGCTACGATACTAGCGCTGACGCCCGGCGTCCTCAGTCAGAAGCCTTCCAAGATCTCCACTGCAGGTCCTGACCCACCTTTGCTCATCTTCAGAAAGACCTTAAGAAGGCTTCCTGTGCTTGCTAAAGTGGCCTGTCTCCTCTGTGTGTGGCACAACCATACTCCATCGTTCACACACTCACTCAAATTCCCAGGAGGTAGTGCAGCACACAACTCCGTGTGAACTGCTGTAAGAGACAGGATGATAAACAAGACCCCGTTCTCCCGCATCTCTAGGACTGGAGAAAACAGTCGGTAGAACATAAATAACTGTAATAAAAGAAAATGAAATACACCAGAAATTTCAGGTATGCATGAAATGTGGTGGGAGTTCAGACGGATGCGATCTCTGTTAGCTAAGAAAATTAAAGACTGGGGCACCTGGGTGGCTCAGTGGGTTAAAGCCTCTGTCTTCAGCTCAGGTCATGATCCTGGGGTCCTGGTATCAAGCCCCGCTTCGAACTCTCTGCTCAGCAGGGAGCCTGCTTCCCCCACTCTCTCTGCCAGCCTCTCTGCCTGTCAAATAAATAAATAAAGTCTTTAAAAAAAAAAAAGAAAATTAAAGACTACATGAAAAATGCTATTTCTATAGAAGAGGCTCTGAAGGGTAGGTAGGATTTGGAAATTCACAAATAAAAGACTTTTTGGGTTTAGGGCAGGGTGGGGGCCATGAAAAAGTAAAGGAAGGGCTAGAGGACAGCAAGCAGCTGAGAGCAGGTGAAACGTGCCTGGTGGGAAACAGGCCTGGGAGAGTTGGCCAGGGTTGGGCTCTGCAAGATCCTTAACACCAGGCTGACGAGTCTGAACTTAGTCCGCAGAACAGGGAGCCAACGCAGCTGAACTGGAGAAAAGAGAGAAATGTCCCAGAGAGCAACAGGAAACAGTAGTTCAGGTGGACTGCAGAAGAGGGAACAGAAAAGCTAAGGCAGATACAGAACACGGAAGAAGATGCATCAGGGCTGGGCCACTGCCCGGATGCGGGGACAAGGGGGAGCAAAGATCTGGAGACCGTGCTGCAGCCCCGAAGCCGGCTACCAGGAAGATGGTGGTAGCAGGAACTGGGAACAGATTCAGAGGCAGTGAAGCATGGAAATGCAGAGTACAGGCTCAGGACTCAGACTGTTAGATCCAAACTCTGCCTTTACTTTTCTGTAGCTGTGACCTTGTGCAAATGACTTAACCTGCCTAAGCCTCAGTTCTCTCCTTAAGAAGATGCCAATACACATACTCCACGGAGGGACTGGAAAAAAAAAAAAGCGTGATTGAAGGTCCCACGTCAGAAATTCTGATTAACTGGTCTGGAGTGCTCTGGGGTGATCTCAAACATCTCTATTTTCAAAAAGCCCCCAGGAGATTTGGCTGTACCACCGTGATTGAGAACCTCCAGGGTAACCTGCAAACCACGGCACTGTAATTCATGGGTGGGAGGGCTAATGTTCCCACAGGGCGGGTTACTGAGCAGTCAGTACACAAAGTCAGCCGCACCAAAAACCTCAGCCCCAAAAGGCCTGATGAATCACACTGGCCCAATTTTGTTATTAGCCATTCATGAAGAAGGGACTTCCGGAAAAGCTGAAAACACGACTTTGGGAAACACTCCTGAGCTGGGTTTTGGAAGCAGCCTGGAAAGAAAATGAGACCACAACACACACCGAAAAGAACCAGTAAGGAAGCACAGGCCGTGCCGAAGGTCAAAGCCAAGATTAGAGCATGACTTAGTAACTGTTCTTCAGGCAGCTCTTTTCCCGTTCCAACAAGGTCAAGAGGAGACAGACAGAAACTAGAGATTAAAGAGCGCTATTAGGAAGAACTTACCAGAAGTCGGACTACCAGTCCCGGGAAGGAATGACAAGGGAATCTTCCAGGGAGGCCTCTGAGAAGGAGAGCGGCCGCTCTGGCTAAGTGATTTAAGGCGGGCTCCTACTAATGACAGTTGGGTAGATGAGATTCTCCTGAGTTTCCTTTGGCCCTCAGAATTCATGGGACTCAACTTCCAGCTGGAAAAGGGTTAAGGAATCCTGTGGTCCCGGCAGCCCATGCCAAGCTCTCCAGCTAGGACCTACCTTTAAATTCCATGTTGGCAGCGTCCTCCAGAAGTTCCTCCTTCATGGTGTTAAGCGTCTCAACAATCATGTCCTTCATTTCCTCCTGCTTCCGGTTGGCAATATTCATCAATGACTCGTACAACTCGTTTTCCTTTTTCCGAGTGTATTCTAGACGTTTGGGAGTGATCTGCAGGTCCCGCTGCATGTCAAAGGCCTGGTTGATAAAGATGTCGAGGCAGTGGCAGTGCACCCGGTTCAGGGCCTTCGCTGTGTCCACCAGGCGGGTCTGTAGCACCTGGTGAGAAAACGTACTCAAGTGCCTCAGTTTCTCACTTTGCTCCACCAACATGCTCTGAGCTTTAGTGTCTTGGCTGGGGGTCCCACAGTTCCAGTGACTGCTGCTCAGATAGCCCAGGTCCACCAGCTGGTGATGGAGCGCTGATCTTTCATTCTCTAGTCTTCTGGTAGGCGAGGCAATGATTTCCGAGCCCAGCTTCGGCACTTTGAAAAAGAACACGGGAAAGGAGAAATACTTCCGGATTTCCTGAAGTTCTTGCTCATCCCTCTCAGACAGTTCGTCCTTGTGGAGTGCATAGGTTATCACAGGCAGGAAATCGTTCACCAAGTCACCCAGAACATCTACTGCGGGCCGGAGGCCTTGGCATGGTGCGACCACGATGTCCACGTCCTGGAAGGGGAAGGGGGTCATATCAGCACCTCGGGGTCAGAACCAATCCTTGCCTCCCTGAAGTCCCACAATCAGACCAAAATCCAGATCTATGATGGGGCACTGGGGCTTCGGTAGGCCCCAGTCACTTGCTGACCTCCTTCCTGAGTTCTCAACACTCCCTGCCGTAGCCTACGAGGCAGGCACTCATCTAGAGAGAGACGACAGCCTGTAGAAAGGATGGCAGTCCCTTTAGTCATTTCAGACGTTAGTTCTAGCTTTCTTTGTTGTTTGGAAATCCACTGGTGCCCTCTGATGAAGGAGTAAGACAAATAAAGAAGGAGAGAGAACTGATGTGGACATGATCAGATTAGGATTGAGGCTGCCTGGAACATTCCTCCCACTCTCCTCTTTGTTCACATTCCCAGCCCCACCTTTCTAAGGCAGCTAACTCCCAGGCTTACTACCAAGCAGCCTTCCAATCTCCCTGTACTCTTGTCATGTTCTTAGTGAGTCTTCCCTAGTACACAGTCTCAAGCACTCTCTACTTCTCCTTTCCTTAATGTTCAACACATTTATAATTAATTTACTTAAAACCCGTTTTTGGGGGCACCTGGGTGGGTGAGTTCGTTGACCTTCTGCTTTTGGCTCAGGTCATGATCCCAGGGTCCTAGGATCCATTCCCACACAGGGCTCTGTGCTCAGCGGGGAGTCTGCCCCTCCCTCTGCCTCTCCCCTTTGCTTGTGTGCACGTGCTCTCTCTGACAAATAAATCTTTTAAAAAATTAAAAAATAAATAACACCCATGTTTCCCCAATAGCCTGTCAACCCTCTGAGGGCAGGGAGCATGTCTACCTTGTTAACTACGGTAATTCCAGTGCCTAACACACAGCCCTCAATATCGTTGAATCAATCAAGCGGCAAACTAAAAGCCAGGTTTGCCAAACATTATTACTGTCCTATTCTGAAGCTTGCAGGTATCCCAAAGTCTTAGCTCCCCAAGCCTTGGTAATGTCTTTATTCTCATGGTCACTTGGTATGACAGAGACCAAGGTTTGCATATCCAGTACTTGGTCTCTGCATTATTGGGAAGGCAATGGCCTTTACAGACAAGGCTGCCCGGTAGGTGTGTGGGCATTTCAGGGAAGTTCTTTAGAAGGGGTTTGATTCTGCCAGGAAGTATGCTTTTCGGCCTCATTCTTTTTGCCTGGAATAAGAAGGTCATCCTACAGTCCTAAGGCAAACCTAAGGGTAGAAGGCAGCACTGAGAATGATGAAGCAAAAAGAAGTAGGGGGCCTGGGTCCCTGATGACGGCAGAGCTGCTACACCAGCCTCGCTTCAGGCCTCTTCCATGTGAGGGGAAAAAAATTAGCTTCCATCCAGTCTAAGCAAGCCCATTTTTCTGTCAGTTACATATGATTGAACCCACCAATCACAACTGATACACCAAAGATCCTAAAGTGAGTTTCAATAATGATCTCTGGTTTATTTTATTTTAAAGATTTTATTTATTATTTGACAGAGAGAGAGAGAGAGGGAACACAAGCTGGGGGTGACAGAGAGAGAAGCAGGCTTCCCGCAGAGCAGGGAGCCCGATGCAGGGCTCGATCCCATGACTCTGGATCATGACCTGAGCCGAAGGCAGACGCCCAATGACAGAGCCGCCCAGGCACCCCGTGATCTTTGGTTTAGAAACAAACCACTACAGGTCCTGTTACAGCCAGTAGTTTTTGCTTTGTGTTCTACTTCTTTCCTGAGGATCTTGAGGCACTGAAAGAGTGTATGTTTCCTTCCACTGCACACACTGCTCTTCTGTATCTTTGAAATCAGGGCACCTGGGTGGCTCAGTCCTGAAGCATCTGCCTTCAGCTCAGGTCATGATCCCAGGGTCCTGGGATCAAGTCCCACATCGGGCTCCCCACTCAGCAGGAAGCCTGCTTCTCCCTCTCCCACACCCCCTGCTTGTGTTCTCTCTCTCGCTATGTCTCTGTCAAATAAATTAAAAAGAAAAAAAAAGAAAAGAAAAAGACACCGTCTACTCTATCTGGCATTCCAGACGGAAGGGTCGACCTGGAGACTCACGTCTCTACCACCACTGTAGGCACACCAAGTGTGATGGCTTCAGGGACTCGCAAACTCAAAATCATTCCTCCACAGAATTCTAGCACATTCCACAGAGCTGCAAAAGAATTCAACACAAGGGGCACCTGGGTGGCTCAGTGGGTTAAAGCCTCTGCCTTCAGCTCAGGTCATGATCCCAGAGTCCTAGGATCAAGCCCCGCACTGGGCTCTCTGCTCAGCAGGGAGCCTGCTTCCCTCTTTGTCTGCCTCTCTGCCTACTTGTGATCTCTCTCTCTGTCAAATAAATAAATAAAATCTTAAAAAAAAAAAATTCAGGGGCGCCTGGGTGGCTCAGTGGGTTAAAGCCTCTGCCTTCGGCTCAGGTCATGATCCCAGGGTCCTGGGATCGAGCCCCGCATCAGGCTCTCTGCTCAGCAGAGAGCCTGCTTCCTCCTCTCTCTCTCTCTCTCTGCCTGCCTCTCTGCCTACTTGCGATCTCTGTCTGTCAAATAAACAAATAAAATCTTTAAAAAAAAAAAAAAAAAAAATTCAACACCAACCTGTTCAAGTGTGTGTCCCTAGCACTTATCAGATGTTGCAAAGGTACTTTACTTGAAATGTAAACAACACACACTTGTTTGTGCTCTTCCAGACTCCGATTCTGTTTTCATTCCTTACCTTACTGAGTGGCAGGTATTTCTGATGAAAAAAATTTTAAATAAAAACCTGGGTCCTCTTCCTTTTTGATCTCCTTGCCTAGATAAGTAAGAAAGGACTGGGAAATGCCAGCCCGTTGTTTCTTGTCCTGTGTGTGTGTGTGTGTGTGTGTGTGAGAGAGAGAGAGAGAGAGAGAGACGGAAGAGATATCTCCCATCCCCAGAAAAGCTTTACACAGATCTCATCCTCCCCAATAAAGACGTAGTAAGTCTAATTCTCAGGTAGATCACATAACTGTTATGTGGCTGGCCACTGTGAACTCTCCAAAGCTAAAAGTGCTTTTAGCATCTCACCATTTCTAATTTGAGCAAACACTACAAATCCAGCTACTTTCCATCCAAGCCTAGGCCAGGAAGAAACTGCTGTTTCATCTATGCCTCGAACTGCATGAAATGTTTTCTGGTTGGTAGACTAGTCTGACACTCATCCCACTGTTCAAAACAAACCCCCTTTCACTACCCTGAGTCACACTGCTAGAGTATGAATCACTTCATGAGGCATATTCAAAAAGTGGGTAAGAACTTTTACAGCTTAGAGTAGAACACACAATTGCCTAAACACCAACATTATAATACACATAATAATTTGATAAAGGCTAGGAGAGAATCCCAAGAAATGAAAAGCTACAATAACATACAGAATGACAGGTGAAAATTTATAATCTTTATTTTAGGGCACCTGGGTGGCTCAGTCCTGAAGCATCTGCCTTCAGCTCAGGTCATGATCTCAGGGTCCTGGGATCGAGCCCCGCATCTGGCTCCCTGCTTGGCAGGAAGCCTGCTTCTTCCTCTCCCACTCCCCCTGCTTGTGTTCCCTCTCTAGCTGTCTATCTATCAAATAAATAAATAAAATCTTTTAAAAAATTTTTATTTTAAAGCTGCAAACCTCTCTTCAATATATGAATACATTTTGAAAGATACAGCCCAATCAAACTTATTACAGGAATATCATGAGAAGCAAGCCTAAATGAGCAAAACCAAAGTAAGAGTTCCTTAGAAAATTGTCAGGAATAATTTTGTTTGCTTGCTTCTTTATGATGGATTTTCTTAAAATTCTAAAATAAATTCATAGGTTTTCCTCCAAGAACCGTTCTGTGTGTGCAAGAAAACCAAAAGCTGCGGGGTCTACTTGCAGAACCAATATCCTTCCTAGGCAACTGAGGACTTTATTTGCTCACAGGCATAAATTCATTTTTTAAAGGATTCAGGGCTTTCTAA
Source organism: Martes martes (assembly GCF_963455335.1). Taxonomy (NCBI): domain Eukaryota; kingdom Metazoa; phylum Chordata; class Mammalia; order Carnivora; family Mustelidae; genus Martes; species Martes martes. Next base: position 25,366,515 of record NC_137903.1, on the reverse strand, counting down.
TGGAAGGCACTACCTGATACACTGACAAACAGAAAGAAGTTGTCCACTCCTAAATACATCTTGTACTAAACAAAAATGGGCAAAAGACAAGTGCGACGCTCTCTCTCCTCTGTTCCCCAGTGAGTCAGTGCGTGCAGTTGGTCTCACCTCGCTGGTGACCTCGAGTGCCGGACACAGGCAGGAGGAGCTGCTGCCTGACCTCCTGGCGGTGGCCCAAACCAGGCTGGAAGGCGCTGTGTGATTCTGTGACACTTACCGTGAAGGGATGACTCATCCCTGACAGTTATAAACAAAAAGGGAAGCCAGCACTGTCTCCTGGAGACAGGGAGTGAAAAAAGTCATCAGTAATATAGAGAGGCGGAGCCAGACCCATTGTGGGCCCTATTCTGGCCCCCGGAGAGGGAAGTTTGCCCTCGGACGGTTTCATGGAAGGCTGCCTGCCTTCCTAGTACCTAGAACGGGGCTTGGCATTCATGAGCATCCAACAGATTCATGTGGAATGAATGGATGAATAAGTGATGCCTTCACTACCTGCTCCAAACCATTTCAGTAATCATATATAACATTTCCCATCTTTCAACCCTAATCGCACACATTTAGCTGTGACTGCTGTTTGCTTCTACTCCCAGAAGAAAGCAGTGAGTAAGCATTTTGCTCCTAACTCAATCAGGGAAAAAGAATCTCAGGGAATAATGAGAGTGCCCCCCAAATTCCCGCTGGAAGTCACAGGGAATTCCTAAAGGGAGTTCTCCTGTAGAATGCATTCTGCACAAGTCTACAGAATCCACAGAAGTTGATGTGCTAACCATCGATTTTTCTTGGCAAGATTAAGAGAATGAACAGAAAGGAGATTGCTACTCTGCAAACACCAGAACTGACCTCTTAGGTTTTGTCTCTGATGTACAAGGACATTGTCTGAAATGCCAGGAAGAAATGGCCCGGTCCCTGAAGAAGCCTGACCACTTCCTAATGACACTGGCTCTCACGGCTCGTGGCACATCCTGAAACTCCGTTCTGGCCGAGAATGAGTGCATTCACTGATGGTTCAAGCAGAAGACAGTCACGCTCTCAGGCAGGTCACAAAGGTCTTTGCTTTCTCCGCAGTTCTGAAGCCTCAGGTTCCCATCACACAGAAAAGAAGCACATAACTACATAAGATAGCTCTGCCCATGCTCAGTCACTGACCGGATCTCGACCTCAATCCCTGTCCCCACAGTCTGCCTCCCTTTACTGGCCATTCTCCTCCCATGCCATTCTCATGGGGCTGTCCAGAGGTTTTCCCTATCTGTTCTAACACAGGTGAAGCATTCTTCATTTTACCTGGTTTCCAGAAGGATCACTCTTAAATGCTAGTTACATCTTAAGGAAAATACCTCTCTGTTCTTGTTACATTGTACAAAACACCTGGCTACGCACACACTTAGTGGCCTCCATGCAACCTTCCTTGCAGCTACTCCAACACCCAGTACCCAGGGATTCAGGCAAATGCAGGAATCTGGAGCTTTGTTCTCTTGTCATTTACTAGATTCATCAAAGCAGAGAGACAAAGTGGTAGAAGGCAGAAGGGAAACTTTTTATAACTTTAACTTTTGTGTCATTTAGATTTTTTTTATTTTTTTTTAAAGATTTTATTTATTTATTTGCCAGACAGAGATCACAAGTAGGCAGAGAGGCAGGCAGAGAGAGAGGAGGAAGATGGCTCCCCACTGAGCAGAGAGCCCGATGTGGGGCTCAATCCCAGGTCCCTGAGATCATGACCTGAGCCGAAGGCAGAGGCCTTAACCCACTGAGCCACCCAAGCGCCCCAAGTGTTATTTAGCTTTTAACAGCATCTTTTTCTTCTGCCATTACAAAGGCTCTCTATAATGAATGAGGAAGAACTTTGTCTCTAACTGGAGCAGAATCATGACGATAAGTAATTTGGAACCAGAAAGACTTCCGCTTGACAAAAGGAAGGCTTTCCAACATGGTTGTCAGGCAAGGGACTGGTGACTGAGAGAAGGGGAAATTCTCTTCTCAAGGATGCTGATTAGTACATTCAAAGGGAGGAGGGAACTGGCTTACTTTGTGCCAGACACTGTGCTAAGTCCTCACACACCTCACACACCTCACAGTCCTCACTGAGGCCTCACAGCAGGCCTAGAAGATACAGACTGCTACCCTATATCTTGCACAAGAGGGAACCTGCCCCGTGACCCGGTCAGTGAACTAACAAAGCCAGGATGTCAATCCAGGTCGGCCCGACTACAAAGAGCACACTCAGTCACTGAAGGTCCACGGGGCGTCAGGAGCCGTCTGGGCTGATGTCAGGCAAGTTCTAAAAGACAAATGAAGGATGGACAAGATGACTTCAGGGACCCTGACAGTAATAGCATTCCAGGTTAAAAAGTATATACTAGGAAGGAAAGGCTCTGCCGTGAAACCAATCGCAGGGACTGGCTGAGACACCATGAAAGGAGTCAAAAAGAGAACATTTTCAATAGCCCCACCAACTGAGTTTCTGCCTGGTGACAGTACTTCCCACCCAAGTCTCTGAATTCCCTGCCCCCACCACCATCCTCGACTCAAGGTGAAACACACCGAGATCTTTGACACAGTGAAAACAGGGAAGCTGGAGCGCCTGGGTGGCTCTGCCTTCAGCTCAGGTCATGATCCCAGGGTCCTGGGATCGAGCCCCATGTCAGGCTCTCTGCTCGGTAGGGAGCCTGCTTGCCTTCCTCTCTCTCTGCCTGCCTCTCTGCCTACTTGTGATCTCTGTCTGTCAAATAAATAAATAAATTCTTTTTTTTTTAAAGATTTATTTATTTATTTATTTGTCAGAGAGAGAGAGAGAGAGAGAGAGGAGCGAGAGTGAGCACAAGCAGACAGAGTGGCAGGCAGAGGGAGAAGCAGGCTCCCTGCCGAGCAAGGAGCCTGATGTGGGACTCGATCCCAGGACGCTGGGATCATGACCTGAGCCGAAGACAGCTGCTTAACCAACTGAGCCACCCAGACGTCCCTAAATAAATAAATTCTTAAAAAGAAAACAGGGAAGCCTCTGGATGTAAAAAAGAGGTAGACAGTGGACGCCTGGGTGGCTCAGTCAGTTGAGCATCTGCCTTCAGCTCAGGTCATGATCCCAGGGTCCTGGAGATCGAGCCCTGTGTCGGGCTCCCTGCTCGGTTGGAGAGCCTCCTGGTCCCTCTCCTTCTGCCTCTCCCCCACCTGCTCCTGCTCTTTCCCTCTTGCTCTATCTCAATAAATAAATAAAATCTTAAAAAAAAAAAAAAGAAGTAGATGGGATCCTGGAAAAAAGAGAAAAAGACAAAAGAGGAAGATTAAGGCTATAATCTCTGCTGGATTTTCTTCCCAAGAGCTAACCTTGGAAGGCCACAAATGAATCACTGGTGGTGAAATGAGAAAACAGCCTCAGATTCAAGCTGTTCTTTTTACATTTATTTTAGTGAGCACAGAGATTTAAAAAACAAAAAAGAACTTGCCTCTCAACCATGCACACCCTTAATAGGTAAATTAACCTGCACCAGGTACTACGGGTTTCTTGGCCAAGAGCAACGTGTGCAGGTATGCAGGACGCCTACGTTGCCTACACCTGTTAGTGTGTGATAGGGGAGAGGCAGGAGGGATGTTCAGTATGAAGGGGACAGGCTAGAAGGAATTTATATTTTTGCATTTGTCTGAACTTCCAATACACTTTTTTTTTTTTTTAAAGATTTTATTTATTTGACAGAGAGAGAGAGATCACAAGCAGGCAGAGGTAGACAGAGAGAGGGGGAAGTAGGCTCCCTGCTGAGCAGAGAGCCCGATGCAGGGCTCAATCCCAGGACCTTGAGATCATGATCTGAGCCGAAGGCAGAGGCTTTAACCCACTGAGCCACCCAGGTGCCCCCCAATACCCTTTTTTAATGTAACACTTTAGTTCCCCTTTCTCTTTGCCCCATAAAATCAGGGCTTCTTTATATCTCCAGAATGCCATTCTCCATCTTATACATGTTACCCAACTTTGGGTCTTTTTCCTTGGAACGGCCATTTCTGACCCAATTCCATATATTATCTCCCCCAAAAGGTTATCTTCTTGCCCTGCGGACCTTCACCCAGCCTTCTTTCCGTTTTGTTACCAATCAACTGTTATCTTTCAATCTAGAGACATTCATGATAAGACACGGTATCTAACTGAAGGTGAACAACACATAGCAGATTTAGTTTTATACAGCACCGTCAGAAATGCCAAAAACTAGACAAAAATTGAGAGAAGCTAGTTTTCCAGCAACAAAGGATGGTTAGTAAATTTGGGGGTTAAAATTTTGCATAAACTATTGTCATGTCAAATAAAATCCTTTCATGATCTTGGGTTGTGATAGTGTTAACTGCTGAGAAATGACAAATACCAAGGTCTGTACGACAGTGAAAATAGATTATTTCCATTGCTAGCTACTGACGGAGACTGAGGGTTATAAAGAGAAAGCTTTACTACTCCAACTGGTTAGAGTTAAAAATAAAGTTTATTTGCAAGTCATCAGACCATTCCTGGAAACACTACAGTCTACCTCAGTTCCCCGAAAGTTACCCCATCACACACCATCCTGAGCCAATGATTGTGTCTGCATGTGGCAGTCTGGCCCCCAGGTGACACGTAGGTCTGTCCAGAGGATGGAGATAAACAGGCCCGCAGAAGAACTGACAGCTCTGTCGGCCCAAGCACGAGTGAGACACTGACCAGGCTGCAGGGTCCCCACCTCCGACTGCGAGAGTTTAATCATCTTGGCTCCTTGCTATCCCTTTTCTTATAGGTGGTCCCAGGAAACACACACACACACACACACACACACACACCACCTACCCCCCCCCCCCATATCAAACTGAGGCAACCCCGAAGCGGGCACTGTGTTTCAGCGGACTTGTAAGAAGAGGTGGCAGTTTGCCGGCCGGCTGGGGTGACGGTGGAGAAGGGAAGCACGAGTGCGTGGAGACTGACCTAGGGAGCACCGTCAGCGCTGCAACGTGCTGTCAGTGGGAAAATGACTCTGCTTTTAACACTAAAGGAGGCTACGGAAATGAACGGCTTGACGGTGTTCCTCTGCTGATGAATTATGAACTGAGAATCTCGGGGGACCCGGAGCTCAAAAGCTGGGAGTACTAAGCCCTGTGGGTCCCCGTGTGTCAGTCTATTCTGGAACACACTGAAATTGGCTAATTTATGAGGACTTTAAAGCGCCATATTAGAAGAATGACCATTGTATAAGAGGGCAGAAACTCTGCTTTGATAATCTGACAGCTGAAAATGAACATCTCATTTCCCCTAATTCAGTCTTGGTTACCTTGAGCCAAGTTTTCCTTTCTTCACACCCCCTTTGCAAGCCAAATGGAAGGGTTGTTCAGAGTTAACTCCTTGATCTTAAATACAATGGGAGTAAACAAAAAGATCTTTCTCACCGGCACACAAATCTTCACAGTAGCTGGGAAGCGCCCCCCTCCCCGCCCCCTGCCCCCCCCCCCCCCCGCCCTGAGCTCCGTGCACTGAGGCCCATGGATCAAGACAGGGGCCTGACTGTGCAGGCCGAGGGGGCCCGAGCTCCACAAAGGCTCTGAAGGCCTCCCCAAGGCACGGCATCAAGGGGTTCCCACCTTAGAACCACTGGGGTCGGCCGCTATTTCTACATCAAAACCACTGGAGAATAAAGCGGATCCGGAGGAACACTGGCTAAGGAAGCCTCGCCAACCACATGAAACAGAACTCAAGAGGCTAGAGAATTCCTCAAGACAAGAGAATATTCCTCAAGAAAGAAAACACAGGGGCACCTGGGTGGCTCAGTGGGTTAAGCCTCTGCCTTCGGCTCAGGTCATGATCCCGGGGTCCTGGGATCAAGTCCCGCATCGGGCTCTCTGCTCAGCAGGGAGCCGCTTCCCTTCCTCTCTTTACCTGCCTCTCTGCCTACTTGTGATCAGTCTGTCAAATAAATAAATAAAAAATCTTAAATAAAAAGAAAGAAAGAAAGAAAACATACTTCAGCTGTGCAGGGGAAAGCTGATTTGGTACCTTAACTTCCCAACCAAGAAGCCGCCTCAACTGTTCCCTCAGCAGCGTGCTTAGCGCACGTCAGGAGCAGCCGGGGGCGGGGGGGGGGGGGGGCTCTCCCCACTCAGATGTGTGCCCGGGGGACGGCTCTCACTCTCCTGCCTGGCACTTGCTCAAACTGCCTCAATTCATGGAACTAAAGTAAATGAGCATTAAAAATTAAAGCCAATAAAATGAAGGGACCCAGAGAAATCAATCCAGTCACGTGCCTCTCCTGGCCATGGCTCTGTTCACAGTCCACGATTGCTTTTAAAAGACAAGAACAGGAAGAACTGCCACCTGACCGAGAGCCATCAGACCTACTTAATAGTGGTTTTTTGTTTGTTTTGTTTTTAAGGATTTCATTTATTTATTTGACAGAGAGAGACACCGTGAGACAGGGAACACAAGTGGGGGGAGTGAGAGACGGAGAAGCAGCCTTCCCGTTGAGCAGGGAGCCCGATGTGGGGCTTGATCCCAGGACCCCAGGATCATGACCTGAGCCGAAGGCAGATGCTTAATGGCTGAGCCACCCAGGCACCCCATTTAACTGTGTTTTTTAAGCTGCAGGTCAGAATGCAGCAGCTCACAGCATCAATTTTGTGAGTTGCTACCATCAGTTTTAAAAGGTGAAATCAAATAGAAAAGAGAAGATAAGAGTGTGTTTTACAAAAAGTAAAAGTATTGTTTCATGAAATGTTATTTCTATGTGTATAGGGGCACCTGGGTGGCTCGGTCGGTTGGGCATCTGCCTTCGGCTAAGGTCATGATCCCAGGGTCCTGAGATGGAGTCCCACATCTGGCTCTCTGCCCAGTGGGGAGCCTGTTTCTCCCTCTGTCCCTCCCCCTGCTCATGTTCTCTCTTTCTCTCTCTCTCAAATAAATATTTTTTTTTAAATGTATATGTGTATATATATGTATTAGGTCCTGATACAAAATGTTTTTTTTTTTAAGATTTTATTTATTTATTTATTTGACAGACAGAGATCACAAGCAGGCAGAGAGGCAGGCAGAGAGAGAGAGAGAGGAGGAAGCAGACTCCCTGCTGAGCAGAGAGAGCCCCATGTGGGGCTCGATCCCAGGACCCTGGGATCATGACCTGAGCCGAAGGCAGAGGCTTTAACCCACTGAGAAGGCGCCCTCAAAATGTGATTTCTTAAGTAATCTCTATACCCAATGTGGGGCTCAAAGTCACAACCCCAAGATCGAGAGTAGCATGCTCTACCAACTGAGCCAGCAAGGTGACCCCAGTGAATGAAATTCTAGAAAAGTCTGAAAGCCACTGAAGCACTAGAACCTGAACGAACCAGATCAGGCCAGTATATCACAGAGAGATTATGCGTGGCTCAAATACTGACGAACTGTGAAGTTCACAGGTCAACCCAGCAGCCTCAGTTAATGAACAAGGATTACTGTCAGAGCCGCAGCCAACATTACGCAAGAACGCCCTCGGCATCCTGGACCTAAGGAGTGTAAGCCCAGTCGGAAAACACAGGGAAGCCACTGCTGAAACTCCACTCAGAGAAAATGCTGGCTTGTGTACATAGCCCCTCTAGCATTTATCAAGATAAAAGAAATCTGGTCTCTGGAAGGAAATGAGATGACAGCTTCTAGTTCTGAAGTGTCAAAGGCCATAGCCACAACCAAAGGACTCATTCACTGACTGGGAGATCGGGCCTTTTAGAACAGGGTAGGTGCAGAGCTTATAAGAAAGAAGAAACAAAACTTCTTAGTGCTGCTAAGCCAGCCCTTCCTTCCTGGCACAGCTAATCAAGGTGACGGGACTCTCTGTTCTGAGCAGGTGTGCACTCTTTTCCTCTTATCCACTCCTGACCCCTGACACAGTCACATTCTTTGCTGATCCCCACTCGGTCTCATCACATAGCCTGGTCCCAGCTATAGAGCAGGACAGGAGGCCTAGCACAAGAGCTGAGTCCTTCCTCTGTGGAGATCTGAATACCGGATAGTTGAAAGGATCTCTTGGAAGTGGGAGTAGATTTCAAGGGGGAAGCCAAGAAGATATCTTTCAAGATGACTGGATCTCCGTATCTCCTCACACTGAACCTGACCTGTCCCCAAGTTCTCTAGTTCCTTAGAAAGTAGGAGACAGGAACTGTCCCCCATAATAACAATGGCTAGGTCTAAGGAAAAACTCACAAAGTCTTTACTCCGGCTCAACTCGAATAAGAGCATTAATAATCAATCCATCATCTTATCATTCCTTTTAGAAAGGGATGGCTGGAGGCAATTCTAGCAAGATTTCTGGGCTTGATCATAATTACTCTGCAAAAGCCCTCGGAGATGCAAGGAGCACAGGGGGCAGGGAGATAAGCAAACTGCCCAGGGTCCTGCCTGGGGTGCAGACGCAAGGACGGGTGCGAGGGGCCTGTCTGTCACTTTCCTGGGTGATATGCTCTATCAGCTAATGCTCAGGGCCCAGAGCATTGCCAAACCGCTCTGTGAGAAAGCTCAAATACAGGAAAAGCGGGTATGTCCGTGTGCAGCTGTTGAGACCGGTACCTGCAAGAGCGCGTGGTGCATCGTGACCTCCAGTTCGGCTAAAACAGGGGCGGCGTCCTCGCCGTCCTCTTGGACCTCCAGGTCCTCCTCAGGGATGGTCTCCCAGTTGCCCTGATGAGCAACCAGCGTGTGCACCAGCTCGTACTGGCCAGGGAGCGCCAGGCCAACCCGCGTCTGAGTCCCATAGGTGAAGCGGAGACGCCGAAGCTTACAGTTCTCCTCCCTGGCCGGCCTGGCGGTGGGAAGCACGTGCACCCCCAACAGCAGGTTCAGCAGCTGGCACTTGACATTGCAGTCCTGGCCGAGGATCAAGATGCAGGGAAGGCAGTCCACAACCTGCTGGAGGTACTTCTCTTCCTTAGGTGGGAAGGCGATGCAGCTCAGCTGGCCTGGTCAGGGAAGGGGAGGGCAGGGAAGGAGAAAGCAGTACAGAGAGACAGTGAGGACGGGCGGACAGAGACCCAGTCAGGATGGCAGGGTCCTACAGAAGCAATTTCTAGGAAGCTCCTGGCTGGACAAGAGACCAGGAAAACATCTCTGTTGGAAAAGGTTCCTCAAATATCGAACAGGAGTCCCGTCCCTGGCTTGTCCCCAGAGCAGATGTCTATACCTAGAAAGGCAGCAGGGACCTGCTCCCTCCCCACTCCTTTTTCATGCGGTGCAGGGCCAGCCCAAGGAATACACCAGGACTCGGCCTCGGTCTTGAGATCCTTAAACTGGCAAAGCCAGAGAAGACTACACAAACTAGGAGGTGAATCCAAGGGGACACTGTACCTGAACATGTCAAAGTGAAGACCTTCGTGACAGAAAACCTAATACTTGCACACAGGTGGCCCTTGTAAATGTCTCTACCATGTGCCATGTTAGCTGTTACTTTCCTAATTTATGACATCTTTTATAACTAAATATGTGAGCTAATCTTTGTGTGTGGGAAAGAGCTGATCTTTACACACACGTACATCAAAATAAATTGTTATTCAAGTCTGTTTAGTTCTAGAATCTTTTCCAGTTCGTCTCTCTGATGGCTGCTGACAGCATCCCAGCGGCCGCGTCTGTTCTCCTATAACTTCGGGCGCTCGGTGAAGATCAGCAACTCCTGACCAAGGGCCATTGCTTCCGTTTACGGAGGACAAGGCGTTGAGTAAGACAAAGGGAAGAGTTCCCTGTCAGGAGACAATCGGGTGCATCTAGGAGGAATGTGATCTGTCTCATAAACATCCACTCAGGACAACCACACTCATGTAAATGGCGAGCTTCCACAAACACAGCAGGGGCATTCAAGAGAGAACAAAAAGCTCCCTAAAGGAGGAGAAACCTCTGTCTGGGTAATTCACTGACCTGCACCTCTCGGTCGGAACACAATCATTCCCCACCCGCCCCCGTCTGTGACTCAGGCAACCCCTGAGTTTGCTCAGAAAGGCACAGCCACAGCGGTTCTTAGGCTGGAAGAAGGCTGATCTCTGGGCCAAATACATCTTTACTGAAAGGCTGTGTGGCACCAACTGAAAAGTACTCCCCTTCAGTCGCGTCACTGTGAGCTGTTAAGCCACTCCTAAGCTTTTTATTTCGTTCACGGGAGGGGGTCTGATTTAAGGGGCTCTTCTGCTTCAGCCTGGATCTATTCTGTAACCCCCTTCCCTTCCACAAATGGCGCCACCAAAAGTTTTCAAGAAGGTTTTGCTTTTGCCCAAATTCCTCTCCATGCTTTTCATTAAAGCCCTTCCTTTCATGTGTGTCTGTGAGTCCAACACCTGGCCTGCATGTGCACATCGGGACACCGAGACAAGGAAATCGAGTCTTCTGGGAAAGAGATGGGCTCCTCTGAAAAAGCAAGTAGTCGTCGTAACAGAGCGCCTAACTTTGTGCAAGGCATTTACCAAGCCCAAGCGTAACACACCAGACCACTGGTCCAATCTTTGATCCACAATCTAAAACCAAGTAGAGAGGAGTGCCTGGCTGGCTCAGTCGGTAAACCAGGCAATTCTTGATCTTGGGGTTGTGAGTTGAGGTTACTTCAAAATAAAATCTTTAAAATAAACAAAAGCGAGGGGACAACGCCAATTGCTTGTATGTCGACTGAGCAAGTAGCAACGGGCTAGTCCTTAGTCCCTTCATATCTGGTTCACAACTCAACAACACTTATCACAGTCTAATCTGGTCATCTGTTTATAATGTCGAAAGCAGGAAGGACCATCAGATTTCTCTGTACCCTGGACACCTAACACAGTGACTGACACTTAGCAAGTACTCAGGTTACGCACTGGTTTGCTCTGTGTAAGAACCATTTACTGTAGAAAATTATCTACGGAAAGCTGTAAGTAGTTTCACTGAGTTCTCAGAGAAGTCTAGGGGCAAAACCACCGTCCCTAAAAACCTTCATCTCAATGCAGAGAGTGGACACGGACAACAGAACAGGACCTCCCCCACACCTCGAAGAATTTAACTACAACAATGCCAGCCTGAGGTGTGGGGACAGATTCGCCAGCTAGAATAGCTTTTAGCCATACTTTCTATCGTTTCCTCTTTTCCCAGTGCTGCTTGGAAGCTCAGAGGGACATCGAGGTGTAAGCCCATGCTGATGACCTTCATAACTCCTACAGCAAAAGTTGACACATACGAAAAAATGAAACCTAAGTGAGCGTGGAGAGTGGATAACTGAGAACTAAAACCAACTCATCACTTTTCAGGACCAGAGGGCGAGATCACAAAACCTCTGAGACTAAGCATCAACTCTAGGAAAGCCAGTAAAACATGCTGCCTCAGCCAAAGCCACAGCAGACACACCCCATTAATCATCTGACCCAAATGATCACCCTCCCCTCCATCTCTGTAGTGACAAAAACAGCCACTGCAAATACACCAGCTAGGTTCAAACCACCACAGACCAGTGCAACGGGACAGGAGTGCACTCTACTCAGGTTCTCTGGGCAACGACTGGACTGAAGAAAATCCTCAGTATGGGCATCGCCATCTGTTTTTCAATATGTCACTATTCAAGCCTTTCACTTCTGCCACCGTTCTTTAGCTTTCCACTGATTTCCGACATAGGTCTACCAGATTCGAACAAGGGCATGGATGGAACAGGAACAAAGTCCGTGCTCGATGGCTTCCATCCTTGCCTCTCCCGGGCAAAGGGTTCGGGGAGGGAGGAGTGCAGCAAGCAAGAGGAAAAGCAGGGAGGGGGGCAGAGATTGTGACTCCCAGGCTCCACTCCTCACTAGTTCTGTGACTTTGGCAATTCACTTGCGTTTTCTCAGCCTTGGATTTCTCATCTGTGAACTCAGGGAAGGGCATGACATCATCGTTTACATCTTTCCAGTTCTAAAATTCCAAGACGCCATCAGGTTTTAACTGGTGCAAGACACACCACTGAGGGGGATGAGTGGTTGGGCTGGTTGTTTTCAATCTTAAATTATCTGTGAATTTAATCTGCAAGCTTTCCCTGGACTATTTTAACAGCAGATCAAAAAGCTGACTGAACTAGCCAGGGGCTCGGAGGACCTACAGAGAGTGCAGTTTCAGCAGCTCTCTAAAGGAAGAGATTCCAAACTGTGGCCTGACAGTAGGAGGGAGGAAGAAAACCTGCTTCAGAGCTGGAGCAGCTGCCTCACTGACAGTTTAAGGACTTCCGAGTTAATCGAGTTTTCTTTCGTAATTAATCTAACAGCATCTGCATCTGGGGCAGCCAGAAGGGACCGGCAGGGCGTCTCAGTGGGAGCCCATTAACCCCGCCAACACCAGTCACAGGCAAATTCAACTCACATTGTCTTAAGCGCAAGCCAAGGCTCTTATTTTTATTTATATATTTTTTGATGCTTCTTAAATACAGATCATCTTGATTCTAAACAAAGGTTTTCAACTAGAAGAGGGAGGAGGAAAGCATCTATAGTAGCAACCCATTTTGTTTGTTTTCCATCACAAGCGGGAGCAAAATACACCCCAAAATATGCCTCTTTGGCTTGCTATTTTAAGCTGGTTATTTTTAAATAAACAGCAGATGCAGGTGAAACTCTGAAAACTGAGCACAAGTTACCCTTTCATAGGAAACATTTACATTTAGAGCGGTACAAGGGAAATCCCCATTTGCAAGGGTGTCTCCCTCTCTGTACCAGGAAGAGAAAGAGGAGTCTAAATCTCTAGAAACCCTTGTCTTTTTTTTTTTTAAGATTTTATTTATTTGACAGACAGAGATCACAAGTAGGCAGAGAGGTAGGCGGCATGGGGGGGGGGGGACATGGCGGGTGGGCAGGCTCCCTGCTGAATAGAGAGCCGGATGCGGGGCTCAATCCCAGGACCATGAGATCATGACCTGAGCTAAAGGCAGAGGCTTAACCCACTGAGCCGCCCAGGCGCACTAGAAACCCTTATCTTAATGCAGACCATTTACCCCTGCACAGCAGTCCTCCTGGTAACCTCCCATAACTGACTCCCCACCCCCAACATCTCTGTCTTTAGCTGGAGATAGATGATGTTTAAGGTGGTGGCGTGGGCCTTTCTGGAGGGTTTTTCCTGGAGGAAAAACATGCATATAGAAGGGATACACGTTATTAAACTTGTTTGTTTTTCTCCTGTTCATGTGTCTTTTTATCACAGGGGTGATAGAAACTGGAAGGGCAGATGAAAATTTATTTTCCTCCCCACAGTTGTATTTACTTAGCTCGTTCTAAGTACATCCCTTAATTTGCTTCATCTCATTTAATGCTCACAATTCTACCCGACGAGGACTATTATTATCCCCATTTACAGATGAGGAACCAGCAGCTTGAAAAACAAAACATAACAGAGCCATGTTTCTCCATTTATCTAAACAGATGAGAGACGGAGCCCAGCACAGTGCAGGAGCTGGGCCGAGGTCTCAGGGGCCCAGCTCAATGCCTAGGGGTAAACAGGGCCCATGAAGAGCCGAAGAATATGCCATCCCAAGGGGTATTTTGAGCTCAAGGGACTGGACACACAGCAGTGTAAGACAGGCATTCTCACGTCCTCCCCTTTTTCTTCCTGAAAGCAAGAGATAAAAACCCCCATCTGGATGGTGAAGTCCCTATACCAGAAGTAAAGCAACACTCTTATCATCAGAGACTTGGAGTTGAGGCCAAGAGAAATCAGTACAAGTAAGGCTTGTGAAACGAACCCTTATCTTCCTAGTCACTTTTCCACCACTAACTGCCTTACCCCAAGCCCCTTTGTCTTGTCACATTTTCATAACTTACTTCTCTTTGCCCATCCAATTCAGTACATTAAATGTTCAGGTCTGCTTCTTTGGGTCTTCATCTCCTATAGGGATGTTTCCATGTACATTTCCATGTGCGTGTAAACGTAATAAAATGTGTATGCTTCTCTCCTGTGTATCTGTTTACATCAGTTTAATTCTTAGGCCTGGCTGGGGACTCCAGAAGGACAGAGGAGAAATGTTTCCTCCCCAGTACCCACACCACATTTTCCCCAATTTGGAGCCAAACACGATTTGTTGATTGCAGGACCCCAATTTATTTTTATTATTTTTTTAAGATGTATGTATTTATTTGAGAGAGAGAGAGCTCAAGCAGAGAGAGGGGGAGAGAAAGAATCCTCAGGTGGGCTCCATGCCCCAGGAATCCAATGTAAAGTAGACTGACAGAGTCTCTATGAAAACTCTGTCAAAAACTCTCAAAATTGGGGGGCCTGCATGGCTCAGTGGGTTAAAGCCTTGGCCTTGGGTTCAGGCCATGATCTCAGAGTCCTGGGATAGAGCCCCACATCGGGCTCTCTGCTCAGCAAGAAGCCTGATTCCCCGCCACCAACCGCCCCCCACTACCTGCCTCTCTGCCTTGTGATCTCTGTCTGTCAAATAAATAAATAAAATCTTAAAAAAAAAAAAACTCTCAAAATCATGAGGAATAAATAAAGCCTGGGAGAAAAAACACAGTAGCACCAGTAGCTGGTGCACATTTTTAAAGAAAGTTGTTATTCTAAGATCTCCAGAGTACTTTTCTAAAAGAAAAGGAGGAGGGCACCTGGGTGGCTCAATTGGTTGAACATCCAACTCTTGATTTTGGCTCAGGCCATGATCTCAGGGTCGTGGGGTTGAGCCCCATGTCGGGCACTGCGCTCAGCACAGGGTCTGCTCCAGATTCTCTCCCCCTCCGCGTGCATGCTCTCTCTAAAATAATAAATAGATAAATCTTTATTTTTTTTAAAGATTTTATTTATCCATTTTGAGAGAGAGAGAAAAAGAATGAGCAGAAGGAGTATCAGAGGGAGAAGCAGACTCCCTGCTACACATGGAGCCCGATGTGCTCAATCCTGGGACTCCCGCATCATGACCTGAGAGGAAGGCAGATGCTTAACTGACTGAGCCAGGCACCCAATAAATAAATCTTTAAAAAAATAAAAATCAATTTTCAGAGAAACTTTTCATGCTCCTCTTATCAGCTCCTCTTATCAACCTTTGCTTTTGAGGTTAAGACTATTATAAAAAGGAAGAACTGGAGGGAAGAAATGCTAATGACCTTTTTATGTCTCTAGTGACCCATTAGGATACTTTGTTTTTGGAGTAAGGGCAATGGATCTATGTCAATGCACGTTCTTTGGCTGCTTTCCATGCCCATCACTGGAGAGGTGAGTGAAGGCAGGGTAAGCTGCAGTCCACGGCCAAGGCAGGGAAGGCAGGATACGGAGTAGGTGAACGGAGGTGAATGGGACTCTGCCGTGGCTTCTCCTACCATTACAACTCACTTGGTTGGCAGGACTTCAGAGTCAACTCAGGTCCCAAAAGTTACTGCCGCAAGCCTTGTTCCTGGCACCCGAGGACTTCCCTCCACTGGGTCCAATTTGTTCACCTCGCTTTTAACAGTGAACTTGTAGTCCTCTCTGAAAGCGAGTGACATGCACAGGATTTTATGGGAGGATTTAATAATTTGCTCAAGTAATCAGTGACACAAATACGCATTTCTACAAATAAGCTGTGAGACATCGTTATTTCCTATGAACTGTACGTGCCAAGAGTGGAGAAAAGGACAAGTTCAGGAGCTGAGAGAAAGAATTCTGCCACGAAACGCTGATTTATCATTCCCAAACCAGCTCTGAGCATCAGCTCAACTTAAAGGATTCCGAATTACAGCGGAAACATTAGGAGCCCAGGAGAATTTAAGGAAAACATACGCCCAGGTAGTCTGGCTTTCAGAATCCTCAGGACCAAGTTGTACAAGTACATGTGGTGGAACAGAATGGTTTTGGGAGATTAGACGTTGAAATGTTCTCAAGGAGCCAAAGCGTTTGTTGGAAGCTGAGAAGTCAAGCTGGCAGAAATGTCAGTAGGTTATCCCACCGGGAGGCCACGGTAAGGTCTACGTGTTTTTCAGAAGTAGACGGTCCTGGTACGTGGAAGAGGGAGACGGCCACCCCCGCCCTGCACCCCGGAAGCTTACACAACGTGGGAGCCCTGGAATGAAGAGCCCACACTCAGCCGCCTGCTGACAAGTTCTGTTTTGGGCAAAACTGCTGCTGAGGCTGGTCACGCTGCAGGGGGACCAGAAAGGCAGCGGGCAGCGCAGGTTATGGGAGGCAGAGGTAGAAGCAGTTCCTCCGAGGAAGCCAACCCCAAGGTTCCCAGAGGGCTTAGCGTCTGTCACTTGGGAGGTAGCCTCTCACACCCCGTAACCCTTAAGAATGACTCCATGATGGGGAGGGGTCAAAAGGACACAGCAACCAGCTCACAGTGGGGCTCAGTGATCAAATCAGGGACAATCAGGCATAAACATGTTCTTCCATAATAGTATGAGATTATAATCCATTAAAAGAAATCCATCAAAAAAACTGAATAAAGGGCTAAGCGAAAAAGGAATACCAACGGGAATACCAGCTAAGAAATCCGGAAGGATGATGGACAGGGAAACCCCACCGAGCCAGGTGGGAGCTGTCAATGGGTGCTGAGGTCTAGCAGAAGGCGGTGTTTTCAGGAATGGGATTCTCAGGGAAATCTTAGAACACCTCCCACTCAAGACTAATTGATTGCAAAGGGAAAAAATGGTGACTTTAAGGTGGAGAGACCTAGAAGGCAGCCACAGGACCAGTGATCAAGCTTAACATCTCCAGGGACGGGCGTGGTTGGCATTGGGTACCCCTGATGTGAGGCACATTCCATCATTTCCGTGCTTAGTCTCGCTAAAAGCTCAGGACCAAGTCTAGTGAGGAAACACCAAACAGATCCAGGTTGAGGGTCATCCTACAGAATATAAAGCCTACCCTTTAAACCTGTCCAAGATCTAAATGCCAAGGAAAGGCCGAGGACCTGTTCCACATTCAGGGAGTCTGAAGACACACGACAGCCAACGCAACACATGTCGCTGGACAGGATCCTGGATCAGAAAGAAAAAGAGTCATTCTTGGGGACAGTTGGCAAAACGTGAGCAGGGTCCGTGCATCGGATGGTGGCACAGCATCACTGCTCGGGCCCTGGCTTGGGGAGGTGCATGCTGGTATGGAGACGCAGGTCCTCGCTGCGGAGAATGTCACACTGGGGTGTTCAGAGGAGAGAAGACCACCTACCGACAGTGCGCTTTCGAAGGCTACAGAGAAACAGCAGATACAATAGAGGAAGACAGAGAGATTGGGAGGACACCAGCAAACATCAGCAAACGCAAAAGCAATAAAATGTTAACAACTGGGGAATCTGCCTGAGGTGCGTACAGAAGTTCTCTGTACAGTTTGGCAACATTTACGTAAACGTGAAATGGTTTCAAAGTAATTTTTTTTAAATGAGCCAGAAGGATACCTAGCAAAGTGTATCCAGTTCTGGATCTCACAGGAAAGGAGATGGAGAGAGAATTGTACTTGACATAAACCCCCCAGGGAAAAAACCCATCAAATACGATCATAACAGGACTGAAATAGGAACCGTTTCCTCACTGTCCCTACCTTCGCCCTGCACATCACCTCCTCTCCCCCATCTTCCTGTCATGGTGACCTGTGGGCCGCTCAGAGTCTGGGGAGTTCGAGGTGCTAATCTAGGTAAGCAGCTCAGAGTCAGATCTAGAACCCAAATCCTCAAGGCTAAGCAGTACAGATGAACGTGCCACGGGACCAGAGCTGCTGAAAGTTCCCTACAACCACCCAGTGCACTGAACAAGAAGCCACCAGAAGCCACCAGAAGCCGCATGACCCAGCACCGCTTGCAGAAGTCCCTTCTGATTATGCAGCAGGAGGGACACATCTCCACCTCTTCTTATCACGTAACTACTTGTATGCCTCAGTTACAAAGCACGTTTCCAAGCTGGGGCAGCAGAACTCCATTTCTCTCCGTGGAGGAAGAGGCTACAGAACAGGCCAATCACTCAGAAGAAACTGAAACAGGCTCCCCCAGTGGGAGCCTGAAGAGTAAGAACGACTTTTCTCCTACTGGCTCTGTTCTCCCCTATATTTCCCCTTGTACCTACCTATCTCCAGAATAGTAAAAGTTAAGGCTCGGGGCACCTGGGTGACTCAGCCGGTTAAGTGTCTGGGTCTTGGTTTTGGCTTAGGTCATGATCTCAGTGATGTGGGATCGAGCCCTCCACAGGCTTCACGCTCGGCGGGGAGTAAGCTTGAGATTCTCTCTCTCCCTCTCCCCCTCCACCTGGTGCATTCTCTCTCTCTAAAATAAATAAATCTTTAAAAAAAGGTGGGGGGGGATGCATCTGGGTGGCTCAACTCAGTTTCTGCTCAGGTCATGAGCTCAGGGTCCTGGGATGGAGCCCCGTTCAGACTCTGTATTCAACAGGGAGTCTGCTTAGGATTCTCTCTCTCTCTCTCAAATAAATAAATCTTTAAAAAGTTAAGGCTATAGTATGTTATACACAATATTCTTAAAAAAATATACTCCATATGGGCTCAGACACTGTCCCTCTAATTTAAATAAAGAACGAGCTTTTATTCAAATTAGTCTTGAATCTAGCTGCATTTATGACAGGGCCTTCGTCTTTGCTCTGGAAAGTTTGGCTCGATTAAAAAAAAAAAAATCCTGGGAAATGTAATTTCCGCCCCCATTACATCGAGTGGAAAGGGTAAGAAACACTAAGCTATAAAACATGTCCAGCATAAATAGGCACTAAAGTTCTTAATCTGATGAAGCTAAAGTTGGACTTTGGACTTTTTTTTTTAAAACATCTGAATAAAGACAAGGGATAAAAGCATTTTTTTAAAAAAGTGTGAGATTTGTGTTTTTTTTTTTTTTAAATCAAAGGCTTTTATGAGTACATAACCTAGCATCATTCTTCGCCATAGTTTTGAGGCATTATTCATTAGACAAGTGAAAAGCAAAACAATCCTCCAGTCCTGCTTCCCATCTTCCTGCCCAGAGAACACCACCCCAGGGAACGGAAGCACATTACAAAGCCCAACTCCAAAGAGAGTTGTGGTCAAAAGGTTCCCACCGCCGCATGGCGCAAGGCTGGGGAGTGTGTCCGAACCATTCACACTGCCTGCCACACTGAAGAAGGCAGAAAAAGGCACCGCACGCGACGGGTACTTCAACCGGGGGCCCACAGGTGACATGAGGAGTCCCCATGTCTGACCAACTTCCCTTCGGAGTATTTGGTTTGGACTTTGGAGGAGTATCCTGTCTAAGGGGACTTTCTCAGAGAGGCTGGCTGACAGCTCCAAGCAAGGGGCACGTATCCCCACCAAGGCTACCTCTGTTCTCCATTAAGGTGTCAGATTCCAGGATCCTCGTTTGGCAAAGAACTGAATCCATTTTCTTTTCTTTTCTTTTTTTTTCTTTCAAGATTTTATTTATTTACTTGACAGAGAGAGAGATCACAAGTAGGCAGAGAGCCTGATGTGGGGCTCAATCCCAGGACCCTGAGATCATGACCTGAACCGAAGGCAGAGGCTTAACCCAACGAGCCACCCCGGCGCCCCGAACTGAATCCATCTTCAAGCACAAGGTGGCCTCGAGTTAGCCTGGCAATCGTACGGGGAACTCCAGGCAGACCTTCGAGAGTCAAGAAGGAAAACCGCATCTCCCACGTGGACCCGCCCTCTACGCCTTTGCTATGAGTACCGCCACCAGACTCGCTGCACCGTGCAGGAAGCAGAACCCTTCGTTCCCTAGAGGTGAACTACTTTCCTCCAAGAAGCAAGGAGAAAACTCACCTGAGGTCTGAACACTGTTAGGGAGAAAACCACACGTACCCGCACACCTCATATTCTTCACGCTGGCCTCCCTCTGAGCAAGCTCGGAGAAAAAAGATAGCAGGATGAAAGCCTCTCTAACAGTAATCTTTGTGAGTGCATTCTGGTTTTGAGCCACACAAACAAGACAATCACAATTACTCCATCAAAGACAGATTGGGGTTGATTTTCTTGAACTCCTGTTAGAAAGTTAGTAAAGCATCTCAACTCCTCTTTCTGGCAGTGTCATTTAACCTTACCACTTCCCATATGCCTTATCCCATCCCTCAAAGACAGTCCTTGGTTAAGTAGGTAACCAATTTGTAGAAAATCCTCTAGAGGGAACGTAACAAAACAAGAATCCCTCTTTCCATAACATCATCTTGGAATAACGTCAGAGCTGGTGGGACAGCAGTTCCCCATTGCGCGTCCTGTGCCCACACTGAATCGGACATTAATAAGGACCTGTTGAGTGAAGAAATATTAAGGATTTACTTCCCTTGTCACGGTGATGCTCTGGCAGACTGGGATCACATGCAACTCATTCCCTGGGGCATGAAAATCATTTGGGTATCAGCACAGAATGCAGCCCGGTCGATTCAGTCATCTCTCAAATGCACCATTGTTCTGTTTTAGGGGTCCAGCTAGTAAAATGTGGGCAGAAACACAAACACCCCTATCTTTAATGGGGAGGAAATGTCCTTCTGAGGTGGGAAAAAGCATCATTCCAATACCTACCAGTCATGGAAATGATGTGACAGGCGTTTCTTTGCCCACTATGTATAAAACGCTACGGCAGGCATTACGGGGGACACAGAGAGGAATAAAACATGGTCTTTACCCTTAGGGATCCACAAGCTAGTAAGTGGGATAAACAAATATATCCACAGCAACCATGCAAACAACAGAACAACATACATACGAAAGCATGTTCTGTATGTCCAGAACCTATAGGAATTGAGCAAAAGGTACAAGGTGAAATGCACATTTCCCTTCGACAACGTATTTCTTGAGGTTTTATTTTCAAAAGACTGTTTTTGAGAAGTACATGTACTGCAGGAAGTGAGACGGAGAACAGAAGAATAGAGAAATAAAAGGAGGTGCTGGCAAGGTGGACAGAGCAAAACCAAATTTAAAAACCAGAATGGATTTTTGTTTAAATCCATGTTTTCCTTAAAAACCACTTCCAAGGCTGAAGAACTAAACATACTGAAATCAGTGACGACATTTCAGACTAAACTACACACACAGCAAATCTTAAAGGTAATTACGTCTTTTCTTTTGAAGGTGGGCAGGATTACCTATGCCTTTTCACAGTGGGCTGCGCTGTGCCATGGGAAACAGATCATCCCAGGAGGGCAAGATTAGGAAGGGAGAGGCTGTGAAGGTAAAGGTACAAAGAGCCATCGCTTTAGGGGGATAAGGAGGGGCTTCCTCCCAGGGAACAGGAGGTAGCAAAATCAGCAAAGAGGGGCCGGGTGCCCTTAATGTCAGGGACTAGAAAGGGGAATAAGAAGCTGGAGTAGGCAGGGTCATGTTAGACTCAATCCAATCAGAGAGTCTCCCACTGAAGTCAATTACGGCTCCATAGCTGGGCTCTGACTCATTTGTAACAAAATCTCTCCATTGCCAGGGTGCATTTTATATTCTCATGGCCAGGTCAGAAAAGAACAAGGAGGGAATGACAGAAGCAGAACTGGACTGGGGAGTTCAGAGACGCGGGACTGAATCTGCCTCCAGCTCAAAACTGCTCGGTCCCACATTCCATCCTTCTGTCCTTCTGCTCCTCTTTTTCTTCCCCCAACCCACCATGCTCCAGCCTCCTATTCCAGTGCTCACCAACTACATATACACACACACACTCAAACAGCCGCTTCCATTTAGCACTAAGTATATGCCTGCACTAAGTGCTTTAAAGTAGATCATCTCTAAATGTCACAACAACTTTGGGATATAGACATTAGCACTCCCTTTTTATGTATGTATGTATTTAGATACAATTCACCCTCTTAAAGTGTATAATTCAGTCTTTTTTAGCATATTCACAAAGCTGTGCACCCATCACCACAACCTAGTTCTGGAACATTTTCATTCTCCAAAATGAAATCCCACACCATTAGCAGTCACTCCGCATTTTCCTCTCTCCTCATTCGCTGGCAATCACTAACAGACCTTCTATCTTTATGATTTGCCTATTCTGGGCATTTCACACAGATGGAATCATCCGATATACAGCATTTCATACCACTACCATTTCACATAGGAAGGAGCCAAGACTCAACGAGGTTGAGCAACTTGCCCAAGGCACACAGTGAATAAGAGGCTGAACTACAAGGAAACCCAGTCTGATTCCAATGCTTGTGTGTGCTTTTCAACCACTATCAAGTCGCTTCCATACAGGAAGAAAAGTGAGAGAGAAAGCGAAAGTTTCCAACCCGCTTGGGGTCATGAAAGTCAGACTTAAGAACCACAATTACAGCACCATCCCTGCAGAGGTTACACCGAAGAGTCAAATCTGATCAGGGCGAACTACTTTCTAGAAAGCACACCTATCGCAGTCTCTGGCTGTTTCACCCCACAACCTGACGTCCCACCACCCAGCCACAGGAAGAAGGCAGCTCCATGAAACCAGGCTTTAAACAAGCACCTCTCTCCCCAATTTTCTGTCTCTCCCCCAATGTCTCTGCCACTTAATTACCATACTGATTTCCGTCTAAAGAGTCAAAGAAAAATGTCTATTTCAAATAAGTGTACTACTGCTCTCCCTCTTCTTTTAAATTCTGGCAACCAGTTCATACTAGGAGTGAAAAAGAAGGCAAAGAATGTTGGACAAACTAAGCTGTTTGCTAACCAAAGGCAAAAAGCTATAGAAACCTAAGAATTGTAAGTCCCATAAAATGCCTATAATCTAGCCATATCTTAGCTCTCTGCCATTTTTCTGCCATAGGTGCTGCCTGAGTATATGACTGACATCAGACTGTCCCTTTCTGGAGGACCAACTTCAGGTCTTCCTCCTCCTTTTCATCCCTCCAACAGAAACAAATAACAGGTGCACTGTAATGATGATAATTATAATTCTTTTTTTTTTTAAGATTTTATTTATTTATTTGAGAGAGAGAGAGAGAGCACGAGAGGGAGGAGGGTCAGAGGGAGAAACAGAGTCCCCGCTGAGCAGCGAGCCCGATGCGGGACTCAATCCTGAGACTCTGGGATCATGACCTGGGCTGAAGGCAGTCGCTTAACCAACTGAGCCACTCAGGTGCCCTCTTTTTCCTTTCTTAAGAGAAAAATATAGATGGGAAAGACTGATTCCCACCAGCCTAAGGCCACAGTCAATGTCTTTATTTGACTCTTTTTGTCCCCTATACCAGATACTTAAATGTTTACTGAATAACTATGGAATAGTATGACCTACCTATAATACCTACACAGCACAGTAACAGGCACTATGGCTAAACACGCACAGTACCATATATTAACTCCCAACAACCCTAAGGGCAAGCACTAGTGTTAGAATCCCCGGGGCCAGACGAGGAAACTGGCACAGCACAGCTGCGCTGTGCCCAAGGTCATCCAGTTATGAAGGAGTGGAAACAGGACTGAGGAATGCAGCGCAGAGGACAGCACTCCAACTAGACACATTTGAGTCATTCCAACATCTTCCTATGTTTATGATACGCTACAACTGCTAAGAAATCTGTTGGATCACAAAACAAGAAAAATACTTTTCCCTCTGCTACTTTGTAACACTCCATTCTGACTTTTTTCAAAGAAGTTCTCAAAACCTTTATCTCATCACTTCTGAAACCTCTGACAGAGGAAAATAACAGATAAAGGGGCTCTCATTCCCTGGAGTTTGGTGAAAAGAAGGCCAACAATCTGGGCAGCAGAGGAGGAATGGAATTTTTACTTGTAATTCAGTCTGCTTTGCACCGGCCGGGCAAAGGTACTTTTTAGCTCCTAAAACATCATGTACATTATATACTCTCGAAACTGCCTCCGAAGAATACAAAACTGTCAAAATTAAGGAGAAAGTATTATTTTGGGGTCCTTCCCATCTCCTCCGTGGTTAAAAGTGCTATAATAAAAATATGGAGTTAACCAATGATCTTCAGTTGCTCAAATACTATACTACATCCAACTCAGAAGCACACTTCCACTCTGCAATGATGATTAAAGCCTTCTAGAAGGGGCGCCTGGGTGGCTCAGTCAGCTATGGGTCTGCCTTCGGCTCAGGTCATAATCTCAGGGTCCTGGGATGGAGTCCCAGGGTGGGCTCCCTGCTCAGCGGGAAGTCTGCTTGTCCCTCAACCATACCCCCACTTGTGCAAGCTCCCTCCCACTCTCTCTCTCTAAATAAATAAATAAAATCTTTAAAAAAAAAAAAGGAAAAAAAACCTTCCAGAGATTTGTTAGGTTAGGAATTGACTGTTCCTTTCACTCATATGTGGAATTGAAAAAACAAACGAAAAGGGCAAAGAGGGGCTTCTGGGTGGCTCAGTCCTTAAGCGCCTGCCTTTAGCTCAGGTCATGATCCCGGGGGTCCTGGGACTGAGCCCTGCATCAGGCTCCCTGTTCAGCAGGAAGCCTATTTCTCCCTCTCCCACTCCTCCTGCTTGTGTTCCCTCTCTCACTGTTTCTTTCTCCGTCAAATAAATAAATAAAAATCTTTAAAAAAAAAAAAAAAAGGAAAAAGAAATGGGCAAAGAAAAAAAAAAGAGACAAAACAGAACCGGTGGTTGCCAGAGAGGAGGTGGGTAGGGGTTGGGTAAAATAGATAAAGAGAATTTAAAAAGTTTTTTTGAGTGTTTCTGCTCTTAATATTCCAAGTTCCTATTCAGAAACCAACATTCGCAAAAGAAAGTTGAGAAAGCCTCTGAGTGAACTTGACCTTGCAAAGATAGCCTGTAAAAGGAGAAAACAAGAGCTAGCTGTCTTCTAAGGAGCGGTTTCTACTTTCCAACACAGTGACCTAAACAGCGGGAAAAATGGCATTCCCAAAATATATATAGTAAGTGCCACCTCACTAATTTTCCCTGATATCAGCTCATTTTCACCTCCAAAGACAAAACTGTCCATATTGAAAGAAATGGAAGCATTTTATGGAACAAAATCAAATTGTTCCCAGTCCAGTCATCGGCACGCTACCCTGGTTTTTATTTCAGATGGACAGACTCCAGAGGGTGAAGAGAATTAGTTGAATACAATACGCAAAGATTAGTTCATGATGCAGTCAACTAGAAAAGCCAATGAGGCAAGATACAAAGGGTACATTTGTCTTTAACTTGCCTTTTAAAGAATTAAAATAAGAGCACGTCAAAGTGCCTTGAAAACCTCCATCTCTTTGATTTTTTTTTCAGTAGTGATTCTAAAATAAATAGTTGTTTTAAAGTAACAGCAATAGAGGACTCTTTTAGGTAAGCTATAAGAAAAACTTGTGAGCAGGGAAGCTGCTGGAAAGCACAGCTGGGGGGAGAGGTGAAAGTACAAATTCTGAGGATCATCTCTGAAGACATCAGCCCTTCTTGCCAGGTCTCTGACAGCCTCTACAGGTCCGTTTTCAGAACAGCAAATCTCTGGGCATAGAACGCCAAAACCACCCCTCCAGAAACACTATCATGCCGTTCCTCCCATGCTTATTACATCCAGGCCAACTAAATGGAACAGTATTGTTTAAGATCGTATCAGAATCTTGCTATCTTACTTTGATCACCATTTCTGGAGTCTCAGACAAATTTAAGATACCAAACAGGCAACTTTGGGAATGCAGGATCCAACACACACGAACTCTGAAGACTTCAACAATTCACTCTGTTCTGAGCCTCCTGTTCAAGTGTGTGGCATCTAAATGTGTGCTTCGGGGCACCTGGGTGGCTCAATCGTTCGGTGTCTGCCTTCCGCTCAGGTCATGATCCCGGGGTCCTGGGATCGAGCCCCGCATCGGGCTCCCTGTCTGGCGGGAAGCCTGCTTCTCCTTCTCCCACTGCCCCTGCTTGTGTTCCTGCTCTTGCTGTCTCTCTCTCTGTCAAATAAATAAAATCTTTAAAAAATAAAATAAATGTGTGCTTCCCAAAGTGTGTTTGTAGACCATTTGCAACAGAACCCCCAGTGGCATTCCATGTTTAGATCCTCAGGATCCACCCAGAAGACCTACGCTATCTGTGGGGTAAAGCACGAGACATTTTTAATGCTAATTTGGTTTCAGTGCACATTTAAGTTTGAGAATCACTAAATTAAACCCCCTGACTTATTTGCTATGTTGGCCCCAGGGTACTTGCCCACATGGGACGCCAGTCCCTTCTCCCTTCCAATCTATTTCCTAATTAGACGCAATACTTAACAAATCCTCCGGTTCCCCACCAACAACAGTTGAAGAGGAAGCGAGAAATCAGAAAAGATCAAAGCCCCTGCAGGATTTTAAGTGCTTCAGGGACTCTAGCACACCCCAGGGAGAATCAAGGCAAGAACGCTCAGCACCACCACCGCCAACAAACCCGATCCCTTCCCTCTCTAACTTCTTCACCAGAAGCACGAGCAACCGCTGGCACCCCTCAGACAGCTACTTGTTTCAGCGATCCAGCCCCGTTTAGAGTACAGTCCTACTTCTTCACAGACTTGCCACGCGATTGGTGCAAAAGCATTGCACATAATCACACACGCGCGCACAACACACACAATCCACGCCAGTTCCTGGCCTCCTCGGGCTCCCGGGGCTCCCCGCCTGCTGCTCTTCCTCTGCCTGCCCACTCCTCCATCCCTAGGCGGGTCTCCGACCACCGCGGCCGACCTCCCACTCGGAGCGACCCTCCCCGTTCTCCGGGGGACCCCGGCCCCTGCGCAGGGCCCGCTGGCTCGGCGCCCCGCAGCCCGCTCCTGGAGCTCCGAGCGGCCCCCGCGCGCCCCTCGCCCACCCCCGCCCCGAGGGATGCCCGCCCACGGCCTCGCCGATCCAGACGGCCCAGGCCGGGTGGCCCCGCCACGCCGCCCCGCTCCCACTTTCCGCCCCTTCCCGGCCTGTTCTGCAGGGACAGGGGTGCGGTCCGCCCTCCAGCTGGCCCCTCCAGCCCTGTCTCCGCCGCCGCTGCCCTCCTTACCCGCCTGCAGCCCGGGCTCGGCGACGTCGCCGGCAGGGCCGCGCTCGGCCCCGCCGCCGCCGCCCGTGGGGGAGGAGGGACAACTGTGGCTGTGGGAGCACTTGATGTCGCGGAAGAACTTCTGGGTTTCCCGCAGGTTCTGCCGCAGACGGCCCAGGTAGCGGCGGTAGCGGCCGAAGCCCCGGCACAGCTCGCGGATCATTCCGCCGCCGCCCGGGCCGGGACCCGAGACTGGCTCGCTCCCCCACGGCACCCCGTCGCCCTCCATCTCTCCAGCCTCCTCTGTCCGGCCGGCTCGGTCCCCGGCCCGCTGGCCCCCGCTTCCCTGCTCTCCGCCCCCCTCCCCACCCCAGCGCTCCGGGGGAGGAGGAATCCGCCTCCCGACGCCCCCGCCTGCAGTCGCCCGGGCTTCCAACCTCCGTCACCGCCGTTGAAAACAAACCAACCCGCAGTGCGCCGCCAGCGGAACCTTTGTCTCCACTCTCCGGGAGAGTGAGGGAAGGATCAGTGGGACGCGCCGTCCCTTTGCGGGGTCTCCTGGGACTTGTAGTCTGGGCCGTGTAGTCTGGGCGGTCCGAGCTCGGAAACCTGGGGATGGTGGATGGGGCTGATTCCCCGTGGACCCTCACGGGTTCTTGTTATCACAAGCTCTCCTCATTTCAAAACGTGTTCCCGCGCTCTGCATGGAGACGAGAGAGAGGAGGCTGCAGAATCCGGCATCAGTAGAAGTGGGGTGTCTTACTGAAATCAGAGTAAAAGATTTCAATAGCAAAGAGAAGGAAGGAAACAAGACGGAGGCCAGTAATACCTCCATGACTACCCTAAATGGTTCTCACTTTCCGGATACAGTAGATACTGGGGAATCTGCTGAAAATACCCTAGAAATAGGGAAACGTTCCTGTTTGTATTGCGTCCCCTTCTTCTGATTTTCCTTCTCCAGGTGTGGAAAGGGGGGATGTGAAAGGGTTCTTAAAGAGCTTTAAGCTGAAGTTCTTTGGTTTCTGGAAGTCAAGAGACTGGGCTGGGTAAGGGGAAGTTGAGGTTTGCAGCTTTTCAGACCAGTTCTGATTATCTTCACTTGGCTTCTGCTAATATAGGCTTTTATTGACACAGACTGCCACGGAGCCCTGGATACAGTTACGAAAAACGCAAAACTGAACAACCACCTCTTTCTCGCCTGCTGCTTTCTCCTCTCTTCTACAGGCACAGTGCCTTCCTTGCTTGCTGTAGAAAAACCCCATCTCTCATCCAGGCCACACCTGTGCTCCAACAGGGTGGATGGTGTAGTTCAATTGAATTTAAGAAGAGACTTGAGTTTGACCCTGAATTCCTCTGATGTCTTGTCTTGGACTTAGGAAGCAAGGGCTTGGACTAGTTGATCTTCAAGCCCTTTTGGCTCTAAAATTTTGTAAGTCTTGTTTCAAAATGTTTGCTTCTGTCTCCCAGCCTCTCATCCCTTGAGTGCAAGTGCTTTTAGCAAAGGAATGTCATGATAATTGGGCTAATTCAATGTAAAATGTGAAGGCATTACATTTCCAGTGGCTTTTAGGATCTTATAAAAAGGGGTCACCAATTCACGTGAGTCTCTGCTTGTTAAGTGGGTGTGGAAGACTACAGGTTGGGAGGGAGCCTCAAATTCTTTCTCATGTCCTCCCTCCCTTTTAAACTTGCTCGCACATTCTTCACTGGCCACTCCTCATTTCTCAAGACCTCCATGCAACCCCTAAAAGGCTCAGTAAAACATGAATGAAAATGCAAAATGGAAAGTTTAATACAAGATGGTTGATACTGTTTCAAAGAAGCAGCTGCAGGGGTGCCTGGCTGGTGTACTTGGTTGAGCCCCCAACTCTGGCTCAGATCATGATCTCAGGATCCTGGGATCGAGCCCCACGTCGGGCTCCGCACTCCACAGAGTCTGCTTGAGATTCTCTCTCTCCTTGTTCCTCTGACCCTCCTGCCTGGAAGTCATCAGGGAGAGCATTATGTCAAGTAAAGGCCATGGAGCTCATCCTTTTATTTATTTATATGTATATTTTTTTACGTGGAGCCTGAACTCAGAACCCTGAGATGGAGACCTGAGCTGAGACCAAGAGTCAGTCAACTGACTGAGCCACCCACATGCCCCTGCTCGTTCTTTAAAAAACTATTCACTAGTACTTTATTTTTAAAATAAGTAATATAAGACTGTAGTATAAGGTGCACAAGCTACAAAGGTTATACAGGGAAAACTAAGTCTTTCTTCTACTTCCTGTCTCCCAGTCACCTAGTTCTCCTCCTAGGAGGTAACCCCGTTGCAGATATAGGAATGTACCTTTAAACTCAATTGAGAGCATACTATTCTGCCCTTACAGACTCTTTCACACCAGAATATAAAGATCTGCCTCATTCTTTTTTGCTGTATAATATACTACCATGTGTATTGGTATATTTTATTTATCAGGTGCTCTGCTGACTGGAGTGCCTGGGTGGCTCAGTTGGTTAAGCATCTGCTTTTGGCTCAGGTCATAACCCCAGAGTCCTGGGATCGAACCCTGCATCAGGCTCCCTGCTCCACAGGACGCCTGCTTCTCCCTCTTCCACTCCCCCTGCTTGTGTTCCCTCTCTCTCTGTCAAATAAATAAATATTTTTTTTAAAAAAAGCATCTATCTTTTGCCAGGACTCTGGGATCTATCCCCACATTGGACTCCCAGCAGGGAGGCTGCTTCCCCCTGTTCCTGTGCTCCTCCCCCTGCTTGTGCTCTCACTCTCTGTCAAATAAATAAATAAAATGAAAAAAAAAAAAAAAAAGTCCCCTACTGGTGAGCCTGTAGTTTTTTTGCAGTCTTTTGCTACTACAAACAATGCTACCATAAGGAAACTTATACATACATGATTTAGAAATTTGAATATGTGTATGTCTCATCTCTATTTTTGCTTTGCTGAGGAAAGTCATCCTTTGTTTCCTGCTACTTAAAATCTTAAATACGCAAAAGTCAGTGAACTTTTCCTAAATCCCAATCAGCTACATGTAAAAACACACATTTTATTCAAATATCTAAGGACAAACGGAAGAGAATAAAGATTTGAGTGGTATCAAGAGAGAACTTAGGTTAGAGTAGGAAAACATTCCTCAAAAGCGAGGAGAGTTAGGGCAGTTAATGAGGATGAGCACACAGATGTACTTTTGTTCCCTCCTACAACACCACAAAAATGACAGTAGTGGGTTTTTTAAGTGTGAACCCACAATAATGAGAGGAGCCAGTAGGGAAAACAAAAACAAAAAAGGGAGAAGGTAGAAAGCAAATAGACATGCGTTAACTAAGTTAAGTTAACCTGCAGAAACCCGAACCTTAAATCCAAAGTGGAAAAAGCCGAGGCCCAACCTGATTTGTACCTGCCCAGTCCCTCAAGTCTCCAGACTTGGTGGCGGTGGCTCCCCACACCTCCCCCACCCCGCACCGCTGGTGCCCACCAGAGAGGTATAGGACAGCAAGGGCTGTCACCTACAGGTGGTACCCTGGGCAGGGATTAAAATAAGAATTTCGAGAGCTGTTCAAGATGGCCAGGTTGCCTCTCCCTTCTTCAATGGCTGTGCTCCTTTCTCTAAAAGAAGACTGAAGTATTTATTCTCCAGAGAGGGTCAAGAGGTGTCTCTGTGTAATAAAATGGGAGATAACTGGATTTCTGGATATTGGATGCTCAGATCCCCAGGCCTCTTCCACCATTCAATTCCTACATCTCTGGCTACCAGACATTTACCTTCCAGAGAGGAAATGCGACGTGTCTTCTTCAAGGACTCTGACCAACCCAAGAGGAAAAGCCCAAAGATACTGACATCAGAACAGAGACTTTGGAGCACCTGGGTGGCTCAGTCGGTTGAGCGTCTGCTTTCAGCTCTGGTCGTGATCCTGGGGTCCTAGGATCCAGCCCCGAATCTGGCTCCACATCTGGCTCCCTGCTCAGTGGGGACCCCACTTATCCCTCTCCTCCCAGCTCCTGCTCTCCCTTGCTACCTCTGCCTCTGTTTTTCAAATAAATAATAAAATCTTTTAAAAAAATAAAAGTAAAAAATTTCGAGTCCCACATTGGGCTCTCTGCTCAGCGGGGAGTCTGCTTCCCCCCCCTCTCTCTGCCTGCCTCTCTGCCTGCTTGTGATCTCGGTCTCTGTCAAATAAATAAATAAAATCTTAAAAAAAAAAAAGAAGTAAAAAATAAAATAAAATGTTTAAAAAATAACAGTTTTTTTAAATTTTATTTATTTTGGCAGAGAGAGATCACAAGTAGGCAGAGAGGCAGGCAGAGAGAGAGGGGGAAGCAGGCTCCCCGCTGAGCAGAGAGCCCGATGTGGGGCTCCATCCCAGGACCCTGAGACCATGACCTGAGCTGAAGGCAGAGGCTTTAACCCACTGAGCCCCCCAGGCGCCCAAGAACAGATTTTTTAAATTGAGATATAATTGACATTAAAGTTTATGTTAGTTTCAGGTATACAATGTAATGATTCACTATTTGTGCATATTCAACATAAGTCTAGTTAACATCCATTACCATACCTAAAGAATTTTTTCTTGTGATGAGAAATTTTGAGACTTACTCTCTCTTTTTTTTTTTTTTGATACTTACTCTCTTAGCAACTTTCAAATATGTGATACAGTATTATTAGCACCAGTCACCATGCTATAGGTGACATCCCCGTGACTTATTTGTTTCACATCTGGACGTTTGCTTCTTTTGACTCCTTTCACCTATTTTGTCCCATCCCCCTACTCTACCTCTTGCAACCACCAATCCAGAGCACAGATTTTTTTTGTTTGTTTTTTTGGCTTGTTCACTGCTCTCTTTCTAGCACCCAGAACAGTGTCTGTGACTTAGTAGGTGTTCCTTGGACATTTGTCAATGAATGTTCACTGTAGATATCTTTAAATATTCAGGACAGCACAAAGGAGAACATAAAAACTACTCATATTTTTACTATCCAGTAAGAACAAGTTCCTCTTGGAACTATGACAAGTTCCTCTTGGTTAGATGATATGATTTCTAGAGAGATTTCAAAGTCTTCTTTTGTTTGTTTATTTTTATATTTTAATATATATTTTTTGAAGATTTTATTTATTTGCTAGAGAGACAGCAAATAAAGAAGCAGGAGGAGAGGCAGTAGGAGAGGGAGAAGCAAACTCCTTGCTGAGCAGGTAGCCCCATCTGGGGCTCGATCCCAGGACCCTGGAATAATGACCATGATCAGACGCTTAACCCATACGAATGACAGGTGACCCTATTTTTCATTTTTCTTACATAAGCTCCATGCTCAATGCCGTGCTTGAAATCATGACCCTGAGATCAAGAGATCAGCCCTACCAACTGAGCCAGCCAAGTGTCCCAAGACTCTGGAGTCTTGATCCTCATGTTCATGTAGGTGGAAATCAGGTGCTTTTTGTGGAATGCCAAAAGACAATAACATTCATTTCTGCAGTGTGAATTAGGAACAAGTTCACCAAGAGAATAACTGTTCTCTATTAAGCAACATAAAATCACAATCACGAATCTGAGGATTTAGGGGGCGCCTGGCTGGCTTTCTCCGTAGAGAATGCGACTCTTGATCTTGGGGTTGTGAGTTTGAGTCTTACATTGGGTGTAGAGATTACTTAAAAATAAAATCTTTTCTTTAAAAGATATTATTTATTTATTTGACACAGAGAGAGAGATCACAAGTAGGCAGAGCAGCAGGCAGGGGGGGGGGAAGCAAGCTCCCTGCTGAGCAGAGAGCCCTACGTGGGGGGCTCGATCCCAGGACCCTGAGACCATGAGCTGAGCTGAAGGCAGAAGCTTAACCCACTGAGCCACCCAAGCACCCCCAAAATAAAATCTTTTTGAGTAGAAATCCAAGAATTTAAAAACCTACAAATTAAAAGGAAAAAAAATACTACAATCGACATTTTGAGTTTTCCATAAGTATTTCTTTACTACTGTTCAATTATTGTCATCTTCTGAAGTGATAGTCAGGCAAATGATAGTCAACTCCAAAGAAGAGAAAGAAAATGATGGAAGGAAAGACAAGAAAATATAATTCATTGACTTAATTTGATCCATGAATTAGAAAAAGTTCACCATTATCAAGTTTAGCTGCAGGACATATCTTCCTCTAGCTCAAAACTGATTTCCAAGGGAATATGCTCTGTTCTTGACAATCTGGCTTCTTATTTTGTGTATTGCTGGTGCTAGAGCAGTGCTTCTCAAAGTTTAATGGACGCAGGAATCATGCAGGCATACTGTCAAAATACACTTGATTCAGTAGGTCTGGGTAATGCCAATGCTGCTGATCTGGGGACCACACTTAGGGTAGTAAGGGTGTGTAGAGAGCAGGAGGGAGCAAAACCTCATGGTTAAGGACATAGGTCTTGGAATCAAAGAAACCTGCATTCATTTTTTTAAGATTTTATTTTTAAGTAATCTCCACACGCAACATAGGGCTTGAACCTCACATTTCTGAGATTAAGAGTTGCATGCTCTACTGACGGAGCCAGCCAAGGGCCCCAGAGACGTGCATTCAAATCCTGACTCTACCCTTTCCCATTTGTATGTCTTGGAGACCTTAACTTATTTTCTATAAATCTTAGGTTCTTATCTGAAAAATTGTGAGCATCGAAAGAACAGTGCTGGGATGCCTGGCTGATTCAGTCGGTAGAACCTGCAACTTTTGCTTTCTAGGGTGGTAAATTCACGTCCCACGCTGGGTGTGATTTAAAAGATTACTTAAATTTAAGTAAGATTTAAGATTTATTTAAAATTTTTTTAAATTTATTTATTTGTTAGAGAGAGAGAGCGAGCGAGCACAGGCAGACAGAGTGGCAGGCAGAGGCAGAGGGAGAAGCAGGCTCCCCGCCGAGCAAGGAGCCCGATGTGGGACTCGATCCCAGGACCCTGAGATCATGACCTGAGCCGAAAGCAGCCGCTTAACCCACCGAGCCACCCAGGCGTCCCATAAGATTTATTTAAATTTAAGAGATTACTGGGGCACCTGGGTGGCTCGGTGGGTTAAGCCGCTGCCTTCGGCTCGGGTCATGATCTCAGGGTCCTGGGATCGAGTCCCACATCGGGCTCTCTGCTCAGCGGGGAGCCTGCTTCCCTCTCTCTCTCTCTGCCTGCCTCTCTGTCTACTGTGATCTCTCTCTCTCTGTCAAATAAATAAATAAAATATTTAAAAAAAATTTAAGAGATTACTTAAAAATAAAACCTTGAAAAAAAAAAAGCTATGCCGGTGCTCGCTTTGGCAGCACATATACTAAAAAAAAGTGATGCCAATTGTAAATCTCAAAATATGTTGCAAAAAAAAAGTTAAAGCATTATCTAACACATAATAAGAGCTCAAAATATGGCCACTGTTTTTTTTTTTTTATCAATTGTGTTATCATTATTACAGACCTGAATTGTAGTCCTGACATGCTAGTATATAAACTTGGGCAGGAGGTTGGCCCTTCTTTTTTTTTTTTTTTTAAGATTTTTATTTATTTATTTGACAGACAGAGATCACAAGCAGGCAGAGAAGCAGGCAGAGAGAGAAGGAGCGGAAGCCAAGCTCCCCACCGAGCAGAGAGCCCCATGTGGGGCCCGATCCCAGGACCCTGGGATCATGACCTGAGCTGAAGGCAGAGGCTTTAACCCACTGAGCCACCCAGGCGCCCCAAGTTTGGCCCTTCTGAGTCTTGGTTTTCTCATCCATCAAATGGGATAATAATAGTGCCCACCTCAAAAGGTTATTGTGAAGATTAAAATGGGGGGAAAAGTATAAAAAATACTTAGCACAGAGCCTACCAGATGAAAGGCACTCGATAGAAGGTCATTGAAGTTATGACTGCTATAAGCCTTGGTTTTGCCCCTGGCTCTGTGACTTCTGGTAAAAGAATCCTAAGGTTGTGTTCAACATCACTGTGTTGGTGGGAGGATGGAATGAGCTATAGTAAATGAAAGGGTTTTGGAAATGAACTCCTGTAAAAATTTAAGGAAAAGCATCAGAGTCAGAATCTGACCTGAGTTCCAGCCCGAGATGTGCTAATATATTACTTTGTGATCTTAAGGACATGACTTCATCCATATAGTGGGGCTAGTAATACTGACCTCACAGGGTCATGAAGATTACATGAAATAACGTGTAAAGTGTTTAGTACCTTGCCTGGTATATAAAAGTGCTTGGTAAATGTTTTCCTTCCTATGTATAGTAGTTACATTCAAGGTTATTCATTTTTCCAAGGAGGATAGTATTTCTAAAAATATTTCAGTTTTGTTTGTGAGATTCTCTCCATGAAGATTTATTAGGTTGAAGATTAAAGGTCTATAAAACTGAACTTCTAAATGTATTCTATTTAATTATACATCAAATATCTTCCCAATTCTGAATATTTCATCAGTGGTGTCCCTGGCTGTTGGAAGGCAGGGCCTGGGGAGGAAAAACAATCAATTAAAAAGAATTTGGTAGAACCCTAAATAGGGATCATCTTTGTTTTACCGCCAAGTAGAACAAAGTTTCCAGAAATTTTTTAGAGGAACGGAAGTAACTGACCCAAAGCTTTCTAGCAGAAGCCCTGGACATACTGTTACCACCATTCATTTCTCATTAGTAAGAGAAGATTGCTACTGTTTTTTCAGGTCTAAATGGTTTTCATCCTTTCTGTACTATGTTGCCTGACACTTCAGTGGAACCCATTTTAGACTAATTTCCTTACTTGCTCAGAATAAAACCCTGCAACAAGTTATATTCTTGTACCTCTCTGCTGATCTTGGATGAAGATGGATAGATGAAAATCTGCCAATAATACCCTCTCCTAGGTCAACACTATCTAGGTAGAGGTTTTCTAGAAGATTCTGAAGCCTGTGGGGTTTTTTTGTTTGTTTGTTTGTTTGTTTTTTGAAGCCTGTGTTCTAAACATATTCTACCTGGCTTAGTCTGTATCTATATGTGCCAAACATGATGCGTGATATAAAGAGGGTGCTCAGTATATATTAGCCAAAAGAAGCTATTTTTTTCCTACCGTCCTCCTGCTACTTCCTTGCTCATGAATCTAGCTCTGCAGGGAAGTGGTTTAAGGGAGGCGGGAGGAGCATTCTGAAGCAACTGTGGATGGAAAGCAGGCATCCTGGTCATGAGAACCTTCCCCACCTCCAAACTGTCAGGAGAGAGACCTCTATCTAACAAGTGCTTCTATCTATCTTCTAAATGCTTGGAAAACAAGCCTGGAACCTAGCTGAGCCACCTTTCTAGATGCCAGTGTTTGGGGTTCCTATCCTTTTCCTAGAGCTGACTCCAGTTGTATGGTTTGAGGACCGCTTTCCCAGTAGGGCATAGTGATCCATTTAGGCAAGTTTCCTGATGACACCTGCACACACTTCCTACATAGGGAGTATGCAATTTTTTTAAGGGCATGGAGGAAGAAAGGAGGGAAATAGTATAACATTTAAAACATCATAAATAATAAGTACTTTCTGGGGCACCTGGGTGGCTCAGTTGGTTAAGCATCTGCATTCGCCTCAGGTCATGATCCCGGGGTCCTAGGATCAAATTCCTCATGGGCTCCCTGCTCAGCGGGGAGCCTGCTTCCCTCTCTCCCTCTGCTGTTCCCCCTGCTCATGCTCTCTGCATCAAATAAATAAATAAAATCTTTCTTTTAAAATATTTTATTCACTTATTTGACAGACAGAGATCACAAGTAGACAGAGAGGCAGGCAGAGTGAGAGGAGGAAGCAGGCTCCTTGCTGAGCAGAGAGCCAGATTCGGGGCTCGATCCCAAGACCCTGGGATCATGACCTGAGCCGAAGGCAGAGGCTTTAACCCACTGAGCCACCCAGGAAGCCCAATAAATAAAATATTTAAAAAGTAAGTAAATCAATCAATCAAATCTTAAAATAATAAAAATAAAATAAAATAAAAAACAAGTACTTTCCAAATAAAATTTTCAGTGGTCCCATATTCCAGCATAAAACTTACAATTACTGCTTAGTACTCCCTTCCCATCTTTTTTTTTTCTTTTTTAAGACTTTATTTATTTACTTCACAGAAAGACACAGCAAGAGAGGGAACACAAGCAAGGGGAGAGGCAGAGGGAGAAGCAGGCTCCCTGCTGAGCAGAAAGGCCAGTGCGGGGCTCGATCCCAGGACCCTGGGATCATGACCTGAGCAGAAGGCAGACACTTAACGACTGAGCCACCCAGGCACCCCACTCCCTTCCCATCTTTATCCATGCTTTATATCAACTTTAGTTCTCACAAAGGATCCTGGAAAGATGGATATCTTATCTTTGTTTTATAAATGTGAAAATCAATACTTAGGTCAAGTGGATTTGTCCACATGTTTGTCGGACTCCTTATCTATCTAGCTCAGGACAATTTTCCATTCTGATGCTTTCATTTTATGTTCTGTAAAGAAGTCTTTTTGTGTTCCTATACACTTATCATACGGATCTCTTCAACGGCAGCTAACATTCCACTGCAGTCTCAGACCATTGTTACTCACCCGCTTCCTACGCTTGGGCATGTAGGTCGGTTCAGGTTTTCCACTGCTCTAAACAATGCTGCTTTATATTTTGTTGTTATTATTGTTGTGTTGTTGCTTTGTTTTCTTCTTTTGAATTATTTTCCAGGAGGGTATTACTGGGTAAAAGGGTATAGACATTTATATATTTTAAGCTATTTATGTTACTGAATTATACTAAGTCACTGCATCTTGAAAGAGAATATTATCTTCTTTCCCCAGTACCCTGTGAGAGGCATAAGGCAAGCCTGGGTGGACTCACCAGTGAAAACAGCCCTTTGTCCCTCGAGCTGCTTGGGGATGCCCCAGGGCCATATGAGACTCCCTGAAAACGATTTATGACATAATCGAGAATAAGATCTCACATGGGATAGTGTGATCCCCTCCTTCCCAGGAAAGGCTTTCTTAATTAAATTGTCTTTTTCTTTTTGCAGTCACAAGATCAGCAGGTTTTTTCCAGCAACTGACACTTCCCTCCTGATTCAGACTATAGCTCTCCGTTCCCGTGTTGGGAAAAGGGGCAATGGCTGTGAGAAAGCCGTCACTTCCACGCTTGGTTTGTCATTCCAAACGAGGTGCAAAGGGCCGGGGTATAGTACACCAAGGAAAGGGAGACCCGACAGAGCTGAAAAAGGTTTCAGAAACAGTCAGGGGAAGTAAAAACGAGGAAAGTCCCACCGGAATAAGAAAACGCGGTAATTTTGAGAGATATACTAGTATCTCTGCTTCTTAATTCCCTTACATGGCAAAGTACCATTTGAAGTTATTGAAAGGTTTAGGCTGTAATTATATGGCTCGTAAAAGGCACTTAAATGATAGCTGTTTTTAATATTAATAAGCGTGTACCCATTAGCATAGCCTAAGCAACAGAGCAGTGGGCATTGTGGGAGAAGCCACTGAAGGCACACAGAACTGGTTGGGCTAGCTCTCCCAAGTCAGGTGTCAAGTTTTAAACCTCTTGGAGCCTCAGTTTCCCATCTGTGAAAAGGAGGTTATGAAACTTACCTACGAAGTTTGTTTTATAGCCCAGATGGGAGCTTGTGACAGGCAAATAGTAGGTGCTCAATAAATAGGAGATATTATTACTTTTAAACATTGTTCCTTTTCTTAAAATTACGTTCCACACCCAGCATGGAGCCCAATGCAGGGCTTGAACTCACGACTCTGAGATCAAGAACAGAGTCACCCAGGTGCCCCTGGAGATATTATTATTTCACAAATCTATCAATAAATGTGATAAATGTGATATATGTGACCAACCGTGCTTTCTTCAGCAGCACGTATACCAAAATTGGAACAATAAAGAGAAGATCAGCACAGCCCCTGCACAAAGATGACATGCAAATTCATGAAGTATATCATATTTTTCTGATTTAAAATAAATCTACATGTTTGTTGAATTAAAAAAATAATAAATGTGATCAACAAAGTCTTCCCCTACATCAGGGGTTCATAAACTTCAGTGTGCATAAGAATCACCTTGGGTCCTTGTGGCACGTGGATGGCGCAGTGGGTTAAAGCCTCTGCCTCCGGCTCAGGTCATGATCCCGGGGTCCTGGAGTCCCACATCAGGCTCTCTGCTCGGCAGGGAGGCTGCTTCCCTTCCTCTCTCTCTCTGCCTGCCTCTCTGCCTACTTGTGATTTCCATCAAATAAATAAATAAAATCTTAAAAAAAAACCCACAGAAATCTATCTTTTTTTTTTTTTTAGATTTTATTTATTTATTTGGCACAGAGAGAGATCACAAGCAGGCAGAGAGGCAGGCAGAGATAGAGGGGGAAGCAGGCTCCCTGCTGAGCAGAGAGCCCAATTCGGGGCTTGATCCCAGGACCTTGGGATCATGACCTGAGCTGAAGGCAGAGGCTTTAACCCACTGAGCCACCCAGGCACCCCCCAAAAATCTATCTTTAAAAAAAAAAGAATCACCTTGGGTCCTTGTTTCAAGTGTAAGTTTTCAGGTCCCCCCTCCCTGGAAATTCTGTTTCTATCCCTTTGGTATAGGATCTGGGGATCTGAATATATAACTAAATTTCATAACATTGATTTATGTTGCCTGTAATCCACGAACCAGACTTTCTGAGAAACACTGTCCTACGGTCTCAGAGAATAAAAAGAAAAAAATGTTTTTCCCATACGCCATAAAAACTCTATAATATGCAGATATAAGAATAAAAAGATCCGAATATTGAATGATTCTATTTTCAAGATGATTTGTAGCACCCGGGTGACTCAGTAGGTTAAGCTTCTGCCTTCAGCTCAGGTCCTGATCTCAGGATCCTGGGATCAAGCCCCCCAGGCAGGCTCCCTGCTCGGAGGGGAGTCTGCTTCTCCCTCTTTCTCTGCCCCCCAGAATGGCTCCCCGCTTGTGTGCTCTCTCTCTCTTAAATAAATACATAAAATATATTTTTTAAAAGATGACTTATATATTTCTTACCTACTTAAAGACTTCTGAATCATTCTAAAACAACATATTATCCTTTTAACACTCACGATATGGATGAACGTGTGTAAACACCTCTTTCTCAGGGTCATGTCAGTCCCTTAGGAGACCTCTCTCCCCTCTGCACTGGGGGACTTAATGACTCCCCGCCTTGGAATGTTGACACACATCACTATTTCAATCTTTTGTTGTTTTACATTTTGTTTGTGCCTTTTATTTCCCCACCTGGACTTGAATCCATAGGCAGGGACCCTTGTCTTTTCTGGTTCTCTATCTTCCATAGGCATCTTGTAAAGCCTTTGTACATGCTATGTGTTTCATAAATATGTCTGAATGAATGCACATATATTTAACTGTAGACTAGTCCTCATTGATAAATTCTTTACCACAGGAGTGGCTTAGAATTATAGCTGTGAAGGGTGAGCTTTTAGGTTTTTTCACCTTTAGAGCTAGACAGAGCAGGTTGCTGATCTCAGGCCCATGAAAGAAAGTGCTAGAATCCCTCTGAGTCTGTTTTCTCATTTGTACAGTGGGAATAACATTTACCTTGCAGAACTGTTGTGGGGATTAAGTAAGAGAGTGTTCACAAGGTTCCTAGCAAAATGCACGGCACCCGAGTTCTCTTTCAATGGTATGACTGTTTATTCTTATTATCATATCTGAAAGTACCACATAGATGAACAGATGTAATTGCCATAGATATCTCTCTTCAGATGTAAAATAATAAACCACTGATTCTCTCTGAGCAAAGCTGCTATTTTCTTTCTTTTTTTTTCCCCTCTTTTTTCATTTGATTTTATTTTTTTTAAGGTCTAGCCTTTTCAGCTTTAAGTAACAGATTGTCCAGAGGTTTTCTATGGATTCCCTATAGAGATGGGAAAGGACACAAAGCAGTCATTTTACCAATCTCAGACTTTTTTTTTTTTTTTAAGATTTTATTTATTTATTTGACAGGGAGAAACAGCCAGAGAGGGAACACAAGCAGGAGGAGTGGGAGAAGGAGAAGCAGGCTTCCCACTGAGCAGGGAGCCCGATTCGGGGCTCGATCCCAGGACCCTGGGATCATGACCTGAGCTGAAGGCAGATGCTTAACGATGGAACCACCAAGAAACCCCAAGTCCCAGGCTTCCACACAGAGCAGTACAATCAGGGCTTATGTTTACACTTCACAAACCTCCTCTGTTCATAGCCATGATGCTGTGACCTTTCTCCCATACTAAGGAGCAACAAGCACTGAGAATGAAGACTATGCATCCACCTGAAATGAAATGCAGGAACTTCCAGCTTTTTCTACTACAGACAGGAGATGTACCTGTCCCAGGAATGAGCCGGACCCTGGGATCTCCCACACAGGTCTCAGGGACGTTGTGAGAGGAAGGGACATAGGAATGGCAATCTGTTCAGTGTTACTTGTTTAAAACATGACCAGTTAGGGCGCCTGCGTGGCTCAGTGGGTTAAAGCCTCTGCCTTTGGCTCAGGTCATGATCCCAGGGTTTTGGGATTGAGCCCCACATGGGGCTCTCTGCTCAGCAGGGAGCCTGCTTTCCCTTCTCTCTCTGCCTGCCTCTCTGCCTATTTGTGATCTCTCTCTCTCTCTGTCAAATAAATAAATAAAAATTCTTTAAAAAAAAAAAACCAGTCAGGTATCAGAGATTCCATGCTGTGGAGGAAATAACATGTACAATTTTGAATAAAATAAAATTACAGTTTTGTTTCTGAAGGCAAAAAATGGAAACACCTAAGTATCTAAGAAGAAGGGTTAGTAAACAATCCATGATACAGT
This sequence comes from Martes martes, assembly GCF_963455335.1. Lineage (NCBI taxonomy): Eukaryota > Metazoa > Chordata > Mammalia > Carnivora > Mustelidae > Martes > Martes martes. Next base: position 25,325,002 of record NC_137903.1, on the reverse strand, counting down.
CACTTGATAGAATGGGTAAGGAGTCGCTTAAAATATTTACTTAGACATATTTCCATGTGGAATAACATGGGAGATGTAATAATATATGGATAATGATTCTGAGTACATTTTAAGGGAAAAAAAACAACAAAATTTAGTATAGACTCAGAGCTTTCTCCAACTCACAAGTGATGCAGACAGAGCCTTCCCGGTCTTGTCTGCCTCTGAGAACAGCCAATAAAAAGCCTGTATTTAGGTGGTGGGATGGTGATGTCATCGACAATCTGGCCAATCTCCCTGACGATTATTTGCATAGTTTACTTCTCCTAATCCAACGAAACCCAATTTTTTTTTAAAGAGGAGCATTGAGTGGAAGTGGAAATCTCTAAGAGAAAGGGAGGAAAATTACATTAACAAAGGAATATTTATAATGATGTTGGTATCACAATTCAGCGATGGAAATTATTATACCTGGTCTCAGTAGAGTACTTTTACCTTCTAAGCAAAGCACTCTTCTTAGTATGTTAAATCTTAAAATAGCTGACCACTATTATCCATTTGATGCTCGAAATATTTTTAAAAGAATTCCTTCAGAGTAGGAAACAGAATTTTCTTGGATAATCTGCAAACCTCTTTCTAATGGCATAAAGAGAAGCCTTTTGAAAATAGAAAAAACAAATAAAGAAACAAAAAAACCCTGCTCTATATTTACCTGTTGATTTTGGCACTTCATCCTCTATAATTAAAGCCTCTTCCATTTATAAAGCTAATTGAACTGGCTGTTGACAAGGGAACAGGATTCCATAACCCTGATCTTTATCCTTCTTGTTTATACACTTACTGGTTTGACAAATTTGATCGTACCAGCAATGCCCCCTTTCATTAGCCTAACTGGAATTTCCTTCCACGAAAAGCATTAAGCTTCATGGAATAATTCTGCTTTTTTCATGTGGCAGACTGGGGGTTTAGATAAGTTTGTTAATTATTTTTGTTTCATTCAGGTTTACTGAGCACATCTATGTGTCAAATGTTTTCATGTGCATTGTCTAGTTTTGTCCTTTGGATAACCGTGTAAGGATAAATGCTGTTAGCTTCTGTTTAGAGATAAGAAAGCCAAGGGCAAGAGAAGTTAAGTGGTTCCCCAAGAACACACAGGGAGTAACAGAACTGGAAGTCTTACAAGGATGGTCTGACCCCAAGACCTGAGACCTTCGCACAACACCGTGTTATTTATTTGTAATTAACTAGTGGTGTCAAAGCAGAATAGAAAATGCTACTCTTGGGGTGCCTGGGTGGGTCAGTGGGTTAAAGCCTCTGCCTTCAGCTCAGGTCATGATCCCAGGGTCCTGGGATCGAGCCCCGCATCAGGCTCTGTGCCCATCAGGGAGCCTGCTCCCCCCACCCCGCTCCCTCTGCCTGCCACTCTGCCTACTTGTGATCTCTGTCTGTCAAATAAATAAATAAAATCTTTTAAAAAAATGCTACTCTTACATACTGAATGCAATCTCTTGCATTGCGAATCTGCAAATTTTTATCTTATCTTGAGCATCAAAACATACTAAACACATACTAAAACATACTAAATACAAAAACACATGCCTGTGTTTTTCCAAAGAAGTCTAGAAAAATAGAATGATCAATCTTTCAAACAGAATTTCAGTCAAAGTCCGTTCAAGTTCTATTTATCTTAGGTACTCAAGAATTTACTATGGCTTATGGAAATTTGCCATCACCTTCAAACTGGCAGTTGCAAGTCACACGGGTCTCTCTGCAGACCTCACCCAAACTTCTTGGGCAGTAGTGTATTCATTCTATAATACGACCTCAGAGAAAGTTCGAATGGGTGAGAAGCAAAGTTAGAACCCTTGAAGTGGGATGTATAACACTTCTGAAACTGGATGACGTCTCTGATAATATCTATGGCCCTCAGTCTGTGCCAGATAACGCCTAAAGGCTTTACACTGATGACCCAAAACCCTCTAAGATAGGTACTGTCATGATCCTCCGTTCCAGATTAGGAAACTGGGGCATAAAGAGGCTGGATAACTTAGCCTCAGTCACACGGTGAGTGGAGAACAGAGCCAGGATTTGTCCCCGAGCAGCCTGGCCACAGAGTCTAGAGCTCTTAACCGCTATGCAACACTGCCTCTCCAAAACGGAATACACAGCCCCAGCCGATTTCAAGAACTGCACCGCAGGCTTCTCTGTTGACCTGCGCGACACCTTACTAAATATGCCTGCGAATAGGAAATTTGGCCATCATGCTATGTGTGTTTGATAACATAATAGTCCAAGTTAAGGCCGACTTCGACCTCGTATAGAAATGGGGCATAATTCAAATGATAATGGTCTCTGCTTTCTTAAAACCTCACAGTAACTCCCTCTACTTTTTTCCCAGCCTCCAGTCAGGTCGTGAACGCGTGCTCACCATTTGTCCAAGGCTACCACTTACCTCCCAGCCTAAGACTTGCTCAGGATCTGGAGGGGTCCCTCATGTCTCTAGAGCAAGTGAGGAGTCAGGTAGGGGGCAGCAGACAACTCTGCCTGCTATTGAACACATGGGAATCTGCTCCCGCTCGTTCTGCTTAGTCCTGCCACGGGCTTCACTGGCACTCTGTCCTTCCCTCATCATTGAAAACGCTAACAGCAGAGTGCCAGGGAAACTTTGTGTTTCCGAGTTGTGCCTGATACCCTGTAGTGGGTATAGGGGGTGGTTCGGAGTTCCCAGCCCATCCTAAAATTCCTATCTTCTAAAAACGGAGCTGCCTAAGTTTAGAAAGTAGCTGCCTGACTGAAGTAAATTCTTAACAACTCAGGCTCTTCTAGGATACACATGAAAATGAGTGGCTGGAATGGGAAAAAGGACGGAGTCAGGAAACTCCTAGGACTGAGGCCAGACTAGCATGGCATGACAGGTATAAACGCGATTGGTAAACTGTAAAACACGTAGTAGGGATCATCGCTGTACTCGCAGACCGAGGGGTCCCTCCCCTGCAGTCTAGTGTCTCCGTTGTTAGCTTGCATCAGAATTTCCTAGAGGGCTTATTAAAACAGACTTCTGGGGGTTCCAGGGTGGCTCAGTGAGTTAAGTGTTTGACTCTCTCTCTCTCTTTTTTTTTTTTAATATTTTATTTATTTGACAGACAGAGATCACAAGTAGGCAGAGAAGCAGGCAGGTGGTAGGTGGGTGGGAAGCAGGCTCCCCGCTGAGCAGAGAGCCCGATGCGGGGTTCCATTCCAGGACCCTGAGATCATGACCTGAGCCAAAGGCAGAGGCTTAACCCACTGAGCCACCCAGGCATCCCAAATGTTCGACTCTTGATTTCAGCTCAGGTCCTCATCTCAGGTCCTCATCCCTCATCTGGGATGAGCCCTGTGAAGGGAAATCTGCACTCAGCCGGGAGTCTGCTTAGGATTTTCTCCCTCTCTCCCTCTCCCTCTGCCTCTCCTCCCCGCTCTCTGTCTCTCTCTCTCTCAAATAAGTAAATAAATCTTTACAAAAATTAACAACAACAACAACAACACCCAGATTTCTGGACTCTATTTCTGATTCTGTAGTTCTTGCTGGTGTCTAAGAATTTGCATTTCTGTTAAGTTTCCGGGTGATGCTGATGCTGCTGCTTCCAGGACCATCCCTTTGAGAACCAGTGGTCTATGCTGCTGCACGAGCAAAAAGCATCATATCCATAGTAAGCACACAGTAGACACTCAGATGGAGTTATTACTCTGCTCCATATCTTGGTAGCCCCAATATTTACTCTCTTCTGCCTCCAGGTTACTAGCACAGTTTGGCTGAGATTCAGCGGAAAAGGAGGTTGCATTCTTTTTCTTCCTTTCCATATGTATCAACCTCCTGCTATTAACACCCCTTCTGATTTAAAAGCCTTTTCATAGTTTGCATTATTATGTTAACTAATTCAGTACTCTCTAATTTCTGAGCATAAAGCTAAAACTCCTATGAGATAGCTACTTAAAGTGGAAGGAGGGGTGAAGGGACAGAAGAGCACCCCCTCCCTCTGCATTTGCAGCTCTGAATGTGGGCATGGGTGTGTGCTGCAGACCACGCATCCTGGAGGGGATCAGTATCTCCCTCGCTGAAGGGCTCTACACACGTAATGTGCAAAGTTAGAGCAAAACGCACTGATGATAAACATTCCTATCTCGCCCCCTCCCTGCCAAATAGAACGAGTGGGTGGGGGAACTCCCAAGAGAGCCTTTTCTGGGAGGGTCCCTCCGGCTCCTGCCAAGACCGCGCCTGGGGTGGCGCGCCGCCCCGCCTCTGCTCCGCAGCCCGCTCTCTGCATTGCCAAAACGCAGCAGCAGAGCCCTCCAGATCCCTCCTGGGGGACCGCGCGGTGCAACCAACCCTAAAAACGTGGCCGCGCGACGCCCCCTCAGCCCTCCGGGCTTCCCATTGGCCCGTTGCCGTTGTCACTCGCTTCTTGCCTCGCCTTCCCCCTCGCGGGCGGAGGCAGCGGGCGGGGTAGGTTGCGCGCTCGCCGCTGGCTCGGGCCGCGGTCGCTGCTTTGCAGCAAGCGGCGCGGCGGGCGGGGAGCGGGGCGCGCGGCCGGGGAGGGGGCCGGGCGCGCTGCGGGCTGCGCGGCCGGCCCATGCGGGGCGGGGGCCGGCGGCGGGGCCGGGGGGGCGCAGCAGCCCGCGCGGAGGGCTGCCGCCGAAGACCTGCCCGGCCGGCTGCGCGGTGCCCTGCCTCGCCCAGCAGCCCGGCCCGCCGGGAGGGATGCGCCGTGCCGCCCAGCTCCCCTCCGCCCTGCCCGCGCCCTGGAGCAGAAAGTTTGGGGGGCCGGGGGCTATCTTCCTCCTCCCGTTCCAATGACTGCCCAAGGACTCCTGCCGCCCAGCCTCGACTGTGACCTGCCTCCGCTCCCCAGGTCGGAATGAACTATTCCAGGCTGTAACCAAGGCTCCGTGTCCTCGCCCCTCCCTCACCCTCCTTTTAAAAAGATTTATTTTTTAATTCAAGAAATTGTGACCCGCCGACTCCCTCTCCTCGTTGCTAATTGAGACCCCCGGGCCTCGTCTTCTGAGTGTAAGAGGGGGTGCGGTCTCCCCCAAGACGGCGCGCTGGAAGGAGAGAGTCCCCTTGCCGACCCACGGCCACCATGAAGAGGTGCAAATCGGACGAGCCGCAGCAACAGCCGGGCGAGGAGGATGGAGCTGGGCTGGAAGATGCCGCGGGCCCCCTGCCCGGCGCGGACCTCCGGCCTGGGGAGGCCGCGGGTGCTAACTCCGCAGGCGGGCCAACTTCAGACGCGGGCGCGGCTGCGACGCCCAACCCGGGGCCCCGAAGCAAGCCTCCTGATTTAAAGGTGAGCGCAGACCATCCCCCGGCAAGCCCAGCCGGCGACTTAGCTTTCCCCGCCCCACGCAGAAGTGCTTGCCCAGGATGAAAGTGATGGGGAAGCCAGGCAAAGGTCAGAGAGGATGTTCGGCCAGAACCCTGGGCTGGACGTCAGGTACCATTGGTGCCTCCGTCTTTCAGCTCCATTTCAGGCCTCTGTGTTTGTTCCTCATTATTCAGCAGACGTTCTAGTGACTCACCCACCCGAGATGGTTTGAATAATGTGTGTGAAGTGCTGTTCGCAGACAAAGGGCTGGAGAAATCCAAGATGCTAACTAAAAAGTTGACATCACTTTCCCTCCTGTAAGATGGCAGGGGAAGAAAATTGCAACGTGGGAGGCCAAGCAGAGGATCGTCCCTTTCCTTTGCTGCATTAGTTTCCTCCTTTTGGGACCTTCCTGGATGAAGCTCAGTTTGTCCATCTGTGAAAGGGGAGTGTGGATTTCTTGCCGTTAGGTGGAGCCAGAGGTTAAGCTAGTGCTTGGAGATCCCTGCCTGCCGGCTGAACCAACCCCCAGGGTGGAGAACTGACAGGTGGCCAAGCGGTACTTGGGCTGGTTTGGGGCACACATGCTGAGCCGGCAGTTAGAACCAGAATCCGGAAGAGCCGATCACATGCAGCTGGGAGCCCTTTATTTTCCTGGCCTGCGGTTGCCGAGACAATGATCGCGCTATGTTGAATATGTCTCTCTATTAATTAAAACGGCAGCGGGGATAAATAATGCACCTTTGCGGGAGCTGCTACAGGGATTGCAGGCTCAGGATTTGCGAGCCGGCTCACCACGGGGCTGAGCGAGATGTCAGCCCAAGGAAGGAACTTAGATGCCTTGGAGATTGATGCCTCCGGGGAGATATTCTCCAGAGGGGGTACAAGGTCTGGGCTAGGGGAGCCAGAGGACTCCATTATGTTAAATAAAGCCTGTATCCTATGGCAGCAGCCACTAAAGAGCTTACCAGAATAAGCCAATGACATTCCTCGTTTGGCCTGAGCAGCTCAGAGTCAGGAAGTCCGAGCGCAGGTGAGTGGGCTCTTACCTGTGTGTGTTACCTGTCTGTGTGCCTCGGGGAGGGCTAGGAAGGGAGACAGCTAGCTCCTTGCGTGTACTTCCAAAAAACTGGTAGTTGTGGGAGTGGGACCTCTGGGGCTGCGGCTGCCCTTTTTGGAGGTTGGGGGCAAGCTTCTGTCCACGAGCCTGCAGAGGCTTGTGCTGTGAGTCAGGCCCAAGGAGTCCCTGGTGCCTGTCCCAGCTGTCACCTGTGAGCCCACCCTGGGTAGTTCCTATTTTCAGTGAGATGATGAACAGAAATGGGTCCCCTTAATGTGGATGTGAAAAGAGGGGAGGCTTCTCCTGCACCCTTCGGCCTCCAGCCTCATTCTGGGCCCATCCAAGATGAGTCTGGCGAGTAAACCTCGATTCTGTGGCCAGATGGGACCCTTGCCCTGAGTTGATGAGAAGCTGCCTTGGAAACTCCCCCAGTCCCCAGCTCAGGCCGGCAGTGCAAACTGCCAGCTCCATTCACTTCCCTCGGTTGCCTACATGAGCGAAGGTGGGCTGGTGGTGGTGTGGGGGCTGCAGTGTCTTTGTCTCTGGATAATGCTGCCTTAAGAAGCTCGTTCATCTCCACCCTCCTATATCATCTCTCTCTTTTCTTCATCTTTTCTTTTCTTTTTTTTTTTTTTTTTTGGTGACACCCTCACTGGGGCTAGGGCAGACACAGCAGCAACTCCACACCTGATATTAACTGCTGAACTTCCCTGAAGCAGAATTGAGATTTGATGTGAGAACAGGAGCCTCACTCCCCTACCCGAAACATCTCACTGAGGTAGATCACAGCCGTGTGGACCCAGGCACAAGGAGCAGAAAACAGAGCTGCTGCAGGCTCAGTGGGAGTGTGGGGTGACAAGCGGGGCCTTTTCCTGTTTATCTCTGTCTGCTTTATCAAAACATGTTTACAAGGTAGGGACTTCAGAACCAGATAGGAACTTGGGGATCGGAATTTGATTTGCTGTGTGATCTCAGGCAAATCACTCAACTTTCCTGAGCCCTTTTCTGGGAAAAAGGAATAAGGATATTGAACTGTGTCCAAACTTGGTTTCCAGTGCTGGAAAAGTTGTTTTGGTGGCACAGTTTTCCGATGAGGGAAAAATTCCGTGACTGGCTCTAGCATTGGGTAGAAGCAGGCTTGTTTTGGATTTGCTGGTGGTACTGGAAAGGGGCAAATTCCATTTTTTTTGTAACACCCCTTTGCCCTGTACCTAGGTTTGGCCTAGGAAGATCAGCAGCTCTGCTTTGGTTTTCATTTTGAACTTGGGAGGTAGGAACTTTGGGTCCTTTGGTCCCAGTTCTGTTTTCTTGTGACAACTCCAGGCATTGTGATCGATTAAGTGCACTGGAGGAAATGATCTTGAGGAAGGGGCAAAAAAAATCAGAGGCTTTGTCTGAACTACCTCCAATGGCAATTGGGGGGGGTGGGTTAGTCTCTGCCGAAGAGATCTGAACGCCCAAGCTGGGGGCAGCCACAGGTTCCAGAGGCCCCTTTGGCCTCTCTCCATGGCCCTTCGGTGTTGTGGAGTGTATTATTCTGCACTGGAAATTTCTGCTACAGGGGTCAGGGGTCATGATTATGGGGTCAGAGGGCCAGTGAAAAGAAGGAAAAATAGTTACACAACAATCTTAAAGGAGCGATTATATAATTGTTACTGGAAAATCACCTAAAAAGGGACATTGCCTCACAGGAGGCTCCTGGGGGTACTCAGGGAGACCTTCTTCGCCGCTCCACACACTTGAGGTGACACCCCCTGCAACATGAAGCCACAATCCAGAGTCCCACTGCCCAGCCCCTTGTGGCCTGGGAGTCCTGTTTAACCACTCGGGTTCATGTATTTGTTCTCATCATGGGCTGCTGCAAATTCCCTGCTAGTTGGGAGGACAGGCCAGGATAGCTGGTAACGGAGAGAGCTGGCGGACCCAAAGGACCCCGGAATTCTCCAGCGGGATAACCCAGCTCCGGCAGGAATGGGAGTGGGGAGGAGCTGAGGGGAAACTGCAGAAAGGGACGCAGAGTGCACATTCCTGTTAACAATACAGCATGTGATGGCTCTTGCTGAGGCCTGGGATGAGTGGCTGAGCATAAGAGTCAGCTGGTTCTGTCCCTGAGTTCTAGAATCCTCAAGGCAAGGCGGAAATCACCAGCCTCGGCACCTCTCCCACCCCTTCTGCAGCCAGAGGAATGGAGCCCTTCCCAAAAGGAAGACTCTGGGTGTGCTGGCCAGAGTCCTTCCCCTGATGTACTTTTCCCCTCACCAAAGCCCCTTTGAATAATTTCCCCAGGGATTTCTGGGCACTATTCATCTTTCTCCCAGAGGAAAAAAAGGGGGTGCCCTGAGGTCCATTACTACAGTCCTGGTTCGAAGTGCTTTTGACTCAAGACTCCTGTGGGTTCTAGCTCATGTTCTCTCATTATCACGATGCCCTGACCTTCCTGCCTGTTCGCAGTGAAGATGAGAAAAAGCAGGGAGAAGCCGACTTGCTGGGGGGGACGTCCCGGCCAGAGGCCGTGTGGTTCTCCTCGATGGCTCACCGCCTTTCCTGGCGAGCACAGGCGCATGAGCCCCTGGCGAACGGCCCGCGTTCCTTCAGCCCTCCTGTAGACCATCCGTGGGAAGGGGTCAGGGGTCAGCAGATGCTGAGCAACTTCCCTGGGAAAGGCGCTGTTTTAAACTGTGAAGTAGGGCATGTCCTGGAAAGTGTCTGAGAACATACATGTGCAGTTTACAGCAAAACAGACGCCCCATCTACCTACCACCCACATCAAGAAAGAACATTGATATTCCCAAAAGCCCTGCTCGTTTTTCTATTGTTGTATTTGTTTAATTTCTTTTTCTTGTTTTTTAAGTAAGCTCTACTCCCAACGTGGGGCTTGAATTCACCACCCCAAGTTCAAGAATTGCATGTTTTCCTGACTGAGCCAGCCAGGTGCCCCTTATTTGTTTTTGTGTTTTGGGTTTTTTTTTTTTTTTTTTTTAAGGCAATGCCTCTCGATCCAACTGATGGGTTTCCGTGTCTCCACTTCTTCAGTGGAGGAGAAGACAAGCTGCTTCACGGGAACATGGGTGGGATGAAGGTGTGTGTGCGCTCTGGGGGTCTAGTGGAGGGTTCTGGGGTTAGATGGGACTCTATGTGGCCTCCTAGTTCTGCTTTAAAGGCGATATGTTCAGGCTGGATGAGAGGCTGGGATGATTTCCTCAGGGAAGTAGGATTGCTGTAGACCTCGGATCCGGGGAAGGGGAAATTCGTTCTTTGGCAACAGGCAGTAAGTACTTGCCCTTCCAGGTAAGCTCCCGGTCTGCAGGACGAAATACTTGCCAGAAAATCATCCATCAGAGGACACATACACTTACGGGTGCTTTGAGCATCATTCGATGGAGTCAGAAACACATGGGGTTGATCAGAAGAGATGGGATGAGAGCAAGATATTTTTTAAAAAGATTTTATTTGTTTGAGAGAAAGAGAGAGCACCCGCACGCACATGTGGGTGGGAAGCAGAGGGAAAGGGACAGGCGGACTCTGTGCTGAGCAGGGGGCCAGACCCGAGGCTTGATCCCACGACCCTGAGATCATGACCTGAGCTGAAATTAAGAGTTGGAGACTTAACTGACTGAGCCACCCAGGTGTCCCTAGAGCAAGATATTAAAGAGAGAGTAGGATGTTAATGACCAAATTAGAGAGGGGCTTCCTAAATGGAGACAGTGGGACAGCACGTGCCAGGGGCTTTGTGGGTCCAGGGTCCTTTGTTGTCCCAGCCCTGTAAATAGTCAGAGATGGTGGAGGGGTGGCAGGAATGCTGAGGCCGCCTGGTATTTACCGCACCTGCAGCTAATGCGCCGAGGGCAGGGGTTCCTGAGGCCCGAAGCTGCTCCACTCCCACCCCCTCTGTCTTCTGTAATATTCGGAGCACCCTGTGTGTGGGCTCCGGGAGAATCGGTGACCGATGGGAAAGCATGTGGCAAAGGCAGCTCCCTGTTCCCCTACCACATCTCGGGTTCTAGAAGAATTCGCAGCTGCCCTCATGGTTCTTGTGGGAACTGTCTTGCAGGCTCAGTATTTACAGATTGTGCTGCTTTTTGTGTATCTAACGGTTCTTAGCAGCCAATCCCATGAACAGCCCTGTCTCCCCCTCCCTCAAAAAGGAATTGAAACATCAGATAAGACCTGAATTTTAGGTGTAAGTTAAAAAAAAAAAAAAGTGTGAGTTTCAGGAGCTGGGGAAGAAAATCTCTCGGTGGTTCTGGAGGTTAGCTCACAATTCCTCTCTGTCTTTCCGTGTCCTCTGAGAAATGGCCTCTCCCTTTGAAATCCTCACAAACCAGGAGGGTGCTTTCTTAGAAGGAGGCCAGGACTGGACAAGGCCCACCTTTATCAACCCAGCACTCAAGCCTCTCTCTGTGTTGAGAAGTTAGAACAAAGCGGCTGAGGGATGGCAAGTGTGTTTTGTGGTTGTGGGAGAAGAACAAGATTTGACTTTTCCTCTCTCTCATTCTTTCTTTCTCTCTCTCTCTCAAATAAATAAATAAAATCTAAAAAAAAAAAAAGATAAGGCTTTGAACAGTAGCAGGAGGGATCTGGGTTAGACACAAGAGAAAGCTGCCTGTCTGAGCATTTTATATCTTTGCAAAAGGTTGTTGTCGAAGGATTAAGTCCTTTGTAAGAGGGTTTGTAGGCTTGGATGGTTTCTGGTCAGAAAATATATTATGATGCAGCAATTGCCAGGTAATATTAGGGACACGAAGATACAGATGGCAGAGCTCGTGTCATCCATTCACTCATATGGAGGATTCTGGCCATAAGCAGGTGGAAAGTCGGCTAACAGGTTTGAGGGAGCGCCGGGAGCCAGGTCATGGGCACGTGATTCATTGCAAGGGGAGCGGTGCGGATGATGAGCTCTCTGGAGCTCCGAGCAGGGCGGTAAGACCTGTCGGGATGGCTTCACGGAGGGGGCAGGCAGGGAGGCAGGGGGAGGACCACAAGAAGCACTCAGGTAACTTTTTAAATCTGCTGGTATACGTTGAGTCAGTTCTGCCTAGAAACCCAGGGATGCGGCCGCCTTCCCAGACTTGCCCTGGCGCCAGGCAGAATTCTTGAAGCCATCAAGGAAGGAAGACTTAAAATAAAATGGAGAATGGGGAAGTCCTGTGCCCCTGGATGGAGGCCTGTTTTTTGAAGTGTCAGCTGTGATGCTGGGGAAGAAATCAATGATCCGAAAATTCTTCCATCACTGTGTTTCTAACGGAAACCCCAGACAGGCCTGAACACTGGCAGCTCCTCGCTCTTCTGGGGCATCGTCCTCGCGGGTGCCGGACCTGGGGTCAGGGTTCCTCTCCTGCTTCAGCCCCAGGCTCTCCACCCAGAGCAGCTCTAGGGCAATTGGAGACTTCCGCAATCCACTTTGTATCCAGAGAGTAGGACTCTGTGGGTTTTGACAGCGATTAGCTCTTTAATGCTGGCCCTGTTTCCATAGAGACCCTATAAATAGAGGAACGTTGGCGACCTAGGCTTGCTAAGGCTCACGGTGACCCAGTCACCCCACTGAACCCTCACAGCCGATACTGTGGTGGGGCAGAGGGAGTTCCGAACCCAGGTGGGTGGAAGGGATGTGCGGTGAGCTGTCAGGTTGGGGTAATTAGCCATAGGTTAGTGTGGCTTGTTAAGAGCCTCGCAGCTTTTCTGGGAGTTAAGAACACAGGGACCTGTAGGAATCAGAAGCCGCTTTGGGCTATTTTTAACCACATGGTACCAAAGACGCTGTACCCCGAAGCATTTTACTTTTGGCCTCATGCAGCTGGGTTGGCAAATTTTGGAGCACACTTCCCCTTTGGTGGACCCACACCCAGGGAGGAGAACGGATGAAGCCTAGCTGTTTAGAGACCACAGCCTTCTCGGGAAGGATCTCGCAGAAATCAGCCAGTTCACCCTTTCTTCCTGGGAGAGGCATGGCATCCCAAGGGCAGGGTGTCCTCGCTGCCCTGAAAAATAGTCTCAAGGGAGAGGACAGCAAATGCCCTGGCCTTCTCCTCTCCTGGCTTTGGCATCTGCCCTGGGAAGCCGTCCTTTCTGGCTAACTCCCGGCTTCCGGGCAGCTCTGAGACATTTCTTCCTTGTTCTGATACATCGGGAGAGCTCTGTTTATGTCTCACCCCTAACTCTGAAACATCTCAGCTCTCTTCTAATACATGGCTTCGTTTGGCCACCAAAATGGTTTCTGGCAGCTGGGGAAAAGCAAAAGTCAGCGTGGAAAAGCAAGTGACATTTAGTAGCTGGGACCTGTTAGTCAGAGCAGGTGGTGCTTTCTGCTGCGTTGGTGGCCAAGTTCCCTGAAGCTAGTCACCATGGTTTTCCTCATTTCCAAAACTTGCGGCTGGTTATGTGTATGTGCTGAGTTGTTGGGTTTGTTTTTGTTTTTTTGTTTTTTGGGGGGTTTTTTTGAACACTTACCATGTTATGTCAAAACTCCTCAACCGTCTCCTCTCTGACACCTACCTGCAGAGCACCCCCCCTCCCAGCTCCCGTGTTGCCCAGCTTTCCGGCCTAGCACTTTTTAAGGGAAAACCCCTTCATTTGGAGGAACACCCCTGTCCTGTTATTCTTGGACTCCTTTTTTGGTCTTTCCCTTCATGCCTACTGTAGACTTTTTAGCAGGCTCCTCGGCGCCGCTGGGGCAAAAGTCCTGCGGTCATCTGACTGCTATCTCTGGCTTTCCTTCACCTGTAGAACAGATGGGGAAGGTGTGAACTGAAGGCCCGTGGTGGTTAAAGCCCTTACCCACGTCCCAAAATGTGACATGGGCAGATCGAACACCACAGTTGGGCAACCCATCGACCCTGGTCCAGGCATTTTGGGTTTGTTTTAAACCTGCCCGGAAGACTGTTTGGGGATGCCTGTAAATACCACCATCTGCTTTAGTCTTGGAATCGGTGTGTGAGCCAGCGAAGGTAAATTAGACCGGAGGTCGGAGGCTTGTCTGTGTAATTTGGAACGAGCCACTGCACGTGCTGAACCTCAGTTTTTTTATCTGCAAAACGGAGACGCTGACACTAGTTCCGTTCTCCCTCCCGAGGTGAGGCTAGCCTCAGGTTAGAATGACTGTGTAAATTAGCGCTTTGCAAAATGCTGTGTGATTTTAAAATAAACTGACCGAGGATGTTAGGGTTCGAGGCAACAGGGCAGACAGTGGTGGCTGTTGGCCATAGCACCTCTGTCCGTGTCCCGGGGCCTAGAGGGGGAGGAGATGGCTTCGGGCTCTGGGACCTCTGGCGAAGTCTTTTGAGGGGAACCGAGCAGATCTAGAAGAGGGGCCACGAAGTTGGAGAAGCTAGGTCAGAAGTGGTCGGGAGAGGATAAAGAGACCTGGAACTGAATGCTAGAAGGACAATGTGGAATATGCAATGGGACTGTGGCAGGAGCGGCTGGGCCAGTGCCAGAGCCAGCTGGCCCCATCCGTGAGGCCTGGAGGGCGGTCTGGTATCAGCTTGGGCCTGGGGACAAAGGAGGGTCCTGGCGGTCCCTGCTCCGGAGGCCACAGGATCTGGCCATTTCCAAGTCAATGGCAGAGTGTGCTCCCCAGTCCGTCTGCCCTGCACATGTTGGCTCTGCCCAGAGCAGGTGCCTCCTGGCCCTACCTCAGGCTGGTCATGCAGGGATGGTTCCTCCTACGGGGGAGCCTGGTCGCCAAGGCTGCCCCAGCATTCAGTTCTTGAGGAGGAATGGTGGTAGCCTTCATTTCCTCATCGAAAAGTGGAAATCTTGCCGCTGTTGCTTTTATTAGTGTCTGGGAAAAATCAAGTAGGATAACGGAGCAGGAAAAAAAGGAAGTCATTGAAAACTGTAAACCGTGAGTCCATGGTGCGTGTCGCTGAGGTGACCCCTCTGGTCTGTGAAATGGGTGATGGAAGGGCCCTGCCTACTTTGGGCGTGGTTGGGAGACTCCAAAGAGGCCAAAAATGAAAATCCTAAACGCCACAAACAATCCAGAGGTGTAAAGAAACAGTAGGAGCTGGGTCAGCTTGTTCAGATCTAAATGTGGGTTTTTCCCCCCTGGTTTTTGCATGGTCTAAGGTTTTCTGCTCTGTTTGTTTCTAGAAAAAAAGAAAATTCAGTCCATGTAACTCTTTGAGCTGTTTTTTTTTTTTTAAGATTTTATTTATTTATTTGAAAGAGCACAAGAGAACACAAGTTGGGGGGGGTGTGGCAGAGGGAGAGGGAGAAGCAGGCTCCCCTCTGAGCAGGGAGCCCGGGACTCGATCCCAGGACCTTGGGATCATGACCTGAGCTGAAGGCAGACACTTCACCAACTGAGCCACCCAGGCGCCTCATCTCTTTGAACTGTTTTTTAAAAATGTGTTTGTCTCATGAGGTTATGGGTTGTTCCTCACAGACGAAGACGTGGTATGGCTCCCTGAGCCCCAGATGATCAGGTTCTGAGTTTCCCTCTTAGGAGCTACAGAGTGTGGGTTCTCCTGGTCTTGCACATCCCAATCCCCCCTTTTGTCTCTGAAGCTCTCTGCCTGGGGCTCGGCCTGGCCAAATCAGCCAGCCCCCCGACGGACGCTGTCCCGAATTAGACCACACGCTGTCTCGCCCTGGCCTGAGCTGTGCAGCCTGGGGGAGCAGTAGAGCGGAGAGCGAAGGCCGGGGCCAGAGCAGTGTGGAATCCGCGGCCTAAGTGGTTTGTGACAATCTGAGGGAAAAGACACTCATTTAGAAACCACATTCTAAAGAAGTGGTCACATTCCTGACTGCGTTACAAGACATGCCCATAGAAGTGAAGTTTATTATTATTTTTTATGTTTACCAGTATAAACATATTTATTCTAAAAGGTATTATAAAGGATACAGATGACTAGGCAGATGGAGAGGTACCAGGGATGGAGTATGGAAGGGTCCTGAAGGCAGGAGCTTCTGTCCTGATGGAACTAGGGTACAGCACCCTCCCTTCAAGTGGATGTGTTCACCAACCTGGAAGCTCCAGTAAAGGTTATCTTATTGCCAACTATATCAGAAATGAGACTCTGTCCGTGGATCATGTGGCTCTTGATCTCTGGGTTGTGAGTTCAAGCCCCACACTGGGTATAGAGATTACTTAAATTAATACAGGTTTGTTGTTGTTTTTTTTTAAATACAGGATTTTAAAAAGAAGAATTAGGGGCGCCTGGGTGGCTCAGTGGGTTAAAGCCTCTGCCTTTGGCTCAGGTCATGATCCCTGGGTCCTGGGATCGAGCCCCACATAGGGCTCTCTGCTCAGCAGGGAGCCTGCTCTCCCCACCCCCCTCCAGCCTGCCTCTCTGCCTACTTGTGATCTCTGTCTGTCAAATAAATAAATACAACCTTAAAAAAAAATAAAAAGAGGAATTAGATTGGCTACAAATAACAGAAAATCGTGCTAGAGTTCTGTAGACAAAGATAGGTTTATTGCTTTCATGCAGCCAGAATTGCAGGGTAGGCAGTCACAACTGCTCTGGTATTACCACGGGGCCGTCACGTTCCCAAGCTGGTTGCTCATGGCTCTCCCATGTACGTGCAGCCCTGCATCATCACACTGGTCATCTTGTGTTTGCAAAATGGCTGCTGCAGGTCCAGACATTACGTCTGCATTCCAGGTGGGAAGAAGTAGGAAGGGTAAGGATCTTTATCAGGAAGGCGAGTGTTGCTAGAAACTCTCACCTGGTTTCCCATTGGCTAAAGCTGTCATGTGGCTACTCCTAGCTGCAAGGGCGTGTGATGGAGGAAGAATTTTCAGCAAAGTATGCGAAGGCCAGGCAGTTTGGTTGGTAAGAAAGGGAACAGATATGTGGTAGGCACTTAGCAGAGTCCACCACAACAGTATGGTCCTGATTTTCCCAGAGAATGCTGGGACGAGGCCTCTCTAGAAATGGTGTCCTGGTGGTGTGATGAAGACAGCGCAGCTTGAAGAACCTAACTTAGAGGGAGGGAGGGACCAGAGGGTGGGGGTGGGGGATCAATCCAGAGGGATACAACCCTGGAAGCCAGGTGCTGCTGGTGTGTGCCACGGAGCCGCGGACTAGCCACAGGATATCATGCCTAGTCACCCTGAACCATGTATTGGTTGGGAATGTCCTGTGGGGAGTTTTGGGGGGTGCGTTTGTTTGGAACTAAAAGAGGAGCAGGTCAGGGTTTACCACCTTCCTGCAAGGTGCCCTTTACCGGTCTCCCAAGAAGAGACCCGACCCCCCACCCTAGCTCTGCCCTCACCCACTGGGCATTCCAGAGCTTTCCACTCACCACGGTTCTTCATCTCTCCCCCTTAAGAAAATCCAGCAGCTCTCGGAGGGCTCCATGTTTGGCCACGGCCTGAAACACCTGTTCCACAGCCGGCGCCGGTCCCGGGAGAGGGAGCACCAGACGTCTCAGGATTCCCAGCAGCAGCAGCAGGGCACGTCCGACCATGAGTCCCCGGACGAGAAGGAGCGCTCCCCGGAGATGCACCGCGTCTCCTACGCCATGTCCCTGCACGACCTGCCCGCGCGGCCCACCGCCTTCAACCGCGTGCTGCAGCAGATCCGCTCCCGACCCTCGATCAAGCGGGGCGCCAGCCTGCACAGCAGCGGCGGGGGCGGCGGCGGGGGTGGCAGCCGGCGTACCAAGAGCAGCTCCCTGGAGCCCCAGCGCGGCAGCCCCCACCTGCTGCGCAAGGCCCCCCAGGACAGCAGCCTGGCCGCCATCCTGCACCAGCACCAGGGCCGCCCCCGCTCCTCCTCCACCACCGACACGGCCCTGCTGCTGGCTGACGGGGGCAACGTGTACCTCCTGGCCGAGGAGGCCGAGGGCGGCGGCGACAAGGTGAGGTGGGTTGGGGGGGAGGGCACTGAGCTGGGGGGCCCTGCCTCGCCAGTACCCAAACCCCGAGGCCCACAGACCTCTCTGCTCTGTCGCAGGAGTCAGAGGTAGGACTGAGCCCAAAGCCAGAGATGATCCCCAAATGGCCCATTCCTGTTTGTTTCCGCATTTTTCAAAAATTATAGTTTGCTGCTGCTGATATTAATTCTGGCTTATTTACCTTAAACATGCTATGGGGAAGCGGTAGGTACAGTTGGTTAAGAGCACAGACCAGCACCAGCCCTGGCTCGGCCACTTGCTAGCTGCACCAGTCACTTAACCTCTTGTGTACCTCAGTTTCCCCAGTTGAACATGAGGCTGATAACAGTAGAGTTGCTGTAGGATTGAATGGGTTCATATTTGTATAAATACTTGGCATGAAGCCCGGCACAGTATCGTTTTTATTATTATTACCAACCAAAGAAGATAGGAGAGGAATCCATGAAGGGTTGTTTGGTAAGGAGAACATCTAGTTTGACACTTGCTGAATTTCTGTCTCCGTTCCTTTATTCACATGACAAGTGCTTATCGAACACTTGTTAAGTGCCGTAACGGTGAACGAGATGAAGGTGCTGTGTTCACGTACCTTTCTGAGCAGAGGGGAGGGAGATGGGTAGATGGACAGAATCGGGTGATAAGGTTGTGGTAGAGGCTATGGAGGCTTTGGGGGGTTCAGGGGGAGGGGAGAGCCATTGGCAAAGATCTGGAGGAAGCCATTGAGTTGAATCTTGAAGGAGTATAATTTAGCCAGGAAAGAACGAGGGGGTGGGGAAGGGGGAGGTGTAGCACGCACAGAAACCGGCTAGTGGTGCAGGGGGCTCTAGGCTCCACTGTGGTTGGAGCATCCAGCTCTGTCGGGGGCTGACAGGTAGGCAGAGCCCGGATCACAAGGGCAGTGTGAAACCATCCATGGGTGTTAGGCAGGAAGCCGGGGAGAGGCGGTCTCTCTGGACCTCAGTGTTGGACTGGGAAGTTAGACTGGGAAGGGGACAGGCGTGGAGTCAAGGAAACTGTTTTTGGAGCTACTAGAGGAGTTTAGGCTGAAGTCAGGATGGAGAGGAGGCAAATTCAGAAGGCATTTGGAAGTTGGAATCAATAGAGTGAGAAAGTGGAGAGGAAGACGAAGGAACGAAGAAGAGGATGATTCCATAGTTTCTGGCTTACCAGCTTGAGGGAGGGGGCATCCTCCAGTTGAGGAAACATGGGAGTAGGAATAGGTTTTGAAGGCAAGTCATGAGTTCACTTTTGGGCATGTGAGTCGCAGGTGCCTTTGGGAGCTGTCTAACTAAAGAGCACCAGCCGGTAGTCAGGTTCATGGGGGAGAGGTCTGGGCTTGGGCTGGCACTTGGAGTCAGCACTGAGCTTGAACTCACGGCATGTGTTGAATGAGCGGGAGGCCAAGGACAGATCCGACATACAAAGAACAGAGCAGCCAGACATATAGGCATCGTCCTGGAGAGACAGGACACTGAAGCAAAAGGAGGAAGGAGTTTGCAGGAGGAGGGAAGTACTCAACAGGGCGAAATGTAGCAGGAGGGGCAGGTCACATCGGGGTTCGGAAATGTACACAGGCAGTTGCAGGCAGTGGGGGGTCATTAGTAACCAGCAAGAAACCTGTTTCAGTGGATCGAGGAGATGGTGGCAGTGGGGGCAGCACGTGTCACTCATCTGGGAGAAAGGATGGTAGACACCGGGTTGAGGCACTTTGGGTTTTGTTGGTTTTTAAAAGATGGGTGGGGAGAGTTGTGGATCACAGAGGGCCTTGCCAGCAAGGTAAAAGGACTTCGGACTTTTTTCCCAAGTGAGATGGGAAGTCATTAAAAGGTTTTTGACACCTTTTAAGATTGCTGTAGGGGTGCCTTGGGTGGCTCAGTCGGTTAGGCGACTCCCTTCGGCTCAGGTCATGATCCCGGGGTCCTGGGATCAAACCCTGCCTTGGACTCACTGCTCAGTGGGGAACCTGCCTCTTCTCCCTCTGCTCCTCCCCCTGCTTAGTGAAGCTAGTGAAATCCCCCTGGGCATGAGCTGGCGGCGGTTTGCAGCTGGGTGGGTGCGGTGGAGGTGGGGAGAAGGGGCTGGATCCTGGATTTGCTTCTGAGCTCGAGCTCCATCCGTCTCTAATGGACGAGGAGCTTGCCAGAAAGGAAGCAGGCAAAGACGGCACATGGGTTTTTGGCCTGGCAGCTGGAAAGAAGAAATTGCCATTAATTGAGTTGGGAAAACAGGCAAATGGAACATATATCTGGCAGGGGCCGTGGGGGCAGAAATCGGAGCGAGGTTTTAGACGGGTTGTGTTGGAGATGGCCTCCGACATCCAAGTGGAAATGCCAAAGAGGCCGTCCGGTGTGTGAGTGTGGAGTCTTGGGGAGAGACCCAGGCTGGAGGCATGCATTTGGGAATCGTCCGTGTACAGACAGGATTGAAAACGACGGCACTGGACCATTTGCAGGCATTGTTTCAGCTGTGGAGAGTGTGTTCCAAGAGTGAGCTCTGCGTGTCGGCTGAAAGGCCTTGTGGAGTGGGGACCCGGAGGGGCCTGGTAGAGCGAACGGAGTTAGGAGCTTGCAGTGAGCAGCCCGGCCCGCCTCTCCGTGCTGAGTCAGTGAAAGCACTTCACAAAGCAAATTAGAGCAATCCCGGCAAGAGAGGGTCCCTGGGACCACAGCTGCCTTCGAGGAGGGAGAACGTGAACCTGGTATTCTCCGCTGCCTGAGCAGACAGAGCAGGTGGGCGGCGGCCCCGTTAGAAGCTGGCGGTGAAGGCTTGTTGATATTTGCTGACTCGGGGTGCAGGGGGCTTGGAGGCAGGTGCATCCGCTGGGGAGCTTCTCCCCAGGCTTATGCCTGTGGCTGCTGCTTGGCCTTCACACTGCCCCCGAGACGGCCGGGCTTCTCTTCTTGCCGCCGGCGGAAGACTGGGGCTGGACACTGTTGGGCGAGCTGCCGGGAAGGACGGTTCCCTGTGTTCAGCGTGGTCACGGGGGAGAGGATGGTTGCTGGGATTGTTTTCTATCCGTATTTAGAACTTACAGCTTTCCCAAACTCTGTCGTGTTATTGCCTGATTGATGACATCCCCGTGAAGCTGTCGGGGCAGGCACTGTCTCCGTTTTCCAGCTGAAGAGATGGGCCTAGAGGCATCAGGACACTGCTTGCCCGAGGACACGCGGCCACTTCCTGGCAGAGAGGAGACTGGATCCCACATTCTAGAACGTGTGCCAGGTCAGACAGACGTGAAGTCATTACAAGCGCTAAGGGCCGTTTTATGCGGTACCCACAGGGTGCGGGTTCGCCTCGGCTCAAGCGGCTGACATTATGGCTTGGTTGCCATTCCTCCTTCTGTGACCCAGCTTTCCTGCCCTGTAACTGTCCCACCAGGGATAGGCGAGGCCCTGGGGGGCTTCTGAGGAGGAAAGGGGTCCTCTAGCCATCAGGAAAGCCTCCGTCAGCTGACTCCCCCAGACCCAGAGGCCATTGGTCAGGGTGAGATGTGTTGCTGGTTCCGCCCCGGTCTCTGGGCATGAATAGAAGGTATTCTTCTCTCTAGTAAACACAGCTCCCCACATGCTCTCTGCAAGCTTGCTGGTGATTACTAGCATCTATTTTTAATTCATAAGCCTCCCCTACTACCCACACCCCTTGCCATTGTTTGGAACTCACCAGCTGGCTTTCGGACCAGCGGGCCCTGGCGGGGGTTGAGTTACTGGAACAGCCCAGGGGCAGCTCTGGCTCCTCAGCTGTCATGGGGAGGCTCGCCCAGCCCCCACCCAAAGAGAGCAGGGGGCCCCCGAGGACAGCAAGGGTGCAGCAGGGGGACAAGACAGGGGCTCAGGGTCCTGGGAAACCACTCAGCCTTGGTGACCTCATCGGGCTGTTGTTGTTCCTTCCAGATCCAGTGAGCTGTTTTTGACATCATAACTTAAATGATTTTCCCTTAAAAGCAGAAACAAATGCCCATCCCTGCCCCAGACCCTGCTTCCTACCCTTTTTGGAGCCATGAGCAGGGTAGCTTCTCTCTCTGCCCGATGGCTAGAAAGCGGAAAAAAATTGTCACCCTTTGTTGGAGCACTGGCAGGTGCAGAGAGAATGCAGGTGACATCTGGGTTCTTTGTCTGTGTATAGCGCCGCCTTAACCTCTGGGATTCCTGGGCCCCCAGGCCTCGGCAGGAACCACTGGGTGCAGGTGCCATGGAGTTGGGCCGCCTGGATCCCTGGCAGATGAGTTCGTTCTCTCTCCCTCCCTCCCTCTCTCTCTGTCTCTTTTTGCTGAGCAGCAGTTCCTAGGAAATGTGTACTCTCAGAGAAACCTAGTAACTCTTCCTGTCCCGCCTTCATTTCCTGCTCCCAGCCTTTCAGGGAGTGGTTTAGCCCCTGCGGGGGTCAGAGGCTTCTATTCCCTTTTCCTCATTTCTTCCACATCTGGTTTGGTCACTGCTTCCCTCTTGGCCTTAATCAAAACTTTCCCCCAGCTGTTGCCACGCGTCCCACACCCCTTCTGGGCTTTTGTAAGGTGCTCGGGGCCTGAGGGTCCCGGGAGAGGGAGAGTGTGGGAACCTGGGTTTAAGGCCGGTGCTGCCAGGTGGGCCCCCGGCCTTGCTCTGGCTGCCTGTCCCCTTCTGGGTGGTGTGGATGGTGCACCCTGACGACAAGGAGGGGTATGCGGCGGGAGCCTGGAGCCCACACAGGGAGTCTGGATAGCCTTAAGAGACCAGTGTGGAGGTGCTCCGTGCCAAGCCTTTTGGTGACAGGCCTGCTGCCCCTGCTGAGCCAGGAGGGGCGGGGTGGGGGAGGCCAGGTCCACACGGTGAGGTGCAGAGGGCGGAGGGATCATGTCATGACTGGATACTTCCTGTGGCCTCGGGGAGGTCTTATCTCCAGGCTCCAGGCTGGGCAACCAGTGGCGTTCAGCTCATCGCCCGAACCAGAGCGGACTCTGGACAACCTGTTCCTCAGTAGACTCCACCAGACTTACTCGACAACAAGATTTCTTCTCCGCCCTGTGAGCACCCCTGTTTACGCCAAGGAATGGCACGTGAGGGGCCACCCTTAGCCCTAGGCACTTGCCAAGAAGACCGATGTTGGCAGGTGCCGAGGGGCCCTCGTTTGTTTATGTCTGAGAGCCTGCCGGGGCAGAGGGGGTGGGGCTGCTCTGCGGGTTTTCAATCTGGCCCCGCAGCAGCTGGGGGAGGCTGGACCATTCGTCTGGGGGGCCTCCTCGTATGTCTGAGCTCACAGGCCGGATAACATGGGAGGCCGATGGGGCCCCGCTCTAGGGTCAGCTGGGTCCCTTGGCCCGTCCACACAAACACATCCACCTTGAGAGCCATGTGGCAGTCCGCCCGCTCAGGCGTTCCTGCACACGCTCGGGTCTGTGCCAGCCGGAGCTCACTCCCAACTGCTGGAGAGGACCGCCACCTACTCTGCTCCCCGCCGCCACCCGTCCTGTCCCCTCTTCCCTTCTCTTCTTCTCTGCACGGAAAGGCTCCTCGGGTGGAGGGAGAGCAGTGGCAGCCGGCCCCGCGGCCTCCGAAGGGACTCCGGAGGCCGTGCCCAGGCTACCAGCCGCTCACCAGGCTAAGGCGGGCCAGCGCTGTGATGTGCCATGAACCTTTGTTCCCTGTCTCAGTGATTCAAAGACCCTGTTTGCCAGGGTCCTTTGGGCCCCACACAGCAGTCTGTCTTGTGGTACCTTGACAAATCAAGGGGTTCTTCTCTTAGTTCGAGTTCCTCATGTTCAGGTGAAGCCCTTTGCCTGGTAGGGGTCCTGTCCAGGCAGGAGAGGGGCTAGAAGGTGAGGACCCTCCCCCTTATCTAAAGCTCTGACTCAGAGATCATGAGCCACAGCCTTCTCTTTTTGAATAGGATCGTGGGCTCAGTTTGTTGTCCTAGGAGGCACCTGGCTGCTAGAATTCGCCTTTATTCATCTACTCCCCACTGACATCCATGACTTTCCAAAGTCATGACATCCATGACTTTCCTACAAGTTGGAAGGTCCAGCTCTTCTCCAGATTAGCCCTGGCTTCTGGAAGTACAGAATTCCGGGGGTGGGTAGTGAAATTAGATCATGTCCAGTTACCTAATAAGACCCAGGGTCTTGTATCTTCAACGTTCTTATGTCTTAGCTCAGGCGAAAAACGTGTGGGACACCTTGTGGCTCTCTGCAGCCCCTGGGGACTGAGAAGACACCAGCCCGGACACAAGTCCCCAGCCTCTTCCCTCGGCATCCTCAGCCCCCCTCAGGTGCCCCCTTGGCGTGCCCGAGGTTTGGGCGCAAACCCCACGCCAGAGCTGGTAACAGTCCGCAGCAGCAGGAGCTCTCTCTCGTCCGGTTCCAGACGCGGGGAGCCAGCGCTGGCAATGCGGGCGTGGGTCATGGGAGCTGGCGCAGGTCTCCGCGGTCCCCGTGCTCATTCCTCCCTGGATCGACCACATCCCTGAGATGTGAAACATGACCCTGGTCCCCTCTGGCGCCAGATGAGGCAATGGAAATACAGTAGCGTTAACCTGATCCCCTCTCTTGCCTCTTCTTTCTTCTCACGGGCAGTCTGGACTTTCTCTGTTTATACCCCGCAGAGCAGAGGGCTCTGAAACAGAAGCAGGGGTGAATACACACCCCCTACTGCATTCCTGCTGGGCTCCGGGGACCAAGGGCTCCCCTGCCCTGCAGTGTGGGGGCTGCAGGCAATGAGTGACGTTTCTGGAAACAGTAGCCTTGTCCGACCTTCCTCTCTCTCTCTCTCTGTCTCTCTCTGCCAGGTGCTGGGATGTCTGACTGTTTTTGCCTCCTCCCCGCCCCCCCAGTCCCCATTTCCCTCATCTTCCAGAGGCCCACTCTTGTGCTTCTGTTTCTTTTGTCCTCTTGGACCTTCACCGCAGTCTGGTTTTGGGGAGTTCTCATGGCATCCTTTCCACCTCTCCAGATAGCCCACTCCTGGGACCCCGGAGCTGAGCCAGGATCCAGGGCTGGTGAATAATTAAGCGTGCTCGGCAGAAGCTCAGGCAGATCCAAAGCGATACCGTGACCTCCTTCGGGTGGCTGGAAAGACAAGCGCTCTGTAATCTTAACTTCATTATATAAGGTTTCTTCACTGCCGGAGCAGGCGGCTTCAGACCCACATGCGATCTGGGCCCCATGTCTGAGTCCTGGCTCCTCTGGGGCGCAGAGGCATGGGGGCAGGCCCCTAGGACTCGTTGCCCGCGTCCCTCTGAGCCCAGCTGGCTTCGGCGCGTGGTGGAGCAGCATGTCACGGCTTCCAGAACACTGTCACTTCCCTTTCTCATTTAATCAGGGCAGCTCATGGGACGTGAGGAGCCCTGGAGTCGGCAGGATGCCCCAGGAGTTCTGCGTTTCAGTCCTATGCTTTCAGAAAGGAATCATTCCGAATTCTTCTTGGCAGATGGAGTGGGGGTGTGAGGGCGAGTGATCTGCTTTCCTAAAAACTGTCCAAAAAGAAGATGCTGCATTTTGTCTGGGTCACTTTCTCCCAGACCTGTCCCCAATGTCCCCACTGCCCAGGAGAGGGAGTGGCTATGAAACGGTCATCTTTTTCTACCCACCTGACACCAATTTTGATTTTCCTTAAAGTGACCAAGGGGAGTGGCCTCCTGCCTGCTTTTCTTGCTCATGGGGCCCAGCCTCTCCCCCCAACCCCCACTCCTTGGAAACATGCCCACCTTGGTTGTGATAGTTCATCCTATAGACTGTGAAACTTCCTCCCCTGCCTTCCCCGGGGGTGGGGGGTGGGTGGAAATGTAGGGCTCTTTGTCATTGCGTGAGTTTCTAGGAAAATGTACCTTCTGGTAGGGTCGACACGTGAGTGTTAGGGGATGGCCTTGGAATGCTGACCCCTTCCCCACGCCCCATTTCTAAGAGGTGAGCGGTAGAGAAGCAGCAGCCTCCCATGGAGGGGAG
This sequence comes from Martes martes, assembly GCF_963455335.1. Lineage (NCBI taxonomy): Eukaryota > Metazoa > Chordata > Mammalia > Carnivora > Mustelidae > Martes > Martes martes. The sequence continues at coordinate 25,299,864 of NC_137903.1, read as the reverse complement.
GGACCCTAACTGAGATTTTCACAGCGCACCTGGAACCCGATTATTTTGAAGGTCTCATCTTCTATTCTGAGCCACTCAATGTAGCTGTCTTTAGCTCCTAAAGCCGATGACTTCTCAGGTTTCCCATCCTTCAGAATACAGGGTTTGTGCTTTTTTTTTTTCCCTCCGAGAGAAAGAAGAGTAAGTAGGAAGATGAAAGGGGAGGGGGCTGAAGAATCGTAAGAACGGCCAAGGGAGAGAGCAGAAAAGTGCGGTACAGAGTGTTAGAGAAAGAAGGGGCCTGGCTTGAGAATTCTGAGAGGAGTCTGAACAGAGGGGAGCTCAGCAGTGGAGAGCCCGGGGCCCTGCTGGTCCAGCGCAGGAGCCGGGCTCCCATCCAGTGTTCCGGGGTCCAGTGTCCCCTCCCGGGATGCCACAGGCCCATCTGTCACCCCAGACTCAGGCTAACTGGGAAGGTGGAGAGCGTGCCACCAGAGACACCTGCCCCGGCCCAGCTGCCTGGGCCCCGTGTGCAGGAGCCACAGGGACTTCCCCGCCTCAGCCGACACAGGGCCTGCGTCCCGGCCAGCCAGAGGGCTCCCGGGCTGGACAGGACCTACCAGCAAGTGCACGTGCTGACATTCACCCAGGAGCACCTTTTCTTTGCAGAAAGAGGTTGCTCTGGGGCTCGTGTCCTTTCCAAGCCCAGTGCTTCCCAGTGCTCGAGTGCCCGCTGCGGCCCTCCCACACCCACCCACCCCTTTCCACTTGGCTTCAGGCGACAGCTGCTTTTCTGGCTCTTCCCGTACCCAGGCCCAGGTACCGCGTGGAGCGACGATGCGGTGTGTGTGTGTGTGCAAGGACATACACGTGGGGCGGGGGAGCCTCAGCATTCGTCATCTTGCTCAGTAAAACCTACAGTGTGCCAGGCGTGTTCCCTTTGAGCTTTGCTGTAGCCTGGGGAGTTGATCGTATGTACCATTTTGCAGCCAGGAAAACTGAGGCTCGGGGATGGAGAGCCTCCGGGGAGGGGCTCATTCACCCTTTCCTCCCGCCTCCAGAGGCCCCCTCCCGGGTCTCATTCCTGAAGGCCTCCGGGCTGCTGCTTTGGGGGTCCTGCTGCCTTCTCCTGGGCTGATGAAGGAGCAGGTGAAGGCCCCGTGGAGGCCGCATCGCTAGCGAGCCCCGGGCAGAGGATTTAGGGCAGCCCTTGGGCTCCAGGCCCTCTACTGTGCCTCCGGAAGGCTCAGGCAGCCCTCACGGAGCCCAGCCTTGGCGAGTCTTCCTGGGATGCATTTCCCTTCAGCCTCCCAGTCTCCCCTACTCTTTACACACCCCTGCCATTGGCCTTGGGGACACTGAGCCTCAGGGCCTATGCAGACTTGACTGAGGTCCCAGAGCGAGTGTGGAACTCAGACCCAAATCCAGGGCTCACATCCCCTCTCCTACCTTCTCACCACGACGCCTTAGGCTCCCTGCTCCCCGCCCCCGCCCCCCCCCCCCCCCCCGGGGCCGGAAGTTCTGTGTCCTTGGCAGGTCTGGAAACATTTCCTACGTCTAAAGACAAGAACAGACTCCAGAGGAGAAGGGATCACTCTTCCTCTGGCTTGCCTGGCAGCCCTCCCCGATTCCTGTTTGCTCCTTTTCTCTTAGCAGACTGTTGGTTCACCCCTGCGCTCTACCCCCTTCGTCCTGCTGTTCAGTTATGGTGCGGATGGGTGGGCTGTCCTCGGAGGCCAGGAGCTGAACCCTCCCAGGAGGGAGACGGCGAAGGCTCATGGACGGTGACTCTCCTTGCGTCGTCTTGGTGGTGCAGTGTGTTGCAGGAACCTCTTTCTGGTGCTTCAAAGCCTTCACGATCCTGGACAGACCCCGGAGTGAGAGCTCATGAGAGAGTCCCAGAGCTTAGCTTCCCCAGCCCCTTCCCCTGCTCTGGACTCCTGCGGGCCCGACCTTTTTCTGCTCTGCTTGTAAGGAAAGGTTACAGATCTTAGCTTGGTGGAGCCTAGAAAGGAGGGAGGCAGGGGAAAGGTGGGTGGTGGTTTTTTTTTTTTTTAATTGTTCCATTTATTCAACAAACATTTTTTGAAGCACTTCTAGGCATTATGCTGAATTTGACTTGACACATAACATACAAAAATAAGACCTTTAAAATTATGGCTTTTTTGATTGGTTATGGATGTTTTCCAACCAAAATTTCTTAAGGAGTTAGGAAAACACTTTTGCAGGGGAATCTGGCTGGCTCGGTTGGTGGAGCGTGCGACTCTTGATCTCAGGGCTGCGAGTCTGAGCCCCACGTTGGGTGTAGATGATTTAAAAACAAAATCTTATAAAAAACCACACACTTTTGCAGTGAGAAATACTGGGGGAAAAAATCAGTAAGAGCTGGTCTGGATTTAGAAAAAGTAAAGTCTTTTGATGACAATTTTGAAGTAGCCAAAAGGTTCTTGCCTAGAACGCATTAAGAGTAAGTGCAAAAACAGCTTTTGAAAATTTTGGTTCCCAAACACTTTGCCGTAGATAGTCATGAGTGTTGGAAGGAGAGGGATGTCTTTGTATGAGAAGACTAGGCTGTGTGTGTGGCCGCGTCCGACAGAGCCACAGAAGATGGGCTGTGTCGGTTGCAGCTCGATGAGCTAAGTCGTTCGGTCATTCTGCCTATGGAGGGAGGGGCGGTGCTATGCTGGGCACAGCGAGGGGCTCAGACATATTGAAGATGTGATTCGTGCCTTCCTAGGGGAAGTAAGACCTAAGGCTGTTGAGACATAACCATTACGCAAGGGGAACGATGCACAGTGCCAGAGCATAAAGTAAAGATCAAAGACCGTGGGGGGGGGGGAGGAGATCGTTTGCAGATGTCGGAAGCTGCTGGAGGTGTTTCCCGACTGCACCCAGCTCAGCCGGCCCCCGGAAATTGGGACCTGTGTGATGGGCTTTTGCTAGTTTCCTGTCGTCCCAAACTCCCAAGTCATCCGCCACCATTAATGTTTGTAGGTTTCACGAGCCCAGGGTGTGGGGATTCCTGGTCTTGGTGTTTTTGGCTGCATGCCCTGGCATTGGGCCCCAGAGATAGGCCCTGGGCCCTCCTTATCTCTTTGCACCTTCTTGGGACCACCCTACCACGTGTGGACCCTCAGTATTAAAGCCCTGAGTCCCTTGGCTGGCTCAAGTAGGTGCAAGATCCGTGCCCTTGGTGATTCTGCTTTGGAAGCCTCCCTGAGACACCCAGCCCGGCCCTGAACGCTGCAGGCCACCCTGTCCGCTTGCTCGCGGCGTGCTCGCCTCAACCGTGGCCTTCTGGCCCCCTCTGCTGGCCACTCACAGGATTTCCTGCTGGGAGTGTCAAGATGAAGTCCAAGGAGGGAGGGACTGCTGTGAGTTTGCCTTCTGTGTTTGATCTTAGGTGTTTTTGCCTGGGCCATGCTGGGGGGTTTGGGGTGGGGTGGGGTGGGGAGGAGAGCAGGGAAAGGGGAGCAGAAGCCAGTGGAGAAGTAGTTGCGGTGGTGTCCGAGCAGAGTGGGTTTGTGGAAGAAAATCGGAGAGCAGAGGAGTCCCTTGGGTGAGGCTGGCTGGGTCCTGACTCCAGCAGGGAGCTCTCGGGTAGGGAGCGTACCTCGGGAGTGATGGTGCCAGTGGGTAGGGCAGCAGGGGTAGGGGGCTCCAGGCTGAGCTGGCTGTGTTAGGATCTGACAGGGAATCCCCTCCAGGCTCCAGCCTTTCTGGCTTTCGAGACCTTTCCATCTTGGAAGCCTGGCTAGGAGCCCTAGTTCCTCTAGGAGGTGAAGAAAGGGAGTTCATGGGACTGTGACTCTGAGAGAAGGGCTTCTAATGGTGGGAGGCATGCACGATGGGAGGGGATGAGCAGAGCGCCCGTCTAGGGGGGTGGTGATGCCAGTACAGGTGTCCTTGCATGATGAATCCACGCCTCCCCCACCAGGGGTGGAGTTGTTGCCTGTCAAACCTGGGGATCCTCGTGCACCCTGAACCCACTGTGGCAGCAGCTGGACTTGAGGATGGGCAGAGCAGGGTTGGGGGGGGCACCTCATCACATCTTGGTCTACCTGCTCAGTGATCCTGCCTGTCTCCTCCCAGATGGGAAGGAGCAGCCTGTGAGCCCCAGGGGAGGGGAAATCTCCCAGAGCAATCCGCCCCTAATCCCCAGGCTGGGCATCAGGCTAGAGATGGCGGCTGCAGAGGCTGGGAGCTTGGGCACACCCGCTCGCAGACCTCGGCTTCCCTTGGCAAGCCCCGTGGTGCCCAGGGACTGTGACCCTGGGGGACTGGCCCAGTCCGGGGAAAGCTGGAGCCTTAGAGGTCCTGGCACCCCCTCACCTGCACGGCTTCGGGACGCGGGACCTACACAGGTGAGGCCCCTAGAGGGTGGGAGGAGGCAAGTTCACGGGGCAGGGTTGGGAGAAAACCAGCAGCTCATGCTCACTCTCTGGTCTCTTGAGGTGTGGCCCCCTCCCCATTACAGAGAGCTCTTTGTGGGTGGGAGGGGGGAGGAGAGGGTGAACACCAGGCCTCCAGGCCTCCACACGCCTAGCCTGAGGAGTGTCGGGAGGGCCCCTGGGGTTGGGTCAGAGGTCTTTTGCAGGAGCATGGCTGGACCCTAGCACAGATGCCTGTAGAAACTGGTGGCCATGCATCACTCGTCTTAGAGCCAGAGGAGCTGATGGGAGGTTAAGTGGGAGGCGCGTGGCTGGTTGTGATCGCTTCTGTCTACAGAGAAACACTGCCGGGGAGAGAGGGGTCGGAGGGTCCCAGAGCCCTGACCCCAGGCGGATGGTGGGGAGTCCGGAAGGAGCTAAGTGCTGGGTGCCCAGAGCTTTTGGAGAACTTGCGGGATGGAGACAGGAGGAGGCCCCAGGGCGGGAGGGTAGCTCCGGGTGGACCCAGGAAGCAGTGGGTGTGAGGAGGTGGTGGAGTCAGGTGCCTTGTCAGCGGGGCTGGGGATGAGGTGGCTGAGAGGAGGCATGGATTTGACCAGAGGCGGTAGGTGGGCCTGTCAGAAGGGACGGGAAGCCGAGGGCTAGGGGAGAGAGCGAAGAGGGTGGCCCCGAGGGCCCCGTGGGAGGCGGCGCCTGCCAGCTGGAGGCATCAGCCTAGGGTGGCCTTCACCCCAGCGCCCAGTGCCTTGAGCGCGCACGCATGGTCTGGAGGGATGAGGGAGCGCGTTTCCTCGTCTGTGCGCCACGCCTTCAAATCTCTCGTTGCAGCACGCAGTTCCTTGTAAAGCCGCCGAGGCCATGCCATGCCGGGAGGGAAGGGGCACCGCGGGGAGGGCACCCGGGCCATCAGGCTTCTGTCCCTCGAATCCCCCTGGTGGTGGCTGGGGCCTCACTGCAGGACTTCTTCACCCCACTGTACCCCGGCGGACAGACCTGGGGTCCATAAGGCCCCACGTGTGCCCCATGAAGTGCTCTCAGCATTTGCCTCCCGGCCCTCCGGAGAAAAGCTGCTTAGGATCCCAGGCACCGGTGGAACCGCCGGGCGGGCTGGTACTGTCCCCATCCCCCTCCCCCTGCGCCTGTCCCACGTGCGGGTGCCTGGGTCAGCTGGGATGGTGTGTCCAGCGCTGCGGCTGGGCCACTGCCCTCCCATCCCCAGGGCAGAGAAAGAGCCTGCGGCCCCACGGGCTGGGCTTGCCGATTTGGGAGGGTGGGGGCAGCCCCTGGTCCTGCTTTCAGGACCAGGGGTTGGGATCATGTTTCCAGCTCCGGCTGGGATGTCAGGTTGGTGTGGGAGACGTCAGGTCCCTTTCCTCTGTGCTTCCCCGTCGGGTCAAACTGCCTCTTCAGGCAGAAGGGTTGTCGCTGGCCACGACTGTCCTGGCCCTGGCTTGCCTCCCTTTCCCCCTCGGAGGTAGATGGACTCGACTGGTAGAAAGAGTGAATCTGAGTGTTCTCCCTCCCGAGAGGGGTGCTCAGATCAGAGGCCCGGGGCGAGAAGTCAGCAGAGCATCTCTGCCGAGTCACGTGGGCCCCCCAGCCGCCATCACGCTGGCCTTCAGGGCTCTTAGCCTCTGGAAGCCCAGACCTGCTCAGGAGCAGCAACCTGCCTGGACCTCAGCCTGCTCGGCCAGACCCGCAGACCCTCTTGTTCCCGCTCTGGGAGGGAGCCTGAAGGCCACCTGTCCCAGGACGGCAGGGGCTGCCTGTTCTCCTAAAGGGACATGGACACTCTAGGGCTCTTCTCCTCCCCTCCCTTCTCCTCTTTTTTCCTTGTCTAAGAGTGACCTTAGTGTTGGCTTTCTGGTCCCCGAGCAGAGAGCTATGACAGGAAGTCCTCATTTTCTGGGTCAGCCTGCCCTGGGGACCCTAACAGTAGTAATTCGTAATTCCGGAAAGGGGCTCTTGTTCCCTGGGGCAGGGCGTCGTGGAGCTGAGAGCCCTCTGCGGTCTCATGGGGACCTGGGGGCACAGGGTGGAGCACTCCGACCTTGCAAGTGGTGCTTGTCGGGATGGTTCCCCTTGAAGATCGCTTCGTGTATTTTGTCTGTTGCTAGAGAACTAGAACCACTATCCCCATCTGACAATAGCTGGTCCCTTCCCCTCCCCGCACAGAGCTTTCTGAAAGCCGGGATGCTTTCTGGCCCTGGAGCATGTACCGTGTGCTCCTGGCGGCAGGGATCCGGGCGGCCTGGCTGGTTGGTTGCTGTGCAGGGGGGCGGGCCGTTACCCCAGGTCTGGACCCAGCTTCACAGAGGGCGTGAGCTCAGGCCTGGGAGGAGGTGGGAGCCCCAGGAGGCCCAAAGGAGCCCGAGCCCATCTGGCAGTGTGCCTAATCCGGCTTCATTCAGAGTTGCCGGAAGGGGGCAGGGAGGAAAGTCCATGGTTCCAGGAAGCCACGTGGAGGGGGTGCTTCCAGGGGCAGAAAGCAGGGAGAGGAAGAGAGAAAGTTGCACCCTGGATGTTTTAGGCAGCATCCCATCTCTGGCTCTTCCAGAACATTCACCAGGACTTCTTGGACCTCAGTCACAGTTCAGAGCAAGGGCTATGACCTCAGCTCTGGCCAGTAGGTACAGGGAGTGGGGGACATGACGTGGCCTCCTGGGGATGGAACAGCACTGTGGGAGGAAGCATGGCCCTCCCTCCACCATTCTCCCGTTGTGAGAACTTGCCTGGCTGGTGCATAGGGCTTCATCTTGGAGTCAGGTGCCTCAGGGTGGTGGGGGGAGACCATGGTGCTGGGGCCATAGCTCCAGGTATGGTGCTGGCCGCGGGGCGTGGACAAATCGCCAGGTGGCCTGTGACAGTCTCTCGAGAGGCGCGGTGATATCTGCGTAGCGCATTCACTGCAGTGCTCTGGCTGGGGGCCCCAGGGAGTTTCACCCGCCAGTGACCAGGGCTTGAGCGATCTGGACTTGGCCCCAGGATAGGGGGTTGGGAGTGCATTAGAAAGAGCTTCTGCCCTGTTGAAAATGAGATCGTAAGAGGAAGGACCCAGGTAGCAGACCCACCCTAATAGGACGTTACTTGGAGCTGAGGTTGGAGGACCCCCCGCCTTCCACATCCAGCTTCTGTAATCACCACTACTGTCTAGTTTCAGAAGATGATCGGCACCCCCCGCAGGAAACCCAGACCTGGGAACTAGCCATGGCCTGCTCCTCCCCTACCGCCAGCACTTGACCACTGCCGATCTGGCTTCTGTCTCTGTGGATCGAACCATTCTGGCATTTCACATGCATGGAATCCTTCAGGGTGTGACCATTTGTGTCTGGCCTCTTCTGCTTTAGTGTGATCTTCTCGAGGTTCACCCGCGTTGTAATACGTATCAGTGCTATTTTGTTCCTTTTATGGCCAAATAAGATTCCACTGTACAGATGTACTCATCAGGTGGGCCCATTCGCTGGCTAATGGACATCTGAGTTGTGTCCACACTTTGGCTCTTGTGAGAAGTGCTGCTGGGAGCATCTGTGTATAAGCGCTTGTTTGAACACCCATTTTTATTTTTAAAAATATTTTAATTGGGCGCCTGGGTGGCTCAGTTGGTTAAGCGACTGCCTTCAGCTCGGGTCATGATCCCAGGGTCCTAGGATTGAGTCCTGTATCAGGTTCCCTGCTCCACGGGGAGCCTGCTTCTCCCTCTGCCTGCCACTCCCCTGCTTGTACACACTCGTGCGCGCTCTCTCTTTCAAATAAATAAATAAAACCTTTAAAATATTTTTATGTTTATATTTTTTAAAGATTTATTTATTTTAGAGAGAGTGAGTATGCAGGGGGTAGGACACAGGCAGAGGGAGAGAGCGCCTCAAGCGGACTCCGCTGTGATGTTCGCCGTGATGCTCGGCCTGATGCAGAGCTCGATCTCACGACCCTGAGATCACAACCTGAGCTGAAACCAAGAATCGACTTTTTTTTTTTTTTTAAGATTTTATTTATTTATTTATCTGTCAGAGAGAGCGAGAGTGGGAACACAAGCAGGGGGAGCAGCAGAGGGAGAAGTGGGCTTCCCACCGAGCGGGGAGCCCGATGTAGGGCTCGATCCCAGGACCTCGAGATCATGACCTGAGCGGAAGGAAGACACTTAACGACTGAGCCACCCAGGCGCCCCTGAACACCCATTTTTTAAATTCCTTTGGATGTAGGCCCAGGAGTGGAATTGGGGGGGTCATATGGCGGACCCACGTTGAACCTACTGAGGGAAACCCCAAACTGCTTCCCGCGGCGGCTGCACGTCTTTATGTCCCCGCCCGTGGGGCGTGGGGCTCTGGTTTTCCTCCATCCTCGCCAGCACTTGTTATTTTCCTTTGAAACGTCACAGCCACACGAGTGAGTGTGAAGGACTGATTTAGTTTTGGTTTTGAGCACCTGCTGGGTGCCCCGAGATGGTACTGTGACCCTTGCTTTCACTCAGTGTCTGTTGTTACCCTCCTGACAGCCCCTTTGAGGGAGGGGGAATCACCTCCCTTTTCCAGACGAGAAAATGGGAGTCCCAGAAGAGTTCATGACGTTTCCAAGGGCACACAGCCCGTGGGGGACAGAGCCAGGACCCTAAAGCTAAATTCGCATCCCCTTGCCCTGTTTCACCCATCCCCCACCCGCCGGTTTGTTCTGTTTGTTCTGTGTATGTAGGAGTCTGTTTTTGGTTTTGTTTCGTTATTTTGTCTTTTAGATTCCACGTGTGAGTGAAATCATACGGCATTTGTCTTTCTCTGACTGATTGATTCGCTCAGCATTACACTCTCAAGCTCCATCCATGCCCTTGGAAACAGCAGGTTTCGCTCTTCCTTCTGGCCCAGTGGGATTCCGTGGTACACACGGACCCGCTCTTCTTTATCCGTCCATGGGCCCTTGGGCTGCTTCCCTTCCTGGCTGTTGTCAGTAATGCTGCAGTCTCACTGCCTTTCTTTATGCTTTTTATTCTGTGTGTGTGCTTTTTTTTTTTCAGATCTCTTTCTCCTCTTCTGCTTTTTCTATCCTTTGTCATTTTGTCATCTTTTGCCAGAATTTTTCTTCCTTTGTTAAAGTATTCTCCCTCTTCGTACCTCTGCCTGCTGTCCGCCACCTCCTTGGCTTTCTGTCCCTTAATCACTCGGTCCTGGTTTAGTCCTGAAGGGGTCCTGCTGCCATGGGGGGGTCTTGGTGGGGGAAGGAGAACTCCCCACCTTCCTCCAACTCCAACACGTGTCTTCCTCCATGGGGAAAAGGGCAGAGGGGGGCTGTTCTGTGACTGGAGGCACCCAGCGGGATCCAAGTGTGGTCGATGCCAGTGGAGGGGCGGGAAGGAGCTGGTGTCCTGCTATGGGACCACCAGGCTCAAGTCTGGGTCCCAGGGCAGGGGAGAGAGGCAGTCAAGGGGGCCAGGACCCCAGCCCCAGGCCACTGCAGCCCACCTTCAGGCCCCAGCTCATTCAGCCAGGAAGGTCTGTTCTCCTCTCATTCATGGGGATTTCATAGCTGGCTTCCACTCTGCTTTTCCATTTGTAAGCTAGACAGACTCTAAGTCACGGGAGGAGATGCACCAAGCTGCCGGAGTGAAGCCAAGGTAGGGGAGAGTTGCTATTTTATACACCCTCGGAGTCCTGAAGCACTTCTTTTCACGGCATCCCTGTCTCATTAGCTCCTCCCACACCCCTCCCGGTCCCTGCAACAGATGCTCCGCTCCTTGTAGAGACAGCAAACCGCCCAGCGCTGAGCATCAAGCCAGGCTTCAGCCAGACCCCAAACTCACTTTTGGGATTTTTTTTTCCTCCCACCAAGAAGGGGAAAGAGAATTGAGCATCTTTGGAAGCACAGTGGCCTTAGAAGAGGGCCTGATTATTTCATCTTAAAAGTCGTGTGTTCAGTTGAGCGTCTGACTCCTGATTTCGGCTTGGGTCATGATCACAGGGTCGTGGGTTCCAGCTCTGTGCTGGGCTCTGCTGAGCATGGAGCCTGCTTCAGTCTCTCTCTGCCCCTTCCCTTGCCCCCTCCACATGGGTTCTCCTCTCTTAAAAAAAAGTCCTGTGTTCCTAGAGAATCGGATTTTTTGTATTGCAATACCTATACTGTCATATCAATATTGAATGCATTGGTTGGTATAATCTCTTAATTAAACTTCATCCCCCACCCCGCCTCACCCCAACCCAAATTGTGCTGCCTAGATCTGGACAGCATTTATGAGTGCCTTCTGTATGCCCCGCACTGGGCTAAGTGCTTGCTGGACATCGTCTGGTGTAATCCTCACAAAGACCTAAGCCTGGGCAGGATTAACCCATTTCTCAGGTGAGACTACTGAGGGTCAGGACAATGGAGAGGCAGACTGTTTGTCTTCACTGCAGGAATAGCACAGGAGGAAGGGGTTTAACTGCGGGATGGGGTTTTAAGTCGGACTGGCGTGGCCATTAGACCTTGGGACAGATCATTTGAAGGAGACTGTGGAGTTGGCCCCTCTGGTGTACAAGGTCAGAAAATCCAGGAAGCCAGCGTTCTGGAGGTCTGAGCACCTGGAGGGAGGGCCAGGAGACACCAAAGGAGACCCAAAGCAAATGTAAGGGGAGGAACTGGAAGAGGGATCGACATTGTCCCCAGCATCCCCAGGGGCGCTGTGACCTGAAAAGGCCTCAGAGGAAGCCCACAGACAAGCCACCCTCCCCTGATTTTGGCAGGGCTTTTGTTTTCAATAGTGTCTTCCAATAACTTTGCACCTCGGCAGAAGCCGAGTGCAGTGACTTCTGCCTGTAATTGGCACAGGCTGCTTCCGGTTCCGGTGTGTGTGACCGGGCCACTCTCTTTGTGTTTAACCCCTTCCCCCACACATACCTCATCCCGCCCCACACACACGAAGAGCGAATGATCCGACCCGGCCGTCCTGGGGGTTGCTGTGTGTAAAAATACATGGGGTTGAGCCATTTCCTGCCGCTTCCGTTCTTGCATGGCGATAAGACACTGGGGACCCAGCTGCGGACAGAGAGATCCTCCAGCAGCCGAGGGGGAGCCGGCCCTGCGAGAGCAGGACTCCAGACCCGCCCGTGTTCGTCTGACCCCGGGTTTCCCATCTTTCCTATCTCCTGTGCCCTCTCTTTCCTTTCTCCCCACCGCCCCCATCCCTTCCCAGCCTCTCTCCTCCTCTCTGCCGTCCTGATGCACTTGGGAAGCCTGCCTGCTGGTGTGGAAAGGGGCTGTCCTCTCCTTCCTACACATTCACCCCCCCCTGAGCTGGGCCCTGCTGCCCCCAGGCCCCCGGACCCGTCCCTGCTGCCCTTGGCCCTCGGGGTTGCTTCTGGGACTTGAATCTCCAGGCCCCGGCCCGCAGGGTGGGTGGGGCTGTGCTCTCCTCCCGCAGCTGGGAGACCGGGCAGGGCCGGGTTCTCCCAGCAGCATGAAGCGGAGGAGGTTGCCGACGACGACTCGAGAGAGCTGGAAGGTGATGGAGGGGCTGGGAGGGGTGTCCGCAGAGGCGGGTGACCTACTGAACTTCATCAGGGAAGCTGGGGTGGGGAGGGCGGGGAGGCTTCCTGCACCTGCGTGGGGCCAAGGTATAGGCTTCGGTCAGCACTCGGGGAGAGGCCTTCTGCAGGCAGGAGCCTTTTGGGGAAGTTGAGTCCAGAGGGACAACTTGTCTCATGGCCGACCAGTCAGTCCCATGACTCTCCACTGAAGCCTCAGACTGGCTTGGTCCATGGGAGGGGGCAACAAGCATCCTGGGTCCGAGGTTCCATCATCTCGTGTCTGTGTGTCCCTGAGCAACTTGCTTGAACTCTGGGCCAGAGGAGGGGTAGATCTGCCTGGACTGCCTTTTAGGGATATTGTGAGAATCAGGTAGATCACAGATGTTTCCAAATATGAGCCTGGCTGGCTCAGTTGGTAGAGGGCGCAGCTCTTGATCTCAGAGCTGTGGGTTCAAGCCTCAAGTCGTGTGTAGAGATTACTTAGAAATAAAGTCTTTTTTTTTTTTTTCAAATGGTAGTTGGAAAAGGAATACTGTGTTGTTATTTTGGACTCCTGCCCTGAACCTTCCTATTATCCTGCATCTGCCCTCCAGGCAGAGAAGCCAAGTCCACAGGTGTCCCCGGACACGTGAGAGATTCCTGCCGTATCCCCTGCTGTGGTTTCAGGATTTACCCATGCTTGCCCTGCTTGCCTTCTTCCCCAGGTTGACAAGGGAGACCTCGTGGCCCTGAGCCTCCCTGGTGGCCCAGGCCATGGTGACGCCGATGGCCCCATCAGCCTGGATGTGGCGGACGGGGCCCCGGACCCCCAGCGGACCAAGGCTGCCATCGACCACCTGCACCAGAAGATCCTGAAGATCACCGAGCAGATCAAGATCGAGCAGGAGGCGCGGGACGACAACGTGGCGGAGTACCTGAAGCTGGCCAACAACGCGGACAAGCAGCAGGTGTCGCGCATCAAGCAGGTGTTCGAGAAGAAGAACCAAAAGTCAGCCCAGACCATCGCGCAGCTGCACAAGAAGCTGGAGCACTACCGGCGGCGCCTGAAGGAGATCGAGCAGAATGGGCCCTCGAGGCAGCCCAAGGACGTGTTGCGGGACATGCAGCAGGGGCTGAAGGACGTGGGCGCCAACGTGCGCGCGGGCATCAGCGGCTTCGGGGGCGGCGTGGTGGAGGGCGTCAAGGGCAGCCTCTCAGGCCTCTCGCAGGCCACCCACACCGCCGTGGTATCCAAGCCCCGGGAGTTCGCCAGCCTGATCCGCAACAAGTTCGGCAGCGCCGACAACATCGCCCACTTGAAGGACCCTCTGGACGACGGGGCCCCTGAGGAGGCGGCCCGGGCACTGAGCGGCAGCGCCACCCTCGTGTCCAGCCCCAAGTACGGCAGCGATGACGAGTGCTCCAGCGCCAGCGCGAGCTCTGCTGGGGCAGGCAGCAACTCGGGGGCCGGGCCGGCCGGGGCGCTGGGGAGCCCCAAGTTGAGCGCGCTGTACGGGGCCCCCGGAAACCTGGACGCGCTGCTGGAGGAGCTGCGGGAGATCAAGGAGGGACAGTCCCACCTGGAGGACTCGATGGAGGGCCTGAAGGCTCAGCTGCAGCGCGACTACACCTACATGACCCAGTGTCTGCAGGAGGAGCGCTACAGGTAGGTGCCCACGGGGCCCCGGCCTGAGGGGATGGGCGCCGGCTCGCGGGCTCCGGGGGGCGCAGGCAGATAGAGGTGCGCACAGAAGGGTCCCAGGCTGCTGGAAGGAGCCAGAAGAGGCCCTGGGAAGGCTTCCTCCAGACTGGCCGGAGCAGCTGGAAGATACGGTTAGGGGACACGTGTATGGGGAGACAGTGCTACCTGTGTCAGGAGCCCTGAACGCCCCTCCTCGGTGGTTACGGGGTCTGTGTCCAAGAGGGGAAGCCGAGGCAGGGACCAGCTATGTGGCCTCTCATCTGAAAAGTCTTAAGAGCACTGACTCTGGAGCCAAGTTACCTGGGTTCAAACCCCAGCTCTATTCTTTTCTTTTTTTTTTTAAGATTTTATTCATGTAAGAGAGGGAGAGACACTACAAGCAGGGGGGACGGCAGGCAGAGGGAAAGGGAGAAGCAGGCTCCCCGCTGAGTAGGGAGCCTGATGCAGGACTCGATCCCAGGACCCAGGGATCATGACCTGAGCGGAAGGCAGATACTTAACCGACTGAGCCACCCGGGCGCCTCCGCCTCTTCTCCGCAGCTCTACTCTGCCATTGACCTTAAGCAAAGTACTCAATGCTCTCCACACCTGGTCTCCTGTCTGTGCAGCGGGAATAAATGAGTCCACACCTGCAAAGCCGAAGTGTGTGAATGTCCGGCACAGTCAGCTTAAACCTTTGGCGGACGCCGGAGTCTCTGGTCCTTCGTTCCCCTCTGCCCGCCCCACCCCTGTGCTCACAGGGCACTCGGCACTCGCTCCCTGGGATTCTTGGCCATCTTTTCCTCAATTAGCACTTTCGCTTTTCTCCTTCATGTGCATGCAGAAGGTTTGGGAAATTGAGGGGGACCCTGCCTGAAAACTAACTAGCCCACGTAAGGGTCACCTTTGGACGTCGTGTGCCTGCAGAGCAGGGATCATGTGTCTGTCCCGCCAAGTCCCTGGTCCCCAGGAGAGCGTCTTAGGCCAGGGCTCATCTGCTCACATTGAAGTCAGTTAGTCCCTGACTCCTCCATTCATGAGCTGTGTGATCTGAGGCAGGTTCCTTCACCTCTCTGTGTCTCAGTCTTACCTGTAAAGTGGGGTGACACTGGTACTTGTGGGGTTGAGGGTGACAAGGAGCCTATGACATAATGTGGGTGAAGTCTTGGCCCAGTGTCTATAGTAACTTCCATTGTCCTGGCTGTTAAAATTGGAACAGGGCTGAGCACGCTGGGTGGGTGGTGGTGGAGGAATGAAATTGATCCTGGGGAGAGAAGGGGGTTGAGGGGACCAGGGCTGCTGTCACACACCTTGTCCCTCGGCTAGGTACGAGCGTCTGGAGGAGCAGCTCAATGACCTGACCGAGCTTCACCAGAATGAGATGACCAACCTGAAGCAGGAACTGGCCAGCATGGAGGAGAAGGTGGCCTACCAGTCCTACGAGAGGGCTCGGGACATCCAGGTGCGACCCGAGACTGATCCTGGGGCGGAGGGCCCCACCAAGCTGGGGGTGATGGGCGCCTGGGCATGTGGAGGGAGAGGGCAGCATGGGGTGGAGCGGAGATGAGCGCGCTGCGGACGGTCGCCTTCTCGGAGGGGCAGGTCGGGTCCAGCCCGGGGGGCCTGCCCGCCCTGAGCTCCCTCGTGTGCACCCCTGCAGGAGGCCGTGGAGTCCTGCCTGACCCGGGTCACCAAGCTGGAGCTGCAGCAGCAGCAGCAGCAGGTGGTACAGCTGGAGGGCGTGGAGAACGCCAACGCTCGGGCTCTGCTGGGCAAGTTCATCAATGTGATCCTGGCGCTCATGGCCGTGCTCCTGGTGTTCGTGTCCACCATCGCCAACTTCATCACGCCCCTCATGAAGACACGCCTGCGCATCACCAGCACCGCCCTCCTGGTCCTCATCCTCTTCCTCCTCTGGAAGCACTGGGACTCCGTCACCTACCTCCTGGAGCACGTGCTGCTGCCCAGCTGAGCGGCCAGCCCACCCCCGCCCCGTGCTCTCTCCCTGGCCCCGAGACGGCTCTGCTTCTCCAGGAGGGACCCTGGGATGCCTGAGCCCCTTGAACTTCACATGTCTGGTTCGGCCTCTCGCCCAAACTGTCCATTCCAGCAGCTCCTGCCCCCTTCTCTGTTCTCGCTTCTGTCTGATGCCTTCTCCCTGTTGGCCTGGAGGGAGCTTCGAGCACAGCCCCGATGGAGGCAGTGGGGACATCTGTGGCCAAATGGAGCAGAGGGGTCACCAGGATGGCCTGCTGGGGTGATTTAGTCACACGAGGACTTCCCCCAGCTGACTCAGGATGCGGCAGGTCAGGAAGGCCTAGAAGAGTGGGAGCAAGAGAGGGCCAGGCCCCAACCTGGAGGTTCGACAGACAGTTCCCTCCTGCAGGAATGGTCAGGGGAAAGGTCAGAGGGCAAGGGGGTGGGGGGCTCTGCTGGTCTCAGAATGCCAAGCAGAGAGGGTAGGGCCCCCCAGCCTCTGAGCACCTGCTGGGCCAGAAAGTAGGCACAGTCTACCCCTCCTTCCAGAGCTGGTTTGAGGCTCACTTCTGGGCCAGGCCTTTCCCAGGATATGAAGGATGCAGGCTCTGGAGGTCAGGCGGGCTGTGGCTTTGGACTTGTGCTTCCCCTGTGATTCTTTCTGCCTGTCACTGGATCTGCTCTTTTCAGGGAAATAGGCCCCAGAGGCCCCGAGCCTCAGCCTAAGTAAGCCCTTAGGCCTCTGGGAGCACGTTGGGTTCTATTTATTCATTTATTTATTTGTTCCTTCGTTACCTTGCCCCCACTGAGCTCCGGGGAGAGGGCCTGCCCCGTCCTTCCCCGGAAGCCAGGCCTTGTTCTCGGCTGTCCAGCACTTCCATACCATTTCGCCTCTGGATGATCCTGGCTGGGGGAAGGGGGGCCGAGCCACCCAGCCCCACTCTCCCAAAGTAGCCCCTCGGCCAGGACGGGAGGAGAGTGGCCTTTTATACATCTATTTATTTTGTATGTGTGTATTCGTGTGCAGGAGGTTGTTTGTTGCTTTATTTTTTTAAGGCTCTGGAGTGTTGTGTATGGTTTCTCTTCACCTCCCAGCCTTCCCACGGGCACTTCCAAGAAGAGAGGGCATTTCTCGCAAAGCGAAGGAGAAATCCCCTGGAGCAGTGGACAGTAGTGCCCGTCAGCTGTGGTGGACCTTCCTGAAAAATAAATATCCTCTAAATTTTCAAAGCATCCTGTCTAGTGTTGGTTGATGGGGCCATCTCCGTGGAAACCACCGGTGTCTCCCCACACCCAGGCATTCTGGGTAACAGACCGGGCCTCCCCCGTTGGCCTGAGGCCGCCTTCTTCCAGGATCCACCACCAAAACAGCCAGAAACCACCACCAAACAAACGATCATGCTTTGGGGGGCCAAGGCGGTGGTCTCAGAGATAAGGGAGTGAGGTGATGCCAGCCCGTCCGGCTGCCCAGAGCCCTTTCCAGGGGAAGGGGGTTGGGAGAAACATGCCAGCGGCTTGAAGAAGACCAGCAGCCCCAGGCCCTGACAGCCGTAGGCCGGCCCTATGCGTGGCCACGAGAGGGCAGCAGAGTCCTTACTCACGCTCTTCTCGGGGTTCAGTCCCGAAGAGGGGCATCTGCTGGAGTTATCACGACCTTATTCAACTGCCCAGCCAGAGCACAGATCACCCGCTCACCAGGAGCCACAGGGAGGCTTTGGGCAGGGAGGCCGGGCCCCCAGTCTCTGCCCTGCGGCTGCAGGTCCTGACCCTGGTAGTTCAGGGCGCTCACAAGGCACGGATTCCCAGAAGGAACCCTGTAGGACCTTGTGGGGGGGGGCAGGGGGCGAGGAGGAAGCCGGGTACAGGAGGGGTATGGGGAAGGCACCCACCCCAGAGTCCTGGCCATAATTAGCACACCTGTGGCCAATTTCCCATCCCTTCTCTGGCCTCAGTTCCCACATCTGTACCAGGGAATGGTTGTGCTAAGTGCTGATTTCAAAGGGCTCTGATGTTCTGGGGTTCTGTGGGCCTGAGACGTCACAAGTTGCAGCTCTATCTGTAGCCTTGGGCTTGAGGGGGCCCTAGAAGTCTTAGGGCCCTAGGAGACCCAGCTCTCTACCCGGGTCCGAGAGGGAGTGGCATGCTGGCGGCCCCACACGGGCAGAATTGGTTCATCCTTACCGTCTGTAACCATGTAGAGTCTCAGCAGGTGACCTCATGGGGCCTCCCAACACTTCAGCGCTCCTGGGCCCTGCACCCCCCCTTCTCTTCCAATCACACACACACACCTCCCTTGGGGGCCGGATTCCTGGGCCCCAGGTAGGGGGTGGCTGCTCCAGGCTGCAGACATTTCCCACATTCCTCCCCAAGGTCAGGTGCCTTCCCCACATTGGCTCTCAAATGTCCCTGCCAGCCCCAGTCCGCCCTGAGAGGGAGGAGGGATGGAGGGAGGACAAAGGTCATACTCAGCTGACAACTGAAGCTGCAAAGTGACAAGTCCAAGAAAAGGGGACAGATCAGCCCCAGCCACAGAGTCATCCACAGAAAGGAGGGAACCACCCAGGCCCCATTTTGACAGGGAGGCATCTAGAAAAGCCGTGCTGTGCCCTGACTGGGGAGCTGAGTTCTGTTCCTCCGATGGTCACCGACACTTCCTTGTTTGTGTCTGAGCCCCTCCTTCCCTCCGTAAAAAGGGGGTGCCTTGTCCCCACTCCACATCCGCCTCCTTTCCCCACCACGCAGTTTCCCGGGGCAGCCTGTTCTGCAGGGGACCATCCTCCTTCAGACTGCAGGACCAACAGGGCCAGGCCCCTTCCCGGAGGATCTGTCCTGTGAGGCCTAGCCCCACACATGGGGGTTCAGGCAGCTTGGCCAGACCATGCGCAGCCCCTGGTGGGGACAGTCGCGGACATATTTTTGCCTGGTGTTGGTGCGCTCGCCCTCCAGCAGTGCTGGGCCGGTGAGCGGCTGGCCAGGAGCAGCACTGGGGACTGTGCTGGCCTTCCTGGCGGCTGGGGAGGGAAGATCCAGGGGCAGCAGCGGCCCTGGCAGGCACCAAGCCCTCTGACAGCACAGCAGAGGCTGGTGACTCAACCCTGCTGCTCCAGGTTCCTCCGGTTTTCTTGGGGTGATTCTAGGGTGGGGAGGGAGGGGGCAGAAGGAGAGACCGGGGGCCACAGGGTGGGGAAGACAGAGCGAGGGCATATGGAAGGATCCTAATCGCAGGCTTCTTTCCCCTATCGGAGCAGAGGACATGAAGTGAGGTTCAGATCCCAATATTCTAGCCTGGGTTTTGGAGCCCGCCAGCCTGGGCTCAAGTCCCAGCACGGCCGGCCACTCACCCTAGACGAAGCTCCAACTGCTCTCAGGGGCATCTCCTCGGCCATGGATAGGAGGGCGGGCTCGCGGGTCTGGGGTACGAGAGGGAAAACCCATGCGAGGCTTCAGCACAGCGCCTAGAATGTGGCCAGAGACTAACTCAAGGTGGTTGTAATGACTCTTCGTTCCTGACCCGAGGGGATGTTCAAGTGTGAAAGAACTGCCCAGAAGTGTAAGACAGACCCCGCAGAAAATGTCAAGGCTGAGGGTGACGTGGGGCGTCGGCCTCTGATCCCTCACAGCTCCCCTTTCCCAGGAGCTGAGAACCTTCTTACAGCAGAGGTCTTCCACCTAAGTCTTTTTTTTTTTTTTTTAAGATTTTATTTATTTATTTGACAGACACAGATCACAAGCAGGCAGAGAGGCAGGCAGAGAGAGAGGAGGCAGCAGACTCCCTGCTGAGCAGAGAGCCCGATGCGGGGCTCGATCCCAGGACCCTGGGATCACGACCCCAGCCGAAGGCAGAGGCTTAACCCACTGAGCCACCCAGGCGCCTCCTGCCTAAGTCTTATGGACAAAGCTGGCCCAGTCCCCAGGGGTCAGGCCCCAGCTTGAGGGAGGGGACCTGATGAGGCCTGCTCTGCCCAGGCCAGCTGTCACCGTCACCCTGGTCCTATGAGCATATGAGTATGCGGGGTCCTCCTTCCTCCAGCCCGGGGGCCTGGTGTGGGCTCCGGAATCAGCATCCAGAGGCCCAGGTTTGAGTGGAAACTCAACCACTCCCTGTCTGTGAGGTCATGGGCCTCAGTTTCCTCACCGGAAATGTGATGCTATTTGTGTTACCCAATTGGCAGGACTTTCCTGAGGCTCAGAGGAGACATTCCATGTAGGTGCCTGCTCCAGGGCACCCCCAGATCTGTCCTAGGGGAGCTACTTGTAAGGCTGCTGCTGGACCCTCTGGGGCCCCCAGAGAGGGCTCTGATCTCCTTGTGGGCAGCGCCAGGCAGGGCTTGAAAAAGTGGCTGGCAAGGGACCCCTCTGCCTGACGTGTTGTAGCCAACCTCCCAGTGCAAATGAAAGGAGGAAACTGCCACCACCCAGGGCGCTGGCACGGCCTTTGGGGAGGGAGGGGAGGCCAGGACTTGCCCCAGCGCATCCAGACCTGCAGGCAGAACCCGAGTCAGCCAGAAGGGCCGTCTAGGTTGGTGAGGGCAACACTGCCTCCCACACCCAGCTTCTCCCGGGAGCTGCTCCTCCCCGCGAGCCCCTCTCCCTCCCCTGCAGCCCATCCCTGGCCTTCGACTCCCCTCTCCCAAGGCCAACTGTCCAGATGAGATATCCTGGCCCCTGCGGGGCTGCCCCAGCCCCCTCCACTGTGCCCCACCCTCCAGGCAGCCGCCCATCAGGTTGAGTCTGCTTCCAAATGCACCCAGAAGACATTACCCACACTCCTAGTGCCTGGGCTCCGCTGCCCGTGCATCTCCCCGCTAAAGGCCGTCTGTGTCCTTGACTGTCCCTGCAGCAACTCCAGCTCATGGGCGATGAGCCTGAAGTAAATGCTCCGGAAAGATCTGGGTGTCTCTGGCTGGTCTGGGGGCTCTGGTCTCTGGTCTCCTACAGGAAGGCTGAGCTGGCTTGTTCCCACCCTCTTGGGTGCCCAGCTCTGAGTAAGAAAATACTCACTTTACTGGAGTTGGGTCCTCTTGCCTGTGTTCTAGTTGAGGTCAGCCCCAAGCACTGGGAGTTGGGGTGGAGGGGAGGAGAGGGTTTCCCACGAAACTGGGCACTGAATGAACTCCTGCGAAAGACGAGTCACCAACACAGACCAGTTATGTGTCTCTGACCGGACCTCCTTCCTCATCTTCTCAGCCAGGCGGGGCCAGGTCAGGCCTTGGTTAGGAAGACCTGAGAGATGCTATTTGGTTGCTTAGAAGAAAGGGGCTGAAAGGGGGTCCCCTTCCTTCCTCTCCTTCCTCTTCCTCCTCTGCTCATCCCGGAACTCTCATCAGAGTTTAGTGGCCGAGGGTCCCGGTGTGTGGCCTCCTTACCACCCAGCCTTAGGTTCAGTGAAATTTCAGAAACACGATTTAGAGCAGTAAGTAAAGTAAGACACGGTCCCTGGCCTTGAGGAGCTCATAGCCTAGTGGACACACGCGCGTATGCACACACACGTGCACACACAGGCACACGCGCGCGTGCGCGCACACACACACCTCTCTGAAACATGGCAGAGAGATAAATGCTGGAGCCGGGACTGGGGTGGGAGGTCCCGGGAGAGAGGGCGTCAGGAGAGTTTTAGAGGTTTCTCGGGGTGGGAAAGAGGTGAGCAGGCTGAATGTCCCACAGCAGGTGTTTTGGGGCAGGTGCCGGGCCTGCAGGCCGGGTAGCAGGCATCATTCTGTGGCAGGAAGGGATATGTGGCTCAGGCCTCAGCACTGCCCAGACAACACCCCAGAGTGGGGGGCTGGGGAAGGGCTTTCTGAGTCCGCTGCACCGGGAAGGGGCAGGAATGAGGACAGCTGTCAGAGAGGAAAGGAAACACCCACCCAGAACTTCTGGGGCTTGGGGCTAACACTCAGCCATGCTGTGTGATGCCAAGCAGGTCATGGAACCTCTCTGGGGCGTCAGGGTCCCCAAGGCTACATGGAAGAAGAACTTAGGAAGGAGAGGTTGATATCGCCAGTGAGTCTCTGGGAAGATCCCAAAAGGGGTCCCTGCACGAACCTAACTCAAGGACAAGCCCCCTGTAGAGTGGAGGGGAGTCTCGGCTTGGCTGAGGTCTGTGAGCAGCACCCGTGCTGACAGGGAAGTCAGAGGGAACAAGGAGAGGCCCAGGACCCAGTTCTTTTTTTTTCCTTTTTCTTTTTTTAAAAGTTGGTTCCACAACCAATGTGGGGCTTGAACTCACGACCATGAGATCAAGAGAGGCATGCTATACCCACTCAGCCAGCCAGGCACCCTTGAGGCCCATGTTCTAACCACCACAGGGGTCCTCACTGCTGGATGCTCAGGCTGGGGGTTGCAGTGGGGGGGGGCAGGTATCTCAGGGGAGTGAGAGGAGCCAGGTGGGCTCCTTGGGGACATCCTGGCCTCCCTCTCTCCCTCCCCCACGGGTGGGGCTACAGATGCCAGCGTTGGCCTCTCTGCTTGGCAGCTCTAAGATTGAAAAGGAGGTAGTGGCTTCCACACACAGCCATGGTCTCTTCAGGTATGATTTGACGGTGGGGGAAAGCCCCAGCCCAGCCCAGCCCAAAGTCATGGCCAACTGGATCCCTTTTTCTGTCTGGGAACTTTTCAGCTAAAAAATGTTGTGTGCGCTGGTTCATTTGATCTTCACCTCAACCCTGGAGGGTGGCAAACCCTACAGAGGAGCAAACTGAGTCTCAGCGAGATGAGGGAACTTCCTAATGGGCACAGCTGGTGAATGGCAGACCGGGGACAGAGCTGGGCTTGCGGACGGCACCATCGCTCCGAACTGAGGTCTGATACCCGTGGGTGGGCTAAGTGTTGTGGCAGGTGACCTGAGGAGGGCTAAAACCAACGTGCAGTCACCTCTTAGTATGAATGAGTTTATCCCATTAAACACTTTCTTTACTCTGCCAGAGAAAGATATAAGATTGGGGGGCGGTGAGTGGGGGGTGGAGCTGAGGAGAAAAAAACACAAAAAACTTTCAAAGAGTTGGGAATGGAAGACAAAACTTACACAAACTCCATTGACTTCCTGTTTTTCCGAGCTGGGTCCTCGAAGCCCCAGAGTGTGATGCTAGGTCCCAGAAGAGAAAGGCCTGGGGTGGCGGGGGGCAAGATGGTCCCAAGGAGCCATTCGTGTCTGTGTTCACCAAACCCGTAAGAGTATTTGCTTTGTGTAACAGAAGGAAGATCCTGGGGTGAGCTGCCCCCAGACTTTTCTTCTTTGAGTATCTCGAAATCTACCCCTAAAGAAAGATGAAAACAGACGACAGTACAGCTTGGTAACTGCTAATATGGGGTCATGGTGTAAGGAAGAGCCGGTAGCCGCCAGAGGGGAGCTGGGCTGGCCAAGTTCTCTTCGCTCGATGACACATCCTTTGTCAGATGTTTTTCACCCAACCCAGAGCCTCATAAACCTTCCAGCTGGCAAGTCCGCTTTGTGGCGTTACTTAAGTCCCTCTTGCCAACAGCGCCCAGTACGGCTGGCCGTGCCTGTGATCCCACCCTGTGACCTCAGCAGCTAGCTGCAGGGCCGTGCATGGAGCCTTGATGGAACCTCTGGCCAATACTCGCATTATACAGATGAGGAAACTGAGGCCCAGAAATGGGAGTTGACTGCCCAAGGTCACCACAGTCAGGGGGTGTTGAGCCTAGGCTCCCGCCTGCAGGAGACGTCCCTACCATGACACACACACGGGGGAGGGGTGGGGCTTGAGGGGAAGGCACCCCCATGCTCCGTGCACGGTCCAGGATGGAAGGTCAGGTGGTGTGGGGGAAGCAGAGGGGGCCCTGGCCCCATCCTGAATGCAGGATGCTCTGAAGCCAGGGAGAAGGGACAGGGGAGGGGAGAAAGCTCTTGTCAGCAGGGCTCAGATGGTGGCCATGCGGGAAGCTGACTTCTAAGACTCAGCATCATCCTTCAGTCTTATTGGACCCTCACAGGCCAGGGTTATTTAAAATTAAATTTAAATGAGAGGCACCTGGGTGGTCTGCCTTCAACTCAGGTCATGATCCCCAGGTGCTGGGATCAAGCCCTGCATCAGGCTCTCTGTTCGGTGGGGAGTCTGCGTCTCCCTCTGCCCTTCACCTTGCTTGTGTTCCCTCTCTCACTGTGTCTCTCTATCAAATAAATAAATAAAATCTTTTAAAAAATAAACAAAAAACTTAAATTTAAATGAATCAATAGTAAGCAAAATTAGAAATTCATTTCCTTGGCTATACCAGCCGCGTTTCAAGTGCTCAGTAGCCATGTGTGACCCGCTCCTGCTGTGTTGGACAGCACAGGCAGAGAACATTGCCATCATGGCAGAAGTTTGTACTGGGACAGTGCAACTCTAGACATGTTACAGATGTAATCTCATTTAAAAATATTCTTCTGAGTTTCATTAATACATGTTTGTTGTAGAAAATTTAACAAGGAGGGGTGCCTGGGTGGCTCAGTCAGTTACGCATCTGACCTCAGCTCGGGTCATGATCTCGGTGTCCTGGGATCGAGTCCCGCTTTGGGCTCCCTGCTCAGTGGGGAGTCTGCTTGTCTCTCTCCCCCTTCCCCTGGCCCTCCTCCCACTTGTGCACATGCTCTCTCTCTCTCTCAAATAAATAAATAAAATCTTTTAAAAAAAGATTTTTTTAAAAAGAAAGAAACTCAAACCACAAGTGGTCCCCCCATTAGCATTTGACCTATGGTCTCCCAGTCTTGTTTTTCCTTTAAATCAAAATTCAAATCACGCACATTGAAAAATTGCAAACAGTATAGGGGTATAGAGAATAAAATTATCCCTCAAGAACCCCAATCCAGGGGCGCCTGGGTGGCTCAGTGGGTTGAAGCCTCTGCCTCCGGCTCAGGACATGATCCCAGCATCGGGCTCTCTGCTCGGCGGGAGGCCTGCTTCTCTTCCTCTCTCTCTGCCTGCCTCTCTGCCTACTTGTGATCTCTGTCTGTCAAATAAATAAATAAAATTAAAAAAAAAAAAAAGGTAAATCCAGGATTTGCCTTTAGATCTTTAAAAAAAAAAAAAAAAAAAAGAACCCCACTCCAGAGGAAAGCACCATCAGCAGCTTGGCACATCGTCCTCTCCGCCCCACCATCTCATGGACTCCAAGGGGCCGCCTTCACCACACCACCCCAGCTCGCTGTCTCTTGCTGTCATCAGCTTCAGGACTCCCAGTCCTTCCCCTTCCATGAACCCAAAGCTGCAGGCACAGCCGAGGAGTCTCAGCGGGGGGGAGGGGGGTCTCTGCCCTCAGAGCAGCCCCCTCAGCTGCCTCTGCTTTGGACCCTCTCGGCACCTTCTGCCGGAGAGGCCCCTTCTTCCCCTTCGCCCCTCCTCGGCTCCCTGCTCCTCCGGTTCTGTCCTTCTAGCTCCCGGCCCTGCGTCATTTCTCCCAGCCATGACTGGAGACAGCAGAGTATAGCAGAGGGGTCAAGGGCACTGCCCTGGGATCAGTTAAGGGTCTGCTGCCTGCCAGGATCCCAGGACCCTGCCCGGCGTGGCTAGGCTCCCTCCGTCTGTGTTCTCACTGCTCTCACCTGCGGCGGGACGTGACCATGACCGTGCCTCCCTCAGTGTTGCTCTGAGAGCTGAGTGAGAGGATAGGTGTAAAACACTGCGTCGTGAGATGGATAGTGTCGTCATCTACAGCAGATAGAACGGAGGCTCAGTGAGGTCGAGGCCCCTCTCAAGCTCCTGGTAGCAGGAGGGGCCAGGAACCTGGTTCTTGACCCCTGTCTGGCTGGCTCCACAGCCCCTGCCGCTGTCTCTGCAGGGCATCCCCGGTCTCAACCTGCCCCTAAGCTCCAGGGCACATGCATCCGGGTCCACAGACAAGCCGCGAGGCAAGGGAGGCAACAGCAGGACTACAAGGTGGGCCTAAACCTCTGACTTTTCCCGAGCTGGAGGCCTGCCGGGGCCTCGGAGGGCCACCGTCCCCTGGGAGGACTCATCTGTATAATGGTCCTCCTTCCGGCAACTTCCCACAGCCATGTGTCTCCACCTCTGTAGACCTCAGTTTCCCCTACAGATAACAACCTTGTCTGTCACCTGCACTTCTGTGACCTCCGACTCCAGGAGACATCAGGGACCCAGACTTGGGCTTGATGGGGGTTGGAGGCCAGCTCTGCCCCTCAGACCAGACCAGGCACCGGACAGGGGCAGGGGTGGCCGCCGTGGACGCCAACCCCACATTACCTTTGCTCTCCCCAGGCTCCCCTGGGCCCCGAGGTAGGGTGGGGTGCTCGACAAGCCTGCTGGGTGAGAGCAGGTTTGGAAGGAGTTTAGGAAGGGTGTGGCTGGCAGGCTCAGGCTCAGGTGTGATCACTAGAGAGGGGGGCACACCTTCCAGACAGGGCAGGGTGGCCTCTCCTACAGGCCCGCTGCATGACCCCCACAAGCCCTCAGAAAGGGGTGAGCAGAGCTGGACACCTTCCTCCATCCACGTCCACCCGATGCCAGCTCACCAGCCCTGCCTTCCCGGGTGGTGGGTGAGGAGGGCCAGGGATCCAAGCTCCGATGGCCCCCAGAGCCGGAAGGATGGGAGTGGGGAACCTGTCCTCACAGGCCCAGCTGGCCAGCGGCTCTGTCTTCCCCAGCCACCCTCCCCCAGAGGGAGCAGGAGCAGACAATGGCCACCGGTGACTCACCCATGAGCCATCTTCCCAACCCCACCCCCTGGGCCCATCCCATGACAGCCCAAGCTGTCCTCCATGGGGGCTGGAGACCGGCCTTCCTTGGTTGCCAGCGTCCTCTCTCCCTGCCCAGCCTGCTGCCCGCTCTGCACAGCACCCTGCTTCAGGGTCCCTGGAGGGAGGGCTTTGATCCCAGCAGACCCAGGTGGTCAGAACAGACTCCTCTGGGAAAGCCACCAGAGGCTGCAGGGGCCTGCTCTCTCTGGTCTGGCTACCCTGCCCCACCCCCCTCCCCAGGGCCTTACCCACTGTCCCCTAAGTCCCTGCGTGGTCCTTGTTCTTTCTCCACCTTCTCCCAGGACAGAGCTTAGAATCTGCCTGCAATTTATTTCCTTCCAGGAGGCCAAACTGTTGAAGGAGTGAGAAGTCCCAGTTAATCTACCTAACGCAGGCCAGAGCTCACTATTAGAAAGTATTTCCTTTTGCTGAATGACAATCATCCTCCCTGTAGAATCCACTGGACAGCACTTCAGGAATGTGATGTCCATTCCCAATCCCCATTTATTCTCAGATTCTTTGCTTGGAACCCAGTGCCCTCAGTTCTCAGTTCTTCTCCTCAGATTGGTTTTAAAACATTTTAACAGTTTGGCCCTTGTCCCCTGGAAACATTTCCATTGATCTGAGTTCTTCTTGGAACATGGTGTCTAGAAGGAGGCATGGCACTGCGGCCAGAGCCCAGTCACACAGAGCGGGAGGGGAACATCACCCCCCAGCTGGCACAAGGAGACTGTCGGGAGCCCGTCATCTGGCCGGCTGTGCTGAACTTGGGAGCCCTGCTCGGCGTTTTTGGAACCACGTGGCTGCTTAGCCATGTTCAGGTTGGATGGCTACGCGTCGGTCACCCTGGCCCATGTGACTGCTGTCCCCACGGGCTTGCAGGACTCTCTGTCTG
The DNA here is from genome assembly GCF_963455335.1 of Martes martes. Lineage (NCBI taxonomy): Eukaryota > Metazoa > Chordata > Mammalia > Carnivora > Mustelidae > Martes > Martes martes. The sequence goes on along the minus strand of NC_137903.1, from coordinate 25,272,788 downwards.
CCTGGTTGTGAGGGGCTCTCCTGGCAGATGGGGCCCATGGCGGGAGCCCAAGCCTCAGGCCGTGGCTCTTCATAGGTTTTTAATTAATTTATTTAAAATATTTTATTTATTTATTTGACAGAGAGCTACACAGCAAGAGAGGGGGAACACGAGCAGGGGGAGTGGGAAGGGGAGAAGCAGGCTTCCCACCGAGCAGGGGGCCAGATATGGGGCTCGATCCCAGGACCCTGGGATCATGACCTGAGCCGAAGGCAGCCGCTTAATGACTGAGCCACCCAGGCACCCCTCTTCATAGGTTTTTACTCATGGACTCCCTTGAGGGCCTGATGGGAAACTCTGTATTCTCTTCCCAGAAAAATGTACCTCCTCAAAAATTCTGCAAATTGGTACCAGCACTTCCTATGTGCCATCACCGGACTCCAGATCAGGAATCTCCATCCAGAAGCTGATGTCTGAAAACTGAACCCTGAGACAGTCTCCCCGTCCACACCATGGAGCCCAGGCACATTCCAAGAGCTGTGTTTGACAGCTCACCAAGGATGCTCCTGTGCATCGCCTCCGACAAATCCCGGAGTAAGGCCTTATGTCTGAACACACAGGAGGTCAAGGCCCATAGAGGTCCAGCGACTTGCTCAAGGTCACGGAACCCATCTGGACAGAGTCCTGCTAGACTCTTCTACCAACATGGGGCCTCCTGCCTCCCAGTGAGGGGGGCACACAGAGGAGGAACAGCTGCTGCTGGCTGTGGGGAGACTGGTCCTGCACACGCCCAGTGAGCAGGTGAGCTGTAGGTTTTAGAGGTCTCCTTCCTGGCAAAGACAGAGAAGGGCCACGCAGCCAGGCTGTGACTTGTAGGAGGGGAGGGACAGGGCAGAAACCAGGCCTGGAAACTGAACCCCAGGAACCCAAGGGACAGAGAGAGAGGCCCTGGACCCCTCCCCTCCCTCCAGGTGCGTGCAGATCCTTCCCTTGGCAGGAGCACCCCCCACCCTCCCCGCCACACCGGTGAGAATGAAATGTGGTCGGGGAGGAGGCAGGGTTCAGGATAGAGTACAGCCGAGTGGATGAGGTTTACACACAGACACCACACTTGACCATTTGAGGTCAGGATTGAATTGCCAAGACATTCTTGCTTCTCCAAACCCCCTTACTTGACCCAAAAAACTCCTCAGCTGGCAGGGCCCAGCTCACTCCCTTCGGGAAGCTTTCCCCTTGTGCCCCTTGGCAGAGGCCCTTGCTCCCTCCACCCAGTCCCGTGTTCAGAACCCACTCAGGCACTGCCCGGTCATTCTCTGACCCCTCTAAGGGCTGTGCTCCCAGCGGGCTGGAGTTCCGGACCCCATATCTCCCCTTGGCCCCCCAGCAGGAGCGGCTCAGTCCATGTCGGTTCCAGAAGCTCTAGATTCCAGGAAGGAGGAACTGTTCTGTGACTTTAAGCTGGGTTCCAGGCCTCCAAGGTCAAAGGAGGCCAGCCCCACCCCCCACCCCGCTTCCTCCCTCATTGGAAAACCAATAATGGTGTTTACAAACCCTCTGAAAAAGCATCTAACTGTTTTTCCCCGGGCTGTGATAGGTGAAGGAGAAGGCTCCAGAGAGAAAAACTGTCCTTTGGCTGTTCTTTCCCAAACCAGGTTCTTTTCTCTGGGCTGCAGGTGGCGAAGTGGAGCCTAGGAGGGGTCTGGAGCTCGCCCTGTTTCTCTGCAGGTTTGCAGCCTGGGCCAGCACTGGGGGGCTGCCGAGGCAGGGGCTCAGCTTCGCTTGGCCCTTCCATTATGAACTCTTGTCATGGTGAATTCATGGGATCAGATGGGTTTCATGTTTCTGTCTCCTCCCCCGGACTCGCAGGCTCTCCAGAAGGCAGGAACCGCATTTCTGTCCATCCGGGATCCTCAGGGCTGGGGACCATGTCAAGGACGCAGTAGAGAAAATTTAAAAGCTTGGTCGACTCCCTGCCAGTCGTATTTCTGAGGCACAACTGTCTCTTCATGGAAAGGGCTTCTTAGAGCTCCCTGAGGCTGGTGGGAAGAGGGATGCATCACTGGTGTCTCTTCCCTCCATTCTCCTAGCTGGAGGGGAGGGCCCTTCTCTGGGTTGCTCCTGAAGCCAGTTCTTGGTCTCTGTTTATTTCTAGACCCAAACTTCTTAGGTTTTCTGGCCGCCTGGCCCAAAACCCCAACCCCCCAGCTGTACCTCTGCACCGCCCCACCCAGAGTCTCCCTGGGTCTCCCGACAACCCTTAACTCAACCTCAGCCATGACTATTTTTAGCAGAGCTCACCAGCAGAGGAGAGGTGAACGACCTCATTGCCTCATGTTTTTGACATCCTCCCCTGCCCCCACCCACTCGTCACCCCCCCACTGCCACTTCCCTCTTTAAATAACAGCAACCTAAGAGGTGTTTCGCTTTCTACAGCTTTGGCTCTTCAGCCACGAGCACCTAGGTTTCTGGGAGGGTGGGTGAGTGGTGGGGCCCCGCTCACGGAAGATCCTTTGTCCCCCCCAGGCTGGGACCCTTAGTCCCACACACCCACACATGGAGAAGCCAGCAGCACATTCGCTTTCTGAAAAGCTGTCCAGGATAGGGATTCGTAAATAAAAACACAGAACGCGCATTTAAATTTGAATTTTGGGAGTGCCTGGGTGGCTCAGTTGGTTGAGCTTCAGACTCTTGATCTCAGCTCAGGTCTTGATCTCAGGGCTGTGAGTTCAAGCTGCGTGCTGGGCTCCATGCTGCGTGTGGAGCCTACATTAAAAAAATAAAAGAAATAAATTTGAAATTCAGATAGACAACAAATAATTTTTTAGCTCAGCATATTCCAGGCAATATTATAGGGCGCCTGCATGACTCAGCTGGTTAAGCATCTGCCTTTAGCTCAGATATGTGATCCTGGGGTCCTGGGATCGAGCATTGAGCTCCCTGCTCAGCGGGAAGCCTGCTTCTCCCTCTCCCACTCCCCCTGCTTATGTTCCCTCCCTCCTGTGTCTCTCTCTGTCAAATAATAAATAAAATCTAAAAAAAAAAATTTAAATATTTGTTAATTTTTTTTTATTTTTATTTTTTAAAGATTTTATTTATTTATTTGACAGACAGAGATCACAAGTAGGCAGAGAGGCAGGCAGAGAGAGAGGGGGAAGCAGGCTCCCCGCTGAGCAGAGAGCCCGACACAGGGCTCCATCCCAGGACCCTGGGACCACGACCTGAGCCGAAGGCAGAGGCTTTAACCCACTGAGCCACCCAGGCACCCCTGTTAATTTATTTTCAAATATCAGTTAAAAAGTAGTAGTAATAACTCATTACATGTTTGCATGAACAAAACATTTCTACAAAAATAAACTCTATCTTCCAAAACAAACAAGCAAATATAGTGAGAGGAGAAGCATTGTTGTACATTGTTGCAAATGTTTTAAATGTCTGGCTTCATGAAAGAAAGCTAGATTCTTTTCTTGAAAATTAAAAAAAGTTAAATTATGGTAGAAAACACATAGCAAGAAATTCACCATCTTAATCATTTTTTAAAAGATTTTATTTATTTATTTGACAGAGAGAGAGATTGCAAGTAGGCAGAGAGGCAGGGGGAAAGGAAGCAGGCTTCTCACTGAGCAAGGAGCCCGAAGAGGGGCTTGATCCCAGGACACCGAGACATGACCTGAGCTGAAGGCAGAGGCTTAACCCACTGAGCCACCCAGGCACCCCACATCTTAATCATTTTTAAGTGTACACAGTGTTAAGTACAATCACATTCTCGAACAGAATTGGATGCTTACATCTCTTTCAGCATTCCATCTGTTGTAACAACACATATCAGGAAGCCCCTGGAAAATTCCACAGTACACTTATTAGAGAATCAGAGGGAAAAGGCCAGTGATATAGTCATATTGTTAATAAAACCGTTTTAACCTCATGTATCCTTGTATCTTCTGGAAGGATTTGGGGGATACCACTAGGGGTCCCCCAGACCACTATTTGGGAACTGGGGTTCTAAACAACACCAGAGACTTCAGTGATAATCAGGACCAGCTCTTTTGCCTGAAATTAATTTGGGGTGGGCATGTGCTGACACTGAACGCATCATTTAACGTGATTCTGTGCTGGTTCTTCTTTCTGAGCTAAGTTGTGGGGGCGGAAGGAAGCTAAGGCTGGATCTCACCCAGTGCCCCAACAGGGGTGGAAAAGTGGGTTTAATGAGATGCTGATCCAAGGGGCCTGGGCATAGGACGCACGTGGACCAAGTTGACTCAGCTGACAGAGATGCTCATCTAAGGCCACGGGACATACGTGGACCAAGCTGACTCAGCTGAGAGAGAGTTGCAACGATGCCTCATCTTGAGGCTCTGAGAGGCATCTAAAGAAGGTAAACCAGGGGTGGCTCAGTTGGTTGGTTGAGTGTCCAACTCTTGATTTCAGCTCAGGTCACGATCTTGGGGTTGTGAGATTGTGAGATCGAGCCCCGTGTCGGGCTTCCTGCTTGGCGGTGAGTCTGCTCCAGATTCTCTCCTCCCCTCTCCCTGGGCCTCTCCCCCTGCCCCCTAGCTCTCTAAAATAAATAAATAGCTCTTTAAAGTAAGTAAGTAAATAAATAAATAATAAAGAAGCTAAACCCCTCCGGGCAGGGAGAAAAGAATGGAGGAGGCTGCTGGCAGCTCTGGTTCCTTGGGAACAGGGCTGGTGAGCCTGCCCCCTGCTGCCCCACCCTGCCCCCCAACCAGGGCTGGCAGGGGAGGGAGGGAGGGAGGTAACCAGCTCTCTCTCTCCCCTGTCCCTCCCTGGTGTATGTCTACTCCTTGTGACCCTCCCTGTTTCCTGTGAGGGCTAGGTGGGGTGGGAGTGAGTCTGACACCGGCTGTGGCTTTCCTGCATTGTGGCTGGGTGGCCCCAAGGGAGAGCCTGCCCTGGGACTTGGGCACCTGGAGCCCCCCCCCCGCCCCCACCTCCCGGTCAGCAGGGCTTATCCTTTTACTGACAAATCTAGTGACCAAAGAGTGAGGACCCCAAACAGTAAGCAGTCCATCCCTCGTCCACACGAGCGGCCCTGTCACAGCCAAGTCCAGTGGGACCTGAGCACCTTACACATTTTCTGTGCCAGACACACACCCTTGGCACGCCCACTGGTGCTGCTCACGATCCTCCCGTAGGTGTTCGTTTATAGCTTCAACTTTATTATATAGGAATTCCTGGAGGGAGGGGACGGTCCCTTGACTGCGTCTGTATTTTCCCCTGGCACCTAGAACAATAGTTAAGTTCTCAATGCGTGTTGATGGGTTTATGAGGGGATGGGTTTTCACTGACTTAACTATCCGATTTCCCTTTATAAGGGGCTGGGGCCCGCGAAGCAGGTGGAGACCCTTCCATTAAACATTTATTGAGCACCTACTCTCACTCCTTCGCTTTTCTTGGATGAGGTATTGGTTACGGGGTGTGTGGACGAGCAGTCTCGTTGAACCCCTGCAGCAATATGGCTGATGGGGCCTGAACTAAGAAAGGGACTCTCTGAACTGCTGCCACGTGCTCTGGCTCTAGAAAGGACGCTCTAAGCCAGTGAGATGGTCTCCGTGGCACCAATGATGTGTGTGGGCTTCTCTCCAGAGTCGCGCCGGACACGGCGAGCCCGGCAGTCGTTGAAGACCGTTCCCCTAGCATTCCCGGCCCACCTGCCATGCTCTCTGAGTTAGCTTCCTGCAGAACTGTGGCTTCCCCTTACATGAAACGACCCACAGACGGTGAACGTACTCACCAGCAAACCCAAGCATCTGGTTGGTTTGCCAGCAGTTGCATTTTTCATGATAATCAGGGAACTGGCGTTCTGATGTACCTGGAGCTCCAGGAGTCTGGCCCGGAGCCTGTTGTAAGCAAGGTTTCTACAGCAGAACTGGCGCAGACCCCCAATGGTGAAAAGAACTCGAAAGAAATGTGGCCACCAGGTGAGGTTCCAAGGTGGGGGACGACCACAGCTCTCCTCAGACACCACCTGGCCCCTCCCGTGGCTTTTTTGTTCCCAGGGGATTGGGCACTGGCAGGGTGGGAGGCAGAGCCTGGAGTGTCCCTTAACAGAGGCAACATTCATGCCCGCGGCAGGCCTGCTTCGAGGATGAAGCTGTTCGGGACACAACAGTGATCACGGGGGAGTGTGGCCAGTCCTGCGACAGTGACTGGGTCCAGAGCCCTCCCTGGCTGGGTTCTCAACTCCGAAGGCAGAGCTGGGCACTTCCACCCGGAAATGGGGCTTTGGCCTCATGGGCTGGGAAAATCCTGGCCGGCAGTGTCTGTTTATCAGGGAAGCTGAGTCAGACCAGAACGCAGTTCCCTGAGAAGCTCTGCTGTTTCTAGAATTCCATTGGTCAAAGGCAGCCTCCCCACCGCCGGCCTTCCTTGTCTCTGGGGAATTCCTCTGGGGGAGGACGATAACAGAGCGGGGAGGATAACGGGAGGGGAGAGACTGGCCCTTTCCTGAAGAAGGAAAGCTGAAATCAGAGCTTTTGCCCATTTATGGACTTGAAGCCCCCTCCCCCACCCCAGGATGACTCATTTCCCCCAGCCTGACCTAAATGCCCCCGGAGAGGGGAAATGGTGACATCAAGAAGGTGAGATTAGCTCCGGGAGAGGATTGGAGCCTGGAGAGACAAGGGAAGCGATGACTGAAAAGGATGGGGCCTTCCAGTGAGGGGAGAATTTTTGAGCCAGAAGGAGGCAGAATGACAGAGAAAGGTCTGAGCTCCAGAGAAGCTACAGGCCCAGCCCTGTGCGATTCCTGTCAAGGCAGTAGCTAGAGGGCTGCCCACGGAGGGCCAGGGAATCTGCATTTTAACGCCCCTGGCAAGGGGCCCCAGTGACACCAAAGGCTGAGAGCTTACTGCAGGTGAGGACAGAAGCTACCACTTACTCACCTGGAGTAAATTCTCAGCCTTTGGTGTGATTGGAGCCCCATGCCTGGCATGTTAAAATGCAGATTCCCTGGCCCTCCGTGGGCAGGGCTCAAGCCCCAAACCTCCCCAACCTCCCCACCGCCCCGACCCGCCAACCTCCCCCTATCTGAAGCAGGAAGTTCAGAAACACAGGAAGGCACAAGGCGACTTCCATCCCCTTTGCCAATGTCAGAGGCAGAGCCCTGGCCCAAGGACGACATTCCCATCGTTTTTATGAAACCCACGAAAGCCTTTGGAGATGGGCAGGGCCAAAGTGTCAGCCCCGGAGGGTCTTGAGAAGTGTCTAGTACAACCTTCTCGTCATACAGATGGGGAAACCGGGTCTCAGGAACGTTAGACTGTCTGGAGGACCATTTCCTTCCAACCTTCTCCCTCATCCATAAGAGAAAGCCCTTGGTCCTCTTCAGGAGGAGAAAGCCAACCAGGCAAAACTGCTCCCTCCGAGGTGTTCAGGCTCTCCAGCAACTGATGGGCTATGGAAACACCTGCCCTCTGATTCTGTAAAATCCTAGGGTCTTCCTGAATTGGGGACACCACAGATCGCCTAGTCTGTACCCAGAGCAGAAAGTTCTTCAAGCAACAACTGGGAAATCTCTATCGCACACCCGACTCACGACTTTTTCCCAAATTCCAGACTCTTCATACCTCTTATCTGCATTGAGGTCTAAGTGCTCCCTGGCTTCCCCCACAGCCCTCCACTTGTAACCTTCTTTGTCTCAGCTGATGGAAGTCCTCCTTTCAGTCCTGTTGACCCTCACCCCCCACCCCCAGCTGTTCTCCACACGCAGCTAGAGGAACTTTAAAGAAAAAGGTCCAATCAAGCCACTCCCTGCCTTTGTTCCGAACTCTCACTGGCTCCCCATTCCACTCAGAATAAAAGCCAGAGTCTGAATAATGGCTCGGTGTGATCTCCGCCCTCACTCCCCCTGACCTCTCTTACCTATCCCTGCCACTCTCTCCTTCACTCATTATGCTCCAGCCTCGCTGGTAGTTCTAGAATTTTCCTGACCTGCTCCCACTTCAAGGTCTTTGTCCTGGCTGTTCTCCTCCCTGGAAACACTGTTCCTCCAAATATTCCCAGCGTTAGCTCCCTCCCCTCCTTCAGGTCTTTGGACAAATGCCACCTCTGCAGTGAGGCTTTCTCTCATCATTTAGAATTTAGGTTTCGAATGTGATTCCCTCTTCCCTTCACCCCTGTACTCCAACCTTATTCTTCTAATACTTAGGACTTGCGCACATACTGTATAATTTACTTATTTATTGTACCTTTGCTTTGTCTGTCTACCTCCACTAGAACGGCAGCCCCAGGAGAGTAGAGATTTCTGTCAGTTTTGTGCACAGACCTGTCCCCCAGAGCCCGGAGCAGTGGACGCTGTGGGCACTCTGAGGGCAAATACTTCCCGAAGGAACGAAGCCACACAGTCTGCGGCCGATTGCCTTATCTAGCTGAATCCCGCGCCTCAGAAGCTGCTACCCGTTGATCTCCATCCTGCTTTGTGGGCCACGAGCCTACAAGTGTATTCACATTTTCAGAGGATCACCCCTGTCATCTATGAGGTGGTTTCCCATAAAGCCCAAAAATGCCCTCTTCAGCCTAAACATGTCCAGGCTCTTCAGCTAATCTTTTGTCCTGAGTCCACCCTGGTTGCCATTTTCCCATCATGCGAGCCCCCCCACCCCGTCCCCTCCCCAGGAGGGCTCAGGGCAGCCCCCACTGGATGAGCCAAAGGAGAAACCAAGGGCTAGTCCTGACAGTGGGGACAGGCTACTGTGCCCTGGGGGTTTCCTTCCGTCCACACAGAGGAGTCTCGGTACTCCCCAGGCGGGGGATTTCTACTCAGGGACAGTCTGATGGACTTGCCCCAGGGAAGGGCCAAGAATGGGACAGGATTCTGACTGAAACATTTCTTGTCTTGGTTTCAGAAGGCCCTTCCTGTCTCCCGGTCGCCACCCCCCTCCCATCGCTCCCTCACCCGCCCCAACCCCCCACTCTGTTGTCTGGGTTATTCACATTCCGGAAGCGCTGATGTGGCACTAAATATTCCTAGGGCTCCAGCCTTCTGCCCTGGGGGCCCAGCATCATCTTTCTGAGCCTGCTTTCTGGAATGTTTTTGGTATGAAGCTCCCCGGCAGGTGAGAGGAGAAGGGCCCTGCTACGGGGAATCAGCAGCTAGGAGTCTGGGTCTCTTTGGAGCCGGGTTACCAGTCTTTTCACCTAGATTCTTCCCCAGTGGGCTTCCCCATGCCCCCCCCTCTCCTGCCTACCGCTCCCACCCCTGACTTCGAAGACACTAAGCAAACAGACCCCAAGGAGGACAAAGACCTCAGGACCAAACACTTCTGTTCCCCTTCCTTCCCAGAAATTCCACGCACCCCACCCCCTTCCCAGAAAGGCTGATAGGACAGGGCTGCGGGGGTGTAGCCTTTCCCTCCCCCACATTGCCAGTTTCCCCCCACTGTGGCCTGCCCCTTCTGGCCCACCCTGTCCCCCCAACTTCAGCTTCTCCCCCCTACCTCCCACCCACCCTCTTTTTTTCTCAGCTCCCTTTTGGGGCTTGTGGAGACCAGGGGAAGGCATTTCAGGCTGATGGTTGCCAGATTCCTTGTGCCTGGAAAAAAGCCTGGTGCATGATAGATGCTCAATAAGTATGTATAAGTATTTGTAGTTCGGTTCCCCGCTGACCCCTGCTAGCTTTGACATCTGGATTTGGGTTCTGGTTTCTCCACTTGCTAGCCAGGAAAGTTACTCAATGTTTTTGAGTCTCAAGTTCTTCTTCTGTAACATGAGAATGATAAAAAATTACACCGAATTAATGACACTCCCAAGAGCATTAAATACCACCTATGAAGTGCTTGATGCCCAAGTCCTGCAGAAGGGCCACCTGGGGGGGCTCAGTCTGTTAAGTGTCTGCCTTCGGCTCAGGTCATGATCTCAGGGTCCTGGCATTGGGCTCCCTGCTCCTCGGAGAGTCGGCTTCTCCCTCTCTCCCTTCCCCTGGCTTGTGCTCTCCCTTCATCTCTTGCTCAAATAAATAAAATCTCAAAAATACAAAATAAAATTAAAAGTACCGAAGAAATGGTTGCCCCATTATTATCTCTAAAGATGAAATGCTTTTCAGTTATCCAAACTCCCTTTCAACATTACCTGAATTGACCACAATTTCTCTTTTGAATTTTATGTACTTTTATGCATGCCAGCTTGCCGGCCAGGCTGCAACCTCCTAGAAGACAAGACTTTTTTTTTTTTTAATAATTTTTAAAAAGATTATTTATTTATTTATTTGACACACAGAGAGAGAGAGAGCACAGGTAGGCAGAGTGGCAGGCGGAAGGAGAGGGAGAAGCAGACTCTCCGCTGAGCCGGGAGCCCAACGTGGGACTTGGTCCCAGGACCCTGGGATCGTGACCTGAGCCAAAGGCAGTGGTTTAACCGACTGAGCCACCCAGGCATCCCTTTTAAAATAATTTTATAATTTTTACTTACTTATTTGACAGAGAGAGAGACAGCGAGAGAAGGAACATGAGCAGGGGGAGTGAGAGAGAGAGAAAGAAAAGCAGGCTTCCTGCTGAGTAGGGAGCCTGATGGCTCCATCCCAGGACCCTGAGATCATGATCTGAGCCAAAAGCAGACGCTTAACTGACTGAGCCACCCAGCCACCCCCAGAGGCTAAGATCTTAAGTGCGGTACCGGGGACACAGCCATTGGCTTAGTCTTCCATGGAGCTTGGCGCCCAAACAGGGCTTGACTCCAGAGCTGAAGGAGTAAGTGAGCCCGGCCAGCTTCACAGCAGAGCTCGATGCTTCTTGAGGGTAAAGACTCCCTGTTTTTCCAGACCTCCAAGATACCTGACGGCAGCACCCCAGGGGTAGCCTGGGTGACTTCTAGTTTGCTCTCGAATCTTGACCCTGTTGCTGGCCTGGCTTCCTCCCTTCTTCCCCACACCCCGCCACCGTGCCTGCCCCCCAGCTGCAGGGAGGAGCAGCAAAGGCCCAGATGCTGCTCCCTGGCAGGCACAGCGGGCTGGCGGGAGGACAGGTGTGCCATGGGGCTGACTCGGACTGGGGACGTTCCAGGGGCCAGTGAACGCCCGCCCGCTGCGGGGAGGGCAAGGGGGAGGGAGCCCGCTTGAAGCCGGAGCCAGCCGGCTGCCGGCCTGCCCTTTGTCCTTATCCTCCCTTTCATCCTGGCCCTCGGAGCCTGGGAGTTTCTCAATGGAGCTGGCGTTTGGGGAATGCTCCGCAGGGGGCTGAGAGGGCCGGCCCACGAGGGGGGGTGCATTCCAAGCATTCTTTACTTCCTGGAGGAGGTGAGCGGCTGGAGGGGTAGCAGCTGCCCAGCGCTGGAGGAAAGGGGATTTCTTTGGTGGGAGAGAATAAAGGTGGAGCGGGTGTCTTCAAGCTGCGGGGAACAGAGACGGCTGGGGAAGGGTGGGAGAGGGAGGGGAGGGGTGGGAGATGAGGGAGGGTGGGATGGGGCTGCAGAATGCACACCCCGCTCTTCCTTTAGTGCTGTGGGCAGGAAGGGCAAACCGGGCGCGTCCGTCCAGGGCTCCCCTACCTGTGCGCTTAACGGGCCAGAACTGCAGAGTGCCGTCTCACGGGAGCCTCTGGGAGCTAAGAGCTGGGCTTTTGTGGGGGTTGTGTTCTGGGTTTTTGTTTGTTTGTTTGTTTTTAATGAAGCAGGTGCTCCAGTTCCCACCTGTGGCAGCCCAGGGGGAGTGTGGGTTAAGAGGAGGCCCAAAGTCTTGCACACAACCTGCCCAAACAGAACAGAGGCTATTTTCCAATCATCGTCCTGGTTTTTAATGGAGTGGTTCCTTCTGGCCACAGAGGAAGGAAGAGGGAGCATCAGGTAGACAGAGTCAGGGTGTGGAGCCAGGGAGCAGGGGACGCCCCCCCACCCACCGTGCAGTGGGACCCGTGGCTTGATACCCAACCCCCTTCCATGATTAGTAGGGAATCGTCGTGAAAGGTCTCCCTGTTCACAAAATGTAGACGTCACAGTGGATTTTCCCAGAACATAGTATTCACATTATTGAAAACAGCTAGATTCCATTTTTTCAAAGACAGAGAGCTGAACACATAAAAATAAATAAGGGCATTCCAGGGTCCGGAAAGCCCAGAGCCATTCTCAGTAGCAGGAGCAGCTTGGAGGCCAGAGAAGTTAGAGTCCTCGAGGTCCCAGGTGGGGTCCCGGGGAGTCCGGGCCCCGTGAGATGAAGTCCGATAGCAGCAGCCTGAGCTTTCTCAAGTCTTTCAGATTCCTAGCAGCGACTCCGGGAGGCGTGGGCCGGGTTCGGAGGATGGGAAAGGGGAGAGAACCTTTGAGGAGACGGAGGTTGTGGCCTCTTACTGCGGAGATAAATAAGGAAGGGAACCCCCCTAGGAGACCATTCCCAGGAAACCCCGGGGCACATGAGGGTTGCCACTTTCCAGTTTCAGGGGCAGGTGGGGATGGGACCTGTAGGGGAAGAGTTTCCACCCCCCGCCCTTGGCCAGCAGTCATCATGCACAAAACTTAAGGCAGTGAAGGAGAGGGGCTGAGAGTACTCTTTCCTGCCATCCGTGTCCCTACCGTGTGACAGGAAGGGGGCCACCTGGACTGGTCCCAGGCCTTCCCCTCCTCTCTCTCTACCAGCTTCCCCTCTACTGTCTTCTCTGTTCCACAGGGCTGAGGACCTGGACCCTCGATGTGCCCACTTCCCATCCAGCCCTCTCTAGGGTTCCACCGCAAACCACCTCAGCCTTGCTGGCCAGAAGGCTAGTCTTGGGAGGCCGAGTTTGCTGCAGTCCCCTCTCAGGGTGCACCCGGCTACATTTCAGAACCTGCCCAGGGCGGGGCATTGCCCCCCCCACCCCCCCCTCAGCTGAGCTTTGAGCAGACCCCCAGGGCCTGGCGGTAGGCCTCAGTCACCTCCAGGCAGTCGGTCAGGGAAAAGCAGCTATCCCCCAGGGGGTCCTGCCACCAGCGCCTCAGGCCCAGGCTGCCAGGGCCCTCTGGGGGGGGCTCCTCAAGCCCCATGAGGTTGTCCACAGACACGCAGCCCCGCAGCAGGGGCTTGGGGAGCCGTTCAGGCAAGTCCAGCTGGTCGAATGACTCAGAGGACAGGATGCTGTCCTCACTCATAGCGCCTGAGGGGCGGTTGGCCTGGGCCAGAGGGCGAGGGGAGGATGCCAGTTCATCCAAGGAGCCGAAGGTGCTGGGGGTTGGGAGCTCCAGGGTGGCACAGGAGAACTTGCCGTTGTGTTTGAGGATGCCTTTGCGATGGAGGGGCAGCCCTGAGGTTTGGGGGCGCTTCTGCTCCTCGGAGTCCCCACTCACGAACACGTCCCCTGCATCCAGGAGCTCCCCAGACTCACTGGGCTCAGGGGAGGAGTAGTAGCCAGATTCCCGCTGCCGAGACTTCTTGAGGATGCCCTTCCTGGGGAGCAGGGGGGGAGCCTGGCCCGGGTCTGCAGGGCCTGGGCTGGGCTCGGGCTCTTCCCTCGCCCCTTCCAGCGAGGGCAGTGGCTTCTTCTTGAGAATGCCCTTGGGCAGCTTGAGGTTGCCCCTGGCAGGGCGAAGGGCGGGGTCGTCCGCTGGGTCCCCCTGGAGAGACTGGGCCACGTCGTTCTCCTTGCGGGACTTCTTCAGGGAGTGCTGGCGCTCTAGGCCGGGGGCGACGCTCCCGCCTCCAGGTGCGATGCTCCCACCTCCAGGTGCTACGCTCCCGCCCCCAGGCACGTGCTGCTTGAATAAGCTGCAGACCTTGGCCCCATTCTCCAGGAGCGGCCGGGAGGAGCGCCGGAGCCAGTCAGCCATGGAGGCCCGGCCGGAGTCACCGCTGCCGTGCCCTCCCTCGCGCACAGCCTCCTGCTCCCCCACACGGGTGGCATAGCCCCAGTTGACCCACCAGTGACTGGCCACATCCTCCAGGGTGGCCCGGCGGGTGGGGTTCACCATTAATAGCCACCGGATCAGGCCACAGGCATCTGGAAGACAGGAGACGGGGGCCTCAGACTGGCGGCCACGAGAATGGGCCCCCTGCAGCCCCTCTCAGAGGTTCACCCCGATCTGTGCTGAAACTGCACACCCCCGGGTCAGATGTGTCCGGTCCCACCTGGGTTCCACACACCCCACAGCCCGGCCAGCTCCGCATAGCCTCCAGCCCCCTGGGACTGACGGCCCTTTTCCTCTTCCATCCCTCGGCCCCTCAGGACCAGGGCCCCTTCTTCAGCCTTGCTCTATGCACCGGAGAGCAGGGGTGCCCCTTCTCTCTCCGAGTCACAGACCCTGGAGGCAGAGAGCGGACAGCAGGTAGGGGGTAGGCCTCTTCCCTTCCCTGCCCCTGGCTGGCGCCCGCCTCAGGAATAAGGGAAGGACCCTAGGGGCCTGGAGGATGACACCCGGGCCTCTCACTCACCAGAAGGTTTAGATGGCTCCCGGTAGGACCCATTGCTGATCTGTCTCACCAGTGTCTTATGGTCCTGCCCATCAAAGGGCATGGTGCCGTGCACCAGGATGTACAGAAGGACACCCAAGGACCAGCTGTCCACCTAGGGAGGGAGAGAGAGAGAGAAGGAGGGTCAGCAAGGATGCCTGGATGTCACAGGCTGGAGGGGATCCAGCAACCCCAGAGAAGAAAGGGGTACACTCTGGAGATCTCAGGGTGCCGGGGCATCCAAGGACCACCTCCCTCTAGGACCCAGGAGTAAGGATGGTTGTAGAGGGACTAAAGTTCAGGAAGAAAGGTGTTGTCCATCACCTGCCCATAGGAGGGGCGGCCACAAACGAGAGCAGTGATGAGGTCATCCCTTCCAGGCAGGATGGGGTGGTGGAGAGAAAGCCCACCTCTCCAGGGAACCCGGACAGATGCCAGGAAAGAGAACAGCAACTAGGAAGGCGAGGAGGCACAAAACCAGATGGGGGTGGGGGTGGGGGTCAGCAGGCTTAAGTTCTTGGCCCAGTTTCTGCTGCTCCTGCTAGGACCTGGCTAGTCCCTACTTTTGTGTGTGAAGGGTGGGGGTGGAGTTCTGTGCTCCGAAGAGGGGAAGAACTGGAAAGCCAGCCCACCTCTCTCAGAAAATCTAGAGGCACCGGTCAGTGGTGGAGGCAGGCTGTGGGCGGAGAGCAGACACTCACCTCGGGGCCCGTGTAGGGCTTCCCGTTGACGATCTCAGGCGAGGCGTACAGGGGGCTCCCGCAGAACGTCTGCAGTAACTTGCCGTGGTGGTAGAGGTTGGACAGCCCGAAGTCTGCGATCTGCGAGAGCAGGTCAAGCACAGGCAGGGGTCATGCCAAGGCCTGGAATGTTCTGCAGCTCTCAGCCCGCCCCTCTCCAGATCCCAGGGGAACCCAGGCCCTCGCAGAAGGTTGAATCAGTGAGGAATGCCTAGGCGTGTGGAGGCTCCAGGGTCCTCCCTATTCCCCGGGCTCCTTTGCTCATGCTGGACCTCTACTCCAGGGATGCCCTCTTCTGCCTAGAAACATCCTCCTGAACTGGCAAGCCCACCCCTCCTAAGACCTCCTTTTCCTGCAAAGCCCCACAGTTTCCAGTGGTCATCAGTCTGCCTCCTCACATTACTGTGTCGGCACCTTCCCTGGGCTCACCTCGTTCTGCCCCCACCCTTCCTGCAGCTCTCAGCACAGGCGGGACCCACGGATGGGACTCAACAGACACTAGCGACTGGAGGAGGGGTCGACCAGATGTAGGGAGAGTATCGCCTTCTCATGCCAACACCACGGCCCTCAGAAGCCAGCCAGCCCCATTAAGGATTTACCGGGCAAGGGTTGGCTGGCCCGTCCCGGCAAAGGGCTCATCTCTGCCCGTAGCTGGGCAGGAATGCAGTGGAAGGGACCTGGGGTCACCTGGTATAGCTAAGATGCAATGGTGACGTCAGAACAAAGATCGGGGTTGTGGTTAGAGCCCAGAAGGAGGACACTTCTTTCAGGATTCCCTGAGCCGTCTGACACTGAGGGCTTGAGGGGTCCCAAGCCTATCTTCTCCCCAGGGAGACCCTTTCCCTCAACTATCCTCAGACAGAAGCAGAGGCCAATGGCCTGCTGCTCCCCACCTCTTCACCCCCAGCAGAGCGCCATGTGTGCCCAGGGTGGGGAGGGGCTGTTTGTGAGACTCTGGCTCCTCGTTTATGGCTTTATTGGCTTCTTATCAAGCAGTTACCATTTGAAGCCCATAAAGAGGCAGATGATTGGTTGAGACGGGAAAGGTCGTGCCTGTCTGGTTCTGTGAGTTTCCTGGCTCTGGCTCCCCTCCCCCTGTGCTTAGCATCAAAGAAAGCCCCACCTGCTCCGGGAACTGGCTGGGTAAGGGGAATAAACTCAGTGTCAGGGGACTGTAGGGCATGGGTTCAAGGGCCACTGAAAGGGAGGGACTGTGTGTTGGGTTCAGGAAGAGGCTGAGGAGTGTCCTACTGCAGAGTCAAAGCCCGGCCAGGCACCTGCAGGGGCCAGCCCCGGTTATGTCCCCCTTCCAGCCCTGAGCTCTGAGCCGATGCCACCAGTACCTCTCAGACCTCAGCTTAACTACGTAGGCGTGGGAATTCGGCAGCTGCAGGAGGCAGAACGCCGGTGCTGGGGTGCTTGGTCTACGGAGGAAAGTGCCAAAGGGCTACCAGATGGTAGCAGATTATGTGTGTGTGTGTGTGTGTGTTTGCATGCACAGGCAGGTGGGGAGAACTCAGGCCCTGGCTCTCTCTCCCTGCTAGGCCCCAGCTTGCATGCAAAAGTTGACCCTAGATCTAGGCTCCTATCAGTCGGTTACGTCAAGAGTACCGACTGGGGAATCAGCAGACCTTGGTTCTAGCCCAGATGCAACCACTCCCTTGCCATGGGACCTTGGGTAAGTCACCCCTTATCTTGAAGTCTTAGGTTTTCATCCACAGAACAAGGTACTGGAAAGGATGATGGCCGAGTTCCCTACTGGTACCACCATCTAAACCTGAGCTTCTAGAATCCCTGCGAGCTTAGAGATAGACACTTGGTGAGGAAACAGGGCAGAAAGGCTGGGGTGGGGTAGGGAGCTGCGGGAAACAAAGAAGAGGGCCTCACCTTAATATTTCCATTGGCATCTAAGAGGATGTTCTCCAGCTTGAGATCCCGGTGGACAACCCCATTCTGAAAGATGGAGAGAGGAAAGGGGGTCAGAGGGAGGTCTCCAAGAGGGACAGGAGGACATGAAGGCCTAGTCTGGAAAGTGAGGTCAACACAAAGGGGGCCCAGTTGGGGCAGCATGGGTAGGCTGGGAATGCCCATCTCGTGGGAACACAGTACCACGGATCACAGAGCCTTCCACCCCTAGGAGCCACAGCCAGAGAAGCCAACATCCCCAGGGCCCAAAGTCCAGATGAGTTTTGTCTCTGTTTGTCTTCCTGTGGGATTCTGGACAGTCCCAGAGCCCCAGGGACCCCCTCGGAACAGGGCTGGCAGTGGGGAGCTCACCAGGTGGCAGTAGTGCACGGCAGAGACGATCTGTCGGAAGAAATGGCGGGCGTCCTGCTCGCTGAGCCGTGGCCGCTCGCTGATGTAGTCATACAGGTCGCCCCGGCTGGCGTACTCCATGACGATCACAATCTTGCTGCTGTTCTCAAACACTGTGGCAGAGCAAGGTGGGAATGTCAGGCCATTCCAGAGTGCAGTGCTCCCAGTGGGGGTCACACACTCCTCCCCCCCACCGCCCCGCCCCAAGGCCGACAGGATCTTTCTGCAGGGCTATCTGCCCGAGGTGTGGGGCAGGGGCAAGTAAGGGCAGGAACAGGGCTGCTGAAGCTCCCATCATCTTCCGGGAGCCACGAGGTGAGGCCAAGGGAACTGGCTTATCCTCCCTCTCTTTGGAAGTTCAGGCTTTTGAGGATTCTTTCCATCTATCTATCTATTTGAGAGAGAGAGAGCGCGCACAAGGGGAGGAGCAGAGGAGTGAGAGGGACAAGGAGACTCCGTGCTGAGCGTGGAGCTGGACACGGGACTCGATCCCACGCCCCTGAGATCATGACCTGAACCCAAATCAGGAGTGCGATGCTTAACCGACTAAGCCACCCAGGTGCCCCAGGCTTTTGAGGATCCTTAAGACCAGCCTGCAAATTCCCAGGAAGGCAGGGACATCAACGGATGAGAATGACAAGTCAAGTCCTCTGGTTCAGAATCTGCTACTTTGTGCCTGGGGACGGTGGGCGAACCTTGTCCAGATACACCAGTAGGAATTCAGGTTTGGGGTTTGAATCCTGGTCCCCTCACTCACTAGCCGGGTGACCCTGGCAAGTTATTTAACCAGTGTGCCTCCATTTGCTCATCTGAAAAGATATAATGGTAAGCTCACAGGGCTGGGGGAGACATCGACAGAAGTCAGCGAGAACTCCGGGGCTGGCTGAGCAAGCCAGGCTTGGGGTCCGACATAGCAGCAGGCACTCGACAAATAGTGCCTAGTGCTTGATTTATAATCAGCACCCTTGTGCGTGAACTTGGAAAACAACACCCATCATAACATTTGCCTCCAGGATCCGAGGAGAGAGAAAGGTACATGAATGTGGTTTGTAAACTATATGGTACCAAGGAAGGCTGATCTAGAGATCTGGTACCCTCAGCCCCTTTGACTTCCTGGCAATGAGCCCATCCCCGCTCACGTGCCTCTCAGCCTTGTCCTGGCTCCAGCTGCCTAGAAACGTGGGGAAGGACTGGTTCGTCAAACTGGCTGGGTGTGCGTCCGAGCATGTGTGTCCGTGACATTGCCATAGGAGTCTGTCTTGCTGAGCCAGCCCCAGAGCTGCTGCTGTCTAGCCTGGGAGAAGGAGCTGAGAGAGGCAGCTTCTTCCCGAGGAATCCCGGGTGCCAGGCGACTGGACACAGGGCCAGGAGGACTGAGCTCTTCCCCTCTCCCACATGGGCAAGCTGTTCCCAACCCACAGTGGCCCCGTCTCCTGGGGGGTACCCAAGTGAGACCCTACTCCTGTGGTCCTCCAGATGTCTGTAGGGATGCATGCCACCTTTGTGCCATGAAGAGCCAGCCAGGGTACATTCTGGAGAGCTGCTCGTTTCCTAAAACCGGAGCCTCCCCCCAGTCCATATCTCCTGAACACTGGGGCAGGCTGGGGATGGTTGGGGAGGGAGCACTGCCTGTCCCACAGTAACTGGGACACCCCTACCTACAATCATGGAATCTGAGGGGCGGGAGAATCCACATCCTAAGCATCAAGACTCAGGTCCCAGATGTAGCTTGGAGGGATGGGTGTGGGGGAGAAGTCACTCTCTCTGCCCAATCACCAAGCTCAACCTGGCTTAACCGACACTCTGTCATCTACCCACTCTTCCCTGGGGGAAATACAAAGAGCTACAATTAGCCTTCTCAGCCACTTGCCAGGCTCTGTGTGGAGCTCTGGCCATGGGGCCATGTCAGTGGCTCTGCCCTTAGTCTTCCTATGGACAGAATCCAAGAAAGACTTTTCCCTTACTTCCCACCAGGAATATTCAGACAGAGGGCAAAGCCACAGGCCTCCTCCCCTCCCTCCTGGGGCTACCGCTACCCCTGGTTTCCCATCTCACTGATATTATGTAAAGGCTGGAAGCAGACGAGTGTGGGTAGGAGTAGGCTCCCCCTCTTTCCCTCGTCACCCTCTCTTGCTCACTTTGTTGTCTGGGTCACAGGGAACAGAGCCGGTGGGGTGGGAAGCCGACACTGATGTCAGAGCAAGAGGAACCTAAGAAAGATGAGGAAAGGTGGGAGCCAGCCCCATGGCAGGAATGATTCAGAGTCCCGGGCAGACTGTAGGAGGCCTGGCTGTCGGGACCTGAGACAGGTACAGGTCTGTGTGCACGCTCGCTAGCCTCCCCCAGGATGCTGGGGCTCTCACTGGGTTGGGGAGGTAGTGTTCCATTATGGAAACCCTAACAATGACAACAAGAAAGCCTACAGTCCGTTGAGTTCCTCCCATGAGCTGAATCCTGAGTGACATTTAATTTCATCTTTGCAGCTCCCCTGTGACGTAGGTGGGACGGGCCCGTTTGACAAATGAGGAACAGAGGCCTGCCCAGAGCCTAATTAAATTAGTTGTCCAAAGTCCTACAGCTGGGCTTCAAATCCACCTTTTGTCCAACTCTAAAGCCTGTGTCTTTTTCACTTCTTTGTGTTCTCTGTCCTGACTGCTCCTACACATGCACGCACGCACGCACGCATCCACACACTCTGCCTCGATGCCCTGCCCCTGTACCTTCATGGATGGCGATGATGTGGGGGTGGTTGAGTGACGACATGATCTCAATCTCTCGCCGAATGTGCATGAGGTCTTGCTCGTCTTTGATTTTGTCTTTCCGGATGGACTTGATGGCCACCTGGGAACAGAGAGTGTGGGAGCCTGAGGAGAAGGCTCTGGCAGGTAAAGGCATCCCCAAGGATACTCCGGGAGCTCTGCCCCTGGCCGCCTGCGGGTGCTACATGCACCCAGAGCAGCCACTCCGTCCCACGCCCGGATAGGTGACAGAGAGGCTGCTGAGCACCCGGGTTAGGTTAAGTCCACACAGCAGGAAGGAGTATGGGCCGGTGACCTTATTCAGAATCCACAGACGAACAAGGAAGGTACATCCTGCATCTGTAAGGCCAATGCTTTAGGACTTAGAAAGCAAACCTACCATATGACACCGTGAAGACAAGGGTCGGCCTGGTTTTGCTCAGGACTGGATCCCTGATGCCACACAGGGGCCCTGAGCAAGCATCTGTCACCTCGTTACTAAGGCATTGGCCCTCCTAACCACCTGGGGAGGGAGGCCCTGAAAGTGGTCCTCACTGACAGGTGGGAAAAGGAGAGGTTAAGTGACCTGCTCAAGGTCGTGCAGTGACGAACCGGCAAAAACAGGAATGAACTTTGAAAACATTATGCTGAGTGAAAGAAGCCGGACACACAAGTACAGATGGACAATTCTTGTTTTTTTTCCTAAAGATTTTATTTATTTATTTGAGAGAGAGCGCGCAAGAGAGAGGGAAAGGGAGCACAACCAGGGGGAGGGGCAGAGGGAGAAGCAGACTCCCCGAGGGGCAGGAAGCCCCTGGGATCATGAGCTGAGCAGAAGGCAGAAGCTTAACCCACTGAGCCACCCAGGGGTCCGTCTGATTCTCCATCTAGGAGGTAACCAGAATAGACAAATGCATGGGCAGAAAGTAGAACAGCGACTCCCAGGGTGGGGGGTGGTGGAGGTGGAGGGGGTGGGGAGCTATTGTTTCATGGGTACAGAGCTCCTGTGTGGGGTGATGAAAAGATCTTGCAAATGGGGGGTGTGGATGTTTGCATGACATTGTGAATGTACCCAATAGGTCACTGAATTGTACCTTTAAAATGGGGAAAATGGTAAACTATACGTTATATATATTTTTAACCACAAAAAAAATATGAAAAAAACCCATACCAGTCCCTTCAGTTTAGGTAAGGAATGTTCCTCTCCTAGCAACAAACAAACAACCAGACAGTGAGAGTCCCCTGGGCTTTGCTGTCTCCTCTGCAAAGGTGAAAATACCATATAAGGATGGTGGGGGGAAGGGCTGGTAAGTGCGGTGGGTTCAGGAAGGGTGGGGTGAGGCGACAGGAAATGAAAGCAGTGCCAAGATGCCAGGCCAGTAAGCAGAACTCTTAGAGTCTGAGGAACCTCTGCTTTCTCTGCCCTGTCCCACTGAGCGGCCAGGGGGACAGAAAGAGGAGAGTGACCAGGGCCCTTCCCTAGCCTGGGGGGTAGGCAGGGGACCTGGGGGTCCTCCTCCTGTGGGCTCTGCCGCTGTTCCCGGGAGCAAGTCCCACCCCCTCTCAGAGCCTCGGTTGTCTTTTCTGCACAACCAAACCAAGCCCTGTGAAGTGCTTTCTGGCTCTGAGGCGGGGGACCAGCCCTACGCGTGTGGGGTTTGGGGGTGCCCTGAGGAGATGGGTGGGGGCCAGGTGGGGTGCCCCAGGGCCGGGCAGATCCTGACGAGTCCCGTCCAAGGACACGAACGGTAAATTCCTCTTCAGGGGAGGCGGACGTGTTATGACCAAATCTGAAGGCCCAGACTGAGGGAAACTGGCTCCTCATTCCACGTCCCAGGAGGGTTGGCCTCCCCTCAAGGTTCAAAAGGAGACCACAGCTCCAGGGGAGGGGCCTCTAATCCACCCTTTCACAGGGCTCTGGAGGCAGACAATGGCTTCCGGCTCGCGGGACTGGGCAGTGCTCCCCATCGGACAAGAATGCGGAAAAGCCTTAATCCCATAAGGGGAGCTGCGCACAATGGCCGGCCCGGTCACCCCGGCAACGGGCCAGGGATGGTGTGCCCTCCGCCCCGCTCCGCCCCTGGGGCTGCATCCTTGAAAGAGGGGAGGCCCAGCTCCTGTGCCCTCCCGGAGCAGGGCAGGGAGGACAATGGCAGCAGGAGGGACCTGTCACCAAGGAGCCTTCTTCCCAAGATGCCGGAGAGGCCCACGCTGCAGCTGCAGGGGCCGGGGCGGGGCGGGGGTGGGGATGGGGGCGGCCCCTCAGGGGCTTTCTTCACGGAGGGTCCCCCCTTCTGCTCCAAACCACCCCAATGAGCTAAGCAGAAAAATCTCCAGCTTAGAATTGGACAGGGGGATGGGGACGGGGAGGAAGGGGCTTCAATCTTCCTTCGACTTGCTGCACCGATCCTGCCTACCCCTCTCTCCACACCTCTTCCTCTCCCTGAAGGGGAGATGTTACATACTCATTCTTTTCTAGAATTCTTTGTTTTAAAAATCAGACAATAGATAAAGTCCTATGAGCTCTTCCAAAAGAGCCATAAACCTTGTGTTAATAGGTAGTAAAAAAAAAAAAAAAAAAAGACCATATATAAGTCACATATCTAGATAATGAAACAAAGAGTTGAGAGTTTAAGGTGCACATATATGCAAAAATTAGGCATATTATAACCGTGTACGCACAAATCTATACAGCAAGGAGATGAATCATCACGGGCTTGGTTGGGGTGGGGGTCTCATAAAGACAAGGCCTAAAAGAAAGGAGGTTCCAAAAAAGAGGGTCTGAGCCATGCTAGGAGTCCCCAGGCCAGTAGAGAGTACAAATGTTGAATGCTGAGATCCATTTCTTTCAACTCTGGAAGCCTAGGATTCCTCAACGGGATTGGTAATCCTCAGTGAACCTCAGTGAACCCCAGTGAACCTCAGTGAACCGGTCTACCTTCCTGTTCTGGCCTCAGGGAACTAGATCAAGGACCCTCCCCCAGCCCGACATCCTCTCCACCTCCAGTTACCCACATGAGGTCCTAGGAGACCACAGCTGGTGGGCACTTCCTATGAAGGTAACAAGTTCTGTCATCAGGCCTCCGCTAGCCTCCAAGCCGGGTGACATACAAGAAGAACAATGCGTCACTATCCTGGGGGGCCTGGGCCACTGTTCCCCAACCTATTCCTGCCCCCCAGGATGGGCCCCTCGCCATCTGCTGGCTCATCTGTCCAAGTAAAGGGGACAGAGAAACAGCTGGGGCCTAGAAGGCGCTCGGCATACAGAAAGCACTCAACAGCTGCTTACCGGTGAGCACAAATCACAAATCCGTAGTTACTGGCTAAGTCACTGGACTGATCCCCTGACCGATAGGATGGCTACCCAGATAAGATTTTCTGTCCTGGGGCACCTGGGCGGCTCAGTGGGTTGAGCCTCTGCCTTTGACCCAGGTTGTAGTCTCAGGGTCCTGGGATCGAGCCCCGCATTGGGCTCTCGGCTCAGCAGGGAGCCCGTTTCCCCCTCTCTTTCTGCCTGCCTCTCTGCCTATTCGTGCCCTCTCTCTCTGTATCAAATAAATAAATAAAATCTTTTAAAAAAAAGAAAAAAGATTTTCTGTCCTTCTTCCCAGGTATGGGTGGAAAGCCAGCTTCAGTGACAGGACTGATTTGAGGGACCTTTGCTCTCCTATGCTAGTTGAGCAAACATTGTCTAAAATTAAAATACCCTAAGTAGAGCCAAGGAGGTGGGGAACAGTAAGCTGAATGGACCTCCCAGAGGTAGGAAGGCCACATGCCTAGAGAATCCTAGTTCATTCTGGTATAATTATTAATAGAGCCCTTCTAGGGGCACCTGAGTGGCTCAGTTCCTTAGGCATTCAACTCTGGATTTCGGCTCAGGTCATGACGCCTGGGTTGTGAGATCGAGCCCCGGCTCGGACTCTATGCTCATCAGGGAGTCTGCCTGAGATTCTCTCTCCCTCCCTCCCTCCCTCCCCCCAACTCGTGCGCTCTCTCACTCTCTATCCCTAAATAAATAAAATCTTGAAAAAAAAGCTTACCCTAATTTAAAAAAAAAATAGAACCCCTTTTACTCTCCAAAGTAAAAGGACCCGAGTTCAGGTGGTGGGTTTTATTGCCCCCCGACTTGGTGGGGCAGGACACCCAGGCACGACAATTACATGTTAACAGAAGTGTGAATGCCAGGTCCGTGGAGTGGGGGTCAAGAGCACAGGTACCTGATTCTTATTTGTCCCCATGGAACCATGCAACGTGAGACAAGCCACTTAAATGATCTGGTTAACTGGTGTGGCTAGTTTTGATGTCCTCATCTGAAAAATGAAAGGGCATTTATTCTTCAAACACCCGCTGAACACCTACTATGTGCCCGATGCTATGCTAGGTGTTGGAGATTTAGACAAAAAATGGATAGTCCCTGCACCAAGGCCCTAGTCCAGTGGAAGGACCGGCAATTAAACCTACTGTGATGAACAGGACAGTTGACATCCCTGACTGCCCAGGGGCTCCAGGAGATCTTGAAGGATGAGTGGGGCTTGCCAAGCCAAAGGGGGTAGGCTGGGGAGGGGCATAAAGGGCATTATAGGCAGAGAGAAAGGTTTGTGCAAAGGCCAGAAAGAAAAGAACCATTCACAAATGTGTACATCAAGACCTCTAATCTCCCTTCCAAACTCTAGCATTTTCTGCTGAGCTTCTTCAGAAGTGGTCACGGGCTGCTCTGCCAGAAGGATGCTGGCCTAGGATTGGTTGGAATGAGCTTGTTCGGAGGCCCTGAATATGTCCGTGTTAACCTGCCTGGGCAAAAGTCTATAGACTGGCCCATTTTGCAAAGACAGCAGGACTAATCCCCCAACCCCTTTTGCAAATGGAGGAAGCACTGAGGTCCAGAAAGGTCCGCTGACTTCCAGGGTTCCATGACACACCGAGGTAGAATCAAGATGGAAGGGTGTTGTCTGCAGAAGCTGCCGTATCAGGAGACCAAAGTTCCTTGCAGGTGCCTTGCCCTGCCTCGGGCTCCCTGCCTCCCACCTTGGAGAAGGGAAGTCCTCAGCCCCTGCCTTGGGGCAGTACCTCCAGGCACCCATCACACTTAGAGGTCCACAAACACACCAGGGAGATGGGTGTTGGGGGCACAATTGGTTAGATGCTGCCTCTCCTGCAGGAACTCAGATGGGGAATAATCTGGATTCGGGAGACCATGGCGGAAAAGGTCTTAGAAAAAGATCTAGAGGTGCTGGTTTCAGGTCCCAGGAGACAGGGTGCAAGCTGGGCATCTCCGGTCATAGCTATCACCAGGAGTCGGAGCCAAGATCCTTGACTCCTCTCTGGCCTTTCACGGAGCAGCTGCCATCAGGGAGGTGGGGCAAGGAGCTGGAGGATGACCCATTTAGATAACGGAGGAGAGGTTAGGCTGGCCTGGGCTAGCTTGGGCAGAGTGGGGATGGGTCTGGGGGTGGCTCACCAGCCCACCAAGCCTGCCAGAGACCCAGGCAGAGAGCAGGAATGGGCTCCGGGAATGAGGGGAGCCTGAGCTGCCTCCCCTAAGCACCAGACTGTGCCTGCCCCCTCCTTGCCACCCTCCAGCCCACTCTGCCGGGTTGCCGGGCAAGGTGCTTCCCTGCCCAGCCCTCCTGTGTGGTTTGGCCACAGCCCAAGGACAAGAGTCGCCTGCAGCCGGAGCCTCCCTCCCTTCTGCTGAGCGGGCAGGTGTAGTCGGGCCTGGGAGGGCAGCGTCACACAGAAGAGGACTTTGGCTCCTGGCCAGATGGAGCCGTTCTCTGGAGCAGGGGCCGAAGGAGAGACTAGGACTTTGAACAAAGCAAAGACCAAAGTGGTTTGGCTTAGGGAAGTGCAGCACAACCCATTCTCTTGCTCAAGGCAGCACAGACCCAGGATGGGGTACCCCAAGAGAGGGTTGGGCCTAGAGTCAAAGCCAGCCCTGCTGGGATAATAACACCATGTGTGTCAGTTCCTGTGCTGAGCACTTGACCGACATCATCATCTCTCATCCTCTGAGAGCCCCCCAAGGTAGGAATTATCATATGGCCCCCTCTATGGTCCGATCCTTCACTGACAGAGGAGGAAACAGAGATGCACAGAGGTCACAGAGCTAGTAAGCAAGAGAGTCCGGACTGGAACCCTTATGGTCTGACTCTGAGCTCCACAGCCTTCCCGACGAGGTCAAAACCAGGAATGTCGTGTAGTTCACTCATCCCGGATCCCTCATCAGAGTCAGCATGTGTGGGGGAGGGAGTTCATTCCCAATGACTCTTCCCACCCTCAGCACTGCCTGGAGCTCTGGGAAAGGTAGCTTGTGCTCGGGGTTGGAATGACAAAGCACACGGAGGCAAGCCCGGGCTCAGCTCAAGGCCAACTCCCCTCCCAGACTCAGAATTGGTCATCCATGGCCTGGGGTGGTCAAGTCAGGAGCTTGTGTTGCAGGGATGCCACTAACCAGCCACAGGACAAGTCCCATCCTCTCTCTGGGCCTCAGTTTCCCCATCTGTCAACAAAGGGATCAGATCATCTGGGTCATTGTCAAACATTCTGACATCCCACGTAGCAGCCCAGCATATATAAGACACAGAAGCATCCTTGTCCCAGATCACTGTCCACTCGGACTCCCCTAATGTCGTTCATGGCACCCCCAGAGAGAAGCCAGCCCTGCGGACCATCCCAAAGGCTTTGGTGGATTCTAGTATTCCAGGGACTCCAGCAGGTGTTTTTCTTATGCCGAGAGGGGTGGTCAGGGGAGCTGGGGAGAGTCACAGTAGGAAATGTCATTTGGATCCTAGGAATGTACTCGGAGATAAGAAGATCCAGAGCAAATGTGGGCTTTTCCTTTGATGCCCTCCTGGAGTAGCCATTAGTCCTGCCCACTCTCCCTTCCCTCCCGACAGTCCCATCTGGGCCCTGCTAATCTCATCTAGGCAAACTGGGAAAGGGAAATATGCTAGAAAGGTAGAGTCGGGATGGGAGTCACCTGGCAGGCCCTCCTCTGCCTCTAGCCCCCACCAACAACCTCCGCTCATTTGGAGGGATGTCAGGGGCCTTCTCGTGTCCCTCTCTCCCTCACAGGAGATCCTGAGGCACGAGGTCAGCCTCTCTTAAGGGTGGACAGTGAAGAGGCAGGAGTGGGGGTGGGGTGGGGAAGAGGAGTCCTCTTCAGAAAGGAGAAACCATTAGCCCCGAAGGCAGCTACTCTCCAAGCAGGACGGAGACCCTGAGCAGGTTTCCAGCCAAAGTACAGGGTGGCCTGTGGATCCGGGTGGTTCAGAGAAGGCCCCGCGCCTACTGACCTTAGCTCCCCGCCCACAGCGAGAGGAAGGAGGCTGGGGAGTACCTTCTGAATTCTCTCTGTTCTGATGTAATAAGAGTTGGAATCCCTGCCTACAGTCACTGAGGTTTGAAAACTGAAAGCTGGTTTATCTCATTCCAGAATCAAAGAGATCTCTCTCTCTCTCTCTCTCTCTCTCTCTCACACACACACACACACACACACACACACACACACGGAGCCAGGTCAAGATTCTGATGGGATCTCAACTTCAATTTCAGTTTCCCAGTTTCTGGGCCACCCCAGCCCCCCAACTCAGTCTGTCCTCCAACAAGAGGCACATACGCTATTTTGTAGCTAAGCCCCTGGCAAAGCCTGAGTCCAGGGGTCTCAAGCCTGGAGCCTCACTGGGCCCTCACACTTTAGAGAAAGAGAAAGAAAGGAAAGCCAGGAAGTACATGATTGCCCAATAGCTGTAACCTGGCAGCAGGCGACTGGGGACAGTGCCAGGCCCTAGCAGAAAAAACATACTCGGCCCTATTGATGAGGCCATAATCCACTCCCTCTCTCTAGCATCCACTCTCCTTCACCAATGAAATGACTTCTTGAATTTCAAACCACTTACTGACTGAGAAAGCAAACAATCTGGGGAGGAGACCGCTCCCGCAGCTCACAGGGTAAACCATGGACACACACACACACGCACGTCTCATAACCAGCACCCGACAGAATTTTGCAAGAGTCCCTAGACCACCAGCCCCCAAAAGCTTGTTGAAATGCCGGTCATGAAGGGGAGGCGGGAGCGGGGGGTGGGAGGGTGCCTGGGTGGCTCAGTCGGTTAGGCATCTGCCTTTGGCTCAGGTCATAATCCCAGGGTCCTGGGATGGAGCTCGGCATGGCTCAGCGGGGAGCCTGCTTCTCCCTCTCCCTCTGCTGCTCCCCCTGCTTGTGATCTCTCATGCTCTCTCTGTCAAGTAAATAAATAAAATCTTAAAAAAAAAAAAAAAATGCAGGTTATCTGGCCCCATCCTAGACCTTTGCAATAAAATCCTCTGGATGTGGAACCAGATAGTAAGTATTTCAAAAGAAGCACCCCAGGTGATTCTTATGCATGTGAAACATGTTTGTTAACTAACTCTTGGCAAACTTGCTACCCTTTCAGGATTTGCCTTTCCAGATACAAATATCAGTTCTCACTGCAGCTTCTGTGTATCGGGATCAATTTAAATTCACATTTGTACCTCATTCAATCCTCATCGCAGCTTGGGAGGGTGGTTGTAGGGTTTTGTTTATTTTGTGTGGGGGGGGGTTCAGTTTTTCAGAAGGGGAACAGTATAGAGATAAAATAAATTG
The DNA here is from genome assembly GCF_963455335.1 of Martes martes. Taxonomy (NCBI): domain Eukaryota; kingdom Metazoa; phylum Chordata; class Mammalia; order Carnivora; family Mustelidae; genus Martes; species Martes martes. The sequence goes on along the minus strand of NC_137903.1, from coordinate 25,244,027 downwards.
CTCAAGCTCTCACAAATTACTATTACTATCATTGCTACTACTACCTACACCCTCCACCCCCACATTAACTGGACATCTTTCTGAAAAGGTCCCAAACCCAAAGGTATCTTGGGACACAGTAGACTTTGCACCAGAGCCTGGTTTCACATTTCCCAGAGTAAAAACACCCATCCTAATGAAACTTGGAGTCAGTTTTAGAGCTGGAAAGGACCTAAGTGTCAAGACCATCTCCACCCCAGCCCATCCCATCCCACCCCGGCACAGCTCCCCACAGTAGGCTGGGCTGCCAGAGTATAAGAGCTAAGTCGAGGAACTGGACCTCACAAATTCATCCAAGCACACACTCATCTACTAAACTCACACTAAGATCAGGCACCTTCTACTTCCTCTTCCATTCCATTCTTTTGGATGGCATGCTTCAAGCAACATTCAGCTTAAGTCTCATCTTCTGTAGGGAGTCTTCTCGTCCCAAGACAGGACACTATGCATCTTCTCTGCACCCTGCACCGGCCATCCGCCTCACTAACTGGACAGTCCTCGTACGCTGGCTAGTGCTGGGGTTCTCAGGTCCAACGCATGCCTCACCCCCGCCCCCCACCACGCGCGCGCGCGCTGAATGTTGGCCACTCCACCGAGGAGCGCACTAGCCCCTGGCCCAGCCCGCCTGCTGCCCTCACTGTCCGCGGCCGAGCCCCGCGCCCAGCAGCACCGCGAGAGGGAATCACACTTACCAGGCGCCCCGAGCTCTCCCGCGCCTTCTTCACCTTCCCGTAGGTGCCCTTGCCCAGGGTCTCGAGGAACTCGTAGCGGTGGCGCAAGTTGTGCTTGTGGTGGTGCCGCTTCACCGCCTGCTTCTTCATCTGGGGCTTGGGCGACTTGATGAGCCCGTCGGTCAGGGGCCGGGCCAGCTCGGCGGTCAGGGCGGGGGCGGCCGAGGGAGCCGGGCCGGGGCGCCGGGGGAAAGCCAACGGCTCCATGGCGGCCAGGAGGCGAACGAGGGCGCAGGGGGAGCCGGCTGCGCGGGGAGAGCTAGAGTCCGGGGTACACGACCCGCAACCGGCCGGGGAACCCGCAGCCGCACAACAGCGCGCGGCAAGTCGCCGCGTTCCAAGTTGTTATAAACGCTCGGAGCCCGACACCGCCCCCCGGCCACGCCCCCCGCGCGCCCATTGGCCTGCTCGCCAGCTGTATGTGACCAGGGCCGCGCGCATTGGCTCGCTCGCGCCTCCGGCCCCGACTCCTCCCCTCACCGAGTCTGCTGAAGGTGTCAAAGGAGCCCCGTCCCCCCTCCCCCCACCGCCGGGCCCCAGAGGGACTGGCTTCGCGGAATAGGAGACACCAGGGGAGGCTGCTTGGCTGGTGAGTACTACTGGGGTCTAGAACTTTTGAACGGCCCGGGAACTGCTCTTGCCTCTGAGTGGCACTCTGCCCTGGTTAGAGACACCCGTTGTCCTTCTACTGTACTGTGATCTGTTACCCAGGGGCAACTGACAGTACTAGAAGTATTATTTCTCCATCCTAATTTGCATCTCTCATGCCAAAATCTACGAAGTCACTTGACCACTTCTTTCAGACCGTAAGGGGGAAGGGGGGAATGGAGTGGGATGGAGGCAGACTCCAGTGAAGCCGGACGGCTAGTGGAGAGATGTTCCTGGGTTGAGTTCACTTTGTCTTCAGTTAGATCAACCCTAACTGGATCCCAGAAATGTGGTTCTGGAAAGTTCTTACCTCTTCATCAAAGAAGGCTTCTAGGATTGAGAGGCTCCCTCAAGATGACATGGAATGTATGAAGTGTTGGAAGGAGGTGGGGCAAGGCAAAGGGAAACATTCATTCATTAAAAAATGCATTACACTCCTATCATTTAACTAGTGCTCCCTCAATCTGTATATAAATGCCCCCTCATAGTTTTCCTCTCGTGATTTTGGAGCCAGGAGGACTGGTGGTAGGTCATGAGATTTGGCTTGGTATTTAAGGCCTGGAACACTAGGTCTAGAACCCCCATTCTGAGTGTCACTTAGAATAAAATGAGAATATCCACAGGCTCTCCTCCTTCCTCTAAATGTGACGTGTAATAGGGAGAAAGAGACATTTCCCCTTGAGTCTTCAGGCTAACCCAGTGTTTTGAAGTGGGTCTTATTTTGCCAAAAGCCGTACAGCCACACAGAGAAACGGACAGAGCTGGGATTCGGAACCCCCACAGGAGGATTGTGTCTCCAGCTGCGTATTCAGGACAAGCTGAAGATCAAGGAGGACTACATCCCCAGTGACTGGATTTTGTATTTAGTGTCTGCCTGCTTTCCTCCTTCTGCTGATCCTTTTATCCTTTATAGTGTGAGTTAGGGATGGAGAATGCTTCCTTTGTAGCAGGAGAGGATCCACTTAGGGAGGAAACCAACTTCCCTTCCCCAAATCTGGGGGGCCACAAGAGGTAGCCAATTTGTTATTCTTCCTCTACCAGCCTCCCCTCTTGCTTGGAGTCGTCTGCCCAAATAGAATGACCTGCTGTTTCTTTCTCCCCTGAGATCCCCTTCCATCCTGGGATGGAAGCTAGCTGGGCCCATCCAGGTGGATTAGGGTTCTTAAGAGGAAGCAGGTGTAGTATTAGAGCAAGCACAGAGCCCTGAGTTCTAGTCCTGCTGACACCAAGCTGTTCTGTGGCCTTTTACCAATCACTTACTCATTCTATAAATACCGGTGCCTGCTAGATGCTGGATATTCATGACGGTGATGAGAAGGACATGGTCCCTGCCCTCAGAGAAGTCTGTCTAATGAGAAATAAACAAGCCAATCCTCAACAGAGGAAGATGTGCTCAGGATGGGAGAACAGAATGCCCTTGGGGTGTATAACAGGAGGGAGCCTTTGGCCCGGACAGGATGAGGTCGTCAGGCGAAGTTTCCAGCAGACAAGGCCTATTAAGCAGAGACCTGAAGGGTGGGAGACAATTAGCCAGATGAATCAACACCTCCTCATAAATAAGATGAAAGAATGATCCAGATGACCTAAGACTCCCTTTCAGGCTTCATCTAGACTCCTACAAATTCTTCCAGATACCCCCAATACTACTGGCGCACCACTAGGCACAAAAAAAGGTGCTTGGTGGATGTTTATGAACCAAAGGAACATATGTATGATGGAATTTGAAGACTAAATGACCGGAATGTGAATCCTTATTTAGGGGGCGAGTCATGCATGATCGAAGAGCCCAGAGAAAAGAAATCTGCCCTGTTCCAGCCAGGGGCGCCCTGGTCCACGCATCACTACCATTTTTAGTCCCTCGGGGGCTACAGACACAGCAGAGGAGGCAGACGCAGACTGAGAAAGAGCCAGAACAGCCGTGACTGGGAAATGTGGTTCACGGCTGAAACTCAACTCTCAGACTCCTTACAGGGAGACCTGGTCTGTTGCAACAGAGTGATAATTCCCTGACAGGGAATCTGATTATAGCTGGGGCCTCGGCGGCAGCAGATTTCAGGACATTCCTGGGTCATGCGCTTGGATGTGGCTGGAAAGCTGGACTGAGCTAGGCCATAGTAATCCTGCCTGCCCCAGCATCCCCTCCTGGGAAGGGGAAGCCTGGCCCCCTCACCCCCATGTCCTATCACTGATTGTTTTGTGAAGGGCTCTGGGGATAACCATTCTTTGGGCCACATCAGGCAAGCAGTGAGAAACAAGCATCTGTCCCAGTCCCTACACACTTCACAACCTGTGTGCATGCATGTCTGTGTGGGTTGGAGACTAGTAAAAACAGATGTTCATATGGCTTAGAGTAAGGACTTCTGTGGGGTGTGAAGTGAAGGCTGCTGGGGGGAGGGCAGGTGAGGAACACCAAAGCCATATTCTGGGGGTGAGGGGTAAAGCATTTCTTCTGAGAAAGATATACACTTAAGATGAGCCTTGAGGGGTGACCCAGAATTAGCTCTCTACTGTCAGGAAGTATACAGTTTAGTAAGGGAAATGAGATCAATACACAGTTTATCCTATAACCCAAGGCAGAAAGTAGGAGGCTCCTCAAGACAAGTACAGGATGCCATGGAGGCTGGAAGGATGAATCCTGCTCTGGCTCAAGGATTTGAAGGAGGACCTTAAAGGGAGAAGTGTGGGGAAAGGCCCTCAGGGATGGGGTGGAGGTGGGTGGGCGGAGGTGACACTGAGTGTGTGTGGAGGGGCTGGGGTGGGACAGGCAGCAGACTAGAGAAGGGCCAGCCAAGCACTCTGCATCTGATAAACTTTAGGGGGTTCCCAAGCCCTAGAATATCTCCTCTTTTGGGATTTACTTCTGTATTAATACCTGAACCCATCTTTTCTTTGGGAAAAAGGCTGCTGCAGGCCGGAGGGTCCTTCCAGCCTGAGACCCTAACCATTATATTCCCTTTCCCTGGAGCCCTGAGACAGGTTACAGCTCCCTCAGATGGTGGACAGTATGGCCTTGAAGGTGCTGCCCTTCCCCTGCCTGGAGCTGGTGGAATGGTCTGGATAAGATCCTGTGAGTTAAGGGGCGCCGGGGTGGCTCAGTGGGTTAAGCCTCTGCCTTCGGCTTGGGTCATGATCCCAGGGTCCTGCGATCTGGGTTCTCTGCTCAGCAGGGAGCCTGCTTCCACTTCTCTCTCTCTGCCTGCCTCTCTGCCTACTTGTGATATCTGTCTGTCAAATAAATAAATAAAATCTTAAAAAAAAAAAAAAAAAAAAAAGATCCGGTGAGTTAGATGTGGCTCTCCAAGATTAGGAGATGGGAGTCCAAAGAGAGGATTGTAAATTCTGAAGTGACTGGCAAGTTAGGATGCCTGACTCAATGCTGCTCTCTACTGACCAACTTAAGCCTAGCAAGCTGTACGGGACACCCAAAGCTGTGACCCCAAGCTTCAGTCTTCTTAGGTAATTATTCCTTCAATGAGCCAATCACCCCATTCATCCATTTGTTCGTTCGTTCATTCATTCATTCAACCATGACAATAATAGGTAGAATAATATCTAACATTTATTGAGCCAGCCCTGGTTCTAACTGTCTTAGATACGGTGTCCTGCCCAAGGCCACCCAGCCCTGACTGGGAGTAACAGAGCTGAGAGGCTAACCCTGTGGGTCCAACATGGCAGCTCGAGCTCCTAAGGATGGTATTGCTTTGTGGTGCCCAAATGGGCTCTGGAAATACAAGTTGGAACTAATGAGCTGCTTACAATCTAAATTTTGGAAGCCTTACCAGGAATTTGGGGGAATCGTGCACAGCAAACACTGAAAGCAGTCCCCCAGGCTGTCAATTACAACGGGAAATTGAATCTTATTCACAGATGAGGCCTGGGAGGGACTTGACCCCAGATCTTCTCCCTGAGACAGCTTGCCTGTCTCCTGCCTAGAGCCACGGGAAGAGCTCGGGGAGGTGAAGAGTCAGGGGTCCTGGGTTCCAGCTCCTCTTTTAACCACCAAAGCCCCCATTTGGGTCATGGCCAAGGGTTTTCTCTCTCAGGAATGTTTCCTCATCTCTAAAAAGAGATTTGGATAAACCCACTCTGTGTTTCATTTCAGCTCTGCTGGGACTCCTCGGCTATATCTAAGGAAGGACAAATTAGAAATCTCCACCCCTCCCCTTCTTTTGCCCACCTGGAAGGTGATTCCACCTCTACAATCAGGGGCTCCATTCCCTTTCCCAGCCCCAGACTGGAATGATGTTTTGGCTCCGGGATCTGCAACCCAGACTCCAGGTTCTGGTCTCCCCCGCCCCTTACTATGACTCTTTCGCATCTCTTGGCAACTCTGTGGGCGAGAATTGTTGTCTTTTACACAGCTAACACGCTGCGTGCTAGCCACTGTATGCATGAATTCCATCCTCGCCACAGCTCTAGGAAGCGGGTGTTGGCGTACAATTCCCCCCATTGCACAGAGGAGGAAACTGAGACACAGAGAAACTCAAGAAAAGCTGGCAAGTAGTGGAGCCAGACCGTAGCCCAGGCCATCTGGCTTCAGAAACAGTTCTCTCAGCCCTCCTACTTCAGCTCAGAGAGAATACTTGATTTGCCCAGAGTCTCAAATAGACTGTGGCTCTCTATGTCATAGTTTCCTCAACCTGAAATGTGCCTCCTGACGGCCTTGCGGGCTTTCTGTGGGCCAAAACCATGTGAAGGGGCCAGATTGATGATTTCCTATGTCCGCTTGGGGTTTCGCTGAGCTCGGGTGCTCTCAAGTCTCCTCCCCCCAGTTCTGGCAGAGATCCATGTGCGTGTGCAGGCTGTGACAACAAGGGGCTTATCAGACTCCCTGAGCTACAGCTGATCTGATCTGGGTCGCAGGACTGGTAAGATAAGCATTGAAACTGCCCAAGGCTAGAGCTGTGTGCTCCGGGAAGGGGGAGGGGAGAGAGGAGCCTGACGGGGAGGGGAAAGAAGAGGACGAGCCTTGGGATTACTCTCCGTGCTGATTTTGTGGCCTGAACAAGGATATTCTAGGAGTTAGGGGGTAGAGTGGGTGGCTGTTTGTGTAGACTCATTGCAGGTGTTCTAGGCAGGGTTTTGGAAAGGGTCTTCCTATCCTGTTGTTGATGGCAAAACGAAAGATCTTTCTCTTTTGCTGCCCCTCATTCCTATGTCCTTTTCTCAGTCTCGGAGCCTGTATAACACCCATAACCGTGGGGTTTGCAGGCAGGAGTGGGGGCACCTATGCTTAGGACTGGGGTAAAAGTTTTCATGGGATTCATGCACTGGGCACCCAGTCACTAGGTACTTTCCACAAATTCTGCTGTGCTGTTGCCTTAGTCATCAGAGAGCATGATGGACTGAGATGGGACAGAAGATATAAAAATAAGAGATGCCTCGGTGGCTCAGTAGTGAAGCACCAGCCTTTGGCTCAGGTCATGATCTCAGGGTCCCGGGATCGAGCCCCGCATCTGGCCCTTTGCTTAGTGGAGAGTCTGCTTCTCCCTCTCCCACTGCTTGCTGCTCCCCCTGCTTGTGCTCTCTCTGTCAAATAAATAATAAATAAATAAAAGTAAGTCCTCATCTTTACAGGGTCAGCGCTTCACACCCAGTATTTTATTGATCCTTCCCTGACCCTGTGAAGTCAGGGTCTTAGTTAGGTTGGATCCTGGGGTACAGAGGCTGCTGATGTCCATGAGGCAAGGGGAACATGAGCCCCAGAAAGGCAGCCAGAGGATGGGGTTCCACACCTGGCTCTACCCCCGGTTAGCCACTTGACCTGGAGCAGGTGACTCAGTTTCCCTACACTCAGTTCGTAATTGGTTAAGAGACCCTGAACGTCGAAGCCCTTTGTAAACTGTGAAAGGCTCCCAGCTGCGGGGTTTTATGGTGGTGGCTCATGCTCAGGACTCCACCCGATCGCTCTCCCTTGAAGGGGCCAAGTGTGCGCTTCCTCCTGGCCCTGCCTCCACAGCCGCCCCCCCCCCCCCGCACTTGGGAGTGGGTCCGTGAGTCCGGAGAGGGCCAGGCAGGACGGGGCATAGGAGGTGTGCCAGGGAGGAAGGAGGGGGAGGGAAGGTCAGCCCCGTGCCACCTCCCTACCCCGTGTCTGGCTCCCACTGGCAACCTGAGCCCTTGGCCTCCCAAGCCGCTCCAGGAATGCAAACCCCAAACAAAGCACATTCTTGAGCCTGTCACCAGCTCCTGACCCTTGGTAAGGGAAGGCCAGTGCCAGCATTTCTCTTGGCCCTGAATGACAGGAGCACAGTCTGGTGCTGGGGGCTGTTAGCACAAGCCCGGATTAATAGGCTGGCTGTCCCCCAGAGCTTATGAAAAGCCCAATCCTGAGCCAGTCCTCCTGCTGCAAAGGGAGAGGGGACCGGATCCCTAAGCGAGGGGACTTGGAATACCGCTGATTTCCTGAATCTGATTCTTTGTGCCAGTCACGGGCTGTAGAAGGGCTCCGAGGAAGCCAGGGCATTGTGAAGATTACTCTCTATGCTGGTGCTGTCTCTCGGCTCTTTGATTTCTGACTTCATTCAATTCAGCTGTTTGTTACACATTTATTTCACCAGTTATTTGTGGCTCTCTGTGATGCTCTGAGCGCCCGAGGGTGAATGGCATTGTATGGTCCCGAGGAGAACCTACAAAGTTTTGTGTGTGGGGGTGGGGCACGTGTGGGGGCAGTGGCTGTGTTCACCTGGTGCATGAGGGGCAGGGACCTTGGGCAGAGGCAAGGAGGGGAGGAGGAGAGGCGGGGAGGTAGGAGCTGTGCCAAGGGACTCAGAGGCCCAGACTGAGGCTGGGGATTGCCTGAAGGGTAGAGGGTGCTCGGGGGATGCTAAGCTCAGCAAGGACAGCTGGATTCGGAGACAGAGAAAGATTTCCGAAGCATAAGGGCTCTAACGGCGATGCGAAGGGTGGGCTGGAGGAGAGTGCTGGGGGCGCCGCCGCAGTGGGGAGGTTGTGACTTGCTGCTCATGCGGGAGGATGAGGGGGTAAACCTGAGTGGTGGCCAAGGGAAACGGGGAGGGTCCAACCTGAGGGGGATGTGAGTGAGAAGCCCGAAGGTGGTGTGGTCCTTTGGTCCTTTGTCACCACGGCGGAGCCGGCTTTCTGCAGGTGTTGGATGCAGAGGTCTGAGGTGAACAGAGACCCATCCGGAAGGGTCCCCAAAGATGGGACACTGAATCCAGATAGGGGAGCCTGGGAAAAGGATTTGTCCCTTACTATTCCCTTACGAATCTTTGCTTTTAAGGATGTGAGTGGCTAAACAGATTAGGACCAAGCCTCACTTTCTGTTGAGTGGGAGGGAGAGTGCCCCCAAAGGGCAGGCCACTTTCCGGGGACAGTGAGTGGGAGCTTAGGAGTCCATCGCCTCAAGGCCACAGCCACACACTCCCTTGCAAGGCTGACCAGAGGAGGAGCCTGGAAGGCCCAGCTCCAGCCCAGATAGGCCAGACCACTAGTCGAAAGCCTGGAGGTCCTCACTCCAGCAATGCGGAGGGTGGAGGGAGGCTAGGGGGAGACAGACTTCTCTCTGAACTGCCTAGAAAACTCACCAACTCTAGGGGTCCCCTCAGGTGGCCAGTCTTCAGATACTTCCGGGCCTCCAGTCCCTTATCCCACTGACCCTCTGAGTCATCTGCCAAATACTTCTTCTTTGGAAGGTGTTTTGCATGAAGAAAAGAAATTGTCTCAGGAGAGTCCAATCTGGCTAATGAGGAACTGGGCCTGGGAATTTTTCCCAGTTCTTCCCCTCAAGGAACCATCACCTAAACTCACTCAAGACACACTTCTCAGGCACTGGCTGGGTCCCGGGTATGAACCGGCTACTGAGTGCGTGAGGGCAGGCTAGAAAGACTGGGTTCTCCCATTTCTAGAGCTCATGACAACGTGTGGAAGTCACTATTTCCCCATCTGTAAAACAGACTGATCCCAGGCTTGCCCAAGCTCACAGGGATACAAGGATGTGAGGGGCCTCCAGCTGTCATGGCACCCATCTTTCTGGGCTTGACATTTCGAACCCCTTACATAGTACATCCCAGCTGATGTCCTTGTTGCCTCTGTGTGCTATGTCATTTGAGGCAATGGTGTGTTTTGTTCAGAACGGTTGAAATCTCAGACGTGGCTCAGTCACTTACTAGCTGGAGACCTTGGACAAGTTACGTAATCTCTCAGAGCCTTTAGCTTTCTCATCTGTGAAATGGGTCACTCCTTACCTCATCGAGTTGATCTAAGGCTTGAAGTGAGGACTTCACCACCTTGTCAGATTGGGAGATGAAGAGGAGAAAGAGGAGGGGAGGGACCTTTCCAGAGAGGGATGGTGACATGAAAGCCTATGCGGGGGGTGGGGGGTGGGGGGGGTGGAGCGGGGCCTGGACCTGGGCCATCTCACCCCAGATCCCGAGCGACTTTCATGGCACCACGAGGTACAGACCACGTGGTTTACCACTGACACTCCCTGCTTCCCTAGCTCAGCAAGGCACCCCCAAAGTCTTTCCCAGGAGGGACCTCCAAGAGGTAAGTACTCAGCAGATGCCCGCTCCAGCTCTTAGTGGTCCTCATGGGCTGTGGTGGCCAGTCCCCCATTCTCCTAATAGGGAGACCCTTTTTCAGGTTCACTGTGCCCCTGAAATTCTGATCATTTAAAAACGCCTCGGTCCCAGCCGTGGATCCGCTATCGTTCTGTGTGCTTGGAAAGCCCCATCCTCCAACACACACACAGAGCTTTGGCCTCTCTAGGAAAGGGTGGAGGGACCCCTGCTTGAAAACGCCTTTCTCAGGGAGGATGAAAGGGGACAGTGGAAGGTGGGGGGCGGGGCGGGCCGACCAGGGCTGGACTTGGCAGTGGCTTCCCAAAGATGCTGCTCCATCCCTCACGGGGTCTGAAGCTCTTCTAGCACCTTCTTCTAACAGTTACTTCAGCAACAAACAGACCCGAAATAGGGGTGCCCAGAAGCAATAGGAAAGTCTCCCCCACAGTCTGCTCGCCAGGGGGCACCCGTGGCCATCGGCTGCCTCTGGCGGGCGTGGGAAGGCCAGGCAGGACCAGCAGGGGGCAGCACCCTTCTGAGGCTGCATGAAAGGAGAAAAGCCCCAGATTCTATTTGTCCTGATCCCCAGAGCGGATCCTCCAGGAGGCTCCCCCTGAGCCCTGAGACCTGACAGGTGTTCTTCCTCTGTTCTTCCTGTGTTCTTCCTCAGGGAATGAATTACACCATCACACAGTAAGTGCCGTCTGACTCCCCGGTGACCCCTCCCAAGGCAGGTTTTCTTTGTATCCCTGGTGCTGGTACAGCTTTTAAAAGTAACTGGCTCAGTTGGTTAAGTGTCTGCCTTTGGCTCAGGACAGGATCCCGGGGTCCTGGGATCGAGTCCTGCATGGGGCTCCTTGCTCAGGGGTGGGGGGAGCCTGCTTCTCTCGCTCTTCCCCTCTCCACTGCTTGTTGTTGCTCTCAAACAAATAAATAAAATCTTTAAAAAAAAAGAAGAAGAAGAAGGGGGCACCTGGGTGGCTCAGTGGGTTAAAGCCTCTGCCTTCGGCTAAGGTCATGATCTCAAGGTCCTGGGATCAAGTCCTGCTTCGGGCTCTCTGCTCAGCGGGGGGCCTGCTTCCTCCTCTCTCTCTGTCTGCCTCTCTGCCTACTTGTGATCTCTGTCTGTCAAATAAATAAATAAAACCTTTAAAAAAAAAAAAAAAGAAGAAGAAGAAGAAGAGCGCTGCCTGGAGGGCTCAGTCAGTTTAGCCTTCGGCTCAGGTCATGATTCCAGGGTCCTGGGATCCAGCCCTGCATCGGCTCCTTGCTCAGTGGGGTGTCTGCTTCTCCCTCTGCCTCTGCCTCTCCCCCAGCTTGTGCTCTCTCTTTTCTCTCTGACAGATAAATAAAATCTTTAAAAGGGGGCGGAGGGGCACCTGGGTGGCTCAGTCAGTTAAGAGTCTGCCTTCAGCTCGGGTCATGATTCCAGGGTCCTGGGATTAAGCCTCAGGTTGGGCTCCCTTATCAGCAGGGACCCTGCTTCTCCCTCTCCATCTGTGTGTTCACTCACTCTCTCTCAAATAAATAAATAAATCTTAAAAAAAGAAGAAGAAGAAGAAAGAGGTGCTCTAAAAAGCTTCAAGTCTTTAAGTCCATGAGCAATCCCCTTTCCACTTGGGGTAAGATGGCAGTGAACTTCAGCTGAGTGAACCGAGGCCACCGTGAAGACATCAGCTGACGAGCGCAGCCCTTCCTGCCTCCTAAGTGGAGTCTCGCCTACAGCTGTACTGGGAGCGAGTTGACACGGCCGGTCGAGGTTTGGGGTTAGAACCTGCTCCGTGGGAACAGCCAAGGACAGCTGGCCGCCTGGGGCCCTATTTAGTCTGAGACCGTCACAGGGACGGATTTCGGGGGGTCCCTTCTACCCATCAAGATACCCATCCACCCCACCCTGGCACTAGCTGCCCGAGAGGATAGGAATATAAATTTTAATCATTGTGCTGCTGCTGTTAACCCCGGTGTAGTCAATCCAGACTTCGTGGATTTTGATGCCACAGTGTACACAAGAAGGTTTTGTACAGAAACGCTGCAGGAACGTTGGGGACTAAAAGGCCAGGGAGGGGTGGTGGAAGGAGAAGGTGAGTGAGGGGAGGAGCGGGAAGCAGAGCCTGGGCTGGGTGTCTGCTCCTTCCTCATCATCGCATTCCCATCAAGGACCCAAGAGGCCTGGGATCTTCCTGGCCGAGGCTGCTGACCTGGACTGGGCCATTTGAACCTGACTTCCCTTCCAGCGCAGCGGCCGCTGCTCCAAAGCCAACTCGCTGAGCAGATGAGGGCGAGGGCAGGCCCGCTGCTGACCGCCAAAGGGGGTAGGGGTGCGAATCATGGGAGAGAAGACGGGTTTGGGATTCCTTGCAACCCCTCACCATTTTCCATCCCAAGAGACCCTCAAACTAGCAGAGAGCTGGGGAGAAGACAGTGATAGCCGCAGTCTTCTGCCCCACCCACCTCCTGCCCTGGCCACTAGGGGAGGCGGAACTCACAGGAAGGGGAGGTAGCAGGTATTCCTGGGCCTTCCTCTGCCCGAGCAGGAGGGGAGGAGCCTCCTCAGAGCTGGGCTGGGCTCCAGCTGGAGGCTGGTGGAGTCAGCGGGTCTTCTAACGGTTTCCTGGGATCGGTACAGTTTGGAGGTGGAGGGAGGTCCCCCAGAGCCCCTAGGGCCTGACCCCCCTAGTTGCGGACAGGAGCTGGCATCCTGGGAAGTTACCCAAACTGCTCTGATGAGACCATGTCTGTCGTCAAGAGTGGAGTGGTCTGGTCCGGAGCCGAGGCGCCAGGCCCGGGGGGCGGCTAGGAGTCGGAGACGCACAGGGCTTCCACAGCATCGCTCAGACCCTGGCTGACGCCCCCCACGGCCAGGAGGCAGTTCTTGATGACAATGCTGGAGCAGGCGCAGCGGGGCGTGGGCATGGTGGGGAGCGCCTCCCACTTGTTCTTCCCCGGGTGGAATGCCTCTGCCGTCTCCAGGACCGTGGGTTGGTTCCCTGAAAGTGCCAAGGGAAGTGGACCTCACAAAGGAGACCAGCCACCGATCCCTGCCCCACAGCGCCGCCACCTCCCTGGCCCGGTCTGGAACCCACAAGTGGAAGCCAACGGACCTCAGTCCCTGGGCCTTGGCTCTTGTCCGACAGCCTCTTCGCCCTGCCTGCCTTCTCTCCCTGTTTTCATCTCCACCCACTGCTTTGACCAGAAGTCTCTAGACACTGCTGCTGCCTTTCTTTTGCCTTGTACTAAACAGCTGTCCCCGAGGTCTGGCTCACATTGAGCTCCTTTCATGCTCGGGCGAAGTGGGAGTCTGTCCACACTGCATGACCTCTGGGTGCCTAGAGGTTCTCTGCCCTGTTGAGGCTGGGGTCCTGCCTTCAAAATACCTCTAGTCTCTGCGAGGAGTAACCCAGAAAATCCTGAACCCATTACAAAAATCTGTCTAATCAGGTTGCTCTCCTAGTCCACGATGGAGCTGGACATCCAGGGAGTAGAGCGAGCCAGAGAAAGAGGACCAGGCTAATCCCTGCCACGCGTTTGTCCCCAGGTGTTCCTGGATAGGGCCCCAGGGAGCTGTGCTCAGCAAGCCTGCTTTCCAAGGTTGGCAGCCTGTTCTGCATGCTGTCTTGGCCTCAGTTCCCCCTGTGCGAGAGGACGGAAAGAACACATGGGGACCTGTTTGTGGATATGTGGGAGGGCGTGTTTTGGATTATTTGGGTTAAAGTGGTAGGCAGGCAGTGTGCAAGAAGCAGCCAGAACCTTCTCCTGCTCACGCAGAGCGCCCAGTGTCCACCAAGCACCCAACCCGCAGTAACAGCCTGAAAGCGCCATCCTTACCGAGTCCTCCGGCCACTATGACCCGTCCGCTCAGAGAGCCGGCCACAAAGTCTGCCCGCCGCTTCTTGAGGAAGAATGAGCGTTCCATCTTCAGCCAGCCCCCTACGGGCCACGGATCGTGGCAGATAAATTGAGAGAGAATTAGATGCTGACCTCCCCCACCAAATAAGCACCTTGTCCCCAGAGCTCATGCCCGAGGCCGAAGTCTACTCCAACCACCCTTGTGCTCCAGGCAGAAACTACACCTCCTGCTGTTTGAAATGATGGGCTCGTGGCCTCCTGCCTCTCAAACCCAGGCTTGCTCCAGTCCAAGGAACCATAATCCCCTGCAATGAATCACCTCATTCTATCTCTGTTCTCCTGGGCTCTGAGCTGGAGAGAACGCTAACTAGAGGCAGCGAGTGTGAAGGTGGGGATCCTTCTGGGTCTGCACTGGCAAAAAGCAGGAGAAGCCCTCCCTCCCCTGGCCCTGCCTGGATGTCGTAAGAAGAGAAAATAGACGGGAAAGTCTTGGAGACAAATAACCAGCCAGCCAAGAGGAGCCCTGTCCAGGTGGAGGAAAGTGATCCCAACAGTAGCCTGGAATGGTGAGGGCTGTCCAGACCTCTGAAAGGCTCCCCTTGCTAGGTCGGCGGCCCTGGGCAGGTGCATGGGATGGGGGCAAGGTGCGGGGAGTCAGCCAGAGGGGTCGTGGGCAGCAAGCGGCCGGTCCCTGCTCACCCTGTTCCATGTCGAACACGTCCATGGTCCGGAGGAACTTGGGCTGCCGGTAGAGCCGACCCTGCCTCAGGCCCCCCAGGCTGTAGAGGCGGTCATCCAGGGTCACAAAGCTGGAGAAGGCCCGCTTGCTGGGAATGTTGGGGAACTTGGTCCAGGAGCGAGTCTCGATGTCAAAGACCTCAAAGGCGTTGACTGCATACTTGGACTGTCGTCCCCCTGAGGTGGGGGTGGGGGCCACAGTAAGTATCTGAGGGCAAGGGTTGGGTTTCCCCTTTTGACTGTTACCAAACCATACAGGGAGTGCACTGTCTGGCAGTGCTTCCTATGGGAACAGACCCCAGGAGAGGAAAGACAGATGCGGGACAGATAACCTGTCCTTACCTAGCACATAGATCTTGGAGCCTCGGAGGAAGGAGGTGGCAGCATATCTCGGGGTGGGCATGGGTGCTAGTGACACCCACATGTCCTTGAGCATGTCATAGTGTTGTAGGTGGTTGTGTGGACGAAGGTCCAGGCCCATCCCGCCGGCCGCGTACACTCGGTAGTCTAAGGAGAAAGGCCACACACATACCCCTGGCTCAGCTTATCTGCACGATGAGACAGGCCCATCAGCAATCACCTACCAGACCTGGCTCCATGAACCCCTTGAAGACCAGCACTAAGGTCAGGTCAGGTTCCCAACCACTGCAACCTCCCTGAGTGGGGCTGATGAAACCATGACAAGTCCCTGCCGGGTTGAGCCTGGGCCTTCCTGAAACTGCATCAGGCTTGCATGTCTTAGTCGTCCTTGGTGTCTGGCCCTTGGCTGAATCTTGCACGGGGTGGACTGTGATGGAGTGGGGGTCTGGACAACCCTTCGCAGGTCTTGTCCTCTCCATGTTCCTCCCTTCTAGGCAGCCAGAGGGAATGCCAAAGAGGAGAGGTATTCCTCTGATGCCTTCCAATAGTGGACTGTTGCTTAGGCATTCCCAGACTGGAATGCTCCAGACTCAGCAGGAGCCTTTGGAAATGAGGTCAGCCCTGCTGTCGTTGGCCTTGTGGGACACTGGCCTGCTGCTGGTTTTCTCTGTCTGTCCCCCTCACCCGGGAGTGCCTTCCTCCTTCACACACTGGGTGGCTTGTGGGCTCCAGAAGGCATCCTGCACTAGATGAGACAGGGTTAGGGCTGAATGAGGGGGAGGCTTTGGAGGACAGAAGACGAGCTCCTTTAAGGAACCCTGCCAGGACGGTAAGCTGGGTACTCTCAGAGCAGAAGCGAGTTCGCTCCCATTTTCTGGTGCTCTTGGCCGCAGGTAGGCTTTCGGGGCACCTCCCTGACACGCCGCAGCAGCAGAGAGGATAAGCAAGGCGTCCGTGTTTCCCGGGGCTTCCCTCCAGGGCCTCCTGAGGCCTACCAGAGACACAGCTTCCCCTGCTCCCCCACACCACAAGACACTCGCCTTCCCAGGGACCCACCCATGCCTGGGATTCTGTCTCCCAGTAGCCAGTCTTCACGGCTTCTGGCCCTAAGAGGCTTTTATTCTTCAAGGGAATTACAGGGATGAGTACTATTTCCTTCTATTGAGTACTACCTCCAGTTTTATTGAAAAAGGAAAAAAAATCCCAACCGTAGCCTCGGGTCAGGAGATTGGGCCTGCTAATATTGGGAGGGTTTCCCTTACACGAGCTCTGCCTCGCCCATCCCTGTGTCACCTGAAAACACACCTCCAGCAGAGAACCCTCGGTCCGTGCCCCACCACCACCCCTGGGCCAGCTCCTACTCAGCCCTTCACGGGCACTTGGGTGTCCCCCAACGGCAGAGCTGGGCTGTGAGCACCAGACCAGTGCCTCCCAAGGCATCGGCTTTGCCCTACTCACCATTCGTTACCGAAATAATCGTCATCTGTTTCTTCCACTAGATTGTTAGAGAATTTGTTCGTCCGTGGCCCCGGCACTTGTTTCAGTGCTGGCCACACAGGCATAGGAAAGCTTAGCAGACCCACTGCTGAACCCAGTCAGTGCCACAGTGAAAAGCACAGACTCCATCATCACTCATTAGCCCTGTGACCTTGGGCAAGGTATTTAAGCTCTTCGGGCCCCACATGGCTTCCCTCCAGAATGAGGGTAATCACAGCCCTTACCTCATCACCCAGCCTGTGAAGATCACATTAAAACACATAAAGCACCTACGGTAATGACTCAATAAATGTTAGTTCTTAATCTCCCGGCAGCACTTCTCCAGGCCGGGGCGGGGGAGGGAGGGCAAGGAAAACCCTTTCCCTCTCTTCCCCCCCCCCCCACCAACAGGCCTCCAGGTCTCCTGGCCTCCTACCCAGGGTTCCTGGAGGCCCCACAGGCCACTGCCCTGAGGGATTCTGGGTTAGAGTTTCTCACTGGTCACCTTCACTGGTCAGACCCGGACTTCTGAAAGTAGGGACCAGGACTTCGGTCTCTCTCCTTCATCCCTGGGACCTAGAACTATGCAAGGGACAGAGCAGGTGTTCAAGAAATACTGATTCCTGATCTACAGTAGACCCAACGGGTAAATGGGATGGTTTTGCCCGAGGGGGAGGAAGGGTTGCATCCCACCAAGGCTATCTGAGCTGCACTGGGGGCCTTCTAATTCCTGTTGGGCCATTTCCCATAAAACCCTTTGCACTGGGGCACCTGAGTGGCTCAGTCGGTTAAGCGTCTGCCTTCAGCTCAGGGTCCTGGGATTGAGTCCTGGGATCCAGCCCTGCCTCAGACTCCCTTCTCCGCGGGGAGCCTGCTTCTTCCTCTGCTGCTCTTCCCACTCGTGCCCTCTCTTTCCCTGCCAAATAAATAAACCTTTAAAAAAACAACAGCAGCAACAGCAGCAAAAAACCCTTCGTGTTTCAGCAAAAGAGCTTCTGGAGCCCCCTCTGTGCTCAGGGCTGTACTAAACCCAATGAGAAAGAAAGAAGGGGTTTTGAGAAAGTGAAACGAAGATCACATAACCTCCTGATCAGCACATGCTGGCCCCGAGACCTGTGAACCTGGGCAGGATGCTGCAGGAGCATGACCCTCAGGAACTTTCTAGTCCCCATTCATTAGCCTCTCTGAGATTAGGAGGCAGAGGGGGAGATTGAGGGTAGTGGGGAAGGCCCTGGAGTCAGGCCTCAAAGCCCCACTAGTGGGGCCTGGGGATGGTACAAGGAGGCAGGGAAGGTTCCCAGGGCCCCAGATAAGTGTCTGAGGTGTTCGCCCCTAAAAGGCAGCGGGCAGGGGATGAGGTGGTGTGGGTGAGAGGCTCTGACGTTCTGCAGAACGAAGGCGTCTGCAGGGACACAGCACTAACCCTTCCGCTCTCCCTTCTGGCCAGCCCGCCCAGCTCTCTGGGAGGAGCCTGGTGGAATTACTAGACACTTCACCTGCTGAGCCTGTTTTCCCATCTGTAAAATAAGGCCAGTGGGTCTTCAGTTTCAGTGTCTATTATAGGGATCAGATAGGATCAGGACTGTGAGAGCGGGCCCCTGACTCACTGTTGGTTTCCATCCCTCTCCCGGTGGCCCCCCACTCCCTCCTCTCTGCCCTCCCGCCGCCCTGGCCCCACTCGCCTTTGGCCGTGACAGAAATGCCCATGGCGGCCTCGCGCAGTACGCTCCTCTTCTTCCACTTGCCCTCATCGATGTTGTACATCTCCACGACCTTCAGGGGCAGCTGACTGGTGCCCACACCCCCGATCACCATGATCCGCTTCCCCAGGGCGATGGCGGCCACCCCGGCCCGGGCTGTGGGCAGGGGGGGCAGGGCGGTCCACTGGTCGGCCTCGGGGGAGTAGACCTCAAAGCAGTCCATGGGGATGCCGTTGTCGTCACATCCCCCGATGGCATAGACCTGCCCCCCGCTCTCCAGCAGGGAGCAGTAAACCCGGCGGCTGGGCAGCGGCGCCAGGCGCTTCCACTGGAAGTCCTTGACGTTAGGCACCTCCATCGCAGCCCCGGGGGCCCCGCCCGCCGCGCCCCTGTGCCCGCGGAGAGCCAGGGCGCCGCGGGAGGTGCGAGCCCGGGGGGCCGCCCGTTACTCCGCGCCCCCTCTCGCCGCCTCCATCTGGCTCCCGTCCGCCGGCTCCCGCCCGACCCCGGGCAAGGGCCCCGACGCCGGCCAGCGCTTCACAGTCCCTCCAGACTGCGCGGTCCGGCGGCGTCCGCGCCTGGCCCTGCGGGAGGGATGGGGCGAATCAAGGGCGGTCGGGGCCCCGCGCCCTCGCCTCCTCGCGCCGCCGGCCCGGCGGGCTCCCGGCTCCCAGGTCCTTGCCAACTTTAAAGGGAGGACGCGGCGGCCGAGGGCGCCACCCCGCGGCGGCATAGCGCCCCGCAGCGCCCTGTCCCCCGCCCCTCCGGACCGGCGGCTCGGACGCCCGAGGGACGCGCGCGGGGCTGGGGGCTTTCGGGGGCTCGCGGCGCCCCGCTGCCTTCCAGCGGAGCGAGGAGTTAACACCTCCGGGCGCCGCCGCCTCCCTGCCCCCGCCCCCCTGCCCGCGCCCTCCCGCCCACGCCCCCGCGCCACTTACACAGCCAGGCCCGAGGAGCGCGGCGGCGAGGCGCAGACCGCGCATCAGCAGGGAGCGGGGAAACGGGGAGCCGGGAGCCCCTCCGCCCCAGGGCGGCGGGGAGCCGGGAAGAGGGCGCGGTGTCCTTCCCCAGCGCGCACGCCGCCGTCACACATGCAGGCGAGGAGAAGGGATGAGCAGCGCGAAGGAGAAGCGGAGCCGCCCGCGGGGAGGAGGCCGGCCCGGCTGCTCCGCCACCTCCCCACCCGCAGCCGCCACACCTGTGCAGGAGGCCGCGTGCGCCCCGCGGCGGAGCAAGCCGTGACCTCTTTACATAAGCGCTGGCAGCACCCGCCCGCGGGGGAGGGAAAGGGCCCCGCGGGAGCCTCTCACCTTGTCTACGGGGTCAGAGGGGCGGGGCACTGGAGCCAGGAACCCAGATTTCAGGGACCAGACTCCCTCCAGCTTGGTGGTGGTGTGTGTGTTGGGGGGGGGCGGTTTGTGTTTGTTTTGAATGAGGAGGCGGAGAGACCAATTACCCAGTTTATCTACAGCACCCAGACCCGGTTCGTGACAGGCTGGCTCAGTAGTCAGCTTTGCGTTGGGGGAGGCAGGATCAAGTGGTTTAACCTCATAGAAACAAGGTCCGTGGGTGTGACACGTGCAGACCTGACGCAGGTGCACCCAAACAGAGCGGGGCCACTGACCCGCACACCTCTGTGTGACTTACACATCGCCCCAGCCTCTCCTGTCGGGAAACAGTAACTGACAAAGCACACACACGTGGACACGTAACCAGAGACACCGAAGTAGATGGAGGAACACGGAGGAGGGGGGGCTCCCCCACTCCCATGCCTTCTGCACACTCCTTGAGAAGGGGAGGCCTGGTTATGCAATGTTGCCACTCAGCATCAATCCACAGGGCTTGCCAAATAATTTTCTCAAGCCACACTCTCATAGCCTTTTCAGGATAGCAATCCCCTTGTAACAAAGGTGCCCAAGACACCAGTGGGCCCCCTGGTCTGACTGCAAAGCCTGTGGGGTCCTCCTTTTTCCTGGTTCCCTTGAATACTATCTTGAAACACTCAGGCTTGGGAGTCTGACAGAGGTGGGTTCGAATTCTGGCTCTGAAATTATTTAACTACTCCGAGACCCAATTTCCTTCTATTATTTTAATTTATCTTTTTATTTGGAGATAAATTGTAGATTTACATGCAGTAGTAGGAAATAACACCCTTTACCTAGTTTCCCTCAATGGTAACATCTTGCAAAACCTATAGTACAATAATATTACAACCAGGCTACGGCAATTAATCAGGGAAGGTACTTCCTTCACATCACTAGGATTCTTTCTGTTCCCCCTTTATACCCACACCTACTTCCCTCCCACCCTTTGCTCTCCAGGCCCTGGCAACTATTAATCTGTTCTCCATTCCTATAATTTTGTCATTTCAAGAATGTTATATAAATAGGATGGTACAGCAGGCAACCCTTTGGGATTGACTACCCACACCCCTCCTGGCATAATTCTGTGGAAATTCGCCAGGTTGTTGTATGTTTGCCAATAGTTTATTCCTTTTTATTTCTGATAGAAGTATCCATAGTATTCCATGCTATGGATGGATCCTTGCAGATTTTCGTGAAGATTAAATGAGATATTGTTTGTAAAAGGCTCTGTTCCATTTTCCGACACATAGCAAGGGCCTGGTAAATCGCTATTAATACCATTGTTACCAGCTATCGTCAACAACATGCAGAAGGAGGCAGACAGAGAACAAACACAGACATTTTGCCCCTTGCTCAGGAATGACTTCCTGTGAGAGACAGACTCACAGACTCACGACTCACAGTAGGCCTATCTTAATATCTTAAGTTCTTGGCTTAGAAATTCCCCTGTTTCTTTTGGTTTGAATTCTCTGTACTTACACAGTAAGCACCTCTAGAACCTTCAGAAGAAGGTTGTGTTCTGTTTTCTTTATTCAGTAAGAACTCATAAATTCCAAAAGAATGTGGTCTGAATTAATGAAGTTTTACAGGAAACACCAAATATTTCTCTTCTGTCCTAGGGATCACAATCTCCCCGGGGGGACCAGGGAATAGACTCTCAACCCCTGACTTGAGCTGTCTTCACAAAACCAGCACAGGCTGATCAGGAAGACTGAAAGCCCTTAGGACTTCCTCAAAGGGGCTTGTGGGGGTGGGTGTTCAGTTTCTTTTACCCACTGAGCCTTTAAAAAAAATGAAAATAAAAACATTTATTTACTTTAGAGAGGGGTAGAGAGAGACCGTGAGCAAGGGGAGGGAAAGAGAAGCTCCAGCAGGCTCCCCACTGAGCATGGAGCCTGACTTGGGGCTCCAGGTCACAACCCAGAGATCATGACCTAAGCCAAGATCATGACCTGAGCTGAAATCAAGAGTCGATGCTTAATCCACTGTGCACCCAGGCCTCCCTTGCTTACTGAGCCTTTTTTTTTAAAAGATTTTATTTATTCATTAGAGAGATGGAGAGAGAACACAACTAGGCAGAGGGAGGAGGAGAAGCAGGCTCCCCACTAAGCAGGGAGCCTGCTGCAGGGCCTGATCCCAGGACTCTGGGATCATGACCCAAGCCAAAGGCAGCCGCTTAACCGACTGAGCCACCCAGGTGCCCACTTACTGAGCCTTTTACCAAAGCAGTGAGGCGAGGCTCCTTGTGCCCCCACCCAGCCCGCGGGGCAGCAGAGTCCCACACTACTTTGCGTTTGCAAAACTCATCCAGCTAACCCAAACCCTCACATACCCATTTTCTCATGATCTTTGAAACAACCCTGGGAAAGGTGACCCGGGAGGGTGTTAGTCTGCACTTTCACAGATGGGGAGTCTGAGACTTTGTGACATAAAGTAATGG
This sequence comes from Martes martes, assembly GCF_963455335.1. Classification (NCBI taxonomy): domain Eukaryota; kingdom Metazoa; phylum Chordata; class Mammalia; order Carnivora; family Mustelidae; genus Martes; species Martes martes. The sequence continues at coordinate 25,222,163 of NC_137903.1, read as the reverse complement.
ACTTGTGGCCTCTTGAGGGCCTGGACCAGTGTGGATCTGGTTTGTGAATTCCAAATCCAACACTCCTCCACTTTAACAGTTAAATCACAAATGAAATCTTGTGTATTCTTAAGGACACTGAGCTTTTCCACTCACAACTGGCTTCCGGCTTTTTGTCCAGTTACAGCAAAGGAAGGAGCCCAGGCCCCCAAAGGGTTCCAGCGACTTCTGTCCCCCCATTGCCGGACTGTGTGCTGGGCAGCATCACCGGGAAAGGACTGGACACCAGCCCCAGAAGACGCCCCATCCGAGCCTAACGCTCATGTTTTGCTAGCACCACCCTCTGTGAGGACCACGAGATCTAGGGACTCAGACCCTCGGAAAAGTACTAAGAACGGGATGCCTTTCAGACCATGGCCTAATTGCTTGTTCTGGAAATATTGGCTTCTCTCCATCTCCCCCACTCCTTCCCCCATGGCTCTTCCTCCCAGCCAGGTGACATCCTTTAATCCTTACATTGAGTGCACATTGAGGAAACTTGTAACCTAGCAACCGCCACTTAAGATTCCCTGAGTCACGGGTGTGTTTCCATGCCTGGGCAGAGCGCACCAAGCTGGGGCCTGAAGGCGTGCCAAGCAGAGGCAGGGAGTCTGGTGACCCCTTTGATGCCTCCGCATCCTGCTCTAGAGTGAGGCCACTTTCCCTCTCAGCACCTTCTTCCTCCGGTCAGACCTGAACCCTTCTCGCTCTGACACCTCGCACTGCATCAGGTCCACTTTTTCTTCTCTCTTAAGAAGTGTTTGACTTTCTGCCTTGGTTACAAGGTGGCACAGGACAGTGGGGAAGCGGAGGAAGGAAAGTTGATGAGAGCCTCTGACAATAAATTCTCTCTTTGGTTCTGCGGAGTCTTTCTTACCGTGATATTTCTGCACCAGCCTTGTCAAGGGGGTGCTCAGCTCTAGAAAAAGTCACTCCCCCTGCTCATGCTCCCTCTCTCTCTCTGACAAATAAATAAATAAATAAAATCCTTAAAAAAAAAGAAAGAAAAGAAAAGAAAACCCATTTTCTAGAGGTATGGGAGGAACCAGATGCCAGGCAGAGATCCTGGGCACGTAGGAGGTACATCGTTCCTCTCTGTGTGATGGCAAGTCCCCGCACCCTGACTTTCTGGGCATCCAGGCCAGTGTGCCCAAACAGCAGGTGCCCGTTTCACAGAGTAGACCCCTTAGCAGGGCTCACACTCTCTTGTGCCCAGTCATGTCTGCGCCTGCGTCTCTGGTAGGGCTTCTTCCCTCCTAGCACACTGAAATCTCCTCCACTGCCTCATGGGCCTGATCTGGAGACCGGCCGGGGCCCTTCCTGTAGAGAATCACCTCTCCTTCCTCGGCAGGCCCGTGGCCATATTCGGGGGTGGGAGTGTGGAGAGCTCCTCCAGGCAGGGCTGAGGCTGCGAGCGGATCCAGGGGGAGGTACAATCCTCCCCAGCATGGAAAAGCCTCATGGGGCCTCCTCCTGCCCAGTCAGTCCCAACACCAGCCCAGAAGAAGGATTCAGGGCTCCGGAGGACTCGGTGGGAGATGGTGAGATGCCGGTGCCAGCAGGCAGAAGCATGCCCCTTGGGACTGGCAGTCTGGAGGCCTGCTGGATGGCGCCCTACGCACCCCACAGTCTTGACTAGACAGGAGAACTAGCCCCATGCCTTCAGCCACCCGCCCTGCCCCCTCCTCCCCCAGAGCAGAGCACAGACCTAGGGCCTGGAGGAACTTAGCGGTGTCCGTTAAGGGGTGTCTGCTGGAGAGCGAGTCTCAGGTATGGGATGTTGGGGTGCGGGAAGAGGTCATTTTGGTTTTCAGATTCAGGAGCTACACTATTTACAAGAGTCGGGAAGCTGCCCCTTTGTCTGCTGTTTAGTGCATAGAGATGAGAGCGACAGCAGCCAGCAAGCGAGACCTTCTGTGAGAGACCGTGGCTCCTTCCCTGTGCTGACAGAAGAGACTGTAGGAGGAAATGGGGCTTAGAACAAAGCCTGAGCATCTGGGTTGGAAACAAGGAAGAACTTCCTGCCCAAGAGTGTCAGAAAATGAAAACACCAGCCTGAGGTGAGCTGCGAGGCCGTGGTGTCACCTTCCCCGGGGAAATACTGGAAATAGGAAAGACACAGGCCCGAGAGTCAGGAGACCTCTGTTCCAGCCACGTGTTGTCAGAATGGGGCTGTGCACCCCTGGACCAGTTGTGTCCATTCTGGTGTCTGTAAAATAAGGGAGAGAGAGGAAGAACACACTGGCTTGAGGTCTCTCCCAGCGGGAGCGTTCTTTACTCCTAGGGGTATCCAGGGTGGGAAGCCCGGAAGAAAGAAGCATGTCACCAAAGTGACAAAGTAGCAGGTTCCTCACGTTCTTCCAGGTGGCACAAACGCAGGGGTCTGGCTCCATCGACTCTCAGAGGCCTTGCCAGCTGCCCAAAGTCCAGTGATCCGAAGGGACTCATTGAGAACCTGGCCCTGTTGCTGCCACCACCCCCATTTCCAACAGCTGCAGCAAGTGCGGCCGGGCTGGCTCCTCGTGGGCCTTGGGTACCCACCTGGAAGCCTAACCACGCCTCCTCTTGGGTCCTGACATCACTGGGGAACCAGGGTGCCCGGACAGGAGGCAGAGGACTCAAGGGCTCATGTCAAGTCGTCCTGATTCTGGCCCTTCCTTAAATGCAAAATTGAGCCTGTTTGTCCCAGATCACCTGGTGGGAGCCGGGCTAGGTCCTGGGGCCGTGGTGGGGAGGAGGGTGGGGATGTGTGGGGTGGGGGGGCTCATAGGCTAACCTGTCTCCTGCAGAGGATAGCAGAGCCTTCGCGGCAGCCTGGGCAGCTCTGTGGAGGAGCAGAGGCGGCGGGCTGGGGAAGGCAGCAGCAGACCACCACTCGAACACGAACACGGCTCTTTAAATGTCCATTAGTAAGCTAATATCGCCATTTCCAGAGCCAGCAGCGCCCTCCATTCTTCTTAATTAAAAAGAGCTCCACGTCCTGGCAGAGCTGGGAGAGGGCTCTGAATGATTTACACACCAGCCCCGCTGCTCCAGTTAGGAAATCGGCGAGGAAAATTGATTGGCAGATGGGCCAGCCTGCCTGTCACGGATGGCGCATGTGTGTGTGCTGGGGGGGGGGGGCGAGGTGCGGGGCGGGGGGGGGCGGCTGGCTCCCCTGCTGACAGGCTCTGAGTGAGCAGGGCGGGGACTCACCCCAGGCCCATAGAGCTCTGCAGGCCCAGAGGTAGAGCCTTCTGCCAACAGAAGGCTAAACAAAGGCTCTCCTGCTCACCTCCTGCTGGGGTCCCTCATCCTGGCAAGACTCTCTCATCTGGAGGACAGGAGCTCAGGCTGTGAGGCTGTTGTCTCATCTCCCAGGAGAGACAGGGGCCACTCCCTAGAGGTTCCCCTCATTTCCAGATGGATACTGCTCACCTGATAAGGAACATTCCTGGGCTTCTCTTTGGCCACTGCTGCTTAAGCTGGGAGGAGGGTTTCTCCTGGCTCCGGCTCTCCTTCCTTGTCCCCCTGCTGACGCCCCATTTTTTTCTTTTTTCTGAGCCCGATGTCCTGTGGGGTCCAAGGCTCTGGGCCCTTCCAGGGCTGGGAAGAGGCTGATGGGGCTCCATGGGGTGGACCATTTTGTGATGACGCCAGAGAGCCAGGAATGGGAGTCCCAGCCCCTCTTTAGCCTCTGCCTTCTAGCCAGGCCCTGGGGCCTCCTTCTGTGCTGCCCGAAAGAGGGGCCAGTCCCCTGGTCCACTGTGATCCGGGCCTCCACTGAGGTACAGAGCATCTCTCACTCCAGCACCGTCTCACCTCACCCCTTCCCCACCTTCATGTGCTCGCACACATGCCCTCCTCCCCAGAGGCTCTGGAGAAGGGCCTGGGCAGAAGCTGGTTCCAGAGGAGGGGTGGGGACCAGAGAACAGGCATCATGCAGTGCCCAACATTAACTCCTCCTCCCCCGGGGAAGGCTGGCAATCTGCCGCAGCCCTGAGGTTGCCATCTGGCGCCGTGACCTGTGTTCCCTCTGTGCTAGAGACAGAGACCAGGCAGGAAGGCAGGACAGGCTAGCTACACAGGCGCTCTGGGTTCCTGTTTAAGAACAGATGTCAGAGCGCCCAGGAAAGGGGAGAAACAGGCTAAGCCTGGCTGAATCAGAGGGTCTGCCCGTCCTCAGCAGCAGGAGCTCCCAGGTGGGCTGAGGAGCCCAGGGAGCCTGCACTGAGCCCCCGGCTGAGGAGACAGCAGCAGGGTCTGCACCCTTGAGCGCCCTTCTGGAACCCTGGTCTCAGGCTCCTAGCCTGGATCTCCTTCCAGCTAACACTCCCTCTCCTCCCGGGGCTGGGCGAGGGCTTGTCACTGCAGAACTATGTCTCCTTGCTCAGCATCCAAGGGCCATTAGTTCTTCCCTGGACATCACTAAGAAAAAGCAGAAGGACACCTGTACTCACTCCCTGACCTAGTGGCTGGCTCCCCAGCAGAGGCCACCACCAGGGATGCTGGGTGTCCTTTTGTCCTTGGTGGTCCGGGCCCAGAAAGGGCTATTTGCTTCCTCGGATGACATCCCTCCCCTGTGCTCCTAGCCTCCGGAATTATGCTCCAAGAGGCTCCTTGGTACAGACTCCACCCAAATCCCTGGCGTGAAGGTCTTGTCACATCTTAGGGGAGGGGTCAGCAAGCGATTACTTGCAGGCCAAACCCAGCCTGCCACCTGCGGCTCCTGATCTCAGAAGGGTTTTTACATTTTTCAATGTTTGGGGGAAAAAAAATCCAAAGAAAAATATTTTGTGATGGGTGAAAAAATTGTATGAAATTCACATTTCAGTGTCTTTAAATAAAGTTATATTGGAACACAGCCACGCTCATTCACTTACGTGTTGCCTGTGGCTGCTTTCCCGCTACGACAGCGGAGGGGAGTCATTGCTACAGAGAGAGCATATGGCCCACAAAGCGCCAAATATTTACTATCTGCCCCTTTACAGAAAATGTTTCTGTTCCCCCACCTCCCACCCAGGTTATTTTAAGGGAAAGAAGGATACCACCTTTTTTCTTTTCTTACCTACCTTGATAGGTTGAATTGGTACAGCAATTTCTTGAGACAATGGAAGGAACCCAACATTTGTTAGGCACCAACTGTATACCAGGCACGTTTTTTTCCTGCTTATCCTATATCTTTACAGCAATCTTGAGAGGCACAAAGCATTGATAGTGACTTACTTTGTGGGAGCAGGGAGGCTCTGAGAGATTAGGAAATTGCCGGAGCTGTCATAGCTACTCAGAAGAGAATCCTGATTCAAACCCCAGTTTGGCTGACACCAAAGCCCATATCCTCTCCAGGCCACCGTGATGCTGAGATGACCTCCAGCAGCCTAGTAAGGGCCCACCCAAATGGCTGCTGGTTTGGAGATCCCCCCCCCCACACCCTTTCCCTAAACAGATAGGGGAAATTGAGGCTCAGATTTTAGGTACCTAGGCCCCTCTTCTGGCTCCCCGAGCCTGGTCTTTGCATCAGAGGAGTGTGAACGACAGGCAGCGACAACAGTAGCAACTCCACATGTGCTCCCCCTCCCTCCTCCCTCCTGCTTCCTCCTCTCCTACTATCTATTTTCATCACTTATTAGCTTTTCTTCAGAAAGGTTCAATTTGCATTTAAATAGAAAACCTCTGGAATGGCTCTGATATAATGTTAAGGTGCTAATTACAAATTCATTTCCTTTTTAAATATTAAGGCACTTCAGTTCATCTCAGGGGTGATGAAAGGCAGAGGGAATGCTTGGTATTTATGAGTAATGAATATTGAGCTGTTTACCGCAAAGCCCTTACAACTCCCCGCCAGTAGAGGGCAGAGAGGAGGTGTTCTGAAGACCCATAGGGGTGGTGTGTCTCCGGAGCTTAAAATCAACTAAAAATAAATGTCTAACAACAGTAAGAAGCCGGACTGCAGCCAGGGGGATGGAAACTGCTCGTGGAGCACAGGACACCCTCAGACTGCCAGTTCCGTGAGCCGCTTGTAAGCATTTCAGGGCAGGACCCATGCCTGTCTTATTCACCCCTCTTTCCCATCACCAAGCCTGCAGTAGGTACTCCAAGAACATGAAATGAATCAATGAATGAGTCAACCAATCCATCAATTATGAAAGCGATCATTCAACTACTATTATGAGTCAGGCATTGTACTAGATGATTTTCTTAAGCCTCCTTGTTAGATGATTTCGTCCTTTGCGTTTCCCCCAGAGCTGAGCAGATGATACACTTAATTTTCCTTTATCTTGAAGAATAGTTCTTTGCGTTTTACATACTGATTTACAACGGCATACTCCTATGCCGTGGTTAATAATGATAGTAAAATCGTCAGGTAAATCAAGTTGCAATCGTTCCACTTCATAGGTGAGTAACAAACCCGGAGCAAGAGAAGAGGTTAGCCTCAGAGCCCCTAGTTCAACTGGGAGCTCGGCCAGGACCCGCACCCTGGTCTCAGGCTCCCAGCCTGGGTCTCTTTCAGGTGTCACACTCCCCCTCCTCCCAGTGCTAGCTAGGCTACTCCAGTATTCACAGTGTCACACCCCATATTTGGCCCTTGTCCTCAAATTGCTAGGGAGCCTGAAGTGCAGCCCAGCCTCTGGCCAGGCTCAGTGCCTGGGCCCCAGCCAAGCTCTTTCTGAGCTGGTGGCCAAGAGGCCTCTCTTTTCCCTTCTCCACACCTCAGCTGGATACACTCCTTCCTGCATGCCGAAACCGTATTCATTCTTAAGTGCTCAGTCTCAATCCCACCTTCTCCAGGAGCCTGGAACTATCCCTGCAGGTGAGAGTAGGCTCTCCCCTGTTTCCATAGAACTTTCTGGAAGTGCCACTGTGTTACCACTTAACAACTGTTAATGTTAATAACCATCACCATGTTATATGTTAATAACCATCACCATCGGTATTCAAAGGGCGACATCGAATTCTTTACACATTTTCTATAATTTAAGTAATAGTAATAGTAATAGTTAACAAGCCTATGGTGATCATGACAGGTCATGGACTGACCTAAGTTTTTTGATGGCGTGTGTGTGTGTCATTTAGCCTGTAAGGCACTATTATTATCCACATTTTACAGATGAGGATACTGAGACTTGAGGGTTTACGGGACTTGGCCAAGGTCACATAGTCAGAATAGGGTATTGAGCTCAGCTTATCTGATCCCGAGGTCCGCATACCTGTCTGTGTAGGTGTTCCCTCTTTTTCACCAGATGGTGAGCATTTAAAAGCAGGAGCCCCGTGGCAGGTCATGGTTGCAGCTCCTTTGGAGCCAAGCACAACAACTTGTACGTGGTTGATAATCGAATATGCTGAACCTAATCCAGACCAGAAGCCAGAAGTCTGGATATTGGCTGTACGTCAGTCTGTCGTGCCCCAGACGCTGATCTCTGAATGTAATCATCTGGGTTAAAACCAGCTGGGAAGGAGCCCTTAACTTCAAAGCCGGAGAGGCCCAGCTGAGCAAGAAAGGTACTTTGAGACCCTCGCCTGTCCCCATCTCCCGCCCGCCGGCCCGTGTGGGTGGAGCAGCCCTCCTCCCATTAGCACCACAGCCTGCCCCCTCACCCCCCCAACCCCACCCCCCGCCCGCAGCAGCCACTGGGAATGCCAAGACCACAGTCCGTGTAGACAGATTGAAATAGAACTTACCTGACCAGAGAATAAAGGATATCAGGTGATCATCTGCCAAAGGGAAAGCAGGGGAGGGGGTGGCAGAGAGCCGGGCAGGGGTTGGCTCCGAGGCTCCTTCCAGGCGCGGGCTGAAGCCCCAGAGTCCTGAGGGCTTCCTCCGCAATTGTCAAGTCCACAGCTGCTGTTTCTGGCCGATGAACCGAGGTCCAGCCAGGGCTGTCTGCCAAGGGCCCCACCCCGAATGCACAGGAGCTCGGGGGTCCCTGAGCTCCAGAAGGCCTGACCCCACCCCCCACCCCCCACCGCCCCACCAAGAGGACCCGAGCCCACCGGCCAGAGCCCTGGCGCCTCTGCCTGCCTCCCCGGCTGCCGCGCCTCCGCTGCGAGGGCCCGCTCTGGAAGGGGAGAGGGTGAGGGGCAGACTCGCTCACACACACAGACAATAACTGCCATGGAAACTAACCAACAGAAAGAAGATTTAGGGAGCCGGACTCCTCTGCCAGATGGAAGAGACTGGAAGGGAGAGGGAAAGGGAAGGGCGTTTATGCGAGGGGCAAAAGCCCACCTCAGCCCTTAATCCGTTGATCGCAGGTTTCCTCCCTCTGGCGTGGGGGTGTTCTGGGCAAAAGGCAGAGGGGTGGGGCGACCTTTTCGTGCTAGAGTCCCAAAAAGCCACCCCATACCTTTGCCTTTCCATTCTCAGATGGGGCGGTGGCGTTCAGAGAGGGTGAGCACCTCCCTCAGAAACGCTCAGCGCTGCTGGCCAAGCTAGAGTTCTGCCAGGTCAGGCGGAACCTTTCAGGACAGTTTGGGTCACTTTGCTTGGAGAGGTGGCTCACGGAAGTTTCTTAGATGAAAAACCTAGTGTTTCAAGGGATAACAAAACACGGCAGCGGTTAAGCCTGGCAGCCTCCGTCCATGAAGTTAGAGCAGTGTCTGGTGTGGAGGGAAAGCAGGTGAGGGCTCACGGAGATGCGGTCCGTGACTGTCTAGGACTTTGTCTAGGACTTTGAGTTCTGTTTGGGAGCATTGTCTTTCCGGAGGAAAAAAAAAATCTTTTTTTTTTTTTTTTTTTAGGAAAAGAAAATCTTTTTTTTTTTTTTTAAGATTTTATTTATTTATTTGAGAGAGAATGAGTGAGAGAGAGCATGAGAGAGGAGAAGGTCAGAGGGAGAAGCAGACTCCCCAAGGAGCTGGGAGCCCGATGAGGGACTCGATCCTGGAAGTCCGGAATCGTGACCTGAGCCGAAGGCAGTCGCTCGACCAACTGAGCCACCCAGGCGCCCCAGGAAAAGAAAATCTTAACAAGGGGAACATTTTTATACTCTCCGAGAAGGTACTGTTGGGGTAAGAATGTGAACTGAAGGGGCGCCCGGGTGGCTCAGTCGGTTAAGCATCTGCCTTCGGCTCAGGTGAGGATCTCAGGGTCCTGGGATCGAGTCTCGAGTGGAGCCCCACATCAGGCTCCACACTCAGCGGGGAGTCCACTTCTCCCTCTGTCCCTCACCCCCCCAGTTGTGATCGCTCTCAAATACATACATACATATATAAAATCTTTTTTTTTTAAGATTTTATTTATTTATTTGACAGACAGAGATCACAAGTAGGCAGAGATGCAGGCAGAGAGAGAGGAGGAAGCAGGTTCCCTGCTGAGCAGAGAGCCCAATGCTGGGCTCGATCCCGGGACCCTGGGATCATGACCTGAGCCGAAGGCAGAGGCTTTAACCCACTGAGCCACCCAGGCGCCCCCATACATAAAATCTTTAAAAAATGTAGACGGGACCCGACACATCCACTCCCAACTGTTTAGCTGTGAGACCCTGGGCAAGTTCCTCGTGTATACAATGAGACTAGTGGGGTTGTGGAGAAGATTCAATGCGGGGAGTGTGTCATGGACTTGGAACAGTGTCTGGCCGTGTGTGTCTGCCATTGTTGTCGCTGTCGTCATCAGGCTTTGGGTCCCGTTTCCGCAGCTCTAACACTGAGCCTGTAACACGGATCTGTCTCGAGGGCATTCATTGTGCGCTCAGATTCGATGGGGTGGCTGCAGGGGTCTATACATTTGGTAAAAAACATCCAACAATGGATTTTATTGTATGTGACACCCCGATGTTCACATGTGTTTATGTGACCGGGCACATCAGCATGAGCCTTTCAACGTAGGGAACAGTCACTCCGTCCTGACGCCCTGGCCCTCTCCCCATAAAGAGAATCTAGAGAGGGAGCGCGAGAACTTCCAGACTGGGGGGGGGGGGGGAGTGTCAGCTGCCGATGGAGGAGGGGCTTGTACCTCAGCCCTGTAGATGTTGTCAGTAATGGGCCACCTATGGAGACGAGATATTCTGGAGGTTTCCTGAGGCTTGAACATCAGTCTCTCATCTGCAGAGGCAACACCTGGGTGATTGAGCTGCCTTTAGTAACTCGGATCCTCATTCCATCATCTGGTCTAAGGGGGTGAACGGCACTCTGGTTTGCTTTTTTTTTTTTTTTTTAAGATTTTATTTATTTATTTGACAGACAGAGATCACAAGTAGGCAGAGAGGCAGGCAGAGAGAGAGAGAGAAACGGGGAAGCAGGCTCCCTGCTGAGCAGAGAGTCCGATGCGGGGCTCGATCCCAGGACTCTGGGATCATGACCTGAGCCAAAGGCAGACGCTTTAACCCACTGAGCCACCCAGGCGCCCCTCTGGTTTGCTTTTCAACATCTGTTCCGGGAGCCATTTCTTTGCCATGGCCTTGCTGCCAGAACTATCTTTCCCTTTGTCTCCCAGACTCCCCTCAGAGCTGTACTTTGGCCCCTGAACAGGGTGACATGGTGATCATGGGCTGCAAGCTGTCACACATTGGCCAGGGGAGACAGCTGTCCATCAGGACAGCCGAAAATGAACTATGTGCCACATTAAAAATGCCGGAGAGATTGCTACAGCCCAATTAAAGAGAAGGTGTGAGTGTGTGTAAAGCGACTGGAGGGGGTGGAAAGTAGAATATAATTAAGAATCAAGTGAAACTGATCCCTGGGGACAGATTATAGACCACAAGCAAACAGCTTGCCTAAATGAGAGCTGCCTGGTGATGCCGGAGATTGGCCCCACGCCGCCTAACGGCTCCAAGCCAAAGGGAAGCTTGCTGATCCCTGTTTGCCCTGTGGGGTGATGTCTCTAAATAAATAAATCCCATAATCCGTAATCTGAGAATAATTTGAACCTCAGTTGGTCCGTTCTAAGCAAATATTTGGAGGGGCTGGCTTTCCTTTCTTCTCTGTTTTGTTCGGGGTTCCAAGACTGAGTGAGAGACAGGTGTGAAGATGGTGATGGATGAAGATGTTTCAAACGTGAAATCCATTCGGGAAAATTCCCCTCATCTCTCCAGGGCCGCTCACGTCCAGAGGCAGGGAAGAGAAGGGGAGGAGGTGAGATCATGACAGCAAAGGTAGTTATTAAGATGACGGCCACCCTAAATGACAGTTCTGAACGTGAAATCCTGGGGACAAGGAGGTCTGACGTGCAGCCCGGAACCTTTCCAGTGATGAAAACAACGCTTTTGGACATGGTCTGATATTAGGTGATGAAGTAAAGAAAGCGTGTTCCAGTTGAAATTAGCAGGCTGGGGTCCAGGTTAAAAAGCAAACAAAGGAAAGCAGCCTAGAGTCAGCTGGGGTCCTGGGATACAGATAAGTCACAAAGCTGGCTTTATCTGCAGGTGTCAGGATTGATCAGCCCAGGGTCTATTTCCATCTATTTCCAAGGCTCTTCTCAGCCACCACCATTATCACTCCCTGCCCCCCCCCAAAAAAAAGGCCCCAGCAGAAATATGAAAAAGGTGCTGGATCTGAAATCCTGCCTAATTTAAGCTCTGCTCACAAAGAAGGCCAGAGAGCACAGGGAGGGGTGGAAATCAAGTAAGTAAATGTCAGCCCTGCGGTTGGGTAGAAGCCATTAGCCAGGCAGAGCATCCAATTAGAAAGCATTGAATTAGAGCAGTAAGAGAGGGGGCCTGACATCAGAGGGCACGGCGGGGAGGGCCAGTCAAAGTGGGCAGGAGGCAGTCGGGAGAGGATTACCGTAAGATGTACAAACGGCCAGAGCAGATGCCTTCCAAATGACAGAGCCCCCAGTCCAGACAGCCTTCATAAAACGCCCACATGATGCCTTTGTCCTCCCCCAAATCCTGTCTCAGGGAACTCAGCCATCCTATGGGCTATTTTGGAAAAGATTTCTCCCTTCTGCCTGAACCCAGAGACAAAAATGGGTAGCTTTCAGCCACTCCAGGGTTCACACGATAGACAAAGGAGGGGAGCAAATCCCTTGGCAAATAGTGCCCGGGGGATTTCATTTTTCCACTTTCCAGTCCAAACCTGCTCAAACAGATGCGGAAATACGTCTGTCTGCCTGCACACACAAGAGAACTCGGTTCTTGGGGAGATGTTCTCATTCAATGTTACAATTATTTTATTTTGTAACAGGTCTGTTGTTGTTGAGTCTTTCCCTCCCCCTCTTTTTATAAACTCATGTTCCCTTGTCCAGAGAAGGAAAAGATGAACATTTTTCCCCTTTCTCCTAAATTGGAAGATTTCAGATTAAGTCTCTTAAAAAGCCACATATGCCAGGGAGGCCCATGTGTCACTGATTGCAGGATTTAAGCGGGGGGGTGGGGTGGGGGTGGGGGTGGGGGTTGGGGATCCACTCTGCAAATGAAAAGAGATAGTAGCTTTGATTTAAGGACAATCAAGTCTCTCTCTCTCTCTCTCTCTCTCTCTTTTTTTTCTCACTTAACGCATATCTCCTGGGCACTTCATGAGCACAAAGCATGAGACGGCACAGCAGGTATGGTCTGTGTGCTTGGGAAGCTTTCAGGCTCCAGAGGGGATAAAACACAGGACATCCATCCCCAGAGTAGAAGGAGGCATGTGCTGTGTGACATACGACCAGCCTGCTTTTTGGAGGTGGAGAGGAAGAAGAAATCGTAATTACCTGAGAATACCAGAGAACATCGTGTTGGGTATTTTTTTTTTTTTTAAGATTTTATTTATTTGCGGGACACCTGGATGGTTCAGATATTTAAGTGTCTGACTCCGGCTCAGGTCATGATCTCCGGGTCCTGGGATCGAGCCCCATGTCGGGCTCCCAGTTTGACAGGGAGTCTGCTTCTCTCTCTCCCTCTGCTTCTCCTCCTGCTTGTGCTCGCTCTTTCTCTGTCTCTCTCTTAAATGAATACATAAAATGTTTAAAAACCCAATATTTTATTTATTTGAGAGAGAGCGAGAGTATGAGTGCAGACAGGGGCAGAGGAAGAGGGAGAAGCAGACTTCCTGCAGTACTGGAAGTCCTACTTGGGGCTCCATTCCAGAACCTTGGAATCATGATCTGAGCCGAAGGCAGGTGCTTAAGTGACTGAGCCACCAGGCGCCCCCAGAGAACACCTTGTAAGAGAGGTAGGCTCTGAACCAGGTCTTCAAAGGCCTGTCAGGTTTTGGTAACTTAGAGCAGAGGGCATTCAAGCAGAGACAAAGTATCCATGTTTGCAGACTATGGGTTGTCAGATAAAATACAGGACACCTGGTTAAATTTGAATATTTAGGATATACTTATACTAACAAAAATTTGTCATTAACCAGAAATTCTAACTTAACTAAGGTCATCTTGTATTTTTATTTACTGAATCTGGTTATCTTATGATAGGAGCAAATGGTCACTGTCATACATCAAGTCCCTACAATATTCCAGGTGCTTAAATGTGTTATTTGTAACCCACTGCAATGACCTCTACAAAGGCAGCACCCATTTACAGGTGAAGAAACTGAGGCTTTATAGGGTTTAAGCAACGTGGGACTCTGGTCAAGCAGTTAACGAGTACTGAAACAGGGGTTCGCCCTCAGCCTGACTGACTCCTGATGCCTCGGGAGTGCTGAAAGGCCAGGAGAGGGGAGGCTGGATGAGCCAGAGCCAGCCCACGCTTGACTACCAGGCTACAGAGCTGAGCTGCTCAAAAGGCAAGAGAGACTCCCTAAAGGTTTTTGAGAAAGGGAGTGAAATGATCAGAGCAGTGTTTGGAATCTTAATCTGACAACAGACTGTAAAATGGGTTTGGTCCAGGTAAAGAGCTGAGAGAGAAGGATACCATGAAGGCTTCCTTTTTAAAAAAAATTTTTTTTTTAATTATTTTATTTATTTGACAGACAGAGATCACAAGTAGAGGCAGGCAGAGAGAGAGGAGGAAGCAGGCTCCTGGCTGAGCAGGGAGCCCGATGTGGGGCTCGATCCCAGGATCTCGATCCCAGGACCCTGGGATCACGACCTGAGCTGAAGGCAGAGGCTTTAACCCGCTGAGCCACCCAGGTGCCCCTAAAGGCTTCCTTTTTACAGTGGTGTATGAAGCCCCTGCTAGGCACCAAGGGCATCCTGATGAAAAGGAACAGCATAGTCTTTGTCTTCTAACCTAATAGACTGACAAGCAGCTGATTTCATTACAGGGTGATGAGCTCCATGAGCGAGGAACTTGGCCTGCTTTGAACTGAGCAAATAGCATCCTGGCGAGGAGATGAAGATCTGAATTAGAGTCACGGAAATGGGAATGTATGTTGCTTTTGTAAACCAAGATTTTACCATATATTCAGGACATGACCAACTGGTTTAATTCTTTTTAAACATTTTTTAAAATTTATTTTTATTTTTTAAGTAAGACCTGAGCTGAGGTCAGGAGTCAGGTGCTTTTTTTTTTTTTTCAAGATTTTATTTATTTATTTGACGGACAGAACACAAGTAGGCAGAGAGGCAGGCAGAGGGAGAAACAGGCTCCCCGCTGAGCAAAGAGCCCAGGACCTTGGGATCATGACCTGAACCAAAGGCAGAGGCTGAGCCAGGAGTCAGGTGCTTAACCAACTAAGCCATCCAGAAGCCCTCTAACTCTTAATTATAAGGATAGTTGGAGCGGTAGAAACATAGATCATTGAAATCCAGCAATCACTCCAAATTCCAATTACATAAGAATCTCATGCTTGGGGCGCCTGAGTGGCTCAGTGGTTTAAGCCTCTGCCTTCGGCTCGAGACATGATCTCAGGAGCCTGGGATTGAGCCCCGCATTGGGCTTTCTGCTCAGTGGGGAGCCTGCTTCCCCCTCTCTCTCTGCCTGCCTCTCTGCCTATTTGTGATCTCTGTCTGTCAAATAAATAAATAAAATCTTAAAAAACAAAACCAAACCAGAATCTCAGGCTCCAGCCTCCGTTATGGGCTATGGATGTCTTTGTGTCCATTCAAACAGAAAAAAGTAGTGGCTAAGAGTGAAAGCTTCGACGATCTAAATATAAGAGCTACAACCATAAAATTCCTAGAAGAAAACGGAGGCATAAATCTTCATGACCTTGGATTAGGCAATGTTTTTTCAGCTTTATTGAAATACAATTGACATATATGTAAGCTTTAGGTGTATCAGTGATGATAGGATCGATACATGTCCATATTGCTAAATGATAACCGCAGTAAGGTTAGTTAACACCTGCCTCACCTCACATCGTTACCGTTTTTTTGGTGGTGATAACATTTAACATATATTCTCTTAGCAACTTTGTTTGTTTGTTTGTTTAAATATTTTATTTATTTATTTGACAGACAGAGATCACAAGTAGGCAGAGAGGCAGACAGAGAGAGAGGAGGAAGCAGGTTCCCGGGTGAGCAGAGAGCCCGATGCGGGGCTCAATCCCAGGACCCTGGGATCATGACCTGAGCCCAAGGCAGAGGCTTTAACCCACTGAGCCACCCAGGCGCCCCAGCAACTTTCAAGTACACAACACAGTACTGTTAACTAGAGTTATGCGATGGTTTCTTAGCCAGGACACCAGAAACAGGAGCCACAAGAGAAAAAAATCTTTTGTATCAGCACTTCATTTCTTTTCCTTTTGCCTAATAATATTCCATTGTACGGATATGACACATCTTTTTACCTATTCATCAGTTGATAGACAGGGTTTCTTTGCGGGGGGCGGAGATGAAAATGTTCTAAAAGGGACTGTGGTGAGAGTTGCACAGCTCTGTTTGGGAAAAGCCACTGAATCGTACACTTTAAATAGTTGAATTGTATGGTATGTTATTTATATCTCTAAAGTTTTGGGGGGGGTTTTGTTATTTACTTATTTTTAAGAATTATTTACTTCAGGGCGCCTGGGTGGCTCAGTGGGTTAAGCCTCTGCCTTTGGCTCAGGTCACGATCTCAGGGTCCTGGGATCGAGCCCCGCATCGGGCTCTCTGCTCAGCGGGGAGCCTGCTTCCTCCTCTCTCCTCTCTCTCTGCCTGCCTCTCTGCCTACTTGTGATCTCTATCTGTCAAATAAATAAATAAAATCTTAAAAAAAAAAAAAGAATTATTTACTTCACGGGCACCTGGGTGGCTCAGTCGTTAAGCGGCTGCTTTCGACTCAGGTCATGATCCCAGGGTCCTGGGATGGAGCCCCGCATCAGGCTCCCTGCTCAGCGGGAAGTCTGCTTCTCCCTCTCCCGCTCCCCCTGCTTCTGTTCCTTCTCTAGCAGTGTCTCTCTCTGTCAAATAAATAAGTAAAATCTTAAAAAAAATCATTAAAAAAAAAGAATTATTTCCTTCAGAGAGAGACAAAGCCTGCACATGAACCCATGTGGGTGGAGGGGAGGGGGTTGCAGCGGGAGAGGGAGAATCTTAGACAGACTCCCTAAAACCTGTTGCAGGGCTTCATCCCATGACCCTGAGATCATGACCTGAGATGAAATCAAGTCGGTCATTTAACCAACTGAGCCACCCAGTTGCCCCTTTTTTTGTTTGTTTTTTTCTAAGAGCAAAGCGGTCAGCATCATGTAGATATGGGTTTCTATCCCAGTTCTCTGCTTGATCTTTTTTTTTTTTTAAGATTTTATTTATTTATTAGAGCTAGAGAGAGCACAAGCAGGTGGAAGGACAGGCAGAGGGAGAGGGAGAAGCAGGGAGCCCACCACGGGACTTGATCCCAGGACCCTGGAATCATGACCTGAGCCAAAGGCAGATGCTTAACTGACTGAGCCACCCAGGTGCCCTCTCCACTTGATCTTGAGTAAATCAACTTTCTGGGTCTTCGTGTTCCCTTATCTGTAAAATCAGGATTCTTATAGTCCCTATTTCCCAGCACTGCTGAGAAAAGTAAATGAAATAATGCCTATAAAAACACTTAGCCCAGCTCCAGGCATACGATAAGCTTATAATTAAGGTTACCTGTGCCACTAAGTTTGGGTGAGTACCAACTTTTTGTGTGACCACAGACCCTGCTTACTTCTAGCACCTTAATTTACACAGACGTATGCTCTGGAAACTTCCTGGGCCTATGTATACATTTAAGGAAGTTCCAACTGTGTCATTCCTTATAGCATTTCAAAACAAGGAAGTATACTTCTTAATTGTTAAAACTCAATCCTCAAAACAAACAAGCAAACAGAAGACACCCATGGTTTAACTTTGGTGAAAAGTTTCACAGCAGGGGTGCCTGGGTGGCTCAGTCGTTAGGCGTCTGCCTTTGGCTCAGGTCATGATCCTGGGATCGAGCCCCTCACTGGGCTTCCCTGCTTGGTGGGAAGCCTGCTTCTCCCTCTCCCCCTCCTTGTGTTCCCTCTCTCTCTGTCAAATAAATAAATAAAATCTTATTTAAAAAAAAGTTTCACAGAAAACTCAGCATGGGGCATTTAGGTCAACCTCACACCCTTGGAGTGGAATTCAATGAAGACATCGTTGGTAAGTATGTGATTGATTAAAAGAGGGTATCACCAGGGCCAGAACAACAAGGAAAAAGTTCTCCCACGGTTTCTTCAGCCTCCGTACATGTTTATTTTTCCGTCATTTAAAGGTGAACTTAATTAAGCATTTGTATTTATACGTGCCAGGTATGCTGTGAAAACATAATTGCTTATGAACATATGAGAAGATTGGAAAATAATGTAAAAAAGCATAGAGCAAAACAGAAAACATTTAGAGGAACAGCTTTAACAGTTTAAATTTCTTCTAATCCGCTTATCTGACTTCAATGGGGAAAGGCTTACAAGTGTAAAGAGGACAGCCAGCCAAAGGGATCTCCACTGGGGCCAAGCAACACGGCTTGTATTAAAAAGAAATGCTGCTTTTTGAATACCAGCTAGGTACAAAGATTTTTCATATATTACCTACTGCACAAAACCCATGCGGGGGTGGGTGGTGAGGATTACTTTAACTCCCATTTTATAGATGAGAAAATGGAAGCCCAGAGTGAGTTTCCCAAGATCTCAGAGGTAGGAGGTGGTCCTACCAGAACCCGAGACCCATGAGTCTGATACCATACGGAAGCTACTTTGCCTTCTGCCACAGATCACTGGGGCCTCTCTCAGACCTGGCCTGGTTCTCCAGTGAAGACGAATCTTAAAGCCACACCCCTCCTCTTCTCTGAGCTAGATCATTTGAAAAGTTTTAACTTTCCCCACAGTGCCCTTCCCCGAAGCCTGGGTTCCTCCTGTGCCTCTGTTCCTCCCCCAGAGAATCTGATGCCATTGGTCTGGGGTACAGCCTGGGGTCAGTGAGCACTTAAAAGGTCCCCAAGTGGGGTGCCTGGGTGGCTCAATTGGTTGAGCATCCGACTCCTGGTTTGGGCTCAGGTCATGATCTGGTGGTCCTGGGGTTGAGCCCCGCATCGGGCTCTGCGCTCAGCATGGAGTCTGCTTCTCCCTCTCCCTCTGCTCCTCTCCACCCCAACTCCCTCTTCTCCTAAGTTAAAAAAAAAAAAAAGAAAGTCCCCAAGTGATTCTAATGGGCAGCCAGGTTGAGGACCACTGGACCAAGGGAATCTGTGTGGTAAGGATTCTGAGCCTCCAGTCCAAACCGGCATCGTGAAGGGCTCGGAGGAGATGTCCCATCTCCACTTGCGTGGCCAGATCAGATTTGCCCAGAAGCTGCTGGGCCTTTAAGATAAAGAAGAAAAATACTTCCCTGCCAGGCCTAAAGGCAGCCCCGCCAAGACTTTTGCACTGCTGGCTTCTGTTAGATAAGAAGCCCAAAGCCCGGGCTCTCCGCCAGCAATCCCTGGGTCAGGCAGTTGCTTCGCCAGTTCAATAGTTGCGTGAACAAAATGCATCATTGCAGCAGTTTGTGGAATACGAGGCTGGGAAATCCGGCTCCCCTCCCACACCTGCCCCGTGGCCTGGACAGCGAAGACAGCTGGTTGAGCAGCCTACCTCTCTCATCTGGCGTCTCTCCAACGCTCCAAGAGCAAGGGATGTCTTGGCCCCCAAACAGGCTGGCAGGATCTGTGTCATTTCAGAAAACACAGGAGAAAGACATCCAAGGAGAATGACAAGAAGGCGATCGGGAGCTGGAGGAGTCAGAAGCCCATGTGACTTTTCCTTGGGGTTTCTCTGTTGTTGGCAGAACCCACAAAGACACGCTGCTCATCTCAGGGACTGTGGAAGAGAAAAGCAGAATGTCGACTGTCAACTCACATTGGTTGAAAGATAAGATTCACCCTCTTCTTGTCCCTTTCAGGACCCACCTGAATATGAACACCCAGTTTAATCTCAAAATCATTTACCCAGAAACCTCAGCGAAACCATGGGCTTGACTTCTGCTTCGACAGAGGTTCAGGCCCTGGTTTGGAGCCTCTTGACCTACATTTTCTTTCCGGTCCTTATTAGAATTGTGTTCCCACTAAAATTCCCTGGATCCTTCCTCTCTGTCAGCACCAGCTAGGCGCTGGGGGTTCTTCGGGGATCCAGACGGGGCCCTGGTGCTCTGAGTTCACCATCTAGTTGAAAGCTACACATATGTCCCTTACCAGGGAATGAGTCTGACTAGGCTAAGAGATTTAATAATAATAATATATCCCCAAGAGGCGCCTGGGCGGCTCAGTGGGTTAAGCCTCTGCCTTCTGCTCAGGTCGTGATCTCAGGGTCCTGGGATCGAGCCCCGCATTGGGCTCTCTGCTCAGCAGGGAGCCTGCTTCCTCCTCTCTCTCTGCCTGCCTCTCTGCCTACTTGTGATCTCTGCCTGTCAAATAAATAAATAAAATCTTTAAAAATATATATATATATATCCCCAATCAATTCTTTTTTATTTTATTTATTTATTTGACAGACAGAGATCACAAGCTGGCAGAGAGAGCAGGCAGGGACGGGGGGGGAAGCAGTCTCCCCACTGAGCAGAGAGCCTGATGCGGGGCCCGATCCCAGGACCCTGAGATCATGACCTGAGTGGAAGGCAGAGGCTTAAACCACTGAGCCACAAAGGTACCCCGTCCCCAATCAATGCTAATACGTCTGGTGAGAGGGATTCTCCAGGTTGGTTGGTAACCTCCTTGGGAGCTTCTCTGGCGAAATCTGAGATTACACACCCCTCCTTCCCCTCCTCGCCCCCACGCCCACCCCACCTACCCCATCCGCACCCCATACTCAGAGGGCAGGGAGAGACCAAGAAAAAGCAGGTCACTCCACGTTGGTAGATGAAGCTTTAACAAATAAAGGGAACTTACCCAGAAGGCTTGTCTTGGGCAGCAGCAAGATGAAAAGAGCCCCGCAGCTGCCCCCCCACATCCGAAATTTACAGGGAGGGAGGCCTTACCTGGGTTCAGGCAAGCATACTGTCAAGGTGTTCTCAACACTGCATCACCATCTCAAGGCCACATCCTTGCAGCAGGCTCTGGGGGCGGAAAAGGTAAGGGGAACCCCCATTCCGAGGACAGGA
This sequence comes from Martes martes, assembly GCF_963455335.1. Taxonomy (NCBI): domain Eukaryota; kingdom Metazoa; phylum Chordata; class Mammalia; order Carnivora; family Mustelidae; genus Martes; species Martes martes. The sequence goes on along the minus strand of NC_137903.1, from coordinate 25,201,819 downwards.
GAGGGGGTGAGGAGCCTCAGAGTCCCGGGGTCCAGGTCACCCATTAACAGACAGTCACATCTGCACGATGACCTTCCCCAACATTCCTACCTCCAGAAGACTACAGCCAGGAGATCCAAATGTGGGAAGAACCGCTGGAGACAGCTGATAGTTGAAAGCAGAGCGAAAAACAAAACCAAAGACTTGGAAAACACAGAAGTCTGGGGCCATTTAGTGCAGGGCAAGCTGTCTTCCAGGCCTCTGTGGGCACCCCGATTTTCATTCGGCAGTGAAATATGGCTAATGATAACAACTCTGACTTACTGCTAGATACCGCCCCACATACTCCGGATACAGAAGGCTCCCAGCCACCCCCCGCGACACGAAGTTCCCCACTCTGCAGCGGGAGGACGGCCCCCCAGCCACGCAGCCTCACGGCACCCCCCAACCCCCGGCTGGCAAGTGCCAGGTCAGAATTTGAGCCCAGGTCAATCTCTCTTTCCACCTGTCCCCAAATGGTTGTTCATGGTTATAAACCAAAGACACATGAGAGTTGGCAGGGGGACCCTCATTTGGCAGAGGAGGAAACAAAAGGGAATGTCTCTCCAAATATGCCAACTATATTTATTAGGAGTCTTTGCTGAAAAAGGCAAAGAAGGGTGTTACATTTCAGGTAGATTTCCACCATATATGGTCCCCGTAACGCTGTCATGGGCTGGGTCCCTGGGGCACAGAGCCCGAGATAGGCTCTTGGGGTCTATGACTTGTTAAAAGGAGTGTTCTTCAGGGGGCGCCTGGGTGGCTCAGTCAGTGAAGCATCCGCCTTTGGCTCAGGTCATGATCCTGGGGTCCTGGGATTAAGACCCTGCATCAGGCTCCGTGCTTAGGAGGAAGTCTGCCTCTCCCTCTGTTTCCCCCCACCCCGCCCCCGCTCCTGCTCTCTTTCTCAAATAAATAAATAAAATCTTGCAAAAAAGAAAAAAGCAGTGTTCTTCAGAGGTTGCCTGGGTGGCTCAGTCGGTTGAGTGGCCAACTCTTGGTTTTGGCTCAGGTTGCAATCTCAGGGTTGTGCGATCGAGCCCTGCGCTGGGCTCTGGGCTTGGCGCCCAGTCTGCTTGTCCCTCTTCCTCTGCTGTTCCCCCCACTACTCACTTTCTGTCTCTCAAATAAATAAATAAAATCTTAAAAAAAAAAGATGAAAAAAAAAAAAAAGAATCTCTCCCTACCTCTCCCTCTGCCCCTCTCCTCTCTAAAAAGAAAACAGAAGTGTTCTTCAGAAAGACCTGTGACGCTCTGAAGCAGGATAAAGGGAAAGAGCCACATGGAGCTTTGGTCCCAGGCAAAATGGAGCCCTGGCTGGATCCGCAGTAGATGGGTGGGCAGGCAGGGTCCTCTGGATCGTAAATAACGTTGCAGGGTCGCCTGGGTGGCTCAGTCATTGAGTGTCTGCCTTCAGCTAGGGTCATGATCCCAGGGTCCTGGGATGGAGCCCTACATCGGGCTCCCTGCTTGGCAGAAGGCCTGCTTTGCCTCTCCCGCTTTCCTTACTTATGTTCCTGCTCTCGGTGTCTCTCTCTCTCTGTCAAATAAATAAATAAAATCTTAAAAATAAATAAATAAATAACATTGCAGAGTTGTCCTCTCCCCCACCTTGATGTCAAGGGGCTGCCCTTTCATTATTCTGTATCAGTTAGTCTTTGGCTGTGGGCTGCTGGGGGTGGGGGGCGGGCGGGTATAAACTGAGCAGGAAAAGAGACCCTTAGCCGCTGAGGACGACTCTCAGAAAGAGGGGTCCTCCACGAGCTTTTGCAGCCAACCCACACAGGTGGGCTGGGTATGCTGGGCCAGGGAAAGAAATCTGGGCAGAGTGCCAAAACAGCGTCCACTGACATACTCTGGACAAGGCGTAATCCTCGGTCTGTGTCTTTGCTTTCCCTGCTGGATTGTCCGCTTTCGTGTCATCAACTCTCAGTTCCCAGCACAGGCCTGGGCACCTGATAGGTTCTCTGTAAATACCAACAGAATGATTCACAGGAGGAAAATTGCCACTGCTTTCAAAGAAGCAAACTATAGTGGTCTGGAAAAAACTGCCAGCTAGGTGAGGTATCACTGGGCTTAGGGCCACGCTGGAGCTCAAGAGAGACTCATTGAATACGGGGCCCACAAACTCCCCTCGGCGGCCGGGTTTGCTGAGAATGCAGGTCTTTTCATTGAAGCAATACGGCTTCCCCACTTTGGGAGAGCATATCCCATCAAAAAGAATCTTTTGATGGCTTCTCACAAGCAGGAGATATATGTGCTGTCACTGAGAATTAATTGTCGAAAGCCTAGCCTAAGGAAATGCCCAATTTTCTCCTTTTTGCTACCAGATTTGGTAGCAAAGCAAGAAGTAGACTGGCAGATGATTACTGATGTGTTCTCTACACCTCTCCAAATGGCCTACTTTTGCAAGCAACATCCCACCTTTAAATAAAGCTGCTAGCAAATGCAGAAAGCTGTCTATGTTCTCTTGCCAAGTCGCAGTATTGGAGTTATAAGTGAAATACAGGAAACCTCTAGAATCCGCAAGGCTGCTGCTACTCTGATAAGGAAAAATCCCTCGACCCTGGGGATCTCACATACTGGGATGTACTCTCATTTTCCACGCTTGTCCAAAATCAAGAAGGATGACCGATATTGTCTGACCTCTGAACACGGTTACAGGAACGGACACCAGATACAGTGGGGAAGTGGACTGGTTTCCAAACAAAAACCAGGAGATGGAAGGCATCACATGAGACGGGGCTGTTAAAGGGCTATTTCACTAGGCCTCCATTAAAACCAAACAAAATAATGGTAAGCATTAGTGGAACTTGGGGTGGGGGGTGAAAGTGACTTTGGGGCTAGAAAATGCATATGAGCACCTCAGATCCCAGATGGGCTCTGCTAGAACCACCCCAAGGCTGATGTCCACATACACACCTGTTACAGTACCTACGTGGACCCTTCCTGTTCTGGCACATTCCGGTTGGGTTCCCATGGGCACAACGTGGAAAGTCGAGGGCTTATCCAGATTCAGTTCTTCTGGGGTGGGATGCTGGCAAGGAAAGAAGAAAAGGACAGCCATTGTGATACAAAGTGGCATTTACACAGAGGGAGAACACTGGAGGTCTGGAAGCAGAATGTAAACTGTAGATGTATTTTGTTTGGCCCACAGTTTTGTTTTTGTTTTTTACAAATTTTGAATCAGTTGCCAATTGGAAGAATTCAGAGATTTCACCTAAACACCCAGAATTTTCGCTTTTCTGGAAAAATCTACCCACATTACTGCACACCGCACGTCTTGGTTGGGCTGGGGAGCTACTGCCCCCTCTGGTGTACCGTGCTCCCTGCAAGTCACTGGGCTCACACCTCGTTTACAGGCCTTGCATGGCCCTTGCGAGTGTGTCAGTTTGAGACCCCCGATGCTGTAAGCAAATGCTGTGCATAACTGCTTGGTTTCTTTTTTTTTTTTTATTGTAATAAAATGTACACAAAATTTACCATTTTAACCATTTTTCAGCGTACAGTTCTATGACGAAGCACACGCACACTACTGTGCCACCCCATCAGCACTGTCCATCTCCAGAATGCCCTTCATCCTGCAAAATGGGAACTCTGAGTCCCTTCAACTCTCCACGCCCCCGTTGGCAACCAGCATTCTACTTTCTGTCTCTCGGTATTGGCCTCTTCTAGGTCTCTCGTAGAAGGGAAGTCCTACAGCACGTGTCCTTTTATGATAGGCTCGCTTCACTTAGCACAGTGTCTTCAAGACTCCTCATGGCTTTGTTTCTGACTCAGAATTCTGAGGCTTAGTTTACGGATGAGATTGAGACCCCAAGAAAGCCCTGCTTTCCTATAAGCAGCAAGGGGCCCAGTTGGAATGGGAACATGGATCCTCTCAGTTCCTGCTCAGGGCACTTTCCTCCATGTCACTCTTCTTTCTTCTCTTTCACCTTCTTCTTCTTCTTTAAAGATTTTATTTATTTGAGAGAGAAAGAGAGAGCACAAGCAGGGAAAGCATCAGAGGGGGAGGGCTCAGTCCCAGGACCCTGGGATCATAACCCGAGCAGAAGGCAGCTGCCTAACCCTCTGAGCTGCCCAGATGCCCCACGTTGCTCTTGTTAGACCAGATTTCGACTCCCCAGCAGGGTGAGTAGGAAAGACGTGTTCTTCACAGCAGCAGAGTCATCCTTGTTCATAAGGGTTGAGAACCTGCCCTTCTCCTGGTTGGCCCCTTGGAGGGGTTGCCCAACATCAATCTCATGAAAGGGGAAAGAGGTGCCCTCTGATGAGGATGGTGGTGGACATTAATAATGTATTCCCCTCCTAAGGGCCCAAACACAGTTGCAACCAAAAAAAAAAAAAAAGACAAACTCACTCTGTCCCCTCCATATACTTTTAGTGAATCCTTGAACTCCAAGGAGGATTTTAACAATGGCTCTCTAGGAAATTGTGGCTGTCACACCATTCTTATTGCCAGGAAATGAAGAGAGCCACCCTCATTCATGTCTGGGTGTTTCTAGAACAACCCCCTTCTGGCTCTCCCGGGATTGATTCATGAGGTTACATACCCCCACCCCCACCCCCCACCCCAACACACATGAGAATGTTCGCAGGAGCCATTATATTGCCGTGAATGCGGTCCTTGAAGGCTGAGAGGGAGCTCGCGGTAACCAGGCTGATGAGCATGCACATGTCTTCCCTGCTGCCCCCCCGTACCCCCTCACCCCCCCATCTGCCCCTGCTCGGCACCCACCCACCTGCTTTGCCAGAATGCCCTGGAAGGATGCGGGAGCGGGCTGCCTACCCAGGCGGGCACGGGAGCCGTGGGTGACAGCGGGGCTGGCATTCTGTACCCGCTTAACAGGTTCATTCCTTCTTGAGCAAGCTTGTTAAAAGTTAGAGGGGCTTCACACCAGCTAACTGGCTCCCGTCTCATTTTCTGCCACGCTGGTTTCTACGGGAGGCTTTCTCCCGAAGCACGGGCTACGGTTGTTACGCACTTTCTCATTTTAGTCTTGAGATCATTTCTTGCTTCAGGCAAGAGTGAAGTTTAATTTTACTCCGCGTCAGCCCCTTCCCATTACTCTAATCAACAAGGCTTTTCTTGGCTGGGGGTGGGGGTGGGGTTTGGGGAGAGAAGGAAAGAGGGAGGGGAAAAAAAAAGGCAAGAAAAGGCAACCTCCCCAACGTCAATAATCCTTTTCCTTGAGTGAAGAATAATCATCAGCTACTATAGATATGAATAATGTGGTCTAGCACTTCTTTATTTATGACTGTGGCAATGAAAATAACTTGGTACTTAACCAATTATTTTTAAGAGGTGGTAGCACAGTGTTTCTTTGAATGTTAAAAACCAGAAATAGAGCCTTTAAGAATTTCTCCCATCTGCCAGCCTGGATGTTGGCTGGGTAGAGTTTTTAACAGCACACATGTGATAGGCTGGGCCTCCTCGCCCCCTATGTAGAACACAGGCCCATGAAACCCAGCGCCCCTCTGTGACACGCAATTAGCTGAATTCTGCTTCGCCAGCCGGGGCTCCACCACTGAACCGTTGGGCAATCGGGGGAGACAGAGCCCCCGTCTGGGCGGCAGGTCCTCCCCGGAGGTAAGTAGTGACATTTAGGGGAATGAGCGTTGTGCTGCTCTGGGAATGACAGCCTGTTACCAGGGTAAACACTGCATAATGAGGTTGATTGGGAATGCCTTCGGCAGCGCCTTGCTCATTTCAGGAACTTCTCCTCACAGGGATGAAAAGGAGGCAAAATCTGGGGTATTGGTTTTGTGGTTTCGCATGTCTATTTGGGTTGGAATCCACTTAAAAATGAGTTGGGGCTCATTCTGCATAGAGGAAAGCTGGCGCTTTGAGAAGAGATCCAGACACGATTTAGATATAGTCCCCAACCCAAGGAGCTCCAGGAGTTGTAGGGGAAGGCAGATGAGTAGTTAGAACTGGAAAAATACCACAGCCCGATGGCTGGGAGTTTGCTCTGGACAAGAGGAGAATAAATCTCTATACAGATTCCCTTTCTATTACTGAGACTAGTGGGAGAGGGAGCCCTGCCTGGGAATTTGATTTGCCCCAAGGTAAGAAAATCTCAGTGTCATGGCTTCTGCCCCATCGGTGTGGAGCTGGAGGTGGGGTGGGGGCGGGTAGGGGACTCTTTGGGAGGAGCACCCAAATAGGCTCGTTCTCTCCTGCCCACATTTTAGCTTCCTTGTTATGTCTGAGATTTCAGAAAAGCCTCTTCTGCAGCTCGTGTTATACTGTGAAGAATTAGGGCAGTGGCAGAAGTGGCCTCCTCTCCTCCAGCCCTCTGTTGAGGTCAGCTTGGTGGCGGCCGTTTCCTATGGAGGGCGCTGGTCTTGGGGGGGACAGTCAGCCCCACTCCCCATACACACTTTCCCCACATGACCAGGGAAAGGGGAGCCTTGGAAGAGAGGCTCCTGAAATACTTGGGTCCAACCCACATCACCAATATTCATACAACAGGGCAAGTGCATTTTGGGGGGATTTAACGGTTTCCTTTCATCCCCTACCCTATTTGCTCTGGGCAACCGTGGCCAGTCCTTCTCTCCCTGGGCAGGCGTGGAGGTGCCCCACGGCCGCTCTCCTGGTGGACGTCTTCTCGGCCGCCCTTGTTCTCACCGCGTTCCTGCATTTGCCGCCCTTGCTGCAGGCACACACGATGGAGAGTGTGTCACGGTGTGCTGCCTTCTGTAAGCGCTGGGCTCCCCGCTCCTGTGGCTGCAGGGCCCGACACACCGAGAACTGCGGTGCCCTCCTAACATCCCTGGGGGATTTGACCAATGACTCCTTCGGTTTGACAGCTCTTTAAGAAGCCCTCTCTCCCTAGCTCTCCTGGCAAGCCAGGGAAGCCTCGAGAACCAACAGAGAAGACAATGAGGGAGGCAGGGAATGTTAGCTCTTTTTTTCCTTTTTTTTTTTTTTTAAAGATTTTACCTATTTATTTGACACAGAGAGAGAGAGAGAGAGAGAGAGGCAGGCAGAGGGAGAGGGAGAAGCAGGCTCCCTGCTGAGCACAGAGCCGGATGTAGGGCTCTATCCTGGAACAGTGGGTTCATGACCAGAGCCCAAGGCAGATGCCCAACCCACTGAGCCACCCAGGAGCCCTGGGAAGGTTAGTTCTTAGAGGTGTTCCTCTTCTCAAGTTTTTGCCTGTGAATCAAGTTCAGACTCCTTAACCTGGTTCCCACGACCGTGATCTGAATCCTGCCTTCCTTCTGGCCCCATTTCTCACCACTTCCCCTTCCTTTTCCCTTGCGGTTCCCCAAACGTGCCTGCTATCTCTCACATACTCATCTCCATAAATACTGGGCCCTTGACCTGAAGATGGTTCCCATAGCCTCACCCACTTTTCTCCCTCTTCTTTTGACTGCCTCCTGCTCATCACGCGGGATTTCGCGATGATATTTCTCCCACGTGTTCTCCCAACACCTGTGAAAGTTGCCCTCTTCTGCGCTCCCAGAACACCCTGTCCTACCATCTCAACGATACCGCTGAGCACTGTGATTGTGATGTCTGTTGGCATCCCTATCTCCCTGCTCAGACTGCATAGTCCTTGAGAACAGGGACTATACTTTATATTGATTTTATTGATTTTATTTGATTAATCTGATTGATTTAATTTGAATATCTGATTTGATTTGATTTGATTTCATTCGATGAATATTTGATTTGAAAATCTGATTTATTTGATTACATCAAAAATATTGATTTTATTTGCTCTTCTTTTGAGAGTGTGCAGGAGGTATTAAATAATTTATTGGATGAATGAATAGTGAAACATTTCCTGGAATCAAACCTGTATGCTTGAGTCTCTTCCTTTTAGACAAGTTTTTCCCAAAGGGGGACCCAGTCTGCAGAGTTCATAGACTCCAGATGGACCTACCCCATTGGTCCTCTGGCCTGACTCTTAGGGTCAGCCTGGCTGAGGCTTGAGCCAGGACTCTCCCTCCGTAAGCATCTGATGGTGGTGGGCTGCTCAGGGCTTTTTAAACCTTAGTATGTGTGGACACCCTGGGGTCCTGTGAAAGGCAGGTTCCAGCCTAGTTGATGAGGGTAGGTCCTGAGATGTTAATGCTGCTGGTTGGGGACTCACACTTGGAGTGGAAAAGCACTGACCAGGTGCCTTGTGCAGTCGCTTTCACCGATTCCAAGATTCCAATTTACAAAAATTAATTGGCAAAAGTGGAAAGTACTGAAGCAGCCTTTCTAGGAGACACTTGGGTTTTTCAATGCTTAATTATATTAAGAACAGAAGTGTTTTTTTTTAAGAACATGTAATCATCACTGTAGGTTGCATCCTCCTATTCTTACACCCAACCTTCTTCTCCCTTGTCTGTCTCAGACAGAGATCGCTAAAGCTCAAATACTAATATCCCCAACCTCCCTTACTGTTTTTTTTTTTAAAGATTTTATTTATTTATTTTGACAGAGAAAAAAAGAGAGAGAGAGAGAGAGAGCACAAGCAGGGGGAGAAGCAGAGGGAGAGGGAGAAGCAGGCTCTCTGATGAGCAGGGAGCCTAATGCGGGGCTCGATCCCAGGACTCTGGGATCACGACCAGAGCTGAAGGCAGACGCTTAACCGAAGTGCCCCTCTCCCTTACTGTTCTTGTGGAGAGGGATGTGGTTAGCCCTTGTGTTCTGCCTTAAAGGCTAACGTGCTAGCCTGAGCTGCAGCACTAATTTCAGCAGTTCAAAGATCACAGGCTAACGTCTTTGTGATTCTCTCAGCCTTTCTCATATGCTTCTTACCTCATGGTCACAGAATAGCTGCTGCTGCTGCTCACTAAGATCTAACATCTCTCTCTCTCCTTTTAAGGAATCTCTACACCCAGTCTGGGGCTCGAACTCACGACCCTAAGATCAAGAGTCACATGGTCTATACCATCTGAGCCAACCAGGCAGCCTCCAACATCTCTTATTATCACTGAACATCTAGTCCAGATTTTTTTGATCTTAATTTTTTCTACAGTTGACTTACTTGAATCAGAATCATATTATGTTTGGTTATTTTTTACCAATGTCATATGTCTTAACCTCCAAATTTCTTATGAGATGAAATAAATTCTTACTTGTTTAAGTTCCCTTATCAGAGTTTTATGTTCCTTGCAGTCAAACTGTAATACAGTATTACCATTTTAAATATTAAAATGTATTCTCTCTCATTAGCAAATTAACATACCCTGCTTATAGAAATCTTTAAAAATGTGGAAGGGCACCTGGGTGGCTCAGTGGGTTGAAGCCTCTGCCTTTGGCTCGGCTCATGGTCTCGGGGTCCTGGGATCCGGCCCTGCATCGGGCTCTTTGCTCGGCAGGGAGCCTGCTTCCCCCTCTCTCTCTGCCTGCCTCTCTGCTGACTTGTGATCTCTCTCTCTGTCAAATAGATAAATAAATTTTTTTTTAAATGTGGAAAAGTAGGAACAACAAAAAGAAAATTAGGGAATCCCATCATGGAAGTACTATTAACATTTTTGTGTATTTTCTTCTGGTGTTGTTTGTACAGTTGAGATAACACATTTAAAAAATACTATTTTTTAAAAAGTAAGTTTAAAAAAATAAAAAATACAGGCGCCTGGGTGGCTCCGTGGGTTAGAGCCTCTGCCTTCAGCTCAGGTCATGATCCCAGGGTCCTGGGATCCAGCCCCACATCAGGGTCTCTGCTCAGCGGGGGGCCTGCTTCCCCCCCCCCCGCCTGCCTCTCTGCCTACTTGTGACCTCTGTCTGTCAAATAAATAAATAAAATCTTAAAAAAATTTTTTTAAGTAAATTAGCGGTGGGGGCACCTGGCTGGCTCAATAAATAGAGCGTGCAACTCTTAATCTTGGGGTCGTGAGTTTGGGCCCTATGTTGCATGTAGAGTTTACTTGAAAGAAAGAAAGAAAGAAAGAAAGAAAGAAAGAAAGAAAGAAAGAAAGAAAGGGACTTCCCAGGGCACCTGGGTGGCTCAGTCGTTAAGCATCTGCCTTCGGCTCAGGGGCTCAGGTCATGATCCCAGGGTCCTGGGATCAGGTCCTGGGATCAAGTCCCGCATCAGGTTCCCTGCTCAGTGGGAAGCCTGCTTTTCCCTCACCCACTCTCCCTGCCTGTGTTCCCTCTCTCACTGTCTCTCTCACTGTCAAATAAATAAATAAAATCTTTAGGGGAAAAAAAAAAAGGACTTCTCACTCTTAACTATAGAGAACAAACTGCGGTTACCAGAAGGGAGTTGGGTGGGGGGATGGGTTGAACAGGTGATGGGGATTAAGGAGGGCACTTGCTGTGATGAGCGGTTGCTGTATGAAGCATTGAGTCACTATACTGTACACCCAAAATTAATATTGCACTGTACATTAACTAACTGGAATTTAAATAAAAACTTTAGAAAGCGGGTGGGAGAGGGCGCGGGGGAGGAGGACTTCTCTGTATCTAGAATTAGGTCCTCCAGGAAGTAGAAATATTGTGGCGAAGTGTAACACTGCTTGAGTATTTCTTGAAGGCTTACTACCCATCAGGTGGGGACCAGGCTAAGTACTTTGCATGTATTATTTCTTCAAATTCTTCATCCCCTAAGAGGTCTCTTCTATCTCTAATTTTCAGAAGTTGAAACTGACGCACAGAGAACAAGAAACCCCCCCAAGGTCAAGGAGCCAGGCGCCTCCCCAGCTCTGCCTGTTCCCAGAGTCCACGATGCCAACATTCCCTCATGGGGCACTAATTTCTACAAACCTTGCTAGTTTCAATGGCGAAATTGCTATCTTGCTCTGAATTGCTTCCCTTCCACGACTGGTGATGCTGGATATGGCTTTGTGTTTGTCGAACTAGACACATTCTAGTTCGGGGGCCTTTCCCATAGTTGACTCTACCACTGGAAGAGTGAATAAAGTGGGACCTACGGGCTTAGCCCTGTAGTTCAAAAGAAGAACTCGAGGCACGGTTTTCTTTTCGGAAGTATGCTCAAATGTGGCTGCGGTTTTATTGATGGCCAGCACGACTCAGGGGACTCCTTATGCCCAAGCTCCTCGACAGGAGTGCCCCGTTCTCTCCCTCATTCCTGCCGCGGTGGATGCTGGGTTTCGTTCATTTCGACTTTTGGCATTGTCCTCTACCTCCCCGGCCTAGTTCCTTATCCTGAAACATGAGTGGTGAACTAGACAGCATGTAAGGCCCCTTCGGCTTTGAAATCCTGAGCCTGGGTACGGATTTGCGAGAGCAGCAGCACAGTGGAAAGCGACCTGGCTGTGGGGCTGGGCGTCCCCCGCTGGAGCAGACTTTCTGTTCTTTCCTGCAGCGGGAGGGCTTCGGGCCACGCTCAGCTGCTCCCTCACTGCTCTGTTCCTAAAGCACTTAGCCAAAGAACGGCTTCCTTTCCACCGTTATGTAGACAAAGACGACAATGATGAAGATGCCAAGCACAGCGAGCTTCAAGCCCACTGGAAGAATTTCTAGGTTCCCGTACTCAAAACTCCTGTTCACGGGGCAGTCGTCTGTCTCTCGGGTGTTCCGTCCTCTGCATCTGGTGTTTGATGCTCTCATGGGTAACCTGTGAAAACATTAGTGGTTCTTAGGGCTGTGGACAGCTATGACTTGAGCACCCCTTTAACGTATGTGGGCCTTGGGCCCCAAGGGAGCAACCGTTGTGGGGCTAAAATTTAGCGAGCAGCCCTCTACTTGTTTAAAACCTATGCTGATTTCAACAAGTGAGACTAACGAGGTATCACAGGGATGTGAGATCCCTAAAATCCCCAAAGGCATTTTTTAGCAGTACCACCTGCTTGCACAATGTCTCCCTATGTTGGCCCAAGGCCTGCCGCAGGGACCCGCAGACCCTTCAGTCCTTACTGGAAACAGGTACAGGTGGATGGGGGATGCCAGGACCCACGATCTCTCCTTTCTCTCTTCACATGTGTGAGTAAGGACTGCCCCTCAGGGGTAGGATGGGAAGTACTTTCGAAATCTGCTAATGTTGATTTCAAAGGACAAGTTCGTACGTTCTGAAGTCTCTTAGTGAGAGTTTATGTATGGACCCACTTGTCTAATCCTGGAAATCTTCCTAACTTTATTCAGAAGTTCTGGAATTTTCCGGGAGACTTTTCTTTCTGAACAACACATAAAATGACCTGTCTTGAGCTCTTATTTCAACTACCTGCTCCTTTTTTTTCCCCCCTCTCTCCCTATTTTCCAAGACATAAATAGGAATAAATGTATCCAAAGACTGCAAATCAAGACACGTGGATTCTGGTCTCAGTTTGTGTTGACTTTTGGTATCTAGCCTCTCCGGCCTATTTCCTTATCTCTAAACTTAAGTGGTGAACTAGATAGTTCATGCAAAGTCCTTTCAGTTTTGGAACAATGAGCTACGGGGATGCCTGGGTGGCTCAGTGGGTTAAGCATCTGCCTTCAGCTCAGGTCATGATCCCGGGGTCCTGCGATCGAGTCCCACTTCGTGCTCCTTGCTCAGTGGGGAGCCTGCTTCTCCCTCCGCCTGCTGCTTCCCTGCTCGTGCTTTTTCTCCCTCTCTGACAAATACATCAAAACGTAAAAAAGAAAAAGAAATGATGAGATACTACGAATCTTTTTTTCTCAACAGATTCTTTTCAGCCTCAAGCCCTTCACAGAAATTTGAATAACAAATTTGTCCCCAGGAGTTATATAAGACAACAATATCCTCTCACATGCTAAGAAAAGCATTACCTTATTCCCTCAGAATGCTTATAAGCCAGGCAGTTGATATCTAGGGCTTTTGGTTTCGTGATGGAAGACTTGAGTCTCTAATGAACAGAAAGAAAAGAATTTATTGTTTCCCAGGTCTGGTACAAAGGACTTTATTTATTTTTTTATTCTAGAAAAAGCCATATACTCTGAGGACTGATCGATGTTTCTGGTACATCAGGTCTTTAGCCACCTCATAACACAAACTTCCAGTTTGCCTTTACTCAATAATTAGCAAAAACATTCCTGTGCCATGGAGTAATATTTTACTGCAGTGACTCACGCATTAACAATAGACACTCTGGTAATGAACTCTTTATTTTGCTTTTCTTTGTGTCTTATTGCTTGGAGCTTTTTTTTTTTTTATGAGCAGGCATCATTTGTATATAAAGAATAATGTTATTCTCAGTCAGTTGAGCGACCGACCCTTGGTTTCGGTTCAGGTCATGGTCTCAGGGTCGTGAGATCGAGCCCCGTGTGGGGCTCCATGCTCAGCGGGGAATCTGCTTGAGGATTCCCTGTCCCTTTCCCTCGGCATCCACCCCCGCCCCAATTTGCACACTCATGTGCACGCTCTCTCTCTCACTCTCAAGAAATAAAGAACTCTTTTAAAAAAATAAATGGATTAATTAAAAATAAAAATAAAATGAAAAGCAAGTTGGCCATGGACAAAAAATGGAAAGTATGGGGTGCCTGGGTGGCTCAGTCGTTAAGCCTCTGCCTTCGGCTCAGGTCATGATCCCAGGGTCCTGGGATCAATCTCCGCATCAGGCTCCCGGCTCAGTGGAAGCTGCCTCTCCTTCTCCGACTCGCCACCCCCACCCCGCTTTTGTTCCCTCTCTCTCTCTCCCTATGTCTCTCTCTGCCAAATAAATAAATAAAAATCTTTAAAAAAAAACAGGAAAGTAATTTCAGAAAATGAAAATGCTGTCCTGTAAAAGGTATAGAAGTCAGGACAATCGCATTTTCTGTTTTTTTTCCCAAAACTTCCTTTCGTTTTGTTATGTTTCCAATAAAGTGAAAAGGTACAGCTCTCTATGCCTTTGTTTCCTCCCTGTGAAATAGAGTTGTAAAGAGGGAGTGACTTACCATATGCAAAGTGAGGGGCCCCTGGGTGGCTTAATCAGTTAAGCAACTGCCTTCAGCTCAGGTCATGATCCCAGGGCCCTGGGATCGAGCCCCGCATTGGGCTCCCTGCTTAGTAGGGAGCGTGCTTCTCCCTCTACCCCTCCCCCTGCTCATGTGTGCTCTCTCTCTCTCTCCTCTTTCTCTCTGAAATAAAGTCTAAAAAGAAAAAAAATATATATATATATATGCAAAATGATTAAAATATCTCCTGGCCCATAGTCAGCATTCAATGCATGTTAGCAATAATGATTATGATTCTGGTCATTATTATTAATTGTGTGTTGCTGTTTTTCCTCATATGTCTAGGTTAGCCGACTGTCCACTCATGGTTATGATGCGGGTCTCATCATCCTCAAACATCTGCAATGTCCAGGTCAGGTGTGTTGTGTCTGCAGGACCGATGGTCTCAGCCCAAGGTGGGCTGGGGAGAGAGCATGGCTTGGTGTACCATCATTTATGACTGGTCACCCCCTTCCCAGTACTGGCCACGGATGCCCAGCTATGGCCTCCACCTCTCACCTCTACTCTCTTGCCTTGCTTTTTTAAAGAAGATGTTCTTTTTTTTTTTTTTTTTTTTTTGTGACAGACAGAAATCACAAGTAGGCAGAGAGGCAAACAGAGGGAGAGTAAGGGAAGCAGACTCCCTGCTGAACAGAGAGCCCGATGTGGGGCTTGATCCCAGGACCCTGGGATCATGACCTGAGCTGAAGGCAGAGGCTTTAACCCACTGAGCCACCCAGGCACCCCAAAGATGTTCTTAACAATTGCTTAGTGATACCCAAGCCAGGCCTCTGCTGATGATGGGAAGCTATGCCCAGCACAGGAAGGCCACATCAAGAAAGCAGCCCAGGGGTGCCTGGGTGGCTCAGTGGGTTGAGGCCTCTGCCTTCGGCTCAGGTCATGATCTCAGGGTCCTGAGATCGAGCCCCGCATCGGGCTCTCTGCTCAGCAGGGACCCTGCTTCTCCCTCTCTCTCTCTGCCTGCCTCTCTGCCTACTTGTGATCTCTGTCTGTCAAATAAATAAATAAAATCTTAAAAAAGAAAGAAAGAAAGAAGCCCAGTGCAGACACTACACACGTACACACCTTTATGATTTCCCAGAAGAGGGGGACCCTTGCAGAAAACGGACTTTGAAAATGCTCATCAAGGATCCAGGGCTAGTGGTGGTTTGCTTACCGAGAGACACTTCAAACTATTTCCAAGGGCGTAGGAAAAATCGTTTATAAGCACATTCTTTTTTTTTTTTTCCAACCTTTTTAATTACAGAAAGTTTCAAGCAGACACAAAAGTAGACAACAGGATAATGAGCCTCCACGTACCCATCACATGCAACTTCTTTTAAATTCTCCTACATGTAAAAATAGGTCTGTTCAACAAAACATTGGGAGTAGAAGTCTTTTGCAAAATCAAATTATAGGATTTCACAGCTCTTAGGCGATCCAGTACTCCCTCTCTTCTCTTCCCTCCTGCCACAAGGAGGTTTAGGTCTTTGATTGCCTTTCCTTTTATCATTTCTGTCCTTGACTATCATTCACACGTAGAGTTCCCCCTACAGCATGTGAAATGTGGACATTTGGGTTTTCAAAAAAGGAGTAATTACGGCTTATCAACTTGACTGTTCAGGCATCAATAATAATAATGATTATAAAGTCAGGGTTATTGATCATGGCAAACAGAGTAAAGAATTGTACGCGCACAGTGATGACAACTGGCTAAACTTACACCACACGGTGCCCATAAACAACAACTAGAGGGAAATAGAAACAATGAAACGGTTTTTGTGTCAGGTGGCGTGTTTAGAGTTGATTCATTTTTCATTAAAAAAAAAATCCTTTATGGGGCACCTGGGTGGCTCAGTGGGTTAAGGCCTCTGCCTTCGGCTCGGGTTATGGTCCCGGGGTCCTGGGATCAAGCCCCGCATCGGGCTCTGCTCAGCGGGGAGCCTGCTTCCCCCTCTCTCTCTGCCTGCCTCTCTGCCTGCTTGTGATCTCTCTCTCTGTAAAATAAATAAATAAAATCTTAAAAAAAAAAAAAAAGAAAAAAAAAATCCTTTAATGTTGTTAAAATACGGTTTTCACTATAAATGCCATTTGCAATGGAACTAAAAAATATTGGTGTTCATTAAAGCAATGGTTTAGTGAGGATGAAATCACCCCCCTGGGGGAGTGTAATGCTCCTTTCTCCCTATGCCCAGAGCTAGAATTTGAAAAAAAAAAAAAAAAGAAAGAAAGAAAAGAAAAAAAGGCTGGCTGTTTTCAAAGCATTCACAGCTAAGGTTGTGGCCACCTCTGCTTCCCCACCCTCTTCATTAACCCCCTGGCATTCAAGTCAGAAAATGTCACCCATCCACATGTTATTGATCACAGCTGTAGTGACAGATGTAATAATCCTGAGATATGCCAATTCGATAAACGAGTATCTTAATATAATCCTGACGCCTATGTAGTTATTTCCTGTGTGCCAAGCACCACTCTAAGCATCTTACATAAATAAATCCATTTAATTCTCAATACCACCCTGTGAGGAAGGTGCTTTTATGGCACCCATTTCACAGACGACAAAACTGAGGCATGGAGAGTTTAAATCACGTGCCCTTGGCCACACAGCTGGTGAGATGGCAGAACCAGGAGTCAACCCAGGTGGTGTAGTCTCAGAGCCCCTGCTCATGCTCACTCTGCTATCCTGCAGAAGGTGGATAATGAGGCTTTACTAGAAGAGAATTAGAAATATCATGTTCTCAGCATCTGTTGTTTTGGGCATTCAACATGCCCCCAGCCACATATTCTTTCTAATAACTCTGTAGTGGCCATTTTATTTTATCTTGTTTTATTTTAAAGATTGTATTTATTTATTTGACAGAGAGAGACAGCGAGAGAGGGAACACAAGTGGGGGAGTGGGAGAGGGAGAAGCAGGCTTCCCGCAGGAAACCCAATTCAGGACTCAATCCCGAGACCCTGGGATCACGACCTGAGCTGAAGACAGATCCTTGATGACTGAGCCACCCAGACGCCCCATGTAGTGGCCATTTTATACATGAGAAAATTGAGGCTTATGGGAGTGGAACTATTTGCCCGGGTTACATGATTAAGAGAAAGCACAGCTGTAACCGAACCCCCATATTCTGGCCCCAGTGTTTTATATTCTTGTTTTGTAATTATTTCTATTGGGGAAACTCATCATGAAAAACAGAGCAGAACATGTTTCTAAAAACTGTTCTCACTAACTGATAAATGATCAAATCATTAATTCATTTCCCATAGAAATGACACTTGTAGCCATCTGATGTCTTCTTAATTATCTTCGATGAATTGTTCTTTTTTTTAGGAAGATTTTTCTAGATAAACTAATTTTGTGCTAATTCTGGCTTACTTAGTATATCCATGGAATCCACAACCAGAGTGTGTATTATGTCCTACTGTATTATAGGGAACTACAAAACCCTGAGCTAATATCCAGAACCAGACGAAAAAGAACCATTTTGTTTTCTCATTCAATCCTTATTCATCAAAAAATGTATTTGATTTTTGAAAATGACCTACTTTGACTTAAAACAATTCATTTTGGGGAATGAGGAAATAGAAGTATGCTTTCATATCTACGAGACATGTATTTGACAAGGTAGACCCCCCAAACCTAGCCAGAGATGTCATGGCCTGACCCCTGCAGTTACAGGCAATCAAGAGAGGGGGTGTCGGGCGCTGTACCGAACTGTGCCAACGTCTTCCCTGCTCCTTTCTCTTACTCTCCCAGGACGACGACGATGACGACTACGACTACTACTTCTTTTTAAGATTTTATTTATTCATTTATCATAGAAAGTGAGAGAGAGAGAGCACAAGCAGGGGGAGAGGCAGGTAGAGGGAGAAGCAGACTCCCCGCTGAGCAAGGAGCCCTGTGGGACTCGATCGCAGGACCCTGAGACCATGACCTGAGCTGAAAGGCAGATGCTCAACCGACTGAGCCCCCCAGGCGCCCCTTACCCAGGATTTCTTACGGCTGGCCTCTGGGGCATCAGGAGGCAGTGCTGTTCCAGAGGTCGGAGATGAAACCCTTTCCTAACTACAATGTGTTACACTTTCCAATCACGCTAGTTCATGGATGCAGTTTTTCAAAAACAGCTTATACTATAGAACCAGACATTTTTACCAATAGCTTGACAAACTGGCCGTTGTGAACGGGCTCCCAGGCAGGAAAAAACCTTTTGATTTAGAGCTCTTTAATATTGAGTTAACCTCAAAGTCCTTTATTGACTAAAAATGATTCCATTAATAACAGATCCTACAGTAGTTTCAGACTTTTACTTCATTGTTTTTACCTCAGCCCTGATTTAATAAAGCTCTCATTTTCAACATTGTGCTCTGTTAACCTTAGTCATGATTTTGAGTTAATTAAAAGCCTTCTAAAATCATCTGTACCACATTAACAAAAGAAAGGTTGAAAACATTATGATCGTCACGATTCCTGGTTTGTTTGTTTTTTAAAAGAGACTTCTAGCAAACCAGGAATAGAACAGGAACTTCTTTAACTTGACAAAAAGTGTCTTCCAGTACCTACACCAAAAATCATCTCAAAGGCAAAATGCTAAATGTATTTCCTTTAAAATCAGAACCAAGGAAAGAATTCTTATTACCATTCTTTTTTTTTTTAAAAGATTTTATTTATTTATTTGACAGAGAGAGAAAGAGAGATCACAAGCAGGCAGAGAGGCAGGCAGAGAGAGGAAGGAAGCAGGCTCCCTGCTGAGCAGAGAGCCCGATGTTGGGCTCGATAAGTTCATGGAACTTGATAAGCTTATTCTAAAATTTATATGGAAGGACAAAAGGACAAGTCAAATAGAGAATCTATTTTAAAACAACAAGGAGGATGGGGGCTTGTTAAGGTAATTAAACATTCTGCTGTTGGCACAGGCCAGACAAACTGATCAGAATAGAGACCCTGTTGAATTAATCACAGCTTTTGTTATCTGTGGTTTATGATGCTTTGACATCTTGAGTCTTGCTAATCCTAGAGAGAAGGCACGTGAGCAAGCCCTTCACAGGCAAGTCAACCAACCCCAAACCCATATCCCCAAGTCCCTCCTTTGCCTCTCATACACCAAGCCAATATTTCCCCTGCTGTAATTCAGCCCAGGGCCAGATACTGGCCAATGAAGAACCAGTCCTGTGGCCTGGAGACTGAAATTGTTAAAACTAGCCAATCCTAAAACGCTTACCTTGCCTGACCAATTTCTTCCAACAAAAACCACGATGAATTCGGTGCCCGTACCTTTCTCTCACCGCCCCCACCCCCACCCCGACCCCCACATCCACTGACCCTGGTACTTCCCCATGTGGCCCCGGATGCCACGAACTCTCTCAGTGGCAGCTCTCTCCATGTCTGTCCCCTTGCCACACGTGGTTAAAACAAATCCTGGGTACATTTTGAAACAACCATGTATGTATGGAAATTTGATACAGGACAAAAGCTAACAGTGCAGATCAGAAGAAAAAGGACAGACTTCAGAAATGGGATTGGGAACAAGATGGGATAGATTCGCTTCTCTCAATTTCTTCTACTGAGTATTGCTCCAAAACCTGGACATTACATATAAAGCAAATATAAGAAGACGCTGAAAGGTGGAGAGAAGCAGAGGGACTAGGGGCCTTGGCACCCAGGAATGACACATGGTGAGTGTCCTGGGTCATGCTTTTACCCCCAGAGGGACTGCTGGAGAAGGGTGACCTGAAAACCATAATGGGTGCAAATGGAAAAAGCCCCCAGAAAAGCCAAAGGACAGGAGAAAGGGGCAACCAAGCATGACGGAAGATTTTTTGACAATCACTGTCGTACCCCAGCCACAGAGTCCACCCCTGTCCCCACCAGCCAAGGTGCAGGGGGGAAGCTTGGACCACCAACCCCAGGTGTCAAATCCTCCCCCTCCCCACAGGGGTGGAGTCAATGGAGGCCACGCAGGAGCCCCCACCGCAACAGCAGCCCAGCAACAAGGCACCCCACACCCAGACCAGGGTGGCACTGGAAGCCCGGAGGGGGACCTTCACTTCTATCCCCACCTGACAGCAAAGAGCTGTGGCTCCTCTTCCCCTGCTTCTCCACACTTCCTCAGTGTGGAGTCTGAGGAGGCTGAAACAAAAGATTTAACTGAGATCCGGAGTCTCATAAACATGAGGCAATGGAGACGACACAGATGTTGGAATTATCTGACCAGGATTTTAAAGCGGCCACCGTAAAATGCTTTTTCATAGGCAATATGAGCAATATGAAACGTTTTGTGACCAAAAAAAATTAACTCCTCGCAGAGAAGTAGAATATATATACAGAAGAGCCCCATGTAAATTTAGAAGTGAAAAAAAATGCAACCACCGAAATTAAAAACTCACTAGATGGGCTTGACAGAAGAATGGGGAACACAGAGGAAAGAATCAATCTACGTGAAGACAGAACTGTATAAATCACCCACAACAAAACACAGAGAGAAAACAGGAAAAGAAATAAAAGCACAAAAAAACAGATAAACAGGGTTTAGGGGGATTACTATAGAAGATCGAGCATTTGTGTCATCAGAGTCCCTGAAGGAGAGGAGAATGAGGTCAGGCTGAAAAAGATATTTGAAGAAATAATGGCTGAAAATGTCCCAAATTTGACCAAAGACATAAATGTACAAATTCAAGAAACTTGGTGAATTTCTGAGGACAGAACAGACACAAAGAAATCTATACCAAATACGCATCATAATCAAACTTCTGAAGACCTTTGAGACATCACCAAGAAAGTAAAAAGGCGACCCACAGAATGAGGAAAAATATTTGCAAATCTTTTCTCTGATAACAGTCTGGCTTTCAGAACATATAGGAACTCTTAGAACTCAACAATAAAAAGACAAGCAACCTAATTAAAAAAACAGACAAAGGACTGGACTAGACATTTCTCCGAAGAAGATATATGAATGGCCAATAAGCACATGAAAAGATGCTCAACATTATTAGTCATTAGGAAAATTCAAATCCAAACTCACTGAGATACTGTTTCACATCCTCCAGGATGGCTACTAAAAACGAGCTGGAGGGGTGCCTGGGTGGCTCAGTGGATTAAAGCCTCTGCCTTCGGCTCAGGTCATGATCCCAGGGTCCTGGGATCGAGCCCCACATCGGGCTCTCTGCTCAGCGGGGAGTCTGCTTCCCTTCCTCTCTCTCTCTCTGCCTACTTGTGATCTCTGTCGAATAAATAGATAAAATCTTTAAAAACAACAACAACCAAAAAAAAAAAATACCAAGCTGGACATTGGGGAGGGTATGTGCTATGGTGAGTGCTGTGAAGTGTGTAAACCTGGCGATTCACAGACCTGTACCCCTGGGGATAAAAATACATTATATGTTTATAAAAAAATAATAATAAAAAATAAAAAAATTTAAATTAAAAAAAGAATGTTTTCAAACACATAAAGAGAAAAAAAAAAACAAGCTGGCATAGAACGACAAGTGTTGTCAAGGGTATGGTAACCCTGGGTCCTCAGACATTAGTGTAAATGTAAAATGCTGCAGCTAATGTGGAAATTGGTTTAGCCACTACTAAAAACGTTAAGCACAGAAATACCACATGACCCCGCAATTCCACTCCTAGGCGTATATCTGAAAGAATTGAAAACAGAATTTGAATGGAAATTCAAATTCTTGTCCTTGAATTTTTACAGTATCACTTTTCCCAAGAGGTGGAAGAGGTGGAAACGACCTAAATGTCCATCAGCAGACGAATGAGCAGGCAAACTGTGGTCTATTCATGTAGTGGAACGTTATTCCCTCAGGTGCTGATACGAATGCAGGCTGTGATGTGGATGAACCTTGCAAGCCGTCAGGTGAGTGAAAGAAGCCAGTTGCAAAATGTCACAGACTGACTATTCCGTTCGTATGAAATACCTAGAAGAAGGAAATCCACTGAAACAGAAAGCAGGTCGGTAGGAGCCAAGAAGCTGTTGGGAAGGACCTGCTTAACGAGTACTGAGTTTTATTTTGAGGTCATGAAAACCTTTTGAAACTAGATAGAGGTGATGGTTTCGCAGCACTATGAATGCCCCCAAATGTCAGTGAATTGTGCACTTTAAAGTAGTAAATTTTATGTCAATTTAATCCTGGTAGAAAAATTTCTGGGGCACCTGGGTGGCTCAGTCGGTTAAGCCTCTGCCTTCGGCTCAGCTCATGATCCCAGGGTCCTGGGATGGAGCCCCGCAGCATCGCAGCATTGGGCTCTCTGCTCAGCAGGGAGCCTGCTTCCCCCCCTTCCCTCTGCCTGCTGCTCCCTCTGCTTGTGCTCTCTCGCTCATGCTCACTCTCAAATAATATTAAATAAAATCTTTAGAAAAAAAGAAAAAATTCTGATTCTTGTCACTGTAGTGTGAATATCTTTATGTCTTCAGTCTAAGGAAATACACACCGAAGTTTTGGGGATGGCGTAAAAGATCATGATGTTTACAATTTAGTCCAAGAAAAGAATAGATAAAATGATAAAACAAATATGGCAAAATGTTAAAAACCAGCAAACTGGGTGAAGACCATAGAAGAATTATTTATTAGAAACTTTTTGTAAGTTGAAATTATTTTTTTCATTACTTTTTTTTTTAAGGCACTGAGGAAAGAATGAAAAAACAGGGCCCAGGTGAGGGATGGTAAAAGGGAAGACTATGCATGCGTGGGAACAGGGAGTAGATAAGAAATCTCTGCACCTTCCTTTCAATTTTGCTGTGAACCCAAAACTCCTATAAAAAAAAAAAAAAGATAAGCCCAGACTACTAGAAGATACATGCTACACTTATGACTGACAATGGGTTAGTATCCAAAATATACAAAGAGATCCTGTACCTTAACAAGAAAAAGATAACCCAATAGAAAAATGGGCAAAAGACACGAACCGGCACATCATAGATGAGAAAACACAAGTGATCAAAAACATGTAAGATGCTCAACCTTATAAGCAATAATAAGCAAATTATCATTATAATGAAATACAATCTTATACCCACTACTTTGATAAACATTAAGTGTGGCGATATGAAATTATGAAGAAGATTAAGAATGACAGAGCTCTTCATATATTGCTGGTAGGAATGGAAAATGACGCAAGTCACTTTGTAGGGTTATTTAACATATCTCTAAAGTTGAAGAGGTCAGTGTCCCTGGTTATCCCGTAATTCCACTCCTAGGTGTATTCATTCAATCAGAAAAAAATTCTTGCACATGTATACAATGAATCACATATCACAATGTTTGTAGCACCATTGCTCATATTAGAAAAACCTGGAAACAATCCAAATGTCCAATAAATAAGGAATGGATAATATATTTTTACAATAACTATATAGCAGTACAAATGAATGAACCAGCACTATAAATATTGGAAGAAGCCCATGACATAATGCTGAATGATAATTGGAAGTTATAGAAAATATTTATATGATGGTGTTATTTATTTATTGAGTGAGTGAGTGAGTGAGCGAGCGAAAGGGGGGGAGGGGCAGAGGGAAAGAGACAGAGAATCCCAAGCAGACTCCATGCCTGGTGTGGAGCGTGGCTTGGGGCTCGATCTCATGATCCTGAGATCATGACCTGAGCCTAAATCAAGAGTGGGACTCCTGATCAACTGAGCCACCCAGGTGCCCTATGACGATGTCATTTAAATAAAATCTAAAATCAGGAGAGGGGCACCTGCGCGGCTCAGTGGGTTAAACCTCTGCCTTCGGCCCGGGTCATGATCTCAGGGTCCTGGGATCTAGCCCCGCA
This sequence comes from Martes martes, assembly GCF_963455335.1. NCBI lineage: Eukaryota > Metazoa > Chordata > Mammalia > Carnivora > Mustelidae > Martes > Martes martes. The sequence goes on along the minus strand of NC_137903.1, from coordinate 25,178,207 downwards.
TCGGGCTCTCTGCTCAGCAGGGAGCCTGCTTCCTCCTCTCTCTCTCTCTGCCTGCCTCTTTGCCTACTTGTGATCTCTCTCTGTCAAATAAATAAAATCTTAAAAAAATAAAAAAAATAAATAAAAACAGGAGAAACTAAAGTTTGTGGGTACTATAAAGGAAAGGAAAAGAAGGAAAAGTAGCAAATTCTGGATAGTGGTTACCTTGCAGGGAAGGAAGGAAAAGGAAGGAATAGATCAAGAAGGGCTCCATTGGTCGTCAACAGAACTGATTTATTTTTTTAATCTCTGGGGTGGGAATCTAACTGCTCATTATAGAATTCTTTATACCTTTTTTAGATGCCTAAGATCTATCATCATGAAACGTCAAAAATACTTTCAGGTTTGAATTTTTTTTCTGTCCCCTTGGGCAAATTCCAGCTGCCCATCTGCATATATGTCAGCCCATTTGAGCAGTGCTCATTTCTGTACCAGGGCTTCTGCGTGTGAATGGAAGGAGCACGGAAGAACGCCTGCTAAGGACTCTCATTACAAAGCAATCTCCAGACCAGAAGCCCCCGCTTCCGCAGGTGAACTCCTGTCCAGGAAGTCTTCTTCGATATCATGGAAAGAGACACTGGGGGGAGCTGTTTCACTACTCAGGTGCCTGGTTGTCCTTCCTCCCCTTTCGGCAGCCTGATCTAAGGGCAATAGAATGGAAATTAGGAGGCTGGAAATCTATTTCTGATTCTTCTGCTACCTCTCCGTGTGGTCTTGGGTGAGTCATAATCCCTCTTGGCCTATTTCCTCATCCTTCACCTGAAAGAGGCCACAGAGCCTCCTTCAAAAAGCCTTTCAAATAGGAAATTCCATGATCAATAATGACAAAAAAATCACGCCTGAACTTATGAATAGTGATGAATAGGGTCTGGTGCTTACAAAACCTTAAGTCCCAAGAGAGCAAAATAATCTGGGGTTCTCATATAGGAGGTACAATGGGGAAACTCCTCTCCCTAAACTGATGCATAGAGCCATAGACCCCTAATGCAGAGAATAAATTAGCCAAAGTCAGGTTATATTTGGGGGTGAAAAGGAGAAGCTGAATTTTCTAAATAAATTCATCTTTTTCTGTAGGAAGAGAACACCGCTACTCATAATTCAGTTTTACAAAAATAATTTTACCTTTATTAACATGTTATCACGGTAATCAGAGTTTGGTTTCACTATCTCTTCCTGCTGCGCTTGTATTTCAAAAACTGGGTTCTATTACACAGAAAGAATCAGCATGTCATCAATAAGATAAAGACATATTGATCATTAAGCATATTTAAGTATATCTGCCAGGAGGTTAGTATTTTTGTAGTGAGAATGTTAAATTACATTCCTTGTAAAGACAGTATTTAGCTCCCATTAGCACGTTACAGGTAAGAAGAGAGGGCTTATTAAGTAGTTATAGAATATGTAATTTACTCTTCACTTTGACCCAAGTGGAATATACAACTACTACTGGGAATAAGGATGTTTTTCAATTGATTAAGAAACGGTTACAGCGATGTTTAACATGGGGTCTCCTAAAACCTTTTCATGCAACTCAGCTCAAACTGCATACTTAAGTAGTCCTTTAACACATGCTCCCTTGGCACATCGGGCCTCCCGAGGGCAGCATTCGGGGTAGTCAACGCACATGCTAATTACAGGCCAACATGGTAACTTATCATCGGTAAAAGGAGAGTAAAAATCCTATTAAGGTTTTGGCACAAAGATATGGAAACAGACGTCAGAATTGGAAGCAAAAAAGAGACATGAAGCTTTCCTTCCCTTCCTTTCCTTCCCCTGGGAGTTAGTGTGGGAAGAGGGGACATGGGTGCTGAGGGTCCGCGTGTCCAGAGGCCAAAGAGATGGCAGGGGGCTGTGTATATGCAGGGATATTGGGGCCCCCCATGGTTGAAGAATGAGAGGAAGGGACAGCATGAAAGCATTAGTGTGCCCTGCGACCAAGGAAGAGGGATGGTGAGAGAACGGCCACGTGGAGGGGTTGGCACGTCCAGTGGCAGAGGAGGGGGTCATGGGAGTTTTGTAGAAGAGGCAGTAGCTGTTACGGTGGGAGACTTGTTACACTGACAAAAATTTTTAAATTGACCAAAAATATACTGGGGATAACAGAAGCCAGGTTTCTCACTGTCGTAGGAAGGGGAAAGGGTAGAAGGAACATTGAAATACTGGATGGGAACCGGAGATCAACATGGACTCATGGCTTTTAACTTTATGTAGAGAGAGAGACCAAATCGTTACAGATGTTTAGGTGTATGTGTACATATGCAAACATTTATTTTTTAGCTCTATTCATCGAGAGGGCCTGGAAGCCACGACTCCCCAGGAGCAATGAGCTCCCTAAATGCCTAGATTTTGGTTTCCAAACACCACCCTGCAATGAAAGGAAACGAAGCTCCCAGGGCAAGGAAAGCACAAGAAGGGTCTGAAACTTCTTGTGCCGGAAATTAAGAAAATCCTCAAGGAATAATGAGGACATGTTAAAAGGACACAGTACACGTTTTGAAGGGGGCTCCCACAGGCCAAAGTGAAACAATTTGAGCGTTAAAATGATATCAATGAATACAACCTATGAGTCAAAAGGAATCAACGAGCCCATGCTAATATACACGAATGAATGAATGAGAAGGGGAGCTCTTCTTTACGGTAGAATGTCAACTAAAAAATACAGAAGGAAGGACAGAAATAGAAAATCTTTTTACCCTTATTTTTAATTTTTTTTTTTTTTAGTAATCACTCTGCCCGCCATGGGGCTTGAACTCACAACCCTGAGGTCAAGAGTCACATGTTTTACCAACTGAACCAGCCAGGTGCCCCTAGATATAACAAATCTTAATGGGCCATCATCATAATGGAGGTGGAATCAGGCAGTCATCCATGGGTGCTGCGGACAATGGATGAGGTTTGATGAGGAACACTATGTTGGTATCATTTCAGAATAATTCCCCACAAAAGCCAGATCGGTTACAAAGGGGAGAATGATGGTTTTATGGAGAAATCTGACAGACGCCAACTTTCCCAGGTGATTTAGGTTGCCGTCACCAGCAGTGGGACAGGATGACATTGTTCCCTGGTGTGATGCTCTGAGAAGAGCACAGCACCCCGTCTGAGGAATTTCTGCCCAGAACGCAAAGCCTCTATGAGTAGTCAAAAGGAAAAATCAGACAGAATAAAAGGCCTGTACTTTCTGAGACAGTCAAGGATAAGGATGACAGGGAAAGATTGAGGCACCGTTCCTCCAGACTGAAGAAGGCTGCTGAGAGGCAAAGTGTGTCCCTGGACTGGTCATGGACCAGAAAGCAGAAAGACATTTTGGGGACAATTGGTGAAATCTGAATGGGGTCTGATTATTAGACGGCAGCATTGAATCCACGTGAATGTCTCTCTTTGGAGCACCACATGGTGGTTATGGAGGATGGTGTCCTTTGGGGGTAGCAGAAGACATGCAGGGGAGCTGAGAGAATTCCTGTCTACAGTGGACCCTCAAACGGTTCAAAGACACAATGGTAGAGCGTGTGCGTGGACACGTACATGTACGTGCGTGCACGCGCGCACAGAGTGAAGGAGGTAAAAGCTAACCACTGGATAATCTGGGGGAGAGCAATCTAGGATTTCTTTATACCAATCTTGCCACTGCCCCTCAGTTTGAAGTTCTTTCAAAAATAAATTATTTTGGGGTGCCTGGGTGGCTCAGTGGGTTAAGCCTCTGCCTTCAGCTCAGGTCATGATCTCAGGGTCCTGGGATCGAGCCCTGCATCGGGCTCTCTGCTCGGCTGGGAGCCTGTTTCTCCCTCTCACTCTGCCTGCCTCTCTGCCTACTTGTGATCTCTCTCTGTCAAATAAATAAATAAAATCTTAAAAAAAAATACATTGGCCGGACTTTCTGAGGGGTCTTAATCTCCAAAGCAGAGGGCTGCGTATGTGGTCTGATAAAACACAGGCACGTGCGGGGTTACAAAGCGTCCCGAAACGGACATAAGCCAAATCTCAAAGTGGTTTGTATCCGCTGGAAACCCTACTAGGATAAGAGAGAAACAGGTGCTCGTTGGTGTTTCAAAGCGGCGCAAATTCTGCCTCTCCAGCTACTCACAGGACAGTTAGGTACACACCACTGCTCTTACGTCGTTGAAGTCTACAGTGTTAGACAGGGGACTCCATAAACACACTTTTTTACCACCTTTTACATGGAAATTTAAATGCTTATTTACATTTACTTCAGAATTTAAAGTTGAACAGATGTCTTGAGGCCCTTCTGAGAATCAGAATGGCTTCTAAATATCCTTCAGATCCAAACATTTGGGGCCTCACAAACTTTCTATTGAGTTCTCTTGCCAATTCAAAGTATTGATGTGGTTTTATTTCAGGTTTACGGAAGGCAAAGACCAAAGGGCCCCATAGACTGCAAATATTCAGGTTGGTTCTTTTCTCCCCTCTGTGTCTGTGCAGGAACTAGACAAAGGGGTGATCTGCCAACAGGAGGTTTTCTGAATGGGAAGGATCCCTCTGATGAGCCATTTGGAAGATTTAAAAAATTCTTTTAGAATGTTTGATAAGCTATCAGAACTACTTCATCAGATTCGAATTGTTTCCAAATGGGAAACCAAAGCTACAGGAATGTGTACTTCGCGATTCCTTCTCATTTACTGAAACTCAGTGAGGAGTACTCAGTACTGGGCTATGCTGGCAAATGAACCTATTTGTCGCTAGAGCTGTTTGGTAGATGCACTGGGTTGAGCTCTGGGCTCCTACTCTGTGCAAGGGCCCGTGACAGCTGTTGAAGGGTATGGATGGCAATTTTAAGGGAATGCACAGGCCTGGCCTTGGAGTCGGGTCCTTAAACAATCACAAGATTTTAACCAGAAGAAAAATGGGCAGGGGATGGAGTGCGGAGGTGGAGGCTGAAAAAAATGCCAGGCATAAGGAACAGTTGAGGCAAAAGCACATAGGAAGGAAGTGAGAGGGGTGGGAAAGCGGGGAAGAATTTGTAGGAGGATGTGGGAGATACTGGGGTCTCTTCGTGCTGTATGGCAAGTTTGTACCTTGTTTCCAGACGAGTGAATGACATGGTTCAACCCTGCTCATATGTGTCAAATGGAATCAGGGAACGTCAGAGGCAGAAGTCAGTTAGGAGGATATTACAATTGTTCCTATAAAAAATAAAACGAGTACTATGGGGGCACCTGGGTGGCTCAGTCGGTTAAGCGTCAGACTTGATCTCAGCTCAGGTCTTGATCTCAGGGTCATGAGTAATATGGATGCAAGCTAGGAGAGCAGAAAGGAGGGATGGATTTTTAAAGATCATAATTCAAATCCACTGGCAACTCTTTATATGTGAGAGGCAGTGGGTGTTCCAAAATAACTCTGAGATCTGGAGCCTGGACAGCCGGAAGGTGGTGAGAGCATCAAGGTGAACAGAGGCCACAAATGCAGGTTTGGGGTGAGTGAAAATGAGCATGGTCCTGGATGTCCTCCATCCAGGACCTGGGAGGAGCTGGGAGGTAGAGCTTACCCTGGGGAGAGGAATAAATACACTTTGCGTAATCTATGAAATGTTCACGATTATAAGTAACATTTGCTGCATGAATGCAGGAAGAAGGGGAGGAAGGAAAGAAAGACCAGGAAAGGAAAGGAAAGGAAAGGAAAGAGCTCTCCGGGAGGCGGCTGGAGGTGAAGGCCTCTGCCTCGGGGGACAGGGCCCGTGTGGAGGCTTCTGTGTGGAAAGAGGACAGGAGGCAAAGGGAAGGAGGTGGGCAATGGAAATGATGCAGAGCAGGAGGAGAGGGGGCCTCAGACAGATCTCACTGAGGGGCCTGAAGACAGTCAGAATGGAAACTGTCAGAAGGGGGCAGAACCAGGAACCAAGCCACCGCTGTGTCCTCAAAATGGAAAGAGACAGGCGTCTCTAAATACGGAGGGACAGTGGACAGAAGACTGGGAAAAATCCTTGGGGTTGGCATCTTGGAGTTCATTATGTGAACTAATTATGTGCCTCATTCTAGATCTTTCCCTTCACCCCACGCTATGAAGTAGGCCCAGCTATCAAGCCACATGAGGAGTTGACATCTGTTAAGTGACTTCCCTGAAGCCCCAGGACGAAGCCCGGGGAAGAAGGACTCTAAGCCAGCGAGGCCTCATGACAAAACCTCTGACCTTCACACATTTGGTCATGAGCTTCAACATGGCATTGAGGGTAGAAGCCAGAGCTCAGTGTCTGGAAAAGAGAAGGAAGCAGGGGGATGCCTGGGTGGCTCATTCGGTTAAGCGGTTGCCTTTGGCTCAGGTCATAATCCCAGGGTTCTGGGATCGAGTCCCACATCAGGCTTCTTGCTTGGTGGGGAGCCTGCTTCTCTCTGTCCCTCTGCCTGCCATTCTGCCTGCTGCTTGTGCTCTCTTTCTGTCAAATAAATAAATAAAATCTAAAAAAAAAAAAAATTCCTTTAAAAAAAAAAAGAGAGAGAGAAGGAAGCAGGAACTCACATTGATTCTCTGCTCAGGGTGGGTCTGGAACTGTGCCCAGGGCGCCCTGCGAATGTGGACCCTGGGGCAGGGAAAGGGTCGGGGGTGGGGGAGGGGAATGCCAGTCGAGGTCAAAGCAGGGTAGCTGCAAACTCAGGGAGGGACAGGAGGATGGTGACTCTGGGTCTTGAGCCAGAACATGGCAATAGTTTCACAAAACAGAAACCTGCATTACAGTGAGCTGTTGTAAACTAGGATTTTCCCACTGGAACAGAATGGAGTCACTTTTGCTATTTCCTTTCTTAATACATAGGAGGAGTGCTATTTCCTATGTTTAATATTGTATGGGTAAAAGTATTCATGCATTAGAATTGTACATACTTTTTTGGGTCCCTTGTTTTTTTCTGATGAGAGAATGATATTTCCTTTCAAAATGATAGTGGCATTAAGCTCTGGATCATGGAAAACAAAAGGAGAATAGGCCATGAGAACATACGAGCTAGAGAAGGGAATAAACACCTGTCATGGGATGAATTCTCCCAATTGTAGGGCAGAAGAATTTCATGAGGGGAAGAAAATTCACTTTGCTCTACTGAGGGCAAAGGGCGTTTCTGCAGTGGCCTTTGTGCAAAGCGCTGCTGCCTTCCCCTGGGGACACAGGGAGGGCTCCTAACAGGAAGGTCGTCATGTCTGTCTGACTCCAGGAGCTCACAGCTGGCCACTCCTCTGGGCGGCTGTTTTCAGTCTAGTTATTGCCCCTTTGAACCAGCTGCAAGCCTCACGAGTCCCTGAATGTCAAGGTCGGCGGGAGGACTTTCTCCTTCCAGGTCGGAAGAAGCCCCCAGAGGCGGGAAGGTCAGACCTGCCCTAAAGGACTTTACCATCGGGGACACTGCCAGGGGCAGGAAAGGTGGTTGTTCATCAACCCTTGGCCTCAGCCCGTGGAGAAGCATTTTGATAAACTCGCAGCAATCATGACTGTTGCACACGGAGCAGAGCTGCTGGAGGGATTTTAAAGGAGCCCTCCGACTCAGAAATATCTGGGAAGCTGGAGAAGAGGTTCGACCATAAAAGCTATGCCCGCTCGGTGCCAAAACAATGAATGAAAATGAGAAAAAAAATCAAATCCACCCGTTGTCTGGGTTACCTACTGCTTCGCCTCTGAACTGGCCCCTGCCACACGTTCCCCACCGAGACCCCTCCCCCCCAGGGCGAGGTGTTTCTGTGAATCTCCCCAGGACTTTATCAGTCCTGTGGCAACCCCTTCATTCTAATGGCACCAGGGTCCCTGAGACTCCTCCAATGAGCAGACTTAAATGTCTGATTCAGACCTGACCCGGAGAATGCAGTCGTTGTGTACCTGACCTAAGCGCTGTCCACTGACACCGCAGAATTGCATGACAAGGGAGGGACTGACCCAGAGCGTTCACCTCTGACCTGACTGCCTGCACGTGTCTGGCATCAGGTGGACACAGTCTGTAAGGCAATGGCAAAGCTTACAAACGGAAGGACCCATTTTTTTCAAACCTGGGCATGCGTGCCCCTCTGTGGAGGGCTGCGCGCTGGGAAGCAGGAGAGCTTGGTCTGGGACCACCACAGCTTGGCTGTGCAGCTCTGACTCACAGTCCTGGGCAGCTGTGAGCAGTAAGGACACAAGCCTTCCTCTCTGGAACCTTCCAGCCTGGCCCTCCATTTCATCAGAGGGCTGGTCTAGTCCCTTCAGCTCCTGCCTAGGGCAGGAAACACCCGCAGTCCCAGGTCCGGGACGGGACTCTGAACATATCCCCCTTGCAGAAAGGGCCTGGGGTATGCTCAGGAGCTGGTGGGGTCCGATCCCCCAGCCCTGCTGCTCTTTCCAATGAGGCTGACCCTGCAGGACTTAGGGAAATCTCTCAGAACAGTGCTACCTCGATACCAAGCATCCCCAGCAGGTTTTTCAAAAGGCCCCAGGCACTTATCTTACTTGTTCAACTACTCCCTTGAGCTGTATGAAATTGCCGTTTTTTGGTAGGTCAAACACAGTCAAAAAGGTAATGTGTTCGTCCTCACAGTAGAAATCGTGAGAGCAGTGTAAGGCGTGTGGTGGCAAGAGCACAATTACGAGAACCAGACCTGCGTTCAAATCTCAGTTCGTTGAAAGAACACAACGAACTTTCAACGAACACATCCTGCATTCCCACTCCGTGCCTGGGAATGTTCCAGGAGCTGGCCATGTAACGGTGACAGAGACAACAGACCCTGTTCTTCATGGCACATTCTGGGGGCGCTTCCTAGCTATTCGATGTTGGGTCAGTCATTCGGCCTATCGGAATGTCAGCTAAAAGTTTGTGAGGGTTAAATGAGATATTGCACATTGGGCCAGAAGTGCATTGGGGGTGGGGGGCCTTCCAGGCATGGTAGTTCCTATTACTTTACCGTGCCTCCTGGAGGACTCCTAATAAATATTTACTGAATGAAACAGCCTTGGAATGGATTGTGGGAATCTTCGAGCCCACCCCCTACAGGAGGATGGTGCCTGTGGGGGCAGGGGGGAGTGGAACAGAAGCCCCCCCAGATCCCAGAGACCACAGCTCTGCACCTACCCTGGAGCTCGGAGGAGACCAGCTGTGGTCAGCTCCCATGAAGCCAGGAGGGCAGTAGGCATAGGACTTCCGGGAGGTACCATTTGGTTCATCTTTCTGAATGGGTTTGAAATCATTTAATCTGAAGAAAATAATCATCCCATTTATTGACTGAGGCAAAGCAGAGTTTGGGCCCTCAAAGGAGATGTGGAAAACGACCTGTAGGAACTCCCGGTTTTAGAAATCAAACACAGATTTGGCTCTGGCTAATAAGAGGACATGCAAATTGACCAGTCCTTCCCCCCACCCCTTTCCACCCAGTGGAGTTGCTGGCATGAACATGGCCATGGAATAATGGATTCCTTTTGCGGCCCAGGGACCAATTCTCCAGGCCATAAGGACCCATAGGTCAGGCCATAGGTCACCCTCCATAGCATTTCCAGCTGCATAGAGCATCCCAGACCAGGTATGAAGAAGCCCACAGTTGTTATCTAACAGTACAGCTTCTGATGGTACCTTCACTGCCGTCATCATCCTGAGCTCCGTCCAGCTCCTCAGGTCCATTCATCACCGGTGGTGTACAGGGAGGTGAGACCAACAGCTGCACTAACTTTTTTTCATACACTTTTCTGGTGGAAGCTGAAGAAGGAGGTGGGAGAACGGATTAAGCTATGCTGCTCCTGCAGGCGATCTCACTGCGCTCAGGGTGTTTCACGATGGGATCCTTATTCTTATACCTTACATTGTTAATTATGGTCTTTACAATTGGGCCCACCCCACAGCTACTCAACGCACTCCTTTCCTTCCACAAGCAATTAAGGTGAGGTCTCCATTGGATATATCCAAAAGTAAGACTGACAAAATTGCACTTCCTATCTACAGGGAATATGAACAATAAGTACATAAAGTTAACATAATGCACAGACTAGAAACGAAAAAAACCCAACAGGGTGATAGAAGCAGGAGTAACCGGGTTTTCCTCGTTGGAAGAAACCAATCCTTTCTCTCGGGCACCCTACTTAGTAACCTGTGCACAGAATCTGGGTATATTTCTCACTCCTTCCCACTTTATGGTTTTCTGCGTTTTTTTTTTTTAATTGATTTTTATTTATTTATTTACTTGACAGACAGAGATCACAAGTAGGCAGAGAGGCAGTCAGAGAGAGAGGAGGAAGCTGGCTCCCCGCTGAGCAGAGAGCCCGATTCGGGGCTCGATCCCAGGACCCTGAGGTCATGACCTGAGCCAGAGGCAGAGGCTTTAACCCACTGAGCCACCCAGGCGCCCCGGTTTTCTGCGTTTTAAGAATTTTTTTTTTTTCTATTTCCATGTTAATGTTTTTTAGTTGCGTATGTCCCTTCCACTGTAAATAATTTTAAATCTTGGGAGGTGGTTTGTAAGTAACAAACGACGAGTCTCTGATGTTTGCCTCATACGTACGGAGTATTGGTCCAGGTGAGAATCCGAACTTATTAAGTTCATGCTGCAATTCATAGTCACTCAGACACTTCACATCCACCATGGTGTGACAGAGGAGTTGGGTCTCTTTCAGACAGTGGAATCTATGAAAGAGGAAAACAGTCAATTCATTAAAGCAGCCTTACAAAGAAGAACTAGAACGTTCCTGAAAGTCCACAGAAGGGCTTACAACCCAATCCCTCCACTTTTGGAGATGTGTAGGCAATAACATACCCCCCCGACAAAACCACCATTCTCTACCATACATCTCTCTTGGGTTGAGGTTGCCTCAATGCAAAGCTTTGGGTGGGTGTTACTTTCCTCAGTGTCTCCGGGGTTGAATTATTTCTAACTTTTCTACCCATCTCATGGGAGAAAAGTCTTCTGCCTCAAATGAACACGGGAACAAATACTTCTATGACAGCTTAGGAACTCTGAGCAAGACTCAGGCTCTGAAAAGATAAGAAGTTAATTAAATATGAAAGAGCTGAGAGAGATTTTCTAGTGAGTTAAATAAAAGTTATTTATCCCTGCCCTCCTTTTGATGAGAGTACAGAGAGTCAAGACCGTTCAGTTACTGCAAACACTAGTAGTTTTCACACTTGTAATTTAACTCAGAACATAACGAGACGGTAGTTTTTAATTAACCGCCAGCAGACTTTGTAATTGCTGAATTGGCATTTGGAAAAAAAAAAAAGTCAGCTATTCATTCTCTGGCACATAAATTGATTTATATAGGCTTACACCAGTCATGATTGGCTTTCCCGTCCTACACCAGCCTCAAGATCCATCAGATCTATGCACCTGATAAATGTATCCCCCCAAAAGGACCCCTCCACCTACTTTACAAAGTCTTGGAAAAGACCCGTTTCTCACACCTTTCAACAGAGATCTGTAATACAGAAGTGTATGTGTTGTACCTCACTTCTATTACGTTTCCAGGTTTTTTAATATTGCTGTGAAAACGACTGCAAGACCATCACTCAGCGTAAGAGGATCTGGACCAATTTTAAGTAATGACTTTGCCTTTATTGGTGATCAGTCAATGCCCAATTAGGAAGAACATGGTATACAAGCTAGGAGAAGCTGTGAGTAGTCATGTATAACAGGGTTGTTGGAGAGCACCTTGCTTTACGGTTCTCCTCTTTAAAGCTGCACTTGGACCACAGTCACATTCTGGCACACAGTAGGGGCTTAGTAAATGGAAGTTCCCTTCTTTTCTGTGTGTTGGGGAAGCTGAATTAACATGTTTGGCCCCTAAGAAACAACCTATTATAGAAAGGAAGAGGGCAATACACCTCAGATTTTTTTTTAAATTATTCTTATTATCATTAGAATCTAGCTTGGGCACATCCCGTGACATTTGTTCTTGAGAACAGCTGTCTATTGTTTTGCCACCTTCCCTAAAATAACCTCCAAAAGAACCCTCATCAATTTCAAGTGACACTAGGCAATTGCCTAGAGGGAACACACATACGGAAGAAAAATATTCAAATGGAATCCAATGGGATGATTAATCCACTTACCCCTTTACATGGTTGTCTAAAGTCTATGCAGTTGGGTTGGTGACTAAAGCTGGGAGACTTTCACCCAAGGGTTTCTAGTAACAGCCGGTCCCTCTTTGCCTATTAGATATTACAGTAATCATAATCCTGACAGTGTGACATCAGTAAACCCCATAGCAACAGACTGATGTGAAAGCCAGATGATTAATTTAACCTAAGTTCAGACAGAAGGAGACACTGGTTGACTTTAGAGGCAGGCTGCCATGATAAAATGTCAAGGGATGCAGAGAAGTTCTCATTGATGCACAGGAAGTGAGGGGAAAGGCCTGCTACCCAACCAAACAGTGCCAGGAAACTGGGAAGATAAAGGAAAAATCAAACAAACTCAAGGGTCTCGGCCGTCCTCAAAAGACCCACAGTGGTAGGTGGGTAATTTGGCCTTGGACTCTAGGCAGAAGTGAGAAAAGAGAAGATGGCTATATTAACTTGTCAAGGCATTGCTCGTTTAAGAATAAGAAGATCCTTCAGGCGATCAGCTTGAGTCTTTTTAAAAAGAACGGCTGAGAATTAGAAACAGTTACGCAAGACAAAACCTAAATATGGGAGAACACCCTGCCTTCATTAAGTGCCAGGGATAGGAGGGAGTCACCTGAAAGGTTTAAGGGGACAGACAGTGAGCCAGCCTGCTTGGAGGCCCATCCTAGCTCTATCTCTTAGCAGCTGGGTGACATCAGGAAGGTAAGTTACTAACCTGTGTCTCCTTTTCCTCCTCTGTAATGGGGATGACAATAGGACCTACCTTACAGGGCTCAGTGGCAACTGAGTTTATAAAACACATAAAATGCTCGGCACTTAGTAAGCACTATATACATGTTTCCCATTATTCTAATTACTCGTGAGCCATATCCTCAAAGCCTCCACGTGTAGTTTCTTCCTAAGAGGCCCCATCCCATTCACACTTGTCCATGGAACTCGACCATCTCAACGCCACCCAGATTCTGGGAAAAGATTAAACATCTTTCTGTGTATCATCAGGAGGCTCCATTGACTGATTCTAGGCTATGGTTTCAAGGGCTACAGCTCCAGAGTTTCTGAATAGAGCATCAGTTTCCAAACAAACATGTAAGGCAAACATTTGCCAACATCCAAACATTGGATTCCCCAAACAAAGACTTGGAAAATTGACACATTTGTTTCAATGAAAGCAAATAAATGATAGGCTTGGGTTATTAGGATGCATAAGCATTTTGTTTACATTTCCCAGAATTGCTTTCAACAAAAAAGCAGCCAGCAGGTGGAACTGCTTGCATTTAAACAGACTATTAGGATGAAACAGGCATTTCTAGAATATTTGCTGAGACCTCTGCAGTTTAAAGGAACTAGGTTGACAAAGGATTCCATCAGACGATCTGATTGGGTTGAGCCTCCTATTATGTGCAAACTATTCTGTCTGAAATTATTTTCCTGAAGATCCCACCAGCCTAGCTATGATTCTGTTCTCAGCATTACTCTGTTTAAGAATTCCTATACTCTGCAGGACCCGGAAATACTTGATTTTGATGTTTGCAGCTCCCCTTTCCCTCAGTTTTGTCTGTGCAGTCCTGGGCACTTGTTTGTTTTTCGTTTCTTATTCCCTCCATGGCTGCAAAGATATTTTATTCCATTTCTCGAGGCAAGCAGGTTTAATTGCCAATCGAGAAGGTATTCAACATGATAAGGTATCTAAACCCTGAGAGCTTCCTCTTTTCATTAAAATGTAGATCCAATTTCTTTCCCCTTAATGCCACATGCTGTTATTAAGCCAAAATAACGGAAATAGTAAAAGCCAGATGTCACTTTGGTCTCAGGTTTGACGTGGGGCACAATTTCCTCTCCTCAAGTTTAATCTGCTGTTATTTACTAACCCCTTCCTTTGGAAGAATGCACAATTTAAATGTAAATGCAATTTACATAGGGGAGCAGATAGTAGATTTGCGGTTTCAATTGCCAATAACCGTTTGCAAAGGGGGAAATCAGCTGAAGCAAAGATCAGCAGCTGTCAGGCTGAAGTCTGCATCACTTGCCATTATCCTAGACTTTCCTCCTGAAGGCACCTGCCTCTGAGCCTCTGCGAGGCGGGCAAAAGGAAGTGGAGAAGGGAGGCATCTTCCCAGATATTTCAAACTGCATTTACTATTGACTAGGGGAGAGAAGAGGAAGTTTGGGTTTCAAACGGGCAAATTCAGTTGGCATCATCATTGGAGTCATTAACTGACTCTAAGTCTTTCAACGAATATTTATTGATCGTCTCCTATGGGACAGACATCATGCTTGGCCTAAATTAGAGAGTGGTAGAGGAGAATCCGAAGATAAAGTTCTCCTTTTTAAGGGGCTCTTTGTCTCCTTTAAGAAAAAGAGAACAAATAATGATGGGGGAATCAGGTAAGCTGTTAACAGAGGGCTATCGGAGCCCAGATTCGGAAGCCCCAAAGTGTTGAAAGATTTCATTTAGGCTGAGACTTCCGGAATGAGCAGTAGTTTGCTCTATAACGAGGGGGTTGGGGAGAGCCATTCTAGGAGCATAGTGAGAGAAGGGAAATGAGCTGCAGGGCAGGTTGACCGCTGATTTGTGAAGGAGCCTGTAGGCCATGTGGAAGAGTTAACCCTTCACCCCTGGGCACATCCGGAAGTTTGGAAGTGGGATCTGGCAAGATTAAATTTCTCTTTGACACTGGCTGGGGGTTCCATGTTCATATGTAATTTAGGTTTGGTTCTGAGTGGAGACTGAGTCAGTAATGCAAAGTCTGGAGGCTACTTGGGGGACTGAGTTGTGACAACAGTCCAGGAAAGAGTTGATTCAGACTCGGACCAGGCCAGGGGCACGGGGAGGACTGGAGAGGAAGATCCACGATGCGTGAATGATTTAAGAGCTGGAATAACCAGGACAAGATGTCTGATTGGATGTTTCCTCCCGACTTCACTGGTGCCGGCGCGAGCTCCATCTAAATCTTTGGGTGACTCGGCTAAGCATCTGCCTTCGGCTCAGGTTATGATTCCGGGGTCCTGGGATCAAGACCCAGTCGGGCTCCCTGCTCAGCGGGAAGCCTGCTTCTCCCTCCCCCACTCTCCCTGCTTGTCTTCCCTCTTCCGCTGTGTCTCTTTCCATCAAATAAGTAAATCTTTTGTCTCCGCCATGAGTCGCCTTACAGAAGGAACCATACGGAGTGTGGTCTACACAGCACTGACACGGAAATGCTTCCGCTCTCATCTAGTCAGCCTTGGATTACCCACGCTACTTGAAGGCGGCAGCGATGCAGATAATCCCTAACTCTCCTATTTGGCTTTGGAATTAATTACACCTTTTAGAGCAAATTTGCCTTCCTAATTAATCTTTCTTAGGCTAATATTAAAATTAACTGATATTCTCTGAGCCTGTAACAGCTGGGCAGGGGAGGGGGAGAGCAGGGAAGGGGAGGGCAGGGTAGCTGCTCAGATTCAGGCTGAGTGGCAGGAGAAAGCCACTTCACGTTAAAATTCGGGGTGAATCATCCACGGGGGCCCTAAGCCGGGTCTAGCTCGCCGAGAGGCTGCATACAACCAGAGACTCAGATCCCCTGGGGGTTCAGTCGCTGAGCACCTACTATGCGCTGGGCACCCGCGCACCCGGCTAAACCTCTAAGGCGAACCCCACAGGATCTCTGCTGTCAGGGAGCTAGCTGCCTGTTTGACGGGGACGACGGAGGAGTAAACAGATCGTTTAATCAAATGCAGTCAGGCCTCTGGCAGAAGCGTCTTCTCCAGAGAATAAGGCATGAGCAAGGTTAATGGAGAAAAAACAAAAACAAATGTGTGTGAAACAAAGGGGAGAAAGCTGTTTAATTGCTGTTTTACAAACACACCGGCAAATATGCTTTTAATAAAATGCGTGCATATAGTTTCCTCTTTCAGTAACTCCAATTTGTAAATTCCTCTTATGTGAAGTAAGATGTGATCCCCACCCCCCATGATTTTTAAGCTATAATACTTTGACCCCAAGATCTCCTCCGAGCTACCAGGGAGGGGTGCGGGCACAGAGCCGCCCCACTCAAGGGCAGCCAGAGGAACTCTACCCCTGTCTGGTTTCCATATTGGCTCCTACGAAGACTGCTTCTATTTGATTGATTGATTGAGAGGGAAAGAGAAGAGGGAGCACGCAGGAGTCCACGCGCAAGTGGCGGGGGTGGGGCAAGTGGCAGAGGGGGAGGGAGAGAGAGAATCTTTAAGCAGTCTCCATGCCCAGAGCGGAGGCTGACTTGGGGCTTGATCTCATGACCCTGGGATCATGACCTGAGCTGAAATCAAGAGGAGGATGCTTAACTGACAGAGCCACCCCGGCACCCCTGAAGCCTGTATTTAAAGGAAGAATCTCACTGCTGTACAAAGTTAGGAAGCCACTCATCTAGACCGTTTTCTGGACTGCTTCTTAAAACCAAAATGACATCTAGTCGTGTTATGAAGACAAACCAAACCTTAGATACTGACAAATTATGATCCTGAGGGCTTTCCTCCTAGTGTTCTGTAAGCCCTGCATATGGAGATTGATTGTGCATAAACCTGCAAGAAATTTTGGATAATCCATGGGTGACAGATATCTAAAGTGTGCTTTTTGTCCTCAAAGGGATTATGTTCTAAATGGAGAAACCAAAAACACACAAGGAAAAGGTAAATCAAATTTCATAATCAAATGCCAACACAGTGGTACCCATGGGTGCCACAGAAGTTCAGAAGAGAAAAAAAAATCAGCACGGGTTGGGATGGTAAATGTTCAGGGAAAGCTTCCCAGAGGAGATGGAATTCAGAGTGTGAGCTGAAGCACGGGCAAGGTCTGGATAGGCAGGAAGCAGGAAGGTGGGCATTCTAGGCAATGACACATGATGAACAAAGGAATGGAGTGGGCTGGCTTCAGCAATGGATTTGCTTAGAGAAGCAGATGGATACGGTTGAACCAGAGAGTCCTTGGATTTCCTATTAAGCTACAGGCCCCCACGACCATTCTTCCTCCAGGATCCTCCCCTTCCGGGGCGCTCTGATGGCAATGATCGGTCGCCCCTTGAGGCCACAGACAGAGGATGCCTGGTGGTGAGAGCAAGGCCATCAGGAAGACCAGCCTGGCAGTACAGGACAAATTTCAGAGGAAGAGATACCACTGGGGAGACGCCATGGGTTCCTGACCCTAGTCTCCCCTTGACATGGTCATGAACAGTCGTGGAGGGAATGCAAAGAGGCTTTGGCCTGCCAGAGCCTTGAGAGGCAAATGCGGAGTGGTCAGGAGCACAAACTCTCAGGTCAGACTGCCTCTGCTTATATCGTGGACCTGCCAGTTCCTATAAGCTCTGTGTCCCCAGGCCCTGGCTTTCACAGCTCTACAATGGAAACATAATAGTACATTCTTCATGGAATTACTGACAACCGAATTAATGCATCTTAAGTGCTTAAAACACTTAAAAATATATATTTTATTGGGGCGCCAGGGTGGCTCAGTGGGTTAAGCCTCTGCCTTCAGCTCAGGTCCTGATCTCAGGGTCCTGGGATCAAGCCCCGCATCGGCTTCTCTGCTCAGCAGGGAGCCTGCTTCCCCCTCCCTCTCTGCCTGCCTCTTTGCTTGCTTGTGATCTCTCTCTCTATCAAATAAATAAAATCTTTTTTAAAAAAAGATACTTCAGGGGCGCCTAGGTGGCTCAGTGGGTTAAAGCCTCTGCCTTCGGCTCAGGTCATGATCCCAGGGTCCTGGGATCAAGCCCCATATCGGGATCTCTGCTCGGCAGGGAACCTGCTTCCTCCTCGCTCTCTCTGCCTGCCTCTCTGCCTACTTGTGATCTCTGTCTGTCAAATAAATAAATAAAGTATTTTAAAAAAGATACATATATATATATGTGTATATATGTAATTAACTTATTTGAAAGAGTATGAGAGAGCACAAGTGGGCAGAGAGGCAGGTAGAGGTAGAAGCAGGCTCCCCACTGAGCAGAGAGCCCAGATGTGGCGCTTGATCCCAGGACCCCAGGATCATGACCAGAACCAAAGGCAGACACTTAACCAACTGAGCCACCCAGGGGCCCCTAAAACACTATTTCCAGTAAGTGCCCACGGATAAGTGCTCAAAGGTGTGAGTTGTTAGGAAAGCCTCATTTCTATGCTGTGGCATTAGGGACATATCCGAGGGGTGTCCGTGGGGAGGTGACACAGGTGTGACAGCGGCATCTCTCGACCTCAACCCCACCTTTCCTCCTGAAGCCAGGGAAACCGAAAGCAGCTTGTCCTTCTATAAAGAACTATAAAGCTGTTACTCCAAGGAACATTGAAAAAGAGGGACTGCCCTGGGTGGGAGAGGGCTGGGCCCCCAGTGCAGTCAAGGGAGGGTGTTCGCTCAGCACAAGGAACACTCAGAACACTCGCTGAGAAGCGGCCACATTTTAGAGAAGACTAGACAAACCAGAGGGAGAGGGCGTGATGGGAGATCCAGTCCCGTCCTGAAAACCCAGGAGAGGTCAATTCTCATGGCTTAAAGGAGACTCTGCAAGAGTTTAGGACAGCCACAGAAAGATAATCAAGGTGGAAGCAAAAGAAGGAAGAACGAGTAGGAACATGAAACAGAGCCAAGAACGAGCTGAGTGAGAAGGAAACCCTAATGGCCCATATACACGGTTACTGTACTTGCCAGAGGATTTCCAATTTGACCTAGCTCTCCAGCAACCATACAGAAATCGAGTCCATTCCATACTCATAAAATAAAAACAAAACTGTTCCAGAGAATTCTGTCTGTTCCTGGTAATAAGGAGTGTGGATGTTTCCTGGGGAATCCTCTGAGTGTGCAGAGCAATGGGGTGACAGCTAAGGGGCGAGGCCTAATACCGGTGGGGGGAGGGGGTGGGCGTGGGGGGGGGCAGCACTGGGAAGCACAAGGAGCTCTCGGCTTTATCCTGAGGACAGTGGGGGACATTTTTTATTTCCATAATTTTTCAAGATTTTTTTTTAAATTTTTAAGTAATCTCTACACCCAACACGGAACTCAAAACTCACAACCCCGAAATCAGGAGTTGCGTGTTCCACTGACTGAACCAGCCAGGCACGCCTCCATAATTTTTTAAACCCCATTAGCTTTAAACAGTTTCAAGCAGGGGCGCCTGGGTGGCTCAGTTGGTTAAGCACCTGCCTTTGGCTCAGGTCACGACTGAGTCCTGCCCTGAGCTCCCGCTCTGCGGGGAGCCTGCTTCTCCCTCTCCCTCTCCCTCTGCAGGTCCCCCTGCTTGTGCTCTCCCTTTCTGTCAAATGAAAATAAAAAGTTTCAAGCAGAAGGAAATTATAAGCAAGTAAAGTGAAAGTTTAATGAAACTCACACATACCCTTCACTCTGCTTCCACCATTGTGAACATTTTGTCTGTCAGCAAAGGGCTATGAGCAAAGGAGTGACCTGATGACATTTGCTTCTGAGAGGGATGCCTCTAGATGCTTCAGAGAGAATGGTGGGAGTGGCGCACGACTGGACACAGGGTACCATTAGGTTACAGCAAGCCATTCGTTCATTCATTCATTCATTCATTCATCCATTCAACAAATAATTCCCGAGTTCTACCACGAGCCTGACACTGTTCTTAGTGCCGCGAATTTAAGGGCAAAGTAATGGGGCTCCTGTCCTCCTAGAGCTCGTGTCCTAGGAGGGGAAAGCAGACAAATGAGCAAATGAAGTGAACAAAAACATTTCAGAGTGTGACAGCGAGACAGTCCGATGTGACAGTGAAGGACTCGGGGGGCAGGGGGCTCATTCAGATGGGGTGGTCGGGGAGGGTCTAGCTTGAGTGCCCAGAACAAGAAGCCCAGGGGTCCTCAACGGCATCAGCAAGAGCATGGGAGAGAGGAGACCAGAGAAGCAAGGCGGGAAGAGGTGATGGCTTGGACCGAGGTGAAGGCGGTGGAGAAGCAGGTAAGCGTATCTGGGGGAGATGTAGGAGGGAGAGCCAACAGGATTTGGGGATGGATCAAATGTCCGGTGGAGAATGGGGTGTCAAGAATGGCTCTCCGGCTTGAATGGAAGGAAGATTTCTGGCTCCAACATCGAGGTGGACAAGGATGCCCTTTACTGAGACAAGAGGGATAATGAGCAGAGCTCCGAGCCCCAGCCCCCCTCCCCCTCACAGGCCCTTTCAAAATGAGGACCTGGCAAAATGAAACCACTTCTCCCCCCAGCTCCAGTCAAGAAACCAATGACCTATGTAGCCCCTGGTTCAGACAGTTGCCTGAGGAAATTCCAACCACCACCATCACCCGAACCCTCCAAAGCTGGTACTAACCCACTCCACTTCCAATCACATAGAGAGTATGGAAGGATGCTTCTGGGTCCAGCTTAATTTGCTTGGGCCATGGAGGAGATGAAGGAGATGCCACAGCCTCTTAGAGAGGGTGAGAGCATTAAGCTGAATCAGAGGAATATGGTCTCCATGGTGATCTTTTTATCATCATAGCAGGGGTTCTCTGAAGCCATGTCTGTGTCTCATGCCATTTTGGGGCTTGACTTATCTCAATGTCCTCTGTCCCAGTAGTCATGACGGCTGAAATTCAAAAGGAGTGGGATTTGGCTGGGAAGCAATACACAGGTCTTGCTAGAGGGAAGCCTAGCATTAGAATTTCAATCCTGTGGCTTTTGCGTGGTGTACAAATTAGGGGGGACATAAAAGGTGGCCTGTGAAGACAGCTGGGGTAGGGACGAAGAAGATGTCCCAAAATGCAGTCTAGACAGAAGACCACGGTGGCTAGGCAGGTGTCTGTTTCTGAAAATGACACCTCCAACTCTCCTTCCCCCGATTTTCATCAATCCTTGCTTTTTGCCCTAGAAGGGCATTTTCCCCCACAGCTGTCTATTTTGAGGGGGAGGGCAGGGACGGGCATTCAGAGTCATTGTATGGGAATGAATCCTGGACAGCAGGAGGCTGCTGCTCTCACTCCTCGTCCCCATCATCTGTCACCCAGCGAGGGCCGCTGGCAGCCAGGCTGCGGACTTCCTAATGAAGACAGAGAGGTGGTTCCGGCTGTGCACAGGTGCCATTTCCCCATTAACAGAGGTGACATTCCGAAACATGACTCATTACAGAGCAGACATTGGACAGGGCTGGGACACATATTGATGGCAGCGGGGCCAGCCAGCGTCTGTCTCAAATCCCACTGCCCCTGAGACAGCAAGCAAGAGCGCCAGAAAGAAGCGTCATAAGGGTCGAACCCACTGGCCCCTCACTTTGCAGAGAAAAATGAATGCTTGCCACTCCGCGGACATTTAGGGCTAAGTCATTCTCGCCGCTGTCCGCACACCCAAGGGTCGTTATCTTCAGGCTACACAGCCCCTCCCCTCACCCAACGGGACCGGCTCCCGAAGAATCCTTCAATTCCTTCCCTCCTGGGAAGGGCTGACGGTGCAGATGGCTGAGTGTGCGGGTGGGGAGGCCAGTCCTCAAAACGGGACGTGGATCTGGACTGGGCCCATGGGGTAGCTTAGAGCTACCGAGCCAGGCTAAGGAGAACTTGCAGACAGGGCGATCAGGGACGGGGCGCGTGGAGAACCACAGTCGTGGCAGATGCTTTCCACCAGACAGGGAGGAGTGGACAGAGCTCCATCTTGGCCAGGATGGGCCGCACGTTCCGCTCGAGCCGGGGACCACCAGGAACGGCAGAGCAGGCCGTGGCCACGAGCAAACTGGCCACGTCCCCGGGGTGCAGGCTCCCCGCGGCCAGGACACCCCCGCTCCCACGGCACCCCGCCACGGCACACACACCCCCCCACGGCACCCCCTCTACGGCACCCCGCCATGGCACCCCCCCCCCCACGGAACCCCCCCTACGGTGGGCGCGCAGGCGCGCTCAGCCCCACCGCCCGCCCCCTCGCGGCGCCGCGAGGCGCCCCCGCCCCCGCCCCGCCCGCTTCCCAACCCGCAGCAGACGGAACTCGACTTAAAAATAACTATTTTGACAGTTCAGATGTAAATATGTGAGCGACGCGTGGGGCTGTTTTTCCTCCACACTTCCCCTCTCCCCCTCGCTCCCTACCCCAGCCCCTACTCTGCCGACGCTGAGATGATGGGAGAGCGCCGCCTGCAGGACGCGCCCCAGCATGGAGCTGGGGGAAGTGACGGTCGGAGAATGTTCGGCTCCTGGCGCGGGTGGGGGGAGGGGGGAATGCGAAGTTAGAAGATACCAAGCTCGCTTTCCCCACGCCACAGGGCACAGCACTTAGGGGCCAGCCCATCTATGCACCATTTCTTATCTATTACCGGAGAAAGGAGAAGTCGTCTAGGACACCTTTGAGCTTACTTAGTAACTCCTGACCTACCCCTAAAGCGTCTTCAATTCAGTTTGACCTGTGTTTACTGACTCCCGGTCCCGTACCCAACACTGTGCTAGAGGCAGTACCAGAAGAGAGATATGCAAAATTTTTTGCCCTGGGTAACTTTTCAAATGACCCTGTCAGGTTAACTAGTCTTTAGCCCCTAAGCTAAGGAAGCATTTAAGCACACGCTATCTTATTTGATAAGATTGGGGGGGCTGGGCATTATTACCTGCATTTTACATAGGCAAAACAGAGGTTTGGGGAGATTAAGTGAGTTCTCCGGACTGCCGCAGCTAACGAGGAGAACTGAGATCAGAGCGCAAGTCTGATACTCTTTCCTCCATAGCCAATTCAGAGGAAGAGGGTTGGAGGCAGAAACTCACCCATTCTACAAGTAGGGAGGCCGAGGTCCAGACAGACAAAGACACAGGCTGTCTGACCACCTGCAAGCATCTTAGCTGGAGCAGAGCCAGGACAAAAACATGGAGGGGGGGGTGCTTTAGGACTGCCGGCTCCAGCCTCTGTCCTCAACTTCGGGACGCAGGCAGGGCTCTGGGACTTGATGGAGCATCATATGATGTCTTTGAGGTTTTCTGACGGTCTCTTTGGAAGGAAGGTAGAGGAAAAGGGGGTCGGCTAGAAAAAGAAGGGGAAGGGAAGAGGAGGGAGGAGGTCTGGAGAATGGAGGAGCAGAAGCAGGCACAGGTGTGCATAGCCCGGCTGGGCAGAGCGAGGAGGTAGAGGTAGTTCCTTGTCACACCTCCCAGCTACACTTTTCTTTGTCCCCTTTTCCCCACCATGTCATCCCCAGCCAGATGCCCGTTGATGCTATCACGCTTTTCCCCTCGTCCTAATGAAACCCGCTTCAGGAGGGCATCTGAGGTAGCTGGTGATGTAGTAGGGCCAATGCCTGACAATCGACCCCCGTTTGCCTCCCTCCTGCATTACAAACCCAAGGGGACCAAAGCCTAGAGCAAAAGAGAGGAAGCACTAATGAAATGTCAGATATCAGACTCTTTGGGGAGGAGAGGAATTTGGGAACAACAGGGCCCACCTGCAACAGAAGAGGCTATGTACAGCACCTGCTTGCAAGGTTCTGGCTGGCTCTGGCTGGGCATCTGACCTCGGGCAGATGTCTGTAGACTGGCGAGGAGGAGAGAGGGTCCCAGGATCTGCGCTTTGAATGTTCTATCCTCTTCATCCTTCAAGGCTCAGCTGAAATTCACCTCCTCTGTGAAGCCTTCCCTGATTCCTCCCCATCTTCCAAACAGTTCTGCTCTCTCAGACCCCTGCAGCTTTAAAACACTTTGCTATATACTCTACCTAAAGCATCTTGCATCCTTCAAGCCCTGGCATGTTGCTTTTTTTTAAAAATTGTGAGTTCTGCAAGGGGCAGAGCGATGTCTGATTTCCCTGTTTTTCCTACAGCTCCTCCCACAGAACTTTGCACAGAGTCAGAACTCAAGATCTTGATTGAAGGGCTTGAGCTGACAGCAGTACAGTGCACACCTTCCCCACACAGGGAGGTGAGGACCGGTACTTACAGCCGAAGGGCTAAAGGCGGCGTCCCCAGCTGACTCCCGAAGACTGAAAGTTGGAAGGCACTGACCTGCTGCAGACCATTTAAAGACACTCACTGAGGGGCAGCTGGGTGGCTCAGCCCGATAAGCCCCTGACTCTTGATTTCAGCTCAGGTCATGATCTCCGGTCTTGGGATTGGCCAGTGTGGGACTCCCCGCTCAGTGGGGAGTCTGCCTGGGATTCTCTCTCCCTCTGCCCCTACCCCTGCTCATGTTCCCTCTCTCTAAATAAATGGATGAATAAATCCTTAAGAAGAAACAAACACTGAGTGCTTCTGTGCTAGGCAGCGTGGTGGCTAGAGCAGGAGAAGCAGGGAATCCACTATTCTAAAACTTAGATTAGCCTTGTCCTGTCCCAAAACACTCCATGCCTACCGGATGCTGGCTTTGGGGTTAGAATTTATGACTCTAGCTTCCCAAGCTCCTCTCAGGTCCCCCTCTTTCAGGGATAATTTGGAATCTCTGTCCCTCTGATCAAAGTGGAGTCATGGTATAATAATTCTTTTTTTTAAAGATTTTATGTTTAAGTAATTTCTACACCCAATGTGAGGCTCGAACTCACGACGCTGAGATCAAGAGTCCCATGTTCTACTGACTGAGCTGGTAGGCATCCCAAAGAATTCTTTCAAAAAATACTTTTATTGATATGCAATTAACATACCACATAATAATTATTATCCTTAATATTATGCCATCTTGTAGCATCTTGCTCTCCTTGTAAGTTTGGAAATTCCCATTTGTTCTGTCAACAGTCCTGAGAAGCCCGACTTAAAGGTCTTTATTCTTTCTGTAAAAAATGAAAGCACTTTTCAGCTTATGCGATTGTATTATAATCTTAAACAACTTCCCCGCTTCCCAGCCCACCTCCTCCAGCCAGCTTGATTCCACTGTTTCTCTGGGACTCCGAGGAGGTAGGAGGCCTGCCTTCCCTCAATGTATTATAGGTAGCACAAGCGAAGCTCACAGCTCTAGGGGCTCTCCCAGAGCCTCCTTCTAAGCCCTATCACCTCGCTTTATGTCCACGCTCCTGACTTCCTCCTGCTCTCCATGCCCCTTTCTCTCCCCAGCAGAGCTGGTGGAAATAAACGTTGAGCTTCTGCTGCTGGAGCGTATCACAGTGCGAAATAAACACGGATACCCCATCTACCCTGACAACATAATTCATTTACTGCAAAGGGATATAATAAAGTCTGTTTATTACAGCAATTAACAGAGAAGCATTTGCCGGCATGCTTTTCAGAGGCAACTAGAAAAGTGCTTACTCCAGGTGCATGGATTCGGGAAACCGTGCAACTTGAGCCAAAATGAAACCAATTAGAGGCTTAGTACATGCATCCCAGCCACCCTAGACAACTGAGCCATCCCCGAGTCAGTTCAGCTGAGGCGGAACTCACTGTAAGAGCCCAACACAGTATGATTGCCACTTTGTTGGGTTAAGACTTGGACCTGTCTCCAGGGTCATGGTCTTGAGGATGTGCCTGAGAGGGTCCCCCCAACCCAGCTGCCCCAGCTGCTGGGTTCAAATCTCACTGATCAGAGCATATAGGTGGGGAACATTAGCACCATTGACTCTCAGCATTCCACTGTGGGGGAGGTGGGGACATAGGGGAAGGACCAGAGGCTGGGCCAGGTGAAAGGGACAGAGTAGGATCAGCCCTAAGAAATCCTTTCATTAGGGACGGCTGGGTGGCTCAGTGGGTTAAGGCCTCTGCCTTTGGCTCAGGTCAAGATCTCAGGGTCCTGGGATTGAGCCCCGCATCAGGCTCTCTGCTCAGCGGGGAGCCTACCTCCCCCTCTCTCTCTGCCTGGTGCTCTGCCTACTTGGGATCTCTCTCTATATATATTCAATAAGTAAAATATTTAAAAAAAAAAAAAGAAATCCTTTCATTAACCCGTGACTTTAGGGATATTGTCAAAGTTTAAGACCTCAGGGCGCCTGGGTGGCTCACTGGGTTAAAGCCTCTGCCTTCAGCTCGGGTCATGATTCCAGGGTCCTGGGATTGAGCCCCACATCGGGCTCCCTGCTCAGTAGGGAGCCTGCTTCCTCCTCTCCCTCTCTGCCTGCCTCTCTGCCTACTTGTGATCTCTGTCAAATAAATAAATAAAATCATTAAAAAAAAAAAAGTTTAAGACCTCAAGCCCGGCGAGAAGAAACATGGCTGTATGGGGGAGGGCGAGGGTAGGAAGGAGAGGATCTCAGCCTGGAGAGCGTATGCTAACTTGCTTTGTGCATAAAGCCTGGATGAAGACAGGAAACCTAATTGCTCTGGTTCTTGGGTGGAGGGGCAGAGGAAAAAAGGGAGATACTGGTTTGGAGTTCCCAGGGATGTTAAGTGCATCTGATTGCTAATTAATCAAACTTCGCTCTCCATCCCCTTTCAAGGGGCCAGGGCTTGGTTTGTACCAATAGGACATTCTGCAGAACGAGGTCTGACTTTCCCAAGAGGAGCAGCAGCTAACCCCCTCACTTCCCCCGAACAACCACCACCAGTGTCACAGCCCTGTGGAAAAGACATCCAGAGTAGCCGCTCTTCCTTTTTTCTCTGGAGCAGCCTCTCAGGGAGAACGTGGGGAGTTTTGATCTCCTTGAAAATATGAAACGGAGCGCCCAAGCCAGCTCGAAAACCAAAGGCTCAAAAGTGCAGAGGCGAACCACCGCCAGGCAGCTCCGCTAGTTGAGGCAAGACCAAGGGTTCCCCCTTTCCTCCATTACTCTTTCTCCTTCTCAGGCCTCTGGGAGAAGGTGCTGCTGCGTTGAAGGATGAGGGCAGAAGCCCGCCTGGCCTCTCTGGAACAGAGAAAGTCAGAGCTTTGAGCATCATGAACAACGGGATAAAAATAGCAGCGTTGCCACGGCGACGAAGGCTGGGGAGAGTCCTGAGGACCTGGCTGGGTCCTGCTGTCTTCCCCTGCAGCCTTCCTCCCACCTCTGCCTCTCGGATGGAACACCGGGACGAGATGAGGGTGGGGGGAAGGCTGCCCAAGGACGGGGAGACAGACCAGTACCCACGAAGAAACCCTTGAACTTCAGAGCCCGGAGCTGGGGCTGCCCGATTTGGGGGATTTCTGGCTTTTGGATCTCCTTCCTCAGTATCGCGAGTTCCTCCAGGGATGCCCCGGATAGCTCCCCAACCTCACCCTCCTGCGGGATGGTCCTGACCTCCTGGCTCCCCTGTGGAGAGCCAAGGTTTCCGTGTCCTCTTTTGTGATCTGTAGCTTGATCCCACAGGAATTTACAGAAGGGAGCCCAGGCTGGACTGGCCACAACAGCCCGAGGCAGTTGGCACTGACCTGGGGGTGTGGCGGAGGGGGGATGGTGGGGGGTAGAGGATTCACTTGGGCCAACCAGCCACCAGGACCCTGGATTGTCTAGCCACAGTCCAGCGTGCTGTTTGCACTGGGGACAGGGTGATGGTGATGACAGCCTGCTCAGGCTCTTGCTTTTGTGCCAGAGGGATGGAGGGTTCATTCTTTGGGAACAGATTCTGGTTCTTGGTTCTGATGGTGTTGTCAATCCCGTCCCATGCTGGGCACAGCGGCCACCTTCAGGGTGAACACCGGGCTTTCTGGACCAGCCTACGAGGAGCCCACCAAATGCAGCAGTGAGATTTCCTTTGCTGGTGGAAGCCCACCTTCATCGTTGTAAGCCAAGTATTGTCTCCGAAAGTACAAGCCACACCGAGGCACCTCTGATTCAAAGTGCCCTTGTAACCCGTGCCTTCCTGTGAGGTAGGGAGGAAATGGGTCTTGTCACCACCTTTTACAGAGTCTGGGAGAGAGGAAGCAAGTGGCTGAGGTCAGGAGGCAGCCTCCGCGGGAGTGCTGGGTACCTGCGGGCTGCAGCTCTCCATCCAGACACGGTCCGTCTGTCATCAGCCCATCCCACCACCCACGCTCCCAAACCAGTGGGCAAACTGCACATTCCTTCAGGAGACGGGGCAGACAGCAGCCCCAGACCCCTCCCCTTGCAGAAGGCAAGGTGATGAGGCGGGGTGGGTCAGGCAGCCTCCGCTGAGATCCCATCCCACCTGCAAGGGCTGGTGTGTGTTGCGGGGTGGGGGGGGGATGTGCAGGAGGGGACACCTGGGGTGCAGTGACAGGCCTGGCTGTTGGAGGCAGGAGAGGCGGGACTCCGTGGAGCACTGGCACAGGATTCCAGTGGCAGCTCTCGGAGCCTCGGAGTCCCTCTCACACTCCCACCCATTCTCAGATCCCCCAGATCGCTTCCGTCTGCCCTGCCAGCACATGCGACCCTCCTCTTCCACCGCCCGAGCCCAGCTGAGGCTCAACGTCCCAGGGCCACACACAGAGCCCTGGCCTCCAGAGGGGGTTCCTTAGAGGACGTTCTCGGGAAGAGACTGAGTCCCAGAAGTCGGACAGGATGATGGGGTTCAGGTCACACTGTCATCGGTGTCAAAGCAAGGCTAGAACCCGGGAAAGCCGGTTCCCAGCCCAACGCCCTTTGCATCCCGCTGCGCTACCTCATGCACATCTCAGTTAAATGGTTGCTCTTTTTATTTATTTATTTTTTCAAAAATAACACTCTTCTTATATATTTCTATGGACTCCTGTGCAACACCCAGAAAGCCCTTCCCTGGGAACGGAAAAGGAAATGACATTCTAATTAAAATGCCCTGAGACAAGAACCCCTGAGGGCCAGGCTCCCAGACAACATCCGAGGCACAAGCACCCCTCCCATTTCTTTATCCCCCACTTGGCGGCCCGCAGCACAACAGGGGGAAACTGAGGCCCAGGGAGGCCAAGGCCTCCTGCCCTCATACAAGGACTCAGGACGACACAGTGAGAACGAGAGGCCTGCGCCCTCGCAGAATCATCTACTCTTGTGCCCCCTGCCCCCGCCCAGGAGCTCCCAGGACCCTCCTCAACAAGGAGTCTGAGAGAGAATGGAGGGAATCAGAAACAGGGAGGGCAACATGGTCCCACCTGTCCTCTGCGAAGGAGCCTCAATGCAGGGCAGGAAACGAGGCGGCCAGACCTCACTCCCCCAAAAGGAACAGAAGGAAGAGAAGCCTGGTCTACAAGTCAGAGGCCTGGGGGGCATGGTCTGGGGACAGTGGGGCTGCTTCTGCCCTTTTGGATTAAACCTCTCGCCTGGGCTCACCCAGGTGCAGAGAGAGGGGCGCAGGTGTCCAGACTGGTTCTCGAGAGGCTGAGAAGAGCAAAGTTGCCATTTCCCTGAGAAGGAAGCCGAAGGGCGACAGAATGTGGGTTGTGTCTGGCTCAAAGCTCTTGCTGTCCTCCTACTTCCACATTTCAGCACAGGCCCCAGCCTTCACCCTGATGAAGAAGAGGCCACTGGCTTGGGGGCCAAGGGCTGCCGTCTGCAGGCATCACTGGGCCTCCATTCAGAGAGGCCTTGACCTTGGGACCGCTCCCATGTTCCCATAGCAGGGGCTCCAATATCCAGTATCCCTTTGGAGCCAAAGGAGTTCTCCCCGGGGGCAAGAAGCTCTCTGAACGGGCTCACTGCCAAACCCCTGCAGCTGAAATCCCTGCCAAGGCCTGAGAGGTGCGCAGGGGCAGAACTCTCCTTCACCTCCCCTCCTGACCTCTCCTCGGGGTGAGCGTCTGTGGTCGGGACCGAACACCCAATCCCTCGGGGGATTCAGTTTCATCCTCCACCGCAAGAGTGACTTCTCTGGGGCTGCAGCCTCGAAGGCGACCGCTAGGGACACACATGCCCTCCAGGCAGGCTCTCCTGCGGCAGGATCAAGGTACCCTTGAAAGCCTTTCCGCCCATCTCTGTGCCTCATCCAAGTCCTCTGCTGTGTAAGAGCCCAAAGAATCGGGGAGTTTTTCTTCCATCCCTTGTGACCCCACTGGCCTTTATTGCTGTTTCCTCGAGGGAAGGACTTCTGTTTATAATTCTTTGGATATAAAAGGAACTAACAGATTGCACAAGGCTGGGACTGGATGGTAGGGGCCAAGGAGGGGGTTGGAGGATGGGAGGAAAGAAATCGTAAGCTGTGCTCTGGCTTCACAAAGATGACCTGGATCCCACCAGATCTGCCCCAAACTCTGGAAATCTCCCTGAGCATGCATGAGCTGGACAGACGAAGGTTGCCAGGATAGAATGTGCTTTGCCTCTTCCGGGTTCTGGATGAACCGGCAGAAGAGGTCTTCTGCCCTCCCGGACTGCCCAGAGAGGCACATTCCAAGGGAAAGGGCACCCAGCCCCCTCCTTCTGTCCTGCGGCCCTGACCTTCTCTACCCAGGAACTGTCTGTTAATTGTCAGAAAGGTTATTCTGTCCCTAGATGCTACAGGGGATCTGACTTTGTTCCTGGGCTGACCTGCTCCGTAGTGAAGTGGGGGGGGGGGGGTTGCTACAGCTACAGATTCTGCTGGAAGCGTCTCTGCCACGGGCCTGGTGTCCGTGTGACCCTCTAGCACCTGAGCGGTTCAGGCACAGTGACAGAAGGTAAGTTACAGCAAATGGGAGGAGGGAGGAAGGAAGGAGATAGGTTTTGGTTTGCTTCCTACCGGCTGGACATGGGCTGGCGGAGGGGAAGAGACTGACCCTGGAAGACTGAGGGGGGCAGAGAGATGAGGGGAAAAGTCAAGGCGGGTCCTTGAGGGGCCCCCTCCGCCCAGTTTCCCCTAAAGGCACAACAACATGCAAGCCTTTCCCTCCCTGTGGCTTCTGAGAAGAGAAAGAGGAGGCAAATGGATGAGGCGGGGCGATGGGAGAATGAAGGGAGGACGCGGTCTAGTCCAGGAAAGGGGTCCCACAGTCCAGCCCTGGAAGACAGTTCCTGAGAAGGGGAGTCAGGGCCTGGGGAATGGGCCCCCACATGTGGGCTGCTGCAAGGAGGCCTGGTGGGAGTGAGAGGGTCCTGGAGGCCAGGGCTGGAAGGAAAGTGGCTTTCCGGTGTGCGGGGGAGAGCGGCTCTGAGGGGACACGATGCCAGCTTCCTTCCACGAGGACACCGCCTGCCTCTCACTGTCCCGACTCTGCCGTCCGACTCGCGAGCAGGCTGCCCACCTTGGGCCCGGCTGCAGCTGCCCCAGGAGGACGCGGGGAGGGGACAGGAAAAGATTCCTCTCTCGGGGGTGCTGCTCTGTAGAGGCTCCTGCCTCACGTCCCGGAGTCCCAGGAGCGACTCCATCCCGGGTTTGGAGGGGGCTTGTCTTACGCCTGCGCCCTGCCTAGGCTGCCTGTGTCCTACTCCAGGGTCCGGGCTGCCGGGGGGTCCTCTGGCAGAAGAGCCCACTTCCGATCCGGAGCAGGGCTCCTAGCCCAAGGCGGTGCATCCCTCCCTCCGGGAGGAGATGCCTTGAGCGGAGCACCTGGAGCCCTTGGGAGCCGAAAGCAGTTTCACTCCTTGGGCCGCCCCAGGGCTTCTCGGTCTCTGGAGGGCTGGCCAGGTCCTACCAGAAGTGGGTGCCCTCAGGCCTGGCACCTGTCGGAGGCGGCGGGAGATGGGGGCCCGGGTCCTGCTCACACTGCCGTTTCCCTCTGTCTGTGAACTTCCTCCTTCTTCCTCTTCATCTTGCAGAAGCCGTGGAGGCCACAGAAGCAGGCGAAAGTGAACTGGGGCATGCCCTAGGCCAGGCTGGGGGGAGCTCACCAGAGATCTGCAGGGAAAGGCAAGGGAGGAAGAGGGGCAGGAGGAAGGCAGGAGAGAGAAGCAAGCTGGGGTTAACCTTCCCAGAGCCCTCTGGGGCTGGCCAGTCACTGCCACTCCCCGAGGGTGCCCAGGCTCCGCCAACCCTCTCACCCGGGCCGGGGGGAGGGGCCACCACACAACAGCCTCTGTGAAAGTCAGAGTGTCCTGATCTCTGGGGAGCTGATGTCATCCCTGTGATCAGAGCCTGGGAGAGTCCAGGGTAGGCAGGAGAAAGCCACAGCACCTGGTGCCTCTGTTCTCCTCCTGCCTCCTCTGCCTAGCTCCTCACCGCACACCTGTGCTTGGGGGACAGGAAGGAGGAGGCTCAGAGTAAGCTCCGCGCCACCTTACAGGGGTTGGGGGGGTCCACTCGCCCCTTTAGGTCACACAGTCCGGTGATCCCAAGGCGGGACTTCGTGGACCTGTATCCAACACAGCCTTGACCTTGGTGCCTGGAACAGAGTCCCAGGGGGATGGGGGGTTCCCCCCCTTTCCTAGCAGGCTCGGTTTATCTGATACTCTTAGGGAAATCTGTAGAGAACAGAATGGACTTTCTTTGACGGCTTAGAGCCACACAATTCGCGGTTCTCCTCATGCAGAGAACAGACAGCAGAGTTCTTTCAGCCAACAGGCTATTTTATTGAGCACCTACACTGGGCCAAGAGGTTGGGAGGTAAAGGGTAGAGAGAAGAGTCTCTTCCCTGGCACAAAATTCAGTTGAGGCTGGATTTGCCCCAGCTGAGCATGTCATTACCCCACCCCCACCCCCGCCCCCGCCCCCGCTTGCACAGCTCTCAACCCCCAAGGCAGGGCCCCCTTGTGGCAGATGGGGCGGTCTGGCTAAGGGTGGGAGGGGGCTGCAGGGGACCGGCACTCAGTCTGCAGATCCCTCCGGCTCACTTAGCTGCCCCCTGCCTGGGAGGGAGCACACGTGTGTTCAAGCCGGCTCAGCCCTGCGGCGCGGCCCAAAGGGAGCACCTCGCATGGAGGTCAGGCCCGCCTCCGAGGCCTGCTTTGAATCACATCTCCCTCTAGAAGGGAGACAAGGGTGCAGCCCAAAGGCCGAGAGGAAGGAGGGAGGTGTGGGGCGAGGCTGAAGTCTTGACCAAGGAAGCACGAGGCCTGACTGCCGTCCAGCTTCTTGGGCGAGATTGCTTCAGATGGCCCAGACCCCAAAGGCTAACCACACCTCCAAGGTGTTCCATTGCGTTTGAGGAACCTGGCCAGCCCGGGACAGTTCCATGGGTCTGGCCAACTTTGCACCCTTGGACAAACGGCATGCTTCTCCAGGCAGAGCAGAGGCCCAGCTGGCAGGTTCTCGTTGAGCCCAGTGCACCCAGCGGGGCCGGGTCCTGTCGGGATCCTCCCCTCCTGTCCCCTCCAAGTGTCCTGCTAATACAGCTGGTGAGTATAGTGACTGTAATTAATAGGTGTGATGCATTTGCAGCAGCGAGCTGGGTGGGCAGGAGGCCCAGCTTGAGTCAGCATGGGCAGGTAGACAGGTTATTCAATCGCCCACTTTCCAGCATCCTCCATACACCCACTCTCCTAGAGAATCTAGAGAGAGCAGAGAGCCATCTCCGGGATATATATAGACAGAGCCGAGACACAACTACTATATTTCTAGATCTATCCACGGCAGCTATCTCTGGATCCCTCCTGTGACAAACCTAGAGAGACGGGGATCTAAACTGGGGCCTCGATGGCCTGGGTTCTATTCTTGGCTCTGACGCTGGCATGCTGTGTCACCCTGGCAAGTGGCTGTCCCTCTCTGGGCTTTCATTTCCTCATTTCAGGGTACCATGAGGTGAATCAAGGTTTAACGGCCTCCAAACCTAAGGGGCTAGCAGGGCGCTGGGGATCCTCGGCTGATCAGGGAGAAAGGAGGGAGGACAGGTGGGCTTCCTTGTAATCGGTAATTTTAACGCCTACACTTTCTTGGCTAGGGGGATGCCTATCAAGCGTACTATCAACAAAGCATTTCCATGATTACAGGAAAAAGACATGGGGAGAAATCGGGAGGCACAACAAAGCTGATCTAGGGAAGGAACTCATAATTAAAACAAGCCAGGAAAAAAAAACAACAAGCCAGGCCAAGTAGCTCTGGCCATGACCTTCCCACCCCAAGCCTGGGTCTAGGAGCAGCTCGGGGTCTCTGGTCCCCCAGGTGTATAGATCCTCTTCCCTCTCCATCCTACCTCCCCTCCAATGTCTGCCTGTTCTACAAAAACAGCAAACCATGCCGCCTGGTGTAAATATTCCTCCCCAGGGTCCTTTAGGAAAGACGAGACCATCTGGGCTTTTTAGCTCACTGTGGAAAGTGTGGGGAGCAGAGTTTGGAGGCACCAGGACCTTCACATCAGAGTTTCAGGAGGGTCGAATCAAACTGCCCAGGGCTAGGGGGTGCCTGGGTGACTCAGTTGGTTAAGCGGCTGCCTTCAGCCCCAGGTCATGATCCTAGGGTCTTGGGATCCAGCCCCACATCGGGCTCTCTGCTCAGCAAGGAGCTGCTTCTCCCTCTCCCTCTGCCCACAACTCCTGTGCTTGTTTTCTTCCCTCTCTGTCCAAAAAAAAAAAAAAAATCTTAAAAAATAAATAAATAAATGGCTCAAGAGCTAGGCTAGAAGCTACAACCTAGTTCCTGAGAGCTATCCAGGGAGCCAACCATCTCCCGGAGATTCCTGGGTCCTGGCTCCTTGGGCAGAGACTGGTCTCTGATATGAAGTGCAGGTTTGTGCCCCACCCCCTTCCCTACCAAGGCCTGGAAGCAGTCTGGGTCCTGTGTGTGATGCAGGTCCCTGGGCCAGCCCCTGAAGTGGGGACCTGTGGAGCAGAGAACCCCTTCCCATTTCAAGGTCCCTCCTGCCCTGGGTCCCACGCATCCTTCAGAATCCCTCTGCCAGTGCGGTGCCTCTGCTCCTCTCTCTGTGCTCCCCCCTCCCCTTCATCCCGTCATCCTTCGCAGTGTTCCAGCACCAACTGGAGGGCTCCCTGGATGTCAGGTCCTGGTGAACCTGCTCTTACTAGGTCTACTTGAAGAGAAAGGGGTTCGAATGTTCAAAACGACGGAGTCCAGAGTTTCCAGGAAGCAAGTGGCCAGCGCATGGGAGGGACCCCCCCCAATTATCTGTGCTCATGATGGAAATGTCCCCTCCCACCCTGCAGCTTCCCCTCTGACCTCAGCTTTCATGCCTCCAGCCCAGGAGGGGCTAAGGGATAGAAAGCTGGGCCCCAAAAACTCAGAGCAGGAAGGAAAGGAAGGTGGACACTGGACGGACCCCTGCTGGCTCACGGTTGGCTGCATCGGACTGCAAGCTGGTGGCCCAGATTTCTTCCCCATCCTCCTCTCTGGCCTTTCCCCGGCTCAGGGCTGAGATGACCCGGGGTCTGGGGCCGAGAAAGATCCTCTGCTTGGCCAGCTTTGTGGGAGCCCAAGCAGAAGAGCTGTCAACCCACAGCTCATCGCCCCCAACCACCAGGGGGTTCCCGGCCTCTCTGGCCTCAGCCCCACTTCTCCAGTCTATCCCAGGAACCCTCCCAGGGCCCCCCGGCCCCGGTACCTCCAGACAAAATGGGGCAGTGGGTCAGAGACCGCTTAAACACGTGGAGGGATCAAGAGGAACTGGGCTAGAAACTAAGAGGGGACAGTCAGGGCTCCATGCCGGCAGACCACGAGCTCTGGGGTGCCTCAAATTTTGGCAGTGTCCTCCATCAAAGTGGACGGCCAGTGGGGGGCTGAAGGGTGGGGAGGTATTTACAAGTGTTGGGACTTGCCCGGAATCCTCTAACAAACAAAAGGGGGGTATTTTCCCTCCCACCCCCCCAATCCCCTCACCTCCCAAAGCAGAAGCAGAGAACTTCCCATGAGGCGCCCCCCCAGGCTCACTCTGCCCCACCCCCACCCCAGGTAAAGGGCAAAAGAGAAGTGACCCAGTGAGGAGGGGCGCCTCACGCCTCCAGAACAATGCCAAGCCCTCCGCCCCCTCCCCAGCTCCCCTTAGCACCGCGCCTCAGTAATTAAAATATGAATTCACCTTCCCTCCCCGAGCCATTCATCACTGCGAAGGGTAGCAGCTGCGGCTTAGGAGACCGGATTTGGGGGATTAGCTCGGGCGGTGGAGCAGACACACCAGGAGAAAGAATTAAAAAGGAAGGGGGGTGAATTGGGTTTTCCCTCCCCACCTCCTCCCTCTCCCTCCTGCTGCCACCGAGCCTCACACCCCACCCCTTCCCCCAAAGCCTGGCCTCTGCAGGTTTCTGGGAACTGTAGTCCCCACGACTGTGTTGACAAACAGGCAGGCCACGGGTGGGTGGTGACACAGACTACAGATCCCAGGACTTCTTCCCGGAGTTGGCAGCCGCAGAGCTGGGCACAGGCCTCCAGTCTGGGAGTAGCCCTCACTCTCCTTGGAGATTAACTCCTTCTTGGCCTGCTGGAGACTGACTTCCAGCCTCTGGCTTACGGAGCTCCTTGGAATCGGGAGCCAAGGTCCTCTCTGCCTCTGATGCTTCTAGGCCATTCCTGCTTATTTCCTCCTTGCCCACCTATGGAGAAAGAGGGGAAGTTCTTCCCACCTCTCAAGACTGCAAGGACAAACAGGCAGTTAGCAGTGGTTCTGAGGGACTTGGGGGCCCCAGGGACCGGAAGGGTCAGACCGTGAGGAGTCTTGAAACATCTTGACGCCCTGACCTCCAGAGCCTTCCAGGAGACCCACTGCTGGGCAGAGGCTGACCCACCTGAAGAGTCATCCTAAGCGTATCTAGGGTTGTCAGCCTGACACGCTGGGAACACAGCGGTCCAGGGTCAAACGTTAGGATCACCCCCTTCTAACAATGGGGCAGAGATTTTTTTGAATAGTCTTTGCATTTGAAAGGAGCAGAGTTTCAGCAGTGAAACTCCACTTGCACTAAAAAAATGGGACACACACAACCAGAGAGATTCGCTTGAATCTCTGTGTTGCTCAACATGCGCCCGCTCTCTCAGGGGAGGCCGTATGATGGGTATCTCCGAGCACTGTGACCAACACTGAGGTTCGGGGTCGTTTTTTAGGTCTCAGCTGTCTGCAGGCAGGGACCAGGATAGACACAGGCTTCTGATCCGCGAATCCTCCGGGGAGAAAGGGCAGGAGGCCAGCTTGCCTATTCAATCCGGTTGAACAATTATGTGAAATATATAATTACGTACCTCCTCCAGGCCAGCAACACCGGCAGTGGCCAAGAGACAAAGAACAGAGAGAATCCACAACCTTGTAACCCCAGAGGCGCCCTGGGCCCAGGTCCAGCAAGGCCACCTTGCTCTGTGTCCCCGTTCTCCAGGCTCACAATTCATTTAACGAACATTTACCCAGCCGTCCTCTGCTCAGAGCCTTGCCTTGCTGGAGCTTTAGAGAGGCAAAAGCTGGCCTGGTCGTCTGTTCTCTTCGTCCAGGCCCAGTCCAGGCCCAGCCCGGGGCTGCGGGGGGCCTTCCCAGCAAACTGTGCAGCGGGATTCCGGTTAGGGACCCCGCTGCAGAGGCAGGAAGGGGGCGCTGCTCCCACCTGACTTGTCAATGAGATGGGGAGCAATGGGCAGTAAACCTGGATGTCCTCTGAGCAGAGGCTCATTCTGAGCTGGGGGCAGCTGGACAAGGAGGGAGGTGGGGGAAGTTTCTAGCCACCTCTGAGCTCTGGGCAAGAGAACCCAGGGGGAGACTGACAACACCAACAATCATCCCTGTTCCTCGAACCACCCATGCTGGGGCCAGTGGGGGGAAGGGGCTTGGAGCAGCCCCAGTGGAATGCAGCTGGCTGGCCCTTTCTTTGCTTCTTCAATTGTTTTGATTTTTTTTTTTTTTTTTTTTTTTTTTTTTTTTTTTGCTCCTGTGGTCTTGCTAGAAAAGGAAAACCAGCAATGGACAAAGGGTGATTAGAGTTGGGCGACAGAGCCAGTTTGTGGACATGCATCCAGCAATTTCCAGCTTCCAGAGTGCTTCTCCGTGGGCTGTCTTGTCGGCTTTCCCTGCACCAGCATGATGGGGCTTAAGAGCCCAAGTTCAAATCCCAGCTCTGTCCCTTACTAGCCATATGAACTTGGGCCAGTTTCTTAGTTCCCTTGTGCCTCAGATTTCCCAAAGTAAAAAGGGATAATAATAGTAATTTTTATCTTAGGGTTGTTTCCAGGATTAAACGAGTATGGGTCAGATGGATGGGGCGCCTGGGTGGCTCAGTGGGTTAAAGCCTCTGCCTTCGGCTCAGGTCATGGTCCCAGGGTCCTGGGATCGAGCCCCGAATCGGGCTCTCTGCTCGGCAGGGAGCCTGCTTCCCTTCCTCTCTCT
The DNA here is from genome assembly GCF_963455335.1 of Martes martes. Lineage (NCBI taxonomy): Eukaryota > Metazoa > Chordata > Mammalia > Carnivora > Mustelidae > Martes > Martes martes. The sequence goes on along the minus strand of NC_137903.1, from coordinate 25,140,345 downwards.
CTGCCTGCCTCTCTGCCTACTTGTGATCTGTCAAATAAATAAATAAAATCTTAAAAAAAACAAAAACAAAAACAAAAAACGAGTATGGGTCAGATGGATAGAATCTTGTCTGCTACCTAGCAGACACTAGATAAATGTTGGTCAGGGAGATTAAGGGCTTGGAGACATTATAAGTAACTTGCCTTCTGATTCTCAATACCAAATATAGTACTCTCTGATTCCTCTTCAGTGGTCTGTCTTAGACAGACTGGGCGCTGAAAGGGGAGGGGAGGGGAGGGTACTTCCTCTCCTGCTCCAGCCAGACTGCCTGCCTTATTTCCATCTGCTGGAACATTCCAGGATGGCTGGGATGGAGTTAGGTAGATTTGCATGGGCTTGAACGGTAGGGCAGGAACGTGAGAGTGAGAACGGGCACGGGCAGTCAGGCGAGATGAGTGCCAGGCAGTGGGAAATAAGGAGAACAGGTCCCATTCACAGACCCGGGGAGAGGGAGACCAATGCCAGGGCAGGGTGGCCGAGCAGGAGCTAGGGACCTCCCACACCCCCTTGCAGCCCAGAGCGGGAGGCTGCCTTCCTAGTTTCCCTCTGAGGAACTTCCTCTCCCTAAGTGGCCAGCCTGAGCTCTCCCATTTCAGCCACTGACAAGTCCCGAGGTCTCTCTTACACGGAGAAGGCTGTGCATTCGAGCAGACCACAGAGAAGAAGTGAGTGAGGCCAAGAAGCATGGACTGTCCTGGGGCCCCTGAGGGAAGGCCCGAGTGCTGTGTGGCCCCAGGACTCTGACTCTAGCCCCCAAACCTCTGAGCATGGGCCAGTCCTTAGTAACTTGGCAAGGGGTAGGAGACTTACAGACCTCAGCACCCCTCGAATGTGTCTCCATCCTCAGAGGGAACTCCCTCTGGAATCACCAGTCCAGCCTCCTCATTTCAGAGTGAGGGCCCAGGCCCAGAGAGGGAGAGTGACTTGGCCAAGGTCACACAGCCCGGCCCCAGACCCTCCATTACCAGATCCCCTGGATAACTCCATCCCCAAGTGGAAGCCCCTCCCAATACCCCCTTTGTGGCTGGCTCCCAGCCTGGTCCTCTGGGGAGGGAAGTGCAGATCTCAGGAGAAGGAGTGCGCCCCTCACTGTAGCCCATGGCTTTTAGCCCTACATGAATTAGAAACAGCAATCACATAGGAATGAAAAGCCATAGGACACAGCAGAGCTGAGGGGGTCCGGCGGTGGGAATCTCAAAAGGAAGCAGGGAGCCCTTCCCACCAACCCTCCCCACCCACCCTGCCACCCTCGAGGTATCGGGCCCAGGTCACATTCTCTCACATCCCCCACCACCTGCCCTGGCTCCAGCATTAAAGCCTTCCCAGTAATGAGTTTCCAGTCCTGGCCCCACAAAGTCCCCACACAATGGGCCTCCCTCCGGGGTATGAGGAGGGGTGGCTTCCTGGCCATAAAGGACCTCCTCAAATTCCCTTAATTAGCCTCCAGCCCCCTGCTCAGGGTCCTTAACTCCCCCCACCCCCCAAGAGTAAGGCCGATCTTTTCAATGGTGCTGCTGCCAGGGCGCAGGGCCGGGCCCCATATTAGCTGCTCTCCTTACAAAACTTAACCCTTCCTAGTCCAGCCACGAGAAGCAGAGGGCAAAGGAGGGTCTTGGTAAAGGAAGGCTGAGATGAGGGCCCGAGTGTGGGATTTGGGGGAGGGGGGCCTGGGGATGGTGGACAAGGAGAGCCGGAGGTCCTATTCTTTAGAGGAGTGAATGCGTTTCCGGAGCACCCCAGAGGTTGGGGGCTGGCCCACACTTCCTAGACGGTCAGGGGGCAGCCAGCTATAGACCAACTCTACCGGTGCTCCTATGGTTTAGAGGAAAGCGGGACCTTGTTTTCAGCCCCAGGTGGAGGCAGGAAGGGGCCTGAGCTTGACTCCCCGGCTGAGGGTGGCTAGCTTCGGACCCACCCCTGGGTGACGCTGTGGGAGGGGTGCTTGCTGCCCGCTCTCTGGCAGGGTATGGTGGTTGGCACAGGCATCTCTAGGACTCGGGGAGTTGGGGAGTTGCCGAGTGGAGGGGAACCAAGGTCTCAGAACCCTGGAAAAGATGTGTTCCAAACACAAGGACTGTCTCCTCCTCCCCTTTGCTGTGATGGGTCACTTGTGGGCAAGCACCAGCCTCGGAGGACAGGAGTTCAGGGAACCCAGGTTGAGGGAAGCGACAGGGGCTGCGGACCCCGGCAGGAAATCGAGAGACCTTCGGCCCAGACCCGGTCCCGAGTCTGCCAGGGAGCAGCGGCAGCCCTCACCTCAGGGCGCAGGCTCAGCGGTTCTCTTCAGGATCCTGGCTGGACCGACCTCCCTAAACTGGGCTTCCCACACTGCAGGAACAAGGCATACACACAACACACGACACACACCCACACACACCCACACACACGCGCGCGCGCGTCTTTTCCAACCTGCAGGCAAAACTGCTGGACATCTTCCAACTTCCCACCTGAACTTCTGGGCATTTGCCCCAACCCCAGAAGCCTCTGGTTCTCCCTTGGCTCCTTCTCCCGTGGGTCCCCACATCCCAGACTGAGGACCTGCGGAAATCCGTGGCCTCCAAGCAGAATCCCGTGGCCTCCAAGCAGATGCCCTCAGTCCCCTTCCAAGGGACACTGGGGCCAGGAGCTGGGGTCCCAGGGAGGGCTCACCTGGTGGGCCCCCTGGCCCTGAGAGTCTCCTCAGAATTCCCGCAGAGCCACTTCCTGCCTTCCAGGCAGCCACTCACTCCCCCACTCACCCCCAGAAGCTCCACGCCCAGCGAGGGCAGGCCTCCTCCCTCTTCCCGCCCACCAGCCTGGTCTGAGCTGTGCCCAACTCAACTTGACTCAGAGAGAAGCCCTGGCCTGCCCCTCCCCCAGCCCGGTGGCCGGTGGGGTGGGGGTGGGGGTGGGCTGGGCAGGCAGAGGAGGTCAGGTATTCCTTCAACCCTGACTTGGGCCTGGGTAACAAAGGTCTCATTGAGCCTCTGGCTGTCTGGTCGGTGAAGCACAAACCTCTTGTATCTACTCGCTTTTGATCTCACTCCCTCTGAACCAGCCGTGTATTACTCACGTCCCCCTGCCGGGCTATTGGTGTGGAGGGGCTGTTCCTCCCCTCCCTTCCTCCCCATCGCCTTTCTCTCCTTCCTCCCCCTGCTGCTCCCCTCCAGCTTTTTTATGGTTCAATTTTTGGCAGGAGACCTGAGGCGGCTCCCTAGAGGCCCCCCTCTCCTGCCTGGCTGGCCCTCCCCATCTCTGTGCGCCCACCCTGTGTCCTTCTACCCCCTCTGCCCCTGCACTCGTCGATCCTTCTAGTTGGAAGATCCACACACCAGCTAGATCTGGGCTCTCCATCCCCCCTCACCTGGCCCCAGGCACAGGAAAACCCCTGCCCCGCCGGCCCCAGCCCACCAGAAGGCCCCAAGGAAGCTCCATAAAGAGCAGTGTCCAAGGTGTTTCTGGGGCCAGAAATGGGGTTGGTGGGGGGGGAACATCTGTCAGGCAACGGCCCATCCAGACCTCGCTGGAAGGTGGAGGAAGGGGACACAGGTCAGCTCTCTGCTTCCTCCAATCCTGAGAATCTGCTTTCTAGCGAAAGGTCACTACTTGGTGAGGGCCCTAAGGGCTCACCCTCCTCAAGCTGGGGCCACCCCCACCACTCCTGTCTCCTCTGTGGTCACCCCCCGAACCCAGCAACTCTGCTGGGGCTGAAAGCTGGGGCCCGGGCTGCCCACTGGCACCTTCTCTCTATGGCCTCCCTGGCTCTGTCCCCACAGAGAGAGACAGTCACCTTTGAGCTCTGAGCTCTCCCCAGAAATGCCAACAGATGCTAAGAATCCATCCCCATGGTGGCCGGCTCCAGGGAGCTCTGCCAACTTCCCCCCACCCCACCCCGTGCCTACCACCTGTGGCCTCTCCCCCCACCCCCACACCCCCACCCCGCCCTCAGGTACTCCCATTCAGCCAAGCTGAGGATTGGGGAAAGTTCTCTTGCTCCGACAGAGGCCCCATTCTTCCTGCTGCTGGCTCTCATTGTCCCTCATGACTCCACACATTCTTGGGCCTCTAATGAGAAGCCAAGACAGCCACCTTCCCGCCCTGTCTTGTTGTCAGCACAGCCTGGGCCCTGCCACCGGCCAGGGGCAGGAGGTGGGGGAGGGGCGGGGCAACCAGGAGGCAGTGAAAGGAGAAGGGGGACAAAACAGAGGGAGGGGCGGAAACGGACAGAACAGCAAATGCTGAAGGAAATCATGAAAGGGGCAGAGCGGTGATGTAAGAGGAAATTATAGAGGAGAAAGTGAAGGGGAGAAAGGGACAGAGACTAATATTTGAGGGAAAGATGTATGTCATGCGGGCTCTAGGACACTGTTGATTAATTATAACCATTCAGGAACGCAAACCCTAATATTCTTATTCCCATTTAGCAGATGAGAAAACGGAGGCTTACAGAGGTGGGTGGGTATGGCCAATGCCCATGTGCCCTTGCCACGTGCCTCCCTCTCCAGTGGTAGTGCCTCTGAGCCCACATGAACAGGAGAACAGAGGGCGAGTCTGGACACCAAAGCCTCTTCCCCCCACCAACCCCCTACCCCCGAGAACAGGCTGCAGCAACTCCCTTTTTTAGGAGCCTCCGGTCCTACCATTCCCTGCAAGGGCACACAGTCACCCTGAACCTCAGGCTCAGTCTGGTCTCACTGGGGTTGGAAACAGTTGGAGCTGAGGATAAGCCAGATGGGGGAGCACTCCTCTGCAAGAAGAGGAATGAGGGTGTTTCTGGGTGGCTCAGTTGTTAAGTGTCTGCCTTGGGCTCAGGTCATAATCCCAGGGTCCTGGAATGGAGCCCCGCATCGCATCGGGTTCCCTGCTTAGCGGGAAGTCTGCTTCTCCCTCTCGCACTCCCCCTGCTTATGTTCCCTCTCTCACTGTTTCTCTCTGTCAAATAAATAAATAAAATCTTAAAAAGGAAGAAGAAGAAGAAGAAGAAGAAGGAGAAGGAGATGTGAGGCTGGGGCTAGCAAGCCATTTACCCTGCCCTCCATTGGAGAGAAAGCCACAGATGGAGGGGGAGTGGAACCCAGAGATGGAAGGGGCAAGGGGCCCAGACTGGGCTCTGCTCTAGAAAGGAGCAGCAGAAGAGGACCTAGAACTGCTCCAAAAGGAGCCACTGTGCTCCTGCCTCCAGAGGAAGTCAAACACAGGGTACGCAACTACGTCCCAGACCCACTGCCAGGAACAAAGTAGGTGCCCAGTAAATGGTCTACTAGTGTAGAAGGGACCCTTGCACTTGGCAGGAGGCTAGATAGATCCAATCCAAGGTCCCATCAACTCCAAGATTTAATGAGTCTATGTTGGAGCCGACTTCTCCTCTCAGAGCTTTTCATACTTATGTACCTTTTGGGGCAGCCTGGAGCCCAACAGCCCTACGTCTTTGCCCCTGGTGGGCAGGAAACCAGGCTGCTGGGAAAAATCTGAATAGGTGAAGGCTCTCACCCCCACCCCCACCCCCCCACTAACCTGGAGGGGATTAAGCTTGAAGTATATCAGATTCTTCTAAAGATGCAGACTGAATGATGGAGGTATGCGTTTGCTGAATGAATGAGCGGATGGCTGTTGAGCCTGGAAGGACGAGAGATCTACGTTCTCCCACGTTCCAGGTTTAGTGTGTCTGGGCCTTCCCCATGCCTCCGCTCTCTGGGAGGAGCGTCCCTGTGCTGCATCGGGCTGTGGGCGAGGGTGGCATCCCCTCCCCGGGAGAAGGGAGGCACGTCTGAAACTTCAGAGGAGCCTTGGGGATTTGCCTCCGCTGCTTCTGCCCCAAACAGATGTCTGGCTTTGGACTTATAATCAGGACGATCAACGGGTACAGTATCTGGCCCAGAACTGACTCAGGAGAAGACTAGTTCCAGATGAATCTGCCAATCTCCCTTACGTGGTCCTCCAGACCCGAACCAGACTAGCAGTGTGCTTGTCGCTAAAACAGGCCGAGCGCCTTATTTCTTTTCTTTTTTTTTTTTAAAGATTTTATTTATTTAATTGACAGAGAGAGAGAGATCACAAGTAGGCAGAGGCAGGCAGAGAGAGAGGGGAGGAAGCAGGCTCCCTGCCGAGCAGAGAGCCCGATGTAGGGCTCGATCCCAGGACCCTGAGATCATGACCTGAGCTGAAGGCAGAGGCTTTAACCCACTGAGCCACCCAGGCGCCCCCGAGCGCCTTATTTCTGAACCCTCCGGTAGCCTTCCCTGTGCCTCAGACTCCCACGACTCCTCCCTCCATCTCTACTCCAGAGCTTGGCCAGTTCAGGTCCCCTCTCGGTCCCTGGCTCCACTGAGTAAGAAAGCAGAGACGTCAGGCATGAATTTTCTTTTTCCCCAGGACTTTCGTGTTGTCTCAGGAGGGCTCAGCTCTGAGCCCTCCCAGACCAACAGGGAGCTCCCAGCCCCTGGGCTCTCAGAGAAGGGGAGAGAAAGAAGACCTCAGGCAGCGGTCTCAGGTAATCAAGGCAGAGAGAGACCAAGGGGAAAGAGAAGGCAAAGACAGAAGCTGGGGGGTGAGGGGCCAGGGAGGGGGGTGATCTTTCCAGCCTTGCTACTTCCTGCCCCTGCATTTCTACAAAGCTCCAGAACTGGGCTCTGGGAGGGAGAAGAACCCAGGGAAGTGCTTGTGTCACCAGAATCCAGCCTCCCCAAACACAGGACCCAGTTACGCTGTTAAAGAAAAATACAATAACGGATCATTGGCAAACTCAATGCATTTCAACCTGAGCAATTCATGAATACCAAAATATTCTGATGTTCTGCCCAGGCCTAATTCTTCCCCCACTCCCTTCCTCCCCTGCGCCCCCAAACCCACAAAGGGCAGGCAATGGCAGCCCAGTCTAAAGAATTACACAGCTGGGCTCTCCCAAGCCTTAAAGAGTACCTCTCAGAGGAAGAGGCAGGTGGCAATCAAGGGTGAGGAGAAGGCCCTCAGGGGCAGCCATTCACTTAGCAAACAAAGGTCACTGAGCGCATACACTGGGACAGGCACAGTGCTAAGCACCGGTAGACAGAACTTGGTAAGGCCTGGCCACCAAGCAGGCAATCCTGTTGTAAGATGGGCCTATATACATATGATTGCATTCCGGGCCATCCTACAACCTGATCCCTGTCTCCCCCACCAGCTAGAGCCTCCACACCACCTCCTGGGGGTTACAATGAACTTGCTTCTCCCTATTTGAGGGTTCCTCCTTCCTCTTAATGCCTTTAGGAGTGGCCGCAGCTGGATATACACTTCTTCCTCTGTGTGTGTGTGCACACACGGTGCATGTGTAAGAGATGTTCCTCTTTCTCCCGATTGTGATAGGCCCCTGTGGGGTGATGGGGAGCTGAAACAGAGTGACAGAAGCTGTTCCCAGTCCCAAGCCTCAGCTTTATCCTCCTAGAGGATGCAAGCAGGGTTTTAAGGCCTCCAACCCGCCCCCCTCCACCACCAAGGGGGCTTCTTAGAGGACAACCAATCCATAGCTCTGTGATCCCAGGACTCCCATCCCAGCCTCAAAAGAGCTGAATTTCCCTCTGAAGTTAGCCCTTCTTAAGGCTTAAGGCCGGCCAAGTTGTTCACTGGCAGATGAAGGTACGCTGGAAAAAATCACCAGGACAGAGTAAAATCAGACCTGAAGAGGAATTTCTTAATGAGGGTTGAGGGGAGGAGAGCGGGATACTACGCTTTCAAAGGGAGGCTGTGGAATGTCGGTCAGGAAGGGCGGGCTCTCCCTTGGGCACCCAGGCGCCCTCTCCTGACAGGTCTGGTAGAGCCAGGGGCTGGTAGCCGGCCCGGTTCCCTAGGCGCACCCTGTCATGGACCCTTTCTCAGCAAAGGGAGCCGCTCTCCTCTCCAGAGCGGCCTCTCCCGCCCCCACCCAGGCCAAGGCTCCATCTCCCGGGCGGGCCTCCAGCTCCAGCCCCTCTTCCGCGTGCGAGGGCGCCAGGGGCGAGGAGGGAGGTGGGCGGAGGACCCCGGGCCAAGAGTTGGTGGTTTCGCTTCTAGAAATGGCTTCTCTCCGTCTCCTCAGCTGGGGTCACCTGAAGACCCCTGTCCCAGGGGTACCGGACACCTCTGCTTTTCCCTTCTTAGTGCTAGACAAATGCACAGGTGTCACAAAGTCCTGATCCCTGCCTCATTCATAGCCCCTTCCCCAACCCGCGCCACACCACGGGGTAAGGGAAAGGGGGGGGGGCACCCAAAACGGATTTCTCTCTAGCTCCCTCTCCTACTCCCCCTTGAATCTTACCAGCTGCAAAAAACCTTTAAAAGGAACAAAGGCAATGGGGGCGGGGTGGGGGGGTTTCCCTGTCGCGGACTTGGGGCTGCGGTTGACGCAGCCCGCTGCCGGTCAGCGCTGGCTTTCAGGTGAGTGCCGGAACCCGCAGCCCGGAGTCCGCCCGTGCCTCAAGGACCCCTCATCGTCCAGTCAAACACCCCCCCCCCCCGGCGAAGAGACGAGTCCTCAGCTGCTCCCGGTCCTCAACCCGGCCGAGGGGTCCCCGACTCGCAGCACTTTCTGCCTATTTGGTTTAGCTCAGTACTCACAGTTCGGATGCTAAGCCGTCTCCTCTCGCACTCACTTCCTTTGTCTCTTTCTCTCTGTCCCTCTCCAACCTCTCTCTCTCTCCCTCTCTCTTCCCTCCTTGTCTGATTCTCTGCTGTAGCTTCCAGTGGAGAAAAATAATTATTCTTCTCAATGGGTTCGCACGGGGCGCACGCACACACGCGCGCGCACACACAGACACCGCCGTGGTACCCAATCAATGCACAAATCTTCGGGGTCCCTTTAACCTCTGCGGATGACTCCGGGAGTTAATTATGAAGCCTATTTCGGCGCAGCATAAATATGCATTAAGGTATGAAATGACAACCGATGCGCTGAACTTCAGGGAATTGGCATTTAGACAGACTTCGTCTCGCCGCCCCCCGCTCCCTCCAGAACCCCGCGAGCCACCTCCACAGCCTCGCGCCCTCCCGGGGCTGGCAGTGGCCCTCGCGAGCTCCTACCCGGGTGGAAAAGGGTCGCGTAGCCGCGTCCGCGCCGCGCTGTGGGCACCGGAACCCCCCCTCGTGCGCCCCCTGCGGTCGGGGCAGACCTTGCGGAGGGGGGGAACTCCCCTCCCCCACGCCCGCAGGCGGGGGCCCAGGCCGCCACGCCGCACCCCGCTCCGCACGAGGCCCGTCGGTGAACAAACTCCGAGCTCACGGCTCTGAGCAGCGGGCGGGGGCGGGACGGCTACCTGCCCGCACGCCCGAGTCCCGGGAGGAGCGCGAGAGACCCGGGACGCGGCTCCACTCGCATTCAGGCCACGCCGCCCCGCGTCCTCGGATCCCGCCGCCCCCCGCCGGCCCCGACCCGCACACACAGGCACGCGTTTGCACACGCGCGCGCACACGCAGGCACGCACACGTATGTGTGCACACACAGGCACTCCCGCGCGCGCTCACGCCCGCACACACTCAGGGTTATAACAAAGGAAGAGGGGCCAGCGCTGCCTTACTTTTCTCTCTCTTCTCCTCTCTTTTGCAGCCCCCCAGCCCCGGGCCGGCGAGCCCGGCCCACCCCGCCCTCCGCGCCCGCCCGACGGCAGCGGCGGCCGGCGTTCCGGGGCAGCGCGTCGGGGCGGCAACTTCGCTCCCGGGCGCCCGCGCCTCGCAGCCCCGGGCGGGCGGGAGACAAAAGCTGCGGCGCCGCCGGAGGCCGCGCGGCCAAGGTGTGCTCGCTAATTGTCAGGAAATGTGTGTGTGCGCGCCGGGAGCCCGCAGGGGCGGGGAGGGGGCGGCGGCGGGAGGGGGAGAGGGGACGAGGAGACCCACCCCCCCACCCCCCCAGTCCCCGCCGCTCGCCAGCGCTGGGCACCCGAACCGGGATTAGAGAATAAATTATCTGCTCTCTTCTCATTGGGCTGTGGCTGAGGACGCCGTCGGCGGCGCCGGGCTGGGAGCTCGCCCGGCTCTTTGCATTCACCGCACAGCTCCGGCTCGCCTCGCTTCGCGGGGGCCGAGAGCTCGGGGCCTTGGCTCCAGACACCAGAGGACACCAGCCGGCTGCCCGCGCCGCCCCTCCCCCGCCGCCCGGCTCCGCCTGACCCCTCTCCCCTCCCGATTCTAGCTGGTGCCTTGGGGACCAAGGGACTGGGAAAGAGAAGCCCAGAGACAGGAAATCTCAGAGTCCCTCCCTCACCCCCCTCCTTTCACCCCTTCTGCAAGGAGAATGATGGGGGACAGCTGGGGTCGGTCTATCTGAGCCAAGCCCACCTCAGTCACAGAGGGCTTTGAGAGCCCTGGGAGAGGATCCCTCCCAGAACCGAGTCCTCTCTTTTGGAGTCATCTCCACGCGGCAGCAGCAACGACAAAGAGGAGATGGCCCTCGGGCTCTTTGCTTTCTCCTCTCCAGCCCCACCAGCTCCAGCCCAACCGTGTTCCCCTCTTCTTGAGCCTTTCCGTGGCCCACCCGGGAAGATAGTTTATGAATTGACTGCAAAGGAAAACTCTCTAGTTCAAAGCAGCTCCCTGACACGAATGAATTCATTCATTCATTCATTCTGCAATATGCAGGACCATCCCTGTGCCCTGACAAGGGCTAGGCACCAGGAATAGGAGGGGAAAAGATTCAGATGACACAGTCATGTAAAAATAAAATAACAACTGTACAAGAGATGCTATGTCACTATACAGGCAAGTTGGAACCCAGAGGCAGGCATGACTAACTTCAGCCATTCATTTGACAAATACTTGAGCATGGCTTAAGTGCCAGGCTCTGTGCTGAACCGGTGGGCTTGATGCCTGGAGCAGACAGTCTGGTGGACAAGATGGGCACTGACTGGTGCGACATGAGCTAGTCAGAGGCATGGGGGTGGAGAGACTAGCAGGGGCTCCTCGTCTACTCTGGAGAACCCAGAAAGGTTTCTCTGAGGAAACGAGATAGAAGTCCAGCCTTAAAAGCCGAAAAAGAGATAGCTAGGTGAAGATGGGGTGGGGAGGGGCAAGGGAAGAGTTCTGGACAGAAGGAACTTTTTAGAAAGGCCCTTGAGTTGCTGGTAACCGGCGCATTAGAAGGCAAGTCACTGGCCACCTTGCAGAGAGGGAGACGAGTCTGGGAAGTACTAGGAAAGCTGCCCAGAGTAGTATTTCCAGGTATAACCCAGGGCAGACTTCTCCATGTCCTACACCCAAATGTTCTAGAAGAGGCTCACTTGTGTGTTCTAGAAGAGGCTCACTAGGCCAACCCTATACCCTACCCCCATTTTACTTCTAGTCCCTGTTTTTTTGCAACCAGACCAACTCTGTGCCTCCTAAAGACAGCCTGAAAACAAAGAACATAGAGAAGGGCAATCCTACTTCAATGTATCACTTCCCGGAGGCTTGGACCACAGTCTCCTCTGTCATTCAGTGATTCAGTGACCCTTGGCCCTCACACGGGGAGGCTGTCCACAGGACTGGCCTGGTCGCCTTTCCATGTGTTGGGATTGGATGCTTTCCAAGCAGTTCTGCATTTATAACCCCTATATTCTCACAACAGCCCTGTGAGTTATCTCCATCAGACAGATGAGGAAACTGAGAGTCAAAAAAAAGGGGTGGCCTGCCTAGTGCCACCTACAAATGCTGTGGCCAAGCAGAGTTTGTGATTCCCTGTCTCCTCTCTACCAGACTTCAGGATTTGCCAGGCTCCCCGGCTCTTTGGTGAACCCCATGAAGGTAGGGTCTCAGTGATCCCCTCCTCTACGAGAGCCTTCAGCACCTAGGACAGGGCCCTGCACACCCAGGGTCTGGAGCCAACCCTGTTGTGTGAGGGACTGCTGGGAGGGTGGCGGTGGGGCGGGATTGGGGGGTGGGGGGTGGAGCTGCTGACGCAGCAGATTGGGATAAAGTTATAGCAGAAACTGTATCGGTTTTGGACTTACACACACCTCAGTTGGAAACGCTACTGTTATTAACACACTGTGTGTGCACTCAGCCTTTCTGAGCCATGGTTCTCCTGTCTTCCAAACAGGATTCACAATACCCATCCAAGAAGATCACTATGAAGATTAAGTGAAATTATGTATGTGTGTGTGGAGTACCTCTGGAAAAATACCCAAGACATTAGTAACAGCAATTACTTCTGGAAAGAGGATCCAAGTGGATGTGGCCCAGAAGTATAGAGAAATACCAGCTTTCCGTGATTTACCCTCCAATAGTTGTGACAAACCATGTGCCTGTACTATCTGCGTAGTCAGAGTGAGTAATAAAATATTTTAATGAGATAATATGCACAGCAACATAACAACAACAGTAAGAACAATGCTCCATACACATTTGTTGAACTGAACTGAGTTTTGCTGTTTGAAACACCGGGATATGTCTGTGACTCTGGCCGGAATATTTGCATGCTGCCCCCTCCATCTCCAGGCAAAGGCGAAGATGTCTAAGCAGGTGAGATATTTTCCAGCCCAGAAATTCTACAGTTCAAGCCTTTAGTCACAGGGGGAAACAGCATCCCAGCAGGCTCATTGTTCTGTTATGAGACTCAACTCCGGGGACGTAACAGGAGATGGAAGAGGGTGGAGCATGGGGGACACAGAAGGGAAAGCTGAAGGGTACGGGCAGCCCCTCAGCAGGGACCACGCTGTCCAGAGAAGCTAGGGCAGGAAGGGATCCTGGACCTGCCCCTTTATGTTGCTCTTCCAAGGCTTAGCCAGCAAGCTGCCTGCCCAGGTACCCCGTGGCCCCCAAGGAAAGCTGAGAGCAGCAGGTGCAGAGCCTAAGGAGGGGAGTGGGCTTTCTCCTGTTACCCTCCAGGCATTGAGGTCCTGGGACAGGACAGGGCGGCCATTCATCAGCCAACACAAAGGGACACTTTCTCAGCAGCACGGAGACCAGGCCAGGTCACCTCAGACACTGGGGCATAACATCAGCGGGAACTCTAGAGGCCTCTTCAGCAAAGTTTTGGACTCCCACATCTAGTGGCATTGGGGGAGGGGTTGGAATAGGAAGGAAGCATGTCATGGGAGATTCTGGAGAGGAAAAGAAGTTTCTCCAGTGAGACAAAGGGAGGGCAAACAGAATCAGAAAAGCTAGAAAAGTAGGAGTCAAAAGAAATGGAAATCATTTCTTCTGGAGGAGCAGCAGGTAAGGAAGAAAAGGAAGCAAAGCCATAGGCCCAGGGCTGGAACGGCCACCTTTCCGCCTAAGCGAAGGAAGTGGCTATTCTCTTTTCTGCTGTGAGTTTCCGGAGAAGGGCCTGGGCTGAGCCTCTGAGCATCTGAGCACGGAGGATTTAAACGGGTCACTTTCCTGGTCCCCGCCTTTGCCTCCTATCGACCTCTTCCTAATTAAGGCAGAACACAACCACAGTCCAGTCCCTGTTCAGTCTTGAACACAGGAATGGTTTTCATTAGAAGGGACAAAGTGCTTATATATTAAGCAATCAAAGGCACTTGAGAGATTTTCATCACCCCCAGGATTCTGGAAACCTGTAGTATATAGTGCAATAGCTTATGGCTTGTCCTATTACAGTCACCAGAGCATCAATTATATGTAGGGCATTTTAAAAAATTAATTTGGAGGGGGGGCACAAACAGAGGGGAGGGGCAGAGGAGAGGGAGAGAATCTCAAGCAGGCTCCCCACCGACCATGGAGTCCAACACAGGGCTTGATTCCGGGACCCTGAGATCATGACCTGAGCCAAAATCGAGTTGGACGCTCAATCCAAGGAGCTACCCAGGTGCCCCGACTACATGAAGTTTTGATCGATGAAAAAGCCCTGGGCCTGGCACAGCACTAGACTCAGGGATATGTGGATTAACGTCATGTGTCCTTTTCTTCAGTAGAGTTCTCATATAGGCCCGCTAAATACCCCAGACAGTATGTACCTTTACCTGACCACCCACCTCCTTTAATGACAGTGTCAGGACACGCCCCATTGTGTCTCATATCCCAAATCCTAGCCTCCCACATCATCCATAATCCCACAGACTAAAATCCCCTGACCACTCTGTGTATGGGCTGCCTACACCCCATCTCCCACCTGTCTCCAATTCCCAAGCCTTGCCACTCTAACCTTTGGAACTCAGTCTGCCACTGGCCAAAGAGCCTCCATCCTTGAACCCTCTCCTGAGCATTCTCTTCATTGTCTTACTCTACTGACACCTGGCTGTCCCCCAAAGATACTGCCTCCCAATGGCCTTGTCTACAGGCAAGGGTGAAGGATAAGGAAAACAGGGAAGGTTCTTCTTTTCTCTGGTACCCCACATATCTCAAGTTCTAGAGAGGTGTTCCCAGCTACTTCTCTTCCTCCTGCAAAAATGTCAGCGTGTTTGATATGAATGGGGCTTGACCCCACCCTATGCTACCTTTCTGCTATCTTCTCTACCCTCTTCCGTGGTCATACCCTAATTCTTGCCCTCCCCAATACATTTACCTTCAATAATCCCACTTTTAGGCATCCCAGCCCCTAATGCCTCCTATAGTCCCCATCAGCTTTCACTGAGACCTCCCTCCCAACTTTTCTTTGATCCCATAGGGACTGGATACAGTGAGTAAGTTTTTATTGTCCCTGTGCCCTGCATGTGACCATCATCCCTTAACCAGCTTCATCGTCACGTTACTGCTGTGATCTCTCTCTTACAAACACCCTCATCTACCTTGCCTCGTCTTCTTGCCTCCATTGTACTTTTCTGGTAAAACCCTAATTCTGGTTAAACCCAGCTAGCCATATATCCTTCACCTGTACCCAAGCAACTGAACATTACTGAGGATAATCATACAACCATGCTCGTCAACTGGTCTTGCTCTAAACTTGCTACTTTGAATCTCATGAGAGCACTGAGCTCTACCTTGCAAACCTTCTACACTCCCATGGTGTAGTCCCCTTCCTTCCCTCTCAAAGGACTATTTCATGCTTCCTCTCTCCTACTTCTCTTTTCAACCCTCCAGCACCACTGATTCACTGATATTATAAATACAAAGAAATGCAAATAAATGAGAGCTATTTCATCCTCCCACCAACCCATCTGCATGATTTGCTACTCATAGTCTGCCCTCCTTGCAGATGAAGAGGCTCTGTTCTTCTCTGAGGTCAGTCTCCCCGCATTTGTGCACTGGACCCCATCCATTCTTACTTCTTCCATGACTTTGCTTCTTGCAATTATCCCCTCTCTCTCCTGAGTCATTGGTCTCTCCTTAGATATACCCACTAACATAAAAAATATGACTTAATACTGGGGCGCCTGGGTGGCTCAGTGGGTTAAATTCTCTGCCTTCGGCTCAGGTCATGATCCCAGGGTCCTGGGATCTAGCCCTGCATCCCTGCATCAGGCTGTCTGCTCAGCAGGGAGCCTGCTTCCTCCTCTCTCTCTGCCTGCCTCTCTGCCTACTTTTGATCTCTGCCTGTCAAATAAATAAATAAAATAAAATCTTTTTTTAAAAAAATGACTTAATATTGCCCACCTTTGGCCCCTTGGCCCCCACATCTTTTTCCAAGTAAAGTTCCATTTCTTTGCTGTTATATAGTGAGCTTCAAATCAGTTCTCTGGCATTACTCTATACTTCCTTACCTACAGTCTCCTCAACTCTCTCCACGGAGACTACCCTCTCCACCACCTGCTGACATCTCCTGCCAAGATCATCAGCAATTTCCCTCTTTTTTTTTTTTTAAGCTCCTCTCTTACCAAATCCAAGGGCTAAGTCAGTCTGACTTACTTATGACCCGTGTTTGACACGATCGACTACTCTTTCCTCCTTGAAACACTCTGCCCTTGAAATACAAGGGCCCTCTTCTCTCAACATTCTCTAGGCTATCTCATGCAATCCTGTGGCTTGAGGGACCAACTTCTCCCCTGCACTGTAGGCCTGCATATCCAAACTTGACCTCTCCCCTTGAATGCTGTATTTGTGCCCTAGGACAGCTGTAACAAAGGACCACAAGCTAGCTGGCTTAAAACAATAGGAATTTGGGGCGCCTGTGTGGCTCAGTGGGTTAAGCCTCTGCCTTTGGCTTGGTCCTGGGATCAAGCCCCGCTTGGGGCTCTCTGCTCCACAGGGAGCCTGCTTCCTCCTCTCTCTCTGCCTACCTCTTCGCCTACTTGTGATCTCTGTCAAATAAATGAATAAAATCTTTAAAAAACAAATAAACAAACAGAAAAACAACAACAACAGGAATTTGTGGAGGCCAGAAATTCCAAATCAAGGTGCTGGCAGGCCCGCACGGCTATGAGGGCTATAGGGGAGGATCCTTTTTTTTTTTTTTTTTTTTTTTTGCCTCTTCCAGCTTCTGGGACCCCCAGATGTTCCTTGGCTTGTAGCAGCACCGCTCCAATCTCTGCCTCCATCCTCACACGGCCATCCTCCCTCTGTGCTTATGTCTTCACATTGTGTTCTCTGTGTGCAAGTCCAAGTGTACCTCTTCTTTTATTTTTTTAAGGTTTTTTTTTTTTTTTAAAGTAATCTCTACACCCAATGTGGGGCTTGAACTCACAACCCTATGATCAAGAGTCGCATGCTTCACTGACTGAGCCAGCCAGGCACCCCTTTCTTCTTCTTTTAAGGACACTAGTCAGATTGGATTAGGGCTACCCTAATGACGTCATCTTCACTTGGTACATTTGCAAAGATCTTATTTCCAAATAAGATCACTTTCATAGGTATTGGGGATTAGGATTTCAACGTATCTTTTAGTGGGGGGACATAAGTCAACCCATAACAGATGTTTCAAACTTAACATGTCCACAATGGAATTCTTGATTTCTCTACCTCTTGCCCCCAGCATTTTCCTCCTCTACTTTCCCCCATCAGTTAACAGCACCACCAGCTCTGTCCAAAAGCCCAGAGAACATCCATGCTTCCTCTATTTTCCTCACCCCCTGTGTCTAACCAGCAAGACCCACTGCCCAAATCCAAGTCCTTCTCCTCTCTCTCCTGCTACCACGTGAGTCTAGTAATCTCCCCTCTCTCCTGGGCGGCTGCACCAGCCTCCTGTTCCACTCGCCGCCCCGCTCCCACCAGTCTACTTTCCATCGAAAAGCCAGAGTGATTGTTTTAGAACATAAATCAGATCACATCCCTCCCACTGCTTAAAACCTTCCAAAGACTTCTTACTGGAATTAGCATAAAATCCAAGCTTCTTAACTTGGCTTATGAGGTTTTATAGGATCTGACCCCTCTTCTCTCATTTCCTACTACTCTCTCCCACTCTCGCCTCCTCTCCAACTGTACCAGCCTTCCTTCTGTCTCCCTGGAATCTTCCAAGCTCGTTCCTGCCTCAGGGCTTTGCATTTACTGTTCCTTTTGTCTGGAACACCCTTCTCCCATCTTGGCAAGAACAACATCTTCTCTCATTCCAGTCATATCTCAAATGTCACCTCCTGAGAAAACGCCCCCACGGCGACAGGCACTGTCTCTACCCTATTATTCTATTTTTTAAATTCATAACTTCATTACTATTTGCTCATTCCTGTGTTTACTGTCGGACTCCTATCAGACTGCAAATGCCATAAGGACGAGGGTTGAATCTGTCTCCTTTTTTTTTAAAGTTTCATTTTTATTTTATTTCACTTTTTTTCTGTAAGCTCTACACCCAACATAGGGCTTGAACTCACAACTCAGAGATCAGGAGTCACATGCTGTCTGTACCGACTGAGCCAGCCAGGTGCCCTTGATCTGCCTTTGCCTCTTTGAAATCCCAGCACCTACAACAGAACAAGTACATTGAAAAAAAAAAAAAAGAAAGAAAAGAAAAAGAACCAGTACATCATAGGTGCGCCATAATGTCTATTAAATAAATAAACTTATCACTCCAGGCACTGTACTAGGGCCTGGAGATTTGATGACGAGCGACAAGCAAAATCTGTTCCTTCTCCTTGAATCGGACAGGGACTGATCTCCGAGCAGCATGTCACAGGGATAACCAGATCTCCATCAACCTCTTAACAACACTGACTTTCAGGTTGGCTACGCTCCCTCTTTCTCAGCCGCAGACGCTTCTCCAAGCTAACACCACCCTCAACATTCCCCTGCCTCCTCGTCTCAGTAGATGATCTTGTTTTCTATTTCCCAGAGAAAACTGAGGTCCAGACCAAGAACTCCTGAAACCATCTTTTATTTCCTTCCTTTTTCTTCTTCCTGTCTGCCCTTCTGGAAAGAGGGTGGGGTTTGCATTCAGGGACAGGCGGCAAATGCCTTAACCTCTGAGTCTGGGTTTCCTCCTCTGTAAAGTGGTCATGATAACACTGGCCTCAGGGGGTTGTCCTGAGAGTTAAACAAACATCCTCGGTCACATGTCTGTCTTTTCATAGATGCTCAGTAAATCCCCCTGTTTCATTCCTGGTTTATAATGGAGAAACCGAAGGCGAGTTTAATGATGTTTAAGTCTATTGGTTAATTCACACAAAGTCACACCCTGCTCTCTGGCAGACCCCAAATTAAATCCCAGAGCTCAGCCCCCAGGCCCAGGGCTCTTTGCATCGCAGCGAAAAGCAAACATAAAGACAATCTAGTGACTTTTTAATAAAGGCCAAATTAATTCAATTTAAAGAATTGTCCTTCGGTCTTGCATTTTGTCCTCTTTCTTTTCTCTCTGCCCCTCCTTCCCTCCCTTTCCTTCTCTCTCCCTTAGTGTTAGAATGTCCTTTATCTGAAGAAATGACGTATTTTTTTTCCTTACTTGGAAACAAAGCTAGCTACACAACTAGCCCCACTATTACAAAACTGCCTCGAATTCTACAGAGGCTGCCACTCATTTTCCTGTGGCAGAGGGCTGACCCCAGGACTTCTGCATTAGAGGGGCAAAAGTGGTGGTTTGGTTGGAGGCGGGCGGGAATTGCCGCGAATCCGGTTGCATAACTATTGACCTTGGCTTGAAAGTATTCACGGAGATTTCAGAGAACGGAGAGCCCCACCCGTCCACATCCTATCACTGTAGCACCCAGGACCCCCAAAGTGCTCAGACAGGCTCCTGCTGCGTCCTCCCCATGTGGTCCTTCTCTGGCCACTTAGAGAGTTATCTCTGTCTTTTCTCTCTAGATAGTTTCCAGCAAGTCTCCTGCGGAAATTTTTGGGTTTGAACGAGGAGTGTAAAAATGTGGTCAGCATATTGGCTCTGGTATTTTGTTTTTTTTCGCATGCAACCGGCCCCAGCAGGTGACTGACCAGCTGGGCCAAGTGCACTGAACACCTTTTCTCTGGTTGCCCATAACTCCTGAGCCTCCCAGACCCCGCAGGACCCCGCAGGACGGCAGAGAGCCATAAATCCGGCAAGCCCGGGCTGGGAGCTCCCTGATTGCACTGGGGAAACACGGCCCATCTGATTGCTACGTGAGCTGGAGAGAGAAAAAGCGGTAACGAGAGTGCTGAAAATATGACCGGTTTGGAACAAAATGAAGCAACAGAGGATTGGCAGGAGGCACTGTGCATTTTTCTGTCTGTACAACAAAGGAGCTGCATTACACATCTCTGAAATTCTGCGTTCCACTTTGTAGCTAAGGTCAAGCACGATCAAGCAGATATGGGAGATGTCAGGGCAGGAAAGCAGAACTGGGGGACCCAGAGAAGCTGCTGTTCCATACCAAGCTTGCTCATCTCAGACAAGGGCAGCTGTGGGAGGCACGCTGGACGGCCAAGGACAGGGCTCTCCACTGCCATCAACCCATGCAGAGCCACTAGCTTTGCAGACTCGGCCAGTGCATCTGAAGGCCCTGGGTCTCGCCCCTCATCCTCAGACATTAGTCCTTGAAACCTCAACAGCCCATTCTGGGTGACCTGGCAGGCCCTCCTGATGATCAAAACAGAGAGGTGTCTAGACGACAGGATCTCCTGCTCCCCTGGTGAGCTGGTTGGGTGGACAGGGCAGCAGAAGGCACAGGACCAGAAGGGATCCGCAACCACCAGGTCCAAGTGCACCTCCTGCTCACCTACTCAGACCCTCTGTCCTGTCTCTCCCCCTCCGCAGTTCACTGCCCCATCCCGCCTCCTCCCCCATCACCCCCGCTCTCTTGGTGGGAGCAGGGACAGTGACACTAGTCTCTTCTTTGACTAGTTCCCTGAGCCCTGACTGAGCATCAATCTCCTTCACTGGGAAGACCAAGACACACGGTAGGCGTTCAACAACAAGGAGGAGGCTGGATGCTTAATCCTTAGCATCCCATCGGCGGATTTCTAAAAAGACTGAGCATAGGGGTGCCTGGGCGGTTTAGTTGATTAAGCATCTGCCTCTTTTTTTTTTTTTAAGATTTTATTTATTTATTTGACACAGAGAGAAGAGATCACAAGCAGGCAGAGATGCAGGCAGAGAGAGAGAAGCAGGGTCCCCGCTGAGCAGAGAGCCCGATGTGGGGCTTGATCCCAAGACCCTGAGATCATGACCCAAGCCGAAGGCAGAGGCTTAACCCACTGAGCCACCCAGGTGCCCCAGCATCTGCCTCTTGATTTTGGCTCAGGTCACGGTCTCAGGGTCCTGACATTGAGCCTCCCATGAGGCTCCATGCTCAGCAAGGAGTCTGCCTGAGATTCCTCTCTCTCTCTCTCTCTCCCTCTGCCTGTCCCCTGACTTGAACTCACTCTCTTGCTCACGCTCTCTCTCAAATAAATAAGTTTAAAAATACTGAGCATAGAATTACCTGGGGAGCTTGTTAAAATGCAGAGTCCTGGCCCTCACCCGAGTCCACCTGAAATACAGTCTCTTGGGTGGACAGCTGCAAATGTCATTTATAACCAACTCCAGTAGCTGCTGGTGGTACACGCAGGTGGCGTCGGGGGACATTTTGGGAAACACTGCTCTGCCTGGGGATTCCTGTCTGCATTCCTACTCCATACATGGACCTAAGGGAAAACCAAAGGAAGCTTACAAAATGCCCCACCCTCAGGGCGCCTGGCTGGCTCAGTCAGTAGAACATGTAACTCTTGATCTCGGGGGTTGTGAGTTTGAGTCCCATGTTGGGTGTAAAGATGAATTAAAAAAAAAATCTTAAAAATAAAACCCCCAAACAACTAAACAGAACTTACAAAATGCCCCACCCTCGAAGCGTTCACAGTCCAGCAGGCGAAAGAAGACAGCGCGGGAACAATTAGTGCTCAGCTCCTGACAGATTCCACGTGCCCCGAGAGTCTGCCAAAGGGTGGGCTGAGTCGGAGAAAGCTCCGGGAAGGAGGCGAGGTTCAGGCAGGGCTAGGACCGTCAGGAGGACAGTTTTCCTCCCCACGCAGCCAAGATAGGGTCCATCCCGGAGGTGCTCTATTAGCCACGCTCATGAACTCTGCCCTGCCAACTGGCATTCGTGCACTCCCCCTCCTCTCTCCAGACGGAGCCCTCGGTTCCGTGGGACTTAATTACACTCTCTGGCCTGTTTTAATGAAGGCAAACATATTCAGTATTTGTATGTGGCTTCTTCTGTGTTGGAGAGGGTGGGAGCGGGCTGGGCAGGGAGGCCTTTCTCGTGGAGAATGGGAGAGTAGTAACCTCGCCGCTCACTTGCACAAGTCTCTCCTTTCTCAGCAGCTCTGCCCCCTAGCGCTGGGGCCATCCCTGCATTTTAGAACAGCTGGGGCATCTGGGTGGCGCAGTCCTTAGCGTCTGCCTTCCGCTCAAGTCATGATCCCGAGGGTCCTGGAATCCAGCCCCACAACCTGCTCTCTGCTCAGTGGGAGCCTGCTTCCCCCTCTGCCTCTGCCCCACTACCCCCACCATCCCACCATCCCACCACCAAAAATGTTTCATTAGGGAATCAGTTTTTATTTCTCCTATGATTAGTACTGATAGTCCACTCAACTGTGCCTACCGTGCTACAGAAACCTCGGACCACACAATAGAAGCACAATTATTTTACAAACCACCAAAAAAGTGAAGAGCTTTGCCAATCACTATGCAACCACTGCTTGTACACTGTGAGCTGATTTCAAAGATGCTTAAATATGAAAAATAACACATACTAAGATCAGCAAGATGGTTTGAACAACAGAGAACACAATGCTGCACATCAGTCCACCTGGCTTTGGTGTATGAATCTTTTTATTGGATGTTTATCCCAAATTTAATAGCAAATGGGAAGAGAGTACAAAAAGGGAGAGGGGAGAGGGAGTTTCCCATTTTTCTGATGCTCTCAAAGCACACTAGAGATTTAAAACATTATGGTTTCATTGCATAGGAGGAATTGTAAGGCTGGAAGACATTACATGGCTCCCAAAGGCCACAGAGGTAGAAGTGGTGTGGGACATAATACTAGGACTTCTGTCTCAAAATCCAGTGCCTAAACCACCCAAGTGTCCATCAAC
Source organism: Martes martes (assembly GCF_963455335.1). Classification (NCBI taxonomy): domain Eukaryota; kingdom Metazoa; phylum Chordata; class Mammalia; order Carnivora; family Mustelidae; genus Martes; species Martes martes. The sequence goes on along the minus strand of NC_137903.1, from coordinate 25,118,061 downwards.
GGATGAATCGATAAACAAGATGTGGTATAACCACACGGCGGAATATTATTCAATCAGAAAACAGAACGAGGTACAAGTACACGCTGTAACACAGATGAACCTTGAAACCATTGTTAAGTGAAAGAAGCCAGACATAAAAAGCTGCACGTTGTATGATTCCACTTACAAGAAATGTTTAGAACAGGCAAATCTATAGACACAGAAAGCAGGTGAATGATTGCCCGGGGCTGGGGGGGGGGGTAGGGAGGAGTAACTGTTAATGAGTATGGAGCTTCCTTCTGGAGTGATGAAATTTCTGGAATTAAAAAGTGGCAATGGTGCACAATCCTGTGAGTATACTAAATGCCCCTAATGGTAAATGTCATGTTATGCGTATTTCACCACAATTAGGAAGAAAGACCAGGGGCTGGGTGGGTGGAGTTCCATTCCTTTTCCTCTGTGATGCTATGATAGCAGCAGGGAGGAGGGGTGGCGAGGGAGAAGGAGAGAGGATGGGGGTACCAGAGTAGAGGGCACCCAGGCACTTGGCAGGCCTCCCACCACCACGCACCCTCATTGTGACTCTCCCTCCTCCGGCAGGAAGATGAGCAGAGCTGGCCTGGGATCATCCGTCTTCATTACACCATCCCTACCAGCTCCGTCACTTCTTGCCAGAAAACTCATCAATATTCCCCTGTGGCTTGGCAGGCCCAACCCCCTCCCTCCCCTGCCCCCACCCTGGCTCCTCCTCTTTTCCCCAGGTTATGGGCTAGGACCCACTGATGCACACACCCCAGCCCTCCACTCTGGGGTCCCTGCTCTTCTTTCTCTCACCTGGAGATCCAGTCGTGCCCTCCCTCCCGGGCTGCACTGTGTGGGGGAGGGTGTCCCTGGATACATGCCCTGGGGGTGTGGAGGGGTCTTCGGGAGCCCACCAGGCTCAGAGGTGCTGAGCGTTGTCAGCCCCTTCTAGAAGCCATCCTCACCCTTCTACTTGGAATTTCTAAGCACTTCCTCGCACTCTTGGACTCCCTGTGTCTACTTCATTTTTCTCTAGTCTGAAGCATCAGTCATTTTCTAATACGAGTTACATATTAATAGCCTCTAGTACATACTTACGCTGTTTACTCATCACCCTATCAGAATGGATGCTCTGTGAGGGCAGGGCTCCGTCACACGCATTCACCGGAGCACTTCCAGCACCCAGACTGGTGCCCAAACTAATAAGTGGAATGAGTGGATGTCTCGGGGCTGGGTCCAGATGCCCAGCAACAAGGTGTTCGCAACTTCTGCCTTTACCTCTGTTCTTTCCTACTCTGGCTCATTCTCTCTTCCAAAGCTACCCTGGGCTTCTTGCCATCCCCCCTGCTTACTGTCAATGTTATGCCCATTCCGGGTCTTAGCACGTGCTCTTTCACAGACCTGATTCCAGTGTTATTTCCCATTCCACGTTCAACCAGCCTTCAGATGGCCCGTCTCACACTTCCTTCGGGTGTCAGCTGAAATGTCATCTCCTCCAAGAGAGGACCACCTGAGCTACCACAGCCCCCCTGCTGCCCCGCCACCTCCTTACCCAGGTGTCATCTGGCTAGGCACCGCAGATCTTCCTTTCTAGCTCTCTCACTCGACTATAAGCTCCATGAGGGCAGGAATCTAGGTTCCCCCAAGGTAGCAGGTGCTACCGGTGTCCCAGCTCACCTCCTTTGCCCTGGCCCAGCCCTGCACAGCAGATTTGACTCCAGCTGCGAGCATCTGCATTTCTTTGCATGATGGCTTGTTCCTGCTGGGCCCGCTTTGCTTGCATCTGCATCAAGCAAAAGGGAATTAACAGGAAATTAACACAGAGATGCAGACACACACAGAAACACTCAAGCAAGGCTGCTGGGAATCGGCTTATACATCCCCTTGCTCCCTTCTCCTCTGGTAGGACGGCTCTGAAGTCCAAGTTCTTTACGGACTCCCAGAGTTAGGCAGTGGCCTTTAAGCTTCAATTATTCTCAGTGGTAATTTTCTTGATAATAATCCTTTATTGGCTGCCTTCCCCTCTCTTTTTCCCTCCCCTATGCTCCTACTGGTGTTTCCTGGGATCACTTCCCAAATAGAATCGTACAGTTAAACTCTTATCTCGAATTGGATCACTCATGCCTTGCTAGTGGGGATGTAAGATGGCCCAGCTGCTTTAGAAAACAGTTTGGCAGTTTCTCAAAGTGTCAAACATGGAGTTACCGTATGACACAGGAATCCCATTCCTAGGCGTGGACCCCAGAAGAACTGAAAACATATGTGCACACATGTTCATAGCAGCATAATCTAGAATAGTCAGAGCACGAAACAACCTCAGTGACCACTCGCTGATGCATGGAGAAGCAAAATGTGCAGATCGATACGGGGAATAGTATTCAGCCAGAAACACGAAGGGAAATGCTGGCCTCTGCTGCAGCGTGGGTGGCTGTGCTCAGGGAAGGAAGCCGGTCATGAAAGGCCACGTGGTGTATGATTCCATTCTTACCGAGTGTCCAGAACAGGTGCATCTCTAGACGAAGCCCAGTCACGGCGGCCGGGGGGCAGGGAGCGAGGACCGCAGGGAAAGACTGCTAAGGGCTGTGGGCTCTCTTTAGGGGGTGATGAAAATGTTCTAAATTCAGTGTCCTGATGGTTATACAACTCTGTAGCTATACTAAAAATCCCCAAAGTATACACTGTGAAGGGATGAATTGTACAGTAAATGAATGATACCTCGATAAAGCCTTTTAGTTTCTTTAGAGCTCTTTCCTCAAGGCCCCCTCCTCAAGGAACCCAAAGGAAGGTCACCAGAACCCAGGATTGGGCCTGGCACGTAGCAGGTGTTCGATCGACATAGAAATACACGTGAGTAACTGAATGAATGGGAAAGAGCCGCAGGCAAAGGCTTGACGACAAATCGTCGCCGTGTGCTACTGGGAATAAATCCCCAATCTCACAGGCACTTCTGTTTGGAATTATCTCAGTGGGAGAAGGGAGCAGAGTGGTGTGTGTATGTGTGTCCCTGAGATGGGGAGGGTGGGAAAGTGTGTGCATGTGTTTGTGTGCGTGTGTGTGCAAATACGAGTGTATCTGTGTGTGAGGGTGTGCCCATGTGTGAGCGTGGAAGCGTGCATGTGTGAGCATGTTTGTGTGTATGGTTTGTGTGGTGTGTGTATGTTTGTGTGTGTGTGTGTTGGGGGGGGGTGAAGCAGGAGTCAGTGTAGGAGCCCCGGGGAATCTAACAACAGAATCGCTGGGTGCTGCGGGGGGGGGGGAAGGCTCTGAGCGGCAGGGACCACCTCCGGAGACCCGAGATCCAGGGAGGTCCTCCCTGCCCCCTTCGTGTCTCCACCGGGCCCATGAAGCGGACGCTGTCCCTTCAGCGGGTTGTTCCTACCTGCGAGGGCTTAGCCAACGTTCTCCCGTGGCTCATTGCCGGGCAGGTCCCCGGCGCAGGGGTGGAGGGCTGAGAGGAGAGAGAGGAACCCAACTCTGAGCAGGCTGAGAGAGTAGAGCGACCCCTCCACGTGCGTAATCCAGTAATTTAGAACTTTTCTCTTCCGTTACCAATAAGACCAGGTCTTAATCACCTTAGAGCATAATCCCCATTAGAATGTGCATCCAATTATCTGTGACTCATCATCCCACTCAACAGAGACTTCAGAGTCCCCGGTCCCAGCCGCCCAGGGCTCTGCCAAGCTTCCCGGATTAACTCCGAGTCGCAGCACCGAGTCTCCTTTGAGTCTGTGCGATGCGTGGGAAGCCCACGGGTGACCAGAGTGTGAGCGCTGGGCGGTGCTGGGCAGGGCCCCGCTTGCTCCCAGTGTGGTAAGGGCATGGGGCTGGGAGTCTGCTGACACTGACCTCCCTTGTCCTGTGCAACACGGGACAGCTGTCCTCCTCTCGACACCTTGGCAGCCACCGCGACCACCCCCTCCTTCTTCACACCCCCCACAGTTCCAAGCAGTTCCAGGAGTGCCGGCCCAGCTGCCCCATCACATTCTGCAAGGCCATGTGGACTCTCCCTCTAGCTGTCCCCGGTCCAGGAGCTCAGGGGCAGAAGACTAAATCCTCTTGGCTGGCTCCGGACTCTGCCTCCCTGGGCACCTGCCCTTCCCGCCCCAGCAGATGGCCACAGCGCCCTCGGGAGCTGAAAGCAGGAAAAGAAGAAGGGAGGCGCCGGGACCTGGCATGCCCTGACGTTGCCTCCCGTGACCCTGCCATCTTCCTTTGGACCCTGCCCCCAGAGAGCCCTGCTCCTGTCCGGGCAGCACTGGCTCTCCACCCCAGCCCATCCCAGCGCTCCTACTGACCATTTAGTCAGTCGGCCCCCAACAAATGTCCTTGGCCCGTCTGCTCTAGGCCAGGCACTCTGCCAGGTCCGGAGGAGACCAAGATGAGTAAGGAATTCGGAGGGTCCCTGCCCTCGGGGACCTCGGGAGAAGCAGACAGGTAACACGTAACATGTGGTAAGAGCAAGACTAGAGCTCGTAAAACACGGTGTGAGAGTTTACTGGGTGCAAGCCCTGTTCGTTTTTGCGCAATTACTGTTTAAACACACCTCTGTTAAGTCGTGAAGTCTCACAACGACGCCATAGCATGGCTATCACAAGGACAGAAGCTGAAGCTCAGAGAGGTTAGGTGACTTGTCCGGGGTCATCCAGCTGGTGCAGGGGGTGAGGCTGGATTCAAACCCATGCCATCCACCTCCAGAGTGGAACTTTTATTTTTATATTTATTTATGTTTTAGAGGGGGAGGGGCAGAGGGAAGAGAGAGAGAATCTTAAGCAGGCTCTACACCCAGCACGGAGCCCGCCCGATGCGGGGCTCGATCCCCCGACCCTGAGATCGTGACCTGAACTAAAATCAAGAGTTGGGTGTTTAACGGACCGAGCCACCCAGGCGCCCCTAGAGTGAAACTTTTAAACAATGTTAGTTTGCTTCCAGAGGAGTACAGGAGAGAGACGCACAGGGGCTATCTCAGCTGCCTGGAGGAGGGGGGAGGGACTACTGGGTACTGAGAAAAAACGAAAACTTGGCTTTAAACACAAGGGTGGGAGGTACCTGGCTGGCTCAGGCAGAGGAGGAGCATGCAACTCTTGACCTCAGGGTCCCGAGTTCAAGCCCCACGTTGAGTAGAGAGATTACTTAAATAAATAAATAAAGGGGGCTTTGAGTCTCCCAATATTAAGCCCTTAACGGTCAAAGCCTTTTCATGAACTGAAGGGCAGCAATGTGGTCCATGGTATAGGGGGGCAGGGTCAAGGTGCCAGGAATCCGTGACCATGAGGGACCACAAGACCCATGTCTTTGGCAGCTGGTACCCCTGCATGAACAGGGGGCAGTCCTGGGACCCTGGCAAGGATTTCCTTTACTCCCAGTATGCTCTGCACTTTCGTGGTCATAATTCACCACACTTGAACTTCACCATTTCATGGTTTGTCTGCCTGTCTTGTAATTCTGCAGGTTCCCTGGGAGCAGGGGCCGTGTGTGTCTTCCTGCAGGTCATGCTCCCGGCTCCCAGCCACGCTTGCCTCCTGTGGAAGACACACAGCAAAGTCACTGAATGAATGGGTGGGTGGGTGATGGGGTGAGTGAATGAATTTGAGCCTTACAATCCCTCCAGGAAGGTGGAGTAGGTAATATCATCCCCCATTTGAAGGGGTTCAGAGCAGAGGCAGGGCAGAGCTGCCACACCCTAGTGTTGTCTGACTCCAGCCCAGGGAACTTCTTTGAGTCACACTAGGGCAGGTCCCCAGCATCACAAGAGTCAGGCGACAGCAGACTTCTTGCCATCCCAGGTCCCATTTTCCTTCCTCTTTGCCTTCTCCCTCTGTTGGTCCCTCTGGCAGCATGTCCGTAGACCCCAAAAGGTTGCAGTCCCTTCCTCCAGCTTGGCTCATCGGTGTGTTCTTGATGCCCATCGTAGTGGAACGGACATGTGCCTGGGGAGGGACACAGATACTGACACCAGCAAAATCCTCTACACCGGCCCCTTCGCTGCAGTGAGGACCCATGTCCCCGACTCTCAGGGAAATCATTCCATTCATTCGTTCACTCGCTCGGTACATACTTATTAAGGGTACACTGTGTACGTGCACAGTTCTTGGCACCAGGGACGCAGGCATGACTTTAAGGGACTCCCAGGCTAGCAGGAGAGATGGACAGACCATCACAAGCCAATGGGCTAAGCAACAAGCATTGTGTTGAGTGCCACGAGGAGGGTAAAAGGAAGTCACCTCCTGAAGGGGCCCAGACACGGAGATGAGAAATAACACAACTTGCAGGGGGTGTTCATGTGGCGGGGGAGGAGAGGGAGGATTATAAGAAAAGCCAAGTGGCTGAAGCAAATCCATGAGGCGGGAAGGTGGCAGGAGAGGTGGCTGGAGGAGGAGGTGGTAACCATCCCAGTCATCAGAAAAACTCACTTAATTCTCACAAGTCTATGAGGCCAGTAGTCTTAAAATTCTGATTTGGGAAACTGTGGCACAGAGAGGTTCAGTAACTTGCCATTGGTCACACAGCTAGGCAGCAGCCAGCAGGATTCGAACCCAGGAAGTCAGGCTCCAGCCTCTGTGCCTCTGATCACACACGGCACAGCCTTGGCCGGCAGGTCAAACCCTCGGCCCTTTGTGGTCATGCTGAGGAGCCCAAGATGATCCCACAGGGGATGCGGAGATCCTGCAGACTTAAATGGGACAGAGGGCTGCTCAGCACGGCCCCTTAGGGGGTAGCCTGGAGGCCACGTGGAGGATGGGTTTGGGGGTGAGGCAGAGAGAGCCGGTAGGAGGAAGGTGTTCCTGCAACCCAGGTGAGGAGAGGGAAACAGGTTGGTGGGAGACGGGTGCTGGGTTTGAGATAGGCTAAGGCGAACTTGGCACAATGAGGTGCATGGCAGGACATGAAGAATCGGAAAGAGGTTGCGGGGGGTGGAGGGGGGAGGACCTCCTGATTTCCGGCTGCGTACTGAGGGCCGTGCTCCTCTAGCTGGGAAACAGAACTCAGGAGAAAGGTGGGGAGCCCCAGAGCTTAGGCTGGGACATGCTATCCCTGAAATGCCTTTAGGGGACACCCAGGTGGTGATGTCCCACAGGCCCACTGCTGCCTCCCAGGTCCCACTTCCTCCCACCACCACCCCGCCCTCTCCCCCAGCCAACCACTGTCCCCTGCCCAGTTTCCCACAGTGCCCCAGAGCCACCAGCTTGTTGGAAAGCCCCTTCCAGGGCCCTGTGGTTCCCAGGGCCCCTCCCTGCCTCCTTTGGAGGGGTGCTGCGGACCTTCCCCCACTTCCTGCCTGCCCCCTGACGGTGGGATGGGACTTTTCCACTTTGGTTTCCCCTGGCAGCTGCAGAACGTTATCTCCCTTTACGGGACACTTTACGTGACACGACCGTGGCCTGTGACCCCACCCCCGATAACCCAACTGGCGCCAAACTGAGGAAGACCCCGCGCCAGTGTGCACAGGGGAGCAGGCACCTGGAGGGGAGACCCCTGGTCTATGGTGGGAGATGGGGCAGGCCATGCTTGGGAAGGGAGGGGACCCGAGGTGCACAGCGGGCACCCGTCACTGGGGACCGGGAGGCCTCGATGCTATCCTAGCCCTTCTGCCGCCTCGCCATGTGACCTTGGGCAGCACAGTCGCTTGCATGGGTCTCCTCTGTACCATGCATGACATGAGCTCTGGGCCCTACCGCCCTCACCTCCTGTTGGGGGGAGCCTCTCCCTCCATTAGGAGAGGGGGAGCCCAGAGGGCCACACAGCGCTGTTCTAGAGGGAGGCGCGGCACTTGGCAGAGAACTCAGCAAGGTGTTTTAGCAACAAGCTCGACAATAGAGCGGCTTAGAGCTGGGAGCTTACCTCCCCTCTGTGTCGGGACTTGCCGGGGTTGGGTGTCTGCATTTCGGTAAGCCTCTTGCTACAATAGCATTCTCCGCAGCTTCAGTCACTCAGACCACAAGGGTAATCCGCTCAGGAAGAGCCCGGCCCAGCCCAGCCCAGGGGCCTCCTGTCTGGGGCCGGGAGCCCGCCCACGGGTGCAGCCGTGCCTACTGGTCTGCCTCCCGGTCTCCCTCCTGGTCTCCCTTCTCCGCTCCCCTCACCTGCCATGCCCCACGCGCCCACCAGCAAGCCCCTGTCAGTGGGAGGGCGCACTGGTCACTCTCAACTGAAAGGAATCAGTTAGACGGTGGAAGAACTGTCCCAGGGTTGGGGTGGTTGAGTAAGGAGCCATGTGGTCCCTGTTTGTCTGAAGAGTTTTAAAAGTATGAGCGGTTTTCTTGCCTGAGGTACAAGTTAGCTGAGTGGAGTTTTGGCAAAAGGGCAGGGAGATGGCCATTAAGCCTTCAGAACTCTCCGGAAAGGAGTTGAGTGGGGGTTTGGGGTAGGTGCTCTATCGAAGCTGTGCTTGAGCAGAAACCCCAGGAATAGTTCTCCAAGACTCAGCTCCCCTTTGCCTCTTGAGGTAATGAACTTGAATGTGCGTCCTGAGTCCGGGGTGTGAGTCTGACTACAGGAACCTCTCTGACCCACTGTTTCCTCTTCTGTCACGCAATTTTTGGATGGAAAAACATCTCTGACCCGACACCCTCAGCATTTGGTACTATTCGTTTTCCTTTCATTTTGAAATCTTCTCCCTCGATTACCAAAAAGTGGTATTCTTTAGGTTCTCCTTCTTCTGTGTGAATTAGGGATCTTCCCTTAGCAGGAAACAGAAAACTCTACCTTACTGGCTTAAACCACAAGGACATTGGTTCATTCACCAAGGGCTCAGGCAAGGATTAATGGGACAACCTCAGGACATCACCGAGGGCCAAGCTTCGTTCCCTCTCCCGCTGTCTTCCTCAGCCTAAGGCTGGCTCCTCTGGGGGTCCCTGATGGGGGTCAAGTTCTCTTGGTCTGACATGGCTCTTTGTTCATGTACTGATGGAAAGAGCTTCTTTGTCCCACTGTCCATCAAAAGTGCTGTCATTCTCTGATTGGCCTGACTTAGGACAAATGTTCCCCCTGGACCAATCGTGGTTGCTAGAGGGGCTCCATGTGCCCCACTCAGGAGCTGCTGGAATGAGGAAGGGGGCTGACCACCGGGGAGACCCATACACACACCCAGCCCCTGGCCCGCCCCTTCTCTCCTCTCTCCCTGCCAACCTCAGCCTTCCCCCACACTGGCAACAATACTCCCTCTCCCAGCTCCAGAGGTCATGTCCATGTGGCCAATTCCCTCCTGTCTATGTCTCGAGCTCTCTCTTCCAATATCCACGCAGGATATACCCCCAGAGCCTCGCTGGGTGCCTGAAACCACAGAGAGGACGGAGCCCAATGTATGCGATGCTTTTCTCTGTATGAACACACCTCCAATCAAGTTTAACTTATAAATTAGGCACAGTAAGAGACTAACAACAATAATAACAAAACAGAACAATGATAACAATAGACTGTAATAAAAGTTATACGAATGGGGTCTCTCTCTCAAAATCTGTCACTGTACTGTACTCATCTTTCCTATAATGCTGTGAGATGATAAAAAGCCTATGTGATGAGCCGAGGCGGAGGGAATGACACAGGCACTGTGACCCAGCGTGAGGGTTCTGTGACCCACTGACAATACTCAAAAGAAGGGGGGGCTACAGTATCCTGAAGTATTCACAGAGCATTTCTTTTTTTTTTTCTTAAGATTTAATTTATTTGACAGAGATCACAAGTAGGCAGAGAGGCAGGCAGAGAGAGGGGGAAGCAGGCTCCCTGCCAAGCAAAGAGCCCGATGTGGGGCTTGATCCCAGGACCCCGAGATCATGACCTGAGCTGAAGGCAGAGGCTTTTTTTTTTTTTAAGATTTTATTTATTTATTTGACAGACAGAGAGATCACAAGTAGGCAGAGAGACAGGCCGGGAGAGAGAGAGGAGGAAGCAGGCTCCCTGCTGAGCAGAGATCCCGATGCGGGACTCAATCCCAGGACCCTGAGATCATGACCTGAGCCGAAGGCAGAGGCTTAACCCACTGAGCCACCCAGGCGCCTCTCCCAGAGCATTTCTATGTGATGTCCTCAAATTCATCCTCACATAAAAAGACTTAATCATCTTTTCCCTCCCACTGACCCATCACTCATACACACCGCTTACCTCTCCCGTTCATCCTAACTGAGGCTGGTCCTCCTCCTTCGGCCTCCCACATCCTGTCATCCTCCACACCCTGACAGTCTGTCTGGAACCCATGGCCTTCTCCACTGTGGACTGTGTCCACAGTCACCTTAAGCCTGTACCATAGAAACACCCTCCTCTGCCTCCTTCCCAGTGTGCCCCCTCTCCTCATCACTCTCGTCTCAGCCTTCCTGAAACACCATTGCTTCTCCAAAGCCTTCTCTGCTCTCCCCATTGCCCACACGACCAAACCCTCTTCCCTTAGCCTGGCATTCAAGGCTCCTCGCCAAGCAGCCTCCTCTAACGTCATGGCCTCCCATTTTGTGCTCCGCTCTGCGGTCTGTTCCAGGCCCCCGTCTGGTTCGCTTCAGACCCTGAGAGACCTTGAGCCTTTCTGCCCCCTCCCTCTGCTTCCAGCCCTTTCTGGAAGGCCATCGTCCCGACAGCCTTCCCTGACCATCTGAGCCCAGCAACCCCTCTGTCGCAGTCCGCTGCTGAGCCTCCCGTCTGCAAGCATGTGTGCCAGCCTGCCCTGGTCTTCCCAGCTGTATCCACAGCCTCCACACAGAATAGGTGCTGCCTCACATCCCCTGGGAGAACCTGCTCTTTGTTGAAAATGAGCTCACGCGTGTGGAAGCCCCTGAAAGGTTCCCGACCCCCCAGAGGAGTGGTCTGGGATCTGACCAGCAGGAGTGGGACACGGAGAGAAGTTGCAGCAGGTGGAGCCTCAGGGAGAGCGCGGCCATCACCCAGGAGAGAGCCACGCCTGGCATCAGAGGACATGCTATGAGCTACCATCCCAGCCACCCCACTAACAAGCAGGGAGATCTTGGTCAAGTCACGCCACTCCCTGAGCTTCAGTTCCCTCCCTGGGATGACATTATCCCACCAGCTCTGCCTGCATCCAGGGGCACCAGAGGACGACATGAGGTGGGAGAAGGAGTGTTTACCCAGTGTTTACCCAGTCGGGTCTCAGCCCAGCCTGCCTGATAAAGAGCAAGAAGGAAGCCTGACCTGCCCCTATTAAGAAGCCCTGCGCCAGTCTGACCCTCAGCGGGGTGTGGGGGGAGCAGGAGCTGATCAAAGGCCAGGCTTGTAAACAGCGGGGATGGCACCTCTCCCCACGCGGGGAAGCTGCAGACGGACTCCATCTGACACCCTCCTGGCGCCAGCAGGGCCCTCCCGCCCTCTAGTGGGCATCACTGGGAGGTGCACCCACTTCGGCAGCCGGAAGGCAGGCAGAGCCGCCTACCAGAACAGGAGCAAGGTCTACGGACGGGGGGGGGGGGGGGGTCTGCGGCCGTGCACACCGGGAACCGTGCTATGAGATTTGGCTCCTTAGAGAAGTCTCCACAGTCCTCCAAGTTCTATGTTATCATCCCCTTCTTACAAAATCCTAGGGTTATAAGCCCCAGAGTTCATACAGGTAGAGCTGGGATTTCCTGTCCAGAGGCTGTGTGGAGGGGTCCAGGTCCCTTCAGGATTCCACTAGAGAGCTACCTAGGAGCTGGGAAGATGCAGGCTCGTCATCGGGGAATCAGGGCAGCTGGCTCTAGCAAAGGCTTCCCAAGAGCCCACCTCCTCCTTCTGCTCCTTGGCCCCACAAAGCCCACCTTTACCCCTGACCCTACCCCCACTCCCTACCCAGCGGCCAGGCTGCTTCCCCTCCAACATGGGGGCCGATCGTGTGGCTCAAGGCCCTTTTTCTCTAAGGTCGGGATCCACAAACTTTACTACAAAGGGCCAAATAACCATTTGAATCTTCGTGGTCATATGGTCTGTGCTAGAATTCAAGCCTCCCCTGTAGAAGGAAGCAGTCCTAGAGAATGCATGAGTGAATGAGCACGGCTCTGTTTTAATAAAACTTTACCGACAGACACTGACGTTTGAATTTCATGTGATTTGGGGTGTCGTAAAATGTTCTTCTTTTGAATGTGTGTTCAACCATTTAAACATGTAAAAGCTCTGAGGGTTCGCCAGCCCTCCAGCTTACAGGAGGCTCCCTTACCTGTGCATTTGAGAATGCATTTTCCTTCTCCAAAGCGCCAGCGGCGATGCGGTACGCTCCAGAAAGCGTGCCGGTGTTGCTGCCCCTGGGACAGGGGTCTAAATCCTGATTCTGGCCCCAGCCGGCATGGGATCCTTATGTTGTCCTTCTCCGGGGCTCTAACTGTGTCCGTGTCTCGTGCTGTGTCATTGGAGAAGCAGTGTGGTGCGGAGACATGAGAACTGAGTTACGAGCCAAGACACCGGGCATCTTGTCTCAGCTCTGAAGTTGGGGGGAATTACGGGGTGCTCGAGCGTTAGAGCCATTTGCATTGGGACACATAAACCTGGATCTCAGAAGAGATGAATATTTGGGCTGAGAATAGATCGTAAATGTTCTCACTCCCCCCATTCAAAACTTAACTTTGCGAGGCCATGGGATGTGTTAGCTGATCTTATTGCGGTCATCATTTATATATAATATGTAGCTTTGTCTCTCACATCATCGGGTGTATAGCATGGATTTATAATGTTATATGTCAATTACATCTCAATAGAGATTGGAAAACAAAACCTGGAATAATTATATATATATATATATATTTGAGAGTCAGCAGCATACAGATGGTCACAAAGCCCTGGGAGAGGATGACATCTCTGGAGGGAAGTAGAGGAAAAGAATCCTGAAAAACACCCAAAGGGCAAGTCTTAACACCTTGTGGCCAGGAGGTGGCAGCATAGGCCATTAAGGAACCTTCGGAGGGGCAGGAAAGGGGCTGAGAAGAGAGAAGTAGGCCCCCCAGACTTTAGATTTGCCTACTGGTTGGGCAGGTAGGGTCGGGTGTGGGGCTGGGCCAGGTATGGGAGGGGAGGGGAGCTGAATCAGAAGGTGTTGTATAGGGGCGCCTGGGTGGCTCAGTGGTTAATACCCTCTGCTTTCGGCTCAGGTCATGATCTCAGGGTCCTGGGATCGAGCCCCGCATCGGGCTCTCTGCTCAGCAGGGAGCCTGCTTCCTCCTCTCTCCCTCTCTGCCTGCTTGTGATCTCTGCCCGTCAAATAAATAAATAAAAATCTTTATTAAAAAAAAAGGTGTATGTATATGTTAGGTAGAAAGTATAGCTAGCTTTTTCCAACTAAAAACTCACTGGATGGGATGAAGCAGGTTTTATCTGGCCCACAGCACTGACCTGGGAGCCCAAAGGGCAGCCCTTATTTGGAGAAGGCCCCCAAATGATGATCCGCTCCCAAGCTGCCTACGTTGTTCAAATCCCAGCTCTAGTGTTTACGAGCTGTGTGACCTTGGGCAAGTTACTTAACTTCTCTGCTTCGGTTTCAACTATACAATAGGAACAATGATAGTATCTCTACCCATAGGGCTATGTAAGCATTGGATGGACTGATACATGAAAAGCTCTTAGGACTGTGCTTGGCATATAGAAAATGCTTAAACATGAGCAATTAGTGTCAGTAACTTTAAGATCCCACACTGAATGAGAACCCGCCCCCCCCTTACTTCCCATGAGGATGCTCCATAGTCTCAGCCTGGAGACCCAGAGTGATAGCAGCCATGTCAGATCAGCCACTGGGAGAAGGGTCCAGGCAGAAGCGGAGCACGGCTGACCAGCTCAGGGGTCAGAGATCTCAGGGGCCATGCCCACAGAAGGGTCAGAGGGCACATCCCCCTAACCCTGATCCCTTTTACCTGATCTGGGTCCCCACCAGTCTCCAGGAGGAATTAGAGATAGAATAGAATAGAACCGTGGTGTTTGTGAGTGTGTGTGTGTGTGTGTGTGTGTGTGTGTGTAGAAGGACGGGCATAGGGGGAGAAGACCGTCTCTCCACCCCTCACTTCCTCAGCTACCCCAATTTGTCTCTGATCATGAAGTCAAATGAAGTCAGAGAACCCTGGGCTAGGCATGAGGTCACCCCAGTTCCAATCCTGGCTCTGTGACTTTACGTGACGTACCTTCCCTCTCTGATCTGTTCCTCAAAGGTCCTTCCGGGCTCTGGTATCTCATGGTCTTTGGGTGGGCTTACGCTTCCTCTCCCCCAGTCCCGCCACTCCATCCCAGCCTCCTGTTCCACTGGCTTCTCCCTCATCGTCCCCCACCCAGCATCCTTGCAAAAGGCTCCTAGGTCTAGAGAAGGGATAAGTCTTTTTCGAGAGCGAATAAGAGGAGACAGACAGCCTCGCAGCCTATCAGTTTCCCTCTCCCCTGCAGCAATGCTTCCCAGGGGTCAGTAAGTGGGCCCAGACTGCCAATTTAGCCAACTCTGGGCCCCTGGGAACAGGAGTCTAAAAACAGCTACGGGGCAGACGCTGTAGAGGTCAGATGCCTGAGAGCAGTCAGCATTGGAGGGAGGGAGGCAGGGCTCCGGCTCCGCCTCGGGTTCCAGTCCTGGGACATCAATGTCTCCAGTGCCTGCCTGGGCCGTCATTTCCCGACATTGCTCACAGCTCTGTCTAGGCCCCAGGCTGCAGCTCTCACCCCAGTGGGTGCTGAGGGGGCTGCGACCCTCTGGAGCCCCAGGGAGGAAGTGAGTTGGGGGAGATGGAGGTTCCCAATGGGGGGTGGGGCTTTTAATACCTCAGGGGGCTGGTAGCATGGGGGGGGGACTCACTCGCCCACCAGATGCCAAGGCCTCGAGATTCTTCCCCAAAAGGCCCTCTCGTCAGAGCAAGCAAGAGTGTGACCTTCTGGGGCACCTGGGTGGCTCAGTGGGTTAAAGCCTCTGCCTTCGGCTCAGGTCATGATCCCAGGGTCCTGGGATCGAGCCCCACATCGGGCTCTGCTCAGCGGGGAACCTGCTTCCCTTCCTCTCTCTGCCTGCCTCTCTGCCTGCTTGTGATCTCTGTCTGTCAAATAAATAAATAAAAATCTTAAAAAAAAAAAAAAAAAGAAGAGTGTGACCTTCTCCCGACACCACAGAGGTGCCAGAAGTGGACGGAGAGAACGGCTCTGGCTGGCTCTCTGATTTCTTGGGAGCCGCACAGTAAGATGCGGGGAGAGGCTGAGAGACTTCGCGGGCACGGAGAATCAGGAAAGGACGAAGCAGTGGCTTTCTTGGGTTTGGGGCACAGTCAGTTCCTTCTGGATTCGGGGAACTGAACCCAAACAAAGAAGCAGGATTGGCTTGATAATTTGCTGAACCCAAAGCAAAACAAAAACGCAGGGCCCCTTGTTCAAAAGGCATGAAGAATTTCAAGAGGGCAACAATACAGGGCGCCTGTGGCTCGGTTGGTTAAGAGTCTACTTTCGGCTCAGGTCATGATCTCGGGGGCCTGGGATCAAGCCTTGTGTCTGGCTCTCTGCTCAGTGGGGAACCTGCTTCTCCCTCTCTCCCTCTGCTTGCTGCTCCCCTGCTTGTGCTTTTTTGCTCTTGTCAAATAAAATCTTTAAAAAAAAAGGCAACAATAAAGCATTCAGCCAGGTGTGGGGCCTTCTGATTATGGGACCCCCTGGGCACTGCATGATCGCTCATCTGTGAAGCCAACTGTGCCCAAAACTTTCATGTATTAAGCACCTACTATGTGCTAGACACTTGATATACATCATCTCCTGTGATCCTCCAACGACCCTACAGAGTAGGCACGATTAGGTTCTCTTTACAGATGAGACAATTTAGAGAAGTTAAAGCACTTGGCTAAGGTCACACGTGCTGGTGAGTGCTAACGACACCCAGATTCTTCCAAGGCCAGAGCCTGTGTCTTTTCTCGAGCGGTGCTGGCCCTGATCTGCAGCGTCCAGGGGCTGCCAGGATCCCGGAGTTCAAGCGCAGGCGCTCTGAGGTGGGGCAGAGACTCCCTGCACAGTGCGGCCGGCCTGGGCCGGGATGCTGGCACCTGCAGGGGGCCCAGAGCCGAGCTGGAGCATCAGGGCCCTGCGGACCGTGCACAGGCCCCAGACTCAGATGGACCTGGAACTGTAGTCAGCTCTGCACTGCGCTCCGTGACTAGGAAAGCCACTTAGCCACTTTTGGCCTCAGTCTCCTCATCTGTAAAATGGGATAACAATAACGAGTTCATGTTATCATGAGGATTAACTGTGATTCAGATTATGTTCCTGACACATAACAGGCCCCCAGGAAAGTAAACACATCGGCTGTCCCCCAGCCTGGCTTTCCTCTCTTCTGAAAGCCCCACTCTCCACCTGGTCCCTACCTTTCCAAGAAGAGGTGGCAATTCCCTCCGTCCCTAGGGCTTCTCCTCTGGGCCTGGCTGGCCAGGGAGATCTCCTCAACTGCTTTTCCCCTAAATAACCTGGCGGCAGGGTGCACTGATTTATTGCTAATTGTGCCAGGAACAATCAAAACGTAAATGTAGGTAAATGACCAAGTTTCAAGATTCTTACAGGGTTATGGTGGGTCCGACTCCTCTTGGGGGTGGCAGCTGCTGGTCCTGACACATGTGTCTGCCTGTTTTCCTTCCTCAGTGGGGTCTCAGCGCCGTGCACCTCCTTTCCTTGCCCCTATCCCCTTCCAGGGAAAAGTGAGCAGTCCCCTTCCTACAGGAAGGCCTCCTGCCCTGGAGGCCTCCAACTGGGTACCGGGGCAGGACCCAAGTACCTTGTTCTCCGGGAGAGGCCTGGGGATCTGGCAACTCCCTGCTTAGGCCCCTCATGTACTTGACTTTAGGACCAAGTCTCCTTCAAGTCCCTCCCAGCCCACAGCAGGAAGAAGAGGTAGATGGTTGGGCTGGGGGACTCCTAAGGTCTGAGAAACACCCTAGTACCTGGGAAAACGCAGCAACTTCTCCCTTCCTCTCCCCTCCCCTCCCCCAGAACCCAGCCAACTGTGGCCTCAGGCTGCCTGGGGTGACGCCTGCCCCTTTGCCCTCTCTCCAGGAGTAAATATTGGATCTGCTTCAGTCACCAGCTGTTTAACTAAGAGCGAAGTCGTGAGCTCACAAACGGTTGGGATCCTGGAAAAGAAATGCTGAGTGGTATTAACACCCTGGGGGGACCGTGGGCCAGCTCCCTGGGGCAGACAGGAGGCCTGGGGGTCCAGACAGTTCACAGTTCCTGTCCTCCCTCCCCCAACCCCCCCCCCCCCCGGCTCTGCCAGGCACTGCCAGATACCTGCCTGCGAGCGAGGCTGTCCCCTGGAGCGGCCTGTCGCCTGGAATCGGTCTTGCTTGCCAGGTCACTTAGCGCTCTAGTCTGATTTGGGGCAGTCTGGGCTTCCAGATACCGCACCTGGTTGTACCTGTTCATTCTGTTAGACTTACCCCTCGGCCTGGCCGCTCAGGTGTATTTCCCCGGGTAGCTCCTGACCTAGTCATATGTCTTTGGGTTGGACATACCTGCTCGCTCAGGTAGAGGGCCCCCAGGCCCCAGCTGATCATTCAGGGGCGTCCAACCCGAGCGGGCCCAGTATCTGCTCCATCACTCACATTCACTCACATAGGGTGTTCCTGGGAGCCCCTGGTGCTCACACCACGCTGGTCACGGGCTCACCCCAGAGACAGAGGACTGAGTAAACCCTTTCTCATGCCTTTCTTGCTCCTCCCCCAACCCCGGGCCCATCCAGATTCCTTCTGGTTCCTGATCCCTCCTGACCGCTGCCACTCACCAGGCTCTCATCCCTCAGGCCACACCTGGCGGCTCTGGGTGTCCCACCCCTCCCAGGCGGCAGGAAAAGGAGAAGTGGGTCTGGGAGGGGCCCCCAGGAAATGAGCTGTGACTCCAGGGCTGGGTTCACACGGGGCGGTGTGGTGGGGTGGCAAAGGGCTCCCGGCTGATGGCAGCAGGCCACGGGCGGCTCCTGTCTAGGCATTTCTCAGGGCCCTGCTAGCCTCAGAGGCCAGAGCCGTGAGTCACCGCTGGAAGGCTGTCCTCGCCTCTTCCCCTTTCCCCAGATAGGGGGTGGTGGTGCTGACCCTGCCGACCCGGGGTAGATCAGAGTCACGATGACCGCAGGGGAGAGGGCCAGGAGTCGGAGGGGTTTCTGGGCGCTTTTCTGACTGCAGGCAGTTAGCTCCCTGGGCGGCCGCTGGGCACTGGCCACCCACCCAACTGCTCTGTTTTCACTGTTAATGTCTCGCGAAAGTATGCCAAACAGCACGCACGACTCCTCTCTGTGCCCTCGTTTCAGAGGCTCTGGCTGCTGGGTCTCCCGGTCTCTGCCCCTGATAAACTCGTCTTCTGGCCTGTGTAGACTGGTTTGCTCTGCGGGTCTGTCCTCCATCAGGATCCAGCTGCCGGAGCCGGAGCTTGGAGCATGGAGTCACTGAGGCCCAGGCTACTCCATTAGGGGACCAGATAACTCTGGAGGGGTGTAGGCACCCCCTCTCCGGGCCTCAGCCAGCCGCCTTCTCTCTCTGTCTCCCGTAGCTCCGTCCTCACACGGGGCCCTCCCCGCGCAGTCACACTGGTGGAGGGCATGGTCTCTGCCCTTCGGCTGGAGATCAGGTTTGGCTAGAGACATAGGGGTGCCCGGGATATCTTCTCAGTATTTGTTCAAAGTGGACTTAGCAGAGAGGCCAAGTGCTGGGTCGGGGTGGGCACGGAAGACCTCTGGCTTTCCCAATCAGTGTGTGCTCCCCGCTGCACAAAGCAGAAACCCCACGGTTGGCCAACCCCACCATCTTGCCACTAGAGCAGACTTAACCCTGAGGAGAACTCACCTCTACCCTGAGAGGGCTTGTCAAATGATTTCTCCTACACACACCTTGTTATACGTCCAGAGGTGGTCTGGGCACCTGCCAGCTAGCCCACTCCCTCCTCCAGCTTTGGCTGTGGAAGTCTCTGGGGACTGTCTTGTCCAGCCCCCTCCCCACAGAATCCACCCCGTCAGCCCCCTTTTGGTTACAAAGCAGTGGAGTGTGTGTGTATGTGTGTGGTGTGTGTGTGGGGGGGGGGCGTGTGGGGAGCTGTATGGTGGGCATGTCTGTGTGTGTCTATGCACGTGTGTGTGCACGTGTGCATGTGTGTGGCAGGAACATGTGTGTGGTGTGTGGGTGCTTACACGTTCTCAGACAAACCTGGAGCAAAGACTTTCCGACACCTCTCTTTCTAGAACCTCACTTCCTCGTGCGTAGCTCAGAAGTCTCTGTAGAAGCCGGTGTGGTGCATTTGCCATCCGTGGGTCCTGGGGGTCCGGGTGGGGAGAAGGCCTGGTCCCACCTCTCATTCCATGCCCTTTCACCTCCTTTTCCCAAGAACTTCCCAAATCTCCTCCCCAGCTTTGGGCAGGGTCCTGGGGAACCCCACTCACAACTCACAACCCTCCGTGTCCCTTCCCTCAGCAGGGTCAGAGCAAGGCCTCACCCCTGCCCAGCCCTTCCCCACTGCCCCCCTAACTCCCCACAGGAGGGAGAGGAGTTTGAGTTTAATTATGGAGCAGACACTCGGCAAGGAGGTGGCTCCCGGCGGGGCGGGCGGCGTCTCGGCACCCCGGCTAATGAGATGGTGCCCGGCCGCTGACGGAGGCAGGCTCTGTGATCAGAGCTGTGCAGGCTATCGCTTTTCCACGCAATCAAGAGCAACGTCCTCCTTCTTCTTTTTCTCTCTCTTTAATTTGCCTAACTGGGAGAAATGGAGTTCTGGTCTCTCCTAACGTGTTAAACCAAACCAGACATACCATTCGGTGGCACCAGGATCCCTTTGGATGTCTCTGCTGCATATGACGTTACGGGTGTTCACAGACCCGCTGAAGCCCTGTGTGGACCCCCCCGCCCCGCCCCTACTCAGGGGTATGAAGCTCTCCACGTGTAGGAGGCCTGAACCCAGACAGAGATACCTGAGGGTAGGAACGGTGTCTGTCACCTTAACCACCGCATAAACAGTGCTTTAATTAGTGTTTACTGAAGGAAGGAAAGAGGGAAGCAAGGGACCCAGGGAGGGAGGGCATGACCCCTGCCTTTAAGAAGCTCAGAATCGAATTAGTTGGACAAGAAACACAAACTAAAAGTTTTAAATAACAGCCCAGGAGAAGAGTCCACCAGTAGCGGGATTCACTGCGCTTACCGGACAAAATATCACAGACACAGGACAGAGGGCCACCGGTGCTGTAGGCACTGGGATGGTGGGTAGGGTCGGTCAGGGGACAGAGGCGGTGGCATTGTAGCCTTCGAGAAGATGTTGTCGAGGTGTACACGATGTTCCCGATGCCAGTCTTGTTTGTCTTCTCTGTGGGGCAGTGGGATCGGGACAGATGGGCTGGGAGGTTGGTGCCATCCGTAGGCTCCTGCTGCCCTCCCTCCCCGGCCCAGCCCACTGGCTTGGCAGTCCCCAATTCTCCCAGTTGCCTCCCAGCCCACCGCATACAGGCTTCTGCCCCAGTCCTGCTTCCGGAACTGCCCTCATTAGGGTCGGTGATCCAGGCTGACCAACCACCTCCGTTGGCCTGGGGCTTCCAATTCCAGAACTGGGAGACTCCCGGGCAAACTGGGGCAGTTGGTTACACCACCAATGCCTTCCTCCTTGCCAAATTCAATGATGCCTCTCAGTCCTTAACCATCCTGACCTCCAGTCTCCTCCTGACACCTCGCTCCTCCTCGATACCTTCTCTCCTCTCCTGGCTCCAGTCCCAACTCCAGGCCTACACATTCTTCTCCTCCGTCCAGCTGTTTCCTCTGCCCATTCGGTCCTGCTGTTTGGGTTCTCCAGACCTGTGATGTGCTAGGTACTAGGGATATAGAGACTAAAGGTGCAGCGTCTGGCAGCAGGAAAACCCAGTAAAGGTACTGGGAGACACGCAGTGAGAGGAATATTTCACACTGAGGAGTGATCAAGCCTGTCCAGCCAGCACCAAAGACTGAGGTATGGACCCCCGAACAGGGTTTTGAAGAAGGAGCAGGAGTTTACTAGGTAACAGGTGAAGAAAGAAGCCTCTCCAGTTGGTGGGAATGACTCGCGCGAAGGCACGAAGCAGTGACGTGCGGAGGTGCGTGCAAGGGGCGTGCACAGAGTTCCACGTGGCCTGGGCATGTGCCAGTGGTGGGGGCAGAGTAAGCCGAGGAGGGAGGCAGAGGCCGGCCACGTGGGGCTTCCTGTGCCATTCTTCCCAAGCAAGTCTGCAAATGAGCTTCAAGAGGCCCAAAGCTCCCAGAAATGAATGGAAAATGCTGGACATGGATGTTTTTGATTCGAGGAAAGGAGTCCCCCTGCTTCCATCAGATTCTGAAGGAGGGGACCAAAGGCCCACGGTTAGGGAGCCGTCAGGAGAAGCAGCGGGCAGGGGAGCCCTTTGTCAAATCTTCATTTGGAATTAAGAGCTCTCTGGTCACTGACCAAAGGCAGGACGATGACGTGTCAAAGCCAGAAGCCAGGTCGCCAGGGACGCCTGCGGGGTCTGAGCTTCAGCCCTCTTCCCTGGCCCCGAGCAAAGTTTCCTCAAGGCAGTCTTCAGCCCTCTTCCAGGCTCGTCCGACAGACCTCCCCGACATTTCCAGACGTCTCCACCAGCACACTCTGCAGGCTCCTCACAGTCCACCTGGCCCCCGCTGGAGCCAGCACCGGCGCCTTTCACATGGTAAACACCAAGGGAATGTTTTTAGACTGAATTGGGGTCCACCTGTACAATGAGCTCACAAGCTGGACTTCAGCGTCTTTCTGGGGGTCAGCCAACTTACTTTCACCCAGCAGTCTCAAAATCCTTAGGGTTTTCTGAAAAGATAATCTATGGTTCCTATCCTTATTTAGTAGTTGAAAAGGAATTGCACTATGATATAATAATACAAGCCCATTCTGTAATACACACACTGAGCATGTCTTCGACCCCATCTACAGGTGAGCAAACTGAGGCTCAGGGCTACAAAAATGGACTTCGGAAGCACAGGTGAACTAACTCTTTTTTCCTGCCCCCCCTGTGTGGCAACCCTCTCCCCTTAGTGACCCAATGCTAGCCAGCTGTTGCCTGTATGCTCGCCCTAGTGGCTGGTCTGGTCTTGTTGCTAAGGGCCACTTTCCCATATTCCCTGCTTTGTGGGATGGTTTCGTTGCCATGGCAGTGCAGGTTGTGTGTGTCTGTGGTATGTTTGGGAGGCACTGCTGGACCCAGGGGTGGGGTTCTAATTGGTTTGGTGGTTGCTAGGGTCAACAGGGCTGTGATTGGCTTACTCTGTTTATGTGCCCACCCTCTCCTGGAACCCTCTGGAGATGCAGCTGTTGCTCCATCTGAAGTCTGGAACGGTTGTACATACCGCGTATGAGTGAGTGTGTGTGTGTGTGTGTGTGTGCGCACGCGTGCTCACATGCACAAGGACATCCATGCCTGTACATTTAGCACAAGCAGTGAGGAGAGGGTGTGATGCTCCGTGCAGTGACCAAGTGGCAGCTTCCGGGCTCTTTAGTGGAATCACACCGGAACCAGGTAAATGGCATTTGTCTCCTAGTCATCCCCACTCTCCGGAAGTCACTGGAAAACAGTGGTCTGGATTTATTCAGAGGAGGAGGAAGAATTGGCTGCGTCCAGCCAAGTCTTGCTGTCCCGACTGACTAGCACACTTGGAAGGAGCTAGGCCTCAGGGGGTTTGGTCCATGGGCTAAGGTCCCCACTGCCATTCTCCTCCCTGAGGTTCTTGGGGAGATCTTCTCTGTGATCTTATTTCATTTCTCATTTCTCTTGTCCTCACTTGTCTCCTAAGAACCCTAAGAAGGTCTCTTTGGCCAAACACTAATGATCTCATATAATACATGCAGATCTTTCTAGAGTTTACAAAGTACTGTCACATTCACCCTCTCACCGAACCCTCCTGAGAGGCAGCTTCCACATCATTCCCATTTTTCAGAGGAGGAAAACTGAGGCCCAGATAAATGAAACGACTCTTGCACCTTAGGAAAGAGTCAGGTCTCTGGCTGTCCCCAGTGTCCCCGCGGTGCTTTGGAAGACTGTTGCCTGTGTGTGGGTAGGACCCGAAGGGAGGACAGCCTGCAGCAATTTGCAGAAAGGAGATTCTCTGTTGGCTGAACTCTCGCTGTCTGGACGCTGCCCCTCCCTGGGGAAAGGGGGGCGGGCTTGAACTTTGGTTTTTCAGAAGCTATTCGAATGCACTGCCCACACAGTCTGTGAGGGAGAGCTGTTTCCAGCTTCCCTGCTCAGCCCTCGGGCACCCAGGGACGCCTGTCCTCTCCGCAGAGCAGTGGCATCTTATCCGCAGCAGGGGGGAGAGAAGGGATAGGAGCGGAGGAGTGGGCTGGGCTGCGCCCGGGGCACCCCGTTGTCATCCTGCCAGCACTGCCTTACCGTGACCAGGGTCATCCCCAGATGCCATTTAGGCTAGCAGAGGGGAAGGGGCCTGCAGGGTCTAGAGGGGAGGGGTCCCGGAAGCCGGAGCGCCAGACGCCGCTCACTGAGAGTCTCTTGTCTAACCCTCTGCAAGGAGGCTGTTATCAGAAGAGAAACAAGCCTTGACTGGGTGCCGAGTTTCCATCACATTTGAACCTCACGACAGCCCCATGAGAAAGGGACTATTGCTGTCTCTACGTTACAGACTGGAACATCAGAGGGGTCACAGTCTGTGGCTGTAAAGCCCAAGGTCTTGCTTGGTGGGGCAGGAGGGCGGGAGTCCTTCCTTCGTGGAGGACCAGGTAGGGCTGCTTCTTCTAAGCCGGGCTCCTTGAGAAATATATGGAAAGAAAATTGGCATGGGAGGCAAGGCGGGGGACACCAAATGGTTTCACAGGGAATTTTTAGAAGGGCAAAGACAGGAAACAGAAAAATTAGGATGGCCCAAAGAGCACACACACACAGCTAGCAAGCTCTGCCCACATGGCCACGTTCGCTCTTAGCTCGGTCCCTTCCTCTAACTGCCCATCTGCTCGTGCCCTTCCCTGGGGCTGCCAAGTTTCTGCAGACCATTCCCTGGGTTCCACATAGACACCCCCCTGCAGTCCATCCCCTTCTCCCAACCCCAAGGAGCATGACAAATGCGTTCAAACCGAACATTTCAGATTGTGAAACTCAATCCCATGTCAAGGAGTAGGGGGTTGGAGGGGGTGTGCTGGGACCTTCTCTGAACAGACAGCTGGCCCTACATTGTTTAAGTTGTCACCCCTCCTCTGTGAAGCTGTCCCTGAATCTTTGAGCACCATTTCTTCCTCTGCTCCAGTCCATATTGCTTTGCTATATGACTGTTTCTCTGCATATCTCTCCCATACTGGATGGGGAGCTACATGAGAATAGGGACTGAGACTTAAGTCCCAAAGATTGAGGAAAATTGGTGGCACATGTCAGATCTTCAACAAAGGCTTGTGGCAAGGACAAACAATGGTAATTACATCTACTATTTATTGAATTCCTGTTAGGAGTTAAGCCTTATGCTTTGGCATACATTATCTTTAATATATACAACAACCACGCAAGATGAATATTAGTATCTTTGTATTACAGATTGCAAAAACTGGGCTCGGAAAGGTTAAGTCATTTGCCCAAGGTCATACAACCAATAAAAGGTGGTTCTAGGAATCACAGCTACCCTAAGAAACATCCAGCTTGGTCTATCACACCAGAGGTTGCTCCCGTATCTTACAGACTCAAACAGACACAAAGTTCTGTGATCCTGGCTCCTAATCTCAAGTCAGCCCCCTCCCCTTTCCCTGTTGCCACTGCTCCAGCCTAAGCCGGCATCAGCCTTCACTGGGATCAGCCTGCAAACTGGGGTTCCTGTCTCCCAATGTGCCCCACCCTCCGTCCCCTTCTTGGCTGGGGAACATCCTACATCGCAGACCTGGGGATTTCTCTTTCCCCTGAAATGTTCCGCATTTCCGAATAGATCAAATGTGGGAAGGGTCTTCAGAACCCAGCACCTGCTCCCTCTATGACGTCACCTCCAGTCCCAGCCCCTCTAAGCTCTGGCCTCTCACCCCTCAACTCTGCACAGGTGTTACCTACCCTCCTGGGAAAATAGAAACCCCTTCCTGCCCTTCGCTGTCCTCTCATCACGAGACCCTCAGTGCAAGTAGCAAGAAACCCCAAACGGGCAGCCCCAGCTCTAAGCTGGGTCGTACAACATCCCGACTCTTGTTCCCTGTCCCATTAGACCGTGAGCTCCCCGAGGGACTGTGTTCTATCCATCCCTTGTGCCCAACATCCTGGCTATTGTTGGGCATATAAGACATACTAGGAAAACTTTTGTTGAAACTTCTTGACCTCATCCATTCCCCTGATTCCTTGAAACTCTACACTTTGGTCCATTTTCTCGAATCCTCTAATACCCACAGTTCCTTAGCCATAGCCCTCTCCCTTGCGCTCCCTGTCCTTTCCTGCCTCTGTGCCTCCCATGTTATTATTATACACGTGGATCATGGAGCCCTGCAGCCTGCTGTCCCCAAAGCCTGGAGGTTCTGGATCCATCCAATCTTTGTACCCCTTCAAGCACTAGGCAGATTTCTTTTTCTAAAGGGCATGTGCCCAGGAAATCTGCATGCCCTGGCAGAGAAAACAGAGGTAGCGGAGTTGGGAGGCCCTTTGTGGGGTGCTCCTGTGGACCAGCCAAAAGTCACTCTCTTGCAAGCACCCGGGGTCTTCCTTCTTTCTGCATCTCCAGCGCTCCTGAAGTCTCCAGTGATCCCGTGTTGCAGGACAGATGTGGGCTCGTGGCAGAGGGAAGGCGGTGGTCCTGAGAGAGGGACCTCAGACCTGTGGCTTCCAGAAAGGAAACAAATCTATGTTGTGGACCACCCACCTCAAGACACACTCCCCCGCACCCCATGAGAACAAGAGACTTCAGGGGTCATGTTCACCAGCAAGGCAGAGGACACAGACCTCTCTGGTTTGCTACTCATATGATCTGATGCCACCCCCCTCTCCTCACAGTCTTCAGGAGGTAGCGGGGCTGGGCAGGGTCCAGATGGGGCCACTGTGACCTTCCCTGCTTCCCAGTCTCCCTTGGACCCCTGAAGTTGGATGGTGTGGCCTTTGGCCTGGGTCCTGGTTGTGGTTTGCCACTAACTCTTTGTGGGACATTGGGCCAGTCCGATCTCCTTCCTGGGCCTCGATTTCCCCTTCTGTAAAATGAAAGCTGGACTAGCGCTAGCTATTCTGTAAGGTTTCTTGGATGATTCTTGGTTGGCCTGTGGGGTTTAATTCCAAAAGAACAAACTGAATTATCCTTCAGGGTAGGAAATGGGGGTGATGGCTAACGGTGAAGCTTCATGGAGGCCCAGAGAGGTGGAATCAACCAGGTGGGATCTTGGTCCCAAAAGGTAAGTGACAAGTCCCACTGGACTGGGCCGAGGGAGAACCCCAGGGCCACGGCTGCAAAAACACTAAAGGCCACGATGGCCAACAGGACGGGCCTATGCGCATTAGTGCCTGCGGTGCCCGGTGCTGGGATCCAGGATCAGACTCAGAAGGTGGGAAAGTTACCTTTAGAGAAAGGCACTGTCAGTAAATCACCCCTGGTGATCTGGCCCCAGTCCTGGGGTGCTCCGATCCAGAGGGGCTCAGCGCAGAATCAAGGCTCTCGGGGCCAGCCCCAGAAGGCTGGCAGACGCCGGGCCTAGGAACGAAACCGGAAGAGGCACTTGGACCCTGGTTCCCAGAGTGGGAGAAAGGGGTGGGCACCCGGGCAGAGGGAGCCCTGGGGATTGGCAGTGGCTGTGGGCAGGGCAGGAGGGACGGGGGAGGAGTCAACTTGTACACGTGAAAAACTCTGGCGGGGGCCGGGTTTTTCCCTTCCTCCTCCTCCTCCTCCCCCTCCCTCCTCTTCCCCACCTTCCTCCACCCTCCCTTCCCCTCCCCTTCTCCCTCCTCCTCCTCCTCCTCCTCCTTCTCCACCTCCTCCTCCTCCAGCTCAGGTTGCAGCTTCTCTGGGGAACCGCTCACCTTTCCGGAGCAGCCCCCAGCCCGGGCAGGGACCCCAGCAGGGCGCAGGGCACGGCGCCCAGCCCCGCGGCACCCCGGCTGTCGCGGGCGGGAGCCGGCGCGCCGCGGCCCCCAGGACACGCGCGGTGAGTCCCGCGGGCGACGCGCAGTGTCCGGAGGGCTGGGCGGGCGGCGCGCCGGGGGGGAGGAAGGGGGCGGTCGGAGGAGGGGGCACCGCGGCGCCGGGGAAACCGAGCAAAGGTAAGCGGAGCGGCTCTTAAAGGCGCCGGTCTGCTTTTGCCCTGGGGCGGGAGGTTGGAGGGCAGTGCCGGAGCGCCGCGGGGAGATCGGAGATCACGAGGCGCGCTGGCTCGCGTGCTGGGGGTGGGCGATGCCCCGAGCAGGCCCCTCCCAAGTTCCAGGTGCGCCGGTTCACCTTCGCAGTCGCCCCCCTCCCCGACCCGGGAGTCTGCGCCGAGACTCACTCTGGCCCCCGGGCTCCCTGAACCCTAGGAAGCAAAGTTTATAACCCGGGTTCAGACCAGGCGCTTTCTCATCGCCCTTCCTTCTGGGAAGGGCAAGCGTCGGGAGTCTCCGGTGACGGGAGAACCCGCGCGAGTGTGGGGCCAGATCGCACCTTGAATGGCTTTCTGGGCTCTGGTGAACTTTCCAGAGGGACAGGCTGGAGGGTGGGAGACTAGAGCCCTGGGGTGAAGGTGGAAGGACAGCGTGGGGGCGCTGGGGGCGGACTGGGGCCTCTGGGGATCGCTGCCTCTTCTCTGCCCCCCAGGAGACCACAGGGGCAGTGGCTCCCAGTCCGCAGCAGCAGTAAGCAAAGGGTTAATAAAGCCGTGGGGAAGGGCTGCTGGTGGCCTCTTGAGCTGTGCGGGTGAGCGTTCGGCTGCATGGGGGGCAGGGGATGGGTGGGGGGAGAGGATAGGGAGTCTGTAGGGGCTGGAGGCCTCCCTTCTCTCCGTGTTGGCAGCGGCGGGAGTTCCCGGAGCTGTCTGCAGGCCCTGTGGGCGTCGGGCTGTTCAGACAGTGACCGATTTTCTGTGCTGTGGGGTCAGCACCCTCCTAGGCAGCAGCAGCCTCTTTAATGCTCGGTGATCCCTTTCTGGACAGCAGGGGCAGGAAAGTTAGGGCTGTGTGAGGGGTGGGGGTCAGCACACCCAGAATCTCATCCCGGCCCCTCGCCCATTGCTCTGCAGTTCCTCAACTGTGGCCTGGGCACTGTGACTCACTGCCAGCTCCAGCTTGTCCCCCCCCCCCTCCCCTGGCCAGGGGGCATCTCCCACTGGGCATGGGCACACAGCACATTCTGGGACACTGGGCCGGTGGCACAGAATCCTGGAGGATGCTGGGAGGACTGGCTCATGGGCTCGCCCGCCCCCACAGAGATCCTCTACCTTTAGTCTAGCCTTGGGAAGGGGCTGGGACACATGGCTTAGTGTCGAGGGGAGGCAACGGTGGTTCGAGGCAACCCTGTCTTCTGGGTTCGGGTCTGCATCTTGAAGGCTGTCTAGAGAGAGGGTCACCTTGCCATAGCAAAGCTACTGGCTCGGATTACTCTCTCTGCCCCAGCCACCTCCTGTGTAGCTGAAGCGAGGCTAGCTTCCCCCCACCCCTGCAACCTCACCAGCCTGTTGGGTTCCTGGGACTGTCCCCACTGGCCAACCATGCCCCTCCAGGAGAATGGATCCCTCCTTCTTCCCATATTTATGGGGGTTTCCAGAGCCAGAGTGGACTCAGTAAGCGACATCTGAATTCTGAATGCCTTGTTGGCTACCAGTTGGAGAGTATCTGCTGGGTTCCCAGCAGATACAGTAGACATTGCCATCCCGTTTATAGGCGAGAAAACAGAGGCTATGAGAGACCAACTTTCCCTCAGTTTCACATAAGTGGGATCCAGCCCACTTCCATCTGAACCTGAGCTCCCTGCTGATAGTCCCTGCCCCATCTGGGGAGATCCTGTCCCGCTCCAGAGTTCTCTGGTTTGACATCAGTCCCCAGGAGAAGGAAGGATGGGTGTGGTGCTCTGGGTAAGGAGGTTCCCACTTGTTTTGTGCCAGGCAGAGCCAGGCTTTTCTGTGGGTCGCAGGAGAGGAGACACCAGATCCGAGGAATCTACAAGTAGGTTCTTGGTCTGAGATCTCCTGGGATCCAGCCGCCTGCCCAGGAAGCCACACCCTGGGTCCCTGGGGTCATGATGCTGCCTTTTGGACCGCACTTGTTTTCTCTGTAGACCCAGACTCTGTCATCTGTCAACGTGCTCCATGCTGTAGGGCAGGGCCTGGGTTGGTCTTCCCAGCTTCTACCCCAACTGTGCCTCTTTTTTGGGGGGGGGATCCCTGTTTGTGACTTTGGCATAGCACCTCTATCCATCCCTCCCGATTCCTTTCCTTCCCTGAGTTTGAGACCTAAAGGGCAGGGAGAACCAGGGTCTTGTTGGAATCCAGGTCCAGAACATACTAGCTGAGTCCCCCCGCCCCATCAGACACCTCTGAGCCTCAGTTTCCTGGTCTCTGAAATGGGAATCCTCGTAGGTCGGGTTGTTAGATGAACGAAATGAAATAACACACAGTGCCTGGCATGTAGCAGATGCTTAGGGACTGTTAGCTGAATCGTGCATGGTTATTTGGGAAGGAAATTTCCCAGTTATCACACCATGCCTGTCTCTGGGGTAGAGACCCAGGCAGGCTTTCCTAATCCCAGCAGGCTGGGCCCTGAGCATCTTTCCTGCTATTCCAGCTTGGGGAGGAAGGGGTGGCTGGAAACCTGCCAGGAGGGGACCAGGAATCTGGGTTGTGGGGACTCTGCCCTCTAGTTTCTAGCAGGAGCGAAGTGGGCACTGGAAGTTGGGCATCCAGCAGTCTCCGGCCCGGGCCTCTTTGCCCTGGGGTAAAAGGACCCTCGCTCCCTACTTCATTAATCGCCGTCCCTGTTCTCCTCTGTTCAGCCACTGTGAGGGAGTGGCTGGCCTGGGTCCAAACTTATCTGATTAGCGTCACCTCGTTCCTTGGGAACAAGTCACATTTCTCTTCTGTAGCCCCGAGTCCTACCCCCACCCCTTCTGTCGCCAACCCTGGACCCTTTGCCTTTGCCCCTGCCATCAGCTGCTGAGTGGGCGGCTCGCCATCTCGGGAGGGTGGAGCTCCCCAGGGCTGGGCTTGTCTTGTCCTGGCCCCCACAGCTGTGTGCATTTTCCTGGAACCCAGCTCTAAGGCCAGGCTAAGAGCAGTTTGGGTGAGGGCCTGGATCCCCCACAGAGCTGGGGGCTGGGCCCGGCAGGAGCTGGCCAGGGCTGCGGCAGTCGATCAAGAAGGGGGGACACTGGAGGCGCATCTCAGCCAGGACTCCTGTCTGAAGGAGAGCCCATCTGCTTCTGAAATCTTCAGTTTTATCTGCAGGGGAGGAGGGACCAGGAGGCAAGTGTGAGGACTGGCCTGCAACCAGAAAGGGTCTTGAAGCTCCTTGCAGACATGAGTGTCCCTGGTGAGTCAGGGCCCCCCTGGGTGAAAAGACATGGGCCAGAACTTTTGAAGGGACGGTGGTGAGACCCTCTTTCTTGGAACTGTGGACCAGGGTCTCACCCTGCGTGCGCTGCCTTCCCACCTACCAACATTAAATTGAGTCTGCCTTCGAATTAGAGGGGTGGGGATAGGCAAGGGGACTCTGTGATGGCCAGCTGGGGCATTCCTTCATTTATATGCGAGCGCCCGCCTTCTGTCCAGCATGGGGGGCGGTTTGGCGACTTCGGGGTGGGCTCCGGTCCTGCCCTGCTGCTGAGTGAGGTGCTTCGGGTGCAAGACCTCGTTCACCCAAGCCTTGGATTCCTCCGTGAGAAAACGGGGAGAGTGGGAGCATTACAGATGCTGCAAAGATGACAGTGAGACACCACACTCCTGGCTTTTTGCCTCGCCTCGTGTCATTAGCGAGGGCTGGTGGCTGTCCGGGTCCCTGGGCCACACGTGGCAGTTCTCAGTAGCTTGACTTCTGCTCTGTCCCTGTAGAAACCACAGCTTAGGCCTCACATGGGGGAAGGGGACTATCCTTAAAACGTTTCCACTCTCCCTCCTTCCAAGGACCTTCTATGCGTTATTGTTACGGTGGTAAGTTCTGACAAAACTCCAGAATGATTTCTCTCTTTACACCCTTGCTTCCCTCAAGAAACCTACACTTTCTTGCCTTTGTGGGGCCGGGGGTTGAGGGCGGGGGTCCCTTCAGGAATCCAGGCTGCTTCTCTCCTCCGGCCCCAGCAAAGGAGACCCTTGCTGGGGGACCAGGCCCTGCTCTGTCCTTCCCCGGGTTGTGGCAGGATCCAGTGCCTGGTAGCAGGTAGGAGACAGGTCTTGTGCCCGAGGTATCACTCATCACGTCAGCAGTGCTGGATCCCCAGACCACCTCTGCCACCCGGGCATGGGATGAGGCCAGAGAAGGGGTCCCAGAGCCCCTTCCTATACCAGCTGGCAGTACCCCCCACTGTGGCTGGGCTGGGTGCCCTGCTCTGCGCGGAGGCCATAGCTGAGATTGCTTCTTCCCAAGGCAGAGTGGTCCTTGGGTGGGCTTGCCCGGGGACCTCTGGGCAGGTCCTCGAAGTCCCCGAAGGAGCAAAGAGAGCATTGAAGTCCCAGTCACAGGCCCTCAGTTCTGGTCTCAGCTCTGCCCCTTCAGGCTGGATGGCCTGAGGCAGGTCATCCCCTTGGCTGAGTCTTGCCTTCTTCTCCTTAAAAATGAGGGCACAGACCAAGGAATTTCTAAAGCTCCATCCAAGACGACTGGTTTGTGGTTCCAGCTTTTGCCAGTCCTGCTGCTAAGGTGAGCTGGGCTCTGGGACTCTGGGAGGGACTCCGCCTTCCGTTCTTTTAAACTCTGGAGCCCAGACAAGGGCTTCCCCTAGCCAAGGCCTGCCGTGACTCGGATGACCCCTGGGAGGCCTCCTCGTGTCAGATAAGAGGAGATAAGAACCTCCCGAGGGAGCGGGTGCTGGATTCAAACCCTGTGCAGACACCGGGCGCTCAGGGGCACGCCTCCGGGAGTGAGGGCACGCGAGCCGAGAATGGTTGGTACGGTTTTAAACGGTTGGGGAAAATTCCAAAAGAAGGAAAAAAAAAATACTCCGTGCCGCTGAAAATGATATAAAATTCAGATTTTTGCATACGAGTTAAAGTTGACCGGAAGACAGCCTCGCTCCTTTGTGTCCATCTTGTCTTCGGGCACTTTCTACAAAGGGCGGGGGCGGGGGGGGGGGTGCAGTGGTATGATTGCAGCGGATGACCCCCAAAGCCGAAAATATTGACTATCTGGCCTTTTACAGAACAAGTGTGCCAATCCCCGTTCGAGATAATTATAGTCCTCCCCAGGCTTGCACTAAAGAGTTTTGGAATCTCAATCTAAAAATACTTTTCTTTTCATTTAAAAAGAAGTGTTACTTCTTTTAACATAAGCAGCGAGTGGCCATTATGCAAGTATTGGAGGAAGCAAGTAAGCATAAAAGGAGATACTAGAGTCACTCCCAGTTCTGCCACCCAGAGAGACCTGCTGTTAGCCGTTTATCTTGTATCTGTCTGGATTGTATGCAGTGTCCGTGTTTATAAGTGTGAGTCTACAGTGTGTGGATACCTAGCCTGCACGGAGCGTCACAATTGTACATGTCTGCCCTTCTCACTTGAAAACACATCTCAAACTGTCTGCTTCCTCCAGACCCAGTGAGGTTTATCCTAGTGTGTCACAACCCCTGGGGATGTCCAGACAGCTGGGCAGGGAATCCTTCGGACCTGCTTATTGCCACTTGGGGGCTTGCTGGGGCCAGAGCTCTGGGTCTGGGAGTCATCAGCACGAGGCTGGCGGTTTCCACCACGGGAGAGCATGAGGTCACCAGGAAGAGTGCTCAGAGGGGAGGAACCGAGGGCGAGGGCCAGAGAGGGAACTCTGGGGAGTGCCAGCTTTGAGAGACAGGTAGAGGAAGTGAGTCTGGGAGATGGGGGAGGGAGAAGGAAGCAGGAGGAGAGCCAGGAGGCCAGGGGAGGGGAAGAAAGGGTCTGGAGCTTAGGACAGTGGCTGCCCACCGCCCACCTCCCCCCCCTCCAGCAGGTACCTATGGCATGAGTGAGTGACTAGGAGAAACCAGCACCTCCCCCGAGGAGCCTGGGCTCTGGGCAGCAGGTGCCGGTTTCTCAGAGGGGGCCTTGGAGGCAGGGAGGAGCTGGAGGTGGTCAGGGCCAAGGGGGCTACCTGGGCCCAGCCTGGCGGGATGCGGAGCCTGAGGAGGCCAGCTTGCCCTAAAGGTTGGAGCATATTGGTGGGGGTCCTGCTGGAACGCGGGCCAGACTGGAGCGGGTGTGGGGGGGGTGCTGGGAGCGGACTATAAATAGGACTGCAGGCTAGAGACGCTGAAAAAGCTCCCCTCCCACCCTCCCTGCTCCTGAGACTGAGAGGTCCCCAGGGATGCCAGCACTTGAAGTTAACAAAGATCCCATGACGACCACCAAGAAAGCTGGCTTCTCACATGGCCGAGGGGGAACTAGAGGGTGGGCGGACTTGGTCCGCCTTATTTCTCCTCCGTTTCATTGGGTAGAAGATGGTGGGCACCAGCCCCTGGGCTTAAGCAAATGGTGAGGAGACAGGTGTGAGCTGTTTCCTTTGGGACTGACCTCAGAAAAGATTCCAGACTTTGGGATTTCGCAAACGCTGAGCAAGGTGGCTGAGGGACCTGCCGTGAGGGTCTTCAGCGGAACCTGTGAGAAGCAGCAAGGAAAGGGTTTCCTCCGCATGGGAGGGAAGGCGGGCCTAGTCTGGAGGCAGGGTGATGTGGGGATGGGTTTTGCCTTTACTGCCCCTTGCTGCAGCCTCTGGTCTAGAATGTTCTGCACAGCCAGGACCAGAGCTGGTGGGAGGGCACCTTGTTCCATCTTAGCACTTGCAAATCCAGAGCCTCCCCAAAGACTGCAGACCAGACTTAGCTAGGTCTGAGGAAGGGTCCAAAAAAAAAAAAAAAAAAAAAGCAGAAGGTGATAAATGGGCCTCCATTCCTTGAGCCTTAGGAAGCCAAAGGGAGCAACAGAGTGAGTATCAGCAGGGCTGACGTGGGGCTAGAAGTGGACAGTCAGGGACTCAGGAGAAGTCAACTGTAGGGGTCAAGGCCAAGGTCTGTCCCAGGTAGTGCACCTGACCTGTGAGGTCCTAGGAATCTGCCCCTGAGGGAATGGGAACCCCTGAGGAAGGCCTCAGGGCCCTGTCAAATCCGCTCCCCACAAGCCCCGTAGACCCCAACTCAATGGTGTTTGGTGGGAACCTAGCATTAGGACTTTTCCCATCCCCAGTCCGTCCCTCACTGTGGGTCATCTGCCCAAGAGGAGACCTCCACAGACCTCGCTGAGGGAGTCACTGCCCAACAGGCAGCTTCCCCTGTGCCTCAGTGGTGCCCCATCCCCCCACCCCCACCGCCATCAGAGCCAAGAGCGGCCAGGGAAGGTGGGTTAGGTCACAGCTAAGGCTTCGAGTCCAGAAGGCAACTGACAGTTCCTGGCTGTTCTCTGGTCTCCAGGTAGCCCCTAGAACTTGGGACTCGCAGCTTTCAGATACTCACTTGCTGGCCATTTGAGGGTTCACTCAGTGCCAGTCCTGGGGGTATAATGATGGGTCAGACCCAGTCCTTGCTGTTAACGTGCTCGCAGGCAAACCAGTGGGCTGGACAAATGAACAGGGACACCTGCGAGCCAGGCGCTCTGCTTGGGGATGTCCAGGATGCCATAGGCTGGGGCCAGTGGGCTTTCAGGCCAGGAGAGAAGTGACAGCCCTCACAGAAGGCCTCTTGGAAGACGTCTTGCCTTTCTCCAGCCTTGAAGATGCGGGCACTTGACTGGGTTTCTCCAGTCTCTGGCCCACCAGTCCCGCCGTTCAGGAGAACCAAGGATGTCCGGGGCCTCGGGCTGGTTCGCTGGACTGCAGGCCTTGCTCTGCTTGCCCAGAAAGAGGGCAGGGCTGGGCCCATCCCAGCTGTGCTCAAGACCCACCTACTAGGTATGGAGCTGGCCTCGTGAGATAAACCTAGAAACGGGGCCTTGGCCGGATGGAAGGAGGAAGAGAACCAGCGTATACCGCCCTTGTCCTCAGTGGGCCTCATACGTATGTAGAGGAAAGAGTTTTAAATAAGCCTTTGGGGCTCAGTGGCCTGTGGCCTCATTCATTCCAGTAAGGCGGTGGGCAAACAGCTCACCGAGACCCCACTTTCGTCCTGGAGGGCGCCGTAGTCTAGTGACAAATGTACACAAGCTAGTCTAGCCGTGACAAGGAGGAAGCATCCCGATTTACCTAAAGGAAGGAGGTGTGGTCACATGTGGTTCTGCGGAGGCAGCGACACTGGAGTTTGGAAGTCGTCTTACCCAGGGAACAATGAGGAAGGGTGTCCCGGGCCAAATGAACGGCACGTGCAGAGCTGTGGGGCACGAGTGTGGTTTACTCTGGGAACGCCAAGTGCACCCCATAAAACTGGACCCTCCAGGGAGTGGTGAGAGCCGAGACTCGAGAAGGAGACAGATCAAAACACAAGAGGCCCGGTCTGCTGGGCCCTAGAGTTTGGACTTTTGTCTGAGGGCAGTGTTAGGTTGAAGGATTTTAAAGAGGGAGTGACATCGTCAGAAAGCAACCAAGAAAGTTAAGTGTGGGAGTCTCTTGACAGTTGGATCTGGGATTAGATATTCTCCCCATTTAGCAGACTGGGAAACCGAGGCATGGGGCGTTTTCCCAGGTCACGGTGCTGGTGAGTGGGAAAGCTGACATTTCTCCCATATTCCAAGCAGCAGAGAATTCTGGAGAGCAGGCCTGGCCAGCATGTGGCCCTCCATCAGGTAGGACCCCACAGGGGTACCTTTGCTGGAGGAGCAGGGGCATCCCAGAGCCTCAGACATCTGCCCTCCTTCCTCGCTTCCTGCAGGTTAGCGCTGTGTGCTCCCGGAAGGCCTCCCCCGCCTGCTTCCTGCATTCCCAACAGAGGCAGTGGGAAGCACTTGCTCACTGGCCGGCTGCAGTCCTCTCTGTGCTCCTCGATTCCGGCCACCCAGGAGGCCCCAGGCTCGCAGCCTCTCCTCCAGGTCGAGCTGGCGCAGGGCGAGGTTAGCGATGAGGCCCCGGGGCTGCTGCTGCTGACTGCCCCTGAGGTTTGTCGCAAGCCAGGGAAACCAAGGCCCCCTGGGCCGGGTCAGCTGCAGGGTGAAGGAAGAGATGCTATCTTCCAGGGCTCCCTGAGGCTCGGTTCTCCCTGGGAGGAGGGAGTGTCTCTGAAGTCCCAGCTCATGACGTCTGCAAGCTCGGTCAACCGTGGCCTCTTGTTCTTTTGAAACCCGCCCAAAGGCCCAAAGTGACAGAGTGACCGAGGTGGGGGGGGGCAGGGAGAGGGTGGCAGAGGGTGTCCTGGCTAGTGATCAGCCTTTGAGGCCAAGGCTCAGCCCCTCTGGGCTCCCAAGAGTGGGCAGTTGTGAGTTAGAGCCTCAGGCCCTGCCCCTGGGCCCTCAGAGACTGAGACAGGGGGACTTGGAGAAGCACCTGACTTGTTCCTGGAGCCCAGAAGGTGCTCACCGTGGGCCTGTGTGATGTCTGGCAGCAGCACCAGGCCGACGGAGCAGAGTGGCCCCGGGGACAGAGGCACCTGAAAAGTCCTTGCCGGAGCCCGGGAGAGGATGCGATCTCCCGGCCGCCCGGTGGCCCTGGGGGTCGGGGAAGCCTTGCCAGAATCCCGGCCTGAGCTGGCCTAAATGTGGGCGGGGGTACCGGCGCTGGAGCTGAGCTTGGGTTGTGGGAAGCGGGGAGACCAAAGCTGTCGGAGGCAGGAGGCTGGGTTGAAGGACCGTGGGTGCAGGCTGTGAATTGGGGCTTCATTCAGGGAGGAGGGAAAGGGCTTCTCAGAGGGGTTTGCTTGAGAGAAGCTTCTCAGAGCCTGGCTCCCTGGAGGTTACGGGAGGAAGCTGGCTGCTGCCCTCCATACCAGTATGCCCTCCGTACCTCCTTCCGGGAGGTAGAGGCTGCCTAGCTTCCCTGGAGGCTCTGCCAACCTCCTTCTCTGCCTCCGTAGTGTCGCTGGCAGGGCCTGGCAGGTGGCCCGGGCCTGGGGCAGGTAGGGCTGGGACCTGGCAGAGGCTGTCCTGGGGGCAGCCGGCTGTGTCTGTCCTCCCTGGACGCTGGGCCTGGAGGCTGGCCCAGCCTGCTCTGGGGAGCTTTCTCCCTTGCAAGGACTGGGGCTGAGAACCGTCAGCTGGGAGGCTGGGGTCCTCTGCCCTGTCAGTCTAAGTCGGGGTGGGGGGAGACCCTGCCCGCCTAGTCTTTCCCTCTTAGTCGGGTGCCTCGGGACTGCCCGGCTTCCCACCCTTTTCCATCGGGGGGTCCCACAGCACTTCTTAGGCTATAAGGAGGTCTGGGAGGGACACGTCTCCTGTGTTATCGGGGGCCTCCTTTCCGGCACATCTTTGCGTCTGAGCCGGAGCTTGCGAGAGGAGGAGGGAAGTGCAAGGTGTTCTGGTGTCCTCCTCGTGCTAGGGCTGTGTCATGTTAGCTCACCCGGCGTCTGCACTCAGATGTCTGCTGGACATGAAACACTGGCCCCAAACCCAGCTTCTGGTCTTGCCTCCTGAACCTGCACTCCAGCATTCGTCGTGTCCAGCGGTGGTCACTCCATCCTCCCAGGTGCTCCAGCCAGAGCCCCTCAGGGTCTTGCTCAGCTCCTCTCTGACACCCCGTTCTGCAAATCCCTTGGGCTCCACCTGCAAAATATAACCAGACGCCAGACGCTTCCACGGTTCCCACACTGCTCTCAGCCACCACCTTCTGTCACCTGGATCTCTCCAGTAGCCTCCTGATAGGCTCCCTGCTTCCTTCCTTGCCCACACAATCTGTTCTCAACACAGTAGCCAGAGGGAGCCTGTTGAAATCTAAGTGGGACCACATCCTGCAGCTGCTGAAACCCTCCTGTTCCCTGCAGGGGCCCACACAGTCTGCTCTGTGCTCCCCTATGGCCTCCTCTGCAGCCGCACTGCTGTTCCTAGAGCGTACCAAGCTCACTTCTGCCTCAGGACCTTTGCACCTCCTCTTTCTGCACTGATCTGCTTGCCCTAGATTCCACATGACTAGCTCCCTTGCTTACCCCTTCTTGGAATTCTTCCTGAGATGTCACTTTCCCAGGGAGACCTTCCCGACCACCCTGTTTCAAATTGCAGCACCCCACCCTCCCCACCCCCATCCTTCTCTGCTGCTTTCTTTTGTACCTGTCACCATCTAACTTCCTGTGCAGGTTATGTATTTATTTTCTTGTCTGTGCTGCTCCCCACCATTCAAATGGAAGTGCCATGAGGGCAGAAATTACGTTTGATTCTTTCATACGTGGATTCTCAGGGTCTACAACAGTGACTGGCATGTGATTCTGTTAATAGATACTTGCCAACATGAGGGACTGGCGCCAAAGCTGGGAGACATTATATACCCCAAGTGCCACCCTCCAGCCCTGCAGAGAGTGGCACCAGAACTTGAATTTGGCTTTTAATTCGGGGTGGGGGTGCAGAAGACCTGGAACGGGAAACAGCTCTTAGAGCCTAGGCCGCAGGGAAGGGCAGGGTGGGGAGGGCTCCTGTTAGGAGAAGCAGGGAGCAACGTGGTCACGGAGTTTGGGCCCTTAGTAACAAGCAGGAAATCGCTGTATGGTTTTGAGCCAGTCGGGTCTCATCTGGGAGCCTCAGTGCCCTCCCCGGGGCACTGGGTCTGTAAGTGCTTCTCCTGCTGCGGTTCCGGCGTTCAGCCCTTTCTCACCGGGCACATGATGGCCTCTGGGCAAGTGTCAGCTCCCTCCGGGCCTGGCTTCTCCCTCTCCTGGGCCACCCGCTGCTCTGGCACCAGCAGGAAGTTCTGGCCTGGTTTGTGTGTGCCCGGGAGGAAATGACAGGAGGTACGCTGGGAACTGCAGGCTCACCTGGCAGGCGGGCAGGAGGGAAGGGTGGTTGCGGGGTCTGCTTGTGGAGAGCGGGGAGGTCTGTGCCCATGGTTCCTGAGGGGGCCTCTTCTCCTCCAACACCTCCCGGGCCGGCCTGGCCAGGCCAGCATCCCTGGATGCCCAGCTCCCTCTTCCCCTGGCACCAGTTGCACGAGGACAGCCCCAGATGGCTCCCTGGCCTGGGGACAAAGGCCACACTGTGCCCGGCCTGGGGCTGGCCTCAGGCTGGGTCACACTGAGCCCTTCTGTCCCCAGATGGGGGTGAGGGGCAGACAGCAACAAGGTGACAGGCCTTTTTCCTGTCTCCCTTCCCCCTTGACCCCCCAAAATTGAAGAGCTGATTCTCTCCAGGGAAAAGTGACAGAGGCATCTTATGTCTCGAGCAAGGGGACAACAGAGAGCATTCACGACTCAGTCTGCCCTGTCACACCCAAGACCCTGCCGGGTTCAATACCCCGATTGTCCCCAGCAGAGTGAGGCGTCCACTCTCTTCTGTGGTCACCACCCCTGCCGCCTGCCTTGCTGTCGCCATCAGTAAGTCCATCCTTACATCTGACCTCCATCCCTGTCCTGCTCCAGGGAAAACTGCTTCCTCTGGGTCTCTCTCGAGTGGGTGGAGGACAGCCGGTCTCCATCGCTCTGTATCGCCGGGCCCTGCGTTCCTGCTTGAGATGCCGTCTCAGCTTCGCCCTCTTTCTAGCTCCCCAGCCCACCCTCCATCCCGCCCCAGGCCCCAGCTGGTGGCCCCTTGCTCCCAACTGAGCTGAGGGGACGGCAGGAGCAGGTGCCACTCAGGGCTGGCTCGCTTTTGTTTTGCAGAAATCTGGGGTCTCCCTCCTAGAAAGCTTCTGATGAGCCCCCCTCCCCCACAGGCAAGAGCAAGGGTATAAGATTTATGGCTGCTACTGGTGGATTCCTGAACACAAACCCAACATGCCATCCCATAAATCCCAGACGGCAGGACGGCTTTATGGGGGAGCCCTGTTTTTAGAAGGGGGCGTGCCTAGTCCCTCTTGGCAGAGCTCAGACCTGAAGGAGCCAAGTGCCTGGCTCCCCCCATCGCCCTAGGCTAACCATGACGGAGCTGAGACATCAGTCCGCAGGGCAGACGTTTCTTCCCCTTCTGGGTGGTGGGGTGTTGGGAGAGGGAGGGGGGGCTCTGCTGCTGCACTCAGCCTGCCATCTGCCCTCCTTCTCCCCAGCTCGGAGGATACCCTGTCTCAGCGCAGTAGGGCAATCTAGAATCCTGGGTGAATTACCATCCCTTACCCAGACCTCAGATGCTTCTCCCCAAGGCTCCATGTCCAGATCACCAAGAATGCTTTTTTTTTTTTTAAAGATTTTATTTATTTATTTGTCAGAGAGGGTGCAGGGTGCAAATAGAGGGGAGCGGCAGGCAGAGGGAGAAGCGGGCTCCTTGCTTAGCAGGAAGCCTGACGGGGACTCAATCCCAACACCCTGGGATCATGACCTGAGCTGAAGACAGATGTTTAACTGACTGAGCCCCCCAGGCGCCCCTGGGGATGCTTTTTTTAAAAATTCATTTTCACAGTCACCGTCTTCAGTTCTAGACTCAGAGTGAGACCCAGGAATCTGAAGTTTTAAAAATCCTCCCTGGTGCTACTGAGGTTCAGCCAACTCTCTAGACAACTGACCTGTCCAGTGGGGACATCTCCACTCTCCTGTCCTGCTGGGAAATGTCCGGTGACGGGTAGGACACATCTAGGTCCCCCTGTCCCTGGAACCCATGTGCGGCCGCTGTCACGAAGCTTCTGTTAGGGGACAGGCTCTGGCCCCCGGCCGGCTGCACACTGCAGGGTAAGGCAGGGTGAGCGCCCACTGGGAGCTTCTCATCTGTCCGTGCGTCCTGCAGACGGCGGGCCTGTGAGTGCAGGGGGCCAGGAGGAGCGGCGGAGGCTGGCGGGCAGGAATGAGCTTAGGGACGGGGACTCAGGAAAGTCCGAGGTGCTGGGCTTTGCCAAGGAATCTGGAAGAAGAGCTTCGGATGCCTTCTTAGAGGGGGCATCAGGAGCTCCTGAGCTCCTGGAGAACAGGGACCACACTCACTCCCCGTGTGACCCAGCACGTAGTAGCTACTCGGTCCTCACCAGTCTGAACGGGACAGGGGAGACTCTGGGGCCCAGGGACAGAGATGGCTCTGCCCGTGCCAGCCTGAGGGAGGAGGGCCTGGTCGCCACTCCCCTTCATCTCTGCGCTCAGAGCTGCTGTAGGTAGCTGCCCGGGAGTGTGGAGGCAGCCAGGAGCCTGCTGGCCCAGGGAAGAGCCTCTCCAGGCTGGCTGAGGACAGAGGATGACCACGAAGCAAAGCGAACATGTTATGACCCAGAACCCCTTAAACCAGGAGGACTCAGAAGGGGTCTGTGGCCTCAGGTTACCAGCTGGTGATTGGGAAAGGGCTACGCCCGCCCGGCTGCTCAGGTAAAAGCTGGGAGGGGGTGCGGGGTGGCTCCCCTCCCATCACAGGACCGGCCCTAGGTGCCTTCTTGGCTGGTGTCGGTGGGGCGCTCGGGACGCCTCTTCGTCCTCTGTTCACCAGGGAGGTGTGGGCTGAGCGGGACCAGGGGCAGATGCACCGAGAACTTAGGACATCATGGAAGGGTGTGGTGGGGGTGGGGTGGTGACTGGAGAGGCGGGTGGGTTTTCAGGGCAAGATATGGAAGGAGGGGTGTGCAGGAACAGGCAGTCTAACTGAGTGGACAGCAGGGTACCCCCTCGCTCACAGAGCACGAGGGCTGGGGAACCACAGGAGGAAACACTTTCTGGCTCGGGAAGGGGCCTTGAGGGGAACAGAGCAGCCCACCCTTCCCCTGACTATGTTCTCTGCGGCATGGACACCCTGCCCCCTCAGGGCTCTGGCGTGAGAGGGCCTCAGCCTCCTGTCCCTGGGGCCCTCTTTTCCCGGCAAGCTTCTGTGTTTCCCCTGAGACCTTCAGCTGCTCCTGACCTCCCACATTTCAGCTGGAGAGACGGCACGGGGCCAGCTCAGGGGCACACGTCCCCTCCCTTGTCCTTTCTCCTTTCCTGCCTCCCAGAGGCCTAGGACAAGCCAGAGAGGGACCTCCAGGTGTCAGTGCGAGGATGAAGTGGGGTTTGGACCAGCCTCTGTCACAAGGCCGCGGGCCCAGCTGGGGTTCAGCTGCTGGGCGTCAGTAAGACTTACTGGCTGTTGACATACTCAAGCTCTTACACACAAGTTGGTGAAGAGCTATTGGCCCGAGTTCTGGTTCCCTCCCTGCCACTCCAGGCCTCTTGGAGAATTCTCTAGACCTCCAGCAGCTCAAAGGTCTGGCCGTGGGGAGGCCCCCAGGATCTTGCTGGCATGTCATACTGCTAACAGGCAGCGGTTTGCTACACTGATTAGTCCGTAGTGTGACTACCTCCCCAGGTCGGTGGGGGGGGTGCGGGGGGAGTGGTGGGGGAGTGGGATTCACAGGGAGGGAGAGGGCTGGGTCCTGGGGTCTCGGTGAAGAAGGCCCTCCGGAGCGCAGGCCCCGGAGCTCGATGGGCCAGTGGAGACCCAGACCCAGAAGTCGCATTTGCTGTCAGCTCAGCCTCGTGCCTTGTTCTCACCCACTCTGCCCCCCCTCTCCCGTCTCAGGCCCCACCACCTGGGCCCTGCTGACCATGAACAAGATGAAGAACTTCAAGCGCCGTCTCTCCCTGTCCGTACCGCGCACCGAGACCATCGAGGAGTCCTTGGC
Organism: Martes martes; assembly: GCF_963455335.1. Taxonomy (NCBI): domain Eukaryota; kingdom Metazoa; phylum Chordata; class Mammalia; order Carnivora; family Mustelidae; genus Martes; species Martes martes. The sequence goes on along the minus strand of NC_137903.1, from coordinate 25,075,514 downwards.
CGAGTTCACAGAGCAGTTCAACCAGCTCCACAACCGGCGCAATGAGGGTGAGGGGTCCGGCCCCCCGCCCCTGCCCTGGCCCTCCCTGACCCGGCCCGCATGGCTGGGGGAGGACAGAGGTGGGAGGCAGTCTCCCTTCCCCCCACCCCCAGCCCTGGGGCGGCGGGGCAGGGTGGGCCGCTGACGCCTCCCCCTCTCAGACCTGCAGCTTGGCAGAGACCCCCAGCCGGAGTCCAGCACCTTCTCCCCGACGGACAGTGGGGAGGACCCTGGGCAGCTGTCCCCCGGCATGCAGTACCGGCGGCAAAACCAGCGCCGCTTCTCCATGGAGGTGAGGGGCGATGGGCTCTCCCCTGGGGACCCAGCGACAGTATATGCCCAAGGAGGGTGGCCGCCGGGGACCCTGACTTCATGGATTCACATCCCAGCTCTGCTGTTGGTCACCTCTGTGACCTTGAGCAAGTGTCTCAACCTCTGCATACCAGTCTCCTTGTGTTAAAATGGTCATCAGGAAGATTAAGCAAGTTAATATATACCAAGTGCCTAGAACAATCCTGGTACATAGTGGAGCTAGACAACTTGACTACTGTTCTTATGACTTGTAGGCATGGACCCACGTATGAGAAAAATAGGCTTCTATCCTTGGAATCTCATTCTTTAGATGGTTATACTGCAGCCCAGAGAGGGGAAGGGACCTCCTGAGGTCACACAGCAACTCCTGCGTGTTCACATGTCTCTGAGAGCATCTTTGAAGCAGCTTTGAGCCTGGGGTCACAGCCCGTGGTTTGGCCCTGCTGGGGTTGCTCTACAGGGAAAGCCAAGCCCTGGGTGATGAGTGAGGGTCCCACAGCACGAGGTAACCTGGAGCAAACACAGGTGTCCCCCTCTTATGCCGGCCACTGCAGGACATCAGTAAGAGGCTGTCTCTGCCCATGGACATCCGCCTGCCCCAGGAATTCCTGCAGAAGCTACAGCTGGAGAGTCCGGACCTGCCCAAACCACTCAGTCGCATGTCCCGCCGAGCATCCTTGGTGAGTCCCGAGAGAGTTAGAGGTCACCAGGGGAGACCCTCGTCTCCCCAGCTTGGACACATCAGATGGGGTTTGCCTGGCCCGGAGGAGGCCTGCAGCAGTTTGTGGGCCTCTGGCGCCACCTGCTGGCCTCAGCGGATTCGCAAGCTTGTAGTCCTCGGTCAGCGACTTGCATTCCCCTAGGTGAGTCCCACCAGGGCTGGAGCAGAGCCCCTAGCCCTCTCTGGGCCCCCACGGTTTCCACTGCGGTGAGACCCCTAGACCAGCTGGCATGTGCTTTCCGGTCATGGCTGCTTATCATATTTCCTTGGGAGCCCCTTGCAAAACGTGGACTCTGGCCCCCCACTCCAGATACCTACAGAGTCAGACTCTGGGTGGTGGGGCCCAGGAAACTCCGTTGTTAAGGGTCAGGTACCACTGAGCTAGAGGAAATATGCTGATGAGAGAGACTGCTGGGGAGGCGGGTTCTGAACTGGACACTCGAGGTACAGTGGGGAACAAGGCACGGTTTCTGCCCACGAGGCTCTAGTAGTCGAGCAAGGTGGAGACGGATAGGTTTTGAAGGTGCGTGGCAATCCCAGGTGCCTGGTCCCTGACTCCGCCCCCTCCACGGCCAGGGGAGGAAGAAACTCATACTTCCAAGGGTTCCTTCCTTTATCATGGGGACGGAGGGGAGAGACCAAGAGGCAGGACTTGTGGCTGCCCTCATCCCTGCTAGGCTCTGTTGTTACCTCTCCCTGATGGGGGTCTCATTCCCTTCCCTCCTGGAGGCTGGCTGGGGGGGTGTCATGCACGTCGGGCTGTTTGGCCTTCGTGCTCACAGGACCTGTGTCTTTCCCTCTCAGTCAGATATCGGCTTTGGAAAACTGGAAACGTATGTGAAACTGGACAAACTGGGGGAGGTAAGAGGCTGGGCAGGGCGGTGAGGAGCAGGGACGGGCTCTCCCGTGCCCTCCCTGCCCTGTCTTCTCATTGCCCCTGCCCCGGGGAGGCACACCATCTGGGCCGTCCAATCTGGCCCAGCCTTTTGCAGGCGTTGAGGGGGGCCCAGGTCCTGGAGGAGGGCGTGAGGATGGCGTGGGGCCCGTGGGCTCTGGGCATAATCCAGTTTGTCTGTTTTTCCTGCAAGTATTTCTCTGGGTTCAAATCCTGTGTCTGCCATTTACTAGCTCTGTGGCCTTGGGCCGGTTATGTGACCTCTCTGTGCCTTTTTTTTTTTTTTTCTCTGTCAAATGGAGATGCAACGGCTGTGTGTCCTAGGACTGTCGTGAGGGCAGGCTTGATTACTATAATAAGCTTGCATGCACGCTTACACCATGCCTGGCACAGGGTCCGCCCTGTGGGCCTTTAGCTGTCTCTGTTACCACTGTGCCCCGCTTTGTGGCAGGGCCTCGGGGCGGCCAGAGGTTTACAGACAGGAGGAAGACACAGCCGTCTCCCTCCAGGAACCCAGAGAGGAGACCTACCTGTAAACATCAACATAAGGAAGAACAAAACTGGCATTCTAACAGAAGGGCGCCTCACCTGCTGGGGGCTCAGGGGAAGGATGTTTCATTCGGAACAGAGAGGAGGGAGGGACGGAGTCAGAGAGAGATGGGCCTTGGAGCAAACATGGAATTTCAGTGAAAGGAGAAGAAGGGGGAAGGGCACAGCCCAAGCAGACACACAAGGAGGAGGGCGCTGGACAGAGGAGTGTGCGCCCTGAGTGTGGCCGGCGCTGTGGGGGTTCTTGTCCCCAGGGAACCTACGCCACAGTCTTCAAAGGGCGCAGCAAGTTGACGGAGAACCTCGTGGCCCTGAAGGAGATCCGGCTGGAGCACGAGGAGGGGGCACCTTGCACGGCCATCCGAGAGGGTACAGCACCCTAGGGTCCTGAGCTCCTGGGGGCTCCTGGGAGGAGGGCTTCATTGACGTGAGCCCCAGTGGGAGCCTCGGGGCAGAAGGTCATTGCTGGAGTGGGGTCTCCTAGGGCTGATCCCAGGAAGAGAGGGTGTGAGGGGTGTGTGGGGCCACAGGGACCCAGGCAGGCCTGTCACCCCACAGTGTCTCTCCTGAGGAACCTAAAGCATGCCAATATTGTGACCCTGCATGACCTCATCCACACGGAGCGGTCTCTCACCCTGGTGTTTGAGTACCTGGTGAGTTGGGCTGGAGCTAGCGGCTTCTCCCCTCTGCGGTGGGGCGCGGGGGCGGGGTGGGGGGCAGCCCAGGCCTTGTTCTAGAATCAGGTTCTCAGATGCTCCCACGCAGGAGTGGGCCCAGGGGGTGTAAGGGCAGCTCAGAGCCTGGGCCCTGCCCAGGGAGGGGCTTCCGGCCAGAGGTCAAGACAGGTCAGGGCTGAGCCAGGCTCTGTGTTCCAGGACAGTGACCTGAAGCAGTATCTGGACCACTGCGGAAACCTTATGAGCATGCACAATGTCAAGGTGAGGGCCTCCGTAAGGGCCGCCTACCCCCGGGCGCCCCGTTTCGGTCCCCATCTGTTCTCAAGCCCAACACGGGCACCGTTCTTACCACCAGGGTCCCAGCTGTGAGGTTGCTCAGACCTTCAAAGGTATGAGGGCGTGCAAAGTCACTGTCATTCAGGGAATACCAGGAACTGTGCTAAGCACCCCACCAGTGCAGATACACACCCTCTGCCACCATCTAGCCGATGATACAAAATTCCCTCTCCAACTCTGAGCATCAGTTTTCCATCTGTTAAATGGGTATATGGACGAAAGGAGGCTTGTGGAGAAGCTTGAAGGGAGGAAAGACCCCTTCTGGCCATTGTGAGAGAACCAAGTGCATGGCTCCCCTCCCCGGTGGGCTTCCTGGCCCTGCGTGGCCCCCCCTCAGCTCCCAGCCAGACAATCCTCTGGCCTCCAGCACCCTGCTGACTCCTCCACACACCTGGGGCTCTCCCCTGTGGATGGGACTCCCTGGATGCACGGAGCCCAGGAGGGGGCGCAGCATGGGTGGTGAACCAGCGTAGCTCCCCAGGGACCTCACCGCACCACCCCCACCCCACCCCAGCCGTGGGGCAGAAACAGATTCTCCCAGGTGAGACACACCTGCCTTCCACTGGTCACCTTCCTCATCCCCTCCTCCCTCAGATTTTCATGTTCCAGCTGCTCCGGGGCCTTGCCTACTGCCACCGCCGCAAAATCCTGCACCGCGACCTGAAACCGCAGAACCTGCTCATTAGCGAAAGGGGGGAGCTGAAGCTGGCTGACTTCGGTGAGGGCGGGGCCCGCCGGGGCCAGGGGGCGGGTCTGGGCCAGGGGGCGGGTCCCTCCCGGTTTTCGCAGGAGCTGGTTGCTGGTGTGGGGCAGGGAGCTGGGAGGCTCAGTGACGTGTCCGTTCTCCAGGACTGGCGCGGGCCAAGTCAGTGCCCACGAAGACCTACTCCAATGAGGTGGTGACCCTGTGGTACAGGCCCCCTGATGTGCTGCTGGGGTCTACCGAGTACTCCACCCCCATTGATATGTGGTGAGTGAGCGCCGTGGGACCAGGGCCAGGGGGGTTCCCACACCTCCGCATTCCCTTTTGCTGCCTCAAGGCCCTCTGCCAAAAAATGCCCAACCTCCTTTGACTAGAAGCCATGTGACATCCTCCTGAAGTAACCGGATGGGAAAGAATTAAGTCTGGACTCCGTTAGCGTTCCCCTGGCTCTAAGTAGACCCTCCCAGGCTCTGCTTCTGAAATACTGCCCCAGGGATCCCTGGGAGGTTCCCAGAGGGTGCGGGAGGGCTGCCACAGTGAATACGACGAATCTTCCCCAAGCATCAGTTCTACTGAAAAATTTGGAAGGGATCTATTATTTGTGTGTGTGTGTTAAAATTATCATGCATATGATTTGGTGTAGAATGGGAAAAAAAAAACAGCCCAATTTTAAAGCTGAAACCCAGGTTTCTGATGAATGCCACTGTGTTCTGTGCCCCGGGGTCCCCAAGAGAGTGGATGTACGGACTCGCCTCTTTCGTGGGACAGAGTTTGAGATAACGCTGCTTGAGGAACTGCTACATGGGTGCAGACCCAAACTCTGTGGGGTGAGGGGAGAGGTTAAAGCGCCCTAGAGCCCAGAGGAGCCCCAAAGAGAGGCCCCAGGGGCGGATGCGGCTGTGCTAGCCTCCGCTGTCCTGGGCTGCCCACCCCAGAGCCGGGACCATTGGAGCCACGATGGCAGGATGACAGGGCGTCCTTGGTGCCCTGGTGGAACAGTCCTAGGAAGGGCGGGTGCGAAGAGGCCCAGCCTGACGCCGCCCCTGCCCATTGCTCCCCGCAGGGGCGTGGGCTGCATCCACTACGAGATGGCCACGGGGAGGCCCCTCTTCCCCGGCTCCACGGTCAAGGAGGAGCTGCACCTCATCTTCCGACTCCTCGGTCAGTCTCCGGCCGCTCCCACCCTCTCGCCACCAGGGGGCGCCAGAACTCCGTCCAGCCCAGGCTCACACAGGGACTGGGAAGAGGGGCTCCCACTCGCTCTCCACGGGGCAGCGACCCCTGTGGCCTCCGCCATTGTCTGCCCCCACCTCCTTCATTGCACCCTTCCCAGTCGCCCGTGGCCCTGGCCCCTCACTGTGCCCTTCCCACGCCTTCTCATTTCCCCAGGGACCCCTACGGAAGAGACGTGGCCCGGCGTGATGGCCCTGTCCGAGTTCAGAGCCTACAACTTCCCGCGGTACCTCCCGCAGCCACTCATCAGCCACGCTCCCAGGTAGCCCTGCCACTCCACACCTTCTCTCCTGGTCTTGGCCCGGGCTGTCCCTCCTGGAGGTGGCCACGGGGGACCCCAGCCCCCCAACCCCCCACCCAGGCCAGGCCTGTGCCAGTTCCTTCCTCCTGCAGGTTGGACACTGATGGCATCCACCTTCTGACCAGCCTCCTCCTGGTGAGTGTGGCCCCCGGCGGGGCCCAGGGACAGGCAGCCCGAAGGCCCGAGACCCCACCTGGGCCCTCCACCCGCCTCTGAGCTCACAGCGCACACCCTCCCCCATATTCCACCCCATCCCCTTACCCCCAGCCCCTGCTCCCCAGCACTGGTTCCCACACAGAGGTGGGAGTGGGCACACTCTGAACTCAAACGCAGTTCAAACCCTCTTACTATGTAGCCTTGGGCAAGTTCTAGAACTTTCCTGAGCTTCCATTTCCTCCATTGCAAAGAGGAATTGATAATTCATATTTCCTAAGCTGGTCACAAGGATACACTGAGATTATGGAACACACTTAGTGTGGGACCTGTCTTGAAGGAAGCACACAGTAAAGGGGAGTTGTTGGTATGACATGTTAGTATTGCTGTTATTAATGTTATGATCACAGAGGCTTCAGCCTCTGGATTTCCATCCCAAGAGGAGGTCAGTCTCTGGAAGTCCCGTTTCTGGTTTTCTCTTGGTGGCTGGAGATCTGGGAGCTGAGCCCGGAGATCTGGGAGCTGAGCCCGGAGACTGCCTCAGGCTGGCTTGCAGGGGGAGGCTGGCAGCAGACCCTGTGGGCTCCTGGGTTAGACTCGGGCCCCCCTCATGCTGGCCATCTAACTCAGTGTAGGAGTTGCTGCACTGAGGGGTCCCCAGAGTCCCCCAGCCAGGGCCCCATAGCCCACCCTGTGCCTTTCAGTACGAATCCAAGAGTCGCTTGGCAGCAGAGGCAGCCCTGAACCACCCCTACTTCCGGTCTCTGGGAGAGCGTGTGCACCAGCTTGAAGACAGTGAGTGTGGGGAGGTTGGGGGAGGGACCAGGGTCACCCCAGAGCCAAAGAAATGGGGCGGCAGGTGTGGGTGGAAGAGGTGCAGCAAAGGGGCTGGAGGCCCCCCACGCAGCCAAGCTGCTTGGGCACAGGACTTCCCCTCCTTGGGTTCCCGACTGTAACTAAGGGCAAAACTGGGGGATCTAAGAAGCTGCCTAAAAGGCTCAGTTAGGTGCTCCTGGGGCAGTCCTGAATGAAGGGGTTCCCCAGCCAGGGGGCTCTCTGTGGGTGTGGGGGCACCCCCCAGGGGCTCGGCCCTCTCCCTACCTTTCTCCTCTCTCCCCACAGCGGCGTCCATCTTCTCCCTGAAGGAGATCCAGCTCCAGAAGGACCCGGGCTATCGGGGCCTGGCCTTCCAGCAGCCAGGTAGGGGCTCGAGCCTCCCCCGCCCCCGCCCCTTATTAGAAGAGACCAGGACAGGCTGCTCCTCCCTCTTGAAGAACAGAGTGGGCAATCAGCATGGCCTCCCCCCAACATTGGCCTCCCTTTGGGGGGCCCAGGGAGAGCAGGGAAGGGACTGGTTTCCCTATCTCCTGCCCAGGCTTCCTCCCCCAGCGTGTCCCTTGTCAGCCCAACCCAGCATCTGACAGAGCCCTGAGGAAGGTGCACGCTCTCTGGGCTACATTCTGTCTGCAAACCCATTTCCATTCTGGGTTCTGTCTGTTCTGGAATTCTCCAGAATTCCATTCTGGAATTCTCCCACCTCCATTCTGGGAGAATCATACCTTGTCTCTAGAACAGCTGATGGCCTCAGATGTGACAAGTACATTATTTCGTATCATCCTAAAACACCCTTTGAAGTAGGTACTTTGTGTGTGTGTGATTTTAAGTAATCTTTACACCCGATGTGGGGCTCAAACTCATGACCCCAAGATCACACATCACGGGCTCTACTGACAGAGCCAGCCAGGAGCCCTGAAATAGATACTATTCATGGTCCCCGTTTCATCATCAATGAATGTGAGACACAGGGAGGTGAGGACAGTTTCACACAGCTGGTCAGTAGCAGGGATGGGATTTGAACCCAGAACCGACTGGCTTCTGGGAGCATGCTTTTGCTAACTCTGTCAGAGCAGCCCCCGAGATTGCCTTCCCTCTGGTCCCCGGGGGCACCCTGCTGCCCAGCCCCCTCTCTGCAGCCACACCCCCCCACCCCTGTTCTCCAGGCCGAGGGAAGAGCCGGCGGCAGAGCATCTTCTGAGCCGGGCCCACCCTGCTGTGGCCCCAGGGACGAGAGACGAGAGTTCTCTGAGAGCACGGCGGCGGGCAGGAGGGGGCCTGTGTGGCCCTGGGAGGACTGAGAAGCAAGGGCTAATGGCAGGCCCGGAAGACTTCTTGGCAGCCCTGCTGGCCACGGCTGTTTCCTCTTCCTGCTTCCCACATGCCTCCCCTGTGGCCTTCTCCTCGACACCCACCCCTCTGTTGCTGGCCCCGGAGCTGGGCCTGAGCTGCTTTCCTGGGAGCAGATGAGGGGCAGGGAGGTACCTCCGACCCTTTCCCACCCCGAGGTGCTTGGGCACCAGTGTGGGACCCACACGGACGGGAGAATCCGGGTGCCCGGCTGAGCAGGGTGCACTGAATGTGGGTTCCACCATAGCTCCCGCCAGGGGCTGCCTGGCACACGTCACTCTCTTTCTTCCTCTTTGGGAGCAGGAAGCGCAGGGCACTTGTCTGGGACCCTGGAATCCTGGGTGCTGTTGTGGGCGCCAAAGCCCAGCCTCTACCTGGAGGGCAGGTGTCCCCAGAGCAGCCCAGCCCTTCTCCACATCCTCAGCCTGTCCCCGTTCCCTCTCCTGGCCAGAGGCCCCATATGCTGCTGGCTGCCCGGCTGAGTCCAGAGGCGGCCTGGTCCCACCAGCTGGCCCCTGCCCGCCCCCCCAGCCTGAATGGGATTGCCTTAAATCGGCAGGAGGTAGAGCATCACTGCCCTTGGAGCCCTGACCCAAACTCCTACCTGTCCACCCTTCCCCAAAAGCGGCTACTGCTTAACATGCCTGGGCCCTGATAACCCAGCCCTGGGCCAGGGTCCAGGGGACGACACCCCGATAGGCAGGGTCACCCTGATTCTGGTACCAGACCAGCCTCAGCTCCTTGGGGCTCACCCAGCCTCCCCTGTTCCCTCCTTCCCAGCCCCCACAGCCCGGTCCATGTTCTACCCCGACCCGGCACCAGCCTCCCCATGACCCCAGAGGGCAGGGTATAAATGCCACAGTCTGACGTGGAGGAAGGTGGGACAGCACGCACAGGCTTTGAGCCCGAGAGCCCCACCCTGGGGAGCTGGGAGCATGAGGGGCCGCAGCCCCAAAGAAGGCCCCTCACCACCCCTTCCGAGCACGCCTGTTATATTCCCACGGTCTCCTCAACACTTGCCTGCATCTCAAATGGCAAGGCCAAGGGGAGGCCGGGCACGGCTGTTCTCCACAAGCCCCCCTGCCCGGCCCAATCCCTAAGCCTGAGGAGCAACCCCAGAGGGTCTTGGCCTCTGCACGAGTCCTTCCCCTCCTCCCCGCACTGTACTGTGAATGTCCCGTGACTCAGCACAAAGACAAATAATATATTTAATTCATGTTGTACAGAAAAGCTGATTTTTGACAGATTGATGCCAAAGATGGAGGACGGAAGACCCTTCTCCAGGCCCCATGAGTGTGGGTGGGGCTTGCTTGTATGTGTATATGTATAAAGTGGACAGAGAGTTTGGTTTGTGTCTATCTGTGAACCCACCCTGGGCATGGGAAGGGTGCCCGCACCCTTCCTGCTGTATGCCGGAAGCTGCTTCTTCCAGAACCGGAAGTTCACTCTGGGTGTTGTGGGGAGGCGTGGAGGAGGCCTTCACCCAGGGACCAGGGACAGGGCCTGAGGGGTGGGGCCAGCCAGGAGAGCAAGAGGGAGTCTCCAGGGAGGGGTCTGGGGGGCCGGCTGCTGTACCTGCCCTCTTGCTCCCCGAACCAAACAGCTCCCTGACTTCTTGGGAGGGAAGAAGGGGAGGTTTAAGAGAGGGCCGACGTGGGGGGGGTGGCCAAGGCCAGGGCCCAGAACGAGGGTGCACATGCTCCTAATCCAATCCGTCAATTTCTACAAACTTGGACTCCACCTTCTGTTGCCCGGACTGCCTCTTACCTTGGGGGCAAACAACCTCCTTGCTCCCTCTCAGAGCTCCCCATGTCTTGCTCTGCTTTCCAGTTCAGTGTCCAGGTTTGTTTTCCCAAGAGCGCTGTGAGAATGCCAGGCCCCCAACGATTCTTCCTGACCCTACCTGTCCAGCAGCCTCCTGGCCGGCCATAAGGACTTTCCAATTTGAAGACATGCATGGGTTGGCTGCTTTCAGGGAAGGAAGCTAATGCGGAGGTTGGGTGATGTCTTCCGAGGTCATGAAAGTAAGGGGCAGACCGGGGCTAGGTTCTCGGCCCAGCACGACCACTGCCAGCCCAGACCTCCTCACCTGTTTTAGGCAGCTGGTCACCAAATGGTAGGACAGTTAGTGCTTGATGGGAAATGCAGTGGTGGGGACTGGAGTCAGGCCTTTTAATCAGAGTTTGGAAGGAGACAGGACAGACCTGAGGTCTGCGAGGCTCCCTACTACGTGCCCGCATGGTGCGGGATCATCTCATTGACCGCTCACAACAGCCCACTTCTCTCCCCACTGCAGGTGAGGACAGTGAGTGTGAATGACCTCCCCAGAGTCCTGTAGCAAACAAGAATCCCAGGTCTGTTTGTCCTGCCAGCGCTGGTCTTGCAGGAGGGGAAGGAGCCGAGACAAGGGGGGAGTGCAGACCTGGGCCCTGAGAGCCAGGGAAACCACACAAGGAAGGAGCTGGGGGCAGAGGCTGCTTTGCGGGGGCTCCAGGAGAGAGATTGCCACTGGGTCCCCACTGTGTTGCAGACAGTGGCGGCCACCAGTTCACCCAGGTGCCTGCCCGTTTAAGAACAGGTATGGAGGCTCACCTGGCTGGGGGGATGTTGGAGGTCTCTGTGGAGGCAGCAAGGCAGCCAGAGCTGCCCTAGAAGAGCCTGGGGCGCCCAGGCCTTGTATATAGTTAGTGCTCAAAACCTTTCAGCTGAGAAGTGGTAGTTCAGGAGGAGGCGGGAGGGCCCAGTGACTGGTTGTGAGGTGTAGGGGCAGATGGGTTTCAAGGGCTGGCCCCAGGGTTCCGGGGACCAGACTAAACAACGTGGCCCAGGTCCTGGAGCCCCGTGTTCCCTGGGCACCGGCACCATCATGTCCTTTAGCCTTACGGCTCTCACAGGCAGGAACCTGCCCGTTTGCTGGAGCCCTGGGCAAAGGCACGCCTTGGGGAGTCCTTTCTATCTCCTGCCGGCCCCCCCAGTGCCATCTGCTCCTGGGCTTGGTCAGGGATGCCCCGGGTCCCGACTGGCCTTTCCCTTTACCACACCCACTTGGCCTTGGCCGGGGACATTGGTGGTTTGCAACAGCCCCACAGCTGCCTGACAAAAGATCCTCACGGATGTCGGCTGCAGGGGTTGGGGTGGGGCCTGGAGCTGGCTTTCCCCTGCCGCACCCTTCCCTTCCTGTGGGCTTCCTGTCGTCCTGCCCCTACACATGGTCCGGTGGTCGGGGCTGTTGTCCCACAGGCCACCACTGCCTTCACCTGCCGGCTGCCCAGGCCAGCTAAGTGGTCAACACTTCAACCCGACCTCCTCCTTTTCCTCCCTGAAGCCACACAGCGCCTTGCGGCTCATCTTCCCACCTCCATCCGCTCGGACCCCTCCTTCTGGTCTTGACGCTCCTCGGCACTCCACCAGCCCTTCTGTTTCCAGAGCAAACCAGCAGCACCATGAATTGGCCCCAGACTGACTGGTCCTGTGCCGGGCGCCAGGACGCCCAGATGCATGAGTCTGCCTTCCCCTTCCAGGAGCTCAGGCCTGGGGCGCAGGGGGACTTCCTTTACACAGATTTCGGTCAAGCGGCCATTGTGTGCCAGGCACTGTATTGGGCCCAGAGGATGGGACACTGAATAAACCAGCACGTCCCTAGTGTCCTAGAGCTTAGAGAGATGTCATCCAAATAAACATATGGCCCATCAAGGGGTCAGCGGTGTGATAAAGCCAAATGAAGCAGGGTCGGGAGAGAGGTGGTGGCCCAGGTTGGGGGCTCTCTGATAAGATCGGGGGGCAGTGAGTAGTGGTGGGGAGCCATGTGGACCCCCAAGGACAGAGTCTTCCCCAAAGGCCCTGAAAGGCGTGTGTGCATGTGTGCATGCATGTGTGCACATGCACACGCGTGCACAAGGAGGAGGCAGGCTGGGGCACGGAGGCTGGGCAGGCTGGTGAGGTTAGGAAGGACCGATGCCTGGGTCTGTCTCGGATCCAGTCGCCAAGATCCACTGGTGGTGGGGCCAGGCATCGGTAGCCAGAAAAATCTCCCCAGATGACCCTAACGTGGAGCCAGGCTTGTGGGCCCCTCATGTGAGGTCTTGTGGGCCATGAAGGGGGGAAGCTCTGGGTTTCACTGTGGATGGGAAGTCACAGATCTCTGTTTTCCAAGGCTCAGAGAGGCCCCAGAAGGAGGGCTATGAGAGGGGGAGGGGAAGGACATCTGCACCCTGCAGGACGGAGCCCAGAGCCAAGGAAGGAGGGAGTAGGAGCCTCTCTCATGCGGGCTGCTGTGAGGTGGGGGTGGCCATCGCATTCCCAGGGTGAGGCAGCTGGGGTTTGGGGGTGAGCCTGGCCACACTGAGCTAAGCGGGCTGGTCAGAACTTGAACTCAGGTCTGCACACCTGTGTGGCCACATGCTCTGTGCTACACCACCTGCCTCCCAGGCAGATGTGGGCGGCTAGCGCAGGCACTTCACCTCACTTGTCTGCACGGAGATCCACTTCTGGGATCCTGGGGACTGCGGGCAGCACCCTCGGCTCCCCCCACCATCACCTACAGGCGTAGGTGACCACGGACACCAGAGGGTTAGCCGACAACCACTGTCCCCTGACCTCACCACACACCCCCTGCCCTCCCCCAGCCCCTCCTCTGGACCCTCTGGACCTCCCACCATCCACCAACCGAAGGGGCAGCGTAGGACCCTGGGGCCGTGTCCTGCTCCAGCGCTCTGGCTGCTGTCCTTTCTGATGCTGCCCTCCCAGGGGCAGAAGGACCGGGCGGAGGGCAGCTTCCCTGCCCATCAGCCATTTCTCCTCCCCCTCCCTCCCCCCTTTGTACCTCTCTCGCCCCTTTCTCCCCTACCACCCCCTCTTCCTGCCCCTCCCCTCCTTCCTCTTCACGGGGGGGGGGGGGGCCCTTAAACCTGGGGAGAAGCCATCAGACCCAGCCTCCTCCCTAAGGGAGAAGATTTTGCAGACTCCCCAAGCCTCCGACCCTTGTGAATTCTCCGGGTGCCAAGTGTCATCCTGTCTCTTGCCCTCATGGGTTTTCTGGTGACGCCAACACAGACATGGGGGGCCACGGCCTGGCCTGGCCCTGGCTGTAGGGGCAGGCAGGGGTGTGGCTCTGCCCCCCCCCGCCCCCCCCCCCCCCGCCCCCGGGCTGGCTACAGTCAGCACTCCTCCCTGCTTGGAGCTTCCAGCCCTGTCCTCATCTTCCTGACTCCTCCCTCCCTCCTTCCCTCATTCATTATTCATCTGAGGGCTCCTGACTCCATGCCAGACTGTTTCCAGTACCCGGGATACAAACTTGACCCTGACTTAGACCCTACTTGGGGGAGCTCAGAGTCTCAGAGTCAGTTAGGATGTGGTCTTGGCTTCCTCTCATGAGATCTCAGTTACTTGGGGGAAAGGGAGTTGTCTTTTAGTCGTTCTTTTAAAATTTACTGAGTTCTTTTTTTCTTTTTTCCGTTAACATTTCAGAGACAACAAAACCTTTTTATGCCATCCACGTTTTCCCTGGAGGAGGGGTCAGCTGGGTCCTGGGTTCTTGAGGAGGACTCTTGCACAGACAGAGCTCCAAAATACATGGACACAGATTCAAATCCCACCTCTGCTCCTTGCAAGCTGGGTCACCTTGGGCATGTTACTCAACCTCTGTGCCTCAGTTTTCTTCTCTGTAAAACAGAGATAGCGGCAACACCCTTTTTTTGCAGGATTTCGAGGATTCACGAGCAAGTGCCTGCAAGGGGTCAGGCACCTCATGCTCATAATGTGGAAGCATCAAGACCCTACCCATGCCCACACCCTTCTCTGAGAGCAGGAATTCCAGCTCCCTCCCTCCCCCAGGGATCCCAGTCCTGGCATGAAGACTGGGCACTTTTTCTTTGCTTGCTTTCCTGACCCTTGATAAGATCTCGATCATTCGTAAGAATATATTAAGCACATTCTACCTAAAAGGTTTTGCAAGACTTTTAGAAGACGACCTCAACCCAGCGTTTTGGGATTTAAAGGTAGCTGCGGAAGTCATTATGGAAGACAGTTCACAATCAAAGCACTGGGTCAAGGTGTCACTCAGAGTGGGTCTGCTGCCTTCTGAGCTTGTGAGTGCTCTGTCCCTAGAAGCGCTGAAGCAGAGGCCTGGGAATCCCGGGGCGCGCTCCAGCTCTGCTGTCTCACCAGCTGGCAGAGGAAGGCGCCCTCTTCGGTCGGCCGGATCTGTACCTGGTCTGACCGTATTCCTTGGTTCTCTACTTTGCCCGGCAGGGCAGCACGGGATGGTCCACAGGTGAGAAGCAGGGCTCAGAGCAGCTGAGGAAAACGTGGCACACGGTGGTGCTGGTGTGTGAACCCCCTTCCCGCCTGGATTCCAGGAGGCTGGGCCACTCTCCCCGTGAGGTCACTCACTTCACAATAAGACAACCGGCCTTTCCAGAGCAGGCAGTGACCCTGAAGTATGGGTAATAAGCAGACCTGGGATTCCAGAAGCCGGAGCTGATGAGTGGGAGCGTGGTCTTGGGGAGGAGGGGATAGGCCCAGGGGTTAGGGGCCAGTACCATTTCCTGCTGTGGGCACCTGCCTTGAGAGGTTATCCTCAGCCACCGTGACTGTGCACTTCGGGCCGAGAGCCCCACTGGGTGATGGAGTTGACTGCCCAGCTCACTATTCAAGACGGTGGGGAAGGCTGGGACGGACGAGCAAAGGAGTGGTGTGGTGTGGAGGTCAAGAGCCTGGCAGCCTCCACTTGGATCCTGCTCCCCCACTTCCTGGTTATGGGACCACATCACATGGCTGCTCTGGGCCTCGTTTCCCCATCTGTAAAATAGTCTGATCGTAGGAGTTGTGTGGAGATGAAATGAGTTAGCACATGGAAAGCACTCAATGTATGGGCCACATCAGAAGTTCAGCATTAAGTGTTAGTGTCCTTATCTGTGTCCCATCTGGATGGCGGATGGCCGCAGGGATCAACCGCCCCTCTGTTTTCACCTCTGGTGCTGTGACCAGAGGCCAGAGTTTTCTCACTAGAGAAGTAGGACTGTGTGGGGGCTCAGGAATGAACAAAACCCCTCCTGTCCGTAGGGAGTACCCGTCCTCCCAAACTGCCGTCAGAGTTTGCGAATTGCCATGTTCCCGTATCCTGACAGTTTCCGTGTTACGCAAAGTGCTATAAGCTTAACAAACCACCTAAATGTTCTGTACTTTAACAGACAGTTATTAAAAATCTCCTTGGCCCTAGCAAGTCTGTGAAACACTGAAGATTTGGAAATAAGTAAACAGTGCGCTCTCCCAAGGAACTCCCGTCTGGTCAGGGAAGGAGAAGCCGATTGCATATATCACAGTAATGGCTTCGAAGTGAGCTTTGTTATCTGGACCTCACAGATGCCCCGTGATAAGCCCAGAGGGTGTGAGCGCCTGGGGGAGGGCAGGGGGTGGTAAGCCTCCCTCCTCTCCCCTTCCTCGGCCTCTGCAGTACCGGTGAGTTTTGCAAGCCTCGGAAAGTGAGTTGTACCTGTACCCTCAGTTTAGCTCTGGAAGTGAATAAAAATGAATTAACATAAAAATGAAGCACCTGATACATCAGGAAACTGCTGGAACCCCCTCTTCCCCAGTCCAACCACCTGCCCTTCCCTGCAGCAGGGAGCATGCCCACACCACCCCTGCCTTGAGCTCGAACCTCTTTAGGCATAAGTGCCCATTCACAGTCACAAGGTAAAGCCAGTCTTGTTTCTAGGTGTTTCCAGACCCTACTCCCTCCACCCCCACCTCAGGATGCTTAGAGGAACTTGGCCGTGGTTGAGCTCCAACATGCCATTGAGTGCCCTACTGTCGTTTCTCCTGCAAGGTTCCTGCAACCCAAGCCCCAGCTCTGACCTTCCTTCTCCGGCTTGTATCCCATCGCCCACAGCAGGCTCTGTACTCTGCTGCTAGACCAAGGACCCATCATGTCCTGAGACACTTCCTCCTTCAAGTCTTTGCACCCCCAGAGTGTATGTGTCCATGTTTCCTCTGCCTGGACTTCTTCTTCCACCTCCCTCAGTAGCTCCAGCTCAGTCAGACTCACCGGGCCTTGAGCAGGTGCCTTCCCCTTGTTGGCACTCAGTGCCCCTGTTCCTATCATGAAGGGGGGTCCCGGATGCCTGCAGGGTCCTCCCTGCTCCAGATTTTACACCTACCTGTCTGTTTCCACTTTAGTGTTTTGTAGGAGTCACTTCCCTCTCCTCCTTTCAAGCTTGCCTCAAACTCTCCTCCTCCAGAAAGCCCTCCTTGATCAATTCCGTGAACACTCTTTATGTTCTCAGTTCTATTGGCACCAAGTAAGGCTGCACCCATGCTGATGCAAGGGCATCAGGGGGTTTCAGCCCCTCATAAGCTTCATTGCCCAAAAAGCCACCCAAATATGCCCAACCTGAGTAAAAACAGAGCTTAGTATGGAAATGTGACCTCTAGGTACGTCCTCCAACACTCTCCATCTCCCACCAGTCCTACCCTCAAGCTCGACTATCTAGAAAGTCTAACAGCCTGCATTCTTTTCTTTTTAAGATTCTTTTTTATTGATTTGAGAGAGAGAGAGAGAGAGAGAGCATGAGCAGGGAGGGGCAGAGGGAGAGGAAGAAGCAGACTCCCCACTGAGTAGAGAGTCCAGACGGATGGATGTGGGGATCAAGATCAAAGCCAAAGGCAGACACTTAACCTCTTAACAGACTGAGCCACCCAGGCGCCCCTCCCAGCCTGTATTCTGTACTCAGGTTCCCAGTGTCTGTCAGGTCTCTTCCTAGGGTTCAGATCCTCAGTTCCCTGGGCGGTCTTCAGTGTGATCTCCCCCAGGCATGCCACCCCCATCGCAACTGCTTTGTTGGGGTCATGGTGCCTGTGGGTGACCAGTTAGTCCCTTGGCAACAATGGTGGTACTTTCATGCACAGCAGACCATTTTGCTCTGAAAACATCCTGTGAAGTAGACAGGGCAGGCACAATGACTCCATTCCATGGATGTGGAAACTGAGGCCTGAGGAGGTTTAACACCTTGCGCACATGGTTAATTAAATGACACAACAAGGCCTCCCACCAGGTACACCTGAACTGCTTTGTTTGCCTGCTAGGACTTTAATTCATCCGGCCCTGAGCCGTGGAGTCTTTGGCCTCTAGCCCCGGCAAGGGAGCCAGAATAAGCAGATTTGACTCTAATCTGACTTGCCCAGCGGGTTCAGAATGCAGCCGCTCCTCACCTTCCCTCGTCCACAGCTGCTCTGGGCCCCTCTCTGCACCCCTCCTTCTCCTCCCCCGACCCACCCAAACTAGCTCTGGGAGCCCTGGGGTGGGCGTGGGGTGGGGTCCCCAGGAGGATGTGAGCCTAAGGACAGGCGGGATGTTTTTTCTAGTCCGCATTGTTCTGCCCGTGCCCATTGTGTGGGCTGAGAGTTGGACGTCACCAAGTCGCCTGGCAGGCTTTCAGCAGAGCTGGGGAACATTTCCGGAGGGAACTGACCCGTTATGAATGACTGAAGCTTCTCGAAAGCGTTGGCATTTCTTTGGATCAGCCAGACTGGGGGAGGCGAGGCAAGGAAGACGGGATGACACCCGTCTCCTGGCCCACCTGCCATTTGCCAAGAGGGCTTTGTCCCACAGAGCAAGGGGTTGCAAATGTCACGTGGAGGGGAAACGGGGTGGGAGGGTGGAGGCAGACAGAGGGCTCGGTCAGGGGGAGCCAAATTGAATGGTCATTTAGTTTATGTCACCTGATTCCAACTTGGAGTTCCCACACCTGCGGATGGGAACCCATCTAGACACCTTTGAAAAGCCCCATTGATCTCACCCCACAGGAAGTGCAAGGTCAGGAAGGTGTCAAAGTAGCTGAGGGTTTGCGGAGGATGAGTAATGCCGGCTGTCCACTCCCAGGACAGGCATTTATTCACGCATCCCTCTCTCTACCCCCAGGCCGGGTGTGCCTCCAGAGATGTCCCTCGGTGCCAGCGGCCAGTTGCCAGCGGCCAGTAGCCGAGTTCTCTCACAGTCTGATCGAAGTCTCACAGCAAGACCAATGGGCAGGGGCGCCTGGGGGGTCTCAGCCAGTGAAGTGTCGGCCTTCGGCTCAGGTCATGATCCCAGAGTCCCAGGAGCGACGTAGTCCTGCGTCGGGCTCCCTGCTCCGCGGGGAGCCTGCTTCTCCCCTACCCTCTGCTGGCCGCTCCCCCTGCTAGTGCTCTCTCTCTCCCTAACAAATAAATAAAATCTTAAAAAAAAAAAAAAACAAACCAAACCAATGGCAGACATAGTAACCCACATCTTCTTCTTCTTCTTTTTTTTTTTAAGATTTTATTTATTTATTTGACAGACAGAGATCGCAAGTAGGCAGAGAGGCAGGTAGAGAGAGAAGGGGAAGCAGGCTCCCCGCTGAGCAGAGAACCCAACTCGGGGCTCAATCCCAAGACCCTGTGATCATGACCCGAGCTGAAGGCAGAGGCTTAACCACTGAGCCACCCAGGTGCCCCCCCATAACCCACTTCTTATAGATGAGGAAATGGAGTCTCACAAAGGTTAGTTCCAGACCACACACACACACACACACACACAACTATTTCTTGGCCCAGCTGAGATTTGAACCCATGTCTCTGACACTGCGAAGTCCATGTTCTATAGCAGGACTCCCCAAATACTCATATGCATAAGAATAGACCGTGTGCTAGCTAAGAATGCAGCTTTCTGGGCCCTGTCCCCACATTCCCCCCTTCACCGTCCCCCATTCTCATTTAATAAAGCAAGAGTGGGTGGTGGGAATTTGCATTTTTGCCAAATAACACAGGTGGTTCTGAAGCGGTTGGGCCACAGGCTGAGAAACACTGCCTTGGGGTCTGGGCTCCATTCTATGACTTTAGCCAAACGGACCCCCAACCTGGTCTGAAAACATGGGTGCAGCTCCAAGCCCCTGCCAAGACCTCAAGGGGTGACCCTCTCACCTCACTTATCCCTTACCTGAGCAGTGAAACCCAGGAGAGGCAGCCTGGAACCTAAGAAGACAGCCAGTCTACAGTCTAGAGAAGTCCCCTGTTGCCCTTTGTAACATTTTAAACCCACAAGAGGAATCCATGTAACAGAATCAGGGATAAAGGGGTCCCTGTTCATCCCTGGGATGTTTGTGGACCCCTGCCATGGGAAGAAGCTTGGCACAGACTCCTCGGAGAACCTGAGATGGCAAAGGGTACAGGTTTCTCAGAGCTGGGCGCAAGCAGGAACCTCCTGCTTTAGAATTATTGGGGCTTTGCTAAGAATTTGGAGTCCTGAGCCCCAACCCAGACCTCCAGAGTCAGAAGCTTGGGGGGCAACTCTGGGGCCCTGCATCTAAAACACATTCCTCAGGCAATTCTGAAGCAAATAGAGGTTTGGGAAGCAGTGCCCAGGCTGTCTGGAAGGCAAGGAACTCCTGAGGCTCGGGGACCTGGGAAAGCCGCAGAGCTACAGCATGGGCTGGGAGCCCTGGGGTGCAGCTGTGGGTTAGCGGAAGGAGTGTCACCCTTGGTGTGTGCATATCTGGGTTTGTATCCTGGGCAAGTGACAACCTCCCTGACCTCAAGTCCGCACAGGCCAGATGAGGTTCATCTGGGTCACCTCCCCACATCACTTGGCGGACCAGGGAGGGCACTGTAGGCACGGAATGGACAGCCGTGGGTGTGCGGTGGCAGAAGCTTATTCTAGGTTTTTAGGCGATGCCAACAGAAGGCTCCCGGCAGCATCCGGCATCCAGCATCCAGCTGGCTCAGACCCACTCCATTCCACTGGGGAGCCAAAAGCTGGGTTGCGTGATGGGGGCGTTGAAATTCAGAATTGCGCCTCCAGTGGAGTGGCCTGGGGCATCGTGGGACGGTCAGGGCTCGGGCTATGGCCGGCCGGACTCCAAAGCCCCGGTCAGACTTGGAGGGCCGTTGCCCGCTCTCCGCTCCCCTGTCCGTCCATTCTCAAGCCCCTTCACTCCACTTCCTCAGAGCACAGGCTCTGAGGAGTCAGCTTGAGCCCTTCCTCGTCTTGTTTCCCTGCTGCTGTCCCTGCTGAGCTGGGGGGACTCACTGCTCCCCTCTCCTCCCCGCCATCCTCAGGCAGCTCCGAGGACCCTCTCATCTCTTCCTTGACCCTCACGCCGTCTTTAGAGTCTCCATTCTCCACCCACCCCACAAGAAACCCAGGGGCCATCCTCCGGCCGGTAGCCAGGTCCTTCCTGGGGACGGACCTGCTAAGCCAATTCACGGCCAGGAGTGAACTAGGCAGACCCGCGCCCTCCCCGGGAACATGAGCCCTTCATGAGAAGCTGCAAATGAGAGACACAGTCAGCCTGATGACGGCCTCTCCCCGGGCAGTTTAGCCTTGTGGTTAGGGGCACAGCCTCTGGAGCAGAAGGGCTCAAATCCTGGCTAGCCCATCCACTAGCCAAGCGACCTGGCCACCTGCTTTGCCTCTCTCTGTCTCAGTTTCCTTGTGTGCAGAACCAGAGTTGTCATCAACGTGCCCACTTCCTTAACATGGGGAAAGCACTCAGAACATATCTGGCACATACTAAGCTCTAGGTAAATAATAGCCAGTAGTGCTTATTAATGGAAGGATTTCAAATACAGGGCTTCATAGATAAGTGCCCTTGTCTGCCCAGGGTGTGTGCTTGCCGCATCTAGGCTTAGCCCTGGTTCTGTCGTCACAGGGTTTTCCCCGAGGAGATTTCCCGAGAGGATGAGTCCCAGCCTGAGACCCTCACCGCTGGCTGGATTAGGGGAGAGTCTGTGAGAATATCCTTAAGCCAGGGCAGAAATGGATGGGAAAGGAACTTGACCTCTGCCATTTCTTTCAAGTTCAGCTCTCCTGTGAACTGGGGGCAGGGCTTGGTGAGAGATGGGGGCACCCGGGGCCACTGGTGAAACATTGGGTCTGTCCACGCTGGGAAACAGGGAACAAGCCGGATTGTCTGGCAGCAGCTTTCTTCTGCAGGAATCTGCAAAATGGCCAGAAGACTCCAGTCCTCTGGGCAAGGAGACGGACAGTGGGGCCCTGCTCCACTCACTCCTCCCACTCCCATCTCCTCCCTTCTGGCCAGTGTCCCTCCAGGATGGGGAGGGCAGGAAGACTGGAAGGCTCCTGGAGTGGGGTGGGGGGAGGGGTGGTGTGCAAATCTCTGCCCTAAATGTCACCTCATCTCCCAGCCCGACTTGCTCCAAGGACATGAGAAAAGGGCCTCCCCCGCCTCTTGCAGACCCGCCATCCTGGGAGGGCCTCTCCTCACATCGGACCACCACGGGTCGGTCCAGCACCCATCGCAGGCATGGAAGAGGCCGCCCTATCTGAGGACGCTGCTTCGGGAGCTAGGACAGCAGCCAGATCAGGCAGTGAACACCGAGTTCACACCCCAGAAACTCTGATACACAGAAAGGAGACACCAAAGCGAAGTGGGGACCGCAGCCAGCGGTAACTCTCTTAGGGCAGAAGGTGGAGGGAGCACGAGGAACTCGCTTGCTGTGAGGCGCACACCTTCCTGGCTTTCGCGGTGAGTCAGGGGCTGGCCTACACCCGGAAGAACAGTGACTCATAAGACAAAGGCCACACACATGAGGAATTCAGTGCGGAGGGAGACAGTGGGTTACTGGGGCACAGGGGAGGGCGCCCCTGATTCTATCTGGGAGCAGGGACATTTGAGCTGGACAGGCTGGGTCATGTTACTGAAGGACAGGGGACAACAGCCAAGGGACCTTGCTCAGGGGTCACAAATCCTCTGCGGGGTGGGGGGGTGGGGGGGTGTCCGGGAGGGATGGAGAACAACAGAGGAGGATAGAAATGCAGGCAGGGGTCTCCAGAGGCCTGTGGAAGGGACTGAGCTTTGTCCTGCCAACAGTGTGGAGGAGGAACGTACAGGACTTTTTCCTGGTTATTGGAAGCCATATATCTTTATCATAAAAATTGGGGGAGAAATAGCAAAAGGAGAAAGAAGAAAATTAAAATCACTCGGATGCCAACTCCCCACAATGTGGGGCTTGATCCCAGGACCTTGAGACGTACTTGAGCCAAAGGCAGACACTACTGACTGAGCCACACAGGTGTCCCATTTTATAAAAATTTAGTATAATATGCATGCTTTTTACTTTTTACTTTTTTGGTGTCTTTAAAGATTTTATTTTTAAGTCATCTCTAAACCCAACATGGGGCCCAAACTCATGACCGTGAGATCAAGGGTCATGTGCTCCTCGTACTGAGACAGCCAGGTGCCTCTATATGTGCTTTTTAAAAAACTAGATTGAGGGGTGCCTGGGTGGCTCAGTGGGTTAAAGCCTCTGCCTTCGGCTCAGGTCATGAGGATCGAGCCCCGCATCAGGCTCTCTGCTTGGCAGGGAGCCTGCTTCCCCTTCTCTCTCTCTGCCTGCCTCTCTGCCTGCTTGTGATCTCTGTCAAATAAATAAATAAAATCTAAAAAAGAAAAGAAAATAGTGTGGGCTACCAGAAACTAAAGTTAGGATTATAGAAATAAATATTTCAGTAAACGGTGTTGGAAGGTAGAGAATTAGAAAATCATTATGATAAAAGTCTATCCAGAACAAAAGTACAAAGAAATTCTCAAATAAAGAAATAAAATAATTCCCCAGAGCCAAAGAGCAGAATTTTCGAGTATAAAGTGGACACCAAGAATCACCAGTGAATGAGACACCATAAGTTTTGTCGTCGTGAACTTTTAAAATAGCAATGATAAAAACAAGATCCTAAAAGATTCCCTAGAGGGGAAAAAGTTTACCTCTAAAAATATAAGAACCAGGGGCACGTGGCTGGCTCAGTTGGTGAAGCATGTGACTCTTGATCTCGGGGTTGTGAGTTCGAGCCCCATGTTGGGTGTAGAGATTACTTAAAAATAAAATCTTAAGGGGTGCCTGGGTGGCTCAGTGGGTTAAAGCCTCTGCCTTCGGCTCGGGTCATGATTCCAAGGTCCTGGGATCGAGCCCCGCATCGGGCTCTTTGATCAGCAGGGAACCTGCTTCCTCCTCTCTCTGCCTGCCTCTCTGCCTACTTGTGATCTCTGTCTGTCAAATAAATAAAATCTTAAAAAAAAAAACTTAAAAAAAAAAGAATTAGACTGGCCTCAGGATTCCCATTAGTTAAGGCTAGAATAATATCTTTAACATTGTGTGAAAAAAGCGATTTTAAATTTTTAAATAAACATTATTTATTTATTTATTTGAGAGAGAGAGAGAGAGAGAGAGAGAGAGCATGAGCAGAGGGAGAAGCAGACTACCTGCTGAGCAGGGAGCTGGACACGGGGCTCGATTCCAGGACCCTGAGATCATGACCTGAGCCGAAGGAAGACGCTTAACACACTGAGTCCCCCAGGTACCCCCCCAAATAATTTTTTTTTAAAGATTTTATTTATTTGTTTGACAGTGAGAGAGATCACAAGTAGGCAGAGGGGCAGGCAGAGAGAGAGGGGGAAGCAGGTTCCCTGCTGAGCAGAGAGCCCGATGTGGGGCTCGATCCCAGGACCCTGGGATCATGACCTGAGCCCAAGGCAGAGGCTTTAACCCACTGAGCCACCCAGGCACCCCCCCCCAATAATTTTTAATGCGAAGTCTATATCCATCCAAATTACCATTCAGGTGTGATGGTGGAGCCAAGACACTTCCAGAAAGGAGGGACTCAGAAAATCCATGTACCATAAGCCCCCTCTTAAGAAATTACTTTGATATAAATATAAAATATTAAAAAATACAATATATATATAAATAAATATATATATAAATATAAAATATAAAAAAGATATAAAAAGGGGTGTGGGAAAATGATAGCATAAACAAAGGAGAAAAAGAGAGGGAGGGAGGGAAGAGGAGAAGGAGGAAGGAAGGGAGAACAATGGGACCAGGCCAGGGCATCAGTGAAAGGAAGAAGTCCCTGATGGACAACTGTGTGACAGAAAAGCAACACACCCCGGGGGCGCCTGCCTGGCTCATCAGAAAAGCTCGTGACTCTTGATCTCAGGGCTGTGAGTTTGAGCCCCACAATGGGCATAAAGATTACTAGATAAATAAATAAGCAAACAAACAACAACAACAACAACAAAACCAACTTGCCCAACTTAGAACATAAGAGAGTGCGGGGTCCCTGAGGAAAAGGGGGGGCCTCATAAACAGAATCCTCGATAGGCTGAAACGTTGGAAGACAAAACTTGAGGAAATGATAATATCGAGTGAAGAGAAGAAGAGAGGTACGAGGAGAAAGCAGGAGAAGGAGATGGACAGTTGAACTCTAGGATAAATTAAAACAAATAAAAGGAAAGGTAATTCTAAGACATTGCTGGCTCGGCCACAGTCGGTGTTTACATTGTCACAAATGTAAACATTATTTACTGGACTTCAACTTTTAGAACCAACCTATAGGCAAAACGTGAAGACCTAAAAATGGTTAGAAAGTTAGAATTTCAAGGAAATGTTCAGAAGACAGAAGCTGGGAAGGAGAGCCCAAGGGAAAGGCAGGAGTGATGGTAGGCTCAGCCTACAAGATGGCGAGTCCCGACTGGCTAGAGCTGACGAGATGAGAAATAAGATACAAATATGTTACCTGAAACAGCAAAGGTAATCAACAGATTTATTTTCATTTTATTGCGAAGAACTGAATAAAAACAGCTCTCTGACCATGTTGGGAAGAGGATGGGAAGAGGGTTGTACGGATGATGTGCGCGAACTCCATCCCCGTGCTCCCCAGTTAACAAATCAATAGAGGCTGTCTAGAAAGGAGAAATCTAGAAACAGCAACATAAGCACATTATTTAGAGATAACGGAAGTCACTCCCAGAACAATGGAGGTAGAAGTGTTTGCCTCTGAGGAGTGAGACTAGGGGAGAGGATGAGGTAGGGCTGTTCACCGTAGGCGCCTCCGGTCGGCCGTAGTTTTAACCAAGTGCAGGATGTTCTCGGATATAAACATTTAATTGTATCCCAAGGAAGACAAGAAGGCAGGCTCATGCACCTGCATGTGAGGGCTGGAGGCCAGATTCCAAGGAATCAGACACCCGAGTCATGAAATCCCTTGCAGGTAAGACTGAAAAGCAACCCAGGTTAAACGAAGAGGACGTTGGCGATGAGACAATGTTCTGATTTTCGCAAAGAGACAGACGGTATTTCTGGAAACAACGGACCAAACGACTCAATATAGAATCCTGGCAAAATTCTAGCACAGATTACCAAACAGATGGCTTGGGAGTGTTTGGGGATTTATTTATTTATTTATACTCTGCCTTGTTCCAGAAAGACGGATTTGTAGAGGCTTACAGAGAGGCGAACAGTACAACAAGATAAAAAAAAAATAATAATTTTCCGTGAGGAAAGAGTCTCAGAAAGTTAACCACAGCATTGCTATGTGACCCAGTAAATCCGCTGTGGGTAAGCGCCCGAAAGACCTGAACCTCGTTCTCGTGAAAACTCGTATGTGAGTGCTCACAGCAGCGTTATTCGTGACGGCAGAAAAGTGGAAACCCATGTCCATCGATGGATGAATGGAAAAGCAAATTGTGGCACAGCCCTGTGATGGAATTTCTTGTTCAGCCATGAAAAGGGTACTAGAGGTGTGTCACAACATGGAGGAATCTCGGAAACATGCTAAATGAGGGAAGCCAGACCCAAAAGGCCACATATGATATGAGTCCCTTTCTATGAATTGTCCAGAGTAAGTAAATCTATAAGGAAAGATGGTAGACAGTGGTTGCCAAAGGCTGAGAAGACAGGGGAAGGGGATGTGGCTGCTAATGGGGTAGAGTTTCCTTTAGGGTGATGAAAATGTTCTGGAATTAGGTAGTGGTGATGATCACACAATCTTGTGGGTGTACTAAAAACCACGGACTCATACACTTTGTTTTTTTAAATAAATTATTTAAGTAATCTTCTACACCCAACATGGGGCTCAAACTCACAACCTTGAGATCAAGAGTCGCTTGCTCTTATAACCGAGTCAGTGAGGCACCCCTGAGTCATTCACTTTAAAAGAGTGAATTTTATGGTATGGGGATTATACCTCAACTAAAAAAAAAAAAAAAAGAAAAGAAAAAGGAGGGGAATGAGTAAAGGGGAATAAAAGGACAGAAAATAAAAAGGAACCAAGTTAGCACAGGATACATATACTATATGATTCTGTACAGGCGATCAAGGTGGGCCATGACTTCAGCCATGAGATTTCCAACAGCTTCTATCAGCTTGGAAAGGGTGTTAATCAAATGATTCCCAGCATCCACAAAATAAAAAAGAACTGGATATTCAGGAGAATCGCAGTTTTTCTTGGTACGGATGCCCGGCAGGAATCTCTCCTGGGTATCTTCCTATAGGGATCTGCAGGCAGCAACATTCCCACTGCAACTGCAGTAATCCATCGTAGGCTCGCTCCAGCTAGGCAGAAAGCCCTGGTAGAATTCAACAAGGGCACTTTAACGTGGGCCCTAAATGGTCTGCCAGGGTATGCGAGCAATTCTCCAAGGGCCAAATGTCCATTCTCTGGAGCAGTGGTTTCCAACCTTGGCTGCACATGAGAAAACCCCCAGGAGCTTCGGCAAAATACCAGTACAAGACCCCATCAACCAGAGAAGCTGACTGTCTTTAGCTTCCAGGTGATTCTGACCCATAGCCAGGTCTGAGAATGACTAATAGATGAAATGTACATCCCTCACCAAACCCTCCACGAATATTATTTCTTGCCTCAGAGCTTATTCGCAAGTTCAAGCTTCTAGTAATGAAACTTGAAATTCACATACTCCTATTTCCTGGATATCTGCTGTCACCAGGCAGGTGTTGGCCCGTGCATCTGAGACAGAAGGATTAATGTGTGACCCAATCTCCATCTTCGGGGCGCAGACATCCGATCTGTGTTAAGGACACCCCAGCTGGTGATCACAAGGAAGTGTGGTAAGTGGAGATGGAGGGAACACAGGCAGACCCCTTAGGTAGCAATAGGGGGGTAGGGAGCTCCCCGCAGGATGACTAGCTCACCTGAGCTCCGAATGAACGGTTAATTAGGGGGGTGGAGAATGGGGCATTGTATTCAATATTTTTCTCAGTGAGTTGGATGACGGTTAGTAACCACCCGTTATGAATGTGAGGGGCCATCCTTACTCTGGGACAGCTGGAGGAATGGCCCTTCTGCGGCATGGCTGAACTGGGATCCACGGTGTGCTGGCAGGGAAGAGAAACCCAAATGGAAATTACATGAGGCTCAGGGTAGGGGAAGACGACTAAAGATGTAGGCGGCAGCGAACTCGGTGTTCTACCAGAGGCTCAAGTGTGCTCTCATTTCTTCCCACCGCAATACTGTAAGGATGTGCTATTTTGCAGTTTAAGAGAATTGGGCTGACAACGTTGAGGGCGGAGATGACAGTTGAGTGCGGGGCCAGAACCTAGTGCTGGTCTGTCCTGCTCCCACGTCCAGATTCTTCCCATTATTCCACGTAGACCAAGTGCTATACTGCATAGGACTTCCATAAGTCAACTGCGCATCGACAACTGCAGTTCTGGGGGCGTGGGGCGCCTGGGTGGCTCAGTCGGCCTTCCACTCAGATCATGATCCCCGGGTCCTGGGATCGAGTCCCGCTTCCAGACACCTTGCTCAGCAGCGAGCCTGCTTCTCCCTCTGCCTGCCGTTTCCCCTGCTTGTACTCTCTCTCTCTGACAAATAAATAAATAAAATCTTAAAAAAAAAAATTGCAGTTCCTGGGGGAAAATGTCACCAGCTCTAAGCCTGCGCACCAGTCATGGGTGTGTAAGTAGGAGTCGAATGTGAGAGGCAGATGGCGTCATGGGGAGGGTCCAGACTTTGGAGTGGGCTCAAAATTCAGCTGCAATACTTTCTAGCTGTGTGGCTCTGGGCAAGTTACTCTACCTTCTTGAGCCTCAGTTTCCTCATCCATAAGAAAGAGATAATAATGCCTGCCTCATAGGACCATGGTGAAGATTAAAGATAATGTAGGTACAGATGAGGAGAAGATATTTATAATATACATAAGTGAGAGAGGACTCCTATGTAGAATATAAACAAAACTCCTCAATAATATTTCTAAGGACAGACAACTCAATGTGGAAAGTAGGCAGAAGACTTGGGGGCCCGTGGGTGGCTCAGTCGGTTAAGTGACCAACTCTTAATTTGAGCTCATCTCATGATCTCAGGGCCATGGGATCAATCCCCATGTGGGGCTCCGGGCTGGGCATGGAGCCTGCAGAAGATTCTCTCTCTTGCCCTCTCTCTTTGACCCACTCCCCACCCTCCTTTTTTTTTCTCTCTCTCTCTAATATGAATACATGAATCTTAAAAAAAAAAAGTAGGCAGAAGACTTGAAGGGGCATTTCACAAAAGAAGATGTGTAAGTGACCAAAAGGAATATAAGATATTGAATGGTAACTGTTATTAGAGAAATGTAGATGAAAACCGCTAAGAGGGGCGCCTGGGTGGCTCAGTGGGTTAAGTCTCTGCCTTCGGCTCAGGTCATGATCCCAGGGTCCTGGGATCAAGCCTGATATCAGACTCTCTGCTCTGTGGGGAGCCTGCTTCCCCTTCCCCCTCTGTCTGCCTCTCTGCCTACTTGTGATCTTTCTTCTCTCTCTGTGTCAAATAAAATCTTAAAAAAATCTTAAAAAAAAAGAAAAAACTAAGAAACTAGTGCCTCCCAACATGAGGGTTAAAGTGAAGGTGACTGGTGACAAGGACGTGGAGAGAAAGGAACCCCAAAGGAGTGTCTGCTGGTACAACCCCTTGGATAACTGCTTGGCAGCATCGCCTACGCTATGCCAAGCCCATGACCTCGCACCTCCACTTCTGAGCAAATCCTCAACAGACCGAGTGTTTCCATCCCCCAAAAGACAAGTCATGAATGTTCACAGCAGCCCTATTTATAGTAGTTCCAAACTGGAAACAACATGAATGTCCATCAACAGCAGATGGGATAAGTAAATTCGTGTACATAACTTTGTATGCCATAAAACTGTATGCAAATAAATAGTGTGTATGTATACAGCGGAATACGGCACAGCAACGAAGAAAAACGAACTTACGCTCTCACAGACATAATATTGAGCAAGGCCATTACCGTTTCCGGGGTGGGTGCTGGAAATATTCTGTATCTTGATCTAGGTATGTATACACACAAAAATTCAGTTTGTTTATTTAAGCCTTGCACATTTTAATCTACATAAGTTTGACCTCTATAAAAAAAAAAAGTACAGTAAACAGGGGGTGCCTGGCTGACTCAGTCGGCAGAACATATGATGCTTGATCTCAGGGTTATGAGTTCGAGCCCCATGCTGGGCACAGAGCCTACTTCGAAAAATGTAAACAAAAAGTCACTGTATGTCGTATGCTTAGCACAGAGTGGCCACTCGATAAAGCCATTAAAGTTGCCAGAAAAGAGGAGACAGCAAGCCCATTGTCCTCAGTACCGCTTAGACCACTCAGAGCAGAATATAGTGCTGGGAGACCCCATTTTTATGACGGTCACTAAAAATCAGAGCACGACATGATCGCAGAAAAGCATCGCAAGGGGTCTGGAATACATGGCCAGTGAAGGTTGGCTGAAGGAAGTGGAGAGGATGTTGCTGGGGACGATGAAACTTGTCAAGGGAGAACATGAGGAATGTCTTCAATAGTGAATGGCTCTCTGTAGAGTGGGAATTGGAGTTCTCCTTTGTGGCTCGAAAGCAGTCATTCGCACACTGTAGCTGCCGCCGAGTCCCCTGGAGGGTTTTACTGAAACAGATTATTTCTGACCAGCTGGTCTGGGGCACGACTGAGAATCTATGTTTCTTTCTCTCTCTCTTTTTATTTTTCTAAAGATTTTATTTATTTATTTATTTGACGGGAGAGACCCAGCAAAAGAGGGAACACAAGCAGGGGGCATGGGAGAAGGAGAAGCAGGCTTCCCGCTGAGCAGGGAGCCCGATGTGGGGCTCGATCCCAGGACCCAGGACCTGCAGACGCTTAATGACTGAGCCGCCCAGGTGCTTCTTAAGATATTGTTTTTAAATAATCTCTGCCCAACGTGGGCACAAACTGACAACCTTGAGACCAAGAGTCACATGCTCTACGACTGAGCCAGCCAGGCACCCCTAGAGAATCTTCATTTCTTTCTTACTTTTTTTTTTAAAAGATTTTATTTATTTATTTGACACACAGAGGAAGATCACAAGTAGGCAGAGAGGCAGGCAGAGAGAGAGGAGGAAGCAGGATCCCTGCTGAGCAGAGAGCCCGATGTGGGGCTCGATTCCAGGACCCTGGGATCATGACCTGAGCTGAAGGCAGAGGCTTTAACCCACTGAACCACCCAGGCGCCCCACTTTTTTTTTTTTTTTTAAGAGAGAGGGTAAGTGGCTGTTGGGGGAGCAAAACAGAGGAAGAGAGACAGAGAAAATCTTAAGCAGGCTCCACGCCCAACGCAAAGCCCCGATGCAGGGCTCGATCTCACAACCCTGAGATCATGACCTGAGCCAAAATCAAGAGTTGGAGGCTTAACCACCCGAGCCAGCCTGGCGCTCCAAGGATCTTCATTTCTAAGGAGTTCCCAGGACATCCTGATGCTGTGGGTCCGGGGACATACTTCGCTAGCCCCTGTGCTAGCGTATAGACCAGGAGAGCGATTTGTGCTGTTGTTGGGAAGGAGGGCGAGGAGGAGGAGTAGAATTCATTGAGCCTGGTACACCAGCTCGTGTATCACACCCTGTCTACACTTTCTCACAGTAAGGGGGGTATTATTCTCCCCATTTTCTTTTTCTTTTAGTAAGCTCTGTACCCAGCGTGGGGCTTGAACTCACAATCCCGAGATCAAGAGTCTCCCGCTCTACTGACTGAGCCAGCCAGATGCCCTTATTCCCCCCATTTTAAGAGAGGAGGAAACCAAGGCTCGGTTTTGCACACATCTCACAGCTTGACTCGGAGCCCGGGCACGCTAGAGCTGAAGCCAAGTGGCTCCCTGGGCAGTGCTGTAAATGGGATTGGGTGTCTGGGTGGAAGGATAATTTCAGAGGGTCCTTCCAACCCTCGAAGTGAGGCTAGTTTCAACTAGCCCCATTAACCACTAACACATATTCAGCACCACTAGCATTCTCTCCAGGATGCGTGTGGCCACCGGTCTCATTCTTTTTTTTTTTTTTTTTTTTTTAAATTTTTTTAAAGATTTTATTTATTTATTTGTCAGAGAGAGAGAGAGAGAGAGAGAGCGAGAGTGAGCACAGGCAGACAGAGTGGCAGAGGGAGAAGCAGGCTCCCTGCGGAGCAAGGAGCCTGATGTGGGACTCGATCCCAGCACGCTGGGATCATGACCTGAGCCGAAGGCAGCCGCTTAACCAACTGAGCCACCCAGGCGTCCCCACCGGTCTCATTCTTAAGATGCTTCTGGGCCATCTCACCTGCTCCTGTCTCTCCTGGTCCCTCCTGGCACCTGCAGTCACGACTCCCCACCCACACAGGCTGATAACTCGGTGCATCCAGATAGTTGGTGAAGGAGATTTTCATACACATACCCATCTCCGCTGTTGGCATTCGTGTGGGGTAAGGTGGCCGGGTCATCTGGATACAGTCCTTGGCACCAAGCTGTCTGCCACTCCCCCCACCCCCCAGTGCCGAGCCCAGACCGAGCCTGCCAATCCACTCTGCACGCTCTGGCCAGCAAGGAGATGATGCGGGGGCTGTGAAGATAAAATCCAGAAGTAGGGGAGGGGTGGCCTCATTCCCCAATGGCTGGAGGAACAGCAGATGTGCTTAATGACCTTGAACTGGAGACTTCTACTGCTCCTGCCTGCCTTCCTCCGAGTCTGGGAAGCAGAGACCAGAGGGTCCTGGGGACCCAGAGCAGGCCCACAGTCACTGAGAGGATCCTGCCAAATGTGAAATCAGGTCCGAGTCCAGGTGACCCCTCTAGGCTGTGATCATTAAAACTTTTCTTTTTATACATTCTTCCTTAAAAGATTTTATTTATTTGAGAGAGAGGGAGAGCACAAGCGGTGTGGGGGGAGGTTTCAAGGGAGAGGGAGAAGAAGCATCTCAGCGGGGAGCCCAGATGCAGGGCTTGATCCCAGGTGGTTGCTGGGTTGCTTATCAACGTCCAGGTGTAAGCCGGAGTCAGGGAGGCAGGAGAGGGTGAACAGCTCTCACCAAAGAGCCAGTCCTGGCACTCAATGAAGAGCCAAGCTCATGGCCCTTCCTTGGAGGAGAGGCACTGCACAGATGTTTAGCAATGATTTAGGATGGAGCCCCAAGGAAGGACCCCAGGAAGGTCAGGGAAAGCTTCTCAGAGGAGGTGACCCTTGAGGCAAAGAAACAGATTTCAGTCCGCAAGCGCCTGAAGACCCTTCACTCCCATAGATCTTTTCTGCCACTCGAGTCCATCTTTCCTTATTCTGGGGTCTCAAACTGCTTTCCAGAGCTAGTGAGGGACGGGGATCATTTCCTTCCAGTGTACGCGGGAGGAACTCTGAGAGTGGCTAAGGGACCATCCAAGGTTTTGTCGTTAAAATTGAAGAACGACCCCAAGGTGCTCAGGGAGGGCTAGACATTTGGACAGTTGACACAGAAGAAATAGAGGACAGCTTCTGTCCTGAGGGAACTTGTTACCTTTGGGAGGTAAGATACGTAGATGAAAAACCAAAAATAATTACAAGGCCAATGTGCAAATAATTCAGTACCCAGCCTCTTATCCGGGACCTGCTATTTGCAAGGCGCTCTGTGAGGCACCTGGATGTGGGCGGGGAGAGTTGGCAAATATAATATAATATGGTAAATATAGCCCCAGCCCTTAAGAACTCACCGTTTAACTGGCTGCAGGGAAGGCGGGGTGGCAGGAAGAGGAAGCCGGCAGTCCCTGGGTGTAACAGCTGACCCTGAAGATTATAGGGGGCCAGGAGGGGATCAGGGGCTTGCTGGAATTCGGGGATTGGGTAGGATTTTTCCGGAGAAGTTTCTTGAAGAAGGTAGACAAGGTGATGATACCGAAAAATAGAGACAAAGAAGAATAAGAAGAGAGATTAAGCAAAACCTTTTCCCATATTCCTCCTTCCACAACAGTCCAGTAAGGAAGCCTTCCCAGGCAAGATGAGATGTTTCCCCCTGCAGGCTCTCAAAGCACCCCCATGACAGAAAGAACCTCACAGCCGCGCCGGTTTCCCTGCCTGCTTGTCCCAGCTCAGGGGCCCCGCACGCCGGAAGGAAAGGGAAAGAAAGGAAAGGAAAGGAAGCAGGCAGGCAGGCTTCAACTCTAAGGAGCCTGGATATTGTGTTCACGGAGAGTTCTCACTTTGTTTTTGTTTACTTATTTTTACTTTTCACTATTTTATCAAACCATAACTTACTTACAATATAAGACACAAATCCTAAGTGGACATATGTTTGTACGTGAATGAGTTTTTATGTATGTTTTTATCTGTGTAACCACCACCCAGATCAAGCTATAGAATGCTTCGAGCACCCCAGACACGCTGGGCTGCCTCACTGTACCAGGGTCACGGCCACTGTGGCTGGAGGAGCTGAACGAGTTGGATGACGTATCTAGGGCGTACATCTAAGGAAATTATGAAAACATTTCAGGCGTTTGGGCTGAAGAGGCCAAGTGCTGGGGCAAGGTCATATGCATGAAGGACTAACATGCCCAGAGCCATTAGCCTTGTCCTGTGGGTGGCTGGGGGGAGCCACAGGGAGGGGCATTTCAGTTGAGCTCCAAACCTTTTCTTGCGACTGGAGCTGACTCACAGTGAAAGGGACCCACAGGAAATGATAGGTAAGGCCCCGAACAGTAAGAGGGATCAGTCAAGAACAGGACTGACAAGCTCTTACCAGCAATGATGGGGTGGGAATAGGAGACTCAAGTTGGAGATTGTTCCGTCCAGCTTTGACCTTCTACAGTTCTAGAAGTCTGTGAGAATGACAGAGAGGACCTTTGTCGTTATGATTTATTTTTGGTTTTGTTTTCCAGAGGATAACTTTTTTTAACGTTTTTTTAAAAATAAAGATTTTAGGGGTGCCTGGGTGGCTCAGTGGGTTAAAGCGTCTGCCTTTGGTTCAGGTCATGATCCCAGAGTCCTGGGATCGAGACCCGCATCGGACTCTCTGCTCAGCATGGAGCCTGCTTCTCCCTCTCTCTCTCTGCCTGCCTCTCTGTCTACTGTGATCTCTGTCTGTCAAATTAATAAATAAAATCTTAAAATAAATAAATAAATAAATAAATAAAGATTTTATTTATTTATTTGACAGACAGAAATCACAAGTAGGCAGAGAGGCAGGCAGAGAGAGAGAGGGGGAAGCAGGCCCCCTGCTGAGCAGAGAGGCCAATGCAGGGGGAGGGGGGGTTGGGCTTGATCCCAGGACCCAGAGATCATGACCTGAGCCAAAGGCAGAGACTTAACCCACTGAGCCACCCAGGTGCCCCGCAGAGGATAACTTTTAATTGAATCACAAATACTGTGTAGACTCAACCACCACTGAATAAATAATTCTTATTACCTCCCAAACCACCAAGCCACAGAGACCCTGAGGCTCTGCTCCCAGATGCTCAGAGTCTGGGGTGGATGGAGCAGATGCGGGAGCGAGAGCGTGGCTGTGAGAGACAACCCAGTGCCTGCAGGAGAAGTTGGTTACCTGTCCTCAGGCCAAGTTGTCAGGAGAGCACCCACCCTCCTACCTCCTCAGTCGCTTCAGCTCTGGTCCCCCTGGAGGCCCAGTGGCCGTGATGTCACAGCTTCTGCCACCCCTAGAACACCTGAGCAGAGGTGACAGTCTGGAACTTATTGCTCTGCCTCCAGAGGCCAATGCAGGAGCACTGGCTCCCCCAGAAGCTGGTCCAAGCAGGACTTGTCAGTTCCATGGCCACCTGGGGGGAGGCACAGGCTGTGTCAGCCGCAGGCTCCTCCAAGAACTACGGGTCTGGAGACTAACACCTCTCCCCCCACAACCCCATCCGGGGTTTTCCAGCATTAAAAACAAAACAAAACAAACCAAAAAAAAAAAAAAAAAAACCCAGGAATTTTCCTCAGAACTCTCGGCCCCACACACCCAGAGAATTTTTTCGGAATTCCTCAAGGGATTCCTCCAGATCTCTGCCCTTTCCTTCCCCCCTCCTCCTCTCCCCCCTCCCCACCAGGAAGAAGGAGAGAGACAGTGTCCGGACAGAACATCTGCATCCTGCCACCTCCTGCACCTGTCCAGAGCCCCATGAGATGCAGCGGGCGAATACCAGCTCTCGGGCGGAGCTTGGCTTGAAGATGGGATGTTTCATAAGGTTTTCTGTCGCAAGTGCTCACCCTCTTGAGGTGCTAACGAAAGCCATGAATACTCTCCCAAGAAAAGCATGTATGTAGGTGATTGTCTTCTATTCCAGGGAAAGATGGGGGCGCTGTCAGACCCTCGAAGTCCATCTGTGAAGCCCCCGAAGTGTAGGGGGTGTGCTCCGGGGTTCCTCCAGAGCAGAGCCCAAGTCAGGCTGGAGTCTGGGGGAAAACTGTCCCTCCCGGAGCGGACGCGGAGCGCTGGAAAAGCCCGTCCTCCAGGCTGTGCGAGCATCCAGGACATCTCGGGCTCAGTTCGCCCAGCTCTGCAATGGGGGCTCAGGCCCCGCCGCCCCCGGGAGGGCCGTGCAAGGACGCGGGTGGGACGGGCAGCTGGAGAGGGGGTGGGAGCGAAGAGCGGCAGGCGGTCGGTCTCCCGCAGCCCAGGAGGGTGAGCGTGGGTTCGGGAAGCAGGGGGGACGCCGGCTCCCGGGCCGCGCGAGGAGGGCGCGGACCCCGACGCGGTGCCCGCCGGCTGCACACGCGCCCCCCTCGCTCCCCCGGCCCGAGGGCGGGGCCCCTAGCCGGGCCGCCCCTCCCCGCCCCTCCCTCCCGGCCGCCGGCCTCCCGGGCCCAGCCGGCCCTCCCGCGGGCGGCGCGGCACTCGGGCACCGGCGCGCGGAGCCACAGCCGCCAGCCCGCCAGCCGGGGCCATGGGCTGCGACGGCCGCGTGTCCGGGCTGCTCCGCCGCAACCTGCAGCCCACGCTCACCTACTGGAGCGTCTTCTTCAGCTTCGGCCTGTGCATCGCCTTCCTGGGGCCCACGCTGCTGGACCTGCGCTGCCAGACGCACAGCTCGCTGCCCCAGATCTCCTGGGTCTTCTTCTCGCAGCAGCTCTGCCTCCTGCTGGGCAGCGCCCTCGGGGGCGTCTTCAAGAGGACGTGAGTGCCCGGCCCGCCCCGAGCCCAGCAGACCCGCAGACCCGCAGCCCTGCAGCCCCCCAACCCCCCTCCCCCGCCGCTCCTCGGCACGGCCGCGCCGGCCCTTCCCTTCCCTTCCTTTCCCTTCCTTCCCGTCCTTTCCTTTCCCTTCCCTCCCTCCCCTCCCCTTCCCGCCGCCGCGTCCCTGCCCCCGCGGGGCTGAGGCTGCCCGGCGCCCCAGCCTCCCGGCGGACGACGACCACCCCTCCCCGCGCCGCCAGCCGCGCCCCGCCTTAGCTGAAGGGCTGCCTCCCTCCCCCACCCCAGCTCTCCCCGGAAAAGTCTCTCCAGGGACTGAAGGTGACTTCGGGATTATTTATTTGCCTTCGCTCCCAGGGGTGAGGAGCTAAACCCGGCTCTCACCCGCCGCCCCGCCCGCGCGCCACGGGGCCAGGGGTGATGGAGTTGGCGGCGGCGGGAGAGTCTCCCTCCTGCTCCGCGGCTCCGAGCTTGGACAGTAGCCCCTGCTGCCGGGGGCGGAATTGGAAGTGAGGTGGACGGAGTGGGAGTGTCCCCTCAGGGGCCATGCTAGGTGCCAGAGCGGGCTGCTGCTTGACAGAGCGCCCTGGGGCGGGCTCCACGCACACCCTCGGCTCTGGTTCAGCTGACACACGCTAGTCCGCTATTCCTTCTTCCCCGGGGGGCCTCGGGGCCGCTGGGTCCTGTGTGGTCCTGCTTCCGAGAGACTGCGGGTTCCTGCACTGGCCCCTGGAGGCCAAGCCCTTCTGCCTCTGAGACACTCAGGACCTGACCATTAGGGCCATGTAGGGGAGGCGTGGGGTGTCTCAGGCACACCTTGGTAAGGCGACCCTCCATCTCTGGTGCCAGGAGCCCCCTCCACTTCTCCCACCTGGCCTTACTCCTCCTTGGCCTCTGCCCCAAGGCAGAGCTCTGGCTTCTGCCTGCCATGGCCCCAGAGATGCCCCTTTGTATGCCTCTGCAGAGCCTCAATCTCCGGCCTTAAATTGGACAGGGCCGCCCCCGCAGAGCCCTCTGGAAAGGCAGCAGGATTCGCTCTCCTAGTGCAGCTGGGAAAACAGACCCAAAGCAGGGAATAGATGACTTGCAAGCTGGAGACTGCTGGAGATTTCCCTAGCCCCAGCTTCTGGCTGGCTGGTTTTCTGGACTGCATGGACTCAAGCAAGCAGAGGGCCAGGAACAAAACCATAGTTAGGCTACCCCAGAGATATCTGGTCGGGGGGGGATGGTTTCTGGGCCAGTTGTTTTCCCCCCTTGGCTCACTCCTCCACATGAGGGTGGGTTTTCCTATCCCCCCTGCTTCTGGTGCTGATGGAGAGAACGCAGGTGTCACATAGATAGACCCCACTTTAAGGCACCCAGCTGACAAATCATTACCAATTAGGGTGTGATTGGCCCCATTATCAAATTCTCTTGTAAATGGAAGAATCCTCCTCTTAAGAAGCAAGTCTTGTGTACGCTGGTTTTCTGTGAATTTTATATAAGATTGGATGCATGGGGGATATAGAAAATCTTCAGAAAATCTCAAGATCCTTCCTGATTCTGCCTTGAGGTTTAATTAGAAATCTAGCAGGGTGTTTTTTCTGTTTCTCCATCTTTCTTTTTAAAAAGTATTTTGACTTACAAAAGCTCCCTTACCTGGAATTTTTTAGGACCTCGGGTAGTGCAAAGAACGGGAAGGGGGAATGAGGATTATTCTAAATGGCAGTTTGGCGCACCAGGTTTTGTGAAAACAACAGAGATCCACACCCAGCTGGGCCCTGTCTTCTTCATTTGTTCCACACCTCGCTCACGGCTCCTTCCCTAACCAGGAGCTCTGAGCAGGCAGTGGAAAGGGTCCTGGGGCTCGCGGGAAAGAAAAATGATATTGGTAACAGTAATAACTAACTTCACCGAACTCTCGTTCAAGGCCGGGCACTGTTCTCCGTACCTCACTTGTACTGACTTATCTGTCTTCCCCACAACCCTACGGATTAGTATATTTTCTCCCTATTTTGTGCATAAGGAAACTGAGGCACAGAGAGGGCAAGACACCTGCCCCAGGTCATACCACACAGCTATTAAGTCAGGATTTGAACCCAGGCATTACTCTCTAGAAGCAGATGCGTGGGAAATGGCTCTTGCTTTATGAGCAGTCAGCTTGAACTGTGTAGGGCACAAGTTACACTCTGTTCTCTCCAGGCACAGGCATATGGGTTGCGGATCCCTGAGCTGACACTCCTGGGAAGGAAACCCAGGGCCTCTGGGGCTTCCTGCTGGGATCTGAGGGTGGGGGTAGGGTGCGGTGGAGGGCATTAAGTCCTATCAGTTCAAGTTCACATTTAAATTCGGGACCTCAGTCCTCCTGCCCCCAAAACAAAATGTCAGGAAGAACCCTTTCCTTTGGCTAAGAGCAGTGTGGACTTCAGTGGGAATGAAAGGTGTGGCAACAGGGGTGGTTTGTGTGTCCACAGGAGTCACTACCCAGCTTGGACCTGACAGCTTGTCACAATCCCCAGTTTCTCAAAACAAAGCCCCAAAACCAACCACTAAAGCTTAACTCTGTTGGCCCTCACTACAAGTTCAGATGCTAGTACCCCCACCCCCACCCCAACCCCCATACGCTTTTCAGCTTAAGTGATTACCAGCTAGTGCTAGTGCTCCCGGCTGGTAGTGGTAAGAGCATGGGGAGGGGTTGGCTTGACACATGGTGAGAGCCAGATGTTGTGGACAGACTCCCCGAGAGGCACGGGGCAGCCCAAGTCAAGAGCTGCCTACTGCTTGGCCCAGACTGAGGACCAGGGCTGAAGAGGGATTCTGGATGCCTCCGTAGGGACATGCATTGGAGGGTCTGCATGTGAACAGCCTTGGATGTTAGAGTCGGACAGGACAGGACAAGACAGGAGCTCTCTGCTCAGGGTAGGATCAGGACCCCCTACCACCCCTCATCCCCCGCCCCCGGCTCATTCAGTTAAGCCTCTGCCTTCGGTTCAGGTCCTGATCCTGGGGTCCTGGGATCGAGCCCCACATCAGGCTCCTTGCTCAGTGGGAGCCTGCTTCTTCTCCCTGTGCCTGCTGCTCCCCCTGCTTGTACTCCCTCTCTCTGTGTCAAATAAATAAATAAAAATCTAAAAAGAGAGAGAGAGAGAGAAATATCTTGCTTATCAGGAGCGAAGAGCCATTCAGAGATGAGAACACAAAGTCACCAGGTTGGCAGGGTGTGTAGGTATGTGCTTTGTCAGATAGGAAAGAGAAAGGGGTATTTAGATAAAAGGTTAGGGGTTTTTCTTCCTGGTTTCTTGGGGACCTGTCTAACCACCTTGGGCAGTTTGGGAGACCCCTTTATCTCAAAGGCATCAGGGTAGGTAAATGGCTTTCAGACCTTCCCTGGCCTCCTCCCAGCCTCACCTTGGCCTCTCTTCCTTGCATGCACGCTCTTAATTGAAGGCTTGAGTTCTTCCCCTCTGCCGCACTCACTGTCTCCTTCTCTACCTCTAATTTCCCCATTCCTGTAAGTCCTGCCCTGCCCCAGACCCAGCTCTCACTCCCTCCTGCCCCTTGCATGAAACCCAGTCTTCCTTCCATGCACGGTTTCCCAGGCCACCGTCAAACCTGCTTCCCCAAGACGCTGGCCCCCTGAAGCACCTGGAACACAATACAAAAGCCAGTTTCATCCTCTGAGCTGAGCCCTGGGTGGTCTCCCATCTAGAAAGGCTCTGCCTCTCCCTCCAGCAGCTTGTCCACATTTCAGCATGCAGCAAACCTGGGCTGAGAGCCCCCTGGGGGTCTGGCCCCAGACGTGATTCTTGCTTTAAAAAACTCATCTCAGTGGGGCACCTGGGTGTCTCAGTCGTTGGGCATCTGCCTTTGGCCCAGGTCATGGTCCCAGGATCCTGGGATCGAGCCTTAAATCCAGCTCTCTGCTCAGCAGGAAGCCTGTTTCTCCCTCTCCCACTCCCCCTGCTTGTGTTCCCTCTCTCACTGTGTCTCTCTCTGTCAAAATGGGTAAAATCTTAAAAAAAAAAAAAAAGAAAGAAAGAAAGAAAGAAAGAAAGAAACTCATCTCAGCCTGGGAGTTACCATACGACCCCACAGTGCTACTCCTAGGTATATGCCTCAAAGAACTGAAAGCATGTCAACACAAAACCTTGTACAGGAATAGCGGCATTATTCATCATAGCCAAAAAGTGGAAGCCAACCAGGTGTTCATCAGTGGATGGACGGAAAAACAAAATGTAGTACCCCTACACAGCGGAGTGGTATTCAGCCAGAAAAAGCAATGAGGCTCTTATGCACGCTACAGCATGGGGAAAACTTGAAAACAAAATGCTAAGGGGAAGGAGTCAGGCACAAAAGACCTCGTGCTGTATGGTTCCATTTCCGTAAATGTTCTGAAGGGGAAAATCTACTGATGCAGAGAGTAGAGTGGTAGGTTCCCAGCATATGGGAAAGGAATGGTGTGAGGGACACCCCGTGGGTACGGGGTTTTTCTCTGAGTTGAAGGCAATGCTCTAAACTCAGATGGTAGTGATGGCTTCACAGCTCTGAATGGCTAAAAACCACCGAATCATATACTTTGAAGAAATGCATTTTATGTTATGTAAATTATCTCAAAAAATTTTTAAGATTTTGTTTTTTTAAGTAAGCTCTACACCCCACGTGGGACCCGAACCCACAGCCATGAGATCAAGGGTTGCACACTCCACTGACAGAGCCAGCTAGGCAGCCCTGTCTCCGTTTCTTTTTCCTTTTTTCTTTTTTTTAAGATTTTTATTTATTTATTTGACAGAGATCACAAGTAGGCAGAGAGGCAGGCAGAGAGAGGAAGGGAAGCAGGCTCCCCGATGAGCAGAGAGCCCGATGCGGGGCTCGATCCCAGGAGCCTGAGATCATGACCTGAGCCGAAGGCAGAGGCTTTAACCCACTGAGCCACCCAGGCGCCCCTGCTGTCTCCGTTTCTTAAATAAAAAAAGAATCTTGAAATGCAAAGATTTCAAAACTCATCCCACCCCTTAATTCACTCATCCAACAAGTATCTTTCGCGCCAGACCCCATTTGCAGGGGTGAACACAATAGACAAAGTCCCAGCTCCCATGGAGCTTATGCTCCGGAGCCCCCGTCAGTGACCCGGAGGACGGGAAGCAGGGTGGGGCTGGAGCGTAACGGAGTTGAGAGGTTACTTTTACCAGCAGGTCAAGGAAGGCTGCTCTGAGGAGGTGACATTTGAGCTGATGCCTGAAGGCCAGGAGGGAGCCGCGCATGCCAGTAACTGGAGGAGAGGGTTCTGGACAGACGGAGCTGCAAGTCCATCCAAAGCCAGGAAGGGCTCCCTGCAAGGCTAGCTCCCCAGCGGGCCAGGGGTGTGGTCACACACGGGGTGCAGCAGCCCCAACCCGACAGCCCTAACAGGCCTTGAGTCCCGCCTTAGGTTGGGATCTCCCCAAAGACAGGCTTTCTTGCTGCTCCCTCGGAGTCTCCTGAGCCTTAACACAGAGCCCTGAGCAAGCTGGGGTGTCATTGTGGGAATGACTGGTTATAGGGGGGCCTTCTCCTGGCCCACTCGGTCTGGGTCGTCCCTTCCCCGTTGGGCAGCTTGAGCTCTGGTCTCCAGCCTGCCCAAGATCCCAGGAGCTGCCCTGACTCCTGTTTTTTTGTCCCAAGCCCCCATTCCTCTCTTGGAAGCCGCCGGATCCTTTCGGCGTGGGGAGGACCTGGGGGTGCCTCTGACTCTTTCTGGGTTCCGGGCGCTTCTCCTCTTCCCTGGCTCCTCCAGGAAGAAGATTATCAGGGTGGGGATGTCCTGAGGCAAGACTGTGGGCACAGCAGTGCCCAGCCTGGGGTCCCTCACGTCGCGGTGGCAAGGGGCTGGTCCTCAGCAGCATTTCTCACCACCGGGCGGGAGTGGAGGGCAGGCTGGGCTGGCTCATGTCTTACTGCTTAAGCCCTTCCCCTGGTTGGGAGTCAAGCAGCCCCTCCTCTTATCACGGAACCAGGAGGGCCAGAGCCAGCACCCCGGCAAGGCCAAGTCAAGGTGATCACGTGTATCCTCGGGGTAAAGCAGAGCACCTGAGCCAGCAGGGTCGGCAGCGTGCTCAAGGTCACACAGCAGACATGGGGCAGGCACCACGGGGCTCTCCCTCCCCCATTTCACCTTCCACATGGAGCCATCAATGAGTAACCTGGCCATTTCTCAGGCTTCCTGGGGAAGGTTCCTTAAACTCTCTGAGCTCTTCCTGCATCTCCCCAGGCCTTAGCGAAGTGGGACCCCCTCGCTCACTGGCCTGAATTAACCTCTGAACCCAGGACCGGGGGAGGGAGGATCAAGGAATGACACAATGTTGGCCTTCACCTGGATTGGGAGTCAGAAAACCGGATCCTGACTCTTTTCCCCTGTCGGGGCTCGGCTCCTGATCTATAAAATGAGGGGTAGGTCCTTGCTGCCACTGTAGCAGTTCCTGAACCGACCTCCCACGGTCACCCCAGACCAGCAGGCTCTGCCGGCCGGGCCTGGCTGGGGAATCCGGGAGCTGCTGAGCACACACCCCTGGCAGGGAGGAGGTGAGCACTGGGGAGGGGAGCTGCCAGTGGCCGGAGAAAGATCCCAGGGAGCAAGCAAAAGACTGTAAGATCACACTGACTGCCCACGCAGGGCAGCCGCAGGAGACAGAGCTTACCGTCAAGGAGCTAAGGATTCACCCCTGCAAGCTCAGAGGGGCTATGGCTAGGTATTCACCCCTGCAAGCTCAGAGGGACTGTGTGTAAATGCTTTGCCCCGAGCCGCCGCTGGGAAGTGGAGGGTTAGGAGGACCGTTTTTTTTTTTTTCTTTTAAATTTTTAATTTTCAATTGAAGTATAGTCAACATACGTATTTTATCCGTTTCAAGTGCACAATATAGTGATTGGACATTTCTGTATGCTAGTCCGATTATACATCCTACTACATTTGTGCTGCCAAAGTCGTTTTAACATTATTATCCCATAATTTTCAATTACCCACATTCCTGGAAGGGGCCTTTGACCAAACCATTAAGTGACCAAACCAATTAGTCTGGGATGTATCTGGGACTTCTTTCCCCTTGGCAGCAGTACGCCGTTCTCAAGAAATGTGTTCAGGCTGAGTTTTGGAATGCCCAGGCACAGCCCTGCTGCAGCAGCTGGGGAGGGCAGGCCGTTGCTGGGGTGGAGACACAGGCTTTCCTGTGCCGCAGCCGTCCCCAGGAAATG
Source organism: Martes martes (assembly GCF_963455335.1). Classification (NCBI taxonomy): domain Eukaryota; kingdom Metazoa; phylum Chordata; class Mammalia; order Carnivora; family Mustelidae; genus Martes; species Martes martes. The sequence goes on along the minus strand of NC_137903.1, from coordinate 25,032,043 downwards.
GGGCACGTCTCCATCCCCCGGTGCCCAGGAACCGCAGGCCCAAGATGGGCTTCGCCCTCCCCAGCCCCAGCTGGTAAGTGGCAGGTTCAAATCATGCCCCAGGGGCTGGCAGGAGATGCAGGAAGGGGCCTTTCCCAGGCCAATTTCCCTCCAGCCTCTCCTTTCTGTTTTCGCATCCCTTCCTGGCTGTCCCTGAGCCCGGGAACAAAAATCTTCCTGCGGGGATCGAGTGTCCTTCTCCAGAACGACAAGGTGAGAAGGTACAAATGGAAGAGAGGGAAGGCCAAGACAGGGCAGTCCACCGTGACCGTGGCCCTTCCCCCGCCCTTCCCCAGTCTCCGGCTGCTGCACGGTCATCCCAGCCCTACCTAAGGCTTTATCTCTGGCCGCTGTCTCTGTCTTTGACTCTGACTCTCTCTGTGTCACGTACCGCAACTCCCGCATCAGGCTCCACGAAGTCTCCAGGCCATCCTGTGTGGGGTGACAAGGCAAGCCTTCCTCAAGCACGTTTCCCATCTGGGCAGCAACAGCCAGCACCCCTGGATGGAACAGCGGCTCAGGGCCAAGCTCGGTGCCAGGCACGGGGCCCGCAGCGAACAGGCTGCCGCGCACATGCCTTGGGAAGCTTACCACGGAGCCAGGAGCCAGCAGTTATCCCAGGAAGGGTTTGAAGCTGCCAGAGCACCCGCAGAGGGACCCCTGGGGGCTCATGTTCCAGCCACCACAGCTGTTCCCGCTGGTTCCTAGCGGGGTCTGGGGCCCAGCACCAGCCCTTTTACACACACGCGCACACACACACACACACACACTCCCTCTCTCTCCCTCTCTCTCTCCTCCATGGAAGTGCAGCATGGCCTGGGGATTACCCAAGATGAAAACTTGGATTTGAGTACAGACCGTCGGTTGCTTCCTCACGCTCTCTCAGTCCTAGTTGACGTGTGGGTCCAGCAGGCACCGTCGCAAAGCCGACCGCCCTGGGCCCGTGAGCAAAGGTTAGCTGTCATTTTCTTTTCCCGAAACTTCCTGGCCACGCTCACTTGCTGGTCCTATGTCCCATTCCTTCAGGACTTCGCTACAGGGCTCTTTTGTTTGTTTGTTTTTTAAGATTCTATTTGTTTATTTGAGAGAGAGAGCACGGGCCAGCAGGGGTTGGTGGGGGGCAGAGGGGGAGGGGGAAGCAGACTCCCCACTGAGCAGGGAGCCCGAAGCGGGGTCTCGACCCCAGGACCCCGGGATTGGGGCCTGAGCTGAAGGTGGACACTTAACGGACTGAGCCACCCGGGCGCTCCTACAGGGCTGGCCATTAGCCACATTCGTCTGGGTCTTCCAGGGCCACAGTGATCACGTGTGAACTGTTCGCGACAATCTGCCCTTGACTTGCGGCGTCCACGCTCTACTGCAGAGTGGCGAGTGAGGTGGTGGAGAGGTCACCCCACCCCGTGTGCCCGCTCAATGGGGAGAATAGTGGAAGGGGAGAAGGGGATCTTTTTGCTATCCCTGACGTCAGGCCAGCCAGGAGGCTGCCTGGTTCATCTTGTGCAGGCAAAGGAACAGGAAAGAAAGAAGAGAGAGAGAGAGAGAGAGATGCCGCGTTCATCACCCGTGGAGACATGGGCATCCCCTCTGCGCCGGGTGCCAGGGAGCGAAGGGAGACTAGAGGCCGGTTGCAGAGGCAGAAATACACGAAGCTCAGTGGGCCCCCAAGCTGTCAGCAGGGGAAGGGGGCCCAGGAGAGACCTGAGCAGACCGCCCCACGACACCACCCTCCTGGCCCTCCTTCTAGTGGCTGGGGTGAAATGTGGCTGGCATCCGCATCTTCCTGCTCACACAGAGTTGGGAACAGACAGGGGTCATGATCAGTGATCTCCCCAGCAGATCAGCCTGGAAACAAGAAAAGAGGAAGTCATGAACTAGTGCTATCGGCAGAGGCCTTCTGATAAAGGAAGTAATCAAAGATGGACCAAAAGGAGAAGCAGAGAGCCAGAGGGTCAGAGGCGTGACCTTCAAGGGAAAGACATAGCTTTTCCTTAATGTGCTGGAACCTCAGGTCTTCTTGCCACATGCCCCTGCCACCTCTCCAGGTCCAGCTGCCAGAACTTTTCGTAATCTGAAAATCTTCCTTTATAACCTCTTTGTTCCAGAACCTTCTTCTTCTTCTTCTTTTTTAAGTAGGCTCTATGCCCAATGTGGTGCTCGAACTCACAACTCTGAGATCAAGAGTAGTATGTTCTGCCAACTGAGCCAGTCAGGCATCCCCAGAACCTTCTTCCTACCCAATGTCTTTCACCCACATTAGCCTTTCAGAGTGGTTCCAGAAAACACGAGACGTCCTTCCTTTCTCAGAGTCTGGTTACTAGGTAGGGCGTACCAACATGATCCTGACAGAGCCCTAAGCATACCGGTTCACTAGCTCATTCGTGTTCCATTCACTTCCCCTCATTCCTGAGGGGAACAGGCCTCAGCCTGCCCGTTGTGGGCTCCTCTGCAGGAAGGTCATCTCCTAGATACCTCTCATTGGGGACAGCCACAGGGACTCCATTCCAGAAACTTGCAGGGCCAAGGTTTTCTGCCCAAGGGCCAGGGGGATGGGGTGGAGGAAGGTGCCAAATTACCCAAATACCTTGGCTGTGGGCTTTGGTTCAGGTGGTTTTAGTTGGCGCCTGTGAAGGGCCCTTTGGCCATTCCTGTGTGGGGTGAGCGCACTGCAGCCCTGCTGGGGAGGGGAGGGGTTCGGGTTCCACCCCAGGCCCCAGCCCCACAGTTTCCCCGGAATATGGCACAGTACCTTGGGATGCTCAAAGCAGATGCCCCTCACACATCCGTGAGAGGGACAGAAAGAGCTCTGTATATAATAGTTTATGAGTAAACTATTCATTTATTATTTTAAAGGTTTTATTTTTAAGTCCTCTTTCCGCCCATCGTGGGGCTCGAACTCACAACCCCAAGATCAAGGGTCACATGACTCTACTGACTGAGCCAGCCAGGCGCCCCTCTACATAAGCGATTTAAAACTGCTTGTACGTGAAACAGGAGCAGTTACACTTCATTCAGTGCATATCGTGGGCCGCCCCTGTGCGGCAGGGACTGCAACCTGAGAAGATGGGGGCACAAGGGACATTGCACCTGCAAGCCCCAAGCCAATGACAGAGCTTCTTCCACAGCCCCCTCCCCTCTTCTACCAGAGGCTTCCCCGAGGCTGCCTGGCGGGGGGGGGAGGATGAGGAGGGGGCTCTGTATTTGAAGAACCCAGAGCCCTCCCCTGACTCATGCCTCTGCTCCTGCAGCCTGGCCCAGTCGTTATGGGCCCTCTTCACGTCCACACTGGCCATCTCGCTGGTGTTTGCCATCATCCCCTTATGCCGAGACGTGCAGGTGCTGGCCTCAGTCATGGCGCTGGCAGGCCTGGCCATGGGCTGCATCGACACCGTGGCCAACATGCAGCTGGTGAGGATCTACCAGAAGGACTCGGCCGTCTTCCTCCAGGTGAGTCCGCTTGTGGGCATGGGGCTGGGTGGTGGGAGGCCACAGGGTGCTCCCTGGGCCCTGGCCACCTCTCCCGGGCCCCTCCCCGGGGCTAGGTGTCTTTTACTTTAGGCCAGGTGGGGATGCGGTAGGAGACCTGGGGACTCAGTGCAGTGTGGCCACTTCCAGTCACAATCTCTGGACTTGGGTCTCCTCCTCTCTCAAAGGAGGTCATGCTCCCTGTGTGCAGGGTGGTCACGGGAATCCAGGCACCCCCCAGAAGAGGTTCTTTGTGAACCCAAGAGTGCTGTGATGGCAAGACGGGAGGGCTTGCTGTTTTCTTGACTCCTTCCCCCTCTCTGTATTTCTCTTCCTGTCCAGCCCTGCCCTTTATCAAGCCCCCATCCTTATGGGGGTGTTAGCTGGTAGATATTATCATGGGGCCAGCCCCCAGTTGTGGTTAAGATTTGGGAAAGAAGGAAGTGGGAGGGAGGAGAATGGCCACTGTCACCCAAGTTCTCCCAGACCAAGAAGGTTGTTGAGAGGAACATCTCTCCTCACCTCTCCTGCTTCCCTATTGCTCCCCCACTCTGGGGCCAGGCAGGGGTTCCCCAAATGGGGCACAATGTGGGGGATGGGCTAGGAAGCTTGAGCCATCCCCCCTACTCATGCCACTTCTCTTCGCTCCTCAGGTTCTCCATTTCTTTGTGGGCTTCGGTGCTCTGCTGAGCCCCCTGATTGCCGACCCCTTCCTGTCTGAGGCCAACTGCTTGCCTGCCAATGGCACAGCCAACAGCACCTCCAGCAGTCACCTGTTCCACGCGTCCAGGGTCCTGGGCCAGCACCATGCTGAGGTGTGGCGTCTGTCCAACCAGTCACTCTCCAAGCTGCCTCCGCAGGACAGAGCAGGGACCCGCGTGTCATACGCCTTCTGGATCATGGCCCTGATCAATGTGAGTGCCACGAGGGGAGGGCTGGGTGGGGACAAGTGGACAGTCACACCTACCAGTCCATACCAGCTCCCAGGGTAGACTGTTCTGATTATGAGCAACGTGCTGGCCTGTGGGAAGGCAAGGGGATGGGAAAACTGACCCCCTCCACGGAGGTATCTGAAGGCAAAGGGGGGTCACAGGAGGTCATCTCGAAGGTCCTTGCTGGTGACAATCCATGAGGGAGACAAAGCCGTGAGCAGGTTTAGCACAATGGAATCAGAGTCAACTTTCAAGCCCTCTGAGGCTCCATGGGAAACCAGCTCTTTTCCTCTGAGGCCAGACGAAGCACGTCCTGGGGCAGAGCCCTATAGGATGTCAGGCTCTTCCCCAGGGCCCTTAATCGTCGGCGGGATTCTCCTGCGCCCTGGTGTGAGGTGGGCTCCTGCGGAGGCTGGGGGATGGACGAGATGACCTCTGAGGGGTCCTGCCTACACCAAGGCTGCCACAGAGCAGAGCGGAGAGGCCACTCACGGTGACTGGGTCAGTTACGGAGGCTGCTCTGCTCCCCAGCTGCCGTCCTCCCCATCAGCCTGACTGTCTCTGGCTAGAACCCCCTGGTGCTCTGCAACAGGTCCCCGCAGAGGAGCCCAGGCTGTGGCCAGAGGCACCCCTGCCGTCTCTCCAGCTGGGGAAGCACCGTCAGGAGCACCAGCAGCAGCCCAGGCCTCCTGGCTGGGGCCAGGCCTGGGTTGGGGGTGCCAATGCGGTACTCTAGGGGGCCACTTGCCTGGCAGTGGGCGGAGGACCAGATGGCTTGTCATGACTGAGGGCCTCCGTTGGCTCCGGGCAGACTTGTCCCCCCTCCAGGGACAGGCAGGCTGGGTTCAGGCACCCAGCTGCTGTTGGGCCTCAAAGTGACGGGGTACATGTCACACTGAATGGGGTCTCTGAGATCATCCAGTCCTGCGGAGCAGCAGAGCGGGGGTGGCACACCGTCCCTGGGACCATCGGTGGCTAGCGAGGACCCGATCAGTGGCTAGTAATGCTCTGGCCGGGCTGGAACCCTGACTCCACGCACAGACCCCCTTCCTCCTGCCCCAGAGTCAGCGCTCATTTTTCCTTTCTTCTCCTTTGTAATCTTCCTTGTACCAGAATCTTCCCTCGGGGCTCTCCAAAGCCCAGGCCCCATCTCTTGCTCTTTCCATTTTCTGCCCACGCCGATCATTGCTTTGGAAACAATACAGCGTTGGGCCTGTGGCTGCCAAGGGGGGACCTGCGAGGGGCAGGAGCACTGTCCAAACAATGTCGAAGCTAAGACTCTGGGACCAGGAAGCCGGAAGGTCCAGCTTAAGTGGCGGTCTGTTTTCTGTTGCCCCACGAAGTGCAGACTGGAGGCGCTTGGCTGCAGGATGTCCGGACTTTTATACTGGTTTGTTCCTGAAGATAAACAGTCCAGCCTAGAAGAGAACGGGGCTGTGCACGCTTGTGGGCATACATGTTCACACTCACACTCACACACACACCCGCACAGCCCACCCAGCACTCTCTGACTTTGAAGGTGGAGCTTGCCTCCTCTGAATGGGCTTCTCATAAAGGCAGTGTTCCGCGGGGCCAACCCCCCGTGTCGTCCTTCCCACCACGTGCCTCCCTGGAAAGCCCCACTTGCTGTGACCAGGCTCTTTACAGCTGTTTCCCCTTGGCCTTCACTCAGGCGTTCTGCTGCTGCAGGCCTCTGTGTGAGGGTTTCCTGTTTCCCCCATCAGACTGGAGGGAGGGCTTGTCTCCCCCATCAGACCCGGACTCCCGAGGGCAGGGGTCATCTCCTCCCCCTCGGGCCTGGTGTGCGGTGTTGCCGTGGCGTGTCTGGCGTGGATGCAGCTCCGAGTATGGAGGGAGGCTCCCGCAGGGACAGCACTGCAGGGAGGGGTCAGCACCAGGCTGGTGTTCTTGCGGGGGGGGCACCCCTGGGAAAATGCGCCCATGCGCCAGCCTGGCTCCAGGGATGGGGAGGCCCCCTCGGCGCCACATGGGCCCTGCACGGTGGCTGCGCCCATCAAGGTTGGGGGGGTTGGGAGGCCTCTGGGGAGCTTCCGCAGCCCCCCGGGCTTCCTCTCTTTCCTGAGCGAAAGGAACCGGGAAGAAGCTGCGGCAGGAAGCAGAGGTCGGACTTGACGAAGAGCTTCCTGGAGGCGGGGGAGCTTGGATGCAGGCAGGGCACCTGAGGGAGGCGGCGGAGGCTTCTCCAGGCAACCACAGAGGCAGGAGACACCTCTCATTGCTCTGGGGGTTCCCGAAACCCCAGCGGCTTAGTGGGACTAGCCGCGCGCGGAACACCGGGCTTGTGTGTACTTGCTGCTCAGAACCCGCATCAAAAGCAGCGCCCGTCCCCGCTTTCCAGTTTGGACACGAGGCCCCTGAGGACAGGCTCCGTACCTCCTCGGAATAACCTCAACCAGACAAGCCCCGAGGGGGCCGTGGCCCTGGACACAGTCAGGGCGCCCAGGCTCCCGTCCCACTCTGCCCCACATCGGCCGTGTGACCAGGCACTAAGGCTCTTGGGGTCTGTAGCTTCCCGTTCTGATCTCTTCCCGTTGCAACAGGTCATGACTGAGTCATAACTTTGAGCCTCAGTCGCCCCATCTGGAAAATGGGCACAGTAAACAAAAGCAAGCTGTCTTTGTAAAGTGTCACGTGATGTCCCGGCACGAAGCAGTGTGGGGGTACCATTCAGGGTAAGGATCTTAGAAACGAGTTTATCTCTGGCCCCTCTCCAGGACCAGAGCCCTGGTATGAGTCCGAGTCTGTCATGGGACAAGGAGCTGTCTGCCAGAAAACGGATGTGGTTAAGGCTGGGCCGCAATTAAACCAGTCTGCACTGGGTCAACACACCTGGCGCCCTTGGCCGGGGACAGTGTATTTCCCAGGTGGACACCCCGGGAAAAGAGCTGTCTTCCATCAGGACTGTGCAGACGCTCGCTGTTAGACCGTGTGGTGGTGTCTGCAGCGGGCCAGGCTCTAGAAGGGGCCCGCCTGCCGGGAATGGGGCTCTCCTGACCCTCTGCCCACCCCCCAGCTCCCGGTGCCCCTGGCCGTGCTGTTTCTGCTGTCCAAAGAGCGGTTGCTGGCCTGCTGCCCCCAGAGGAGACCCCTGCTCCTGTCTGCCGACGAGCTGGCGCTGGAGACGCAGCCTCCCGAGAAGGAAGATGCCTCCTCCCTGTCCTCAAAGTTTCAGCCACACCCAGGTGGGGGCTCTAACGAACTTTCCCGCCCACAGCCCCACACCAAGGCTGCCCTGGTGTCCCTTCCCCCGGAGGATGAATGTAGATCCCATCCTGGGTAATGGTGGCTGGAAACAAGCCACGGCACTGCTGGCCTGGCGAGAAGGGACTGGAGCGACGCTGCCAAAGCGTGTGGGTTCGGGTTACCATTCAACAGCCCCAGCCTCCCCTCTGCCTAGACCGGCCTGCGTGACCTGGGCTGAGTTACTGGATCGCTCAGAGGCTTGCTTCCACCAGGACTGAGAGGGCCGTCCCTAATAGGTGGTTGGAAGTTAGTAGAAGGTGGGAGGCAGTACGTGGTCCCCATTCTGCCAGGTTCTCTACCTGCCAGCGGCTTCCCCGGGCCTGCAGGGAGGGAAGGAGCAGGAGCTGAAACTCACCCTCGTCCTGTGTGTCCTCCAGGCCACGAGGACCTGTTCAGCTGCTGCCGGAGGAAGAATTTCAAAGGAGCCCCTTACTCCTTCTTCGCCATCCACATCACAGCGGCCCTGGTCCTGTTCATGACCGACGGGATGACGGTGAGCCTGCCCTCCTCCCTGGAGTCTCCCGCTGGGGGTAGCAAGAGAAAGAGCCAAGCATCATGGTTTCCTAAAGGCCTCACCTCTAGTACAGTGGATTCAAACATTTATGCTAAATGGGGGAGACTGTCTGCGGAATTGTTCACAGCCCCTTTGTACTATCTCCTCTGTCCTATCCCATTGTCTTTATTTTCCTTAACTCTGTGGCTAGGGGCTTCTCTGGTTTGTTCCCAAGGGTGGGCTACCCACATTTTTTTAAAGGGGCAGAGCCCAGGGGCGCTTAGGTGTCTCAGTCAGTGAAACGTCTGCCTTCGGCTCAGGTCATGATCCTGGGGTCCTGGGATCAAGCCCTGCATCGGGCTCCCTGCTCAGCAGGGAGTCTCCTTCTCCCTCTGGCCCGCTCCCTTCCCCCACCCCACCGCTTGTGCACATATACTCTCTCAAATAAACAAAAAAATCTTAAAAAAAAATAATAACAAAGGGACAGAGCCCTATTTCTCCAGGTAGAGGTCACGCCATGTAAACCCGAGGGCACTCTGCTTCCTGGAACACATTCCAAACCCCAGCTTCTCAAGCTCTGTGGTAAACAAGCTACAGGCAGGACTGGGCCCAGCTCCATGATCCACAGGGACCTCTGCTACTCTAGTTAGTGTCTGTCCTCAGAAGTCTCATAGGATTTGGTCGGAGTCCTTTTGAATGGCTGACTGAATTAACTGACTGCCGTATCAGGGTCTCTCCAAAGAGAAGGCCCCAGGAGACAGATGGCCCAGGGGAAATACACATGCTGGCACTGGTTGACTTCCAACTCTCAGTGTGACCTTGGGCAGCTCACTTCTCTCTGCCCCTTCATCTGTCCAATGAGACACTCACACCCCTTTTGTTCAGCCAAGGAAGGTACCCTTCCTTCCCGTGGCATCCTCATAGATAAGACATGTGGTGGAAGTCTGCTCCGGCGGAGGGACCGGGAGAAGTGCCCCCATGCCCAGACCTCCCGGGACCCCCTGTGGAGACCCAGAGACGCCCCCTCCCCTCACCCTGCCACTGCCTCCCTTGGCCTGCCCCTCAGGACAGGTGCAGTCTGTAAGCTGTGGCATGGCCTGGGTCCTGTCCTCAGCTCAGGCCTGCATGTGTCTAGCGATCCTGGCTCCAAGCCCCCCTTTCACTGAGGCTCTAGGAGCAGGACCAGTCCTTCCTCAGCCCTCAGCACACCTGCCCCCAACCTGGGTTTCCTTTTCTGAGGGTCCGGCAGCCCTGCAGGTGTGCTCAGCAGGGCCTGTCTCTCCACAGGGCGAGTATTCAGCCTTTGTGTACAGCTATGCAGTGGAGAAGCCACTCTCTGTGGGGCACAAGGTGGCTGGTTACCTCCCCAGCCTCTTCTGGGGCTTCATCACCCTGGGTCGGCTCATCTCCATTCCCATCTCTTCCAAACTGAAGCCAGTCACCATGGTTTTCATCAATGTGGTAAGTGGCCTCCTATCACTTCCTGGAAGCACAGGAAGGCTATTTACTCCTGGCCTTCCAGCTGCCCCAGGACATTTGCTCAGGACTGGACTCTGCCAGCAGAGCAGGAATGTAGTAGATGGAGGAAAGCAGAAGTGAGAGACGCTGGTGAGGAAGGGATGGAAATCCAGAAGGTGGAGCCCCTCTGTGTGACCTTGGAAAAACCTCTTTCCCTCTCTGATTCTCTGATTTTTGTACCCATAAAAGAAAGGGGCTGTAAGAGGTGGTTACTGCTGTGAATGGAGCAGATCCCACGGCACAACCTGCCAAGGGTACAAGGGAAGCAGGTGCAGGCCTTCGTCCTCCTGTGTCCTCTTGGCACCCACCTGGTCAGAGCCCCATGGCCACCCGAATCACCATCTCTGGGCTGGAGCCTCGGAATCTGTATTTTGAAACTCTTCCAGATGACTCTTCGTAGCCAGACTAGAAGGTAGGATGGCATTTAGGGAACTGGCCTGCCTCGAAGGCAGGGTGTCCGGGCCCAAGCAGTCAGACCTTGGACCTGATGTGTGTCCATGTCAGCATCTATGATGAAGGGTCTAGATTACAGATTCCTGTAAGGTCATCTAGCCCAGCCTCCCTTCCAGGGCTCCAGTCACGTCTGTAACATCCCCTCCAGGGGTCCACACTGCAGGTCCACACCTGCAGTGACCGGGAACTCATCCTTTCCAGGTAGCCAAATCCACTGTCAAAAAGTACTTCCCTGCATTGAGTTTCCAGTGGAAAGGGGGTCGGGAAATAATGCTGGGACTACAGAGACCAGAGACCATGAGCTGCAAGAAAGGCCTTTATAATGGGCCTTGTGCTGGTCAATGACCTCTAAGAAAGAAATTTCTGTTCACTGTAGATGGGAGGTAGTGTGGGCAGAAGCCAAACTTAAGAGGGAGAGGGAGACAGGAAGTGGAGGTGTGACTGTGGCAAATATTTCTGAGCTGGAGAGAGTTCTGCTCGACAGGAGCCTGTGTGTAGGCAGAGGAGAAAGGGAGGAAGCCTGGGAGGAGGGGTCTGGGCAGATGCCATTGTTAGAGAGGAAGGCCCTGGGGTGGGAATGGGGACGGACTGCAGTGGAGAAGGGGGCGTGATGCTCAGGGAGGAGGAGGCCGAGGTGGTGCTCCAGGGAAGGAGCAGGTCCTGGGGTGGAAAAGAGTCGGGATGCATGTGCTCCAGGTGGCCAGCCTCTGCGAGACCCAAGGTCAGCTGCTTAGACAGAGGACAGTGGGGTGGGACTCTGAGTCTGGGGGCAGAAGAGCATCTGAAGCCCCCATATGACTTAGCCATTGATGATAAGAAACACACCCGGTCTACTGTGTTTTTTTAAAAGGAAACTCAGATTCCTGGGCCCAGCCCAGGCTTTATGAACCGCAGTGTCCAGGGGAGGGAACCTAGCGATCTATACATTTAACCAACACCCCAGGGGTTCGTGTCATCAAGCAAGCGTGGGAAAACACCATCCTAGAGCAAATGACTCCCAAATACGTTACCGGTGCTTTTGCAAAAGACAGATTCCCGGGCCCCTCCCCCAGAGGTTCTGACTGGGGAGAGGAGCCATGGCATCTGGATTGTTTTCAGGGCCTTTCAGCTGCCTTTGGTGGGCACCCCATCAGGGTTACCATTCAACAGCCCTGAGTGAGTTTCCTGGTGCCGCACTTGCCCAGTGACTGTCCTATAGTCACTGCGACTTCTTCCGAGCGGACCTCTCATGTTTAAATTCATGGTCACTCTGCTGCCTGTTCTCCTGGGTCTCCACGACCACTTCCCGGTGAATGAACAGCCATAGGGGAAGTTTGGCTAGGGAAGAAGATGGGTGGGGAGGGTGGGGATGAGGGTGGCCGGCAGGTGGGAAGCAGGCTGAGTGGGAGGAGGGCTGCCTGGTGGAGCTGTTAGCTGGCCCTGGGCGTGCTCAAGCTTTTGTCACCCAGGCTAAAAGAAGAGAGTTTTTCAAACTCCCCCAAGTCTAGGGATTTTCAGGGTGACTCTTCATGGCTTTCCTGTAAATTTCCTGCAATTTCAAATCTGATTTGAAAATGGGGTGGCCAGGCAGCAGCGGGGGACCAGGAACAGCATCTTCAAAGCCCTGGTTCTCCCCCAGGCACGTAAGTTGGGAACTGACTTTCAAGAAGGGGCCAGTGTCACGGTGACACGGAGTGGTCCGGGCAGAGGCCACTGCCGGTTGAAAGGGCCAAGGGTGGAGTTAAGTGGGTAACTGGGAGGGAATATGGTGGGCAGGGTCGGGACAGGGAGCAGGGAGGACAGGCTGGGGCAGCAGACATGGGCTAGATCCTGCAAAAGGCCTTGTAAGCCAGGTTTGGGGTTTTATCAAAGTGGGAGTAAGGCCTTCAGTAGGCGTGAAGCAGGGAATGGACATGATCTGCTTTGTATTTCAAAAACACACTCCCCTGTCCCAGGTGAGAGTCGATCAAGGAGGGAGATGGTGAGGAGCCCGTCTTGCAGGGCAGGCACAAGAGGCTGCAGCCGGATGAAGGTGGTCAGGATGGGTTTGGAGAGGTCCAAGAGTCTACCTTTTATTTGGGTGGAGTTGTAGGACTTGCCCTGGCCTGAATGGAGGAGGGGAGGGAATAAGGAATGGAGGGCTACCTTAGATACAGGGCTTGTCCGCTGGGCGGACATCACTGATGTTGGGGGGCTGGGGGAAGAGTCGGTTTGGGGGAGGAAAGGCCAAGTTCCATCCGGACAGTCATGTCAGGCAGCCGGTCACCCATCAAAGGGGTGGTATTTCGTGCCAGGCTGGAGCTCTGGACACAGGTCGTGGCTGGAGGGATGAGTTTAAGAGGCTGGGCGTAGAGATATTTGAAACCATGGCGCTGGACCAGCAGGAAATGCAGACAAAGAAGAGCCAGGGGTGTCTGGGGGCTGCGCCAACGTTTAAAGATTGAGCAGAGGAGGAAGAAAGAGCAGTGAGGCTGTGGGGCCATTTTCAGTGCCAAAGAAATACATTATATTTGGAACCTTAACTATGTCTACTGCTTTCGCATTTTTACTGCATGAGAGAAGTCTTTCGCTTCGCTTCTCCCTTGTGAAGAGAGTGTGTCTCCATCAGCCGCCATTTGCCGTGAACCCCCTCGGGGACAGGCTGACAAGGCCTCTGAGCCACAGTCTGAGACTGAGAGATGCTGCACAGAGACTGGGGGGCTGGTAAAGAAGGGTGAAGGGTAGGGCGCCCATGGGTGGCAGTTGCTGGCTTCGTTCCTCCAGCTGGAGCACGTCCCTGGGATTTGTCTTCTAGCTCTCTGCTCTAGAATTTTATCTTGTTTTTTTTTTTTTCTAGAAACAGAGGTGCCCACCCAGGAGATTTGTACCTGAAAGCCCTAGTTATCTGTGGAAGATCCTTATGTCTGGAGACATTAAGGGACGCTCAAAGCACACAAATACTAGGACTGAGCGTTGTCTGAAGAGTCAGTTTAAGAACCCCTGTGCTGCTGTCATTTCTCCAGCACTCTCCAGGGGAGCTTTGGTAACCCATTCTGCAGACTAGGGGCCTAGTATCAGAGAGATCACGGACTTCAAAGCCCCAGACTTGGTACTTACACCTGGGTCTTCTGCCTCCAGACCCAAGCTGCCTGTTTCTTCTCAGTGGAATTTTGCATAGAAAGTATTCAGTGTTGGGACGCCTGGGTGGCTCGGTGGGTTAAGCCGCTGCCTTAGGCTCAGGTCATGATCCCAGGGTCCTGGGATCCAGTCCCACATCGGCTCCTTGCTCAGCAGGGAGCGTGCTTCTCTCGCTGCCTCTGCCTGCCTCTCTGCCTGCTTGTGTGTACTCTCTCTCTGACAAATAAATAAATAAAATCTTTAAAAGAAAGAAAGAAAGAAAGAAACATTTCTAAGGAATTTAGAAAAAGCGTGACTTAACAAAACAATGCCCATGTGACAGAGACCCTTTCTGAACTAGAAAGATCTCTGGTCCCTGAGTCCACATCCCAGGGGCCTCTAACCGCAAGCAGGAATCTGGTCACAGGAGTCTGAGCTGAAGCCCTGGGTGGGGGGAGACAAACTGCCGCGGCCACCGACCCTCTTCCTAGGAGGTCCTCCTGGGTCCCCAGAGGGTGGGTGCCCCCACCACCCACCCCTACTACCACCCCCAGCCCTGCCAGCTTCTCCTGTTACCCCTGGGCTTCCTCTGCGAGCTCAGGGCTTTGGGGGCAAGAGAAGCAGCTCGTCTTCGTGAGGAGTGGAGGGCAGAGAGCTGATGGCTTGGCTGGAATTCCCCGTGCTCACAGATAAGACCTTGGGGACAGGCAGTACTGCCGCGCCAAGCGCTTCCTGAGGGTGATGGCAGGCCGTCTGCCTAGCGTCTGGACGGCTCCCGCGCCGCCCCCTCCCCCAGCCGCCGCCCTCCGTTCCCAGGGCTTCCTCCGCGGAGCCCAGCCCGGGGAAGGTGCAGTTCCCACAGAGTCCACAGGGAGGCGTCCTGGTCACACAGCGCCGCCCTGGGGTCAGGGTGGCCCTTTCCAAGTCAGGAGGCAGAGGCCCCGCTCTTCCCAATGGCTAACAGCCTCCGTCCTTACCGTCGAAGGTCGGCGTGGTGATGACGTTCCTGGTGCTTCTCGTGTTCTCCTACAACGTCGCCTTCCTGTTCGTGGGGACAGCCAGCCTGGGCCTGTTCCTCAGCAGCACGTTCCCCAGCATGCTGGCCTACACGGAGGACATTCTGCAGTACAAAGGTGGGTGGGCAGGGGTGCAGAGCCCCGAGCGTTCCTCCCTGGCTGGGTGCCACGTCCTCCCCGCCCGCCCCCTTTCCATGGTATATTCCGGCTCCTTCGCTGCTCTGCCCCCTCCCCGAAATGCAGGCTCCCCACTAACCTCCCGAGTGGGCTGGGAACCGCTTCACAGGTGGGCCTGCGCTGACCCACGTGGCTTCCCCCATACAGCCTTAACCTGGGTCCCCTGACTTCAGACCCCTGAGAAGCAGTAAGCTTCTCTTTCCTATTTTCTCTTTCCCGTGGTAATGCCTACCGACCAGCAGCTGACAATTGGTATAACATGGCTGTGCTGGAAATTCTGAGTCCCAAGACCAGGACAGTGATGGCATTGGAAAGGGGTTGATCGCTTCTCAGTGACAGCACCTCCTGGCTTCACTGTGCTTCTGGGTGTTTTTGGAAGCGTAGAGGAGTGGAATGGCAGCTCTGCACTTGACTTGGGGTTGTGACCATGGGGTTCTTTGATGTCAGAAACCTCAAATTCTCTCCACTAATCTCCCTCCTCTTTCTATAGCCTCCCAGCTGCATATAGCAAAAGATCTTTTCTTAAAATGAGTTAATTAAAAATAATTATGTTTTGAACACTTGACGTTACCCGTAGAAGCCACTAGAGTACCCTAGGGTGTCGGAAAACCAACATCAAAGAGGAGTGATTTCTTTAGGGGAGGAGTGGTGGGGTTGGGGGTGGACAGAGTCATAGAGCTAAGACCAACTCAGCTACCCACAGTAACAAGAGATGGGAGGACAGGGTCCTTGAAATTTAAGGCTGATCTCCAAACCCCAAGTGAGTAAATGAAGCAGAAAAATTATGTGGGTATCCCATGTCACACGGAAGATCCCAGCGTTCTAAGTGGTCAGCTAGTGTTAGAGTCTAGGAGCTCCTGGCTGGGTCTGTCCGTACAACATGGGACTCCTGACCCTGGAGTCGTGAGTTCAAGCCCCACCTTTCTTGGGCGCAGAGCCTACTTAAAAAGAAATTAATGAATGAACTAAGCCAAACGGAATAACAGTAATAATAACACTAATTGGTATTGGTTGATTCTGCCTGCAAATGATCTCTCAAATCCATTTTCTCTTCTCTCTCCATCCCTGCCTTAGTTCAGGCCTTTCCCAGCAGGTGCCTGTTTGGAATCCTTCACGGTGCCCAGCTTTTCCCACTTTCTGATGGCCTGCATCCCTGCCTTGGCAGGTCTTGGCCTGTCCCCCTCGTGTTTGCCTCCCTCAGTGGTTCTCAATGCTGCCCCCACATTACAATCACCTGGAGCACTTGTAACAAACCCCAAGGCCTGGGCTTTGTTTCCACAACGTTCAATGGAACGGATCCAGAGCCACTGGGGGCTCTGAAGTGCAGCCGGGCTAGGACCACTTGGGAGGCTGTCCCCCGCACTGCTGCGGAGGGGTCCCTGTGAAACAGAGCCGGTCGCGGCCTTCCTGACTTCCTGGGGGGCTCTTTTCCTTTATCACGCCTCCTCCCGTCCCGCTGCCACTCAGGGCCTGCATGCTAGCCATGGTGAACAACCTGCTGTTCTCTGCCCGGAGTGCCCACTCTGCCCTGGCCCTGCCTCTCCACCCCTTCCGGAAGCTTCTCTGAGCTCCCCCTGGAAAGCAGTACCCCTCCCCTTTGTACCTGCCTCAGCTTCTGTATCTGTGTCCTCTCCTCGACGACGTGCTCCCTGCGGGCCCTGGAACGTCAGTCCTGCCTGCACACTTTCGGGCTTTGTGACCTCGTATGATTCCCTTTTCTTCCCCTTTCTGAGCCTCAGTTTTCTCATCTACAAAATGGGGCGCACATACTTACATGGCGGATTGTTTGTGCATTTGAGGAAATGTAGAACACTTGACTTAGCAGCTTAACTGCCACTCAGTCTACATGTTAACTCTAGTCCCCCGAGTCCTCTCGGTGTTCAGCTCGGCACCTGACGCACAGAAACTATTGGAGGGTTTTCGAGTGAATGAGTAGAACAGACGTGGATGCTACTGGAATTCAGAGAAGGGAGTGACCGGTGTAGAATCCACACACAGCTTCACGGAGTTGATGGGATGGGAGCTGGCCCCGGATCTGGAAAGGCAGGAGAAAGGAAAGGCATTCCAGGGAAAGGTGGGGGGCCGTGAACAGGGTGACAGCAAAGGCAGATCTGAGAGAGACAAATACAAGCCAGTCTGCAAGAAGACCTTGACGCCCATAGTCGACAATGATGATCTCTGTTTTATTCAAAAAACACTAAGCGTCTACTGTATGTTGGCCTCTGAACTAAAATTCGAGGCATAGTCCTGTCTCCTGGGCTTGTAGACAGACAGTGGGGGACCTGGGAGAAGGGCGGAGGGGCCGGGGGAAGCAGAGGAAGAGCGGCTTAATGCGGGTTTGGGGCCGGGGGGGGGGAGAGTGCTGGAGGAGGTCTAACGGAGGAAGCTAGAAGATGAACAGCACTTTGGCAGATGCAGAGGAGGAGGGGGAGGCCGTGTGCCTCATGCCAGAAGCTGCCTTCCAGCAGGAGTGGGCAGCGGGAGGAAGCCGGGTGGTTCTCCCGGTGGGAGGGAGAGGAGGAGAGATCGTGAGCAGGGGTGAGAGGTGGCTGAGCTCTCTGCAGGGATTATAAAGGGCCCGCAAACCCCCATGAAAGTCTGGGAACTTGATCCTGAAGGCAGCATTGAAGGGGTGAGGCTGACAGCTGGCGAGGCCTCGAGGGTTCGCTGTGCACCCGCACGAGGCTAAGCACGTCCCTGTACTGCATAGGACCTCCCACAGGGCAACCCTGTGGAGGTGTTTGTGCCCATTTTACAGAAGGAAACTGAGGCCTAGAGAAGGGAGAGAATGGGCCTAAGGTCACAAGGCTAGTAGCTGACACCGCTGGGCCTGGGGCCTGAGCTGGACTGGGAAGCTTGGACTTGGAGGGTCTGTGCCATGTTGCAGGAGGGAGCAGGGGTGGGGTCATCAGTGCGGTGCCGGGGCAGGGAGGGCATCCCCGTCTGCCCAGGGCAGGTCAAGAAAGCTTTCTGGAAAGGCAGGTGGCAGTCAGATTGGGACGGACCCTTCCTAATGCCAGGCTGAGCAACTTGGAATCCGTCCTGAAGATAAACCTGAGGACTTCAAGGTTCTAGAAACGTGAAAACGTCGTGACAGCAGGACCCAAGCACTCCCGCAGCCAAGTTAAGGGCCAGAGTGTGAGAAATCTGAGAAATTCAAGATAGTCTTCTCAGGCCGTCGCACCATTTTCCAGAGTCTTCCCAGAAATAACTGGGTTATACCAGCTGACTTCTGTCTCCTTAATTTGCATTTACTGACCCAAACCCTTCTCTTCGGGTTAGGCTGTGCGACCACGGTGCTGGTGACGGGAGCCGGAATCGGCGAGATGGTCCTCCAGATGCTGGTTGGCTCGGTATGTGGGGAAGCTCCAAGGGAAGGGGCCAGCATTTGGGGGGCCCCCCTCTGAGCGGGCAGGAGGCTACAGCCAGCAGCTGTCCCTTCCCTGAGGGTCCCGCCCAGCAGGCAGGGCCCCCTCTGTGACCTGTTTCTGCCTCCGAGCCAGCTTGGAAAGCCGAGCTTCCGAATGTGGGCCTTGGAGATGGGAAGGCATGGATGGTACAGTCCAACGCAAACACAAGGCCTGTCTGGGAGCACGGCCAGCGGGGCCCCGTGGGAACGTTCGTTAGCTCCCAGAGCCTGGGACGGGATTGATGGAGTCGGGAGTTCGTTTCCCTCCCCTTCTCATCCCACTGTCCCCACCCCACCTCTCCTAGCCTTTGGCCACCCTCCACGGGGCCCAGCTGTCCTGCCCAAGTCCCGCCCCGGTCAAGGGCCAGCCCTCCCACTGCTCTTCAGATAGACCCATGTCTCATCTGCTCTCCAGGGGGACAAAAATCTGCGATTTATGAAAGTCTATAAGGCATATATATTGATATAATTGTCATTGTCCTTCTTCCAAAGGGGGTTACTGAGAGTCAGGTAAATTAGCAACTTGCCCTCGGTCAGTCCTACTTCTAATAAGTAACAGGACGCTCGAGCCTAGGTCTCTTGGTCTCCCACATGCCCTAGTCACAGCCCTCCTTCTCCCTTCTGGTACCCTGCCCGGAGGGGGAAGGGCTGCGTCGAAATGACGTGATGTCTGGGGTTTGCTTCAGTGTAATCTAGGGAAGAAGTGGGGCGGGGAGGGGGGAGTCCAGAGGAAGTTGCTGCTAATTGTTCAAGTCAGGTGATGGGTCCCTGGGAGCTCCCTGAGCTCCTTTGGCCTCCGCTTTACATTTTCCGTGATAAAGGGACACCCATAAAATCCTCTGCAAAGTCTGGCTAGGCCTTGTGCATGGAGAAACCCTATGCTCAGACTTCTAAGGAAGAGATGGCGGTTTCCAGAAGATCCCAGACAAGAGCCAGCAGGGGTGGCAGGGGTCATGGGATCCAGCCCCTGCCTCAGAGCAGGATTTCTGCGTCCTCCAGAAACATAACCTTGAAGCGAGGCCAAGGCGGCCCTTCGGCCCATGCTCCTGCCCATCGGGGTGGTGCCGGGGCTGCACTGAGAAGCCTGCGGGGGGTCAGGGAAAGCTGCTTCCTGCAGTCCCCCCTTCATGCGATGGTATGACGGTCTGTGTCTGTTCTCCCCTCTGGCAGATATTCCAAGCTCAGGGCAGCCATAGTTTCCTGGTCTGCGGCGTGATCTTTGGTTGCCTGGCTTTCACCTTCTATATCTTGCTCCTGTTTTTCCACAGGATGCATCCTGAACTCTCATCAGGTAAGGAAAGAATCTGTGTCTACACAAGAGGAGGAAAACCGGGGGGAGGGGGGAGCCGTGAGAGATGCCCTAGATCTTAGCTTGCCACGAATGCTATTCTGTTCCAAGTCAAATGCAAGGAAATGTTTATTTTTCTACAGCTTCCTTTCCCCCTCTTCCTGCTTTGCCATGCGATTGTGTGCGCTGGATGCTTAGGGCAGGAGGGAATGGGATAGGCTGACTCATGCCTTCTCCAGGAGGAGAGGGGCATGGATTGTGAACTTGGCTTCCTGCGTCCCACCAAGCCGTGGGACCACGGGCCAAGAATCTCTTTCCAGCCCGTGCGGGGCCCTGAAAGGCAGAGTTTGCCTCCTCGGCTGGAACGCGGCCCAGAAGCCTAATTGGCCATCTCTTTGCAGTTTAGGATTTTGACTTTTGTCCAGATTTCTTTTCCAAAAAGAGGTCCTTCAGGCCAAGCAGCAAAGGAAAGCTCCTTCAGGGCAGAGACGTCTCCTAAGAATAGTTTCGGTTCCTGGAGACCCCAGGCAGGGGAGTCCCAAAGCTATTTTCATACCCCCGAGCCTCCCTGCCTCCCGGCCTTTCTGCCCAGAGATCTCAAGGCCCCAGCAAGCGGATCAGCTCTGCACGGAGCCAGTTCTTAAGAGAACATGCCCAGGCAGAGCCCTCATCCTCTCCCTAAAAGCAAAAAAAAAAAAAGTGGAACAGGTATCTGCAGTCCTCTCTCTCTCACAGGCGGCCACTCAGTTTAAAGGCCCAGAAGACCAATGGGAGGCCCCCACTCAGCACTGGCTGTGGCCATGCTCCCCAGGTGGCAGGTACCAAGCCTAGCGCTGAGCAGGAGCCTTCATTCAGGTTCGAGAAATGTTTGCGGAATTTGCAATGAGCAATACCTATTGGGTTCCCTAGTCATGGGAGACAAAAAGTAACCTCTATTCCCCAAGCCCACACTAGTCTCAACAAACTGCCTCCACCAATGGTTACTGGTTCTGGTTTGCCGGAACTAGTAACTCTGCCTTTGGACTTGGCTCCCTGCCGAGCCGTGGAAGGGGTAGAGAAACAAAAGCCTGGGAAAGCTTTCAGAAGTAATCGTTGCTGCCACACTACCTGTTTTTTTCTCTCGTAGTTCCTACCCAGGACAAAGCCCTAGGGATGGAAAGCTCAGAGTGCTACCAGAGGTAAAGCTGGGTGAAGGGGCCCGGCGGAGACCGCCAGGCCCTTGGGCGCCAGCACAGACCGAAGTGTTCCAGACAGCGGGGGGAGGCCGTGGGGGCCATCTCCCCATGCCTTGGCTCGGATCTTCTCCACTAATCCTTGGTTGGGTAGAAGAGATTAAATTGACTTCTGGTACCTGGATCCTCCTGGGGCAAATCATTAGAAGTTTATGGGATGGATATTCAAGTTCCCTTCCTCTTCCCTGGTTTGGACCTTTGGTCAGAGCTGTCCAGGACACCTAGATGGGAAGGAGGAAGACAGCCACACGCTTCACTCCGTTGGTCTCCTCTTGCATGGACCATGCCCCACCTGGGTTTGAAGATCTTTTAGTTGAAGTTTGGAAGAATAAGTTGAAATTGTAAAGTTCAAAGATCATGGCTAGATGTAAATATATTTTAAATTGGTCGAAAACAAACCCCAAGCTCTTCCCTGGCATGCTCAAAGGGTGTATGTGCTTTTTTCGTTTTGAGAGTCCCAAGTCCCTCAGATTCTGGTCGCTGCTACCAGTAGTTCATTTAACATCTAAAACATCATAAGGAAAAGTTAGATCTTGCTATCTTTGGGACACTAATTCAGTGGTATGCTGGGCTAGCTCAGACTTGCCTTGTTAAAATTTCATTTCGAGAGCTGGTTGTTACACACAGCCATTACTCAAAATGAAATTACAGAAACTTACAACTAATTACATTAAAAACAAAGGTCATAACCACTCAAAACTCATCACTTCCTTGAGGGTTTTTTTTTTATCTGTCTTGCATCTGTATATCGGAAAGGTGTGCTTCTGAGCATCTCTTTCCGACAGCACTTTCAGGGATCACGTGTTTGGTGGCTGGAGATCGGCCACGTGGGAATATTCATCCCACAGAAACTGGCAAAGGCTATGATCCTGGCTCTTCTTCTGCGCCCCACCCCGCCCCCCGCCCAGCGAGCCCACTGTTAAACATCCACCAGCATACCACTGCTAACAATCAATGCTAACTGCCCCGAAGTTTCTGGGAGAATGGGATGAAGATTCTGTTTTTCTGGACTGCACTTCTAGAAGGTGGAAAAACAGCACCAGAACTTCTCCAAAATACCTAATTTTAACTTTCCATCGCTTCTAGAGGAAAAAAGCTCTTTTATACCGTGTCAGCTTGTTTCTTTTAACAAAAAGCCGGGACTGCGGAGCCATTCAAACGGTGCAGCACACCCAAGGAGGCCTCCTGCCCTGAGCGAGTCCCCTAGTAACGCAGAGGGAGTCCCCAGCCCGCCACTGGGAAAGGGCTGAGAGCACCGAGGCGGCCGTGGGTAGTGAGATGGCTGTCACAGCAAGTGTACATTCGTTTACCTGCAGTTTCTCTTTGTCGGTACAGACGTACGGGTATGAACAGGGAGAGCGCATCGAGGTTCTCAGGGGCGGGTGTAAGCAGTGCGCCCCACACGGACAGGTGTCTCCCAGATCTGTAGCATCTGTCCTGTGAGCCAGCCCCACTGGCACCCTGTGTGCTGGTGGGACGCCCGGGGGAGCCAGCGGGTGGGGGCGTCCGCCTCCCCCTCCAGCTGCGTACGTGACCCTGGGCACACAGATCACGGACGCTCTTCCGGCCTGGCTTTTTTTTTCTTTCTTTTTTTAAAAAATCTAAGTGACATTTCTAAAAGCACGTACCCTACCTCAAAGGACTTCTGTAAGAAAGTGACTTTGTTTGAAGCAACGATTATATGGCTGACAGAGAAACTGCTTCGTCAACGTTAGCAATTTTTATCCTTACAACCTCCTCATTAGCAGCTTCAGAATTGTTCCTAGGTTTGGCACATATTTATTGTAAGTCAGATCCAAATTCGTTTTGAAAGTTGAGGGTCTAGGGGTATTGTTTTAAGCAGATCTCTAAATACTTTGATGGCTGCCAGACTTAAATACGCACTCAAACTGGAGGGATCACTGACCTGGACACAAAAGAAAGCAGTTGTATTTTTCTTGTGGTTTTTCAAAAACAACAACAAAATCCTTCGTTTTGATACAGGTTTAGAAGAATCACTGGCTTTATCTAAGGTGTCATGATTAATTTAAGGATATAGAAAACAAGATTGAAACAAATCTAAGTGTACCTTTCCTGAAATAAAATATTTTAAATTTAATAAGTGTGGTATCCATTATGGACAATGGATTCTTTTATATGGAGCCCAGAAACAAATGGCCAAATATTTCACGAAGGGTGGCCTCCCTCAAACCATAGGTTCACATGGCTAATATTTTAGAAGAAGCAAAACTCTCAGGAGTGAGAATCACTGTTGCCTTCTATATATAATCAGAATAAGGGAAAGCAGATATGTTTTTATACCACACTTCAAAATCAGTTTCAGAGCAAGGAGGGCTTTTTACGTGGTCCTCCTTCTTTTAAGAGTTGACATTTCTGAGCGCGGGAGATCATCCTGTTCCCAGCTATCCCTCTGCTACTCGGAGGCGGGAATCTAATCCACCCAAGTGCTGGCGTCACTAAAGGAAGACAGAGTGGCCTAGAAGTCTTTCAGAGGATTCCTTTATTCGTTTTTGAAAGACTGATGGAGAACCTGCTGTGTTCAAGGCCCTGATTAGGTGCAGATATAAAGCAGAGCCTGAGCAAGGGGTTCCTGCCTCCCGGAGGCTACACTGCAGCGGGAGGCAGGTGGACAGCAAGAACATGCCTCGGGATAGTGGAGTGCCACAGAGGAAGATAAAGCAGGGGGAAGGGAGTGGGAAGAGGGACTGTCAGATGCTCTGAAAAGCCTTCCTAAGGAGGTGTTGTTTGAGCAGTGATCTCAGCACCGGGGAGAGAGCCTGTCGCCCGGACACAGGGCCGGGGACAGGGCGAGCGCAGGGGTGTTGGCCAGCTTGGGTGTGTTGTCCCCTGAGGAGCAGCAGGCAGGTCAGCGGGGCTTAAGTGCAGTGGGGAAGGTGGGGACAGAGGCAGGAAATGGGTAGGAGTGGCAGCTAGGGGCCGGATCCCACAAGCCGCGGCAGGAGTCCGGATTCTGTGGTTTCTATGTGAGCTCATTGGGAGTTGAAGCAGGCAGGGCACATAGTCTCATTTACACATTTTTTTAAAAAAGACTTTATGTATTTGTTGGGGGCGGGGAGGGGTAGAGAAGCGGACTCCCTGATGAGCAGGACTTGATCCCAGGACCCTGGGATCTTGACCTGAGCCCAAGGCAGACACTTAATCAACTGAGCCACCCAGGTGCCCTTCACTTACACTTTTTTTTTTTTTTTTGAAGATTTTATTATTTGACGGAGAGAGACACAGTGAGAGGGGGAACACAAGCAGGGGCAGTGGGAAAGGAAGAGGCAGGCTTCTCACCAAGCAAGGAGCCCGACACAGTCTTGATCCCAGAACCCCCCCCCCCCCCGGGATCATGACCTGAGCCGAAGGTAGATGCCTAACGACTGAGCCTCCTGAGCGCCCCCCTCATTTACACTTTTGAAAAGTAATGCTCTGGTTGTTGTGTGGGGAAAACTGTGTCACTGGCATGAGACCAGGCCACCAGCAAGGACACAACTGCCTAGACCATGTAAGACAGGATGATGGCTAGGACAGTGTTGGTAGCATCAGAGGTAGTGAATATGACTGGGTTCAAGCTGATTTTCAAAGTCAGGATTTGCTGATGGATGGGGTGTGGGTGTGAGGAAGGCGGGAATCCAGGATGATGCCAAGGCATGTGACTTGAGTTACTGGCCCTATGACGAGGCCACTGACCACTGAAGAGGAAGGGGGCAGCACTCAAGAGTTCGGTTTCAGACATGTTCATTTTTTGATGCTACCTTGGGTATCAGGAAGGCTGGGGAATTTCAAAGCTAAGAGCTTA
The DNA here is from genome assembly GCF_963455335.1 of Martes martes. Lineage (NCBI taxonomy): Eukaryota > Metazoa > Chordata > Mammalia > Carnivora > Mustelidae > Martes > Martes martes. The sequence continues at coordinate 25,007,883 of NC_137903.1, read as the reverse complement.
AAAGCTGGGGCGCCTGGGTGGCTCAGTGGGTTAAGCCTCTGCCTTTGGCTCAGGTCATGATCTCAGGGTCCTGGGATCAAGCCCTGCATCGGGCTCTCTGCTCAGCAGGGAGCCTGCTTCCCCCTCTATCTCTGCCTGCCTCTCTGCCTACTTGTGATCTTTGTGTTAAATAAATAAATAAAATCTTAAAAAAAGAAAAGAGCCTAAAAGTCAAGCCCAAAGATATAAATTTTGCGGTCACATAGATTAATAGCACTTAAAGTCCTGGGACTGGAGAAGAGACCATCGAGAGAGAGAGACTCTAGAGAGACTGGAAGCTTGAGCCCTGGGGTTCCTCAACACCTAGAGGTTTGAAGAAAGAACACGGTCCAGCAGAGCAAGTGAGAGAAGCCAGAGGAGGAAGTTCAGGAGGCACTGTGGTTTCCTAGAAGGCATCGTGAAGAGTTATCTCGAGGAGGAGGAAGTATCCAGCACCACCAGGAGTTCCAGTGAGGACTGAGCATCAACCGCTGGCCTGGGCAACGCAGACGGTGGCCTTGACGCAGGGTTTCTGGCAATGACAACGACGACGACACCATATTCAGTAAGTGGGAGTCCCGACATCAGTGTGATGCTCCAGCAACCGCCTCGACACCAGAGCTTTCCATCCGGTAGAAATGATGGCTCCGTTTCGGTTTTCATGCCACACTGTCCTCGGAAGGTAACCGATCCCAGAGGGGGTCCCCTTCGTGGACTCGGGTTACAGGGCGTATCTCAGTGCTGTGCTTTCCAGGGACAACCGGTGAGAAAGCTTCCGGCAGCTCATGATTCTTTCCCACCTGGGAATGCGAGCCCTGGGAGATCACCTGCCGTTAGGCTAGAATTTTGTCGTTAGAGGCATCTAAAAAACACAGAAAGTGACTGCAAAATGGCCCTTACGCTTCTCAGCAGAATGAGTCCACAGGAAGGTTAGAAAATGGTGGACCAAACAAGCTTTTTTACTGAAGGGTTTCTTAGAACTTTCCATATTCTAATAATGCATTTTGACTCTCCAAGAGGTGGTGCCCCCATCTCCCAAACTTATTTGACCTCACAGGACTCTCATTTTAGGGAATATTTTGACCACAGTGGCTTAGGAGGACCCAGCAGCACTCATCAGAAGTGGTTCCTGCCCAGCCGCCTGCACACAGCTACCCACCACCTGAAGGGACACGTCACTGCTGCCCCCAAAGAACCCTCTGTGATTCTATCTGGTCCACACCCGGGGATGGGAGACAGACCTCTGTGATGTAATGGGTGCCACTTAGTAACCCCGCTCTCCCCCGTGGATGTTGTATCAACTCCGTTCTGAAAGGGCCTCATTTCATTTACTTCATGAACCCAAGTCTCCAGTTTCTTATGCTGAAAACTACGTGAAGAGATAATGTCTAGAGCAGAAATAAGCAAGACATGCTTCTTGCGAGGGCTAGAACGAGTCTACATTTTTAAAATTGTAGAAACTTTAAAAATTTAAAAGCTACATTTTTAAAATTAAAAAGTGAAATTCACAAGTAAAATGAAAAGATTTCACATGGTGAATAATTTTTCTAGCCCGCGCAGTTCTCTTAATTCCTTTTTATATCAAAGATCATTTTACGGTCTCCCCTTTCCACCACCTATATTCCAACTCAGGCTTTAAATATTTTAATGTAGATACGCATCAAATAGTTGACGGGCAGGTTTTAATGATAACCACTAGGAAACTGAACTTTTAACTGACACTTATCCATTTAGCATGGATGAACACAGAGTCCACACAGACCACCTCAATGGAGGTGAGAGGAATAATCAATTCAAAAAGTCATTTTGTTAAAAATATTTATTTAAAAAAATACAATTGTTGTCCATATCTAGTTGCACACATATCTATTAACATATCTATATAGTTTTGGACTTCAGTAAATTTGCTACAGTGCTTTCTTAAAGCTAGCTTGCCATTATACAAAGCAAATTCCTCTGTCAGTTCCTGCATAAAAATAGTTGTTTTTAACATATCCTTCTACAAAGACACACATCACCATTACAGAATTTAACAAAATTTTTGCATAAAACTTGAAGTGATAGAAAAAACGGTCACCTGACAGGTCATCAGCGCAACCCCTGCTGTGTCTGGACGGCGCTGAGAACCAGCTACACTCTTCTCTTTTGAAAGCAGCATATCAGGAAGCCCTCAAAGTGCTAACGCCTTGTCCTCACCCACCTGCGCTCTGTGTGAAGGTGCTCGGCCTCATCCGAACGGAATTCGGGACTCTGGCTACAGTCAATCCTAGCCAACCTTAAAACACGCCCCTCTGGTTCCCAACAGGCTAGGGCAGACTGCTGAGCGAGAAGACACAGCAGCTGCTCTCCAGCTGCACCAACCATCAGTATGATTTTAATAAATGATAGCGCTCACCATCATTTTAATTGCAGTGTTAGGAAAAAGAAGAAAAAAAGCGATTTTAATACTCTGCAGGTGTCCCTAGCGCAAATTACACTGACATTAAGACAAGTTCTTAGCGACACGTTACCTGTCATTCGTGCCCCTGGGTAAGCGTGTGCCTGCATTACCGAGCGGCCTCTCATGCACACAGAAGAGCTGGATACTAGACGTGGTGAGAGATCGAGTTCAACAAACAAGGGGGACAATGAACCAGGAAGGAACGGTCTTCCCAGACAAGCTGATCCCGGCTGGAGGAAAGACCCTGACAGGTTCTTACTACCGCACATCCCGAACTAAGAGGCGAACGTAAAAGAACACTTCTCTCCGATGTTAATGCCCCAGCAGACATATGCTCGTCTTCGGCATCAGACACCGGGTGGATGAAAATCAAATGTTTACTATGTAGTAACATTCAACCTTCATGTGAGAGCCACACCTGAAGATCCAGGAGAGCTCAGAGCAAATTACTGGTTTATTCTTCAAAATCCAAAGTTATACACTTTTTTTTTTTAAGCCAACTTTATTATCTGGCCAATAAAGAGTATAATTCTAAAAACCTGATTTTAGTAAAAAATTGTATTCACCTCAAACCAAGCTACCAGTAGCAGAATGACTGAACTGAGTGTTTCATATTTAAATCTTCCCTACCCACAGAGGTCAGTGAAACTACATGAAGGCAAAAGTGCAGAAACCGATATGACTGTGATTAGGAAACGCAAATGGCCAGACCAAAAAATAGGCCGCGAGTGATCAAAACACTTAATTGTATTAATTTCTATCTTTACATATATGCATATTAGTTAATTTCACTAATCATGAACACGGAAGTACATAAGACATTGCTACTTCCCACATAAGCACTGAATGTAATGTACATATAAAGGCCTTGGTAGTACTGGCCTCAAAAACAGGAAATAAGAAGTGTCTTAGAAGGGACTGCATCCCCTAACAGACAATAAGCAACAACGAGTAAACAGAGAAGGAACAGGAAAGTGGACAGTTTACAAAGCTGAGTGTGTTCCATCAACTGTAAATCATTTAAAAAGTCATTCATTTCTACAAAGCACAGTATTAAAAGCTTGCAAATGATTTTTAAAACGTCCTAGCCAAAAGAGCATACCTTACAGAGCCTGAAAGAATGGCTCATTAGGTAATCCATTTGTCTCTTCTCCAAAGAGTCTTAATTCCAGAAAACATAAATGAGAAATAAACATTACTTCTCTGACCCTCAGTATCCTTAGGTCGAAATTAAACAAAATAATCATTAAGTGCTTCCAGTTATTAGTAACAAAACAGTGCTAATAATGGTGCCCCGAAAAGTGCCAAGTGATTTAATACCAGTATGTGGCATTCCCACCCCTGAACTCTATTCTAGGCAGACTTGAATGATTCTACTGGCTAGAACTCTGGCTCGGCCGCAGGGCGCGCCCACCCTTGTCCAGAAGGTCCCAGGCCTGTCCTAGAATGGCTCATAATCCTTGGAGGGACAAGAGTCAGAATGGGCCCTTATGAGATGGGAAACAAGGCAAAGCTGAAAAGAACATTCAGCCCAAGGTATTCTGAGATTTCTGCTAATGCTGCTTCGGTACAGTTTGGATAAACAGTGCCAGAACTTCCCCAGCATTTCATCAATTCACGGTCAAATCCGTCCTTTGGAAATACTACTCTCGGTATAAAACCGCTCTGTGAGAAATTAGACCCCACCTTAATGAGGATTCTACACAAAAGCGGACGTGTAGAAATGTCAGGAAAGGGCCGTGATGCACGTGCAGGAGAGCGGGTCAACACGGCTTTGTTCAGCACACGTCACGTGCAGCCTTCTAGTTCTAAAAGGGTGGCAAGCAATTAGTCTTTAAGGTCTATGATTCTAGGGATTTAAAAATAAATGTGCAAGGGATTTGTTTTTTCAAAGTGGCAACTGCAAAGTGCAGCCGATTTTAAGTTTCAGTATAAAAAAGCCTAGGAGCCATCCAAGAGGATGAAAACTATGTTCCCTCTGGAAGGTTTATTTACACGCACGCACGCACACATACACGCTCAGTACATCAGCATATCCACACGTACACAGGTATAAGCCGATAAGCCAGAATGACTTGGAAGGAAATGCTCTCGTCTCCCTATTGCCTCTTTAAAAAATAAAATTTTAAACCTCACAAAACTTTCTGATGTGTATTATAACTAAAAAAAAACTAGAGTTCCAGAGCCTTACTATGTTTGATTGTATCCCTCCTGAGTTTTATTAGGGGGTTCATTTAAAACGATGTTAACAATAGCACGAATGTCATGGTTTCTGCGGAAAGCCTCAGGGCCAACCAGCCACTCGGGGCTTCCCGCTTTCGCAACGGAGGGCAGCGTCCCGGCGACTGGCACGCTCTGGCAGGACGTCAGTCTATTGCAATTTTTTTTTTTTTTTTCCAGAAAAGCCTGAAGAAATTGGCAGCTTTAAATAGAACATGTAAACCACATCAACAACTCACCTTTCAGACTACTCTGTTTACATGTCAAAACATGACTTTTGTGCTAACAGGTTCCACCATGTATGAGAAATGAAGTCAAACTGCCTTCCTCTCTTGCTTAAGAGACTCTACCACCCACAAGACTTCTAGATTCTAAGATTAAAACTTCAAACTGCAGTAAGCAGAATTCTGATGACCTAAGAGGGGTAACAGGGCTCCTTGTTTCAGGTAAGGCCTGCCACACTAAAACTAACAACATCTGTTGACCCAAAACCAAGAAGATAATTCACAAAATGTTTTCCACAGGCCTCATTCTCTGGTCAGGGTACCGGGTAAAGAAAGATAATTAATGCTGACCTCCACTTCCCTACTGTGGGGTGAACAATTAACTTCTCAGCTCCATTTAGAAATAACAAGTTCTGTCCTCCCCTCAGATAACTGGTGAGTAATCTTTCTAACTTTCCCGTTGGTTTGGTAATTCACTCGGAGCTCCAGGTGTCCGCACAAAGACACCTGTACTCGTCTACAGACTGGTCTACACGCCCAAGAGCAGCACCTGCGTGCAAGTCTAGATTTCGGGTCTGGATAACTAAAATATATACGAGTTAGTGAAATGATCAGTAGCACTGGCCCATTAAGGAAAGTATTTCTTCAGATGCTGAAATGTTTCAAAAAATCAAAAATCAAAACTTACGAATGCAGCAAGGAAATGGAGGTGGTTATATAGTTCTGCATAAAGCAACTTAAAGTAATTGAGAATTTGTTGGTAAAATATAACATTAATAAGGCCAAAAGTTTGTAAGCAGACTAGTAAAACAAAAGTCCTACCTGATCTGGAGAGAAAAGAAACAGGCTGTCAAAAATACTACGCATGAAGCTTGGTAATGGCTTGTGCAGGAAAAAAGAATTAATGTAAAATATCAGGAAGTCGAAGACAAATTGAAGATTTCCTGAAGATTTCCAAATTGAACTTCTAGAGATTTGACATGAAAATCAAATCAAACATGTAAAGGATTTCTCCATGTATCACACAACAAAAGCATCCACCTTTTGTTTTCAAGATCAGACTGTAAATGATACCCCGAGGCAGTGGTCTGTAAGGTGGAGATCGTTTGCTGCCAGAAAGCGCACAAGACGATCTCCCGGGGGCAAGAAGAAAATACTAGAGCTTCCAGTCAAGATTTCCTTTTTATACCATCCTTAATTCTGACTTTTGAGTATGTCTTACGATGCACATGTGACTTTCACACAATGGTTTACAACTTAATTTATACACACAGGATTTTGCAAGAGGAAACTGGTGTTCAAAAACTTTTACTGAGCAAGGTGTGTGTTCAGAAAGGCTGGAGACTGCTTTTCTGAAATGGCAGGGGGTGCTTCCAGGTGCTAACCTTCCCGAGAAACCTACACAACTGCCTCTAGAACTTCGTAATCCTAACAAATATTCTGAGACCGGGATGAAACAAGGTAACCAGGCCAGACCTCACCCAACGGAGCGGGCCTGCAGTCAGAGGACCGAGAGCCTGCTGTGCCGGCCGCACCATCCCCAGCCTCTGGCTTCCGTTCCCCTCCAAGCCCAAGTGACACACAGTATGGAAAAAACTAGAAATTGGGCCAGGTGAATAGATTCAACAGACCTGCCTAAAACTGTATGTAAATTGTCAAGGAATTCTTCCAGTTAAAAAAAAATCTAGTACCCTTTCACCATATTTACCCGTGTGTGTGTAGATACGGGCTCATGGGCTTACTTTCCCCATCAACATCTGAGGAAGAAATTTATACTCATAATTTAATCATCAAAATGTGGAAAAATTAAACCTATATTTTAATTCTAAGACGCTTATGTTGACTTTTTGAGAATTTCTGGATTATTCCTGTGTATTTATTTTTAAAAATCAATGGAAGTTTTCACCTTTGTTAGGACACATAAAATATGCCACGAGGAGTATGACATCACAAAAGCACTGATAAGCCATTAAAAAAAAAAGATTACTGAAGTTAGACATATGATTTTAATTTTGTATTTTAAAAAATCAACATATGAATAAGAAAAAAATGATTTTAGAATTTATGTGAAAATCCACCCTGGGATGGAATAAATGAGGCGGCCACCGGCTGCGTGTGCGGCTCTGAGTTCATCCTTTCTCAACACTAAGGCAGTGGCTTAAAATCAGCCAAAGGGGGAGTCATTTACATCATGGAAATCAGCAAATGCTATAATTTACAGACTTTTTTCTTTCCTTTCAGAGAGCCTGGTTGTTAAACATTTCCCAGCCTACAAATGAGTAGATATGGGCCAGAGCAGATGAAAAACTCAGATGATCCCAGATGTCTCAGAAACTCATTCAACCTGCTCCTTTACCTTAACTTGGGCTACTTTTGGGATACAGCCACAGACACCAAACAGAAGGCCGTCCAGGGAATATTGATCTTAAGTGGTAGGTCACCTTTTGATGCTAAGAACGATCCTGGATATTCAAAAAAAAAACACGAAGCTGAGACTTTTCCAGGAAGGAGGTAGTTTACAAACAGAACGGTCTGCCTCATACGCTTGAGCTCAAGTTGTAAACTTTCCTTTAGAAAAGGAAACACACACACACACCCACACACACACACACCACACACACATACACACACACTTTCCACGGTCAGTTGATCTCAAACAGAAAGCAGATCATCCGTCTCCTGAGGCCCACACCTCTTGGAGGCTTCCGGGGTAGGTTTACAGACAGAGGACTCACTACAACTGGTTCCCAGGAAGGTGCTGTGACTGAGTTTTAATGGTGCCCTTGGTTCCCAGGCACCCCTGTGCTGAGACAGTTAATCTTCAAAGATATTGTCTATGAAAACAACCAATGGCTTTTCTCCTTTACTTCAAAAAGATAAAATACTTTTGTGCTTTCAAAATTGAAAATATCAAGTTAAATCAAGCCATCAATACTTACACTTAAAGTACAAAATAGTCATTAGCCTAATAAAACTATTCCAAAGTGCTGCCGAGAGGTCTGCTTTCAAACAAGCATGCAAAGTAAATGACTCGGTGTGGGAGACAAGTCTCACCGTCTGCTCCCCAGAGCTCCGGAACCCCGCAAGAACAGATGGCAGCTGGCGACCACACGTGAACCACTAACAGGTCTCTGACGCTACAAACAGAAAGACAGCTCCCTGAATACGTCCCTCCACTACCACTAACCTAGCTCGGCTGTCTCACACTACAGCGTCTCTACACGGTACAGAAACATATTTAAAGTGAGTATTATACATCTGGAAGATGCTGGTTTGTCTCAGTGTCATTCTGAGCTCTCCAATCCTTACTCCCTCTTTCCACTTAGTTTATGGGACTCAATGAACTGTTTCTAGAGTTAAAAGATGAGGTTAATGGCCAGTGTTATGGTGGTAGCCGTGGCATATAATCTAATCCTAGACTCTATTTTTCTAATTTTTTTTTGAAGATTTTATTTATTTGTCAGAGAGAGAGAGAGAGGGAGAGCACACAAGCAGGGGGAGCAGCAGGCAGAGGGAGAAGCAGACTTCCCGCTGTGAGCAGGGAGCCCGATGCGGGACTTGATCCCAGGACCCCGGGATCATGACCTGAGCAGAAGGCAGTAGCTTAACCAACTGAGCCACCCGGGCACCCCTAATCCTAGACTTCAAAAGCCACGGTTTTCACCAATTCCGCTGCGACGTTGGTATCGATTCAGTCTGGAGGCTCCAGAGCATCGTCTGCATCTGCACTGATTACCGTGCGGTGAAAGTTTCTCAATGTGGTAACAGAGAGAGGAAGGCCTCCGCTTCTCCCTACTGATGTGAACAATCCAATCCCTGCGATGAGCATTTCCAAACCAATTCTGCTGCTCTCTCATTAAAACACATTTTGCCAAAGAAATAAGCACACCTTCACCTCACCGTAGACTTGGAGGCTTCGCCTTGCTTTGCGTCTTCCTCATCACATCTTTAAAACTAGCACAGCCCCTAACAACCTGAAGTTTAAAAGGTAAATGTGCAGTAGAAAATAGGGTAAGACGAACAGAAAAGAGAAAGTCTCTTCTAACTGGGACAGCCCCGCATGTTGTTTCAAGTCATCCAGCTGAATGTTTTACTCAGAGATGCCTCCGGATTTCAAAACCCGGTTTCATCCTAAAAGCCATCACTTAACCAGGCTGTGTACCACGGGGGTGTAATCATCCCACCCAGAGAGCCGACAGCACTTCCGTGCTAGAGGCGGGCTCCCCTGCTCTCACTGGTTGTTGCAAACACTGTCTTAAACCCCAGGTTTAAAACACCTTCCTATGTTGCAACAGACGAGGCTCCGTGCTCCGTTCACAGGTTGAGACAAGATCACACATGTGGCTGAGAAACCCACCGCGATAAAGGTAAGAGGTCTTTCTGCGGATTGCTTACATACATTACTCTTCAAGCCAAACAGAATCTCTCCCATAGCACTGCTCCAATTTTAGTGTGTGTGGACAGGCATGACTGCTTTTCCTTCACCGCTTGTACACAGCTCACTTTTTGTTTTTCCACAGAACACACTTAGTCCTGAAGATATGGCCAACTGCAGTTAACATTTCTCCAAATAATTCACGCAAAGCATAACTGTTTTCCTGGCCAAAGGGTCCCAATAAGGCAGAAGGAGTAACTTTGTTCTTAACTGCCCTTGCGAACCATAGCTAGCTGCTAAACCCCACCAAAAATTTCTTTAACACAAAGCTCAAAATATTAGAAAGAAAGGAAGGAAGGAAGGAGTGAAGGAAGGAAGAGGGAGGTGGAGTTTGGACTCCAATTAAGGCATTTTTATATACAGTCCAACTTGAGTCATATTCAAAGGGAATCTTAAAAAGGCATTTCAATGGGGAATGGCAAAAATCACAATAGTCTATTATTAGCATTGTAGAACTATTAACCGCTCACTTCAAAGGTAATCATGTTGAATGTCTCTGTTTCTTTATTCCTCGGTTCTCTCATTCCACAAGTGCATAGGTTATGTTTTCTGTAAATCTGGGGAAAATGGGCCAGGGGTGGGTGGTCCATCCAGGCCAGACACAGTGAACGGTCCGTGACTGTTCAGTACAGAAGGAAACTGGGAAAGAAAGTAAAACACATTATCATCCTATTACTCAACCCCAACTTTCACTTTCTGTCCCTGCCGGAGTCCCTGAGGCAGAATGTGAAAGCCGCCTGCAGTGGCTCACGGGACAAACGTAGTAACCATTTATCACGGAAGAATAGGATGTCACAGCAAAAACGTTAAAGAAAAAAGCTGTTTGTCCTTCATGTTAAATAATAACACTCTCTGGCCTACCTTGATGGAAAGAACAAACCAGAACCTTCCCTCATTGCCTAAAGTATACAGGTTTACGTTTAACTTCACACGAAGGTTTTAGAAAGTTCACCCGTGCTCTGTAGAGTGTTAATTCAATTACAAACCACATCTCAGACTGTCAAAAAGATGTCCAGAAAGAGATGCCCATCTATGAACTCTATGTATAACTGGTGCAAACAGCTATGGGGTGCTCATGCTAGAACAGAGTCCCCCATCATGTATTCTAAGGCCAGTTCTATAGGGAGAGTCCACGCTGAAACTGCTCGAGCGCTGTCCCTTTGCTTAAGGTCTTAGATCATTCTAGAACTCAATTATCTGTGAGAGGCAAAGAAAAATGTAAAAATAAAATATGAAACATTCTCAACACTTTCTATTCAATCATTCAGAAACTTAAAAAAAAAAGTATATTTTTAATTTTCTTTTTTATCTTTACCATTACATTTCCAAAAGAACAAACGAAAAGTTAAATTGCAAAGTATAAGAAAATTTCCCAGTGAGTCACCCCTAAATAAGTGAATGAATTAACCAAAATAAACTCTACAAGTTGTAAAGTCTAGATGCTGGGGGAAAAATAATGGTTGAATGCTGTGAGACCTTCCCTGTGATCTCAGTTAAGGGATACTACAATATCCATTTTTTAAAACATGTATTTAAAATGTTTATAAGTATCAATTTTAAATGAGTGGGAAAAAGGAGTATTTGACAGGCCATTCTCAAAAGTTTTCTCTTTTTTAAAAATCCTCAGGTAAAAGTGGAGACCTAAGTGCAGATTCTCCTGCCAATTTTCACACACACACACGTTTGTACTTTCCATTTTTCAAAAAAAAAAAAAAAAAAAAAAAAAGCATTTCTAGCACTTAAAATGACAAAGAAATTGGGTGTGTTCAAAAATCTACACAGTGCTAAACAATTCTTGGTCTAACTGAAATGCATGGAACAGTAAAGAATGCGAAGGAAGCGTGGCTGTGCGTATCTGCCAGAGCTGTCTGCCGGCTGGCATTAACCCTCGGAAAGCGTATTTATTAAACAGAAGTTTTGTAAGGACGAGACTGAGGAGTGAAGACACTGTCTTTTGCCTCTTTCTGCCTGTGCCAGGCCCCAACTGCAGGAGACGGGCTTGGAGGTGACTCACCTGGAAGAGTGTGTTAGCACCTTGCAGTCTGGCTGGACTCAGGGGAGCGACGGGGCTGAGAGTGCTCCAGAAGTGGATGCTGGAGAGCAAGGGGCTGGGCGTCAGCAAGATGGGCGTCTGCAAAATGCAAAACAAAACCAGTCACTAAGTGACTCACCAGGATGTGTTTCCACCTTATAGTAACATACCAAGAGCCCTGAACACAAATCTTTTTTTAAAGATTTATTTGAAAGAGAGAGAGAGAGAGCGTGCACACACACATATGCATGAGCGGGAGGAGGGGCTGAGGGAGAGGGAGCAGCAGATTCCTGGCTGAGCACAGAGCCCAGTTCCGGGCTTGATCCCAGGACTCCAGGATCAATGAACTGAGCTGAAGGCAGATCCTTAAATGACTGAGCCACCCAGGTGCCCCAACCCCGAACCCAAATATTGTCCTCTTCTCCGCTAAGTAGGTCTGAGATTTTTCATGAGGAGAAACTCAGAAATTATTTTTACAACCTAAGTAAGATAAAGGGCAAAATATTTTCTAACGTGTTTTGTAGGGTCTTTCCCAAATCGAGAGCCCAATCTGATCATGTGCAGAAAAATAACGGGTAACTAAAGTCACAAACACAGTTCTCCTTAGTAATGGGGAGCCTGGGAGTCATCTATTTAAATGCTACAGGGGAGGCACCTGGATGGCTCAGTCAGTTAAGCATCAGACTCTTTTTTTTTTTTTTAAGATTATATTTATTTATTTGACAGAGAGAGAGATCACAAGCAGGCAGAGAGGCAGGCAGAGAGAGAGGAGGAAGCAGGCTCCCCGCTGAGCAGAAAGCCCAATGCAGGGCTCGATCCCAGGACCCTGAGATCACGACCTGAGCCAAAGGCAGAGGCTTCAACCCACTGAGCCACCCAGGCACCCCAAGCGTCAGACTCTTGATTTCCACTCAGGTCATGATCTCAGGGTCCTGGGATCAAGCCCCACGTTGGGCTCTGGGCTCAGCAGAGTCTGCCCCTCCTGCCCCACTCATGCTTACTCTGTCTCTAATTAAAAAAAAAACCAGAATCTTTTAAAAAAAAGATTCTCTCTCTTCCCCACCCCCTCTCTCCCTCTCTTAAATAAATAAATGTTACAGGACACGAGCAAGTTAAGAAATAGCTAATGTAACCATACAACCTTGTTTCTCAACATCACACCAACTGGTTTTCTTCAGATTCTCAGGATTTATTGTTTTCTAGCTTTTGACACTATCACTATTTTTGTGTAAAATACCACCAAGTCTTATAAGAACTCCCCTCCAAAAAAGCGAGAGTGACAACAGTTGCTTTAGGAGGAGGCTGACAAATATTTCTTGGCTTGCAGAGACAATGAGTCCTTTCAGAGCCCTTCTAGAGCCCTTCTAGAGCCCCTCCAACCCTCGCCTGCAGCAGCTCCGATCAGGTGCGGAACCGGGTGACTCTCACGGGGTCAAGCCCGCCTTTCTCGCGCAGACCTAAGCAGCAGCGTGAGAACAGGCGGTTATCGATTCTGGATTTGTTTAAAAAGCGGAGTCAATGCAATCATCGGTGGCCCCAGAAAGCGAGAAACCGTTACCTGTGAGAAAAGGGCTGGCGTCAGAGAAGCCGTGGGGAGAGACGGGCTCAGTATCCCCAGCGGGCTCGGGTCGCTGCCCGTGATCACCAGGATGGGCGCCAGCTCTAACCCTTTGGGTTTCTTGGATCTTGAGGAATTACTTGTTTTGTCCTTTTCCAGCAAAGCTGAATCCTGGTCTTTAGGCTCTAGTGACAAGTTCTCTGGAAGCTCCATGGGCTGCGACGCCACGGACTCGAGGTCGGTGTCAAGGTCGGGGTGCGGGCTCAGTGGTGGCGAAGGTGTCCTCGGGGGCTCCTGCACAGAAGGGGAGACCGAGGGCCCGGGGGATGCAGCAAAGGTGGCGGGGCCGCTGGGGGCAGAGGCCGGGGCTTCCAGGGCGGGCAGTCTGGGGGAAGCCAAAGTCTCCAAGGCTCGGAGAGGGTCTTCCGAAGATGGAGAAATGCCCGGGCCAGCCGACGCGGCGGCAGCAACAGGTTCAACCGGCAGCTTCTTGGAAGGTGTTGTTACAAATCTGATGACAGACGGTGTTGGCTCCTGGGGCGGCTTCTTCTCTGCCAGCTTCTCAGCCGGACTCTCGATCTTTATAGGTCTGAAGAGCTTCTTGTTGGAGGAGTTCAAAGAGTTGAGCGTGAAGGAAGAATACAAGCCGGAGTGGATGTAGTCATTGCGGCTAGAGGCCCGGGCCCCGGGCTGCAGGGGCTTTTCTCTGCCCCCGCTCTCGGCGTCCCTGGAGCCACTGCCCACCTCGCTGCAGCTCACCACCTCACAGTCTCCCTCAGTCCTGCCCACGGTCAGGGGGTCCATTTTCAGAATCTCTGGGTAAGACACAAACTTGTACACAAACTTCTGACCATTCACTTTTTTAATGATATTCTGTAGATAAATGAAATAAGGATGCTTACACTTTCTTGTAAATGCACTTCCCACAGCTCAGAAGAAACGGACCTAATAAGGGTCTCTATTTGGCAAGTAGTTTCCTTAAGAGCTTCGAAATCACCCACATTGACCTAGCTGTACCAAACCCAGGTCCTAGCGCTATGGAGCCAAAGCAGAGTGTATTGAAATGTCTTATGAACAACTGACATGACCTATTACGTAAGTAAAAGAGAGGTTTCAGTTGCCTGACACCCTCAAGCAAATTATCTGTATTAAGTCAAAGATCCCTCAACTGCGGTTTCGAACAATCCCAAAGGTGCCAGCCGTTCACATCCTGAGTAAGCACAAAGGAAGAGAACGTTCCGTCTGCTGGGCCCTCTACTTCCTTCCGCAGCTCCGGTTCCTCCTTATCCCACACCCCCATGGGGAAAACTGATAAGACCAACCACTTAAAGGTGAAAAAAATTAGGATCTCGGTTTCTCATTTTAACTCTATCCATTTAAGCCATTCATTTCACCTCAGAACCCAAGAACGTATCCAAAATAATAAGAAATTAAACAAAAAGTAAACTTTAAGAAATCAAATATGTGCATTAACAGCTATTCTTTAAAGTATTAATCTGGTTTCTCTGGGTTAAATTAAAAAGTGAAGCTACAAAACAAGCATGTATGTGACAACTTTTAAATTATGATACACACGAGAATGTTTTATTTTGTCCTCAAGAATCTCAAATTTTCTCTTCCTTATTCCCAACCCTATACTCACTTTTTCTTTAAAGACAACTGCAATTAGGAACAACGCATGCGCGAAGAGTGGGAACTAGAGTTGAACACTGACATGTTTCCCCCGCTAGTCCCAAACTGCTGAAGCTATGAAATAAACTGGATCAAAGTAAGCCAGGACAGTGATCATTTTGCAATGTACACACGTATCAAATCATTATGCTGTGCTGCTACAACTAATATAATGTCTTATGTCAATTACACCTCAGTTTAAAAAGGTTTCAAAAATAAACCAGGACGTTAGTCCCTTATAACCTCATCAGAAGAGAGGAACCGTTCTTGTTCTGAGGCGGATGTCTATTACCTTTACATAATAGTATCTGAGAGCTCGGCTGAGTTTGTCGTAATTCATATTAGGCTTGTTCTTACGAATCCCCCAGAGACGAGCCACCTCTTCTGCCTGCAAGAGCTTGAACTCCCCATCATTAGAGGTCCAGCTGATCATGTGCTTGTTCTGAGGCTCCTGTAGGAGCTGAAGGAGGAACTGCCACAGGGTGATCGCACTGTCCATAGCAGTGAGCTGAAAGAAGCATACAGATAAGACACACGAGAAATTAACAGCCGGCACTGACAGGACACCGTATACCAGGCACTGTGCTCCAGAAGCATTACTTCCTTTCCTTCCCACAACAGTCCAATCCCACAAAACAGACAGCCTTGCAGCCTCATTTCACATTTGAAAAAACAGATTCAGAAAAGAGTTAAGTCCGAGGCCAAGGAGGTCAATGATGGAGCTGACATTCAAACCCAGGCAATCTGGACCCAGAGCCCAAACTCTTAAGCAAGGCACACTGCTTAAGAAAAGTCTTGCTGGAAGATAAAGTGAGTTCCTTAAGTCACAGGAGCAGTGTGATGACTGCCGATCGCTAGAGGACCGCTGTTACTGAAGTTTTATAGAAGCTCGTGGCCCTGCCCTCTGAGACCACCATTTAAATCGAGGAACTTGGTTTATCTGCCAGAAGTATGTGTGTCTCGTGGTGGCCCGAAGATGTAGGTAGTAATCTACTCCTGCTCCACTGGCATTCCTCCTCCAAATCCTTTCTGTTCTCGTAAATTAATTTACATTTAAATTGGCAGCACTGAAAATTCAGAAAATGCTCCCTGATTTAATTTACAAGTTCTGTCACCTTTTTAGTCTTTTAAAGGAGACTCCATTCCCAGTGTGGGGCCTGAACTCACGACACTGAGATCAAGAGTCATGTGCTCTACCGACTGAGCCAGCCAGGTGCCCCTATAGATCCTCCTCCTTTGATGAGTGGCCTTTATTTGATTATTGAGACATGAAATGAAAAATCTTTCAATGTCTCAGGTTTTCAGATTTCCCTGTTTAGGCCAGAGTTTCTCAATTTTGGCTCTTCTGACATTTTGGGCCAGAGAATTCTTTATTCCTAAAGGAATTTTTTAAAAAGATTTATTTATTTGGGGGCGCTTGGGTGGCTTAGTCATTAGGCATCTATCTGCCTTCCGGCTCAGGACGTCGTCTTGGGGTCCAGGGATCTAGCCCCGTGTTGGGCTCTCTCTACCATTCCCCCTGCTTGTGTTCCCTCTCTCACTCTCTGTCAAATAAATAAATAAAATCTTTAAAAAAAAAAAAGATTTATTTATTTGGGGCACCTGCCTTCAGCTCGGGTCATGATCTCAGGATCCTGGGGTCACACCCCACGTCAGGCTTCCATTTATATAAAATGTCCAGAATAGGCAAATGTATTCAACACAGAAAGCAGATCAGTGGTTGCTAGGGGCTGGATGGAGAGAAGAATGGGGAGTGACTATTTATGGGTTGATGTAAATATTCTGAACTTAAGATTGTGGTGGTGGTTACACAACTCTTTGAATATACTAAAACCACCGTACTGTACAACTTAAGTAGATGAATTTTATCTCAATAAAGATGTTAAAAACTACAAATATTACAAAACCGTAGGTCTTAGGAGCCTAATTCTAATAATGTGTAACTCACAAATGATGGGATCCTTGAAGGTCAACTATGTCTGCTCCCAAAAAAGGCAGGAGATGAGAAACTAGTGGAAGATAGCTGGGCGTCCAGAACTTTTGCGAGACACTCAAAATGTACTTCGATAATCCTCAATTGCCGCTTTGAAGCTGGTTACAGATACTGTCATCCAAAAGTAGAGATGGGAAAATAAAAAAGAACAGGAAACAGGAGAAGTCTCCAGTCACATAGTTAACGGAGAGGCTGAGCCCAGGAATCTAAGTCTCTCTCCTCCCAGTCTCCAACTCTGCTCCTCAGGAGAACCACTCCCTAGGTGGATAACTGCATTCACAGGGCAGTAGGTTGTAACAAGTATTACAATTAGATACTAAGTGATAATGGCCTACAAATTGGAAGTGTGACTTTGATGCTAAGTAACTCTCCCCTGCTAACCTTTCCCATAGCCTCACTTAAAAGGAGTTAAAAGAGTAGTTTTAGGAGTTACTGGGCTGGCTCAGTCAGTAGCGCATGTGACTTTTGATCTTGGGATTGTGAGTTCAAACCCCAGGTTGAGCACAGGGCTTACTTAAATAAAAAAGAGTGATTTTATAGTCTAATCCATCAAGTATTGGGGGGACGGCGGGAGGGGGATGCCATTTCTCTCAATCTACCAGAGACCCTTTCTTCTAATGTCTGTTCATGGCTAGTTACTTTTTTAATTATACATGTTTCCTATTTAAATGATTTTTTTTTTTTTTTTAGTCTAAACCTGTTAAAAGTACTCCCTAGTAAATTTTAGCTTAACCAAAGAACTGTCTCCATATTTCCAGACACCATCTTCATACCAAGAATGCCTAGTGGGGCTCCTGGTGACTTATCAGTTAGATGTTTCTTGATCTCAGCTCAGGTCTTGGTCTCAGGGTCCTGAGTTCAAGCCCCATACTGGGCTCCCATGGAGCCTACTTTAAAAATAAAAAAATAATGCTTATAGAGGTCAGGGTATGAATGGGTGTGTGAGAGGGAGGGAGGGAAAGAGAGAACATGACAGGGAGAGGAAACAGGGGAGACAGGGAGGGAGTGGATAGAGAGAGGGAGGGGAAAAGATGAAGGACAGAGAGCTAAAATCTCAGAACAATTACAAATTTGGTGCCTGTAATTCCATTTGTTCTTGGAAGAATTGCCATACTAAATTCTATAGTCTTAATACCTACCAAGTAGATAATGCTTGAGCCCCATGGGTTTATAATGGCTAAAGTAAATACGCAAAGACAGAAATAAGCATCACCATCTCCACAATGAGCACAGAAGTGCCATCCTGGGCAAAGGAGAGGGTCCCCCAAGTATGCATGCACCCACAGGGCCTCAGGTTTCACCTTTCAACTTCTACCTTCCCTTCTGGTTATTAGGGGAGCACAGGGATTGAGTCAAATGCTGGTGAGCTGCTGTTGCTGCTACTTTGGGGCAGAACCTAACTGTAGTGGAAAATGCTGCTGCTTTTTTAGTACTTTACAGTGCCTCTGGGATAGAAGGTTGTTTAGAATCAAAGGGCATTGTGGTTTTGGAATGAAGCACTGGAAAAGAATGTTCTTTTGCAAAAAACTAACATGGATATAAAATGGACAACTTCAGTGGGTAATTTAAAGGAATATTTTACTCATTCAATTCTGATATCAGGTCATACTCTATTGAAAAGTTGGGTGAACCTCTGGGTATACAGTCAAGCTGAACTCTTCATTTCAGTTTCTAAAAGTGTGCTATCAGGGGCACCTGGGTGGCTCAGTCCTTAAGCGTCTGCCTTCCGCTCAGGTCATGGTCTTCAGGGTCCTCGGATTGAGCCCTGCATTGGGCTCTCTGCTCAGCGGGGAGCCTACTTCTCTGCCTACTTGTGATATCTCTGTCAAATAAATAAATAATTTTTTTTTTTAAAAAGGTGTGCTATCAATATGAAATTCAATTCTCTCCTCAGGCATAAAAGAGAATTAAGGAAAAAAAACTTCCAGAAGGCAGTTATTAAAAAAGCGAAATGATGAGTCGAAAAATAAATACTTTTATTCTAACAACTTATCAATAAAAACCTTTACTTTCCGTCACACAAAAGCTCGAGTTTTCTAAAATTACACTTCAAGCAGAGCTTTTCAGAAGTGTAACAAGGGAGAGAAATACTTAACTGTTGCAAATAAAAGAACATGGCTTAGAGTTAAATGTTGAAACTGATTCTACCTTAGCACTTCAAAGACAGATCAATCCCAGAGGTAAACTGAAAGAAAGCATGTTGAAATAACCTATTAGGGAAAGGAAGTCTCTAGTAAATGAAACTTTTTCCACCCTAAACATGTTTATAATACACACAGCCCAGTTGCTGTGGTGACCCAGAGCCCAACTATTTTTCAGAAACAGCAGCTAAGATCCAAATACTAAAGGTCTCCAAAATCAGCGTGCTGCTTAAATAACACCAAACCAAATTATGTATCAAGACTAGTTTTGAATTAAAATCACCATCGTTTATGAAAAGTAACCAGGAATCTCTTAACTTTTCAGTACCCTGTATTACGAAAATATTAAAAGTATAGTTACATTGCCCTAAAACTTGAAGACAGTATTTCCCTAAGAATGCAATGGATTTCACTTTTGCAGTTTCAAGTAAAATCAAAGAGAAGGGAGTTCCTGACGGGGAGGTGGGGGAGGGTGGACAGAATCCTAAAACATCTTAATGAAAACACCACCGACAGTCCTAAATATTAAAGCACCAAGTTTTCCCTCGCAGTGGGGTGGTGGCTGGGAGCGCGCAAAGGGGAAGGGAGGACCTGACCACCGCTGTGATGAGGAAGAGACTCCAGAGTGCATGCCCTAAACGTCAAATAGCAACAGCCTGGGAAAAAGCCAACTGTGTGTGTGTGTGTGTGTGTGTTGTTTTTTTTTTAACTACTTCCATCAGTCAACAATACCCCTTATTTCCTGCCAGGGCCAGTTAATTAATATTCCTCCCCCAAAAGATGTTTCCAATCGATCCTCCCAGGAACCAAGAAGCGACCAGCCTCGCCGCGGCTGTACATTAAGCGGAAAGTCAAGGGGGAGGGGGCTCGCGGGACAGAAGTAGAACAAGAAATGAAACTTGACACCGGATGAAGAGCGAGCTTGGGGAGAGGAAAAAACTTCGGCGACCGTGTGCCCCAGAGCAGATCAAAGTCCGGGGAAGAGCCGCAACCTCACGCGGCCTCGGGAAGCGCTGAATTACTGTACTTTCATTTTCCAACTTCCTGTCACCACAAAGAGTCAGAATTCACCCCCCTCCCCGGCCGAAGAGCCACTGCCACCCTGTGCCCCAGGGACCTCAGGGGCCACGCGCGGCACCGGACGCTCCGCGGTCCACCTGCGCGCCCCGCGGCTGGGGCCGCGGGCCGGGCAGGGCGGGCCGGGGGCGGGTCCCGGGGGAGCGCGCGCCCGCCCCCGCGCCCGCCGCCACGCTCACTTCCTGTTGTGCTGCCGGCCCACCCCCGCCCCCCGGCCCCGGCCCCGCTCCCCGCTCCCCTTTCCCCGCGGCGGGGGGCGGCGGTCGCGAGAGCCCCCAGGGGCGCGGGGTGGACCGGGCGCGCGGGGCCGGCCGCTCACCGAGGCCGGGCGCGGGGCTGCCTCTGGGTCTCCGCCTGGAGCGCGATGCTTCTCTCTGCCCGCCTCCTCCTCACGCCGAGAGCTCGAGGACGGCGCGGCAGCGGCTGCGACCCCCGCGGCGGAGCCGAAGAAGGCGGCGGCGGCCGAGCGGAGCCCGCCGGGTACCCGCAGCCGCCCGCATCGCCCGCCGCCGCCGCGCCCGCCGCCGCCGCGCCCGCCGCGGCTCCTCGCGCTCCGCCCTCCCCGCCCCCGCACGCGGCGGCGGCGGCAGCGCGGGTCGTGGGGCCGCTACCCGCCGGGCGCGCGCTCGGGGCGTTCCTCGCCGGGGCCGGCCTGCCAGTTGCTCCGCGGCCGCCGCCACTCTCAAACCCCCCGGCTACGTCGGGGCCCTTCCCAGACGCCGCTGCCGCCGCGCGTCACTTCCGGGGCGGGAAGGGCGGAGCCGCCGCCGTCGGCGGTGCGGTGTCGTGAGCGACTGCAGCTTCGCGCCCGGGTTTCGGGGGCTCCCGGGGACGGGCTGGGGCGCGGTGCGGGTGTCCCCTGGAGTCCCGCGCTGGCCGCTCTGCGCCGCATTACTGAGTGGCAGCTAACGGCTCGCTGAAGCGTCCGACCGAGTCGGGCACCCCGGAGCTGCCATCTGTGTGGGGCACTCCCGGACGGGTGGGGGCTCCGCATCTCCCGCGGCGGGCAGAGGCGGTGGCGCTCGCCCGGCGGCGTCGGGGGACCACCTGTGTTGTGGCTAAGCGAAAGCGTGAGAGCTTCTCGCTTCTGGGCCACTCGTCCTGCCTTTTCCCCCGCCGAGTTGGACGGAGGAGTTGGTGCTGCCGCAGCTTGCTGTCCCAAGTACCGGCTCCCGGGACACAAGGAACACCCCCAGTGACTGTTATATCAGCGCTGCGGCTCACTGGCCCGGGGTGTGACAGATGAAGTCAGCCCTGGAATCCAGTCGAGCTTTCACCCCTCACTGTCTTGGAGACCTTAATAACTTTCTTAACTTCCCAAAAGTTTCATCGTCTGTGAAACGGAGAGAACCCAGTCTCTTAGAACTGTGACAATCAAAGCAGATCGGGCGCTCCAGTCACCCAGCAGAGTTCCTAGCACATAGGTTCTCATTAAATAGAATTCTTAAGGAACCAAGTCACACTTGGTACTAAACACTACTTGAGTAATTAATTCAGCAGCAGAAGGGGTGCACAGTCAGTATGCTAGACTGCTGAACAAAACCCCGAAGAAATAGATTGCATATTCTTTTAAACGAGAAACCAGAAGGCTGGTGTGTGAGCTACCTTTACGCGGCCATTTACTACCTGGAAGACCTGCAGAGAGTTGCTTAACCTCTGAACCTCAGTTCCTCGTGTAAAATGAGGATGATAATGTGCAGCATTGCTGAAAAGATCGAACGAGATAAAGACTGTCCTGTACTTAATGCATTTCCTGGCACATACTAGACACCCCACCAAATGGTGATGTCATTTACTTTTGCCTCCACCTCACCCCCACAACTGAATTCAGGGTAAAATTAATTGAATTCACTGAGTAAAGTGTGATCCTATTATCCCGGGTAGGCTTCTGGAAGAGCACTGGCACATCATTTTATTTCCAACCTCCTCCACCCTAAGACAGAGTAATTATAACACAGAGGTATTCCTGTAAAAGCAACACTGCCAAGAGATGTTACCTTTTTAAAAATAATTCTACCAGAGGATGTAAACATATTTTCATTAAGAGGAAACGTGCAATAACTGAAAAACACTAGCACTCTTGGCTTCTGATATAAAATGTTTCCTCGCAACAGTTTCCATTTTAGAATGGGGAGGGGTTGGTGGTGGAAGGGGGTGGGGGGAGGAAAAAATAAGAATTATTAAGGTAGGCTGTTTAAGATACACCCTTGGGAACATTCGTTTATAGAAAGATTTCATTTCAAGCCTTAGACCAAGAACAGTGAAGGGTTGTGGAACTCTTCAACAGACTGCCATGCTCTGCCCAAACTAGCAGGAAACCTGGGATTCAGCCTCGGGGTCTGCAGTGGTATCACAACTTCTTTGGATGGAGTTGACAGTCTTGTCGATTGCAGTGTATATTTGGAAAAGAGCCTACTTTGGGTGCTCTTAAATTAGTCATAGCAAGTCTGTCTGTTTTTAAATTGACTTTTTTTTTTTTTTAAACAGTACATGTTGACAGCAGAGAAACTAGAAGGAAAGTCAGATTTCAGATTGGTGAACTGGGAGAAAAAAGTTTATTAATGTGCCCTGTTTTCCCACTCAAGATTCTATAAATACAGACTCTCTCTTCACTGGTTCCTCACACAACAGATGGTTGTTTTTGCAAACTCCATGGTGATTATGTTGCTTTTTTGTTATCTTGTTTGGTCACTTTCCCACTCAATAGATTTCCAGTTGTAGCCTTGGCCACTCAGGGTTATCTCAAATAAAATCTGCAGATTTTATTTAAGTGGTTTCCTATGTGTTTTTCTCCCAGGCCTGCCCTCAATTGTGTTTTTCAGTCATTTTACTTACCCCAGTCCTGCCGTCCCTGTTCCCCTAACTTAATTACATTTCCTATCTCAATAACACCTAGTTATGATTATTTCTTCTTGAAGCAACTCCCCCCTTCCCTCTTTTTTGTTTTGCTGCTTCGTCATTACCCCAAGTTAACATCCCTTTTTCCTAAAGAAATATTTCCTGGACTCTGAGCCAGCATGGAACCATCCGATTGCCTGTCCTGTCTTCCAGGCAATGTCTTGCAGCACATGGTAAAGAAGAGAGAGCTTTAAGTGAGAGGAAGCATCAGCAGCCCCAGATAGGGACAGATGTGAAGCAAACGGCAGCATGTGTGTCATGAAGGAGTAAAACTCAGGGAATTCTGAGTTCTCGCCTTTCAATCTCCCTAAACTCCAAGCTTGATCCTCCTGAGAAAATCCTGACAACTTACTGCTTCTGGGCCTCACTTTAAATATCTTTAAAAATAAAAGCTATCTATCCATACCTTTCACTTGTAGTCTGTGGTGGATGAAGGAAAAGAAAAAGACAGTTGATCAAAGTAGACTTTGAGTTCTTTTTGAATGACCCTATAGTTATTATGTTTGTGGGGCTTGAAATGTTAAAGGAAAAGTTACCTTTGAAAATAAAACAGGCTGGCTGGATACTGCATCTGGCAGCATTTGCTAACCCCACTACCGGTCAAGGTCCTAAGATTCACCAGAGACCCACCAGTGGCGTGATGGTTGGAAATATCTCTACACCGAGACTATCATTCTGGGCAAAGACATATCATCCCCAACAGTAAGACCTATAATCAGAAGGTATTCCAGGTCCAGAGAAAAACCCATGAAAAAGCCTTTGAACAAGGTATTTGTGGCCTCTAGACTGTGAGGAAAGCTCATGGAAACATCTTTCAGCCCTCGCTGTAATCTTTATACAACACCCTGTTTCCCAGAGAGGACATGACGATACATGACTTTATTGCAGTTACCTGCCTGGGGCATGGTACGGATCTACCACACTTCACGACCTATCCCAAACACAACTCAGAAATAGCCTCATGTACTTTTCTTCACCGGACTCTACACTCAGTCTCTTTCCTCCTCCACTAATGTGTATATTTTTTAAGATTTTATTTATTGATTGGTTGATTCAGAGAGAGAGGGCAGGAGAGGGGTAAAGGGAGAAGGAGAGAGAAAATCTTCAAGCAGACGCCACACCTAGCACAGAGCCTGATACGGGCTTCAGTCTTGCAACCCTGAGATCATAACCTGAGCCAGAATCAAGAGTCAGATCTTAACTGACTGAAACATCCAGGTGCCCTCCAATATTTTCAACCTAAAACAGTTTTATTGGTCTTCGATACATGTACTTTTTCTGCTTGTGAAAACTGCTATTGAATATGTATATGTTAGAGAAAGAGGACGGAACTGATCACTTCTTTTTCTAACTGCTCTTTGGAAAAGGTGTGACTTGATTGAAAATCTACCTTGTGGGTAACCATGTGAGATTCTGGGGGTTTGACTAAACTCATTGTAGGATACAGATTTCTCTGAATTTTAAGCCCAGAGTTGTTTCCTCTCTTGTAAATTGTATGATAACTGGGTGGAATTTTTTTCACTTAAAATTAATTCAGGAACAACAACAAAAAATTCAGGAACCACCACCAAAAGGCTTTGTTCTTTTTTGTTTTGTTTTGTTTTGTTTTCCTTTTCCTTTTTTTTTTTTTTTTTAAGGAATTTTCAGTCATGGACCAGAGACACTGACACCTTCGGAGACCATAACTCCTCTCCACGACTTCCATAGATTTTACAATTCTCTCACATTATCTGTTATGATCCTATTGACATAGACAAAAAAAAATTCAGCTGAGGATCCAGAGATCATGGAGAAGGAACAGTCAGGCTGACAAATGTAGGGGTAAGTACAGCTCTTCGAGCTTTGCAGCGCTGTGGTGAGAAGGGAGAGGGAGGGAAATTACCACCTCCCACTGTATTCAGGAACATTTCCTGAAAGAGGTGGAGTTTGGAAGACTTGGTGCTAATTCAAAAATGTGTAATGCCAGCTTTTTTCTGCCTTACTTTATTTATCCAGCTGCGAAACAAAATTAGTCTTGCCATGCTAAAGAACGTGGCGCCGGCGAGTTGCATACCCAGTTCAGAAGGGTGACGCGGCCAGCGGCTTCCCTCCTTCAGACTCTCAAGGGAAGGAAATTTAAATTCTGTCTAGGCTCACCCTGTAAAAGGGGGAAATCGTTGGGTCGGTGGGGCTTTTTCCCCACTTCCTTCTCTCAGCTTCTCCCTGCTGCTCCGAAGATGCAACTGTGGTGCGTGGAACTATGTCTAGAAATCAGCTTCCAACGGGAGAGCCCTGAAGTGGAGGGGAAGAGGGGGTTCTCCCAGGATGGAAAAGACTCCAATGGCAAGGTTTCCCGGCTAAGAGAGCTCTGGTTAGATCTTGTTTGAAATTGTCTCCCTCCCCACTGGAAATATACTTGATCTTGGTTTTCTTGCTCCTCCCAACCCCCCACCCCAGCCCTCTCCCTCAGCCTTATTTTTCTTTCTCTGCCTACTTTTCCTTTCCCTTTTTAGCTCTATGCCTTTACTGTGCCAGTGGCCCCCTTGAGAATTGACTAACAGTGATCATCGTCCTCAGAAAATGTCGGAGCAAAAGATATATTTTGGGGAGCGCCTGGCTGGCTCAGTCAGTAGCACATAGGACTCTTGATCTCAGGGTTGTGGTGTGAGCCCCATGTTGGGGGTAGTGTTTACTCAAAAAAAAAAAAAACAATGCTTTATAAAATAAATATATATATACATATATATATATATATATATATATATATATATATAATGTTTAAGCATTAACCACGTGTTGAGCACTGGGTACTTTCAGAGAGGCAAAGACGACAAAGATCAGTCTCTTCTCTTTAGAAGTTTTCTAAAAGATGAGGGGCTACAACCCATTCTGTCACAGAAGGGGGTGTTGGTTAAGTAGAGGCCAGAGGAGTGTGCTGGGGGAGCGGCGGGAGGAAGGGGAGAGGAGCCCACCAGGCCTTGGAAGAAGCAGGAGGGGATTTGGGGGGAAGCATTCTGTCTGGGATGCTTGTCCTGTTCCCCGGCCCGCGCCACCGCTGACTTTAGTGCCGACTTTAGGTCTCAGCTCAGGTGTCGCCTGCCCTAGGCGGGTGACCTCCTCTGTCTCCATGGCGGCCAGCACCGGCCGTGCTTGTGGGGCTCAGCATGCTCACTTTCTCCGCGAGTTCCACCCTTCAGGCTGAGTCCTTGAGGGGAGAGCCCAGGTCTCAGGCACCCTCACAGCCCAGCCCCTGGGGCCATCCCTTCGCCAGGAGCTGCTCAGTAAGTGCTCATGGGCCACCAGACCAGCAAGGCCAAGGGGGGGCACCCGGCTCAGAGATGCAGACGGCAGTGGGAGGTGTGGGGTGCCCAAAGCTTGGGCCCTCCCCCTCGCCACCTCCCGCACCATCCCCTTGCCTCTCTCTGTCCATAGCCTCTCACCTCTCCATCCTGCCGGTCAACCTGTTTGGTCTCACCCATCCTAAGAAAACCCCCCTTCAACCATCAGCCTGTCCTTTCCTTCCCTTCAGTATCAGACTTCAAAAATAATCGTTTCTATCCGCCGCCCACCCTTGCTCAGTTTCCACTTGCTTTCCGATCTCCTGAATGTGTCTGTTGTCCCCACCAGTGGCTCTTCGAGGCATTGTCCCTCCCACCATCCGCTAGTCCTCCTCGAGCTCAGCTTGAACAAGCCCATTTTAGGCAAACCTCCCCGGCCTCCAAAGCAGGCTTAGCCGTCCCTTCCCGGCAACTTCCCCTGAAACGCTGGCCTCTCTTGGCTTCCATGAGTCTCCCTGTATCTCTCTGACCAGTGTTTGTCTCTTTCAGGGCTTCAGTTCCACCAGCTCTAAGGAAGGGGTTCTAGCCTTGCCTCGGGCTTCTGTCTCTGGGTTATGGTCCCTCAGTGCACTCCCCACGAGGGGCCTCATTCTCTCCAAGGCTTTGTTCACTACCCAAATGTTCAAGACCCCAAACCTTTCTTTCTGACCCTAAATTTTCCCCTGACCTCTGGATCCCTGTCTCCACTTTCCTACAGAACTTCTCCTCCTGGGGCGCCTGGGTGGCTCAGTGGGTTAAAGCCTCTGCCTTTGGCTCAGGTCATGATCCCAGAGTCATGGAATCGAGTCCCGCATAGGGCTCTCTGCTCAGCAGGGAGCCTGCCTCCTCCTCCTCCTCCTCCTCTCTCTCTCTCTGTCTGCCTCTCTGCCTACTTGTGATCTCTGTCAAATAAATAAAATCTTTAAAAAAAAAGAACTTCTCCTCCTGGATGGGCTCAGAACCCCTCTATCTCAGAATATACCAGTTGAACCCATCACCTATACCTGCCACCGGAGCCAAATCCTCCTTCCCACTTCCAGCTGACGGTATCACCTCAGTCATCCCTGGCAATCCTTCTTCCCCACTCTCCAAACACAATGGGTCACCATGATCTGTTGTGTAGAATCTCTAGAAGAGCAACCTCCACCCCCTCTCCGTGGCTGTCCCCAAGGCTCTCACCGTCTCTGGCCAGGACTATTGCAATGGCCGTCGACTTTCTTTCCCAGGATCCGGGTGTGCCGGCCCACCTCCACGTGGCCACAAGGAAACCTTCTGAAACACACACTTGAGTGGGTCACTCCTCTGTTCCAGAGTATCCAATGACTGATTTCTCCTCTGCTTCCGCGAGAAGGTCCAAACTCTAACCTGAAAGGCCTGTGAAGGACAAGGTTTAAGGGCCACATCACCCTCCGGCGTTCTCTATTTTGATTAGTGGCCCTTTCCTGGCTAGCCCCTTTTCAGTCTGAGCTCTAGCCTCATAAGCCCTGACCCCTCAGACACACCAAGCACTGCCAGGACGCCAGCCTTTTGCTCACGTGACTCTCTCAGCCTGGAACGTCTCCTCCATTCCACGGAATTCCTTGAAAGCAAACACTGAGTCCCTCACCTTTGCACACCCTCTGTCTCCTAGCTTTGTGCCTGGCCCATCACAGGGACCTCCTGAATATTGAACGAAGGACTCCCAGTTCTCAAATGTCACTTCTCCGCTGCTTCTCCTGACCACTGCCCATCTCCCATCCCAGTGAGATATGCAAATCGCATGTTCCATAATATCCCAGTCCATTCAGGCTGCTATAACAATGTGCCGCAGACTGCGTGCTTATCAACCACGGAAATCTATTTCTCACCATTCTGAAGGCTGGGGAGCCCAAGGGCAAGGCACCAGGATGGTTGAATTCTGACGAGAGCCTTTCTCAGTTCATAGCTGACAGTCCTCTCTCTGTGTCCTCCCATGGTGGAAGGAGTGAGGAAAAGTAGGGTCACTTTTACAAGGACACTAATCCCATTCTGGAAGGTTCCAGCCCCAGGACCTAAGCACCTTCCAAAGGCCTGACTTCTTAATACCAATCGTCTTTAGAGATTAAGATTTCAACATTCAACAAATGCTGGAGTGCCGACATTTGGACCATAGCACGTGATAACCAGATGGACCCATTGTGCTAGAGGGCTGCACCTCCCACAGGCCAGAGAGCCCCTTTCCCTGAACAACAATGGGCCAGTCACTCCCAACACCTTGTTTATCTAGTCGCCTCCTTCTGTTTCCTACTGACCATCTCCCACCTGCAGAGACATTTTCCTTAGCTGTCTTAAAACAGTCTCGTAGGTTCTATGCAAACTTGCCACCTTACCCTAGTTTTGTGTGGAACAGATGAGGAAGAAGAGTGTCCACCCATTTATAGCCTCTGAATGCTCTGTTTTCTCTTAGAGCCATTTGTGTCCTTGGAACGGGGACCTTAGTTTCCCTTGCCGAGCAGAGTGTGTTATACACCACTGACCAGCATGTTTGGTTGGACGAATCGTCATTTTTTTCCTCTCTTCAGACCCCACTCTTTGTGGCAACTGGCCAGCCTCTACAGCCTCCCGTCGGAGACTCTCAGAGTGAGTGGTGCTTCGAAGTAGTGTAGATCAACCATTCCTTGTGCGTGGGTCTCCTCCGTGACCTGCACTGAGTGCTGGTCCGGCCCGGGTTCCGAGGCTTCCAATGCACTGAGCCCCGGCCTCCCTCCCACAGCAGCCTGCTTCCCCTCTGACTGTCCGAGTGGGTATTGCCAGAGCCTTTCCCAGCCCTGCTCTCTGGAGAACACAGCACGACTCCACTCCTGCCTCCCCACATCAGCCCTCTGGGAGCCCAGGACGGCTCTCCAGCCTCCTGAGGGGTCTCTGGCCAAGCTGAACCCACCCTCCCCACCCCCGGCCCCTCCCGCACATGATGGGATTTCAAGCAGCTTCACCATCTTGCCCCGCTGCCCGTGCTCTAAATGGGAGGGGAAGTCACTGTACTGGACAGAACGGGGCTTTCTCTTTCAAGCTCTTGACCCAAAGAGAAAATCGATCAGAAGTGTCATACGAGCAAAAAAGCAAAAACATTGCACCTAAGATTTGAAAGTAGGCTACTGGTTGCCTCGCTGCTCCAAACACCCTACCACCCACTCTACCCACAACACATCCCAATGTAACTAGGAAGGCAGACGGCCGTGCGCTAAAAATGTTCTCTTTAAAAAGATGCAAGCGTTCCTGCTAGAAATCCATATTTTTTTAAGGATTTTATTTATTTATTTATTTATTTGACAGAGAGAGACAGCGAGAGAGGGAACACAAGCAGGGGGAGTGGGAGAGGGAGGAGCAGGCTTCCTGCCAAGCAGGGAGCCCAAAGCGGGGCTCCATCCCAGGACCCTGAGATCACGACCTGAGCCTAAGGCAGATGCTCAACGACTGAGCCACCCAGGCACCCTGAAATCCATATTTTCAGGTTTTCTGTGAGTTCACTGGAATTAAGGATGGGGCCAGCTCCGTGCATTCGTCCCCCCAGATGCATGCAGTCTCCGCATCCCAGCCTAGTGGGGGGGGGGGCGCTGCTCTGAGCCAGCTCTCAGAGTTATAAGGAGTGAGGCCTCCGGGCTGCCCGTCCTTCCTGTCCCCTGTCTCTCATTGTCCTCAGTACCTCTTCCTTTCACTTTCAAGAACTAAACCACTTGAGCTCCAGCTCTGCATAGTTCTCTTCGGCACATCTCCAACGCTCTAGCTCTCGAGGGTCAAGGACCTCCAAGAGCGCAGGAGCTCTGTCTTTTCATCCTGTAGCCCCGCCCTCCACTTCAACAACTGTTCTTCAGAAAACAGCAAGTCACTTATGTTCTCCTACGGTATTAGTACCTTATCTTCCTAGGGATATTTGCATCTTAAGTCTTATTTCTAATGACTGTCTCCAGTTAAGGGGATTATGAGCATCAGCTACTGAAGGGAGCGTGGCAAAAGGCGCACCCTTCCTTCTGGGGCTTCTGTGTTGTCACCTATAAACGCAGTGGGGGGTGTTTGATTTCTGACTCTGGCATCTCTGAGACGCTGATTCGCTGATTCATCCGGTGTTAATAAAACCTCCTTGTGTTAGTCACTTCTCCAGGGAAACACAACCAATAGAATGTACCTGGAGGGAAAGGCGTGTTACAAGGGATTGGCTTCTGGGGCGCCTGGGTGGCTCAGTTGTTAATCATCTGCCTTCAGCCCAGGTCACGGTCCCAGGGTCCTGGGATTGAGCCCTGCATCGAGCCCTGCATCGGGCTCCCTGCTCAGCCGGAAGCCTGCTTCTCCCTCTCCTACTCCCCCTGGTTGTGTTCCCTTCTCTCGCTGTGTCTCTTTCTGTCAAATAAATAAAATCTTTAAAAACAAACAAACAAACAAACAAAAACCCCAAGGAATTGGCTCCAGACTGTGGAGCCTGACAAGTCCCAAGATGGGCAGGTGGAGTTGGTGAGCTGGAGACCCAAGAGAGCCGGGGGGTTGTTCCAATGCAGGTCTGAGGGCCTGAGAACCAAGAGCACAGAGGGGAGGGTCCAGTCTGAAAGCCAGCAGGCTCGAGGCTCCGGGAAAGCCAATGTTTTAGTTTGGGTCCAAAGGCAGGAAAACATCAATGTCCCAATTTGAAGGTAGTCAGGAAGAAGGAATCCTGTCTTGCTCAGAGGAAGGTCGGTTTTTATGTACTGTTCAGGCCTTCAACTGATTGGACAGGGCCCACCCACATTGGCTTTACTGTCTTCAAATTTAAATGCTAATCTCATCCAGAAACACCTTCACAAACACAGCTAGAATAATGGTTGCCCAAGCATCTGGGCGTCCCATGACCCCATCAAACGGACACATAAAATTAATTGTGAAAGTAGATGATGGATCAGGTTTGAGGTTTGAGAGGCTGGGGTGGCTGTGAAGCGCATAAAGAGGTGGACGGAGCCCCCGGAGGCTGCGAAGGAGATTCCCTGCCATATGCAGGCGAGTCCCCCGAGGCTGCTACCCCTCCAGTGGGGGCAGTGAGTTCAGCGCGCTGGGGAGGTCGCAGGCGAGGGCCTTCCCAGCAGCGAGTGGGTGGAGAGAGGCCACGGGACGGTGGCAGTGAGGTCAGCAGTGAGGTGATCAGCGTGAGCACACTTAGGACGCAGGATCAATAAGACTCAGTGGTTTTCTTTATGACTAATGCATGGAGACCAAGAAAATCTATGTGCGATTGATTGAAATGTGCGTGTGTTTCACGTGTTCATTAGGTCAAAACCACGCTGAACTTGTTTCATAGGAGCTAGTCTTGTCCTGATGGTGCTTTCTCCTCTCCTTTACGCTCCTACGCTTGGTTGGTTCTTGTCAGACTGCCGGCACTGTTAGCGCTAACTTCGCCGAACCCGTCTTGTCTTCCCGTGGGCAGACCTGAGCGCTCAAAGAGCAAGGACCACGCTTCGGATGCCCCCCGCCCCCCGTTGTATGCCCTGGGGCACCTTCTGCCTCTCGGGTGGTCTGTAAACAGGAATGGCTCATTAGTTGACTGGTGCACATCAGAGGTGATGAGCCAAAAGTCCTTCACTTTAAAAAGAAATAATAGGGACGCCTGGGTGGCTCAGACATTAAGCGTCTGCCTTCGGCTCAGGTCATGATCCCTGGGTCCTGGGATGGAGCCCCGCATTGGGCTCCATGCTCGGTGGGGAGCCTGCTTCTCCCTCTCCCTCTGCTCCCCCTGCTTGTGTTCTCTCACTCTCTCTGTCAAATAAATAAATAAAACCTTTAAAAAATTAAAAAATAAAAATAAAAAATAATAATGACCTTTTTATTTTGGAATACCGTTAGACTTACAGAAAAGCTTCGATAATGCGGATAATGCGGAGGCTCCTTGTGGACTCCTCACCTGCACATTTTGCAATCAGTGATAGAATAAACAAAGGCCTGGAGTCAGTGAGCCCTTGGACACGTCACACCTCCCAGCTGGCCCCAGTTCTGTCACTGGTGAAAGAGGTTACAAGTGTGTGCTCCGCCCCACACTGTCCCCATGTCACTGGAATAAAGTCACTGGGATGAGGCCAGCCTGTGGGGTGGTCTGTGGGTCCAGCCTGCTGCCCCCAGAGCCCGCTGCCTCCTCCCACCCCCTGGAACCTCGGGCTCCTGGCAGCCAGCAGGCGGCGCCCAGGGCACATCCTCACCTCCCCGTCTGAGCTGCCACCTTGTCTTTCGTCAGCACAGCCCAGGGCTAACATAGGCTCCAGCACACAGGAAGGTGTACAAACACTATTTGATGAAAGGAAGCGAGAACATTACCTGGGGGCTGTCCAGTGCTCAACAGTTTCCAGGAGAGTGGGGGGCACAGGGCAAAGCATGATGGAGAGGTCAAATGCCGGTCAGGGCCAGACGGGGTCTGGTGACCCTGTCTCCGGGGCATGCCTCCCACTGTGTGCGGAGGTCCAGTGACAGTGTTGGGTGTCAAGAAGTTCCCGTCTCAAATGGGCCTCCAGCCAGTATGGTGACGAGAGGGCCAGGCTGCTGTAATCAAATCTGACCCTGGAAACCAAGGGTTTTTTCCCCAATGGCACAAGCAGTAACCAGAGATCCCAGCCGCCCACCGGCTGTTCCCCACTCTCCTCCTCCTGCTCCCCGATCCCACTGTAACTGGCTCTCCAACCACAGGCACCCCTGGCCCAAAAGAAGACCCATGGAGGCACAAGGGACGGGGCACCACCCACCTAACCCCATCTCCGCCCCCCTTTCTCCAATTCCTAGGTCAAACCACAAGCCAGCACCCAGGGCTCCATCACTTTCTGGGGGGGCCAGTTGTGGAATAGTCCAGCCCTTCCTCTCTCCACCCCAGAAAAGATCTTACTTTTCCCTCCTCTAAACTCTCCGGTTTCTGCTCTGCATTTCCCACTTATATCCTGCCCCATACATAGTGGTACATCTGATTCACAAATGCTTGTTCCTCTCACCTACATTCAAGGGTCTTTTTTTTTTTTTTTTAAAGATTATTTACTTATTTGACAGAGAGAGAGAGAGCAAGAGAGCCCAAGCAGGGGGAGTGGCAGGCGGAGGGAGAGGGAGAAGCAGACTCCCCGCTGAGCAGGGAGCCCGATGACGCGGGGACTCGGGTCCCAGAACCCTGGAATCACGATGCTTGACCGACTGAGCCACCCAGGTGCCCCTCAGTGGTCCTTAAGGGCAGAGCCAGACCGCAGTTGTCTAAGACCCCCGGTGGAGAGGACTCGGTGACTCCGGTGGGGAGGTCTTTGAGGCTACTTGCTGCGTCCTCCTCCGTCCCCTCCAAAGTCCCCTTTCTTCCTGCTTCTCTCCTCCCCTGGCCTTCCTAGCCAGTGTGTTTCCACGAGGAGTGTAGTTGAGAACCTGAGGAACTCCCAACACAAGGCCCAGGGCCTGAGAGCTGGCGTGGCCGGTCCCAGACATGGAATACTTCCGCTAGAAAATCCCCGCGAGCCCCGGCCTCCTGCTCCCAAGTGTTGCAGTCTCCTCCGGCGCACTTTGGAACGGTTTGAACCAGCCAAGGAGGGCTCCCGGCTGGTGGGCCAGGCTCTGCGCTCCAGCACAGACGGGCTGACATGGATGGACAGGCGGTTCTTTCTGCTTCTTCCTACATCCCCCCCACACAGGCAGACACTAAAAGCCTCTGGGCCAGGCCTGTTTCAGTGTGGGAGAAATTAGAGAAGTAAATCATGCGCGCACGTGCGCGCGTATGTGTGTGCTGTACAGTCTTGGACTTGAATTGGAAGTATCAGTATAAACTCGCAATGTGTTTACGTTTTAAAATTTTCCCCAGCTTTGTCCACTGGAAAGGCCGATGACGTACCCAGTAACGGGCACTCCTGAGGCAGATCTTATGGTGTCCAAAGACCTTACCCCACAAAAAGCAATCAGAGACCCTCAGAAGAAATAGCTCATTCCCAGTCGTGGCAGGAAACATACAAGATGAGCCTGGACATCTAATCAGGCCCGAAAACGAAAGAAGCTTTCGGGGACCAAATAAGATGGTATCGAGAAAGGACTTGGAAATCGACTTGGAGAGGCTCCCCCCGGCTAACAGTAGGAGCAACACGGCTGTGCACAACAGCTGTTGGGGGCTAAAGGCCGGCAAACATGCTTAAACCCATGAACGCATAATGACACGAAGGGAACAGACCTCCCTGGCCGCATCCGGGAAGTTGGGGAATCAATTCATTATTTTGAAAACTGGTAAATACAAGGGAGGAGTCAAGCACTTTTTGAAGAAATGTGATTTTCCACTGTCTGTGAAATAATGGGCATAAGTAAAGAAATCAGGGACTACAAACATCAAAAAAGAAAGACAGCCAGACAGCCCGTGCTCCCTTCTGTGGAAGTACACACAGCTATTAGGTATTCTTTTTTTTTTTTTTTTTTAAGATTTTATTTATTTATTTGTCAGACAGAGATCACAAGTAGGCAGAGAGGCAGGCGGGGGGTGGGTGGGGAGTAGGCTCCCTGCTGAGCAGAGAGCCTAATGTGGGGCTCCATCCCAGGACCCTGAGATCATAACCTGAGCTGAAGGCAGAGGCTTAACCCACTGAGCCACCCAGGCACCCCCCTATTAGGTATTCTTACAAAAACAAACAAATCAGATCTGATCTGGTCTCTGACTTGACCAATTTACAGAAAATACAGGGGCAATAACATGTGAAATGTCACTCTGGGAATGTAATCCACAAAATCCAGAGGATCTGTAGGAAAACAACCCGGTTTCTCTAACAATTGACAAGAGAAAAAAATGAAAAAAGAAAAAAACTTGGAGGTACCTGCGGATTACAAGAGATCTAGGAGACACATCAGCCAACTGGAACATCTGGAACTTATTTCGGTTCCAATTTGAGCAAAAACTCTACAAAATCATGAGACAGGGAAATGTGAACACTAGATATTTGATTACACTAAGAAATTATTTTTCTGGTCTGATTATAGTAATAGGATTATATTTTTTGTTTTAAAGTCCTTACCTTGTAGAAAAACATTCTTTTTTTAAAAATATTTTTAAAAGATTTTATTTATTTATTTGACACAGAGAGATAGAGCAAGAGAGGACACACAGCAGAGGAGTGGGAGAGGGAGAAGCAGGCTTCCCACTGAGCAGGGAGCCTGATGTGGGGCTCGATTCCAGGACCCTGAGATCATGACCTGAGCTGAAGGAAGAGGCTTAACCCACTGAGCCACCCAGGCGCCCCGAAAACATTCTGATGTACTTTAGAATGAAGTATGAGTGAATGGAAGGAAATCTGCTTCAGAATTATGTAGGAGAAGCATACGGAGGTATCGTTAAAGAGTTAAATATTTAAAGGCCTGTGTCCTTTTGATGCGACAATCAAACACGCATCTAATCAAGCCTTTGGATCTTGTCACCAGCTCAGAGGGGAAAAAAGGAGAGAAAGAGGAACATCTTCAATAACACCGAGGATACAGTTACCCAACATAGAATGTGGACAACTCTGGTGGAAAACATGACGCTTTCTTCACAAATGCATGGCATAAAGAAAAAATTAAGAAGAGGGAAATTGTTACAGTTGAAAAGAAACCAGAAATACGGCTGCTAGACACACGTTTTTCAGTTTGGATCTCAATTTGAACAAACCAACTGGGAAACGCCATTTTTTGAGCAACTGGGGAAAATTATACATGGATTGGGTAATTAGTGATAATAAGGAATTGCTGTTTGTTGGCTAAGTTCATAGTATTGTGAGTTGCTAAAAAGTCCTACTTCCTAAAACACACGCTAAAGGGGCGCCTGGGTGGCTCAGTGGGTTAAAGCCTCTGCCTTCCGCTCAGGTCATGATCCCAGGGTCCTGGGATCGAGCCCCGCATCGGGCTCTCTGCTCAGTAGGGAGCCTGCTTCCCTCTCTCTCTCTCTCTCTCTCTGCCTGCCTCTGATCTCTGTCTGTCAAATAAATAAATACAATCTTAAAAAAAAAAAAAAACACATGCTGAAGTATTTACAAGTGAAATGAAATTGTGTCTGCCATATGCTTTAACAATACCTCCCCTCAATGGGTTGGGGAGGGAGAGTAGATAAAATTAAAATGGCAGAATGTTAATAATTGTTAAAATTGGGTTCATTGTACCAGGCTCATTATTCATGTATGTTTGAAATTTTCCAGAACACAAAGTTAAATATAGAATATTTTAAAGAGGGGTGCCTGGGTGGCTCAGTGGGTTAAAGCCTCTGCCTTCAGCTCAGGTCATGATCTCAGGGTCCTGGGATCGAGCCCCACATCAGGCTCTCTGCTCAGCGGGGAGCCTGCTTCCTCCTCTCTCTCTGCCTGCCTCTCTTCCTACTTGTGATCTCTGTCAAATAAATAAATAAAATCTTAAAAAAAAAGAATATTTTTAAGATTTTATTTATGTACTTGAGAGCGAGTGCACAGCTGGGGGCGGGGCAGGGGTGAGGAACCAAGGGACAAGCAGACTCCCCACTGGGCCCCAGGACCCTGACAGCATGACCTGAGCTGAACTCAGACACCAACTGACCGAGCCACCAAAGTGCCCCCCCTTTTTTAAAGATTATTTGACAGAGATCTCAAGTAGGCAGAGAGGTAGGCAGAGAGAGGAGGAAGCAGGCTCCCCGCTGAGCAGAGAGCCCGATGTGGGGCTCGATCCCAGGACCCTGAGATCATGCCCTGGGCCGAAGGCAGAGGCTTAACCCACTGAGCCACCCAGGCGTCGCGGTGCCCCCCCCTTTTTAAGATTTTATTTATTTAGGATAAAATATAGAACATCTTAAAAATAAATAAAGCTAGTCCTTTAAAAAAAAAAATGTAATCTCTGCACCCAGTGTGGGGCTCAAACTCCTGACCCTAAGATAACCATTGAACAAGCCCGGTGCCCTGAACAAAGCTGCTCCTGCACACGGTGTTAACTACACTGAGGAGGTGTTAACTACACTGCTCCAGGAGGACCAGGAACAGGAAGGCCAGCCAAGTCTGGAAAGGTGAGAGAGACGGTGTGGTAGGGAAGACTCTGAATCCGCCCTCAGCCTGGCAGGAAGGGTGAAGGGTGAAGGAGGCAAGGAGACAAGGCTCAGTGACACTGAAATCCGAGCCTGCACGGCCACGTTCCTTCCTCCTTCCTATTGCTACAGTTGATAGAGGGTGCTTGTTCCAACTTTTGGCCACATTATGAGCCCTTTGAGAAAGACGATGCCCCCACTCTCCTGCATTCCATGTTTTCCCTGCCCCCACCCCCAAATTCCCAGC
This sequence comes from Martes martes, assembly GCF_963455335.1. NCBI lineage: Eukaryota > Metazoa > Chordata > Mammalia > Carnivora > Mustelidae > Martes > Martes martes. The sequence goes on along the minus strand of NC_137903.1, from coordinate 24,970,655 downwards.
AACTCTCCCATCCAAGGCGTAGCACATCCAAGCCCAAGTGCCAAACATAGGATGAGAAATGGTCTATGGCTCCATCTGCTGGTGACACTGGGAACTGAAGCTGCCCACACAGGATCCCTATTGAGAAGGAAGCTGAGGATAATTTGAGAGAGATCGGATCCTTCCCCCTCAGGAAAGATAAACACAGGCCAATGAAACATATAAGAAGCCTTTAATTTCATCACCATAAACATTATACTCTGATTGCTCACAAACAGTATAAAATATTTACTCCACTAAATAAATAAGACATAACATTATTGCAAACGGCACTTAAACCCCCCAGAGATAAGACCTCCTTAGCCCAGGCAGGGGGTACTCCTGAGTTTCCGTGCGAGATTCCCCAAGCACGGATATGCCCTGGGGGCTGAGACAGATAAAAGCTCGAGGAGCCACACGCTGTGCTTCTGGTCCTGGAACAGCCCCAGGGAGAGGGTTGTGGAGTCAGTGGGGAAAGGGGGTGGGGGGGGTGGGCAGCTCCTTCATCAGTCCAGCCCTAGAGAGAGCAGAGGGGAGTGGGGGTGGGGGGCGGGCTGGGCCAAGAGAAGAGGGGAGCTACGGAGGCTGCTGAGACCCGGAGCCCCACCTTCCACTCACCCCCAGCTCCCCCAGTCTTGGGTAACATGATTTGGGATATCAGCCGGGTAAGCAGAGCTTCCAAGCTCCTGGGTTAGGCAGTTTTAGGGCCAGACTGATCACCCAAGGGAAGATGATTCTGGCAATGCTCAGCCCGATAAACCAGCTGCCTCCCAGGGCCCACTGGGGACCTCACCTCTGAGACACCAAGATGGCAGAGCTGGGAATTGATTCCCCTCTACTTAGTTAAATAAATAAGTTAAATATTTAAAGGCCTGTGTCCCTATGATGGCAACATAGGGGCCAACAAGCCATGTCCTGATCAAATGTAGTTGTTGGGGGATGGGAGAAGGCAGTGCCATGTGGCCAGGCGGCTTCCTCGCTCCCCACAAATAACTTTCATAGTCTCAAATCCTGCAGAGGAGTTTCATACTAGAAACTTCCATGCAAGACAACATTGAAGGAATCTATGGGATAAGAGGGCTTGGAGGTGAGAGACCAGGTGGTCGAGGTTACTGAGCTCTCCAAATCCCTTCTCTGGGTATGTCTCGACCAGGACACTAGCAGTTAACCCTGCCTGGGTCATCTCCCTGCAGAGTCCCACATTCCAGTGCACGGAGCTAAGGAAATGCCCTACCCTTCTGGCCTCCCTGGAGAAGTTCAGACTGAAGCCCGTTTGGACCAACAGTCAGCCAGCCCGGAAGACTGGAGAGAGAGAGAGAGAGAGAGAGAGAGAGAGAGAGAGAGGCCCCAGTCCCCTACCTGTGCAGCTTTGCACCTCACCGCCACGGGGTGGCAGCAGAGAGCCACACCACTTGGGCAGGGACAAACTGGAAGGCACCCCCCACCCCCCCCCCCCCGCCCAACCTGGATCTGCTGTGGGGGGTTGGGGAGGGGTTGGGACGCAGCGAGGCAGGCCCTCCCTCAGTGGGTCACAGGGACTCTACACCGAGTATTTGGTCAAGTCGCTCTTGTCAAATACCACCTGTGTAGCAAAATAAATGGCCACAAAACCAAGGCCCGCAGCCGACACCATGTAGGCAGTGACAGACTGGCTGAGCTGAACAATGGAGCCCATAAACAGGGACGGGGCCACCTGGGACAGCAGGAAGGCACTGTCCAGGATGGCAAGGTCCAGGCAGATGCCCCGGCCCGGGATGACCCTGGTCTCAGGCGGCTCGCCCACCACCACCCGCATGGAGACGTCGCAGGCAGAGGCCCCACAGAGCACAGGTGAAGAAGGGAGGAGGCCGCTGCCTCCAGCACCCATGTGTCCATTGGGGAAGGGAGATCCGGGCTTGGGGCCAGGTGGAAAGCTGGGCATCAGGCTGTCCTCACTGGCACTGCTTCCGGCATCTCCTCGGTATTTGGGCAGGAAAACCTGGGAAGGAGGGGAATAGGAGAGGTAGGAATCCAAGCACAGGATCCCAGCTCTGAGAAGAGACCCCAGCATTCACACCGGAGGCTGGAAGAAGCCAGGCCGCCAGCCTTAATGTTGTGCAGCAGGCCAGACCCTCCTTGGTCTGGGTCTAATGAAGACTCTCCTTCCAGGGCAGGGGATGGGGGGTACAGATCTGAATCCAGAAGTCTAGGTCTCCTCTAGCCTCTCCTGGAACCAGTAAGGGGCAGACAAACTTCAACTGCAGGTCAGGAAGAGAATGGAACCCCACGGTAGAGGGAAAAGACAGAATGAAGACAGGTGAGAAGAGAGATGTGTAAGAACAGAGGAACAAAATCCAAAAATGGGATGCCCAAGGGCCCAAATGCCACACAGGGGGTTAACCCTCCTACTTTCTGCCCCTCACCACTCTGCCTTGGGACATCCTTCTCAACCTCACAGAGAGATGCTCTGCTCCCACTGGGGTCCCAGGCCGTACTGTGAGGCACACGGCCCCAGACTCAGGACAGGGAAGGCCCAGCAGACTCAGCCTGGAGGAAGAGAGGAACAAGAGGAATCTTCCAGACTCCTTCAGCCTAGCTGGGCTAATGGTGAAGCCCTTCTTGCTTCTTTCTCACTGTGTGCCTTAGGGTAGCCTGCCTCTGCCCAGAACCCCCTACTTAAGGATAGGGCCAGAATTCATCCCCTATGTCCCTGTGCCCACTAGCACCTAACATGGAAGGGTTCTTGAGTCGGCTGCGCTGGAGCTGGGACCCATGGCAGAGCTCAAAAGGAAAGCAGACAGCTCTTGGGGTGGCCAGAAGTAGGCAAGGCAAGTACAGCCGGTGTACATGGCCAAGTGTGCCATCAACTGCTTCTTGGAGTGGGCCTCCCGGGACCTGTCCTCCCCGCCTGCCACCCCTGGAAAGACCAGTGAGCCTGGAGCCTCAAGAGGCCCCTAGGCTAGACACACTCCGCAGTCCGAGGGGAGGACCAGCCAGAGCATGTTCCCTGAGTGCGAGTGTGCATGCCCAAGCCTGGCCTCTGGACACCAGCCCCGAGCCCCCAGCCGGGGCAGCAGCAGAATGGAGGCTGATGAAGGTCATCCATGTGCTGACAGGACATGGGCTACCCCAAGCAAAACCCTGGCCCCTCCGTCCACACGCCCTACCCCTGCAGCTGCCTATTCAATTAACCACCCTCCTAGCTAGCCATTTCTCTGCTACCTCACTCGTGTCCTCCAGTCGACAAACTACCTCTCTATGATCTGGAAGCTCTAGGAGGGCAGGCCTGTGCCTCCTCCAACTTCTTACCCTCTGGGCAGAGCTCCCTGAGGCCTGTGAAGGGGACAAAGGTGACCACACAGCTTTGGTCATGTGGCTTCCCACAGAACGGGGCCCCTGGAGGGGCTGGCTGGCATGGGGCCAAGCAGGAAGGAGGCCCCCAACTTACAGTGGCCGGGTGAGCTGTGCCAGGTGCATCGGGCTCAGAGACCCGCCTGGGGGCGGGGGAGGGGACAGAGGCAAAGGTGTGAGGCAGGAAAAGAAAAGAGAGAATTAGGCAGAAAAAGAAGATAAACCAGAAAGAGAAGGGGTAGTAAGGACACTTCTCCCTCTTGGAGACCAAAGCAGGGCAGGGCCCATCACAGTGCCCCTCCCTGAATAAAGAGAGCCGTTGCCAAGGCCAGACCACCACCACTCAGGGCCGCTGAAGCCAGGAGCCCAGGAGGTCATCTGATCAGCCCCCCACCCCCACCCCACCTCTGCCTAGAACAACCCAGCCCAGACTGAGCGCCTCCGCTAGCCCAATTCTTCTGGATCCCCAAAGAAGGATTTAGCATTTCCTGCAATTATCCACTCAAGTGCTTTATAGTCCTGACACCAGGAAGTCATTCCCAGAATCTAATCTACACCCTCCTTCCGTGCAGCCCACGTCTCTGGCCCAGGGCTACACGGCTTCCTCTCCAGTCAGAGAAGGACTTCTCCTCGCTGTCCAGCTCTCCAGAGGCCGGGCTCCTCCGGCTGCCCTCCGCCCCCACCCCACCCAGCGGCCAGCGTGAGTACCTGCTTCTCCCGGTGGTAGAGGGAGGCCAGCGTGTAGGGCAGGATCTGCAGGGCGGAGAAGGTGAAGCCGGTGAGGGCAGCCGACGCGGTCACCACAGCCACACTGCGTGACAGGCACATGGTGCCGGCAGCCACAGGGAAGGCCACCACGCTGGCCAGATAGACGGCCCGGGTGCCGAATCGCTGCACCAGCCGGTCCATGACCAGAGAGAAGAGCAGGGAGACGGCGCACTGCAGGAACAGCCCCAGGCTGCCCATCCGGACCCCTGCGGGGGGGGGGGGGGAGAGAAGTCGGCCTGGAGCAGGAAGAGGCCGGTACCACCTGGGGAGGGCTCAGAACTGTGGCCAGGCCTGTTCCCCCTGCATCAGCCCACCCGACGGCCACACGAGGAATCTAGGTTCCTCCACGGCCGGCCGTTAGATGGTGCGGTCAAAGTCTCCAGCTAAGGGCATGCGACCACGTCCTGAGGGTTGCTCGGGGCCTCAGCTAGCGCTCGGCTCTCTAAGACGGTACGAGGGAACCCAAAGACAGCTCTGCCCTTGGCTCCAGGACAGAGCTCGGGACGCTGAGCTGAAGGTCTGGCCAGGGAAGGGGGAGAGTCAACAGGGGGAGCAGAGGGCACGCTGCGGTTGGGGCCAGGTGCACCGGAGACCCAGCCTGGACTCCTCTGCTCCCTCTGTTCCTTAACTAAGCTGAGCCTTTTCTTCTGGCAAATGGGAGCAATGACTCTAAGCAAACTCTCCGTGGCCTGAGGCGCTGTGACCGCAAGCCACTGTGGCGGCCTCGTGCACAGACAGGCCCGTCGTCCTGACCAGGAAATCGGGAACAATCAGGAACCCAGACGCACAGCTATGGGCCCGGCTCAGACTGCACAGACTGCAGGCCTCCCCTGACACCGGGCCGTCCCCTGGAGTTGGAGGTGGGGGGGATCTCTCACAGCAGCCCCCTCCCCGCCCCCCGCTGCCGAGGCCTTACCTTCATCATAGTGTCTCCGGGCCTCGGTGCCTGGCTCAGCCCGGGGCACGCCCTGGTACAGCCCCTCGCCCACAAAGTCCGTGTAGAACAGCGTGAAGGTCATGAAAGCCATCCAGCTGCACAGCTCGGCCACAAAGAGTCTGCGCAGGGTGCGAGGCACACGGCAGCAGAGCTGGTGCAGCCGGGGAAACAGGGCGCCCAGGCTCCGGAAAGCCAGGCGGGTGTGGCACGGGCAGCAGTGTGGCCCCGAGGGGACAGCCAGCCCTTCTGCCGGCTCAGCCGGACCCAGCGCGGCCTCCTCGGCCACAAACAGTGTGGCCACCACGCAGGTGAGGAAGATGACAGTGAGCAGGCCGAAGAGGCACTCCTCCTGGGTGCCCAGGTAGGGGGCCAGGGCGCTGGCGTCCCAGTCAATCGCGGGCAGGAGGTAGCCCAGGCAGCCCCCAAGGCTGATCATGAAGGCATAGACGGAGAAGGCCTGGCGACAGTGGTCTGGATCCCGGAAGAGGTCGGAGAGCAGAGCCTCCAGCGGGGTGAAGCACACCTGGCCACAGAAGTCCAGCAGCCCCACGCCCAGGATCAGCAGGGCCAGCTCCAGGGGCCTGGTGTCCGGGCACAGCAGCCCCGCCAGCCAGCCGGCCCTCGGGATGAGGAAGAGGCTCAGGAGGACGCCCAGGGACAGGGCCCATATGAAGGGCCTCCGGCGGCCGTAGCGCCCACGCCAGTGGTCACTGGCCGAGCCTAGGAGTGGGACCGAGATGAGGCCCAGCACTGGACCAATGCCTGCAGGAAGGACACATCATATGAGCCACAGGCTGGGGCCCTCAGGAGTGGTGGGGAAGGGAGACTGAGCTCCTGGAGGAGGATGGAAATGACCACCACACGCAGGGCCACTTCTTTGCTCGACATGGTATGGGGTATGTCACGCAGACTCTAGGTTAGCCCTCGCAGCCAGGATCACTAACGCCGCATCCTAGGATGGGCACAATGATACACGGAACAACCGGTAAGTGAGCCTGGAGCACAGGGGCCGAGGTAGAGGTGGGGGGCACGAGGCGGGGTTTCAACAGGCAGTGTGACCCCCCCAGAGCCCGGCATCCTGGGAGCCGCCCCAGGGTGATCTCTTGCCTTCTGTGGCTTTTGCAGAACACATCCGCAGTCGGGGCCCAGCCCGGGCCCTAGGGGATAAGAAAGAGCCCTAGCTGGGAGACCTGATCTTCCTCATCAGTAGCTAGCCCTCCGGCCTGCCTAAGTCGCCCAACTGCTCATCAGTCTCTGTGACCTCCTCTGTGAAGCGGGGGACCCCAAAGGCTATTGCAAGGATTAAATGAGTAACAGATAAAAATGGCTGGACTAAGGGAAAAGCCGTGTCTCCTACGTGCCAGGCACCGTGTAGGGGTCTGGGGTATTGAGGGGACCACAGAATGTCCCTGTGCTCTTTTCCTACTGGGCACCCACTGCCCCACCCCTGCCCACGGTCACCCATCCACGCAGCAGGGCCCAACCTGCTGCCTCCGCTGGCTCAGGAAGAGCCAGCAGCCGCCTCGCCCTCTTCGGGCAGAGGCACCGTCACCCTGCCCCCTGGGTGTCATGGACCTGCAGCAGGAGGCAAGGAGGCTGTGCTGGACTCACCGAGCACCATGGTCATGAACTTCTCCTCGACCCCCACCTCCAGCAGCAAGGGTGGCACGTAGGTGATGCCGGCGGCCAGGCACACTTCCAGGCCGAAGGTCAGCAGGTTGACCAGCAGGAGCTGGGCTTTCCGGTGCCGCAGCAGGCGGCCGGCCCACAGCCTCTGGACCATGGTGGGCTTCACGCGCTCCCCGGCTGCCGTGGCTCTGCCCTGTTCCGGACGCCCAGGCCTCTCCTCCTTGCTGCCACTGAGTGCCCCGGCCTCTGCCAGGAGCCCATTTCTGCCAGCCTTCCGTGCAGGTCCGGCTCCTCAGGCCACACTACACGCCTGTGGGCACGGGGAGCCTCGGTGGGGACATAGCTCATCCCTCAGATCCTGAAAGGACAGTAACAGTCAGACCCAGACTGTACAACCCTGGGAACCAGGCCTCTGGGATTTGCTCCGAGTTCTCTGAATCCTGTTCACTCCCAGGCTGACAATAGAGTGGCCGTGCCACCCCTGCTGCCAGTCAGGAAATGCATGTTAGTATTAGCCTAAGGCTGACATAACTAATAAGGTAAATATCAATTTTTAAACCTCAGCACACTCCAGAGCCAAACAGAGGTCCATTTTTCTCTGTTTTGGAATATCTTTGCCATTGCCCTTGCCTGCCGGTATGGGAAAAAGAAAAAAAAAAAATCAAACCAACTGAATTCCCAGTTCCCCAGGCCCTGTTATCAAGGTGCCTCTGGAGACCCTCTGCCGGGCCTGGTGTGTTTGCTTTTCTCTCTACACTTCCCAAAGCTGGGCTGGTCAACTCCCCTCTGTTGGGAGCAGCACTTCCTATCCCGAGCTGCTGGCCACAAGCCACATTGCATCATAACCCAGTCCCCCAAGAACGAGGACAAGGGGGTGGGGAGGGCGGGGAGGCTGTGGTTTGTTGGGTTGAGTTTTAACCTGTCATTGAAACCACTTAAAGAGGGCGCCCCTGGAGGAACCTTGGCCTGCAAACCTCTCCCTGGAGTCTCTCCGTGGAACGTTCCCACGTGTAGTGCCCAACTGTCACGGGACAGTGGGACCTGCTCCCAGGTCCCTGCCTCACAGGGGCACCAAACGGCACAGCCTGTATTGACACCGGTGACCAGGCGCTGCCAGAAGGCCTCACCACTTTCCGGGCAGCCTTTCCCTGCTCCCCAAATGGCTCCATTCTCAGCAGAGATGTCCCCAAGGCCCTCCCTGCTAGGCCTGCCTCCTGGGCATAGAGACCCCATTGGGGCAGCCATGCCGCACCGCGCCCCCCCAGCCCCAGGCAATCAGCCTCCAGCTCTTGCTTCCTGACAACAGGACCCAACACGGTCTGCTCGGTTTAGGGGCGACCACAAAAGAGGGAAAATCAAGTCAGCCACAAAGAGGAGTAGAGAAGGTGGGTCTTCCTGAGAAAAATCCCCTGACTTCTCATTCATTCCTCCCAAAGAGGCTCGGACAGAACTTCATGCCACTCCCAGTGGGAGTCCAGATGCCCTCCCCTGCCTCACCGATTCACCCCCACAAAGGCCCAGGAATAGCACTGGGTCCACAGCCCCCAGGGCCCCTCACCCGCAGTGGCCTTGGGCGCTACAAAGCCTGTGGTAGGTGCTCTCTGAAATACGCCACAGGGAAATCAGGTGGCTGACAATCCGGGGAAGATGTGTCCTTCCCATAACCGATTTCCAAGCCCTAGTAGACCAGAAAGGAAGGCCAGGCAACTTGTGGCCTCTTCCCCAAAGCTCTGCTCAGACCCTGACGATCCACTTTGGGAAGGGGCATGCACTCCTATGGGGCTGGGATGGGGAGGAGTGTAAAACAGGGGGTGGCATGGCTGGGAGGGGGCCACACCTCAGTCCCCACTGAGCAGTTTTGAGCCAAGCCCCTCCCCTGCTGCAGCATCCCTGGGGAAGCCAGGAGCCTGCACACAGACCAAGAGAGGGAGCGGTACTCTCCAACCTGGAGGGTGGGGTTCTGGGTCAAAAGGCTTCCAGCCCATTCTACTCCCTGCCCCCATTCTGGGCAGGCCCTGGACACTCACCTGCTGTGGGCTAAAGGACTGGGTCCTCCCTGAGCAAACAGACTGTCAGACCCAGACTCACCCACAACCTGCCCACATTCCCAAGCTCTCATTGCTCCCTGTGGTTTCAAGTAAATTGCAGCCCTGTGACAAAACACCAGGCACCCCACCTGCCTCCTTCCCTCCCTAAGCCAGCCCCTTGCTCCCTGGAAGACGCAGGACACCCTCCTTAGCCCACAAGAGAGAAAGACAAAAAAACGAAAGAGGGTGAAGAGAGGAATTTCCCTTCACCTCCTTCAGTCCAGATAGCTCAGAAGGGGCCCTCCCCTCCCTTTCGAGCGCCTCTCCCATTCTTAGGTTGCTAAGCCCATCCTCGCTCTTGACTTCAACTGTGCCCCAAGGTCCAGGGCACTCTTGCCCCACCTAGACTAGAGTTGATTCTTTCCAGCCCAGGACTGCCTAAGGAATTCCAAGCCCATAAGAATATTCTCCCTTCCAAAGATCCCCCTCCTGGACGTTCCCCAGAGCCCCAGTCTCACCCCACGGCATCCCCACTCCGGGGTCCTCAGGGTGGAGGGCACCACAAAGGACTCCCTCAGTGCCAACCGGCCACCTGCCGTCCCTCCAGGGCGGGAGCACAGAAGTCCAGGTCCACAGCAGTGGGAAGCAAGTGGTTCCCTGCCACTTTCCCACTTTCGTGGCCACCACTCCCTCCTGCAGCCCGAGGTCACGCTGCCCAGCAAAGCTTCTAAGTGACGGATGACTGTCAGCCCCCGTTTGGGGCACCCCCTGTTTTCCTCAGGAGTGCAGGCACGGAGACAGAACTCAATTCTCCCCAGTACCCTGCCTGTCCCACTGCTCCTGGAGCACTGGGCCCATCTGGCAAACGGAAGATGGATCAGGAAGAGCCGGCCTCCCGAGACTCACCTGGTAGGGAGGGGGCAGGAAGAGAAGGGCATCGGGCTACAGAGAGGGGATTGTGGCCTGACCTCTGGAAAGGAACAGCAGCCTTCGGGGAGGACGAGTCCCTCTCAAGTTCTAGGTATCTGTCCTCCAATGACAGGACAGCAAGAAGGCTGGGAGAAGCCCAAGACCTCCGGGAACCTCCATGGAGCTCTGCCCCAGGCCATCTTTCCTCATCCCTGGGGGAGCAGAACGCAAGCCCACTGGGCCTGGTCAGTGAGCCCAGCCCCGGAGCAGCAGCCCTACGGGCAACCTTCCTGGCATCACGGACCTGGAAATGTTTCCCCAAAGAAGGCACGGCAGAAAGCAGTATGGGGGTAGGGGGTGGGCAGTGGGAGAGATGGGAAAGACCGAAGGGCCCCCCATCCCCACCCCCACCAGGGAAACCCTGGCCAGACCCCCGGAAGGGGCAACTCCTGAAGTTTCGAACGTGGTGAGGGGACCCACAGCCCACTGGGCAGGAAGCCCCACGCTGGGTTCGGCCACAGGCGAGCGCGGGGAAACGAAACTGAGCAGCAAGAACAAACTTGGCCTGAACTTTCTCCAAAATTCAAAAGACAGAGTGAAGGCGGTGGGAGGAAAGGCGAGAGCCCACTTCTGGTGGCTCCCTGCGGGAAGGGAGGGTCAGAGGGACGCATAAAGAGGCCTTTGAGGGCTTTCAAAGGGGCTCCTGCCCCCCTCGCGCCCGAGGTGAAGCCGGGGGAGCAGATTCCCTGCGCTGACGGACAGAGGCCAGAGGAGCCCGGGCTGCAGCCCTCCGAGGGCCAGTGTCGGGCCGCAATTCTATGGGCTCTTTATGCAGAAACCGGCGTTCCCCACCGGCCCAGGCACATCAAACAGCTCGGCCCCCACCCACCCTGACCCCAGCAGCTCCCCGACCCTGCGTCCTCCCGCCACACTCATAAAGCCGCCCGGCTTTCTCACACGCTCCTCTACCCCTCACAGCCCCCAGGCGGCCCCTCCCGTGGAGAAGGAAACGGGGTGGGCTGGGCTCCCTCCAGGAATAATGACTCCGCTGCAGGAAGGGGGTGGGGCCACTCCTGGCCAGTCTCCCCCCACACAGGAAGGGGGGGACCCCCATTCCTCCACACCGGACTGGATCCTAGGATCTCATTCCAAACTGAGCTCTCCCAGTTCTCTCAACCCTCTAGGTTGGGGCACGGAAGAGGGCTGGGGTGTTCACCAGCCCCGCATCCCCGTGACCCAACCCCTTGCCTCAGCCCCAGGGGACCAATGTCCTTGGCCTTAACTGGTAAAACCTAGCACACTCCCAAAATGAGCTCTGCCCTCCTGGGGCCCGGTGCCGCCCCAGAAAGTGGCCGTGCTGGCCAGCCAGGGGCCCGGCAAATGAGCATCCTTTGAGGCGCCAGCTCTCACTACAGCCCCCGGCCAGGACAGGGATGGGCGGTGGGGGGGGGTGCCCTCTGGGAACTGCTACCTGGGCAGCTGGGGGAGGGGCGGCACACAGGACACCATGCCTGGTGCGTGCCTTCACACCCACATTCAGTCTTGGATTCTCCGGCTCAAACTTTGCAGGAAGGGAGTCCGCTCTCCTCCACCCCACCCTGCAAAAAAGGCAGCGATCTGCAGGAAGAGCCCAGGCCGGCGCTTCGCAGGGTGCCCCCAGCCACCTGACCGCTTGGCTCAGGATGCAACCTCTCCACCTGGAGGGAAGGGGCAGAAAGGAGGAGAGGGAGGGCTGGAGCGAGGGGAGGAGGGCCCCACCCCTGGCCCAGACTGGCTCCCCAGCTCCAGCCTCCCCCAGGGCCTAGGGGCCAGGGATTTGGAGATGGCCCTGCTGCGCTGCCTTTTCTTCACTCGGACTGGAAGCCTTCTGCTTAGCAGCTTGTCAGAGAGAGCGAGGGGGCTGCAGGCCGGGACACAAAGGGGGATTAGGGAGAAACCTCTCGGCCTGCAGAGTAATCCATCAAACTCTCTCCCGGCTGCCAGCACTGGCCCCTTCCCACTCAATTCCCCTTCCAGCTGCCGCGGGCCCCCCACCCCCTCTGGCTCTGGAGCCCTGTCACTTCGGGCAGCACAGAGAATCCCAGGCCCTGGGGGGGCAGAGGGGGCACAGCGCAGACACTGGGAAAGGGGCAACGACCCCCTCCCCCCACTCACCCCCAATGTGTGAAAACCCAACAGGTGGCAGTGGCTTGGAGGAAAGTTGCTTTTGTTGCCCTGTCTGAGAGCCCCAGCCCAGCTTCTGAAAGGAAACAAATGCGAAGAGGTTGGGGGAAGGGGAGGAGGAAGGACCGGCGGGCAGGCAGTCCCCGGAGCCCACTCTCTTCTCCCCTCCCCTCTGCAACCCAGTGACAGGAGTTCTTGGGCTGCTCTGACCCTCGCCTTGGCCGGTCAGTCCTGGCCAGCCTAAGTGAAGGTGAAGCACCTTCCCAAGGGGTCACCTGGCAATCCCGCAGTGACCTTCTGCACAGACACACATCTGGCTCCAGGCAGAGACCTCCCAATCAGACTTGCTTTCAGACAACAGTGGCGGCCAAGGGTCACACCGGGTCACCGTGACCGAGTGCCCTCTGACCCAAGGAGACCAGTTACTCTTCACCCTCAAGCTCTCTTCTACCCCAGGGAGGGGCCACTGGTCTTTGAACCCTGGGGGGTTCGGCAGGGTGCCCCTGCTGGTGGCAGCCTGATCTGGGTGTGCACGCCAGCTCCCCTACTCACGTGACCCGGGTAGTGGCCCTCTGGACCCTGCATGAGGTGGGGACCATGAGTACCCGCATTTGCAGAGCGAGGACACGGAGACGAATGCCATCTCCCTCGCAGAGACAGCTCGTGGCAGTTCTGGCGGGCCTCCACAGCCGGGACACCTGGCAGAGGACTCTCTCACCCCTAAGGGGAGCAGCGGAGCAGCGGCTGTCAGAGCAGGACGGACTAGCAGCCCTTCTTCTCAGGTAGCATTCCCCTCTCACCCACATGCCGCCCACACCGCCCTCGCCCTCGCCTCCACTCACGCCCCTTTTGGCCCCCAGAGGCAGAGGAATGCCAGGAATGCAAATGCCTCCCCAGGTGCTGGCCCGGACAGGTGAGGAGAGGTCACTGCTGCAGACCCAGCGGGTGGTGGCAGAGGTTGAGAAGGAGATGGAGGGTGGAGTCAACCTCCCCGGGGTGGATCCCGTGGCAGGGACAGGAATCATAGTGGCTGACAGCCGCTGTCCAGAGGTGTCTGGCATGTGCTGGATACCTGACATGCCTTTCCCTCTAATTCCAAGCATTCGAAAATGCTGCTAAGTGCTCTGAACTGGGAACCAGGATAGAATAGTCCAATTTCAGCAACTTTTGCTGCTGTATAGCCTGGACAAGCCATTTTACACACACACACACACACACACACACACACACACACCAGGGACTCACAGGTGTAAAATGTGAACAAGTCTATATACGGTCTAAGGGTCTTTACAACTGAACGGCTAAGTGATCTCGTGCCCACCCGCCGCCCACCCCACTCCCTGCCCCAGCCTCGGGTATGGTGCTCTCCCTCAGGTAAGTGCTCACTGCCAAGGCCACATGGCACTGGGGAGGAGGCTTTCACAGCCTTCCATGATAGAGAGGCCAGGGAACCAGATGGAGAGTGCCAGCAATTAGCGGCCACCCAAAACTGAGCCAAGTAACCAAGACATCTGGGGGCAGAGTTGCCCTCTTCCCTACTCCCTCCCAGAGCTGGACTCCAATTGCCTGGCAGAAATTGGTAAATTCTTTCTCTACTTGGGCCACAAGAAATGCTTCCCTACAACATGGGGTAGAGGTACCAAGAAATCCCCTGGTCCAGGGTGGGGAGAATGGGGAGCTTGGCACAGTCTCCAGTCCGCTGGGAAGTTCTCTGCCTCTGATGCTTTCTCAGTTCCTAGGGCCCCTGTGAAGTGAAACTTGAACAGCCTCCCTCCTAGTGAATTTGAACTTTGCCAGCCAGCCAGCCAGACCGGGCAGCTCTCATCCCGCACAGCCAACCCTTGCCCCCGCCCTGTAGACTGGCCTCCCTCAAGAGGTGCAAGCACGCAGAAAAGAGGCAGGGGATAGAGGGCCTGGACAGACCTACAGATGAGCAGAACCCCAGGCTGGGAGGACCAGGATGCTGGTCCTAGCTCTGCGATGTCCCATCTCTAGGGTCTCAAGTTCAACGGTCTCGGGCCCTTTCAGCCCTGATATCCTACAGTCTGTGACCAGTCCTATTTATCATCAGAAGGCTCTGGGCCAGAGCCAGCCCTATGGAAATGTGTTCTCAAAACCCCAGTCACTCAGTAGTGAGCAGAGTGCAGGGGGTTTCCAAAAAGGACTCTTTTATTAAAGAGTCCTAGTTTGCCCACGCTTGAAGGAAGTATGCCTCAGTGCATGCAACCTAAGCTCCCCCAAAGGAACGTCAAAGAGCACAAAAATTAACTGGCTCACTCATTCACCCACCCAGCCATCTAATGCTTGCTGAGATCCAATTACAGGCAAGCCCACCATGAAGGTGCAGGGGATACAGAGACCACTGCCTGCAGCCCCTTTGGGAATGCTAAAACCCAAGTCCCTAGAGTTGGGGGCCCGTGGTGTAGGGCATGACGGGTTCTCCCAGGGCTTCCTGGAGGAAGAAGCCATGTTGCAGAGCCTTGAGCAGGTCAGACCTATGCAGAAAAGGGCAGATACCTGCAAAACACAGCCACTGGAGACTGGTACTTCTACACACACCGACCTCTCCTTTTGGCCCCTCCCCAGTGAGGCATGGTGGAAAGAATACCAGACCCAAAATCGTGGCAATGGGTTTCGACCTCAGATCTGGACCAAGATGGGGGAATTTATCAGCCCCGGGGCTGATTTTCCTTCCAAAGTATGGCCATTCTCCAGTTACTTCCCCCTGACACGTCCTCATTCACCTGACTCATGTCCAGCTCAAGTCCCGTATATCCTCTAGGGCTCCCTGGAACCGAAGCCGTCAAGGATCCCCTCTTTCAGGGGCACCTGGGTGGCTCAATCCATCAAGTGTCTGCCTACAGCTCAGGTCATGATCCCAGAGTCTTGGGATCAAGCCCTGCATCCAGCTCCTTGCTCCTTGGGGAGCCTGCTTCCTCTCCCTGCCGCTTGTGCTCTCTCTCTCTCTCTGTAAAATAAACAAATAGATACAATCTTAAAACAAAACAAAAAAGGATCCCCTCTTTCCTCCAAAACTTATTGCGCTCAACAGGCAGCTCTCAGGGTTGGATGCTGCCAGTGGTCCTTCTGGCCTCCTTCCCTACCCTTTGCCCCATCAGCCCTTCAGCTCCTAGAAAGCAAGGACCACAGTCCCCGTCCAAGACCTAGAAGGAGGAGTCCTCAACAGAAGGCCTTTAAGTGAGGCTGAATCAGGATTCCTGTCTGCTGCAACATGAATGGCCTGCCAGGGATTCAGGCAGGGCCACGCTCACGGTATCTGGGCGCCCAGCTGTTTGCAGCGACAGTAGCCAGGAGCAGGAAGCTAGATTGTCACATCCCCAGGGATGGGCTGTGTGGTTCCGGCTTGGAAACCATTCAGCCAGCTCAAAGGATATTCAAGATTAGAGGCTGGGGTGAGAGGTAACAAAGAGCATTGGGGAAGGAGGGAATTGTCCCCGGCTGGCTGCTCCTGAGGGCAAGGATCCCGCTGGGCATTGGGTTTGGCCTGAAACTGAAGACCGAGGGACTATGGGACTATGGGCCATGGGACCAGGGGCTGCTGTCCCACCCTTTCTTGCTGGCTCATCCCAGCTTCCCGGAGAGAGTGATCTCCAGAATCAACAAAGAAGAGGAAAGGAACAAACGTGTACTGAGCCCCTGGCCTGTGCAGGCCCTCTGCAAAACATGCCTATCTCATGTAATCCTCAGGGTAACCTTGCACGGTGAATATTATCCTCGCCATTTTATAGACACGGACGCCACTGCCAATAGGTGAGGCAGGCCCATCTCCAACAACAGAAGCAAGAAGCCCTACAAGTCATTCGGGGCCAGTGGCAAAACTGTGGACTTCCTCCCATGGAGGAGGAAACATAGACCTCATAGTAGGAAAAGGGATTAAATAGGAAGTTCTGGCCAGATGTCAGGACCACCCCGTGACAGCTCGGTCAGCTCCTGCCCCCCAGCAGGGACACTTAATACACTAGACAAAGCTCCACACTCCAGCTCTAATGCTGGGAGTCAAGTGGCATCAGTGATCGCGATGCTGGGCCTGGCACCAACTGGTCCAGCCTCTGTCCTTGCTGCCCAGCAAACAGGGCCACTGACTAGTCAAAGAAAGGCAAGCTGGGTTTCTCTTCTGGCCATCAGAAAGCAAAGGGCTTGGGGGCCGGGTGCGGGGGGGAACAGAGCAGAACCCCATCTTCAGTATGCCCCTTCCTCCTCATGTGGTTTCCCTAAAAATCACAGCAAATAACCTTTCTGCAGAGAAGCCTCTTAATCTTTCAAGATACACATTGACCTCTATTATCTCCTGGTACTCTCGCCCACCTTGAGGAGATAGGCAGGGCCGGAGTTTCTGGATTGATTAAAAAACAAGTCACACACAGTATTGATGGAGAACAGACCAGGATGTCCAGTCCTGGTGTGTTCTTTGCACTAGACCACAAGTTCAACAGCAAGTAGGTCATTCACAGTTTACATATAATTATATATGGTCTCACTCCCCTGCTCAGAAACTCTGGTTTCTAAGCATAAACCACAAATACTGCCTCCACTGTCACCAGATAACACCAGCTGACATTGATCAGGCTCTGTTACACCCCCTGCTGCGCTCAGAGCTCCACCTGTATGGCTCCTGCAACCCTCAGAATCCAGTGACATGGTGCCTTACAGCAGAGGAACGGGAAGCACAGAATAGTGAAACAACTTGCACAAGAGGAAATGGGGTTGAAATCCGGGCACCTGGGTGCTGGAGGCCAGTCTCTTCACTAGTTATACAGACTCCCCGAGGTCCGGGAGACCTTGCTCCCAAAGAAACAAGAGCAGAACCCAAGCATAGAGTCCCAGACTGGGTGCTGCTGTCCATTCGGTCCTGGGTAATAGACATAGTAAGTACTAGCGAACGTTTATTGGCCACTTACTATTACCTAAGGCACAAAGTCCAGTGCTCTGTATGCATGATTTAATAAAGTTCTACATTTTTCCTATTTTATATATTACAGACCATTAGCTATTTACATTTAAGAAACAAAAAAAAAAAGCTACAGGGCACCAGGCTGGCTCAGTCGGAAGAGCATGCAACTCTTGATCTCAGGGTCCTGAGTTTGAGCCCCAAATTGGGTGTAGAGCTTACCTAAATAAACTTAAAAAAAGGAAAAAAAGCTGCAAAGTATTGTCATTATTATTATCAGCCCCATTTTGCAGCCAGGGATATGGAGGCTTTGAAGAGGTTAAGTAACTCACCCAGTGTTTCCATAGCCAAGAGAGCGGCCAAGGTAGAAAGCCTGTCTTTCTGACAATCTAGGTTCTTACCCATAATGCTGTGTTGTGGGGTTCTAATGGTCCAAATGATGGTACTTAATGTCACCTTCAGCGTCCTCAGACCGTCCCCACCTTTCTACCTTGTCCTCCAGAGCCCTGCCCAGGCTGCGAGAGGGGCCTCCACACCAACCTGCCACCACCCATTGGCCTGGAAGGACCTGGGTGGGCCACCGAGAATCAGGAGCAGCTCTTCCTCCTCCTCCTTCAGGATAATCCGAGAGAGCCAGGAGGGGCAGGGAAGTTCACCACAAGCTCCATGAGGAAATAGGAAAACTTCCCCTCACACACCCCACACACATACTCTAATTGGGGCCTGTATGTCCACAGCTGTACATTCAGCCACAGCTGTATTTTCCTCTTCAGACTCATCCTGCTGACTCAAACTCCATTTTTCTGAGCACCTTTAGAAAAACAGAGTCCTGGCTCCATGACAGGCCTGGGGGGAGGAGATAAGGGAGGAATGAGGGGATGGGACCCATCCAACAGAAGGGCCTGTGACCTCAAATACCGCAGCACTCACTCCCTAGGAGAAGCTGGGCTGCACATTTCCCCAGGCTTCCCTTCCTGCCTGTCCCTCCCGGGCCCTCCCTTCCCTACCCCCAAGGCCAGTCTGCTCCCCAAGCCTTGGGCAGGTGAGCCCCACACCAAGGCTGCTTGTTCTGAAAGGAGATCTGCTAGGTGCATCAGGAAAGGCGGCCAGAGGCCCCCAGGGCCTCACCCCCAGCCGGGAGCAAGGCTTCCAGGAGCAGTAGTGAAGGTGGCCCTGGGCCTGGGTGCCCGGGCTGTGCCCGGCAGCAGACTGCAGGGCAGCAAAACAGCAGCTGGGCTATTCTTAGTGTCCGCTCCACTGGGATCAGGTCCGTGTAACAGCTGAAGGGCAAGTCCTCACCAGGTACCCACCATGCCAAACCCCTCCCAACCCCAACTCTGGCCCCTGGAGAAAGGAGGAAGCAGGGTGGCACGAGCAGCCCAGGGGGAGGAGGAAAAGCTGAGCAAGTCAAGAGTGTCTGTGAGGAAGATGGAAGCTGATTCAGAGGTCAAGGGCAAAAGCAAGTCACGGGGGGTTCCTGCGCTTCAGGGGAACAGAAGACTAGGCGAAGGGCTGGCTTGCACTCTGGAGAAACGCCGCAGGTCCCCGGGAGCTCCTCCAGCAGGCCGCGCCGCTGCCTAAGCCCAGAGTCCTGAGAAGCCAGATCGGATGCCCAGGTACCATCTCATCACACCTGTTTGCTGATTTCAGCATTGTCACCGTCCCTACCGGAGGCCCCCTGGGGGCGCGGAGAAAAGGGCCTCTCCTTTTCCTCCCTCCCGCCCCCGCAAGGATGACCGAGGCTGCGGGGCAGGGGGCAGAGGAACCCACACACCCACACACTCCAGCCTCAACTCTCTGCCCAGAGCCCGGCCCCAAGACTAACGTCCGAGATCGCTCGGTCCCCTCTCCCTCCCTTCTCAACCCGTGCACCTCAGCCCAAGCAAGCTGGCCCGAGCCCGGGGACCCCACGGCATCCCGGCTGCCGGCCCCTTTCCCGGCTCCCCAGTCCCGGACTGTGCGCGCCGCGGTGACTCATCCCGTCCCTTTCCGGCGAAGCCGCGACAAGGGAAGAAAATAAATGCAACTTTCCAAAGAAAACACTGACGCTGGAGCTGCAACAGGAGCGAGCGGCCGGTCCGCCCGCCGTCCGCCCGGCCCGGGGCTCCCGGGAGGGCCCGCTCCCCGCCCACCCGCCGCCGGGCCCGGGACAGCGGGGGACCCGGCGCTCCAGCCCGACCCGCCCTCCGCGGAGGAAAGGCCCGCTCCGCGGGGACCGAGCGGCAGGACAGAGGGGACGCTCCCGGGGCTCGCCACCTCCCCCGGGAGTAGCGCGGGGCGCGGAACACGCCACCCCGCGGAGCTCCGCCGCGCGGCCCCGCTCCCTCCCCCGCGCCGGGGGTCCCCTCCCCCGGGAGAGGAGGGGGCGCGCGCCTACCTGGCCGAGGTGTGCGGCTGTCACCGGGGCCGGCGCGTGCGAGCTCGTCCCCCCCACCCCCGCCTCCTCCCAACGCGCGCCAGCCGGCCGCTTTTAAATCTCCAGGTTGCTCGGCGGGGGGAGAGAGCATGCGCGCTGGGGCTGCGGGAGGGGGAGGGGCGAGGCTAGGCAAGGCGCGGCGGGTCCGGGGTGGGGGGTGCGGGAGGGGTGGGAAGGGGTGGGGCTGGTCCCGGGGGAAGAAAGCGGGAGGTCTCGGAGCGGTCTTTGTAGCCGCGACCGAGACGGGCAGCCCCCGCGTGGCTCCCCGCCTGCCCTGTCATTACCTAGGGCCGTGCACCGCCCCCTCGCCGCTCGCCACCAAAACATTTAGGTAAAGACTGCCCGGGTCCGCGGGGCACCTCCCCTCCCCGGAGCCAGTCTGCGACCATTACCCGCACGTGCTATTCTGGCCGTCCGCCGGTCCCGGGGCGGAGCTGCACCCCACCCAGTCGGGACCAGCCGTTCGGAGGAGATGGCACCCTCTTCCCCCAGTCGCTCTTCCTGCCGTTCGCCACCCTCTGAAGCAGAAAGCGCTTCCTAACTCAGTCCTCAGTCCCTCTGTTTGAAGTTAAGAGCCGAATTTCAATCTGGTGTCCCCTGAAAGATGTGAATGGGGGAGAGGGAGTGAGGAGCTGCAAGTGAAATGTCCCCTTTGTCAGCTGTTGAGCAAGTTCCCAACAGATCCCGTGTTTCCAGAAGGGCTTTGACAAGAGCGGAACAATGCAGGTGGAAGACAGAGAACTGGAGGCCCAGGCTGGCCTTGGGGTGGGGGAGGCCCAGCTGTGCCTTTTTCCTTCGTGGTGTTGTATTGGGGTGGAGAGAAATCACACGTGTGTGGACTCTTCGCTTAAAAACCACCGCATCACAGGAAGATGCCTCCGAAAGGGAGGACCTAGTTGGCTATAGCCTGGACTGGGCACCTGGGTCAGTGCTGGCCCTGTCACCAACCAGGTGTGATGGGAAGCAAGTCCCTTCCGTACCCAGGGCTTCTGTAAGCAGTTGGTCAGAGCATCTCTAAGGGCACGGGAGCTGGGAGGCCAAGAAAAGTGGGAAGTACAGGAGGGGGCCAGGCGCAATGGAGCCCCTGTGGGGTGGCCGTGGGTCAGAGGGTGCAGGAGAGAGCAGAGCAAAGTCGAGAACTTTCAGAGTCACTAGGCACTTGGAAACTGTCTCAGCACTCATTCCTCCAACAGGTGACCCTCTAGTGCCCCAGTGACTTTCCCAAGCCTTTGGCATACCCATGTTGCAGAGAGACTAGGGTAGAGTTCTGGGTCCCTGAGCTGGTGTCCCCTCTGCCCCAGAAAAGATGGCTGGAGTCAGAGGGAATCCCAGGTCAGCTGGAAAATTACAGAGCAGGAGAGAGTGGATGGTGGTATTTTCCAGGCTTGGGGAAACAGCTCTGGTAGCAGGACAGACAAGTCTGTCCTGCCTCAGAGGAGAAGCAGCCCCTCTCTGCCCCCTTGACTTTTGGCCAGGAGCCGACATGCTTCATTCCTTGTGCACAGGGCAGTGAGCAGACAGCGCGGTCTGAGATCCTGGGCCCTATTCAGCAGTGGTCACCTTGAGTGAGTAAGTGCAGGTGAACTTCTTTACCAAGCCAGGTAGAAGCCCTCGCCAGGGCCTGCCCACCGGGCACAGGGTTCTGCTGGGCCATCTGCTATGAAGATGCTCCCTCCTCCTCTTTCTGCTGGTACAGCTTCATGTCATGATAATAAGAACTAACTATTACTGATGGTACCAGGTACTTTTCTACATGCTGCCCCTATCTTAGCTCACTCCTTCCTTATGAAAATTCGAGACACCAGTACCATTTTTGGATAAAGAAGCTGAGTCAATCCTTTGGTCCAATGACGACTCCCCAGCCACACATCCCCATCATCCCTGGGCTCCAGAAACAAGGCAGAGGCTCACCAGCAACTTAAGAGTCTTAGAGAACGTCCTGAACACCCATAGTACTTCTCACACTCCTGGGTCCTTCTGCACAAGTGGCAGCTTCTCTGGGCCTCAGTTCCCCTGGAAGTCTACTGTAGGAAAACCACCATGTCTCTTTCCTTCCTCCCTGCCCCCACCACACACACACACACACACACACACAGCCTACTCCCTAGCCACTTCCCATTTATAGGAAATGGGGGATGACGTGAGGAGCAAGGCCATCCTTGGGGAACGGCTAATAGTCTGGCTGGATATTGGAGAAACCAAAGATGCTGGCAAAAATGCATTAGCAGCTTCTGCTCCGCCCCCACCACAGTCCCTTCCCATTATCCCTGGACTCAGAAGAAGCATCATCCTCCTTCTACAGAGATCAGATACCCAACTGGGGCTGGTTAGCCTGGAAGAAGGCTGAGAAGGTAGAAGGCTCTGGCTCCCCTTGATGTCCTGCCATCTCCACCATCCAGTGACTGTGGTCCCTTAAGGGCCTCTGCTTTTTCCCCTGCCTGCCTCAGGATGAGGGGTGAGCGGTCTGTTGAAGCATAAAGGCCACCAGCAGAGCCAAATCTTGGCTGTGGACTGGGAAGGGAGAGGGATGGGTCTCCTGGACACAGTAATTCCATTTACAGGATTTCTCTTGTGGCAAAATAATCAGAGATTATTTTGTATCATGTAATGTATCAGAAATATGCACAAGGTGTTCATCTCATCATTCTTCATAATGTGAGAAACTAGAAACAATTTTTTACAAGATTTTATTTATTTATTTGACACAGAGAGAGAGAGATCACAAGCAGGCAGAGAGAGAGGGGGAAGCAGGCTGCCAAGAGAGAGAGCCCAAAGCGGGGCTTGGGATCCCAGGACCCCGAGATGATGACCTGAGCCGAAAGCAGAGGCTTAACCCATTGAGCCACCCCGGAGCTCCTAGAAATAATTTAAACAACGGCGGAATAATAAGCCACTGGCTAAGCAATTTAAGGCAAATCCCTATAGTGGAACATGATGCCACCATTAAGAATGGCGATAACATAGAAATATTTTATTTTATTTTATTTTATCTTATTTTATTAAGATTTTATTTATTTGACAGAGAGAGAGTGTGCACGCACACGTGAGCACACAAACAGGGGGAGAGTGGCAGGCAGAGGGAGAGGGAGAAGCAGGCTCCCCAGTGAGCAGGGAGCCCGATGCAGGGCTCAATCCCAGGACCCTGGGATCATGACCTGAGCTGAAAGTAAAGGCTTAACCAACTGAGCCATCTGGGAGCTTTTTTATTTATTTATTTATTTATTTATTTATTTGAGAAAGAGAGCATGAATGGGGTGAAGGGCAGAGGGAGAAGCAGGCTCCCCGCTGAGCAGGGAGTCCACTGCAGTGGGGGTAGAGGGGTGCTCAATCCGGATCCCTAATACCATGACCTGAGCCAGAGACAGATGCTTAACCAACTGAGTCACCCAGGAACCCCTGAAGCTTTTATTTTTAGGTAATCTCCACACCCAGTGTGGGGCTCGAACTCATAATCCTGAGACCAAGAGTCGCATAGTCTACAGACGAAGCCAGCCAGTCGTCCCCACGTTGGAGAATTTTAATTGACAGGGAAGCACTGATGATATATACCAATGGAAATAGCTGACTACAAATTAGCATGTACAGGCGGATATACATTTTTTTTAATTAGGTATATACTAATACAATGTGGCATCTTGGATTGGATTATGGGATAGAAAAGAGAACTTAGTAGGAAAAACTGAAAAAATCTGCAGTTTAGTAAATTGTACTCCACCCATATTAATGCCCAAGGTTTGGTAATTGTACTGTGGTTACATTAACTTCCAAGGAAACTGGTGGAAGTCTATATGGGAACGCCGTATTATCTTCGCAACTTTTTTGTAAATATAAAATTATTTCAAAGTAAAAAGTTTTAAAAATTAAGTATATATTGGGGCAGTAGAGCATGCAGACTCTTGATCTCAGGGTCATGAGTTCAGGCACCATGTTGGGCTGGAGCCTACTTAAAAAACAAACAAAACAAAAACCTTAAGTATATATCTAGACAGAGAAATGATTTTAAAAAATAGGGGCACCAGGGTGGCTCAGTCCTTAAGCATCTGCCTTCGGCTCAGGTCATGATCCCAGGGTCCTGGAATCGAGCCCTGCGTCAGGGTCCCTGCTTGGTGGGAAGCCTGCTTCTCCCTATCCTACTCCCCCTGCTTGTGTTCCTTGTCGAATAAATAAATAAAATCTCTAAAAATAAAAATAACAACAACCAGGGATGCCTGGCTGGCTCAGCAGGTAGAGCATGTGATTTGATCTCCGGGCCATGAGTTCAAGGCCCACGATGGGCATAGAACTTACTTAAAAAACATAAGTAAATAACCAAAAGCTGAACACTGGTTTTCTGTAATTGGGAAGGGTGATTTTGATCTGGGGCTGAGCACCTAGGGAAATCTCCATATCTCCACATTCCCTATATGGATCTTAGATTGCTTTTGTAAATAGACTCAATAAACACCATTTTTTAAAAGGAAAAGAATAAAATAAGATGAAGGAAGGAGGAAGAAAGAGGAATGAGAAATCACCAGGGAGGGGTGCCTGGGTGGCTCAGTGGGTTAAAGCCTCTGCCTTCAGCTCAGGTCATGATCCCAGGGTGCTGGGATCGAGCCCCGCATCAGGCTCTCTGCTTGGCAGGGAGCCTGCTTCCCCCTCTCTGCCTGCCTCTCTGCCTGCTGGTGATCTCTGTCTGTCAAATAAATAAATAAAATCTTAAAAAAAAAAAAAAAAGAAAGAAAGAAATCACCAGGGACCTGAGCAGGAAGACCAGCCCCAGGGCCTCCTGCCGCTAGACGTTTGGGCAAAGAAATGAGATGGAACAGTTTGAGAAAAGTGAACTGGAGGGGTTATACCCACACACCTGGGCCACATTTCCACCCTGAACAAAAACTTCATGGGCGCAGAAGAGGAAGAAGTTGAGCCCAGTGAAAGAAGAACTGGACAACCACGTCTTCCTCTCAAGCTCAAGGTTGGGAATGACAGCAGCTTCTGGCTCCTGAGGCCACTCGTGCTCCTCTTGGATTGTCATTGCTAGAAGGCAGAGCCTTGGAATCGCTGGCCAATGCAGCTCCCCATTACACCGCAGGGGACTGTCCCATTTGAGTGGTGCCCCATGCAGGGAAGGTTCTAAAACAACAACACAACACCTTCAAGGGTACTTCCTTCACGAAAATTCCCTCTGACCCTGAAAACCAGAAACCCTTTCACAAAGAGAACTTTCCTGTGGATTTAAACTTCCTTCTGTTTTTTTTGCACTCCCTCCCTCCCTCCCGGCCCATCTGGGCCCCTTAGGGAACCAGGGGAGAGACCAAAATTGCCTCCAAACCAGAGAGATCCAACCGAGCAGAGAACAGAGGTGGGGAAACTTGGTGCCCGCCCAAGGTTCCTTGCAGAGGTGACGGCTTTTGCAGCAAAGTCAGTGTCAAAGAGGAATGGCTTCAGAAGGCAGACCTACAGCAGAGGAGAGAGTCACAGCAGCCAGATCACAGATGAGTTCACTAAGCATGCGGTTCCCAAGCAGCTGGAAGCAGGTTAAGGACGGTAGTAGGGACCCGGGCGTTTGAGTGGCTCAGATGTTTAAGTGTCTGCCTTCAGCTCAGGTCATGATCTCCAGGTCTGGGATCAAGCCCCACGGACTCCCAGCTCAGCAGAGAGTCTGCTTCTCCCTCTCCCCTTGCTTGTGTGCCCCTGTTCTCTCTCTAATGAATAAGTAAAAATTTTTAAATAAATAAAATCTTTAAAAAAAAAGTTGGTGGGGCCATTGCAAGGCTTTGAGGTACCAGGTAAAGGGTGAGCCTGGGTGAGCACAACGGCTCTTCCCAGCTCCGAGAGCCAGTGAAACCCATCCCACTCTCCTCTCAAAGGCCAGACCCGAGTCCTTTAGCCTCCCCCATATTTTAAGGGCATCGGCAGAATGTTCGAGTCCAGGAGCCTTAGAACTGGAGCGGAGAGGGCTCAGTCTGAGCAACCAAACAGGCTGGTCGGGACTGGGGCTAGAGGCTGGACAGGACTCCTTCGGGGCAGTGTGGCAGAGGTGAGAAAGGTAGTACAGTCTTCCCCGAACGGGTTTCAGGAGTGAACCAGGCAACTTCCCCGTAAGGACCTAACTGGGAAAGACACTTGTTAACTGGGCTGGGTTCTAAAATGCCTGAAGCAACGAGGTGATTAAGTCGCCGTGAATGCCCGGGATTCTACTCCAGGAGCTCAGACCGCCTGAGGGGCCAGCTACGGGGAGGGGGGCGGTCGGAGAATGGGGTGGGACAGCTGGAGGCAACCCGGCTCCCAGGCTCCCCGCCCCGCCTGCCCTGAGCTCTCCCACCAGCTCGTCTCTGAGAGGCTGTGTGCTCCAGTGGAAAAAGTGTGGGCTCTCCAAGGCTCCTCACCAGGCGTCCAGTCATTCATTTCTCATTCAACAAACATTTATTAAATAACAATTACAAATCAGGCTCTGTGCTGGGATGCAGTAATTTGATGCCTGCAAGCAAGTCCCTTAACCTGGGATTCTCAATTTTTATGTAGAAAGTTTGTCGGTAGGAATGCAGGCCGTTGCCTAAATAAGGGAGAAGCATCCAGGCCTACCTGCGCAATCCTCCTGGCGGCGCCGCGCAGGGGTGAGAAGGAACGGAGGAGGCGTGCTCCCCGCCCTCGAGCGTCGCACGGTCTTCACAGGGAAACAGAACGTGCTGCAAAACTGATTCAGCGGCAGAACAGCAAGTGCAGGACCCTCGGGACTACACGGCAAGTCCAGAGGTCAGATGCGATCGTAGGGTTCAGCGCGGTAATTCCGGGGAAGCCGGGCACCACCGGCAAGTCCCGAGCCGGGGTTCTGAGGCCAGTGTGCTGGTGACAAGGAATGATAATTACTTGCTTCTGTGCTATACTTAACGGCTTACAAAGCACTTTCTCGCAGACATCAGGTTTGATTCTCACAGGTCCCTCTACGGTAGGCAGGTGCCGACCTCCTTTTACAGACGAGGAAACTGAGGCCAAGAAACTCGCTCAACGTGGCAGAGCAGAAGCCAGCAAGAGCCCGAGGCCCATCCTGTGGGTGTGCTCAGAGCCCCGAGTTCCCTGCCTGGAGGCCGAGGCCGGGATCCACTCTCCCCCACTCTGCTCTGCGCCTCAGTGCAGTGTGCAGGCCCAGACAGAGCCCAGACTGGGAGGCCAAGCAGCTCAAAGGGGATTTGGTTGCCGGCTGTGACTCCATGGTCTTCAGAGAGGGGGACATAGAGGGGTCAGGCAAGGGGCAGGAGGGTGCATGGGAAGAAGCTCCACCGAAGGTCTCGTTCCATTCTCCCTGTGGGGCTGACCTCGGGGCTGCAAGGCAGGACTGCAAGGAGGAGGGCTCAGCCATACCCACCATTAAGTGCTGTGACGCAGAGGTGGGGAGGGGCCCCACGAGGTGGCGGGGGAATGCTAGGACTGCAGCAAGAGGGGTGAGAGTCAGACTAGAGGAGGGACTTCCCAGGCATCCCAGGTAAGGTGTGACATAACTAACCTCCCTTCCCTAAGTGTCCCCTCAAGCTGAACCCAGAGTAGTAGATCGATGGGCTAAGGAATAAGTAGGATGACCCGTGGCAGGCCGCATCTTAGGGATCTGGTAGGGGGAATCCTGTCGGCAGGGCAGCTTTTCCTCTTCTGTGAGGGATGACCTGAATGGGCCAGGAGTTGTGGGGAATAGGCTGGGTTGGAGTGACTTTTGGCAGGATTTACTACTGTCCCTGGATCTGGGTGCGTGTCTGCCGGGTGAGGGGAGCTGATACTAATTTAAGCGGCTGTAAAGCCATTCTCACGGTCCTGATGCAATGCTCAGTAAAATAAGCAAGTGAGTAATTAGTAATTAGATGGTGAACTAACTTCTTGCCTCTGGATATGGTACCACTTTTGCACAATCCATCCCCAGGCCTACGGGGAAGAGAGGCACAGGCCTGTGTCTAGGTCTGGGCAGGGCCACCAGTCCCCAGACTCTGCAATCCCAGAGAAACAGAAGGAATTGGTAGGAGGGGCCCTTCTTCTGGGCTCCAAGGCCAGGAAGGGCGAGGGATCAAGCCACAAAATCTATATCCTAGCTTTCGTTTGGTTCCTCTTTTCCTTTTTTTTTTTTTAAATATATATATTTTTTAATTTATTTATTCGAGAGGGAGAGAGACACAAGCAGGGGGAGTTGGAGAGGGAGAAGCAGGCTTCCCACCAAGCAGAGAGCCCAATGCGGGACTCGATCTCAACACCCTGGGATCATGACCTGAGCCGAAGGCAGATGCTGAGCAACTGAGCCACCCAGGTGTCCCTCTTCTTTTCTTTCCCTTTCCTTTCCTTCCTTTCTTCCTAAGTAGGCTCCACACCCAACGTGGGGCTTGAACTCAGCTCCGAGATCAAGAGTCACATGCTCTACTGACTGAGCCAGCCAGGCGCTCCTGATTTTTCTTTACTTTAATTAATTTCAGAGGCCCTCCCAGGGCTGCCATGTACAGTTGTACATGATATTCACCCCCCAGACACAAGTAAGTGAGGCTCATGGCTGCATCCCCCTTTCTCTACATTGCATAAAAGCTCTGTACAGGCTGGCCATGGCCCTGGCATCTTCCGTGAACCAGGCTCTGCGCCCCGGTCTGAGGAATACTTCCTGACTCTCCCCTCCTCCGCTTCGGGTCATTTCTGTCCTACTACCACTGGTTTTGTTTGTTTGTTTTTAAAAAATTTTTATTTATTTATTTGACCCAGAGAGATTACAAGTAGACAGCGAGGCAGGCAGAGAGGGGGGGGGGAAGCAGAGAGTCTGATGAGGGGCTCCGTCCCAGGACCCTGAGATCATGACCTGAATCGAAGGCAGAGGCTTTAACCCACTGAGCCACCCAGGCGCCCCTGAAATCCATACTTTCAAAACCTCTCTCTCCCCCAACTTCTCTACCCTGGGCAGGTGAGCAGTGGGGGAGAGCCAGGGACCAGAGGTGCTGTTGCTCTAGGCCCGGCAGGAAGCCGACTGCCATCTCCTGCTAACTGCCAGGGCAGGCACCGGAAGGCTGGGCCTTATCAGAGATGCTGAGATCAGACCACACGAGGTGGGCTGCCTGGATGTGAACTGTTGATAGTGTCCGTGAGGCCTCCCAGCTCTGAAGCAGGCCTCCCTCCCCTTAGTCACACCCCTGATGGTAGAGAACGTCTTAGCCTCCAGCCCCTCTCCTCCTCTGCTTGGGACATGCTAGGGACATGCTAGGCCTTGGTGATTTCAAAGTCACTCAGCCACTTTGGGCCTGTAGGCCCACTCTGTGTATTGCAAGCGGTGGGCACAAAGATCGTAGCTCATTCCCAGGAATATTCCCTCCCTGGCCTTATGGCTTTCGTGCTCGGCATGTCATTTGGTCCTCACGATGACCTTGGGAGACAGGTATTATTAGAAGAGGGTATTGTCAACTTCAGGGGTAGCAGTGACTCGCTAGGACTACACATCTGCTGCGTGTTGGAGCCGGGCCCCAACCCCTAGCCCTCCGACCTTGATTACTTGTTCGGGAGGCCACCTAAGCGGGAGGAGGGTGCTGGGACCCGAGCCAGGGAGGCAGGACCACGCTCTGTCTCTGCGCCCCCAGCAGTGTTTGGTAGGACGGGCCTTTCCTTCCTTAGAGGGCACAGGGCAGCATTGGGGGGGGGGGTTCTGCCCTGCCCTCCAGACTCCCCAGAGAGGTGGAGGGGGGACTCGCAGAAGGACGAGGGGGAAACAGCAGGCTTCTGCTTCTGCCCTGGGCTGTGGCTGCGACTGGCCTGCCATCCCCCGCGCCCAGGCTGGTTCAAGGACTGAGTCTCCGCATTTGCATTTTGATTCTTCTCCTTTCCCTGCACAGCCTGGGGGACTCGCACACCCCTCCCCACCCCTAAGGCCACCGTCTCAGCCGCCACAGGGACCGGGAGCCTCCCGAGGTGATTATAAGCTCCCCAGGGAGAGAGGCCTGTCATTAGGAGCGGACTTGCCACTTCCTAGAAGCAGCTAGCTCTCCTGGTTTTTTTCTAAGAATCTACCCGGGCTCTCACCGGCTGCCTCCTACCCGGGGCCTGCGGTGTGGACGTGGCCCAGCTTCTGAGGAGAAAGGGTGCTGAGGGCTCCCCGCCTTTTACAGTTGCTGTGCCTGAGGTTAAGCCACTGGAACCGCCGCACCCCCTCCCTCCCGCCAGGGAACAAGGAAGGGGAAGGGGAGGCTAGCACAGGGCAAGGGAGCTGCTGGGGGAGGGGGCTCTTCCCCCAAAGGCTTAGCAGGTGTGCAGCCCCCTCTGTTTCTGTGGTGGGGGCAGAGGTGGAGCAGGCCTTCCAGGGCAGGCCACAGGGAGCCCTGAAAGAGGAGGGGATTCCCCCCCACCCCAGGTCGTGCCGTCCTCCTCGCTGCCAAGCAGCCTCTGAGACGAGCCCTTCGCTTCTGACCATCAGCAGTGGGGGCCACGCACTTCTTCCGGGGAGGGCCAAATACTAAATTTGTGGGGGGCCACGTGGCTCAGCTCTTGCCAGCGCCTAAGTGGCCACAGATGCCAGGCCCATGAGTGGGCGTGGCTGTGTTCTCATTTCATTTCATTTCTGGACACCAAAATTTGAATTTCATACAATTTTCATGTGTCGCGTGTTAGTCTTGTTATTTATTTTATTTTTTTCCCACCCCGTATAAACGTAAAAACCCTTCCTCCCTCGCCAGCCTCACAAAACCCAGAGGGGGCCTGGGTTTGCCCGGTGGGGGGAGGGGCAGTTTTCTGTTTGTCCCTCCCTTGCCATCACCTTGCCTGTCACCCTCCTTAAATAAAAAGGACGATAGTGTTGATTAGAGGAGTGGCAAAGAGATTGGTGCGCACCCGCACCTAGGGGCTATTTTACTGCCTTTGGATAACCATGTGGGTTTATTTTTAAACCAGTGCTTATTCCGGATCTATTTTGTGCTTTCACATGATTCTCTGGTCCTCACGGCAGCTAAATGGTAGCACTTGTGTTTTACATCCGAGGAACACGAAATGCAGAGAGACAGGGTGACTTGTCTAGGGCTGTGCAGTGAGTATGGCAAAGCAGGGATGTAAACTGCCACTGGGTTGTCCAGTATCTGGAGCCAGTGTTCCGCCCACATTATGGGCCTTTTCCAGCCCCAGGGCAACCTTGGGAGGACTCATCTGCCATCCAACAAAACATTGGCTCAGCCCCTTCTAGATGCTGGGGACACACAGGTGGAGAGGACAGGCAAGGTCCCCGTGTCTTAGAGTATACATTCCAGCAGGGAAACCACGCAGATTCATATCTAAATAATTTCCGATGGCTGTGAAGGAAGGAAAACAAAATGAGGCGTTAGAGGGCCTGTGGGGACGGGTTGGGGAGGGAGGTCAAGAAAGAAAGGACCCTCTGAGGAGGGGAGGTGACACGTTTGGGTAGATCCTGAAAACTAAGGAGGAGCTCACCCCTGGAAGATCTGACGGGAAAGCCCTAGATAAATGGAACAGCCAGTGCAAAGGCCCTGAGGCAGAACCTGCCTGTAAGGCCGACAAGTGCCAGGAATGGAAAGAAAGCCAGAGCAAGAGAAGGAGGCGGAGATGGGGTGGGGAAAAGTGAGTGGAAACCAGATGACGGGAATTTCATTCTTGCGCGGCCAGAAGACACTGCAAGGAGTCAGGCAGAGGAGGGACGCGATCTAATTTATGTTTTTAAAGATCGCTCTGGAGGTATGGAGTTGCCAAGAAGAGGTATCAATAAATCCAGTGAAAAAAGAAGTTTGAAACAAAACAGGGTGTTTGGTGTGAGCACTGGAGCAGCATGGGGAGGGCCTAGACAGGCTAGGAGATATATCCAGGGAGAACTCTATGTCTCCACCTTCCCTCTCCTATCTCCCCTACCATCACCCACTCACTTGAGGAAGTCAGCCCTCTGAGACCCAAAGGGAGATGGGAGGGACAACTGGCAGAGAGAAGGAGGCATTTGGGAAAACACTGTCCTATTGTCCCCTGCCACCCCAGAGACTGGCTTCAAAGGCCAGGGGCTCTTCCCAGGCAGGTCGCTGGGCCCCAGCCTGCACCTGGGAGGCACTGGAGGCAAGAGGAGGAGATAAGAATGGGAACTGGGTGTCAAGAGTCTGTGCTCTCCTCTTCCAGAGCAGACACCCAAAGGGAGCTAACCCTTGTTCAAGGAAACAAGAACGGCAACAAGTAAGGAAGGTTCCGTTTCTCCCTTTCCAGGGGCCAAGGGCTGGGTACAGTCCCATGATGGGATCAAAAGGTTAAGCATCTTCGTCAGATCAAAGTCTCCACTGGGAGGAGGGCCATGCAGGGAGGTTTCTGGAAGGCTTTGGAGGCATCAAGGACTTTGGCTGTTTGGGGTTTGGAATTTGAAGCGGGGCGGGGAGGGGGGTTGGTGGACGGTTCACTTGCACTTGGCAGGGAAGGGATCCTACGCAGCACAATCCCATTGCTGTTCCAAAGCGGGACAACCACTGTCCATCTCAGGCCTCTAACATAGCAAGGAGAAATAGAAAAACAGCACCAGCCGAGCAGCAGTGGAAGGGACTAACCCTTGGGCCGGAACCCCATTGTCATCGGCTCTGTGGTGAGGCAATGCCCGGGCCACAACAGCAGAGAGAGGCGGCCTGCGTGGAATCCAGTGGGCTGCCGAGTCCAAGCTCCCCACCCTTCATCACACTCTCCCTGCTCCTCTTGTGCCTCTGTGGGCTTCCTTTAAACCAGATTTCCTTTAAACCAGTCTTCTCCTGATTAGCCCGCTCTGACGTCTACTGGCTCTCCTTCCCCTTCAGGAAGGGAGAGGAGAAGGAAACGAACATTTATTCGGGGTCACTTGGAGTCAAGAACTTTGTACGTACTGTTTTATTCACTCTTATGACTCCTACAAGAAAAAAATTTATGTTCCTTTTACAGAAAGGTTAAGGACCTTGCCCAAAACACAGCCGAAATGGGGTGCTGGCAGGATTTTGAATCAGGTATGCTTCCAAAGCCCCCCTTCCCTTCGCTCCTAGAGCCGCCTGGGCATCTCCGGGACTTCCCTGCGTACCAGCGCGCACTGCTCTGTGCTCTCTGTCCGCTGTTCTCATTCTCCTCCGCCTGGAGACTGAGCCCTACCCTTGGGTTCCCTCCTGCCATCCCAGCGGCTTCCCTCTAATGATGACCTTGCCTCCTCTGAACGATCTTTTCTCAGAGGTGTCTTGATTTGGGGCTGGTTGTTGGAGGTCATAGCATCACGCGGGGTAATTCCTGTGTTCTCGTTCACCTGTCCCTGGATAGAAGTGCCGTTTGTTCTCTGTGATTTCCAAGAAACGGTAACTGAGGATCCCCGCAGGATGCTGTCACTGGAGAGAAAACCATTCAGTGTTCACCTAAAACCTGGACGCCAATGTCCACAGCCGCCTTATTGGTAATAGGACCCAAACTGGAAACGACATGGATGTCCTTCAACAGGTGAGTAGTCAAGCAGACTCCAGCACTAACATGCCACAGATGATGACTGGGGAATAAAAAGGAATGAACTATTGATACACATAACAATTTGAGAGCACCGTCAGGGAATTAGGCCGAGAGGTAAGCCAGTCCCACAAGTCACATGCTATATGACTCCTTTCATATAGAAATAAAACTTGAGAAATGGAGCCCAGCGTTGCCAAGGGTCAGGGACGGCCTGTGGGGAGCCGGGTTACGGAAGGACAACATCAGGGATCCTGTTCCCTGTGGGGTAGTCATTCAGAATCTGGATTGCGACAGCTCAGGTGTACATAGGCGACAAGATTGTAGGAAAGTCAACACCCAAGCAAACACACACGCATGTCACAGGTGAGTCATGGGCCATCTGCATGAGATTGGTGGAATGTATCCGCGTCCATACCCCGGATGTGATACTACACTAAGTTTTACTAAAAGTTACCATTTAGCAAAGTGTATAATCGCTCTGTATTATTTCTTTTAACTGCATGGGAATTTACAATGATCTCAATTTTAAAAAAAGATCTGAGAGATTTCCTGCCCCCAAGGGCCTCACAGTCTCTGTGTGTCCCCTGTTCCCTTTCTCTGTTTGTGTCTGCCTCCCGCTAGGGCCTGAACATTGTGGAGACATAATAAATGGGTGGTCTGATTTTTCTCAGGGAAGAAATCGCTGTGTGGTCAGTGAAGGGCCATCAATTCCGGTTAATCTTCAAGCCTCTTCCTGATTTTCCCAATCCGGAGCTCCTGGACTTTGCATTTTGTTAAAGGAGAATTGGGAAGGGGAGTCACCTAGAACCTTGGGGATCCTCTCCCTCAGATCAGGGGTGTCGGAGGGAGGCCACAGAGAAGAAGCCAAAGAATTCTCTCTGGCTCGGTGCCGCCACCTCTCCCGGAATCCCCCACGTGGGGCCAAGGGACTGCGGGGCGGGCGGGTCCCCCAGCCCCGCCCTCTCCCTCTCTCCAGCGGTGGAAAGAGGAAAGGTGCCCAGAACCCTCACATCCTGGAACAGGCTTCATGAGTAACCCTTCCAGGGAAGCAGCAGCGCAGCTGTTTCCTGCTCCCCTCGCTGCTCCCGGCACGGCCCCCTCACCTAGGCGCCCACGTGGCACCGTGTTCTACCACCGCCTCCCGGGGACTGGGCCGCCCAGGGAGGCCCCCGGGGAGGAAGATCCTGCCGGCAGGCCTGGGCCCTCCGCCAGCCTCCCCTGCCTCCCCGCCGTGTCCGTCCTCCTGCCCCCCCACCCAGGCCAAGCTGGAATCAGCCGGCGGGTCCCCAGCAGCTGGACACAGCAGGGGTGGGCCAGCCACACTCCTTCTCACTCCCGAGCTGCAGCTGAGGGACTGTGGATAAACAGCCCCTCGGGGACTCTGCGCCAGGCAGCCACCACCTAATCCCATCCTCTGCGGGGCTTCCCCGCACCCCTCCCCACCCCCACCCCCCACCCCCAGCATCCGTGTGGCAGCCATGCCCAGCGGCAGGTTGGGACAGAGGCCTCCGCGCAGGTCAAGAGGAAGTGTCCTGAGTGCAGCCGGGCCGGCACCCCTGCGCAGGGGTGTGGGGGAGGGGCGCGGAGGACAGACAGCTGCTTCCTTCTTGTCCCTCCCATGATACCCACGAGGAGGGGGCACGGGGCCTGGGGTTTCCCAGCTCAACTGAGAAACTATTTCCTTTCACAAAGAGGCATGTAATTACCCTCACGGGAATGGGGGGAACCTGGAGATCCGGCATCCGAGCCGAGCCTCGGTTGGCTACTCTGACAAGAGAGGGGCTACAGAGTGGTAGAAGTCCCCCTTCCAGCCACCCAGCCTCCAAAACACACAAACACTGGGTCCTCTGCCTGTTTCTCTCTTGGACCCTCACCCAGGCCACACTCTGGGTGCCCGAGAGGGCAGAGTGGGGAGTGGGGGGTGGGGAGACAGGCAGAGGCAGGATCGCCCCTCCCCCTCCCAAGAGTCGGGTGGTCCTGCGCTGCCGGCCGGCCTCCCTGCTCCACCTTTCAGGTTCTCTCTCCACTCACACCAGCCATCCCGAGAGACCCCCGTAGGTGTGGAAGTCCGTTCCAGGCTTCCCCACCACCCCGCCATCCCTCCTTCATGGGGACCTACTGCAGCATGAGAGAGACACGGCGAAGTGGGGGCTCACGCTACTCCCAGCCCACCCCGTCCTGAGCCCGCATTAGCACAGTCCTGTTTCCTAGGCAGAACACCCCTGGGAACCCTTTCCCCAGGGGTACTGGTTACCTGTGATGGGCCCCGAAATCCACCCACCACCACCTAACCACGGAGATCTGACCCTCGGGGAGAATGCTGGCCTGTGCCCTTCTGGAGCATTCCAACACAGACCCTGTCTGGCTCCATGCGCAAATACCAAATTGTACATAAGAAGCCTGTTGTTTGCCAGCTACTTTGTAGGACAAAAATAAATAAACAGATAAGGCCTGAAGCAAGGCATCAAGGAGGCTCGGAGAATCAGGCGCCAGGAGCAGCCAGGAGCGCTGAGGCAAGGAGGCGGGATGGTTCCCATCCTCCCATCCCCTGATTCACGCAGATTTCACCATCATCCCCCCCCCCCCCAAGAGAAAACACAGAGAAATGTAACTTGCCTCACAACAAGAATGAAGGCCCTGTGGTTCCAGGGCTGGGCTCCTTGCTTATGCTACAGAAGCATTACTAACCTGTCATCCCCTGGGGGGGAGTTTCGCTTAGGATCCTCACTCCAGCTCTGAGCAGTAGACCTTACTGCCATAGTTAACAGCCTGAGAAACAGACCAGGGAGGTGAGGCGTCTTGCCAAGCAAGGGCCCAGCTGGTTGGTTCGTGGAGAACCAAAACTCAAGCCCCGGTCCCTGAATTTCTGTCAAGAGCTTTCGTTTCCTCTTCATTGGATCTCTCTTTTCATCTGTTTTTCCATCAATCCATTGCTCCCTGATGCTTCTGCTAGAGGCTGGATATTCTGGGAAGCCAATGACGAGAACCAAAGCACAGCAGATCAGCATTGAGCTTAGTTACTAAAAAGGTTGCCGTGTCGTGGTTGTTGGGTTATGGGATCTGGGGTACATGGTTAGAGTATGTCAAGGCCTCTGTGTCTTCCTCTGTAAATTGGGGACAGCGGTATTACCTGTACCTGAAGGGACCGTCGTGGGGATTCAAGGAGAGAAGGCATGGTGAATGTTCAAAAAGGTTCCTCCCACTTAGCAACGGGAGTTACTATTACGGTTCACACAATGTGAGAAGTAGAAGTCGACAGCCAGAATGAGTTTCCCAGGGTGAGATGGACATTATTAAAAGATGTTACTGTGTATGTTCTCTTTGCTCCATTCTTGAACATGAACGTCTGTGGTTTGTCAAAGACGTTTTCAGGGTCCAGCTGTCTTTCCAGGAGGAGAATGAAAAAACCCTCAAAACCAGGGCCTGGAGTCAATAGCAGGCAGCATCCTTAAGTCACAGGATAAAAAGCAGAGGTGCCAGACGAGGTCTGTGACAGTACGATTCATCGAAGGGAGAACAATGGGTTTGTTACAGAGAGATGAAGCATCCAAGGATGGGGACAGTTATTTCCAGGAAAGGCAAATAAGGATTCAGCTATAGGATTTCACTGGGGCTGTTGAGCCAAACCCCAAAAGGATCCAATAGCTGCTCCGTCTCAGTATCATCACCTCGGCCAAGTTGCCTTTTCCAATCAGGAGAAAAGGGCAAAGACCCAGGCAAAGGACCCGTCCCACTGATCCTCTGGCATGACTGAAGCCCCCAGTGGTTCTCAAATATCAGTGTGCTCCAGAATCAACTGGAAGGCTTGTGAAACCCATTCTGTTGGGCCCCACCCCAGGGGGCTCCGCTTCAGTAGGTCTGGGATGGTACCAGAGGTTCTGCCC
The DNA here is from genome assembly GCF_963455335.1 of Martes martes. Lineage (NCBI taxonomy): Eukaryota > Metazoa > Chordata > Mammalia > Carnivora > Mustelidae > Martes > Martes martes. Next base: position 24,934,258 of record NC_137903.1, on the reverse strand, counting down.
TTTGAACAAGTTCTCAGCTGATGCTGAAGCTGTTGGTCCCAAGATCACGGTTAAGGCCACTGGCTGGAAGCGCTTTCCTATGGGCAGCAAAGGATATCAAGTTGCAGAACCCTTAATGTTTTGCTTTCCAATGCATGTAACAGTTGCATGGCGTTACTAATTATTACTCTCTTCTAGGACACTAATTAGAAAATAAAGATGTGTATTATCAATTAAGAATTTTATGTTGGGGGCACCTGGGGGTGGCTCAGTCGGTGAAGCGTCTGCCTTCGGCTCAGGTTGTGATCTCAGGGTCCTGGGATCGAGCCCGGCATCAGGCTTTCTGCTCAGTGGAGAGCCTGCTTCTCCTTCTCCCTCTGCTGCTTGCCCCGCTGCTTGTGTGCGTGCTCTCTCTCTCTCTGACAAATAAGTAAATAAAATCCTTAAAAAAAAAAAAGAATTTTATGTTGAAAACAAACAAAACTCAGCCGAAGAAATCTCTTTTGAAAGTCTGTTTGACATACTGTCGAGTGAGTAGAGCAAAAGGCCTCAAAAGGCAGGGAGGGTTCCTTATTCCTCCCTCTGGCCCTTTGCCATCGGATGCCTTCCTGTGGAGACCCTTGCCTTGTGTCCCCCTCTGTGACCAAGCTAGTGTTGTGCACCCACAAGAAGGCTGCGACTTTCTCGTCTTCCAGACAAGAAGGCTGTAAACTCTCCTAGTTCACAGCTAAATTTTCTTAATACCACACTCCTAAGAGGGAACAAAAATCCAGTTCTCATGACCTTAAATGCTGACACTTGTCCAAAATGCCTAACGAGGAGGAAGCATGTGTCATGTACTTTCACAGAGCTCAGTGATGGTAATTGGGTTGAGAAAAGCAAAAAATTTTACTGAAGTCAAAATGACCAGTTCTAGCTCCTCGAACACGATAACGTGACAAGAGGAACTTTCGACTTCTGGGAGTTATCTTATCTACACAAGAAGCACAAAGGATGTTGTTTAAGATCTGATGGAAGAGATTGTTACAAGATGACAGGCTCTTGACCAGAATGTCAGGATTTATAGTCTGACCGTTACTGAACTTACATAAACCAAACTTGATTTTTATTTTTTTTTTAAAGGCCTCCTTACTCTCTGTTGAAATTGGGTCTTTCTTCCCCAAGGCTGAAGAGAATTTGCAGGGGAGGAGGGAGGCGTCCATTTCGCTGTCGCTTATCCCTGAGGTTTTCAGTTGCCAAGACAGGCTTCGTCCATGAAAGGCTCTCCTGATAGGGGCTGCCCAGAAAACCCGAACAATGAGGCTCCAGGATCGCGAGAACACAGGCAGCCACACTGCATCACGAAAACAGTCCATTTGAGGCCTCTGGGTTCTGTCCCTGATCATGGCTCCCAGGGATAGTTTGGTGGCTTCCCCTCTGGTATGAAACTTGAAAGACTGAAGACACAAAACTGTGCTGATTTCATAGCCCCCAAATATGCAACTGACAAGTATTTCGAGTCCATTTTCTCACCCAAATGAGTGTGCCCCCTTTGAATTGGCATCCCCATACCGTTGGTAAACCACTGGCTAAAATTTTGTTCCCTCTGAGAGGCTGAAGAAACATTCAACTCCAATCAACTCTGTGTACTCCCACTACTAAAAACACACCTTTATTGTTTCATTTTTTTTCAAAGATTTTATTTTATTTTGTTGACAGAGAGAGAGAGATCATAAGCAGGCAGAGAGAAAGACGGGGAAGCAGGCTCCTGGCTGAGCAGAGAGCCCGATGCGGGATGCTGGGCTCGATCCCAGGACCTTGAGATCATGACCTGGGCTGAAGGCAGAGACTTAACCCACTGAGCCACCCAGGTGCCCCTATTAAAATCACACTTTTAGGAGTGCTGGTGCCCCAGGAGATGCTGTCCCTCTTCCCTCCCTTCAAAAATTGCCCTATATTGTGGCTTGGTTAAAGTTTACCCTTCTGCAAGAGTGTTCTTACTAATAAATAACTCATTTGTACTTCAGAGACAAAGCTAAAAGGATTTCGGTTCTGCAGGAAGGAGGTTTTCACCCCCACATACCTTGCCTGGAGGTACATTGCTGCTTTTGTTTGAGGCTGGTTGGTCGCCAGTGCCAACAGGGACCAGGGTGTACAGGGAGCACTATCCCAGGCGTTAGGTGCACGGGGAGAATCGGGCCCTTATTTTTTTTTTTTTATTAACATTTAATGTATTATTTGCCCCGGGGTACAGGTCTGTGAATCATCAGGCTTACACACTTCACAGCACTCACCACAGCACATACCCTCCCCAATGTCCATAACCCAGCCGCCCTCTCCATCCCCTCCCACCCCCCAGCAACCCTCCGTTTGTTTCCCAAGATTGAGAGTCTCTTATGGGAATCGGGTCCTTATTATTTCCCTTCTATAACAAGGGGAATCGGGCAGGAGGTGGGGGGAGGTGCGGGGGGCAGGTGGGTAGGTGATTTGTGTGAGGTCACCCCGTAAACTGATCTTCTGCTGCGGCCACCATCAGCCACAAAGCTTCTTGAAGCAGGTCACCAGAGGAGGAAAGATGATGGGTGTGGGTCTCAGTAAAACAAAGGACTGCTCATGCTAGAGTGGGAATAGAGTGTTCTGCCGAACATATACAGTTTCTGAAAGAATCCAATTTTCACTATTTCTTTTTTTTAAAGATTTTATTTTTATTTATTTGACAGAGAGAGAGAGATCACAAGTAGGCAGAAAGGCAGGCAGAGGGAGGGGGAAGCAGGCTCCCTGCTGATCAGAGAGCCCGATGCAAGGCTCGATCCCAGGACCCCGAGATCATGACCTGAGCCGAAGGCAGAGGCTTAACCCACTGAGCCACCCAGGCACCCCCAGTTTTCACTATTTCATGCTTTAGTTCCTTAAACCATACCGATATCCCAGAAATGCCACTGAGATCCAAAGTGCATCTTTGACTGGGTTTCTTACCGGGGAGTAGGACGAAACTCTTCGCTATACCACAGGTCCCAATTTTTGGTTTGGGATATAGTCACCATAATTTTCATTGTCAGTAAATATTACTGGCTAAGGGCATCTCTGGGTGGCTCAGTTAGTTAAGCGTCTGTTTTCGGCTCAGGTCATGATCCTGGGGTCCTGGATCGAGTCCCACACTGGGTCCCTATGTAGTGGGGAGTCTGCTTCTCCCTCTTGCACTCACCCTCCCCTCTGCTCATGCTCTCTCTGTCTCTGTCTCTCTCACTTGCACGTGTGCTCTCCCAAATAATAAAATCTTTAAGAAAAAGATATTATTAAAAAAAGATTTTATTTATTTATTTGACAAAGAGAGAGAGAACACAAGCAGGGGGAACAGCAGAGGGAGAGAGAGAAGCAGGTTCTGCGCTGAGCAGGGAACCCGATGTGGGGCTGGATCCCGGGACCCCAGGATCATGACCTGAGCTGAAGGCAGACACTCAACCGACTGGGCCACCCAGGTGCCCCTAAATAAATAAAATCTTTAAAAAATATATTGCTGGCTAATTCGAGGGGATCTCTAGAAGCAACAAGTGTTCTGGAATCTCCCATTTGCACTGTCTGGCATTATTTATTTCTTAATTTTTTTCTAAAGTAATCTCCATGCCCAGTGTGAGGCTTGAACTCACAACCCCAAGATCAAGCGTCACATGCTCTACTGACCGAGCCCACCAGGGGCCCCTCCACTGTCTGGCATTATTACTGTCTGCACTTAGACTTGAATCTCCCAGAGTGGGGCACTTGCTTCTCAGGGACTGCTCGGTGGTGTGATGCCTGGAGAAGACTGAGTGGCCCTTGAACCAAATAGGTCTTGTTTCACTTGAGGGCGTGGGGAGAGAGTGAGGGAAAGCGAGATGAGAGGAGGAATGGCCTGTTTCTCCCATGGCCCAAGACTGGCTCATTGTGTAGGCCTAGGACAACGGCTGATCTCTCTACCGAGATGCCCGGGTCTACCCTGCATACCGCATTCACACCAGCGCTTTCCCTACAACGAAGCTTGGCAAGCTCTGCACTGCTCCAGGTTTGCCAGGAAATGCTGTTGGTCTTGTCCTCGAGCCAGCGCTGTGGCTGTCCATAGGCTAGCAGGTTCCCCAACCACTTGTAGGCATACCTGGTTCATGGATAAACAATATTTCTGCCCCAGAAACAGTATCCCCATAGAAACCATTCATTCACAAAAACAAGAGAAGGCGAGGAAAGATAGTGGTAAATGAGGTCAGAGGCAGGAGAAGAAGAGCAAACAGGCGGGGCTTGGAGCTTGTAACTGAGATGTGGCATGCATTAGATATGAAGTTAGGTCACTGAAGCCCCGGGCTGTTCTGAGATCGCTGCAGAATGTCGACCAAGTCCTCAACTGAAGAAGAGTGTCTTTACAGGGACCCCTGGGTGGCTCCGTCAGTTAAGCGGCTGCCTTCGGCTCAGGTCGTGATCTCAGGGTCCTGGGATCCAGCCCCGCATCAGGCTCTCTGATCAGCAGGGAGCATGCTTCCCTCTCTTTCCCCCTACCTCTCTGCCTACTTATAATCTCTCTCTCTCTGTGTCAAATAAATAAATAAAACCTTAAAAAAATTTTTAAAAAAGAGAAGAGAGTCTTACAAAAAGAGCTTTGCTATGTCATTATTGTTACAAACTTTATAAGTAAGATCACATTTTAAGAAGGCTTAGTGGGGCGCCTGTGTGGCTCAGTTGTTAAGCCGCTGCCTTCAGCTCAGGTCGTGATCCTGGGGTCCTGGGATCGAGCCCCTCATCAGGCTCCCTGCTCGGCAGGGAATGCCCTTCCCCCTCTCCCGCTCCCTCTCCCTCTACTTGCATTCCCTGTCTCTGTGTCTCTGTCAAATAAATAAATAAAATCTTAAAAAAAGAATATACTGTTTAAAAAAAAAAAGACTTAGTATTTTGTTCCATTAGGCTAACTGAGCGAACTGCAAAAGAACCAAAGGGAGCATGCATGTTTGTCAATGTCACTGTCTCTACACACCTGTTATTGATTCTGTCACTACACACACTCAGTTCACTGTGGATGAGAATCACTTCTTGCCGCATAACCAGTCAGCTAGAATTACCGAATCGGGCATCTTCTTTAGAAGTTTGGGCTGTCATTGTTCTTGCTGCAATTACCTCCTACCTTTTTTAGAGCCTAAACCATCCACCCTCATCTCTTGTAGTCGGGGCAGCTCTGACCACACGTAGACTATGTATTCCTGTTCCTACCTGAGGTGGGAAGTGTACATCTATTAGATGCATTACGGTTCACATCGGCCTAGGACTTACACATTCTGCTAAAAAGGTTTGCGTGTGTGTTCACTACATATGTCATTATCTATTAATAGCTAACACATTACTAATAGTAGTTCATATATACAAAATCTTCCATAACCTATTCCTTAAAGCCCAAATTTTTGGGCAAATCATTTCTAGGTGCTACCTTAGAGCTAAGTCAACCCAAACTATTATTTCCAACATTTTGCTATTGTATTTTTTTTATTTTTATTTTTTTATTTTATTTTTTTTTAAGATTTTATTTATTTATTTGTCAGGGAGAGAGAGAGAGCGAGCACAGGCAGAGGCAGAGGGAGAGGGAGAAGCAGGCTCCCCACCAAGTAAGGAGCCCGATGTGGGACTCGATCCCAGGACGCTGGGATCATGACCTGAGCCGAAGGCAGCTGCTTAACCAACTGAGCCACCCAGGCGTCCCAGTTGCTATTGTATTTTTTTTTAAGACTTTATTTATTTATTTATTTGTCAGAGAGAGAGAGAGCGCGCGCGCGCGTGCGCGCACAAGCAGGCAGAGTGGCAGGCAGAGGCAGAGAGAGAAGCAGGCTCCTCATTGAGCAAGGAGCCTGATGCGGGACTCGATCCCAAAGCCCCAGGACCATGACCTGAGCCGAAGGCAGATGCTTAACCCACTGAGCCACCCAGGTATCCCTGCTATCATATTTTGAAGTTATCATTTGCTTTATTAGGATGGAAACTCTGGGTGCACCCTCTCACTCCTTGACCCCGGAATTAGTAAGGCATCTATTTCACAATATTTGTCCGGGACTTTCATACTGAAACAAGGGCACACCCATGAGTGCTGATTTCTCCCGGCCAAACCATGTCAGAATGGGCACCTGTCCATTCTATTAAGATAATGGAGGGAACAAGAAGCATGCCATCAAGATGAAGGAACAAAAGCTACCACAGTTACCTTGAAAGCAACTTTCAGTGTTCGTTTTATGTGAACATGTGTTCGTGTTGCTTGTGCAAGAGACAAGGCTTCTGAGCTGGAGGGCAATTTCAAAAGACAACACCTGTTTCAAAATAGGGCTGAGAGTTCACAGTTGCATTTTGAAATCTGAATATATCCTTTCATTTTGGGATATTATCATAGATTTCGGGAGTTGTGAAAAGAGAACATAAGCAGACCGATGTGCGTGAATCAAGATCCCATTTCCCACTTAGAATAGAGAACAGACAACAGCTGCATACACTAGGGTGTGAAGTGGGCAGACAGATCACAGAACTGGTCTCGTGCAAGTAGGTGGGAGGGTGTCTTGATACAGAGGACACTGAGCACGAGGGGACAGTACCTAAAAGTGACTTGGGAGGAGGCCTGACCGGTTCAGTCAGTAGAGCACGTGAGTCTTGATCCGGGGGGCGTGAGTTCAAGACCCAAGCTGGACCTAGAGCTCATTAAAAAAAATAAAAACAATAAGAGAAATAAAAATAAATAAAAATGAGCGGCGGGGGGCCACAAGGCCTTTAGCTAAGTATATGGAGGGCAGACACTGCCCTCTGCTGGCAGAGGATAAGGGCCATGTGTGTATATAGAGCCAAGATGACAAAATACAGTCCTCCATAGTCACTATCTTAAGACATAATCAGAAAATAAAAGCTTTTAAATAACTTGAAGCTTCATATCTAGGGGTCACAAGGACTTTCAGGTAAATTAACAATAAATTTTCATATCTTAACGAAAAGAAATTTTTCCTTTTAAATCTTTGACGTTAGTTACTGGACGGACTCCTGTCATCAGCGCTAGTGAGAGCTCAGCTAATGGTCCAAAGGTTATCAGGAAGGAAGCACGAGGGGTCCACTTATACAAGATAGTGGGGGCTGGTTTTGGAAACAACGGCTATGACCACTCAAAGCACACAGAGCTAACGACCTGATTTCAAAGCCTTGTTGTATCCCAGCACCAGCCAGGACAAACCACATCCTACCTGAACCAGTTTCTGTGCCACGACATTGGGGGAACAACAAACATCTGGCCAGTCTGTTGTTGGGAAAACTCAGTGAAGTATTATGTAGACAGAAATCCGTCCATCTATTGCAAAGTGCTGAATATCTACAGTGTCCGATTACGGTGTGGTAATGCTCGTGGACAGGAGAGGAGGGAGTGACAGGTCTATTTATGCTTCTGATGTTTGTCCTCCCGATGGTTTTTGAAATTCCTTACACCAAACTACATTTCTCCAGCATTGTACTGAAACAGAAATTTGGTATGTTAATCATAAAACACCTAGAGATTTTTTTTTTTTTTTTTTTTTGAGAGCACTTGAGGGACAGGAATGGGGAGAGTGGGGAAGGGCAGAGGGGGAAGGAGAAAGAGAATCTTGAAAAAACAGGCTCCATGCCCAGTAAGGAGCCCTCCACGGGGCTTGATTTCAGGATCCTGAGATCATGACCTGAACAGCAATCAAGAGGCGGACACTTAACCGACTGAGCCACCCACGTGCCCCGCAACACCTAAAGACTATTGAGGAAAAGTGGCTGGTTCTCCTGAAGTCAAACTCTCTCTAAGAAATAAAGTTATCTGGTCACTGATTGGTAACACCATGCAGAAAGCATTTAATTTCAAAGCCAAGCTGTGTTGGTATGTTAATTACAATATTTAGATGACAAGGCAAGAATGTAAACAAGGGGAAAGGTTGAAAAGAATTAAAACCCCAATAGCTAGAATATCGGCCCAATTCTAAAGAGGGATCTTAAACCATGTATCTAAGTAATATTTAGCTCTAAGTTGCAGGTTAGTGTAGTCCGTATGGGTATCTGAAATTGAACACAATGTCTGATTTTTGAGTATAAATATTATCTTCTTCCATATATTATTGTTAAAGAATTTTGCCTTCCACAACTTCATAACCTTGGATGTGAACATGAGGAAAAAATGCTAACTAGGAAACCTCGTACACCCAGTCCAGTGCTCCCCTGATTATCAGAAGTTAGGGAATCTACTACCTATTCATTCCACACTCTTTAAGTATTAATTACTCCTTTTGACTTTTGAGACAAGACATGCCCCCCCCCCCCTTTTAAAAGATTTTTATTTATTTGACAGAAATAGCGAGAGAGAGAACACAAGCAGGGGGAATGGGAGAGGAGAAGCAGGCTTCCCAGAAAGCAGGGAACCCGATGCGGGGCTCGATCCCAGGACCCTGGGTTTATGACCTGAACCAAAGGCAGATGCTTAACGACTGAGCCACCCAGGCGCCCCAAGACATGTCTTTCTTGTCACCAACAACAGTGATAGTCACTGTTAGTTTCTCAAGAATTCATTCAGGAAGTAGTTTCCCCCCTAAAGTCAGGCTGTACTGGGAGCTGACAGGTCAAAGTGATCACTGTATCATCAGTGTGTTCGCTGGAGAGTGTTGTAAGAAGTACACAGAGCACACATCTGGGTTATAAAAGCCCTTTTATAAAGCCATTTTTAAACAAAACAAAAAAAAAAGTTTACAAAAGAAAAAAAAAGATACAGAAAAAGAATAACTTGCTTCATATGTCCCAAAAAGAGAAAAAAAAAAAAAATAAAGGGGACAATGCCAACATGCTCAACAATAAAGGGTTCTTTTTCTTATTTTTTTTAATACAAAATACAAGCAAAGGATACACATACTCAAAACAGAGCTCAGGAGCAGACACGCAGTCCTGGAGACCCTTCAGTAAAAGAAAGCAGGAGTTTGTTTTTTCTTTGTCTATGCAGATACATACAGAGACTGGGATATGTAAAAATTAAGTGTCACAAAAGACCATCACACAAGTCTACCAATGCACGTTGCATCTATAATTCACGAACATGGTCAACAAAATCATGTTCACTTCAACCTCATTTCATTTAAATTAAAAAAAATCTTTTAAATAAAGTGGTTACATTCAAACTTTAACTTCCTTAGTACCATGCTGCAGATGTCAGCACCGTGAAGGTATCACAAGGATGCCCATCCCCTGGCGTCTGATCATGGACCTAGCAACACTGTAGTATTAAGAAAGGGATGCCCCCCGTTTCAGCCCATGGACTAATTAAATACATTTAAACAGGTTCCTCTCTATAATCCTTCCTGCTCAGAACACAGAAGATTAAGAACTAAAATCAAGGAAGACTGGGAGTTTTAGAGATGGCCAAAACGAAGTCTGAAAGATGAACCAAGGCAAACAATTACTGAGAACTCGGCTGCTGCTTAACCTGGCAGGTCTTCAAGTCTCTTTTTAAATCTTGCTTGAATTAGGTGTATAAGGTTTGCTGCAACATGTTCATGGTAAACAAACTCTACTTAGAGCTCTTATTTACAAATCTTGTTAACAAATACTTCTGGAGGAAAAGAAGAAAAGAATTCACTACTTTCCCGAAGACAAAAGTTTACTGCCAGACATATACAAGCACACACTCACACACACACACCCACACAATACTTCGGGGGGTTTTATACATGTTATTTAGGGCATAAGCTGAGTACTATACCCCTACACCCCATTGAAAAAGGAACAACCAAAAAAAAAAAAATCCCAAATTTACCCTCCCCCCATAAATCTAGAAAACCCTCCCTTCACCCCAGATGTACAAAGTGTATGCACAATGGTGGCATTCCACCAGCTCAGACAGATGTCATCAGCTCAGTTCTCCCCATTGGCATGGCAACAGGCAGGTTGACAGGACTTTTCCCAATAGTGGTTAATACACAGCACCACTGTGAATTTTGTGAATTAGGCTTTGAAAAAAGGTGTAATTTAGGGATTTGGGATTCAGAGAGTCATTTTGTATCAAGTTTATCCCAAGATGAAGGAAGAATGGGTTGCAGATGGAAACTTGGCTATAGATAGCTTGATGTCCCAATATTCAAACTAAGTCCCTTTTCTAATAAACCCAGCTCTATGCACAGAGAGAAGACAATTTTCTGACCCCAAGAGCAAACAGCTTGTTATATCTTCCCTATCCTGTGGCAGGAAACGTCTACTAACTTGTTCTGCTGAAGTTATCTGTCTGACTTCCATGAAAGAGCAGAGCCCAGGTTTTGTCCTTCCCAAACTCCTAAGGGGACAGTTTCTTCACTGTGCAGCTACTGGTGATGCAGGAACAGAAAGAACTGGTCAAATCCAACCCCCCACTCTTCAGAACAGCAACGATGGCCACATGATCTTTTATAGAAAGCTTTCCTTGTTGCTGCTGGTAAATTCTGCCCTCGCCTACCTACTACTCTCAAAGCATCTCCTAAACTGGTTTAAAGAAAAGCACCTCCTTCTCCCAACCAGTCAGCCAAAATCCACTTCATACTTGTTATGTTCATGGATAAAAGAAGAAACTTTTTTTTTTTAAAAGGTGTCAAGGTCAGTCTAGCGGACCATATTCACAAATGTCATTTACTGGATTATAACCTCAAATTCCACCTTGATTCGTTACCTGTAAAAAATGCTCTTTCAACTAGTGCCAAGGGTAAGTATGAACTGAGAATTGAAATGGAGCACACCAATTACCATGGGGTGGGGGGAACAGTATCCAAGCTCCACGGTGGGAAATCAATTACTCCTCTTCCAGAGGGAAACACTCCCACCGTTACCTCCCTAAAGGGCACACCCATTAATTTCCCTTCAGGGATGCCGTGGGGGGTGGGGCTATGAAAGGGAGAGATGTTTCAGAAAGCAGGACAAACCTACTACGGCTGAAATTGACGTGCATCCTGGGGGGGCCGCTCCATTGATTCCAATCTGAGGTGGGGAGAGCTAAAAGCCGCAGCAAGTTATGGATTCAAGATCCAAGCTACCCATTTCTAGCTGTGGACGTTGGGGAGGGGACGTCTGGAAATACAGAAATGGTAAGAATGTAGTGTCAGTCAGCATAGCTGCCGAGATCCACGTTCCAGAGGTAAACCTAAGAGCTAAGAGAAATCAGGTACCACGAACAAGCACCTTGCCAGTGAGCATCCCACTTCCTGAGCAAACAAGACCGTGAATGACGCTCTTGCCACTTCACCATAGGCACGCTAGAGGGAGAACCGGGAGTTGAGTCAAGGGTGGTGCCAATGGCCAGTCACTGTCAGTTTGTAGCTTGTGACCCCGTCCTGATGTCGCAATCAATCAAGCCTGACTATTGAGCACCTATTTCCAGTTGAGACACCACAGCTGTCCTCCTGCACGCTTGCATGATTGGAGGGGAAGACCAGGGTGTTTTCAATCATCAATAAAAAGTGGAGAAAACAAAGGTCATTCAGAGCCTGTCTCACTTGGGGACACAGATCCTTTTGTCTAGTCCATTAGAAATATAGAAGACATTTTTCAATCTCATGAATTAATTTTTAAAAAAAGGATCGCAACCAAAATGCACACAAGTCACCTAGAAGACAGGATTACCTCTAAAGAAGGAGCGTATATCACGGAGATGTTAGTGCAGATTAACATATTAAAGAGACCAAGTTACATAAAATACCGAGGCTAAAGTTTTAAAAGACCCCCCCGCCCCCCCATCTTCACGAAACATAATCTAAGAAAAGTCCAAATGTTACTAGGAATGTAGGACTTAAAAGTTACAAACCCCTAAAAACAGAAGTGCATGGTGGAAACACTGAGAGGTCTTTTGTTACTAGATGAACACGAACCTTCTTGTTAAAATTGGATGCCCGAAAACCCACTAAAGCAAATAGAATAATCTTTATCCCCCTCATTACAAAGTTCACGACTCTAAAGTTAACCATCATGAAAGATAATAATCCAACTGCAACATACGTTCAAGTTTCGCATTTTTGGCCAAGTACTAAAGTCTCCAAATTCATTCTCTAACACACACAAGTGTGCAACAGTGAAATGACTCTGCCACTGGGTGTTATTTTAAAAAAGTCACAGAGTAAGGACAGTCTTTAAAGTGTCTTAAAAATCAGAGTAAAAATATTCCTTAAATAACCTTTTGTCCTAGGAACATCTGCAAGAAAGCCACGTGGTCTGAGAGAAAAACATGCTCTAACATAAAAGACAGAAAGAAAACCGCTTAAGATACCGAAGCAGCACACCTACATAAGAAGGCAGAGGTTAAATTTCACTATTTTTTTTTTCAACATATTAGCACACTAAGCCCCCTAACCCTTGCTCCCATGAGCTCGTGGTTATCAAGATGTGGAGGATCAAACCTACAGAACTATCTCCCGATTACTTTCGTAAGGCATGGACAGTCTGTTCTCAGCGGCACATGGGCTCCTAACTACATGGTCTCCCCTGGCCTGGAGCCCCTGAAACTTCTGCTTTAAGCAAGGCGAGCAGTAAAGCAGGGGCACAAGGAGAGGGACAAAAGCAAACTGAGTGGTGTGGGAACGGCATTTACCACACTCCCTCTTAGTCAAGCACAGAACGTGAAGGAAGCAAAGGAGAGAGCTGGGGGAAATCATGTCCCAGAGCAGAGCGGCGGGCTCTGGGGATGGGGTATGCAGTGGGACCCTACATAGGAGCAGGAAGCTGAGATGCACTTCATGTGTCTATACAAAGAAGTGGGAGGATAGGTATGTGAAAAGAAAAATGTTCTATCCCCAAATAAAAACAGAGCATGGTTCATGGGATCGGAATGCACATTTTTGGCATAAAAGAATGTCAATTTTCTGTTTTCATAAAGGAAAAATCTCAAGTCTTTGTGATTGAGTTTCACATTAATTGGTACTTTATTTGCTTAAAACCTAAACATTGTCAGTTAAGAAGAAATCCACTCTGGTGTATAGATCTTGCTGTTTAAATCCTAAAGGTTTTTTTCTTTTCTTTTTTTTTTTTTTGATCCTTGGTAATTTTATCCAAGAAACAAAATAGATACATATATAGTTAAAAACATGAACCATTAGAGAATGAAATAGGAAATCAAGACTGATTTAAGTTTTGGTGGCCCTTGCCTTTTTTTTTCTTTTCCTTTTTTTTTTTTTTTTTTTTTGTTCTTTTTAAGTTCCTGAAAGACTGTAGCAGGATAAAAGGATCACTGGCTCCGGGTCTCCTTGAGATAACAAGTGATGAAATTTACAAAACAAAACAAAACAAAACAAAACAAAAACCAAAAACCAAAAAACCACACCCTCAAACAAGGTCAGGTAACACCATGCCCTGCCTTGCCCCCAAGGTAAAAAATAGGAATACTTTTAGTAACAATTCAGAATTCATCTTTATGTCCTACCTGCCCCATCAGTGGGAAGTTTAACATCATGATTTTTTAGACATCTATACTTATGTATATAGACATATAAACTTGTATTAGATGACAGCTGATTTTTTTTAAGTCCAGGTAGAGAGAGAAGCAATCGTTTTTAACTAAAACCCTTCTATGTTTTTTGATTACGGCTCGTTTTCTACCATTTAGCAAAAAAGCAAAATTTCCATAGTGTTCATCTCAAATCTTATTGCTTTACAACTGTGGTATACCTTCCATTAAAAATAAAAAGGTGAAGCAGTCAATCCAGTGATTATTCTGACATGGCTTTCATTGGGAAGGGGTGGGAAAGAGGGGTGATGGCAAAGAGAGGACCAACAGACAAAAAGGTAAATTAAACTTACAATGGTTTTCTTAAAAAAAGAGAGAGAGAATGTTATTTTCAAGAAAAGGAAAAAAGCACTGAAAGCCCATGAGTCAAGCCAGAGCCAAAACCATGTTCTATCTTAAGTAGGTTTTCTTTTTTTTCCCCCTTTTTCTTTTTTCTTTTTTTTTCTCTTTTTTTTAATAAAATCTCTCCCCAAACCATCATCACTTTTTTAATCCTCCCCAGACTGGGCTTCATCTTCGGACCCTTCGTCCCCTGATTTCTCAGGTGGAGGGCTTGCCACGGGCTTCTTTTCTGGAGGGCTCTCTGGTTCCTCGTCTTCTTCTTTGGGAGAAGGAGTCTTTTCCTTTGATGCCTTTGAAGCTGTGGGGCGCCCCACCTTCCCTTTGCCTTTCACAGGGCTTGGCGTCACTGGAAGAAGAAAAATACCAACATGGGGAAGGGAAGAGAAGAAAAGATCTTCAAAAAAAATCAGCTACAAAACAAAACTTTAAGAACTAAATGTCTAGGGGCACCTGGGTGGCTCAGTGGGTTAAGCCTCTGCCTTTGGCTCAGGTCATGATCCCGGGGTCCTGGGATCGAGCCTCGCATCGGGCTCTCTGCTCGGTAGGGAGCTTGCATTCCCCCCTCTCCCTCTGCCTGCTTCTATGCCTACTTATGATCTCTCTCTGTCAAATAAATAAATAAAATCTTAAAAAAAAAAAGAATTAAATCTTAAGGACCACACCCCAACTGACTATGAATCAAGGGGGGCACTGGTTCCTAATCACTCTTGCCAACACTATGGTGCTGTGTTAGCAGTGATGTTTATAATAAAGAAACAGGATGCTACAGAAACTGCATACTATCCTTAGTGGTTTGTCAACACAGGTTGTTTATGATAAAACTCAGGCTTAAAAAGTGGGTCAAAAAAATTAAAAAAAAAAAAAAGTGGGTCAAAAAGCATGGATACAACAACGTGAGTAGAAACTGAAGCCATCGGATTTTTCAAAACTTTTCTTCCAAGGATGTGTCATTTACTTATTTATTTATTTTTGTAAGTAAACTCTACAACCCAACACGGGGCTCGAACTCACGACCGAGATCGAGAGTCGCATGCTCTACCACTGAGCCAGTCAGGTGCCCTCCTCAAGTCACTTTTGACAATCCCGTGATTCGAGTAGTAAGAAGTGATGAGTGAAAAATGTAAAAAATCACCAGTTCTATCTGTCAGAAAAAAAAAACCAAAGCAAATCTAGCTTTCTGATTTCAAGCTGTGACTAGGAGACCGGCAGCACTCACAACGGCTCCAAGAAAATGAATCCATGCTGCCAAGTGTGGTTTTATTCTAGCACAAAGGATGGGGTAAGGATCAGATCGGAGGACTGAAATCTGTGATTGCAGGTGTGCACCTTCCCCATTTCAGGTCTTTCCTAGTTGCTGGGGTTGTGATACCAGCGGGAAAGAGCACAGGCACAGCTCTACTAGTGGAGTGTTTCTACCGCCGGCCAACGGGTCGCTGCAAACCCTGTGCTGCCCCGCCAGACTCTTGCAGGGGCCATCGTCCTTCCTAGCAAGTAAGAGATCCCTCCCAGTGTGGAAGATGGGATCCTCGCAGAATTCTTATTCTTGTGAGGCGTGTGGTCAATGCCGAGGCCTAATGTAAAGAATTTCTGTAGAGAAAGTTTACCACTCCTTGAAATTTTTCAAAGCAGCCATTTAACGGTACTGATAGATAACTCACCTGTGGCCTTTAGCCGGGGTTTGGGCATTTTCTTTTCTTTTCTCTCAGGTTTGGACTTCTTGACCATCTTTTTGTTTTTCTTTTTTGAACTGCCATAGTCACTATCATCATCATCTTCCATTAGGAAATCTTCATCACTGCCGGAATCTTCTGAGAGGAAAGAAGAAGTTCAACGTCCAACTTAATGTATACATGTAGGGCGGGGTTTAGTGCGTGCACGTGCGCACGCGTGTGCACACACACAGGCTGCAGAACTGACTTGTTTAAAGAGTCGGTTGCAAACAGGAAGAGATAAAACTTAATATGAATAAAAACTGAAGATATCACCGAACTTTTTTTTTTCATCAAACAACTGTTGGTAGTTCCCTCGTTCCCCTATAGTACTGGGGAGGCCAGGGAAATCAAATAGAACCAATTTAGTGTCTTTGGTCCAACTATGAATAAATGAAATGAGAAAGCTAAAGACAAAGCAAAAATCACACAATTTATTAATCCGAGTAACATGTGAAACACCTAAATTCTGCTACTAATACTTTCTTGTGGTTGTTGGGGGAGGAGGTCTACCCCTTTGGCTCCGAAGCCAAAATACAAATCTTAATCACAACACCCGCCATGTAACTGTTCCTCTAACAGTTGCTGGTTTAGTGGTTGAGTTAGAACGACGGACATCAAAATCAAGAGAATCCCTGAGCCTCTTCAAATATCAACCAGTATCAAAAAGAGCCATCTCTTCTAACAGCAAATATCGAATTTAAGGGGCTGGCTGTAACGTCTGGCGGCCGCAAGAACGCAGAAGTAATCAAGGTCACGGACTCTGGTCCCCACCCAAGTACCAAGCCAGCGGCACGTACTCTCCTGGAAGGGCGTCTCGTCCTCTTCCTCTTGTTCTTCTTCACTGCCTACATCTTCCATGAGCATTTCCCTCTGCTTGGAAGCTGCTTTAGAGGCTGCCTGCCGTTGCTGGCGTACATTTTTATGATCTTCTTTTTCATCTTCGCTGTCCTCTGTAATATCAAAGTTACAACGGAGCGATCAAGGAGTTGTGCGTTTATCGGACGGCTGACTAGGAAAGCCAGTATGAGACAGAACCTGCAGCTTTATTTCGTTCAAATGGGGTAAAGTCTATCCTTAAAAATTCCTACAAAATATACAAAAGAGGAGCTAAAATACAAAGAACGAACTTGAGAAAGATCATGTCCTCATTACTGCATAGAAAAATAGCGGAGGCATGGAGCTTTAAGTAGTCATGAAGCTGAAGTTAGGTGTGAATATATGCTTCCTGTAATGTATTTTAAACTTGTATTACTGTGTTGCCCTAAAATTATCAATTACATTTCAATCTATATTCACAGTTTTTAGAAACTAAAGTCAGAATTTATGGAGAGAGAGAATGCACAAGTGGGGATGGGGTAGGTGGGGGGCACAGGGGGGCGGTGGGTGGAGGCAGGGAAGGGCAGAGAGGCAATCTAAAGCAGGCTCCACCCAAACTCGGGGATCCTGATCTCAAGACCCTGAGATCATGACCTGAGTGGAAAGCTTAATTAGCCGAGCCACCCAGGTGCCCCTAGAAAAATATTTTTATTTTTATTTATTTATTTTTTTAAAGAATTTATTTATTTATTTGACAGACACAGATCACAAGCAGGCAGAGAGGCAGGCAGAGAGAGAGGGGGAAGCAGGTTCCCCGCTGAGCAGAGAGCCCAATGCGGGGCTCGATCTTAGGACCCCAGGATCATGACCTGAGCCGAAGGCAGAGGCTTTAACCCACTGAGCCACTCAGGTGCCCCTAGAAAAATATTTTTAAATAGAAGAGGGGAAGACTGTCTTCCAATGATACTATTCTAAGTTACAAAACACGTTTTTTTTACAATTTAGGCAGGCAGATAACAGGCTAGAAAAGGAATGAAAGCAAACAGCTCAGTGGAGTGAAATCAGTGGAACTCTGTCTACCCCTCCACGTACTGGCTCATAACAGTGATCTCATTTAAAGGGGGACCCAGGACACAAAAGCAGGGGAGTGCAGGTCAAAACTAAAATAAACCCTCAGGGGGCGCCTGAGTGGCTCAGTGGGTTAAAGCTTCTGCCTTCGGCTCAAGTCATGATCCCAGGGACCTGGGATGGAGCCCCACATCGGGCTCTCTGCTCGGCAGGGAACCTGCTTCCCCCCACCCCCTGCCTGCCTCTCTGCCTACTTGTGATCTCTCTCACTCTCTGTCAAATAAATAGATAAAATCTTTTTTTTAATGTATTTTTTTTATTTTTATTTATTTGACAGACAGAGATCCCAAGTAGGCAGACAGGTGGGCAGAGAGAGGGGCGGGGAGAAGCAGGCTCCCTGCTGAGCAGAGAGCCCGATGTGGGGCTTGATCCCAGGACCCTGGGATCATGACCCGAGCTGAAGGCAGAGGCTTTAACCCACTGAGCCACCCAGGCGCCCCAATAAATAAAATCTTTAAAAAAATAAAATAAAATAAAATAAAATAAACCCTCAGTACTGAGAAGAGTTAAATTCAGAAACAGAAGTACCAAGAAGCAATCGGGATTTAACATTTTATTTGCCATGGAGTCTCTATTAATTCTTTTGAGTTTAAATTCTTACCAAGAAAGCCTTCTCTGTGGCTACTGTTTTGGAGGACTACTTGCCAGCTGGAACAGGGAAGGGTGAAACTAGCCTTTGCTTGCTCTTTACCCCAGAGTTCATCTCCGCCCCATCCCCACTTTAGAGTGTTACATCACTTAGTATTTTTTTTTTTCTAAAGATTCTATTCATTTGACAGAGATCACAAGTAGGCAGAGAGGCAGGCAGAGAGAGAGAGGAAGGGAAGCAGGCTCCCTGCTGAGCAGAGAGCCCCATGTGGGGCTCGATCCCAGGACCCTGAGATCATGACCTGAGCCGAAGGCAGAGGCTTTAACCCACTGAGCCACCCAGGTGCCCCATCACTTAGTATTTTATATGCTCTTTTAAATCAATTTAGTTTGATGTCTGTTATTTGTTCACATAAATTTTTTTTTTAAGATTTTATTTATTCATTTGAGAGAGATACAGAGACAGAGATGGAGAGAGAAAGCACACGCAGAGGGAGAGGGAGAGGGAGAAGCAGAAGTAGACTTCCCACTGAGCTGGGAGCCCAACATGGGGCTCGATCCCAGGACCTGGAGATCATGACCCAAGCCAAAGGCAGACGCCCAACCATCTTAGCTACCCAGGCGCCCCACTTAAATGGTTTTCAATGTTAATTATGCAGGAGAATCATCTGTAAATATTTTTAAACAATAAAGCCCCAGTGTCCCACTGAGACCTACTAAATCAGAAATCTTGGGGTGGGACAGACTGTGTAAGCCTGTTAAGAAAAACCCTTACAGGAGACTGCAGTAAGCCACCAGCACTTCAAAGTTCTTTGCTCTTCAAAGATAGAAAGTGCTTCGTCGTGCCAGTATTTACAGCAGTGCCCGGCATTATCATGAAACCACTTATTAAAACGTCCAATGAATGAAGACATAAATCAATGACGTATTCCGTTAAAAACTGTTTACTACCTGCTGAGTGAGAATCGTCCTTCTTGGTTTTCACATCTTTTTCTTCGGAGTCCTCGCTAGAAAGGGAAAGATGGGAAAAGTTTACAAGTCTTAGATCAAAATCTAAGTGAACACAGATCCCCGGTGTCTCTGACAGGTAAAGAACACCTCTTTTGTAGATGAAATATTCAAACAGATGCCGAGGACTGAAACTGCTTCTATTATTTCCCTAACTTGACAGGGATGCTAATGAATAAGCATAATTTTATCTACTTTTGGAAAATACTGCTTCCAAAGACCCAAAGGAAAAAAAGAAGGTATCTCAAACATGGGCTGAGAATGTCTCACCTGTGTGGATAAGGCCTGGTTCACAACACTTTTTTTTTTAAGGTTTTATTTATTTATTTGACAGAGAGAGAGAGAGAGAGAGAGAGAGAACACAAGCAGGGGGAGTGGCACACAGAGGGAGAGGGAGAGGCAGGCTTCCCACTGAGCAGGGAGCCGGATGTGGGGCTTGATCCCAGGACCCTGGGATCATGACCAGAGCCAGAGGCAGACGCTTAACTGCTTAACTGCTTAACTGACTGAGCCACACAGGTACCCCTCACAGGAACATTTAATAATAAAAAAACAATTCTCTGTTGTCAGAGGCAGAGTATAAAAATACAAAAAGTAAATTACACAAATGTGTGAATGGTGCGAAAGTAGGCAATTAAATGGACAGCACCAATTACAGATGGAACAAACACCTAGAACACAATTATTAAAGGAAATTGGAGTGCAATTATATAAATTACAATAGCCTTAAAAATTTATCTGAAACAAAATGAAAATAAATCAACTATCTCCTTATATTTTTTGCCTCCAATATTTCTAATATATCACAAACACCAACAAACAGACCTGCCCTGTACCATGGAGAAAATAAAAGTCAGCTCAAGATCACTGCAAAGTAAAATAATAAAAATAGGTGCTTCACAGGCGCCTCAGTTGGTTAAGCATCAGCCTCTGGCTCAGGTCATGATCCCAGGGTCCTAGGATCAAGCCCCACATCAGGCCCCCTGCTCAGTGGGAAACCTGCTTCTCCCTCTCCCTCTGCCTGCCACTCCCCCTGCTTGTGCTCCCTCTCTCTGTGTCACATAAATAAATAAATACAATCTTTAAAAAAATAAGAAGGTGCTTTAAAGGTCAATGGAAAGTTTTATAGAATAGTTTTTTTAAGGCACTTTATGTTCCCACAAATCTTAACTCAAGAATCTGGGTTCTAGTGTTCTTTGTCATTAATTAGCTGTATGATCTCGAGCAAATCACCTGGTACTCTTCAGTGCTAAAATTTTATGATTCAGTGAGAAATTCCAATAAACAAAAACAGAAACACTCATACGTAAAAACTGCCTTCACAGCTTTTTCAAACAGCAAGACTTGTAAATCTCTTTTGGTATTTCCTATAATCTAGACCACAGTCAAATGACAAACTACCAAACCCAAGATTCCTGAACAAAGAGAAAAACCAAATATATTTCTTTACTAAGCAATCTGATCCAAGACACACTGTAATTCTGAAGCCTGTGGTTGTTCCAGATGTTTTCATGCAAAATAAGCACTTAATTCACAAGTCACAATGCCGAAGAACTATTACGTTCTCTAGTTCTCTTATTATTGGGTTTATAGAGACCATTACTCCTTGAGTTCCATTACGATAAAGTCAAGTAAAAGCTGAACTTTTAAGTAGAGGCCAATAGAAAACTCAACACAACGGTCCGATGGAATAAACTATACAAGGCAGTTAACACAAATGGCAATAAAAACTGTATTTCAAAGACTCTTGACATTTAGGAAAGAAAAATAAAACCAAATGACTAGAACAAGGAAAAGTTTAGGCTAAATATTCATTATATTGTTGAGACATTGTTACAGGTAGCAGGGGACAGAGAAATTCATTCCTAAGAGAAAATATAAAAAATGGATATAATGAAAGATAATTGAAGTTGGGCTGCTATATAAAACTGGATTAGAGGGATACACTACAAACCATGGAAAACTTGTCTCCCCACAGCACAATTTTGTTTTATTTTTCCTCAAAACCAAGTTTCTGAAATTTTCCAGCAAAGAAAATATTGGTGTAAATACTGTTATTTCTACAAATTTAGCATCCTGCGAATTCAAAAATGGAAAGACTTCTGTGGGGCTTTGTAAGATTTTAGTACTTGAAGGTAAGTATCTTGGAAGAACTGGTAAGATTTCATTTCTTTGAACTCTCCTACTTAACAGTATTATTTGGAAGTAGTATCGCCTAATGGTTCAAACGTGGACTTTGGAGTCCAACAGACATGGTTCCCAAACCTGTTGGTCCATTTGCAGGATAACCTTGGATAAATCACTAAACTTTTCTCTAAGGTATTACCATAATAAAGGTGTTATGAGAATTAAATGATAATAAATACAGGTTAGCACATAGTAAAGACTGGCACAGAATCATAAACGGTAGCGATCATCACTATCACCATCACTACGGTCTTAAAGTTATGCTGCACTGAGATCAAGAGTGTGTAGATCTTTGACAGCAGAGGCAAAAATCAGAATATCCTCGTCTCATGAAGCAATTACAGTTAAAATCACAACATCTGTGAGCCTGTTTATAAAACCAAAGGAAAGGGAAAAAAACAACCCATGAATGATTAAGGTTTCTGAACAAAGGAGAATTGATTATACACAGTGAAACGCAGCAAGCTACACAGCTTAAGATTCTAGAAGCGTTAGTTATGATTCTGCCAGTGCTGGGTGACTGAATGGGAGATCACTCATTCCGTTATCGCTACAGTGAAAACGTCAATACTAACGTTAGGTAACAAATTACATACTTAAACAATCTCTCTGCTTATGTTCAGAGGCTGGAGGTAGTGACAAAGGCATTCCTGAAGACAACCTTGATTCCAGGTTGAGTCTAAGCAAACCTCATGACCTTATTAAAGAGGGTAGCCTCTAGACTCAAGAAGCATTGCCTGAGATAGGAAGAAATACGCAGAACACCATGAAGTGGACAGTAAGCACTTTCCTGAAGTAAACAGAGATTCCCCCAATTTAGAGATCAGAGACCACCCTCGCCTCCCGGGGGGCAGTGTACACAGGAAGAGATTAATAATGCCTCTTACCTATCCTCCTGTGAATTCTTTCCAGATCGCCTCTTATTTTTAGCTTCTCGGGGAGATGACCGAATTTTCTTAGCTGGAGGGCCTGAATCTCTTCCATAATCTTCATCTAAACAGGGCATTTTTCAAATTCAATGAATTATATTACGATTTTTACATAGAAATTACCACTGCTTATTTTTGGAGATAAATATCTCTCAAGCTTTTTAAATGGTGAGGGGGCAGGATTTCCCAAATAATTTTCTTTCATTTTTAAAAAATAAATTGTTTTCTACTCCAGTCCCTTTTAGTCCTCATGTGTTTACTTTAATACATTCATAGCCAAATATCTCTTACCACTTCATATCCTGCCCTTTTAATTTATTAAAGATACTGCCATGTTTCAACATCTTCCTATTTACTTGAAAACTGTTAGAGTAATAAAGCAATACAAGCATTTTAGAATGTAGAGAACCCACAATTCTACAATCCTAACACAATTACTGTTATCAAGTAAATTACTTTTAAAGTATTAAATGCAGCATACTCTGACATTTGAGAAAAATACCTTCAATTTCCAAAGTTCTATAGAACTAAAGAAAATTACCCAATCTTAAAAACTGATCATCTCTTTTTTTAAGAGACTTATTTATTTTAGGGAGAGAGTACATGCATGTGAGTGAGAATCTTGAAGCAGACTCCACGCCCAGCACAGAGGCCAACTCGGGGCTCAATCCCACAACCGCAAGACCGTGACCTGAGCCAAAATCTAGAGTCAGATGCTCAACGTATTGAGCCACTCAGGTGTCCCCAAAATTGATGATTTCTATTTTATTATACTCTTATTACAATTTCTATTTTATTTACACTCTTATCTATAATAGTGTAGAGATGTGGAAGTAGTCTGGTGCTTCAGCAATTATTAAATGGTTGGACACATTATAAATTCCATAATGGCATATCATACAACCATTAACAGGAGTTTCTCAAATAACTTTTAATAACAGGAGAAATATAAGCAGGAGTGGGATAGGAGGAGGACAGAACCCAAAATTCTTTTTTTTTTTTTAAGATTTTATTTATTTATTTGACACAGCGAGAGAGATCACAAGTAGGCAGAGAGCAGGCAGGGAGAGGAGGAAGCAGGCTCCCCGCTGAACAGAGAGCCTGATGTGGGGCTCGATCCCAGGACCCTGAGATCATGACCTGAGCTGAAGGAAGAGGCTTAACCCACTGAGCCAACCAGGTGCCCCCAGAACCCAAAATTCTATAGCAAGACTTCAACTACATTTTTAAAAGACAAAAGACATTTTTAAAAGAGAAAAGACACAGGCTTTTTAAACAAAAAGGCTAAAATGGCCACTTGCTAACCAAGGGACCTTGCATAATATCTCTGCCTCAATTTTCTTATCTGTAAGCAATAACAGTATTCCCCATTCTAATAGGACTGCTCTACTAAGGATTAAATGAATAACTGCAAGTATTTAGCAGCATTTAATAAGGGTTAGTATTTCTTCTGGGAGGTTGGATTATATGTTATTACTCTTTTTTACATTTCTGCATTTTCTAAGTTTTCCCAAAGTGCACATATTACTTTTACAAGTAAAATTGGATTTAAAAAAAAAAAAAAAAAGAATAGCAAATGCATCTGGAAAATAATGAGAGTAAGGACATATTCTAAAGTAAACTTTTATGGCTAAGATTTAAGACATACTACTCAGGGACGCCTGGGTGGCTCTGTTGATTAAGCATCTGCCTTTGGCTCAGGTCATGATCCTAGAGTCCTGGGATCGAGTGCCACTTTGGACTTGCTGCTCAGCAGGGAGCCTGCTTCTCTCCCTCTACCAGCCACTCCCCCTGCTTGTGTCAAATAAATAAATAAAATCTTAAAAAAAAAAAAAGACATACTATTCATTCCATGATAAATTAGTTTACAATCCAAGATGTTTTAGAAAATACTTTCATCTTAGCTACTTTATTATGCAAAAAACTTAAACTAACAGAAGGTAAAAATTTTGCTGTGATTATAGACGGACACATATCAACTAATAAATACTGCATCAGAATTACTACACATTTAAACTATAGAATCCAAAACAAGATAAGAAAAAAATTATTTAAGTATTTATTATCAATGACTTACTAAGGAAAGCTAAAATCCATGCAAGTTCAACTTTTGTTTTGGGTGACACAGATCCTGACATAATTTACAATTTATTAAAATCATGAAACTTACCAGCATCATCAGATTCCTGAAACTGTGAATAATCAACGACCTTCCTATTTCTGTGGAAAGAAGAGATTCTAATTAAGATCATAAAAATGTAGGACTTTTCTATGATATTAGAACACACGTTCCTTTTTCATAAACAAAATTAGAACTAGCTCTGTTAAAATTATTTTTCAACAAGCCCCACCTCAGCCAAAAAAACCTTCACATGTTGTTATAGAAAAGTTGAAGCCAAAAGTATTTTTTTTTTTTAAGATTTTATTTATTTATTTGACAGAGATCACAAGTAGGCAGAAAGGCAGGCAGAGAGAGAGGAGGAAGCAGGCTCCTTGCTGAGCAGAGAGCCTGATTCGGGGCTCGATCCCAGGACCCTGGGATCATGACCTGACCCGAAGGCAGAGGCTTTAACCCACTGAGCCACCCAGGCGCCCCGAAACCAAATGTATTTCAAACTACAATTCTCCTCATCTCAATGATAGCTCATCTCAATGATAGCTCAAATATTCTCTCCCTCAAAACCTCCCACCTCCCAAAACACACTTAAACAGCAAAATGAGCCAAATGACCACATATTCATAAATGACACAGAAATATCCCATGTGCACCAACAAAAACTGTAAACGCCTTACATTTTTATTCTTAGTGCTATACACACATACACATGTATACCTGATAAAATTATTACTGAGTTTTTTTAAAGGTAGTGATTTTTAAATATAAGTTACATTATAATATACAAATTATGGTGACAGCAGATTTAGCCTTACACAGAAGAAACAAATAACTGATCCGTTCAGAGGATGCTTTTTATTAAAATGGTCTGTAATTAAGAAAAATATGAAAGTCTCATAAACTTATGTATCTACTTGACTCAATGATTTTAAGTACTTCCTACTAGGTAAGGCATCTTTAACAACTTGAACGAATCTTAATTTCCATTTTCCTACTTCACGCTCTAAAAGTTTAAAATTCCTCTGAGATAACATAAAAGCTTCCCTGTTAGTATCCAAATAGCCTGGCTTTCCAAAAGAGCCTTTGAGGTACTGTACCATTTAGATACTGAGTAAGTGAACTGAAATCATTAAAAGAAACATGCCATCAACTACCCTTAAGCCTGAGCGAGGAATATTGCTAATTTTATAGATTAAGACACCATTTATATCCAAAGACAGGAAGCTCAGATCAGGCATACATACAATTGGGTACAGCCACACACTTGGCTTAGGAGAAGACAGACAGGCTCTTAAGGGTTTTTGCCTTCCGTTTTTTTCTTTGGTCTACCAGCAAGGAATTATCTTTTCATTGTACTGCCTCAGTAAGTTCAGGTGCAGAACTATAAAATACGCTCTACGTATGTTTGGTTAAAAGCAGCTGGTTTTATAAACAAACGATACTGATGTATTAGGAAAGTTGATTTTAAAAACATGACTATTAATTCCACTTATATGAGACACCTAGAGCAGTCAAGTTCAGAGACAGAAACAATGGTGGGGGCGCCTGACTGGCTCAGTGGATACAGCAGGCAACTCTTGATCTAGGGGTTTTGAGTTTGAGCCCCCCTGTTAGTTGTAGAGACTACTTAAATAAAATAAAACCTGGGGTGCCTAGGTGGCTCATTTGGTTAAGTGTCTGACTCTTGGTTCCAGCTCAGATCATGATCTCAAGGTCTGGAGAGAGAGCCCCGCAGCAGAGTCTGTTTGAGCTATCCCCCACGCCCCCTTGTGCATGCACTCTCTCTCGAATACATAAAACCTTTTTAAAAAAAGAAACAAAAAGGGATGCCTGGGGGGCTCAGTTGGTTAAGTGTCTGAAGCCTTTGGCTCAGGTCATGATCCCTGAGTCCTGAGATCTAGCCCGTCATCGGGCTTCCTGCTCAGTGAAGAGTCTGCTTCTCCCTCTGCCTGCTGCTTCCCCTGCTTGTACCCTGTTTCTCTGTCAAATAAATAAATAAAAATCCTTAAAAAAGGGTTAAAAAAGACAACAAAAGAGAAAGGAAGGAAGGGAGGGAGGGAGGGAGGAACGGTGGGTGGGTGGTCAGGGGCGCCTGGGTGGCTCAGTCTGTTAAGCATCTGCCTTGCGCTCAGGTCATGATCCCCGGGTGCTGGGATGGAGTGCCGCACTGGGGTCCCTTGTTCAGTGGGAGTCACTTCTCCCTCTGCCCCTTCCCCGCTCATGTTCTGTCTCTCAAAAATAAAGAAATAAAAATAAATAAAATAAATTAAAAAAAAAAGAATGGGGGCACCTGGGTGGCTCGGTGGGTTAAGCCTCTGCTTTTGGCTCAGGTCAAGATCCCAGGGTCCTGGAATCGAGCCCTGCATCAGGCTCTCTGCTCAGCAGGGAGCCTGCTTCCCGCCCCCATCCCGCCCCCCCCCCCCCCGCTTGCCTCTCTGCCTACTTGTGATTTCTGTCTGTCAAATAAATAAATAAATAAATAAATAAAATCTTTAAAAAAAAAAAAAAAAGAATGGTGGATGCTAGGGAGAACGGGATAAACGGGATAGTGAGTCAACAACATACATAGTTTCACTTTGCAAAAGAAAGAGTTCTGGAGATTGGGTGCACAACAGTGTGAATGTATTCAACATTATAGACCTATACACTTAAAAATGGTAAAAATGGTAAATTTCATGTGATTTTACCACAATTAAAAAGAATAAAATATTTTCTATTAAAAAAGACTACTTGGGGGGCTGATAATTAAATGCCAACTATGTTTTAACAAAACAGTGATTTTAAATGACAGATACTATGAAAAACAGAATTTTGACTATATTCTGCATTATTTAGGATCAACAAAAATGGGACATGTAACCGGGATAAGGAAGTATCCAGAAGAGGGAGTTTGAAATTTTTTTTTTTTAGATTTTTTTAAAGAAATTTATTTATATGACAGAGAGAGAAATCACAAGTAGGCAGAGAGGCAAGCAGAGAGAAAGGGGGAAGCAGGCTCCCTGCTGAGCAGAGAGCCCGATGTGCGGCTCCATCCCAGGACCCTGAGATTTTGACCTGAGCCGAAGGCAGAGGCTTAAGCCACTGAGCCACCCAGGCGCCCTGAAATCTTAATCTCTAGTAGGTAATGTACAGGTTCCGAAATTGCAGGCCTAGTAATTCTAGTTTATCCATGCTGGTGGGAAAGCAACTAAAATAATGGTATAATTTCTGGGTACCATCTACCAATCGATCTATTCCATGAGACTATATAAAGAAGGGTAACCAGAACAGTGAAGAGTATATAATATGTAGAGCAACTAAGTAAACAGGAATTTTTAACCTACAAAAGAGAAAACGTGTTAGCTACTTTAAGGCTTTGAAAACAAAGGAGCAATAAACATACTGGTTTATTAGCTTCCTGATCAGATTAAGTGTGGGTTCAACATAAACAGCTTTGTAACAGTTTGCTAATTATAGTTACTTCCTTAGTCTGTTACCAGGAATACTCCAGAATGGAATTACACAATAAAAAGTACAGAATCTTTGTTAAGATTCCTATTAGGTTCTGGTTCTAGAACTTCGGGCAAATCACATAATTTCTCTGGGCCTCAGATCCTTCTCTGTTGGAACTGATGGCCTAAATTGCTGGACAGATCCAAAACGTTATGCCAGAATTTTTTTTTAAAGTTTATTTAAGTAGGGGTGCCTGGGTGGCTCAGTGGGTTAGGCCTCTGCCTTCAGCTCAAGTTATGATCTCGGGATCCTGGGATTGAGCCCCGCGTCGGGTGCTCTGCACAGCGGGGAGCCTGGTTCTTCCTCTCTCTGCGCCTACTTGTGATCTCTCTCTCTGTGTCGAATGAACAGATGAAATCTTTAAAAAAAAAAAAAAGTTATTTAAGTAATCTCTACACCCAATACGGGGTTTGAACTCATAACCCTGAGATCAAGAGTCGCACACTTCTCTAAGCCAGCAAGGCACCCCTATGAGATAAATTTAAATAAAATTACTATAAAAGTTCAAGGAAAAGAGTTTTTCTCAATTGCAAATGGTCAACTATTATTCTGTGTATCATACTTCTTACTCATACTTCATATCGCTGTTTTCTTCACTGATCTGAGGTTTCTGAGGGTAACAATGGTCTTGTATCCTTTCCCTCACATTTTTTCCCCACCTTCCTTCCCTTTCCTTTCCTCTTTCCTCCCTCCCCTCCCTTTCAACCACAGAGCAAGGTAAAAAGCAGACACTCAAATATTTCTTATCTTTTGCTCTTAGGGCCAAATTTAAGAGCTCTGTTAGAAACCCAATTTTATAAGATACTTGAGAGGATAATATTCAATCTCCTTAAAGTCTCTGAAGGCCTTATCTTTTGCCACTTAATCAAGCAACAGTGGAAATTTGTAATTCCTCCAATCAGGTTGTTTCATACCAATTGGTCTACACTGCTGCTGGCATCACTCCCGCTCATATCAGATCCAACCTCACTTCCTCTGAACACCTTTAATCCTCTACTGATACTAGATCATCTACTGAATTTCTGTTTTCCCTACTAAATGTGAACTTCTTGAGGACAGGGGTTGTCTCTCCTTCATTTAGAACATCAAAATTAAGACATTTTTTTTTAAAGATTTATTTATTTGACACAGAGAGAGAGAGAGAGATCACAAGTAGGCAGAGAGGCAGGCAGAGAGAGAGGGGGAAGCAGGTTCCCTTCTGAGCAGAGAGCCCAATGTGGGGCTTGATCTCATTATGACCTAAGCTGAAGGCAGAGACCCAATCCACTGAGCCACCCAGGTACCCCTAGACATGTGTTTGATGAGCAAATGGACTTGGCATCTGCAAAGGGTCAGGGTGGGAAAGGGGATCGTGCAGGAGGATTCATGTGGGAGCCTGCAGCCCACCAGGCATTTATTTTCCACTGCCCTAAATGACAAAAGAAAATTTAGTTTCCTCCATAGGAAGTAACTAGTTATTTTAAATCGAAGAAATTAAAAAGGCAACTATTTAGTACATTTTCTCCTATCATGGTTTTTAAAATGCAGAACTACCAAAAAAAAGCCATGTAGACTATACTGATATTACAGGAGTAATCAAATTTATATTTTTCAATAAATTCAGAAACCATTCCCTCACTTGAAACACAAAATATTTTACTCTCAGTTATGTAAAAATGGCCAAGATTATCAGATCTTATGTAGATAATAAATGTTATTTATCACAGACTATAAAATCCCAAGCAAATCTGTCTTAAGGCTAACTATGCCAAAAAAAAAAAAAAAAAAAAAGGAAAAAAGCATCCATCCATAAATGTTGTTACAGGAAAAAGAAAAAAATTATTTAAATCAAGGATCTGTGATAACAAGGGTCATTCATAATAACTCATTATGACGACTTAGAATACTTTGGTTCATTTCCTGCCTTCTGAAGATACTTCAAAACAACAGTAGAAATACTATTCCGTTACTTGCAGATTTACCTTATTTCAGGTAGAAATCACTTTAAAAAAAAAAAAAAGATTTTATTTATTTGACAGAGATCACAAGTAGGCAGAGAGGCAGGCAGAGAGAGGAGGAAGCAGGCTCCCCCCTGAGCAGAGAGCCCGATGTGGGGCTCAATCCCAGGACCCTGGAATCATGACCCGAGCCGAAGGGAGAGGCTTTAACCCACTGAGCCACCCAGGTGCCCCTAGAAATCACTTTTTATGAACTTACTCCTGTGTAAACTAAATACTGAGAAGATATACTGGGCTGAAAACACACCATTTATGAGTAATACTTAAGTCAAAGGGCAGGAGAAGTTCTGCTTCAAGTAAAAAACAAAGAACATTCTTACTTCCTCAAAATACCCTTTCTTAAAGGCCAAAGTTACACCAACTCTTCAGTGTAAAATGAGCATCAACAACTAGAGCTGGAAGGACAACACAAAATTTCACTAGAGCACAGGTTAAAAACACACATTTTTGAACTGGGTTTAAATCCTGGCTCTGCCACTTACTAGTTGTATGTCGTTGAGCAAATTACTTCCCCCACTGAACTCCAGTTTCCTCACCTGTAAAACAGCAGTAACACCACCTACCTCTCAAGACTGTTGTGAGGGCCAGCCTCACGGCTAACCAATGAGGAGCTGCTATCATTACGTGGAAGTATTATTTGTTCCACCCAGGATACCACTGCAATTATGAATACACACACAAGCAACACTTTCACTTATTTGAACATGATGAACTCACTGTTCTAAAATATGTATGTCTTAGGGAAAATCCATGTATAACTTTGGACTCTTCCCCCACAACTTAACCACCTTAATAGCCTACTGTGGACCGGAAGCCTTACCAATCATACAGCCAATTAACACATATTTTGTATGTCATGTGCATTCTCACGATAAAGTAAGTTAGAGAAAAGAAAATGTTATTAAGAAATTCCTAAGGATGAAAAAATAGATTTCTAGTACCGTGCTGTATTTACTGAACAAATCTGCATAAAAGTGGACCCACGTAGTTCAAACTCAGTGTTCAAGGGGTCAACAGGACAGGAACACAAAAACTTCAATTAAGTGCCTGCTCTTACTTTAAAAACATACTTGATCTCTCCATCTAGATTCTTTTTTTTTTTTTTTATAAGAGACTCCTTTTTAAAAAAATTTTATTTATTTATTTTTTACACACAGAGATCACAAGGAGGCAGAGAGACAGGCAGAGAGAGAGGAAGGGAAGCAGTCTCCCTGCCAAGCAGAGAGCCCGATGTGGGGCTCGATCCCAGGACCCTGAGACCATGACCTGAGCCGAAGGCAGAGGCCTTAAGCCACTGAGCCACCCAGGCGCCCCTCTCCGTCTAGATTCTAAATGCACTTTGGCCACAATGAGCCAATTCCTGAATCTCTGGGATGAGAAGTCCTCACTTTTGCATCAGGTTAAAGTGCAAAAACAAAGGGTATAGTGGGAAGCTAGACAAAGAACATGAAAAGATCTGGTTTGGGTACCAAATGTGGGTAACTCAAGCAATTCAGAAGCAATAGTGACTTTTCTCTTCCATTCTCTTAAACCTAAAATGCTTTCTCATAGCAGTGACTAAGACCAAAACATGAAACATGAGGCCATTCTCAAGAGTCAAGAATCAGTGTTTGAGAGGAAAATGATCACACCTTTGAGATGACCTTGTCTAACCTTCCCTCTCTTGCTTGGGGGGCGGTGGGGGGTTGGCTGGGGAAAGGGAGAGGGAGAATCTTAAGCAGGCTCCATCTCACAACCCCCCTGATCATGACCTGAGCCAAAACCAATAGCCAGAGGTTCAACCAACAGAGCCACCCAGGCAACAACCAACCTCTGCCCGCCGGCCCCCGCCATCTCTTTTTAAAAAGTAAGCTCTTGGCCCAAGGAGGGGCTTGATCTCATGACCCTGAGATCACAAGAGTTGCATGCTCAACCAACGGAGCCAGCCATGTGCCCCAAACCCTCTCAACTTTACAGATGAGAAAACGAAAACCACATACTCCAGCTCTACTTTGTAACAAGCCTTTACATCAAAATATGGAGACCGGTAACAAGCAAACTCTGGGGAAGGAAGCAGAACTTACAAATATAATTAAATATTGACACCCTAAGCTTTATATTACTTGAAGAGTACAAAACCATTTTCTCAAGGCAAACCGGAGAGCCTTTTAGACAATCTATTACATTATTAAGCTCCATCAACAGACTACAGTTCCTTTTTTTTTTTTTTAAGATTTTATTTATTTATTTGACAGAAATCACAAGTAGGCAGAGAGTCAGGCGGGGGCGGGGGGGGGGCGCCACGGGGCAGGCTCCCCGCTGAGCAGACAGCCCGATGTGGGGCTCGATACCAGGACTCTGGGATCATGACCTGAGCCGAAGGTGGAGGCTTAACCCACTGAGCCACCCAGGCTCCCCTATACTTCCGTTTTTACACTGAAGTTGTTCTGGTCAATGCAGGGAAGAAGAATAAAGAAAAAAAATCCACCTTGCTAATTTTCTAGAATTTAACAAGTTCTTCATTAGGCACTTAAAGCACATTTGAAATTTGAGTTCTGAGAAACCTAAAATAACCAACACTGCTCTTTTCACTAATCACCTGGGTGGTATACACCACATTTGGTCAGATGAACGAGATCCTACAGAACAATGTTTTTCAACTGATAGGTCACAACCTATGACTGGGTCCCGAAATGAATTTATTGGTGTATAACCAGCACTAAAACAACAATGCAAAGCAAAAATATCACAGAAAAGTGTACCTAAATAATAGTAAGTTCCAGAAACTTGTTTCAGGTGTTTGTGTTCTTGTGCATAGGGACCTCATCAAACAAGTCCGAGACCCACTGCTTTAGAATAAAAAGTGGTCGCAAAAAGAAACTCATTATTTTTGCCTTCACAAAAAAACACAATGTGTTACTGATCCATGGCAGAAAAATAACATCTCTTATTTTAATTTCCTATTATTATTATTTTTTTAATATTAAGCAGGTGCCATGCTGGGCATGGAATAGGGCTTGAACTCACAACTCTGCAATCCAGATCTGAGCCGAGATCAAGAGTCGGATGCTTGACTGACTGAACCACCCAGGCCACCGCCACCTTTAAAGGTTTTATTTAGGGGCGCCTGGGTGGTTCAGTTGGTGCTGCCTTCGGCTCAGGTCATGATTCCAGGGTTTTGGGGTCCAGAACCACATTGGGCTCCTTGCTCAGCAGGGAGCCTGCTTCTCCCTTTGCCTGATGCTCCCCCTGCTGTGTGCGCTCTGACAAATATATACAATCTTTAAAAAAATAAAATAAAGGTTTTATTTATTTATTTACTTACTCAGAGAGATCACTTTTGGGTGGAGAGGAGCAGGAGAAGGAGAGACAGAATCTGAAGCAGGCTCCACGACCAGTACAGAGCCTGACCAGCACGTCTCGGGACTGGATCCCACAAACCCGAGATCACAACCTGAGCTGAAATCAACCCACTAAGCCACCCAGGTGACTGACCCAGGTTAAGTAATCTCTACCCCCAATGTGTGGCTTGAACTCACACCCTGTGATCACGAGATGCATGCTCCATGGCACCCTTGATTTCCTATCTTTTTAAAAAACTTGAACTTTTTCAAAATAAATAAATAAATAAATAAAATAAAAAACATAACTTTTTCAAGCTTAAGCACTTATGAAACCTACCCAAGTTTGGTGGCTAGTGGTGGGGCAGGAGGTCTGGTGATACGATGATGATGATGATACCAGGTGTATTATATGTACTTGAACTACTAGACTTTAGACAATTTAATCCAATCTTATCCCAAACTTACTATCCTGGCAACAAATGTCCCTAGAAGGGAATCCTAAGACCTCTCATGACCTCCCAAGGCAGCCTATTTTAAGAAAACTCCAAAAATAAAGTTCTTTTCAAGAAGGTGAAATCTGCCTTTGAAGTCCTCTTACGGATTCTGTCATGTCTATCTCCTGGATTACCATGGTTTTCCACCTAACCCCTCCTCCAGAGTAGCCTTTACACTTTATAGGAGTTTCCGCTTTTTTCTTAAAGGCTAAATATACTAGGGTTCCTGCAACCCCTCCTCATTATTTCAAGCACCCTCATGACCTAGTTGTTACCCTGCATCCCAGTAACCTTGGACTTAGTGAAGTCTATCAAGCAGTGCCCCAATCTAATCATAACAACATAATATGATTTACAAAGGTGTATGTGGAGAACAGAGGGGGATCACGATTACAAATTTCCTCCTCCTATTCTACTCTGTATTTGTACTAATGCAATCCAAGAGCTCAGCTGCCTTTTGGACTGTTATATCACACAATGAGGAGATGTTGCAATTCCAATAACTAAAGCCTTCTTTTCCCGAGATCGAAAACCTTTTTGTACTTCATTTCAACATATTATTTACCTTTCTCAACTTCCTATTATCTGCAAACTTAATCAATATAGGCCAAGAACAAAGTCCTTTAAGGCATCAGTGGAAATGCTCTTTTAGGCTGACCTAAATCTATTCACCTGCCTTCTCTAGGTCTGGCTCTTGAGGTACAAGTCCATGACAGTGAATCAGCATTCTGCCTCCATTTCGTTTTTCCCACAAGGACCTCATGTGAAGCTCTGTCAAAATCCTTGTTGGAAGAGAAACCCAGGGGGCTCGTGGGTGGCTCAGTCAGTTCAGGGATTGACTGCCACTCACGTCATGATTTTAGGATCATGAGGTGGAGTCTCAGATGGGGCTCTGGACTGGGGGTGAGGCCTGCTTAAGATTCTCTCTGGGGGCGCCTGGGTGGCTCAGTGGGTTAAGCCTCTGCCTTCGGCTCAGGTCATGATCTCGGGGTCCTGGGATCAAGCCCCGCATCAGTCTCTCTGCTCCGCGGGGAGCCTGTTTCTCCCTCTCTCTCTGCTTGCCTCTCTGCCTACTTGTGATCTCTCTGTCAAATAAATAAAATCTTAAAAAAAAAAAAAAAAAAAAAAGATTCTCTCTGGGTCCCTTCCCTACCCCACCCTACTCACTCACTGGGGAAAAAAGAGAGAGACTGACTCCTGGGTGGCTCAGTGGGCTCAGGTCATGATCCCAGTGTCCTGGGATCAAACTGCATACAGGGCTCCCTGCTCAGCGGGGAGTCTGCTTCTACCTCTGCCTGTTGCTTCTCCCGCTTGTGCTCTCTCGCTGACAAATAAATAAAATCTTTAAAAAATTAATAAAAAATTAGAGAAACCAGTGTTTTTACAGTATTCTTTTACTCTTTAAAAAAAAAAAGGTGGGGCACGTGGGTAGCTTGTTTAGCCTCTGCCTTTGGCTCAGGTCATGATCCCAGGGTCCTGGGATCTAGCCCCACATCTGGCTCAGCGGGAAGCCTGCTTCTCCCTCTCCCACTCCCCCTGCTTGTGTTCCCTCTCTCACTGTGTCTCTGTCACATAAATATTTTTTTTTTTTAGATTTTAAAAAAAAATTTATTTGACTGACAGAGATCACAAGTAGGCAGAGAGAGAGGAAGCAGCAGGCTCCCTGGTGAGCAGAGAGCCCAATTCAGGACTCGATCCCAGGACCCTGATATCATGACCTGAGCCGAAGGCAGAGGCTTTAACCCACTGAGCCACCCAGGTGCCCCATAAATAAAATCTTTAAAAAAAAAAAAAATGGGTTCATTTAAACCAATGACAGTTAAGCTTTTAAAAAATAAACCTTGGGGCACCTGGGTGGCTCAGTGGGTTAAAGCCTCTGCCTTCAGCTCGGGTCATGATCCCAGGGTCCTGAGATCAAGCCCTGCATCCAGCTCTCTGCTCAGCAGGGAGCCCGCTTCCTCCTCTCTCTCTGTCTGCCTCTCTGCCTACTTGTGCTCTCTCTGTGTCAAATAAATAAATAAAATATTTTAAAAAATAATAAAAAAATAAACCTTTTCTGTTTCAACGAAATATTCCCAGGAACCACAAAATAAAACACAACTAGTAAAAAGTAAAAGCAGCATTATAAGAGCATGAAGTTGTCTTATAATTTCAAATTTAAAGAATTTTCTCATTACAGATTTTCCCAATGGTGTCGACATAGGTTTTCTGAAGATTTTCTGGCCAGATGAATTTGAATATTACCACCTCCTTAAACAAGTGAAAGCTTTCAAAGTCCTGCATTAAAGAAAACTGCTTAACTTTGATCTCTAAAATTACCAATATTTTAAAACAAAATTTGAATCCAATGCTTGAGATATCCCCGAAAAGCCAGCATTAAGACGACTACTGACCTGAGATTTTGTGAACCCATGCTGAATTTAAAATTATTACAACAGCAGTTAGTATGATGTACCAGATACTTCACCTAAATTCTCATTTAATCCTCACAATCTCACAAGAGGAGCTCATTAACATGAATTCAATTTTATCTGAATCTAATGCTCAAATAGGCTCAGTAACTTTCCTACCACTGCAAGTTATTACTAAAACCAATCTTCCAATTCAAGCCCGTTTGCACCAATTCTCCACAGGGCACTGTTGTTGCCTATAACCTCTCAAACCTTCCCTTCCTGATCATTCACAAAATCAAACTCCTCTACAGAACAGAGCCCAATATAGATTCTGCCTATCTATGTAAAGTTATTGTGTCACTACTCTACCCCATTAAAACTTAGGACATCTGTCTCTCTCCATTCTTCTATTGCTCAAAGACTATTCACATGCCAAATCTGCTCAGGACATTAAGAACATTAGGTCACGGAAGTCAGGATACCTAAACTCAATTAAGAGTAACTTCTTACAATTGTTTCATTCATCTTAAGCTTCAAGTTCCTGGCTAAAATTTATTCCTTTGTATCTTGCATCATTCTGTTACTTACAACTAAAGGTAAAATTCAAAAAGTCACAAGATGAGGGGCGCCTGGGTGGCTCAGTGGGTTAAAGCCTCTGCCTTTGGCTCGGGTCATGATCCCAGGGTCCTGGAATCTAGCCCTGCACCAGGCTCTCTGCTCAGCAGGGAGCCTGCTTCCCCCTCTCTCTGCCTGCCTCTCTCCCTACTTGCGACCTCTGTTAAATAAATAAATAAAATCTTAGGGAAAAAAAATCACAAGCTCAAGAAAGCAGAAAGTAATAAAATGAACATTCTAGGAAAGCATTCCTAGGTTTTTCACATGGAGTTTCTAATCTCTGCAGAAAAGGGGAGGCAGAGAAGGAGTTTTGAACGATGAGCCAGGCAGGTGTTTATTAGCTCACTGTCATAATCCCCTACTAAATCAGTTATCAACTTGCTAGTATTTCAGTCCAGATGAATCTTCTTACATGACACTTCTTATTCCTAAACAATATTCAGTTCCACCATATTCTGTCCATATAGGAAAATATTTTGTTTAAAGGTCACAAACACAAATTCCAGTGCGTATAAAATATTAAATAAAATGGGCTAGATTTTTCCTAATATGTAAGTTGAGTCTAAAACCTATGCATTTGGGTTCAGAGAAAACTCAGGCAGGTCAGACTGAGGGCCTCAGATGTGCACAGTACCCAGAAGGGTCCTGTCCGCAGCAGTGTCTCGGGAACCTCAGAGAACTCTTCCAGTTCTATTAACACCAGGCACAAACCTGTAGCCCATCAGGTTTAGGGACTCATTATAGCGAAGGCAATGGCACATCAGAAGTGTGAAGCACCTCGCCATACAGAGGATAACAAAAGCGTTTGGGGAAAGGTAAACTTTAGGGGAAATTAACATGAAGCAGTGTCTTGGTAGGCTCGAAGCATAGGGATAATGTGTTTTATGGGGCTAACATCAGGTC
This sequence comes from Martes martes, assembly GCF_963455335.1. NCBI lineage: Eukaryota > Metazoa > Chordata > Mammalia > Carnivora > Mustelidae > Martes > Martes martes. Next base: position 24,896,762 of record NC_137903.1, on the reverse strand, counting down.
TGATCACAAGTGGGTCCTAGTTCTTGGCAGAGAAGTTAAGCTGGATGTGGAACTGGGTCCAGCAGCTCCTCATCTGAAGCTCTGAAGTTGGAAACGGGGCTCTCCAAGTCAAAACACCTAGCTCTGACAGAAGTGTGTGGTTTCATTCTTACCAATTTCAAACAGCAGAGTTTCTGATCGTCCCTGCTTTTAGAGAATCATTTCTTAGTAGGAAAGCAGTAGTCACTAGGAGGAGGACTGGTATGTCTTGGAACTGCAGCTTCTCTGTGGAAGGCAGCCAGCCATACTGTTATCCCAGCCTAATGAATGGCAGAGTGGATTTTTTATTTCTAAGTGCAGCTAATGTTTACTTTCCAAAGAAGTTCATCTTCTGGGTCATTTTAGCTTGACAGATGAACTCTCCTTGAAGATCACCTTGGGCGCACAACTCAAAGAAACAGACATGCATGAAGCAGCACCTGAAAATACGCAACACCCGGTAGAAATGCTCTTTGGTCTCAAGTATTTCAAAGACCTGTAATTGTGGCTAGGTAGATAGTAGTTATCTAAAAATATGGCAATGCAAGTCTCTAACCATCAGTTCTACTTCTCAAAATCTAGATAGAAGTAGGTTTTTTTTTTTTTTTAAACAAAACAAAACAAAGGATGCTCCAGTTTGACCAAAGTGGGCCTGTGCTAAATCCAAAGGTTTCTATTGTGCACAACATGGCAGTGTTAAGTGCTCGCTTGAGTCTCAACAATCCAAGAAGCTACTTCTTCATCATCTGGAGTAATGAGGTCATATTTATGTCCATCTTTGCAGCTGAGAATTTAAAAATGCAAACAGAAATAACACTTCACAGCATACTCAATAGCTTCCTTATTATTAAGTTCAAGTAGTCAAAGTTTGCAAAGCAAAACCCATCTGGCTGTGTGGGCTCTAATTCTTACTAAGTCCAGAGGAGCATCATTCACAGGACAGTAAGATGGTGTCCTAGAATAATAACACAGCACGATGGTGACCTTGTTTTGTATTTCTGGGAAAAACAGGCCATTTACACAAAAACCAACTGCCCTTTTTTCAAAATGATTTTCCTTATTAATTTTATTTCTCCAGTTGAAAGAAACCTATGAAAACTGTAAAAGGCTTCGTGAAGGCAAGCTCTTCTTCTTCTAATGGAGTGCAAACATCTCCATTATATAAACCTAAGTAGAAACCAGAGCTACATCGCCTGATCCCCGGGTTTCTTTCACTGCACCATGTTACCTCCCCCCAACAATTAGTTTTATTTAAAATGCTAACAATTCAACCACTTACCTTAGTTTGAAACTTGTCAAGTTAAATCAACTGCAATTTTTATTAATCTTAATTTTCCTTCTAATTTTAATATACTAAATTTTACAATGGGTGTTGAACCTTTCCAATGCCATGTTTTTGCTTTGTCCTTTATTTTTTTAAAGTGAGGGGCACCTGGGTGACTCAGTGGGTTAAAGCCTCTGCCTTCGGCTCGGGTCATGATCTCAGGGTCCTGGGACCGAGCCCATGATCTCAGGGTCCTGGGACCGAGCCCCGCATCAGGCTCTCTGCTCAGCAGGGAGCCTGCTTCCCCCTCTCTCTCTCTGCCTGCCTCTCTGCCTGCTTGTGATCTGTCTGTCAAATAAATAAATAATCTTAAAAAAAAAAAAAAGTGAGCTCTACACCCAATGTGGGGCGTGAACTCATGACCCCAAGATCAAGAGTCACATGCTGTACTGATTGAGCCAGCCAGGTGACCCCTCTTTTTGTCTTTTGATATGATGTATCAGTAATAGATCTTAAATTCTGTTCCTGGGACAAATCCCATTGATCATATTTATTTTTAATACACACTGGACTCAGTTAGCTAATACTCTGTTTGGCGGTTTTGCATCTATACTTGTATGTAAAATGAGTCCGTTAATTTTCCTATAGTGTCCTTTAGGTAGCTTTGACATCTATTCACTTAATTTAGTCAGGGAGCAAATGCCCTTGTATTACAATGTATACACACTGAAAGCAATGCCACTTATCTAATGTTCACATTTCCTCCCCCAAGTGCCACACTACTTCCCTCTCCATTCAAGTTATCTTCCTTTAACCCCTTCACATATTCTCCTATTCCTTCAAAAAAAAAAACAAAAAACAAAAAAACTTTCACCCTCCTCCCCCATTTTCAAGTTGGTCCTCCCCATCAAAGTCCTATTATGAACTGTGACCCCCTTTCAAAGATGGCAAAATGCCCTACTACCATGAGAAAGAGTAACACCCTGTGGCAGTGTGTCTCTCAGGGACGATCACATCGGTTGTGGGTTGGTCACACGTGGATCTGAATTTCTGCTTCACCTCTTCACAGGTGAACTGGGCCAGTTAATTTAGCCAAGCCTCAGCTACCTCACATATGAGATGGGAATAACATACATGTTGCTTGAAGAGTTGTTTGAAGAATGTGAAATATGTGTAAAGTTTCTGGCAGAAAATTTGGCACAAAAAAAGTTGCTCAGTGATAGCTCTTTTGGGTTTCAATGTGATTTTATTTTTTCTAAAATTGAAGGTTAAGAAAATACTTCTCTTAAAGGTCCACAATCTCTAATCCATAATTTAGAAATTCAAAAAGTTCTGAAAACCAAATGTTTCAGGTTTACCTGAACAATAGAAGGGCTTTTTAGCTGCATTTTTTTTTGTTAGTGTGAAAATTCAGTTTTATTACAGAGACATTAAGGTGTTTGATTACAGAAGTACTACTGCAGAACTCAATGGTGATAGCCTGTTAATTTACAGTAGGCCCCATTACTTCTAAAATTTTTTAAAATAACTGAACGTCCAAAACACACATGGCTCCAAAGGTTTCAAACTATACAGGGACCGCAGACCTGTACTACCTTCTATGTGGAATCAAATACAGGCAATGCAGATCTAGCAGAAACGAGAATGGTTAAAACTCATGCAGTTTAAATACAGTTTTGCTACTATTTTTACACTTTAATTTCTTTGGCTTCAAAGTCATCACTGGTTAATTGAAGGAACTGGACTCAATCTCTGAAGTTCTTTTTAGTTTTTCAAAAACGTACTTTCAGTTAAAAAGTATCTCTGAAAATTATTTTAAATTGAGTTGAACAAAACTGCTCTTATTTAAAACATTTATTTAAAATAATTTTTATCAACCAATATGAACCTATGCTTTCACATCTAAACTTTCAAGGTTTAAAGTCCCTTGCAGTCTCAAGTACTAAACAAAAAACCACCAGATAGCAAGTACACTTATGTTCTGAAGAAAGGAGCCAACATTGATCTGATGACTTGGGATCATTTTCAATAAGGGAGGAGGATCTTTGGAGAATACATTAAGCTGAATTTCAAGAAACCTGGTTTCTAGTCTAGGCAAGTCAGTCAATCTCTGATTTTTCTTTCTCATCTTTACAAGTAGTAACATTTTCCTTCCTTCCTCACAAGAATCATGAAAGCACTCTGAAGAGTTAAAGTGCCAGTGTACTACCGTTAACATCAATACTTAACAAGCCGAAGGTAAAGCGATTATTATTCACAAAGGGTGAGGGTAAGCAGGCCTGAGAATTAAGAAATCTAGGTTTAGGCCCAACCTCTGCATCCAGTATGTGATGCAAGACACTTCACTTGTCCAGGTCCCCGTTAAGTCACTTGTAAAATGAATTTGCCTAAATTTCTTCCTAGCTCCAAGACTGTAACTTTAAGCTATAAAACTGAACCCAAGGCCTAAAATATTTGAGCTCTCATTTATATACCATGAATCAGATGCTGTAAAAGGTAGGGACAGTAACACTGTATGAACAAAACTACTCAGATGTGTTGCACACATCTATGGAAAAATCTGCTCCGACTTATCAGTTCATCGTTCCCTGCACATGGAAATTGGTGTCAAGTAGCCATTAGTACATTGCTAATTCTTCTTTAAATGCTCAGGTTAGTATTAAAATGAAAATGAGTAATGCTTACAATAAATATGAATAGCAGAAAAACCTCCAAAATTATATATATGCCTGAAAGGGCAGAAATATGTCCTAAAAGAAGCAGCACTCACATTTATTTCCCAACTTGTGCTTTTTTTTTTTTTTTTTTTGGTTTTTAAACAGGGCGATCATTCTGTTATCTGGTTAATGTCTACCATTACTTTTTTGTCAAATGCCCTCAGGTATACAGATTCTTCATTTACACCTTGGAACAAAGGCACTTCCCTAAGACAGGACTTTATTGCAAAATTTAACAAACCACCAAACTCAAGTTTAATTATTTCTGCTTTATTATTGGTCATGAGTATATTAAAAACTTCTTAAAGTTACAAAGAGACTTTAATCACTAAAATATATAATCAGAAACCAAGTTGTTTTAAAATATGAAAGTGACCCCAAAAGCCAATATATTTTCATTCTTCAATTAGGGGCAAATAGACAATTAAAATTACTTTTAACAACATAATGAACAAGAAAAAAGTTGTGAAGTTCCAAAGCCTCCAAAAAACGGATAGACCCATGCTCAATATAGTCCCACCTGGTGATATTAAAAAATAAAAATTAAAAAAAAATCAAAGTTTCAAGTGAAAAAAAAAAAAGTTCTGTTCGTGCTCCCATATCTAAATCTGGGAACACAAATTCAGGCAGATGAATATAATAAAGTCACAACAATAATATAAAAAGTCATCAAAACCTAGTGAACTGAAGCTGAAAGGTAGAAAAAAAATAGTCCAATTTCACCACACAGTAATTTACTTCCAGAGACAGGAGATCCAATCCAGATGAATCAAATCTTTATTACGATATTGTCTACTTAACCTGATCCTAAAGAAAATATTCTACATAAATTGATGGGATACATTGATCATTTTCATGCCAAAAAAATGTACGCATACTATCATCTGAAAAATCTATTCAGACTCCTTGCCAGAAAGCGGGCAAACTCTTCCCGGTGGCGATGGTGAGTTACCAGAGATGCGGGCAGAAATTAGAAGGCAGAAAAGCAGTCAGGTAGGTAGTTAGCACTCTCCTCATGCCCACCCCGAGCGTGGAAGTATGCAGTCCCATACCACCACCAGTTGGAGACGGATGATCTAGTCAGGAGCTAGAACGGTGTGGAACAAAACCCTTTCCCGGGTTCCAAACCTCTCCTTAGAGCTCTAGGTCAAAATACTTCCGTTTCTCACAAAACTTGGAATGAAGAAGGGGAAGCAACAACTGTTAAAACATTTAAAATCTAAACCTTTGCCTATTTATCTAGAAAACACTATGCGAAGCAGCCAATTCCTTAACATCGAAAGCGTCACGGACATTACATTAAAAGTAACAGTTATTTGCAACAGCTCTCCCTTTAAAGGCCTCAACACATTGGATTAAGCCACACCCCTCCATAAATGGCACATTCCATACAATAGCCAGGAGGACGGCAAAGGGCGATTCCACCGTCCGCTGGGGAACAGCAAACTTGTTGAAATTCTCAGAATCGCGTCTACTGGTTACCTGGACCTAGTCCCTTTATTATTAGGTTATGTGGAGGGGGAAAGAGAGGGTTACAAACACATCCGAGACACGTACGCCGAGTGAGCGTAGACAGGCAGCGGGAACGAGAACCACACGGGATTTGGGTCGTGCTGTTAACCCGCACCTTCCTGAGTAGGGACATTTCCCCGAGAAGGACATTTCTAGTCAGAGGAAACAGCGAGCTCGGTGTGGGGGGAGGGGGAGCAGTTAACCCGCTCCGAATTCCGAGTGGGGGGAAAGGCAACAGTCATTATTTTCCAGGGCCCCGTCCCGGGCTCTCACTTTTGCCGGAGGGGAAAAGAACGGGTCCCGCCCACGCCCGGCCCAATCCGGGAGGCGGGGCCCTGCAGCGACCCCGGAGGACAGAGGCGGGGCCGGTTGGCAGTACTGCCCCTCCCCCTTTGCATGGAACACCCCCGTCCGCTAGAGAAAGAGGGCTGAGTTCCCCCACCCCCACGCCAGCAGAGCGGGTAAGGGGCCACACGGGCGTCTAGGCCCCTCCTCACTTAAGATGGGGTGGGGAGCCGAGCCCGAGTCCGACTCGGCCGATCTCCCCGCAGGCTCCAAGGGGTTGGCCCCGAGGAGGTGGGGCCTGGGTGGGGGCGCTGACTTCACACCCCTCCCCCTCCAGCCGCTGGCGGTTCAGGGAACACCCCGCCCGCACCAGTGCGACGGGTGGGGGAGGCAGCAGAGCAGCCTGGAACCCTGCAGCGGCGCGGGGCGGGGAGGAGCGCGCGCATGGGCGCGCGGCCGCCACCCCCGCGCAGCCCCGCGCGCCAGCAGGGCCCCCCACGCTCAAGGGCGCGCGCGGGCCCCGAAAGGGAGGAGGCCGCGCGTGGCACCGGAGAGGGCCGACTGCAGGCTTCTGTCCCCCAGTCCTTCACCACTCACCCCCAACCCCCTCCATCCCGCTCCAGGCCTCGGACTCCGCACTGACCTGACAGGCCGAGACATGTTCGCTGTCGAAACAGGACCGAGTCGAGAAGCCAAAGACCAGGACCCCCCCCACCCCGCGCGCTCGGCGCCCCACCCCCCCCAACTTCGGCCGATGGGGCCGCTGCCGCCGAACCCCGAGCTGCAGGCTTCTCAAACTCCGCTGCTTCTTGGTTCAGGGCCCCTTAATCAGACGAGCCCCCCGCTCCCCCGTCTCTTCAAAATGGATGAATCAAACCAGCCGAAAATGCGCCAAAGCCGCGGTGCAACCAAACCCACTAGGGCCAGTGGGCTCCGCCCCATCACGCCCGGTCATTGGCGGTTTCTGCCAGATGCGCCCAGCTCATTAGCCTGTTTGAATCATCACGTCTCCCAGACCCCGCCCCGCGCACTGATAGGCCCCGCCTCCTCCGTGGGGTCCTGTTAGTCAAGATGCCTTGAGAGCGCACGGCCGCAAAACAAAAATGGTCGCTGCTTGGCCCGCCCCCTGGTTTCCACTCCAGAATTGCAGATTCGTTTTGGGTCGCATCTTGGAACGACTAGAAAAAAAGATTTACATAGGGTTCAATGTCGTTTAGTGGTAGTTTAATGATGTTTCATTTCGCCTGCCTTGATCATCTAGAAACTGCACTAATAGCAAAACCCGTGGGATAGGCAGCCGATTCGTCACTAAGGCGCTGCTTCAGATTTGGAGGGAAATTTCATAGGTTCAAAATTTTTGACCTTAAACGCACAAGCCCTTTCCCATGGCTCCAGCGGCAGCCCTCAGGGGCCCTAACCGCTGTTGGAGCGGCGAGGCAGGATCATAATCAAGGAATAACTTCACTTCCAATTTCCATTTTCCATTCTGGACCTTGAGATCCATTTCAGGGTCATTAGAGTCCCAGTCTCCGACATTACTTCAGGGACTTAATGATTAGAAGCATGTGCTCTGGGGCCACAGCGCGTTTTGGTTTGAACCTCAGGTCCACAGCTTAGTAGTTGCAGAACTTCAATCACTGTGCCTCAGTTTTCTCAAGTGCAAAATGGGGACCAAAGATAATTACCTCATAGGGTTATTGGGATTAAATGAGTTGAAATACGGAAAGCCCCTAGGACAGTCACCAGCGCACAGTAAGCAATATCTTTTTTTTTTTTTTAAAGATTTTATTTATTTATTTGACAGACAGAGATCACAAGTAGGCAGAGAGGCAGGCAGAGAGAGAGGAGGGAGCAGGCTCCCTGTTGAGCAGAGAGCCCGATGCGGGACTCGATCCCAAGACCCTGGGATCATGACCTGAGCCGAAAGCAGAGGCTTTAACCCACTGAGCCACCCAGGTTCCCAGTAAGCAATATCTTATTAAGTATTTGTTAAATTCAATTTTTGAAAATGACCTGATTCTTGGATTCTTCTCTTAGGGAAGAGAATGGCACAGTCCACCAGTGAAGCATTAAACAAGTTATCTTGTCCCTTTAGCCATGTCACTCTACCCTTTCTTCCCTGAATATGTGTGTGTGTGTGTGTAGTAAAAAAGTGCAATCATTAATTTCACCATTTTAACTATTTTTAAGTGCATAGTTCAGTAGCATTAAGTACAGTTGCATTGTTGTGCAACTCTCACCACCATCCATCTCCAAAACATTTTCACCTTCCTGAGGCTTTGTACCATTAAACACTAATTCTCCATTCCTTGTGTCCCCAGATTTTGGCACCCATCATTTTACTTTCTGTTTTTATGAATTTGACTACTCTAGGAACCTCATGTAAGTAGAATCATGTAATATTTATGCTTTTGTGTTGACAGATTTCACTTAGCCTAACGTCCCCCAGATTCATTCATGTTTTGGCATGTATCAAAATGTTTTACTTTTTAAAGGCCGAATAATATTTCAATGTATGTATATACCACATTTTGTTTACCCATTTAACTGTCAGTGGACACTTGGGTTGCTTCCAGATTTTCACTATGGTGAATAATGCTACTGTGAACATGGGTGTACAAATATCTCTTTGAGCCCCTGCTTTCAGTTCTTTGGGGTATACACCCAGAAGTAGAATTGCTAACCATACAGTCATATTGTTTTTAATATTTGAGGACTCTCCATTCTGTTTTCCACAGCAACTGTATCGTTTTCATCCCCATCAACCCTGCACAAGGGCTCTAGTTTCTCCACATTCTTGCCAACACTTCTGGTTTTTTGGGTAGTAAGCTTCCTCAATCAGTGTCCAAATATATTTTGACTAAGTGTATCGTCAAGCATATGATTGTCAAAATGCCAGTGCAGAGACTGGGGCGGTGCAGTGATCACAAGTGACCTTACTGAAGGTTGTTTTCTTAGGGCAGATTGTTATTATTTTAGAAAATACCTTTCTTTAGTACTGTGAGATGAGGCAGAGATATTCTTGTTAACTCATTTATTAGGTAATGAAGGGAACTGGCCATAGTCAACATGTCCGGGTACGTGGAAAATTCAGGACAGGTCTTCCAGGCCTTGTCCTCCTAGTTTAGTTCAAGGCCAACTGATAGATGGCCACTGAATTAAGGCTCTTCCTCTTCCAAGGTGAGGGTCATACCCTACTCTCTCCTCGCTTCAGCTTTAGCTAACATCTTCCCTCCATATGCTTCTTCATTCACTAAATCTTTCAACAAACACTGTCTCTTAAGAAGAAAGTAACTGAAGATTTGAACTTCTAGTTTACTTTTTAGTGGACAAGTACTGAATTATGCCTTCAGGAGCTCCAGCACTGTCTCTCTGGATACCAGAACCGGGAATGCAATCTTCAAGGTCAGTTCCCTCTTGCCCATCCCCAAGTGCTCTGCCCTAGGCACATGTCTCAGCCACAACCAGTTTGTTGGAAACTGAAGACATCATACGATAGGCTGGACTTTAAAAGCACCATCAGACAACACTGAACAGACAATATACATCATAAAACTATAAAGAACTATGAAAACAAAAAAAAAGCTAAGGAGACAAAAGAGACAGTCATTCCTTTTGCCTGGAAATTGATATTTAATGGGCTTTTTATTTTATTTAAAAGATTTTATTTATTTATCAGACAGAGATCACAAGCAGGCAGAGAGGCAGGCAGGGAGAGAGGCGGGAAGCAGGCTCCCTGCTGAGCAGAGAGCGGATTGCAGGGCTTGATCCCAGAACCCTGGGATCATGACCTGAGCCATAGGCGGAGGCTTTAACCCACTGAGCCACCCAGGTGCCCCTTAATGGGCCTTTTAAACTCAATGCTTTATTTCCCTATGATTGTAGTTATATCTTGGGAAGTAGTTTTTTCCTTCTCCCGTTAGGGTTTAAGATGCTAAGAAATGGCAGTGCTGAGGTGGCAGACTGAGGACTCTTCCCTGCCCCTAACAAAGACCCATTTCCTTCAAGGCTATGCTATAGTAGCTGGAAGATATATAACAAATTTTGAGCACTTACTCTGTGCTGGGCACACTTCTAGTCCTGTGACCTCATGAAAGTCATCCAACTAGATCTAAAGACAGACACTACTTCCATTGATCACAGGAGCACACAAAGCTACCTGTCTTTGAAGACCCTGCCAGGAAGTTAAAGAAAATTTCTCCCAGGCTTTTTTTTTTTTTTTAACTTCTACCTCCAATCTGCTGACTCTTGCTCACCATACTCTTAAGAAAGGATGGGACACAAGGGCTGTGTGTCTAGATCGTCTGTCTACAACCCCAGAGGTTGGGTAGCTTTGGAGACATGTTCATGGTTAAGGAGGATGGTCCTCTGCCCTCAGATCACAGCCAGAAAGACTGGGCCCCAGTCAATTAAAACGTTTAATTTCATTTTCTTGTGTATATTGCTTCTGCCCCAGACTTCTTTCTTCCTCTCTATTTTAAAGTGTTAAGAGCTAAGGTTAGGTGGATTTCTGTAAATAGAGGTTTTGTTTGGGTTGTGGGACCATGTGTGCTTTGGATTTTTCTTCTTCATTTTCCTTCATGAGATTTAAATTTTTTCATGACAAAAGTATTTAAAAAATCTATGTACCCACTTAAAAAATTACTCTTTGTTTCTGTCATACTGAGCATTTGTTATATGGAAAAAATTCAAGGATGCCACCACCAAAACACACACATGAGAAGCAGTGTATTCTGTAGTGAAGGGTCATTTTCTGGAGTCACACTGCTTGAGGCTAGCATACTTGCTAGCTAACCTTGGGCAAAGCCTGAATTTTTTGTGTGTGTTCCCATATATATGCCTATCATAGGGTAACTGTGAAAATAAAAATAATCCACGTGAAGTGCTTAGGGGAATACTTAACTTAGCAGTACTCAGGTGTTAGCTACTGGCAGCAACAGTTGAAAATGGAAAGGTGGTTAAAATCCCTGTACTTGCAAATCAGATAGCTGATACTCAAAAGTAAATGAAAAAAAAAATTAAATGATAGTCACTGCATTTGGGTGATGTTATCTTAGAAAATGAAACTTGTTGATTAAATATCTTAGGGAAGGAGAACCTGGGTGGCTCAGTTGGTTAAGCAACTACCTTCAGCTCAGGTCATGATTCTGGAGTCCCCGGATTGAGTCCACATCAGGCTCCCTGCTCCGCAGGGAGTCTGCTTCTCCTGCTGACCTCTCTCCTCTCATGCTCTCTCTCTCTCAAATAAATAAATAAAATCTTTAAAATAAATAAATAAATATCTTAGGAAATAGCGTACTGCGTGTTACTCAAACTGTACTTACTGGGCCCCCAAATTTACTATGGAAACATGCATGTCTCTATTCCATATATGAACACGGTCTCAAAAGCTAACATAAACCAGAAGCTCCAAACCCCAAAAGGGTCAGTTCTGTTTCTCTAAATGTTAGGACCGATTTCCTTCTTTAAAGATTTTTTTTTAAATTTGTAAGTCATCTCTATACCCAACATGGGGCTCAAACCCATAACCCTGAGGTCAAGAGTTGCATGTTCCAAGGACTGAGCCAGCCAGGAGCCCCTGGACTTATTTTCTAAAATAGGTTTTTTGGTCCAGTGTTCCCAGAAACCTAACTGACAGAATGGAGATGGGAAATTCAGACTTGCAGTTCAGTCTCCACTTTATTACTAATTCAACCAGCTGCCTTTCAGTCAGTCAAATTCCGAGACATTCCCTCAAACATAAAATGCGAAGAACCGTTTGCTTTCTTATTTCAAAGATGGCGGAAAAAGCATACACAACTCACAGATCTGAGGGAAGAGTTTATATCAAACTAGGTATTAGCAGCCTGTACTCCTGGGCTGCCCTCCTCACAGCATGACCAATTATAAAATGCTTACCTTATGTCCTTGCTCATCCTGTTCTCTCCTCTTTATTCTCATTACTGTGTGGTTAGTTCCTAATCCCATAGACTTTGAGTGTGAATCAAATTTTGAGTATGAAGAAAAGGAATCAAAACACTGCCATCATGGGGCACCTGGGTGCCTCAGTCGGTTGAGTGTCTGACTCTTGATTTCGGCTCAGGTCACGATCTCAGGGTCGTGAGACGGAGGCCTGTGTGGGGCTCCTCACTCAGGCGGGGAGTCTGCCTTTTTCTCTCTCCCTCTCTCTCTCTGCCCCTCCCCCACCCCCACTCTCTCTCAGATAAATAAATCTTTAAACAAAACAAAATAGTACCGTTACACAATGAAATGCTTCAAAGTGTAGGTGATAGTGAGTCAATTTGACTAGGCCACGGCGTGTCCAAATATCTGGTCAGACATCATTCTGGGTGTTTCTGTGAGGGTGTTTTTGGATGAGATTCACACTGAAATCAGTAGATGGAGTATAGCAGATTATCCTCCATAAATATAAAAGGGCCTCATCCAGTCAGTTGAGGGCCTGAAGAGAACAAAAGACGGACCCTCTTTTGAGTGACAGAGAATTCTCCTGGGTCATGGCTTTCAAGCTGGAATTATCAGCTCCTCCAGCCTACCAGCTCTGAGACTCGAACTGGAACATCCAGTTTGCATGTTGGACTCGCCAGCCTCCATAACCGCACGAAACAATTCCTTATAATAAATCCCCTTACGTATGTATCTCCTCTTAGTTGTGTTTCCTTGGAGAATCCTAATACAGAGCAGTACCGTTACATACTGAAACCCTGCAGATTAAATTTAAGAGGATTCAAATTATGCTTGAAAACCAGACAGAAGGCAGGGTTTCTCTACCAATGAAGGCCATATATAGATATATTTTTGAGTCTCAGGTATTTATGGCCGAAGCAAAAATACATGTAGTACTTTCCAACACATACCATTTTCTAGTGGCTTCCTACCTACTCCAACGTGCACCTTTGGGGATTACTTGGCTTTCATAAATGAGTCACTTACATAGCTAAAGCTTCTTCAGGAGGGTACCGTGACCCAAGAGGGTAAAGGAGAAAAGGGCACTGAGGTTTGTCTCCTTGGGCAAACTGCCAATGGATCTTATAGAATACCATGGAGACATTTATACCTTCTAACCACAGCCTGAGATCAGGTCAAAAGCAGACTACTGCTTACAAAAGGCAACAGCAGACAGGAAAAGCCTCATGTTAGATGGGACAGTGTCCTGAGGACAGATGACAAACCACTTAAAGACGAGTTAAATCTGGAGATGATAGGACAGAGAAAAATTTTTTTAAAGATTTTAGTTATTTTAGAGAGAGAGAGAACGTGCAAGAGAGATCACTAGCAGAGGGAGAGCACAAGTGTGGGGAGACGCAGACTCTCTCCATAGCAGGGAGCCCAATGTGGACTTTGATCCTAGGACTCTGGGATCATGACCTGAGCCGAAGGCAGCCACTTAACTGAGCCACTCAGGCACCCCTGGAGATGATAGAACAAAATGAGGAAGCCAAACATATCTTAGTAATAGCTAAGGCAAATGAATTTGGGAAATCATCTGGGGAGTAATTCTGGCTCATTAGTACTAAGTAAAAAAAGAGCAAATACAACACTTAGTGCAGAGGGGCCTTCCTTGACCCGTGGTCTCTTTTTCTCTGCTTGTTTGGTCACTCAGCTATTCTGTTCAAAGTCCAAAGACAGGGCAGGGATGCTTGGGTGTCTCAGTGGGTTGAACGTCTGACTCTTTATAATCTTGTCATAATCTCAGGGTCCTGGGATCAAGCCCCACACCAGGCTCTACACCCGGTGGGGTCTGCTTGAGGATTCTTCCCACCCCCTCTTAGCTTCCTCTCTCATATAAATAAATAAATCTTGATTTTTTTTTTTTTAAAGTCCAAAGCCAGGGCAGTCATAATCCTACAGCTCTGTTCTCCACCTTTCCTTGGGTCTCTTAAAAACACTCTGCGGGAAATGCTTGTTTTCTTTTTGTCCAAAGACCAGATGAGTGGCTGGAGGGGCGTCCTGTCTGAAACATGGAACCTTCTCTAGGGAAGGGCCACAACAACATTCATGTCCCAAACAGTTATACCAAGACGTAGCATCCAAATAACAGGATATAGTTATTTTTTGTATAATTGTATTCCTAATCACGTAAATATTTCCTCTTTTTAAATTTTTTTTTTTATTTTTTAAAGATTTTATTTATTTATTTGTCAGATAGAGAGAGAGCGAGAGCGAGCACAGGCAGAGAGAGTGGCAGGCAGAGACAGAGAGAGAAGCAGGCTCCCTGCTGAGCAAGGAGCCCGATGTGGGACTCGATCCCAGGACGCTGGGATCATGACCTGAGCCGAAGGCAGCTGCTTAACCAACTGAGCCACCCAGGCGTCCCTCCCTCTTTTTTTTTTTTTTTTAAATCTTCAATTGCTTTCCCTTTTTTTAATGGATAGAGACATAAAGAGGAATTAGTTATATTTCAATTTTTTCCTTAATTAGTTTTAGCCCTATAATGGTCACCACTTACGAGAGAAAATCCAGAACGACCAGCAATGCTTGAAAAGGCAGGTAAATCCTGAGTCAGCACACAGAAAAAGAAAACATATTCAATTTCCCACAATGGTCACATTTCCAAGCAGTATTTGGAATGTCATATCAAGTACTGAATTAGTATTAGGCAATTGATACCAGTAAATTAATAGATAGAATAACATTTACCTTCATTTTTTAAGAAGGTATTTTAAAAATAGGGGTACCTGGGTGGCTTCGTTGGTTAAGCATCTGCCTTTGGCTCAGATCATGATCCCAGAGTCCTAGGATCGAGTTCTGCATCAGGCTCCTTGCTTAGTGGGGAGCCTGCTTCTCCCTCTCCCTTTGCCTGCTGCTCTGCCTACTTATGCTCTCTCTGTCAAATAAAGAAATAAAATCTTAAAAAAAAATTAGATAATAAATAAATAATAAAGTCTCCATTTCCCTAATACTCTTAAATTATCAGCATAAAGTAGCACTTTAGTAAACTCACATTAAAAGCCAATAACCACCATGAATACAAGACTTATTTTACCTTTATTTGTGACTCTGCAGAGGTTTAAACCAGTAAATAAAAATCAATTTTCTTTTCACATAAAGGAAATTTGCTTTCCACTCTTATTTTCAGAATCATTGTAATAAAAACCTATTTGAAAAGGGTAATACAAAAGAGAACTTCAAGGTCTTAAAACACTGTGCAAAAGTTAGAAACGGGGGGTGCCTGGGTGGCTCAGTCGTTGAGCGTCTGCCTTCAGCTCAGGTCATGATCCCAGGGTCCTGGAATCGAGCCCTGCGTCAGGCTCCCTGCTCAGTGGGAAGCCTGCTTCTCCCTCTCCCTTTCCCACTCCCCCTGCTTGTGTTCCCTCTCTCGCTGTGTCTCCCTCTGTCAAATAATAAATAAAATCTTAAAAAAAAAAAAAGCAACTGGCATTAAAAACAGACCAACCAACCAACCACTGAAGGCCTGGCTCCTGTTTTCTTTCTCATATTTGGCTTCTGATCATTCGCTTAGGAGAGTAGTTTCCAAAGTCTGGGGTGTATCAGAATCACCTGGAGAGCAAACAGAGCAGAGAGAGAAACCCAGGATCATTTACACAGGGAATGCCTGGGTCTCTGCATCTTTCCTAAATTCTCCAGCAATGTCTTCCAAACCAGGCTGGTCAAATGACCCAGGTAGGTTTAAAAAACAACCACAGATATATTCCCACACCACGCCCCTGGAAATTTTGATTCAGTAGGCTTGAGTTTTGGACCCAGAAATCTTAAAATGTACACATTTGATTTTTAAAAAATTTTAACAAACTTCCCAGGTGGTTCTGATAAGTCTGATTCGGGAACCACTTATTTAGGACAATGTATTTAAAGTAAGGGTCTTTCAAAGAACTCTAGGACTCTGAGTTCACGAAGAATATTCATAACCTTGGGTGGGTTATAAATCACCATCCTGTGAGAATTCAACAAATGAAGCTGTCTAGAAGTGATTTGATACTAAAAACCCTACCCGATTTAGCACTTAAATTGCTTAATGATTTTCTGTCTGTCTACTCTCCCCACTCAGGCAAAGGTCTGCACATAAAATGCGTTTCCTATGGCTGGTAAGTGGTAGGCACCAACGTGCTCAGAAGGAAGTGGCCCCGCAGGATTTTGTCCTGTTAACCTCTCCCTCTTCCATTCAGACTCCCAGGGCTGTAAAGAACAGATCTATTTCAGGGCACCACTGCCCAGCGATGTCACCTGCAGCCTTAGGCATCAAGACATCAACCCTGAAACCTTGTGAACCCTGCTCCCACCCCACTGGTAGGAAGATACTAGAAAACCCTAATGGGACAATTGTTTCTTTGGGGAAAGAAAGGCTCTCATCACACACCACAGATAGTTTAAAAGCTTGACTATTCTTGAAGCCAAGACAAGAGAAAGCCAATTATGACTTTAGACGCTTCAAAAATGGTGTGACTTTTGGGTTACCTCCTGTGACCCAGGACCCATGGGTATCCAGACCCACTCCTTGTCTGTCTTAGAATCAAGAGGTTTAAATTCAAAGTCCAAGACAGAAAGAATCTGAAAGCAATAATCTACACTGAATTTGGGAAATGCCCTTTGTTCTCATTTTCCTCGAAATCTGAAGTCCGATAAGACCGAGATACCCACATACATCAAATGGAAAAAGAAATGCAAAAACAGGTGGGAATTAGGATCCTTAAAACACAGGTGCTGATCTCTAGTGCTCCCCACAACACCCTAGATCACAAATTGAGGGATGAGGTGATCTTCTTTATACAGAAGGTACTGAGCCCCGGGAGCCAGCAGCAAGCAGGAGCTTGCGGACAGATGCAGAAATGCACAGGAGTCCCGGGTCTTTCCTTAGTGACGATGGTCCTCCTTCTGGACAGCTTGCAGGAGACAGTTCAAATGTACTTAACAAGATTGCTGGGTGGGCATCTGAAGAGAAGAGGTGGAAAGACCTGCTAAACGTAAGAAGGAAAACAAGCCAGACGCTATCAGCAGCAGGCCCCGCTGGAGGTGGGCTTGGTCTGTAGATTGATATAGTCCCCTTGGGTGGATAAAGACATATCTTCTCTGGAATTGCTCATCATCTTCTCAATGAGGACTCTAAAAAATAAAGAGACAGAAGACGGATTAACAAATGGATAGAACAGAGGGAGAAATGATAGACCTTATCTTATCGCCAGACGGCATGCAGTCAAGCCATGAGGTTTAAATGCCCCTCTGTCCCCCGTTGTCTCAGGGGAAAGGAGAGCACCCTTGACCGTCAGAAGCTGACATTCCAGGGGCTCAGTCTGCTCTGGTTTGCTCAGGAAAAGGAAAGAAGGTCCCGGGGCACGGCCGCAGAAGGCGGGTAAATCTGCGTGCCTAACCCCAGAACAACACGAGCTACTCACCTCATGGCCTCATTAATATTTTTGTTCTCCTTGACTGATGTTTCTGTCCAGCCTGTGAAACCATTCTCTTTACTGAACCGGTCAACCTGGTCTCTGCTCACTGCCCAAGGGGACAGGTCACACTGGCAAAGAGAGTACATAAAAGGCAACACCATAAACTTCCGGGGAAGAGGAACACTGCTCAGATGCTTCTGGATGCAAAACCTTTCCGCCAGTGGCTGAGAACACCGGCATCTAAAATCTGGCCAACATTCTTCCCAAAGAAAGTCCCAGCATCCCTTGAAAGAAGGTAGAGATGACTTTGTCACCTTGAGAAGGGGAAATGGATGCCCGGAATAGGAGAGCCTTTTAGACATGCTTACTCTCCGACCGCAGAGAGAGGCCAGGGCCCATTTTCCTAGATTGACCACATACTTTGTTGGCCAAGAGCAGGCAGGGCACCGGCTCTCCGTTAGGCAGGGTGAGCTTGCTGTCCAAGTCCTGTTTCCATCTCTGGCTATTGCTGAAAGTCGTGGCGTTGGTAACGTCAAACATAATAACGCAGGCTGACGCATCCCGATAGTATAGTCGAGTCATGGAGGTGAAACGCTCCTGCCCTGGGAAGAAAGGAGGGAGCCCTTGAGCAGGTAATACTGAGAACCAGTCTCAGAACCCCCTCCGACACCCTGCCCTTTCTACCTTCCTTGTGGGGGAGGGCAGTATGCGCTGTGGCTGAGTCCAGACCGCCCAAGTCCAAGTCCCTGCTCTGTCATTTACTACCTGTATGACTTTGGGCAAGGGAAGCTTCAGACTTCTCATCTGTAGAGTGGGGATAGAGGCAGTAGCTTTCCTCTCAAGGTTGTGATGAGGATTAATGAGTCACTGAATGTCAAATGCTCAGGAAAGTGCTTGGCACATGGTAAAAAAAAGTCACCTGTTGTTATTATTGTTTCTATTTTCTGGGGATCTTCTTTCTCCCCCAGGTCAGCTGAAACGCCGGAAAAACACCCTCCCTCGGCTCTGAGAGCACCCACCTATGGTCTGGACAATCTACCGCCTTGCCGGCCATTCCGCCCACAGAGAGATGGCTCGACATTTATCCAGGGCAAAACATCCACAGAAAATATCTACAAACACTCTCCCTCCGCCACAACTCAACCATTCCAGCTCCAGAAAAACACCTTCTCGTTGTGGGACGCCTGGGTGGCTCAGGTGGCTGAGCCTTCCGCTCAGGTCATGATCCCAGGACCCCCCATCGGGCTCCCTGCCCAGTGGGGAGTCTTGTCTCTCTGTCCCTTCACCCCTCTCCCCACTCATGCACGCTCTCTCTCAAACAAATAAATAAAATCTTCAGAACAAAACAAAACAAAAAAACCTTCTGGTTTTGTTACCCCCCTTTTTCTGAGAGCTTTTGCTGATTAAACCAAAATGTCTTCCCTTGTTCCTATCCCGTCTCCCCAGCCTACCTGCAATATCCCATAGCTGGAGCCTCACCATCTCGGAGTCAGACCACTGCAGAACCTTCAGAGCAAAATCCACTGAAAATACATGTACAATTGAATAAAATTTACCTTTAAAAAAATCCGTGAGTAAACTCAGATCAAATACGCAGTTACAACCCTAGAGACACACAACTCTGATCCCATGTATCTATTTATTTTTAGGCTCTCAATGGGTTGAGATAAACCCACAGAAAGGCTTTTAAGAGTGGAACAGACAATTCTCTCTTTTTAAAACATTGTTATTTTTAAAGTGAACTCTACCTCTAGTGTGGGGTTTGAACTCATGACCCCAAGATCAAGATTTGCATGGTCTTCTGACTGAGGAAGCCAGGTGCCTCCAGGGACCGCTAGCACAGATAATTCATTACCGCTCTCTGAAGGGGTCCTCAGCGTTTACTCTCTCGACAAACCAATGTATTTGATACTACTTGTCTCTAAGGCTGGGGTTAGGAGGGTGGAAGCAATTATGAAAACAACTCCTGATCTCAAGTGAAACAGTTTCTGGAAGGTCTAGGGGGGTTTTCTAGGGGAAGGGATGATAGGGCAAAAGGGGGAAATGAGGTTAAGTGTGGTGGCTTTTGTATCTTCCACATTCAATTTCACTGTTGGTTTCTAATCCAATTGTATTATGAGAAAAACACTGGGGGAATTCTACACCCTCCACAAGGCTGTAGGGATTACTCTGGGTGGGAATAGGGTCAAGGGAACAGGTCCCAGAGGATTCCAAGGAAGATGACACCGTATGGAGGGTGCTTGAGAGCTGTGCTCCAATGCTGAGACTCCAGAAGCTAAGCCTGAAAGAGTATGCCACAGGGACAATCTTTTGAGGAGAGAAACAGAAGAACTTCCCAGAATTGGAAACACATTTTTCCATATCTGTGACAGAAATGAAAGCTAGGGGAAATTTAGAATAAACACTGAAAAAAAAAATTAGCCAGAGCCATTATTCTTTACTAAAGGAAAACTAGAGCCATTGCTGAAAACTAATTAGTGAAACACTTTTAACCAAACCCATGAAATGAGAGCCCTCCTATTACTGAGGAGTTTGGGGCAGAATGGTAGGGAAATCCTAAATGTTGCTGGATGTTTTCATTGCAATGTTCATGCTTGTTAATTTTTAAATTAAATTTAATTAATTTAATTCCCTAAGGAACCATCTTCAAAATTTACATTAGTGTAGGTTTTTTTCCTTAAAAAAGGTTCTCTTAATGTTTGTTAACTCTCCCCTTTTGCCAACTCTTCCCAACTAAAGACCTTAACAAAAAGGCAGTTCTACTTCTGGGAAAGACAAAAAGTTGAGCCCAAGGCTGTCCCTAGAAAGAAATGAATGAACTTGGTGTTCCCTTCCTTCCCGCCGCACGCATCCCCTCCCCCCCCCCCCCCCCCCGCAGCTTGAGAGAAAGGGGGGTGGGAAGACAGGTCGGATACCTTGAATAATTTCTAGCTGTCTTTATTTTAAGCAATCCATGGACAAAAATACACACAGCTCATCAGCCTTGGTGAGCATTAGAGATAGTGCGGCTCAGGGACTCTCCCACGCAGGCATCCCCCAAACAAAGGGAGGCTCCTTAAGGCCAGACGACGCCTTCCTGTTCCTTCATCAGCTACCTGTGAGATGCGGGTCGAGGGCCCCAGCTGGCACTCAACCAGGCCTCCCCGAGGGGGTCCCAGCGGCCTCGGCTGATCGCAGAGATTTGCGGGTGACCGCTTGGAAGGCTACGGGAGACCTGAGTTCAGGGTGCCCCCGAGAAACGCAATCACTGTGTATTTCCTCAACCTCCCGACCCCACTCCTCCTCTTCACACCTTCGCCCAGTCCCTCTCCAGGCGGTCAGCTCCGACTGCGTGGACCTCATCGGGGGAACCCAAGAGAAACGTGCAAATCGAACACCGGCAAGTACTCCCTCCAGGCTCCCGGACACCTACTTCCTGAGCCGAGTAAGGACCCGAGGCCACCGAGCCCCCGGCGGGCTCCTCACCCGCTGGGGTCCACCCCGCCCCGCGGCGACGTCTCACCTCCCACCGTGGACTTGTAGTGTTTGCTGAAGCTGTCCTGCGAGTACCGCTGCACGAGCGACGTCTTGCCCACCGCGGCGTCCCCCACCACCAGCACTTTGAACAGGTGATCGCGGCCGCCCATGGCTGGCGGGCCGGACGGGTGAAGGAGGCGGCGGGGTGGGTGGGTGAGGAGGTGGGTGTGGAGGGAGTCGTCTGTTTTAACCCCTTCGGCTCCGGACCCCCTACAAACTGAAGTTCGGCATTGCAGCCCACCGCCGGTTGGGGCTGCTCTGACGAGAAAAAAGAAAGGGAAACTTCGCACTCAGCCTTTACGCGCTTCCTCCCCGCGCGGCCTCAGCCTGGGTGGGGCCCAGGGCCGGACCTCCGAGCCCCGGGACTGTTTGCACCTTTCCCCCCCCACGCCACCCCGCCCGGCTGCCGAGAAATGGGACCCGACGCCGCGGTGCCTCGCCCATCGGGACTTCCCCGGAGCGGTGCCCGGGGCGACTGAAGCCGGGGCCAGGTCATTTCACAGTCGGGGTCAGATGATGGGGTCTTCCCCGCCCGACACAAACCAAATTCGGGGGAAAGAGCGGCTCACGCTTGGATTCCCGGGACCCTGGACCGCCTCAGGCTGCGCGGTCCCAGTTCTCCGCACGCGTCACGAGCGGGGTAGCTTGGAGCACTACGTTTCCCAGGTTACCATGCGGCGAAGAGATCTAGAAGAGTGCAGAAATTCGCCGCGAGGCCACTTGGGAAATGTAGTTTATGACCTACCCCCAAAATCTACACCTAATTTCAAGGCTTTCAAACTCCTTCGACGGTTCGAAATCTTATTTTAAAGTCATTCTGTTATAGAAGGATCCTTTGGAGGCTCTTTGTTCCACATGATTTCACCTGCCTGAATCCTTCTCCAGATTGATTTCTCATGATCTTTAAAGGTTTTATGGAACTGAGGCGCCTGGGTGGCTCAGTTGGTTGGGCCATTGCCTTTGGCTCCGGTGGTAATCCCGGTTGGTGATCCCGGAGTCGTGGGATCGAGTCCCTTGTTCGGCTCCCTGCTCTGCCCTCTGACCTTCTCCCCTCTCACGCTCTCTCTCACTCTTTCTCTCTCTCTCTCAAATAAATAAATAAAATCTTTTTTTTTTAAAATAAAGGTTTTATGGAACTAAGATTAAAAATTATTCCATAGGTTCCACAAATTATTCTACTAACAGAAACTCAAGCCTCATCCTTCATGCTCCTAGCGAAGTCCATTTGCTATTACTTTAATATATTTATTTATGTATGTATCTTTAAATTTTATTATATATTTATTTATTTGTATATTTATTATATATTAATATTATATATATTTATATTATTTGTATATTTATATATTTATTTATATATTTTTATTTATATTTACTTTAATTACTTTAAGATAGACAAGCCCAGGATCCTATGAATATGAAGGTTAGCTCTTTTATTTGCCATATGACCCAGTATCAGTCAGGTTCAGGAACATTTGATCAAGAGACTGACCCTTAGGAAATCTCATGCCATTAAATGTCAGTTATTATCATTTGGTAACTGGCCACAGGAGTAAAGGTAGAAAACAAAAGACAGTTCCTCATTCTCACTTCCACCATTCCTAGCCTATCCTTTGGGCTGGATGGAAGTCGACTAGAGCACACGGAGAGACCTCGTCCGTCTGTTGGTGCTGTTGCTCATAAATAATGATTAATCTATAGTTTTGCAATGACTTAAATTTTTCAGCCCATAATTTTTCTGACCTGTCCTATCGTTAGTTGAAGAGTTAAGGGGACATGAGTTTCATGGCAGGCAAAATAGCTCCGTTCTCTGGGCTGTTGCCCCGGAGGAGAAGAGAAAACAAGGCTCTGGGAAACACAGCTCTGCCCAGGTCTCTTGATAGAGAGTCTATAACTTATACCCTGGGAGGAAAGAGCATTGGCATGGTTCTCAAGGTACTTAGCCCAAAATGTTTGTCACCCAGCTATGGGAGGTCAAGCTGGCTACCCATCTTTCCAGATGTCTGAGACCCCTTTCCAGCAGTCTCTTCTCAGTCCCATTGGCTTTGACATTAACTACTCTTTGACATTTATTTCTCACATGGCTTTCTTGTTCGTCCTCCTATCTCTCTGATAATAATCAACTTTTTCTTTTATGGTTTATTTTCTATCCCATGGCCCCCAAAATGGGCAATTTTCTAAGGCTTGGTTCTTAATTCCTGAGTTAATCATTCTTTAAACTCTCTCTCTTTTTTTTTCTTAAAGATTTATTTACTTATTTGAGAGACAGAAGGGAGAGTGTGTACACTAGCAGGAGGGGCAAAGGGAGAGGGAGAGAGAATCTCAAGCAGACTTCACAGTGGAGCCTGAGGTGGGGCTCAATCTCACGACCCTGAGATCAGGATCTGAGCTGAAATCAAGAGTCAGACACTCAACTGCCTATGCCACCAAGGTGCCCCTCATTCTTTAAACTCTTTAATGAAGGGGCACCTAGGTGGCTCAGTGGGTTAAAGCCTCTGCTTTCAGCTCAGGTCATGATCCCAGGGTCCTGGGATCGAGCCCGGCATCAGGCTTTCTGCTCAGCAGGGAGCCTGCTTCCTCCTATCTCTCTGCCTGCCTCTCTGCCTACTTGTGATCCCTGTTTATCAAATAAGTAATAAAATCTTTAAAAAATAAAAAAATAGATAAACTCTTTAATGAATTGTCCTTGGCTTCATCTCTCTCTCTCTCTCTTTTTTAAAGATTTTATTTATCTATTTTACAGAGAGAGAGATCACAAGCAGGCAGAGAGGCAGGCAGAGAGAGAGAGAGAGAGAGGGGGAAGCAGGCTCCCCGCTGATGAGAGAGCCTGATGCAGGGCTCAATCTCAGGACCCCAAGATCATGACCTGAGCCAAAGGCAGACGCTTAACCCACAGAGCCACCCAGGTGCCCTGGCTTCATATATCTCTTAGTCTTGATTTTATTTATATTTTTATCTCCAATTGGTTATGTTCAACTGCCACGAAGGTACCTCTACTTGGATGTCCTTTCATAGCTTCCCTCTTACTACAGCTTCATGAAAACAGCTTCTTTTCCAGGTTCCCCATTTTTGTCTATGATCTCATTGTTTCTTCTTTCCACTCAGGCTTTGAACCTCGAGCATTTAAAAATTTTTATTTTACTGCGGCAGGAATGCTTAACATAAGACCTATTCTCTTAACAAAATTTTAAATGTGTAACGCCATTCAAAAAGTACAAATGTGTAAGTGTGCCATAGAGGTACTGTGTCTTACAGCAGATCTCTAGAACTTACTCATCTTGCTTAACTGAAACTTAGGCCCATTGCTTAGTAACTCCCAATTCCTCCCTCCCCCATTTTTTTGGCAACCACTATTCCACCCTTTGATTCTATAAATTTGTCTGTTTTATTTTTATTTATTTATTTTTTTTTTTAAAAAGATTTTATTTATTTGTTTCAGAGAGAGAGCACAGAGGGAGATTGGGAGGCACAAGAAGACTCCTTGCTGAGCAGGGAGCCTGAAGCAGCGCTTGATCCCAGGACCCTGAGATCATAACCTGAGCCAAAGGCAGATGCTTAACCAACTAAGTTCCGCAGGTGCCCCATATTTTTATTTTTATTTTTTTTTAAAGATGTATTTATCTAGAAAGAGAGGGAGTGGGCATGCACATGTGTGCTCGCACACAGTGCAGGGTGGTTGGGCAGAGGGAGAGAGAGAATCTCAAGCAGACTCCCGGTTGAGCTCTCCGGGGACCGAGACCGACTGGGGACTCCATCCCACCACCTGAGATCATGACCTCAGCCAAACCAAGAACCGGATGCCCAGACACCCCTAAATTTGTCTATTTTAGAAATCATATAAATGGAATCACGCAATAGTTGTCTTTCTGTGATTTGGTCGTTTCACTTAGCATAATGTCCTCAAGGTTCATTCACGGGGTTGCCTACTGCAGAATTTCCATTTTTATGGAAGGCTAAATGATATTCCACTGTAAGCATATACCCCTTTCCTTCATTTATTTGTCTATCAGTGGACATTTAGGTTGCTTCCATGTCTTGGTTATTTGTGAATAGAGGTTAATGAACATGGTAGTGCTAATATCTCTTCAAGATTCTGATTTCAATTCTTTTGCATCATTACCCAGAAGTGGGATTGCTGGATCATATGGTAGTTCTATGATTAATTTTTTGAGGAACTGCCATACCGTTTTTCCAGAATGGCTACACCATTTTGCTTTCCCACCAATAGTGTGCAAGGGTTCCACTTTCCCCACGTTCTTGCCTACAGGTGTCTTTTTTTTTTTTTCCTTGGATAATAGCGATCTTGACAGTTGTGAAATAATATCCCATTGGGGTTTTGATTGGTATTTTCCTAATGATGAGTGACATGGAACATTCTTTTATCTACCTGTTGGCCATCTGCATGTCTTCTTTGGAGAAATGCCATTTTTTAATCACGTTATTCGTTTTATTATTATTATTTTTTTGTTATTGAAGGCCTCGAGCGTTATGAACACTTCCTTTTACACACATCACTTTATAGCCCCCTCCTTTTAAAAAATCCGGTCACCACACCATCTGATTCTTCTTTCAAAACATTTCTCCACCCACCCTTTTTGCTTCATGTTCAGGGTCCCTTTCCTGGTTTAGGCTTTCATTATCTCATACCTCGATCACCTTCAATAACTTGTTCATTGGTCTGCCTGATTCAAGTTTCTTTGTCTTCAGTTCATCCTACTTACTGGCCAGGATAATTTCCCTAAAACATCATTGTTCCTTCAACTGTCTAGCAAGTACCCAAAGATTTAGCAATCTCCCTGAGCTGGTATCCAACACCCTCTACCCAGCCACCCTCCCTGACCAACTTTATCTCACCTGATCTCAATTGGGAATTTCCCCCTTCAACAAGGTCAGGTTCCTTATACTCTTTATTTATTTATTTATTCATTCATTCATTTTAAAGATTTATTTATTTATTTATTTGACAGACAGAGATCACAAGTAGGCAGAGAGGCAGGCAGAGAGAGAAGGAAGCAGGCTCCCCACTGAGCAGACAGCCTGATGCGGGGCTCGATCCCAGGACCCTGGGATCATGACCTGAGCTGAAGGCAGAAGCTTAACCCACTGTGCCCCCCAGGCGCCCCTAAAAGCCCTATTTCATTTCTGACTTTGCACCTTTGCCCAGGGCCCCTACCTATCAGAATACCCTGCAGGCTTCTCTTCACATACCTCTCTAACCTCACTTCAAGTTCTCATACTTCTGTGTGCACAAGAATCACCTGGGGCACTTGTTAAATATGGACATTCTGATCCAGGGGAAATCTTTTTGTTTTGTACCAACATGATTCTTAGACCAGATTCCACTTTGAGAAATGCTGTTAAGGCCTGACTTGAGTGTCAACTCACAACATTTCCTTTATCACTGCAGCCCTCAACGCCTGTAGCTTTTACAATCCCCTTGACTTGTAGTCACTTATGTGACCAATTTATAATAATCTAACTTAAAAGCAACCAGCATGTTGCAAAGTAAACAAGGACTTCAAATACAAAATTTTGGTTTTGGGCCCTGTTGTCTGTAAGAAGAACTTCCCGAAGTTTCCCAAATCAGAAAGGTGAGGACTAAAGATTTAAGAGGGAAGATTAGCAAGTTCCTGGTGTCTCCCCCGCAGATCACAGTTTCTCTCCTCCCTTTGTTGGGGGCCAGGTATATTTCTTCCATAGTAAGTTGCAGTTTCCCAGAGAGACAGTTATAAATAAGAGGGAGGGAAAGCCCATGCAGAGTGCCAAGCAACTGATTTGCATATGCATGTTTGGAACACAGTGGTTTGCAAGCTAGGGCAAGTGGTAAGCCTTGTTTTGTTACTATCACATTTCCTAGGGCTGTCTGCCTCCCTCCATTTTACTTTTGATTTCTCACTTTTTGTTCTGAAAATGTTCAAACCCACAGGAAACTTGAAAGAGGAGTACAATGCAGACCAGTACGTCTTTGAGCTGGATTTCAGTGACTAACATTGTGCCCCATCTACTTTGTCTCTTTGTGTGTAGGGAATCATTTGAAAGTAAGTAGTACACACTTCATCCCTAAATACTTCAGCACACAGCTCCTAATCATGAAATTTGCTTACAAAACCCAAATACCATGATCACACCTAAGAAAAGTAACCACAGTTGAGGAGTATCTGAACCTTTGCATATTTCTATAGCATTGAAATATTTTTTCTTGCCTCTAATCTAGAATACTAAGTTCATGCATTGTGTTTAGTTCTTTTTTTTTTTTTTAAGATTTTATTTATTTACTTGACAGAGAGAGCGATCACAAGTAGGCAGAGAGTTAGGCCGAGAGAGAGGGGGAAGCAGGTTCTCTGCTCAGCAGGGATGCTGAGGCAGATGTGGGGCTCGATTCCAGGACCCTGAGATCATGACCTGAGCCGAAGGCAGCGGCTTAATCCACTGAGCCACCCAGGCGCCACGAGTTCTTTTATTTCTTTCATTTTTTTAAAGATTTTTTTTATTTATTTGTCAGAGAGAGAGAGCACAAGCAGGGGGAGCAGCAGACAGAGGGAGAAGCAGGCTCCCCACTGAGCAAGGAGTCTGATGCTGATCTCAGGATCCTGGGATCACGACCCAAGCTGAAGGCAGACACTTAACCACTGAACCACCCAGGCACCCCTCTTTCGTCTTATTTTAATGTAGAACTACACTGTGTCCAGTACAGAACCCAGTAGCCACGTGTGGTTATTTATATTTAAATTAATTAAAATTAAATACATTTAAAAATCAGCTCATCAGCCATCCTGGCCACATTCCAAGGTGCTCAGGGGCCACACGCGGCTGGTGAACAGCCCAGATGTGACCATTTCCACCACCTGCCAGACAACATCAGTCTATAATCTTCTTTTGCTTTTCATAACATTGACTTTCTTTCTAACGAGTCCAGGCCATTGTCTTGTAGACAGTCTCACAGTCTGGATTGTCTGTTTTTTACAGTGTTAGTTTCTGGAAGGCCATGTTTTGGCCAGAGCCCTACACAGAGGATGTGTTCCATCACTAATCGCAGGAGCCTGCTAGGGACACCTACAGTATGAGTCGGTAAGTACTTATGGAAGTGGTGACCCAGCACTGGGCAGTCACCGGAGGGCTCAGGAGCTTGACTTCAAATAGAAGAGCAAAGGGTAGGGGCGCCGGGGTGGCTCAGTCGGTTAAGCGTCTGCCTTTTGCTCAGGTGGGGATCCCAGGGTCCTGGGATCAAGTCCCACATCGTGCTTCCCTGGGCTCCTTATTTGTGGAGGGGCTGCAGCTCCCCCTGCTTGTGCTCTCTCTCTCTCTATGACAAATAAATAACATCTTAAAAAAAAAAAAAAAAAAAAAAAAGAAGAGCAAAGGGTTTATATGGTCTCCAGAGCCTCTATCACTGTGCCAGGACAGGGAGGGAAAATGCTTTGTGACATGACACAGCAAGCAGCCCAGCAGCACGAAGGGAGAGGAGGCACGGACCCAGGAAGGGGGAGGCCATGGGGCTCTGGCTATCCCTGGGCCCCAAACTCCATGCTCCTTTAAATAATCGTAACTGTGGGGGCACCTGGGTGGCTCAGTTAGGTAAGCGGCCAGCTCTTGATTTCAGCTCAGGCCCTGATCTGGGGGGAGGGTCCTGGGATTGAGCCCCATGTAGGGCTCCGTGCTCAGCGGAGAGTCTGCTTGCCGATTCTTTCCCTCTAGCATGCACTCTCTTGCTCTCAAATAAAGAAAGAAATCTTAAAAAGAAATAAATAATCATAACTTTTTGGTGACTGCTTTGGGCACAGGAAGCAGCTTGGTGCGATGCCTGTGACCCAGCTAAGCATTCAGCCGGAAGGCTTCACACCAAGGTCCCCTAGGGAACCCTCTAGAGAGAGGCTGGCAGGCTCTAAGAGCAACTGCCGCTCACTCCACAGGCTTGTGCCTCGAGTCGGGTTAACTTTGCCCCTGGGAGCATCAAGGGAAAACACCAAACTCTAGTTTTTACAGTTTTGTTGCCACATTACCTCCTTGGAAGGATCCTCTCCCTTCCACCCCAAATAAGGACCAGGGAAAGAAGACAGAAAAAGGGCAGAAGCTAGAGGGGAAATTTTGATTTAAGGAACTGAGGGTATGGTCCCAACTGTCCACGTTGGGAAGTCGTATCTGTAAAATGAAGGTGTTCCCTTCCAACATGGATGATTCTGCTCTAATTTTCTGTGTCCTTTTAGCTCTGCAAGAGGGAAGGAAGGCAGAGATCATTGTACGTATAGACCATCCTTAGTTGTCCGCCGACAATCCCTTGCCCCTCCACCAGAACCTGGAAATACCATTGTCTCCCTAGCTCTTGGAGTTGAACTCTAACAAGAACATTAATGAGGGGCGCCTGGGTGGCTCAGTGGGTTAAAGCCTCTGCCTTCGGCTCGGGTCATGATCCCAGGGTCCTGGGATCGAGCCCCACATCGGCTCTCTGCTCAGCAGGGAGCCTGTTTCCCCCCTCTCTCTCTCTGCCTGCCTCTCTGCCTACTTGTGATCTCTGTCAGTCAAATGAATAAATAAAAAATCTTTAAAAAAGAACATTAATGAGAAGTCCCCAGGCAGGAGACTGACGAAAGTACACACAGATCTAAAGAAGGAATGCATTGATCTACAGAGAAATTGGTCAACCTCAGAGGCAGGGAGAGGAGACTCGGGGAGTATACCGGTCACACCTCTTCGGGCTCTGTCTGGTAGACACCAGAATCTTCGGGGAGTATCTGGCTGGCTGTCAGGTATCCTTATCGTGGAGACTCATGGAGTTGAATAACAAGACCCGATACCTTTATATCTCCAAGTTATAAAATTAACTTCTCTGTTAGGATTCTAAACTCTCTGGG
Source organism: Martes martes (assembly GCF_963455335.1). Classification (NCBI taxonomy): domain Eukaryota; kingdom Metazoa; phylum Chordata; class Mammalia; order Carnivora; family Mustelidae; genus Martes; species Martes martes. The sequence goes on along the minus strand of NC_137903.1, from coordinate 24,867,259 downwards.
TTCCTCCTGACTGCCTGCCTTCCCGCGTAGCTTGCTCTGGGGAGCCAATGTGCTGGGGAGGCTGATGTGTCTTTTGTGCCCATTGGGTCTTAAGCCCAGGCCTGAAGGAGTCTGTGTGGGTCCAGGTCAGCCTCCCTGAGATGATTTCTGGATGAGAGCGAGTTTCTGAGCCTCTGAGGATGAAGCCAGGCTCAGGGGCACCCGAGTGGAGTTCACCCAGTGGAGACCTGTCTCTGAAGACAGCGGGCCCCACTCCCTGCACAGCTCTGTCCAACTTCAGCTGCACTCATGTCCCTGATGGGTAATATCCAGGACGGATCTGGGTCTGCTAAACTCTGTATTCTGAGTATTTCTCTTTTTGTTTTGCTCTACCACCAAGTCAAACAACATTATATAGTAATAATAAAAGCTTCTGTTTATTGAATCTTCCATGTGCCCAAAAGCCCCACAAAGAAGGCATTCTTGTCCTAATCTATAAATGGGACAACTGGGGGATCAGAAGAGGCGAATTATGACCACCAGCTGAAAGAGGTGAGATTCAAATCTATGTCTGTCTACCTCTAAATCTTGTGCTTAAATGTTATTATTATTATTATTATTATTATTTTATACATTTTATTTATTTTTAAAGAGAGAGAGAGAGCACATGGGCGGGGGAAGGGGTAGAGGGAGAAGCAGGCTCCTCGCTGAGTGGGGAGCCCGATGTGGGACTCCATCCCAGGACCCTGGGATCATGACCTGAGCCAAAGGCAGATGCTTAACCGACCAAGCCACCCAGGCACTCTACTTATTATTATTTTAACAGTTAAGCCCTATGAGATTAGGAGTTTTCTAAGTCTCCTCATTCTGAAAGTGGACATGGGGATTCTTACTTATTGAGGTCAAAGAATAGAAATCTGTCTTGACTGGAGAAGCAGCTTAGTGATCGTGCCTGGTGAGAGCAGGAGAATTCCAGTGCTGCCCTAGGGCGTCCCAGGGGATTCTGACTGCCATCTTTGACCCTGATACAGGAAGGAAATAACCCAGATCTACATGATGCCTTGTCCTGTCCTCCACAGCTCCACAGTTACCAGGGAGAAGGATCAGTAGCTGCTGTGCTCCAAGCTTGGGAGAGGCTCCCCCGAGAGCACCTCAGGCCTCAGGGACATTCCTTCACCCCAACCTCCCTGAACCTAGACGGAAGGACGGTCCAGATTTTGGCCTGGCAATCAGATCTTAGGAAATATTTCATATTTGACAGGGCATTTATTCTTTTGAAGCTTTAGTTTCTCTTTCTACAGATTTCTTTCATTTTTATTTTAGATATATATTTTCATTTAAATTCAAGTTAGTTAACATATAGTGTAGTGTTGGTTTCAGAAGCAGAATTTGGTGATTCATCACTTACATTCAACACCCAGGGCTCATTCCAACAAGTGCCCTCCTTAATGCCCATCCCCCAGTTACCCCATCCCCCCACCCACTCCCCTCCAGCCCTCAGTCTGTTTCCATAGTTAAGAGTCTTTTATGGTTTGCCTTCCTCTCTGTTTTTATCTTATTTTATTTTTCCTTCCCTTCCCCTATGTTCATCTGTTTTGTTTCTTAAATTCCACATATGAGTGAAATTACATGATATTTGTCTTTCTCTGACTGACTTATTTTGTTTCTTCCCACAGGTTTCTAACACTCCTAAAAACCAAACACTTCGTTTCTGAATAACTCGTGAGGTAGTCAACAACTTGGGTAATGTACTTGAAACTCACACATGTGACAGTCTGTGGCAGAGTCAAGGACAGAAAAACATGTGGTTGTCCCTGGCCGACCGCAGTTTGGAGCAAGGTTCTCTATCTACTCGTTCAACATTCCTTTGATAGGAGTTAAGAGAAAATAATTTCTATAATGTCCAAAATAAGGGATTTTTTTTTTTTTGCCAGGTTACTGAGTGTGACATCACATTTAAACTTATTTGGAATTATTTTAACTTTTTGAAAAAGGTCACCAATAGCTTGGCAGTATTAGTCACCATACTTAACTAAACACGGATGTTGCCATAAAGTCTTTCAAATTATGGTTAAGAAAAACCTTTTCTGGCTGGCCAAACTGTTCTCACTTTTCTGCAATTTCTCTTTTTTTTCAATTTGTATGTTTGCTTGTTTTTAATTTCCCGAAGCCAGTCATTTTCTTGGGAGCCACATGAAAAGATGTTTGTATCTAGATAATGTAATAAAATGCAGTATAATGTGGTCAGCGGCCCGATACTGTCCATTAGTCAGTTTCTGGATTTTAGCTGGAGGAGAACGGATTTCAGGAGACTGTCCACTGGCGCTGGTGGATCTTGGGGCTAGTGTTGTTGCCTGTAATTATGTTGCAAAGATACCATCAGGGATAGACTGGCGCCTGGGAGGCCTGTTTTTAGATGTCCACTGGAAGATATTATCTATTTCAGTAGACAATTAACACTGTGCGGTAATGTAAGGTGTCTCATGAGCAAAATTGACATAACAGGTACCACATTTCTGATCATTTTAGCGATGCCTTTGTCTTCTCTATATAAGGCACCTTGGCCAGCTGTTTCATCTGGCTCCAGGCACGGTGGGAAGGCACTGGGCTGAGAGAAGCCTGGGTGTGAATATGTGACCTTGGGCAAGACACTTAACTCCGCTGAGACTCAGTTTCTCTCTTGTAAAAGGGCGATAACATAAATTTTGCAGAGTTATTAGAAATAATATTGAAGTTGCAAATGAGGCCATTATTATTTAAAAGTATACAGTATAGTACAATATACTGTGTATTACAACATTATATAAATAATAATTAACAAGCAATTATCCTTTCTGTTAGCCCTTAATAAACCTTATTAACATATTGCTTCTTTGAAGAATTAGTTCGAGAGCCCAGGCCTGTTACAAAACACTGATTTCTGGACGCCTGGGTGGCTCAGTTGGTTAAGCGATTGCCTTCGGCTCAGGTCATGATCCCGGGGTCCTGGGATTGAGTTCCACATCGGGCTCCCAGCTCCATGGGGAACTGCTTCTCCCTCTGACCTCTCTTCTCATGCTCTCTCTCACTCTGTCTCTCCCTAATAAATAAATAAAATCTTAAAAAAAAAAAAAACCAAAACCATACTGATTTCTTAAATGTTCTCATGAAAAAAAAAAAAAAAAAGAAAAGAAAGGAAAAGAAAAAAGAGGAGTGCCTGCATGGCTCAGTTGATTGGATGTCTGCCTTCGGCTTGGTCATGATCCTAGAGTCCTGGGATCGAGCCTCATGTTGGGTTCCCTGCTCGGTGGGGAGCCTGCTTTGCCTCCCGCCCCTCACCTCACTCGTGCTCTCTTCTCTCCAATAAATAAATAAATAAATAAATAAATAAATAAAATCTTTAAAGAGAAGAAAAGGGTAAATATGTGAAGTGAAGGGTGTGTTCATTAATACAATGGGGGGAATCTTTTCTCAACGTATACGTATATCAAATCATCATGTTCTATTTTAAGTATTTTACAAATGTATTTGTCTTTTTTACCTTCACAAAGCTGGAAAAAAAAGGCTGATGATGGAGATGAGTAATGCTCAGCATTTAGCATATGCTTGGCAAGGTTGTCACACATCCTGTGGGGGAAGGGTCCTGGGTGGGCAGGGGTTCCCGGCAGAGGCTTTGCAGTCCGACAGACCTGGGGGTGCCGCACGGAGCCTCTGCTCTTCCATATCTGCCGTCTCAGAAACACGGCTTTGTCATAAACGTGTGTCAGTGTGTGCCTCATGAGGCCACGTTGTCACCCTCTGCCCTCCAAACTCCAGCCACATGCGATTACCCGTGGTTTCCCAAAGCTCCAGGCTCACTTCCCCACCTCGCATATCGCTCCCTCTGCTAACTCCGATTCCCCTTGGCTTCTTCCCAGACTCTCCTGACCCTCGAAACTGGGTTAGGCGTCTTTTCCATCCGCCCGCTCCCGTAGCCACCCTCTGTGTACCCCTGTGGTCACGGTACTGACACTGCCTTGTCATTGACTGATCCCCCGCCCTTTAAATAGTGACTAATAAAAAAAATAAATAAATAGTGACTAATATATCTTGGGGTTTAGTGTGTGCTAGGCACAGAGCTCAGTGCTTTATGCATCACCTCGCTGAAGTCTCCTAGCAATTGTAGGAAAAGGTATTAGTGCAGATAAGGAAAGTCAGGCTCGGAGAGGGTCCAGGATTCCCTAAAATCAGGAATGCAAGCAGAAGATCTGGGATCTGAATCCGGGCTTGTCTGACTCCAAACTTCTTGCAGTCCATTGTAAATTTCTAAGGGTTTCCAGGGTTGAGCACAGTGAAGGCACATTCTAAGTACTCGACAAATTAGAGCTGTTAATAATTTTGACCCGACCAGATGGTAAGACTGCAGTGAGGGACTCTTACCCCACAGACACTTGTGCCCCTCAGCACGGTACCCGAAGGAGGTGGGCTCGGTGTGTGGAAGATGAGGACACCGCACTGGCTTCTGGTCTGTGTCCCAGAGCACCGCTCTTTTTCAGTAAATGACTGATGTGCACTGTGGTTTTTTCTAATCACACATCTCTATTTAAGAGCTGTTTCTTTTCTGGTCACGTTCTGGCCCCTTTCCATTTCCGAGCGAGGACCGAGTGGGACTCCAGAGGGGACCGCTCTCGGGTGAGACGCATAGGAACCAGCCACCATCTAAATAAACGTCCTCTTTATTTTACCAAATATAATTTATCAGTTACGTTGACATTTGTCAATTCAGTTATAGTAACTATAAATAATTCTCTTAAGACACAGTTCTGTAACTTTTTAAGGATACAAGAGTAAACCAATGTCGCTCCTTGCAGCCAGGCCAAAAGTACATGCAGTTTGTGCAATCAGGGGAAAAGAAACGAATCTTCCACGGAAGTCCACTTCATTTTCTTTCCCTCTCACCCCGCGGTCCTCCCTCTGCTTACGCACTTGGGGCTGGGGGCGCGCCCGCCTGCCTGCTTCTCCGGCAAAGAAGGAGGCTCCGGAGTCTCCAGGGTGTCCTGGCTGAACTCCGGAGATGAGGAAGAGGTGAGGGACTGGAGCCAGGGCGACAGGAGGACACAGGGGAGCAGCCTCAGGGGCAGGGGAGCTGGTTTTGGTGCCTGTACAAGTGTGTGTGCAGCTGTGTTCGCAGGTGGAGGGCGGGAAGGCGAAAAGAGGGCCCGAGGGAAGAGCGGGAACAAGCCCGGGCGGGTGTTAATGAACTCTGCCAGCCCCAGCCCCAGCCCCTCTACCTTTCCTTCCAACTCGAAGACTCCAGAAGGTGGCGTGGGTGGAAATGGAGGGAAAGGACAGACAGTCTCTGGAGGAACCAGCCAAGTTCTGGGGATGAGGCACAGGGTCGGGAGGACCTGGGGTCACTGCCTAGCCTGCCCCTGGAGGTGGGCCCTTTCTGCTACAGAGAGGAGGATTGATGGCATGGCTGCAGATGGGGAGCCTAGGGAAAAACCTGCATCTGAACGCTCAGATTCGCACGCATGCGAGTGTGGACAGATTTCTCATCTGGTCAGAGCAACGGGTAGGGCGGATGCCGAGGCTCCTGTGTTCCCCGAAGCTTGCACTGGGCAGAGAAGGGCAGCCGCAGCTGGTGCCGTCCAGCCTACTGGGCCCAAATCCTCTGTCGCACGGCTGGTGAGGACAGGTGGAGGGAAGAAAAGGTGAGGAAGGGTAGAGTTCAGGGAAGGGAGCTGCTGGCGGAACGACGGGCCTGGGGACTCTCGTGGGGGGCGGGCCCGCACAGAGGGGAGATCGAGAGGCAGAAGCTGGCCCGATGACACAGATGCAAACCCTTCTAGCAAGGAAACTTTCTCCGCCAGATTGGAAGGAGCACGAGGCCTTTGTATCTGGGGATGAGGCGAGCTGAGAGCCAGCTCCCTGACCTCGGGGCACAGGACCTACCACGCGGCAGGCCCGGAGTCACTATCGCTCAGCGGAAGCCTCAGACCACGCCCGCACGGGACTCCTCTTGGGGAGGCTGTGTACTGGCTGAATGGGTGATTGAGGGCGTGATGGATCAGGGCAGAAGCCAAGACACAGGAAACCTGACCTCCACAGAGGGACAGCAGGAGTGATCTCGGGAAGTGACGGGGAATAAGGTGACCACATGAAATGTCATCGGTGGCACTGAAATACCCCCGGTTGCCCTCTGCCTCCCAACCATACCCCGCGTCCTTGCTCCCTGTCCCTAATCTCAGAACCCAATCTGGCAAGCTCTGGGAAAGCTAGTGTTGAGAGACAATTAGACATCAAGATTGAACAGAGATAAACAATTGATGCTCTGAGCCCCGGAAGGACGTAGATCTTGGTAAACCTACTGGTGGACTTGGGTCAACAGAGAGACCAGGCTCCGGTTCATTTCTTCCCACTGTGACAGTCAATGGGAAGAAGATCTAAGGGAGGGGTTCGCCGTGTTTATCAGGCAATCGGGTAAGGTGTGTGTACAATTTGAATGGTTAGTCCACCTCCGTCTTTTTTGGGACAGGGCCGAGGATAGGGTTAGGGTTACAAGGGGCCAGGAGCAGCTATCTCTTTCCTAGTGCTTTGAAGTTGGTCCATTTCTAGAAAAAAAGTGTGTGTGTGTTTTAGGGGCTGGCAGGGGAGGGGAATGATACTTATCTCTCTGTTCAATCAAAAAAAAAAAAAAAAAAACCAGAAAAAGAGAGAGAGAAAACAAAACAAACCCAAAAAGCCAGAGCCCACGCACAAAGGGTTTCTCATTAGGGCCACGACTGAGTTTGCTAAAGCTAAACCAAACGTCCCCCAACCCCAGATGGAAACCCCCGCCTCACTCCACCTCACCTGGAGGCACCCACCATGAAATTGCACTTGGTGATTGTCTCAAAAATCTACTTGTACTGCTTATCTCAGTCCATCTGTCCTGTCGGAATTCTTGCTATACAAACTTGGCTCAATGTATAAAAATTCCCATTGAAAATAATGAGAATTCGGTATCAAAGTGAAGTCCTAGAAAGAGGTGGGAGTGTGGAGTCGGGTAGGGGAAGGGGAACAAAAGAAAAAAATTTGAACAGAAAGTGCATGGGGCGGGGAGGGGGGCAAAGGTGGAGTGACCAGGCTAGTCCCCGACATCCGTGTCTCGGTCCCCGATGAGCCAGAGGACATGGAAGCTGAGTGCTAGGAGCCCAGTGCCAAGCAGGTCCCCCAGAGCCGTCAAGTACGGGATGGAGAAGTTGTCTGGGTCCAGGCCCCGGCCCCACATCCAGTGCACCATCCAGTCTGCGATGTACAGGAGAATCAGCACCTGGGGAGACAGACGGGCCGGCCTATTGCCATCCCCTCTCTCCAGGGGGAGCCAGAGGCCACTCAAAAGAGCACATTCTTTGTAAGCCCGGGCTTGGCCAGCCACAGTCCCTACGCTTCGATAGTTCATCTTTCCACCCCAACCAGACCTTATGTTCCTCTGTTGCACAGTCACCGCCTGGGGCAGACAGTCCCCGTCCCGGGAAGATGCTGCTACTCCCCAGGACCTCCCCCAGCAGCATTACATCCTGCCCCCAAGTGGACCGAACGAAGGACTCCAGTGCCTGCCACAGGGGCCTCTCCAGGGGACTGGCAGGGGCCTGGGGCCTGGAGCTGGCTTCTCACGCAGGGATTTCTCCTCGGGGCAGAATGGAATGAGGACAGTGTTTGAGGCTGCTGCCGGCACAGCTGACTGAGGAACAGTCGATTATCCCAAGCTAGCGTCCTCCTGGCCCTTTCCATTCTGCTGTTGTGGGCTCAGACAATGCAAGTCTAGTTTAACGTGAGGCCAGCAAAACAGAATTACGAGTAAGTCGGCCGAACAGAAAGCAGAGAGTGCACATCAACTCAAAAGACATTTTGGATTATCTGCTGCTTTATCTGTGCACTTGCTTCCCTTCCATGCCTACAGATCAAGAATGATCTCGACTAGACCTCTGCTGGAAGCGGGTTAGGAATGCAGAATCTCGGGGCGCCTGGGGGCTTGGCTGGTTGCATCTCTGCCTTCAGCTCAGGTTATGATCCCAAGATCATGAGTCCCAAGATCAAGCCCCGTGGTGGGCTCCCTGCTGGGCGGGGAGTCTGCTTCTCCCTCTCCTTCTGCTCCTCCCCAGCTCATGCTCATGCTCTCTCTCTCTCTGCATCTCTCAAAGAAATGAATGAAATCTTTAAAAAAAGATAAAAAAGAAAAAAAAGAAATGCAGAATCTCAAGTCCTGCTCTTGATCTCCCAAATCAGAATTTGCACTTTAGCAAGACTCCCATACACTCTGAAGTTGGCAAAGCACTTGATGTGCAATACCAGGGGAGAGTGGGCGGGTCTGCATCTTCTCTACACTCAGCACCAGTCCTGACATCTGGGCTCCTTAAATGACCACATCTGCATGAGGGTGAAATGCTTTCTAACGGTAAATCTCCAACACGGTCATTTGGGAGGGAGGTTTTACTCTTGACTGTACTTTGCAAAAACTGTGGTATGTAAATTCTGCCCTAAGGGGCTCAGATGCAGGAAATGGAGACCTTGGGGGATCCTGAAGCCAGAACTGATACCTAATTTTAGGCCAGCTTTGTTGTTCTCCAGTCTTCTCTCTGAGGCTCTAACACCCTTCCTGCTGCCCCACCCCCCTCCTTGCACACAGCTCCCTGGTGCTCCCATGGCCTGCCCCTGGCCCTGTGTGAGGGCTGGTCCCCCATCGCCTTGCAGCCTTTCCAGCAGCTGCAGAAGAGTCCCAAATAAAGAGTGTGACCAGGACTTTGGGACATGCTCCAGGAAGGGCATGGTAGCAGCTGTCCGCTCATTCCAGCCTCGTTCCAGAGACACATGGCTGAGCGGAGGGAGCAAAGCGATCAGGAAGCACTCTCCAGGGGACTCAGCACCCCTCTCTGGCCCTCCACAGACCCAGAGGAGACCGCAGAGGTGACAGTAGGAGCCCAGGGCTAAGCCCCAGCAGCAGGCCCTCGGCATCTCCCTGTCACAGGCCGCCACCCCACTTTCCCCACGGAGTACACTTAACTCCAGCTTGCAAGAGGGGTGTGACGGCGAGGCAAGAGCCTATTGGCTGGTTCTCGCTAAGCTGTCCCAACACACAGTCCTTTTAAGGTTTGGGGTGAGGGGCTGGAGGATGAGTGCTCACCCAGAGGGAACTGGTTACATGAAATGATGTAATCTATAGGGCAGAAGAATGCAGCCATAACAAATCAGGGTGCTCTTCTCCTTATCCATGTGGAATGATCTCTAAGATCAACTGTGCTGTGAAAACACAGGCTGTGGACAGTGTGTGGAGTGCGTGATGGGTGTGTAAAAAAACAAAGGGAGGAAAGCAAGAAAAATTATATGTTTGCTTGTATAAATATAGCAGGAGCTTGAAGGATATACAAGACACGGACTGCGTGGACGGCTGCGAGGAAGACGCTGGGTGACAGAAAGAGGGCGGGAAAGAAGAGCTTTCACTGTGAACCTTTAAAAAGTTTTGAGTGATGGGACTGTTATTATTACTCAAAAGTCAAGTCTATGGAAATTGACAATGTCTAACAGGGTGAGTGTGGCCCCAAGGGGAGCATAGGAGGGGGCTTGTGAGGGGCGAACAGTTCAGTGTCCTCACGGGTGCTGGACGGATGGATCGACACAGAATTACACACACGCACAGAATTACACACACGCGTGTGCACGCACACAGGTGTGCATAAAGCAGTTGTCATCTGAGTAAGCCCCACGGACTGTCCTGAGGCTGACTGACTGGTTTTGCGATGGGGCTGAGCTATGTGAGAGGCTCCCAGTGGGGGAACTGGCTGAAGAGACATTAGGCCTCTGTGTACCGCCTATTTGCAGCCTCTTGTGAATGTATAATTCTTCCAAAATAAGTCGAAAAAAATGATGGGCTAACGCTACCAGGGAGAGAGCAGATCGTGTCACAGAATGGCAAGGCTGGGCAGGATCCTGCAGATGACCCAGTGTGGTGGATCTGACACCGTTTTGAGCTCTGAAACCCTTCATTCAAATGACGTCTTCTCAGGAAGCCCCAGCATGCAAAGCAGCCAAGAGGAGCTCTGGGGCCAGGCCAGTGGGGGCGGCCCACCCGGGGCCCACCTGCCCGGCACCTGACAACCACCACCTGCCCACAAACCGCTACCTTGGGCTCATTCCTCTCAACTGGCAAATGCATCCTGGAGGCTCAGAGAAGTGAAGCGACTGGGCCTGAGTCACACAGCACGTGAGTGGCCCTGCCAGACCCACACCCGGTTCTCCGGAGCCCCTGTCCTGCGTTTCTTGGCCAGCCAGGCCCAGAGCACGAGGCGGCAGAGTGGATGGCAGGCCCTCCCCGCGCTCCTGCCCGCCGGTACCTGGAGCAGTGCAGCTGTCATGTAGAAGATGATGAAGATGAACGTGAGCGTCGTGTGCCCGCCCTGCATACAGCTGATGGTATAGAGGAAAACCAGGTGTCCTGGAACCACGAGGAGGAAGAGGACTCGGGCCGAGCGAGAATTCACATCTGGGGCCAGGGGACAGAGGTGGGGAGGAGTGAGGAGGAGGAGTCCTGGCCCCAAGCTGGAGGTGCCCCACTATGCCCCAGGACGGCAGGTGGCTGACGGTCTCTACCCCGCCACCCCCAAGGTCCCCTGCCCCATTGGCGTCCCCGGAAAGGACAGTCTCCCTGCCTAGGATCTGCTCTCCAGAGAGCCAGTGCGGCCCAGCAGAGAGGGAGAAGCGACCTAGCCAGATCCCAGCTGTTTCTGAAGGGAGGTTCCCTCACTGTTGGCCCCCTCCCTCCAGGGCGGGCACAGACCAGGAGGCTGGGACTCTGCCATTACCAGGACTGAAGAAGGTGGTACAAGGACTGGGGCAGCGGCGAGGGGTTTGCTCAGAGTTCTCCCCTGGCATCCCATTCATGTGCAGGAAGGTGGAGATGCGGCTGGCCTGCACTGCCACCAGATTCCCCCCAACACCTGCAGAGGGACAAAAGTGCTTAGACGGGGTGGAGTGAGGAGCGGGGAGGGCGTGACACATTCACGGGTCCCCAGGAGGAGAGTGAGACTCCAAGAAGGAAGACAAAGATTACCCCCTCCCCCAACCAGGGAGTCTTCTAGGTTGCTTCTATCCTCCCCTCTATGGAGACACGGCTGTCCCACGTGCCCCCAGGGTGGCCGACAGATCTGCCCACTCAGGCAGCCTGACTTCACCAGCATAGCCCGCACACCTGCTGTCCCACCCAGCCGAGGTGACAAGGCCTTGCCCTGCCCAGCCCCTCTCCGAGCAGACCCAGGCATCCCACGCTCCTGTGCTGGTTCCAGGAACCAAGTTCAAGTGTCAGGTGTGAGCTCTGGACTCTGGGGCCTGTCCTAGGAACCGTGTTTGTTGTTTGCCCTCCCAGCCCCGACCTCTTTCCCGCTCTTGTCAGCCTTGCCCGGAGCTCTGAGAGGCTGACTACAGACCGCATCCCCCAGGCTCCCTTGCGGGCTGCTTCTCATCCGGTTTGTTCAGGTGTTTTTTTTTTCCCTTTATCCCTCTCTTTTTGACAGTGGCTTACCCCTGTCGGGGGCAGAAGAGTGTTCTCTCTAGGCTCCTGTGACATGTTTTTTCTCCCCTTCACCCTTGAGGATGAGGGCTTCTGGCTGTTGTTCATCTCTGGGTCCCTCCCCCGCTCCCCGCTCTGTGAGCAGCCCCTTCGTTAAAGTCTGAGCTATCTGAGCCGGATGCTCTTGCTGCGGGAGTCCTGACTGATACGAAGGCCCCCGCGTCCTCTTCTCCTGCCCCTCTCCTTTCCCCGGCAGCTGATGCCAAGACCTCACCATTAATCACAGGCGTGAAGACGGCCATCCCTGCAAAGTTGGGGTCAGAGACAGTCTTGTCCAAGATGAGGCCTCCCACACTACAGACGAAGGCAAAGTGACACAGACATCACTGAGACGTTGTATGTCAGTTCCGGGGAGGACAGGCCCATCTGGCCTTGGGGAGCAAGGGGCTCCCAGGGGTCCCTTGTCTCCCTTGCCAGAACCAGTTGCTGCTTATAATATTCAGACTTGGCACAGTGCCCCCCAGAGCAAACTGGTGGCATGGGGTCAGGCCCCTGCCACCTGTACCTGCCCCCCACGTTGGCGAGAGGAGCCCGGGGCGAGCTACCCACGAGGACCGCTGGTGTTCTGCCCACTAGTCCCCCTTGTGGAAACAGCACTGGGCTCATCCTCAGGAACCACCTCTCTCAAACTCAGCCCCTATGGTTCAGGTGACATTGTTCCAAGGATGGCTAGGCCCCAGCCCCAACCAATCAGAGCAGCGCATCCCTGAGGCCACAGTGAGACAGGGACAGCCATGTGACTGGACGAGAGCCAGTGAAATTCTCTGGCGGGACTCCATGGAACTGCGGACAGACTTCTTCCCGCCAGAGTTAGTAGGAACCTCGAGCCACAGGCCATCACAGGGAAAAGCAGAACCGAGAAAGAGACCACCACAGCCCAGATGGTGTCATCAATAGCCCTGAAACCAGCTGTGCCCTTCTCGTGCCTTAAGCCAGTGCATTCTACTTTTCAAGGAAACCCACGTCAGGTGGTTTCTGTCACATGGGACAGAAGGCCATGGAGCTGATACACTCTGGAAGGTGTTTCTAGGCTCTGTACCACTTTTTCTCTCTCTAGGGCTCACCAGGGGGTCTGTGGCAGGGTGAGAGGGGGTGAGGGCCCAAGCCTACCTGCTGATGGCCATGGCGATGATGACAGGCTCCCAGCCCGAGTACAACACCTCCCTCGTGGCTGGGCTCCGACGGGCCAGCACCACCCACACAGGCAGGAGGGCCACGAAGAAGGCACACACCAGGGGGTAGATGTATTGCCAGTCATCTGAGAGAGGCAGAGAAGAGGGAGGTGAGCACGGCAGCTGCCCGCTCAGGCCTGCCCCGGCTCGGCCTGACAACCATCCTGCAGATCGGCAGGAACCAAAAACGCAACACAACACAACACACAACACAACACAACACGGGACCTCATTGATCCGCCCTGCAAGCCTGGGGGCGGGGCGGGGAGCCTTGTCCATTGTGTGGGCGAGAAACCAAGCTGAGAGCTCCCCAGGCCTGGGGCTAATCAGGGGCAGAGACCAGCTTCTAACGTCCCCTGCTTGGAGACCCAGAAAGCACCATCTCCCCGCCCCTTCTCCAAGTTTCGGGCAGATTCCAGGCTTCAGCTTCTCTCCTTCAGCCTTTCCCCTTTACTCCTCCAAGGTAAGCAGGAGTCTGCAGGACCAGGCAGGCATAGACTTCTCAGATACTTTCCCCTGTGGCCCTGCTGCCTTGTGTGACTTTGAGAGTACTAAGCCTCAGTCTCCAAGCTCGGGTACAAAACTTCGCTCCAACCAGATGGTTAAGAATATAGAGGAAAGCCTTACACATTTGCAAACCCACAGCCGTCTCTCCACATCCCACCCGGGGATCCACCCTGGTCATACCCCCAGTGGCCTGAGCCTCACCTCGCTCTAGGTAGAGTCCCCAGCTGATGCCTGAGAGCAGTGCCAAGGTGATGAGGTCACCCAGGCTGGCGGCAATGGGCGTGGCCACGTTGTCTGGGTTGATGCCAATCTTTCGAGAGCCAATGATGACTCCGATCATGATCATACCTGGGGAGGAAGAGGAGGGGCCGGGCAGCGGAGAAGAGATAAAGGGGTATCAATGAACAAAAGGAGAGACTGGAGGTGCCAGGCCCTGAGACACCTCTGAGGCCGCCCCCCGCCTCCCCTGCCCCTCCTTTCCTTCCTTACCCAGGACCAGGGAGGCGATGAAGGCCGTGGCCACGCTGCTGGCACAGAGCAGGAAGGCGTGCGGGATACTGAAGTGGCCGTCAGGGATCCAGCCGAAGACAACGGCTGCAATGGACGCCAGGAAGCCCACGACTGTGGCCTGCACCTGGGGCAGGAGTGGTAACTCAGAGAGCCCAGGGGCCGAGGGTTTCCTAGCGCGGGTCGCCTGAGCGCCGGGCCAGCCCTCTGCCTGACTCTTAGCAGCCCCAGGAGGCAGGCTGGGCTGGACTGTGCAGTCCTCCCAGGCCGGAATGATGTCTTTATTTATTTAGTTTCTCCCCAGACACTAGTCCTGGGCAGTGCACCCCGCAGGAGCCAGTTATCCCTCTGGGGATTGGGGTGAGAATCAGCAGAGCCTGAGCCTGTAGTCAGGAGACAAGGCCGGGACTCAAGCGGGGAGACTCCCAGTCTGGAACCCGTGTCGCCTCACACAGAGATTTGACAATGGTGGTCGAGGACAGTCCAGCACTCCTGAGACTGGTTTGTGGGAACTCGAGCCCAGCGGACCCCTGCGAGCTGGGCCCTGACACGGGACCTGTTGAGGCCCTCCCCGTCTTGGCTGCTTGCCTGGGAAACTTGGTTCCCTCCTAGAGCCGCTTCGGGAGCGGCCAGCTCGGCAGGATGCTGGCGCCTCACTCACAAGCTGGCTGGGGCTGAGCTCAGTCTTTCAGATTCCTGACCGAGGGGGGAGCTTAGCCCACCCTCTCTAGTCTCTGCTTTCTTACCTGGATGAGGGCCATGTTCCCAGTGATCATGCGCCAGAGCTCCTTGGGTGTGTCCATGTGCCCAATGTTGGCCTGGGAGAGGGAGGGCAAGGGCTGGAGGTCCAGGCTGGAAAAGGCCTGCGGCTCCTTCGTTAGGACCCTGCCTGGATCAGGAGGCAGTGCACGGGGTCTAGGACTCGGGGACCGGGACATAATCCCCAGGGAACATGAAGCTGCATCAAGGAGGCCAGAAGGAAGGAGCTAACGAGCCTGAGCTCCTGCAGCTGGGTGGGGGCAGAAAGGAGGCTCCCAAGGCAGCCCCCTCTCTTGTCCCCCCTTCTCAGGACTGGTCCATCCTGTGGGCTGCTCATCCCAGGAAGCCCAGGCCCACGTGGGTCAGAGGGACCCGATCCCTAGCCCTGAAGCCAGCCTGCCATTCCAGCACAGGTCAGGGCAGGTACTGGTGCGGGGCTGAGGCTGCAAGAGGGTTTGGGAAGAACGAGGTGGCCCAGGAGTACGCAGGAAGTCAGGCCGTGGGCGGGCTGGACCAGCTGCTGCTCTCTCTGCTGCCTCCTCTAGACTTGTAGCCACATGGGCCAGCCCTGGCCCCTGGCCTCCTGGGCCCCCTGAGCTTTTCCGCTTCCCAACTCCCACCCCAGAGCTCTGTATCCAGTTTAGTCTCGGGACCATCATGGCCCATCTCCGGGGCTGTGGGCAGGGGGAGTGATAAGCAGCCCCCTTTCTATTCCCTTAGTGAGAAACAAGCTGCTGCAAGGGAAAGGGAATGGGACGGACGGGGGGCTGGGAAGGCCTGGCTCTGCTCCTGCCCAGCTGCGGAGCAGGGCTGGAGATCAGAGGAGGCCCCCATCTGTGCAGGTGGAGGGACCAGCGTGATGCTCTCGGGTCAAAGCTGCACAAACAGTCACGAGGAGGGTTGCGGAGCAGGGGGCGAGGCAAGAGTCCAGAGATGGCCGGGACATCCAGAAACCAAGCCTGGGAACCACTCCGGGCAGGGAGCCCCTGCGCAGGAGCAGGACACGCAGGCCGGGATCTCCCCACACCTTCCCACCCCAGCCCCACACTCTGGGCCTGGGCTCTGGGGAAAGGCCTGCAGTGAGCTCTCAGTCTGGCTCCGCGCTGCCCCTCGTCTTCCGTGTGTCCCGTATTTCCCCGCCAGGACACTCACTGCAGTGGACAGCCTCGACGCCAGGGTCATTTCCAGGTTCCCCTTAAGCCCCAGCAGCGCAGGCACCAGGATGAAGACCTCTGTCACCTTCTGGAAGACTTCCCAGTGCTACAAGGTGAAAACAGAACCCAGGAATTTCAGTGCCCCAAAGAGCTGGCATCAGGTTGAACAGATAGTCTGGGATCAGGGGCTTGAGGAGGAAGTGGAATCAGCAGGGCGTGAGTACGCCGGCCGCCTTTTCATCAAGAACCCTGGACCCAAGCCAAGACCACGGTGCTCCAACAACACAGTCCTCCCCTTCTTGCCACCCAGAAACGGAGAGACACGGAGGTGCTCTTCCAGGCAGGAGACCCCAGCCTGGCTCTTCTCCCTCTGCCTGCTTTCTGGAGCCGACGGACAGGAGGTGGGAACCCACAAGGCCATCACCCCAGGCTAGCTCACACCCCAGAACTCCTTTGTGATCCCCCCTCAAATAGCAACCCCCAACCTCTTTGCCTTCAGCCTAGTTTCTCCGTGGCCTCAGCCTTGGGTGGTGTTGTCTCAGCTGTGAGAGCTGGGCACCATGGGGCTGGGCTGGGGCCGAGGAGATTCGAGTTTGTTTGGTTTCTGTGTCCAAGGGCCTTGGGCCTCAGCCACAGCAACTCTGCTTTCCAATAGGCTCTGAATTAACACCAGGGCCCCCAGACCTCTGCGTGCTGGCCTGCAAGAGGCTTCTTACGCGTCCTCTGCAGTCCCTCACTCCACATAGCTTCCCCAAGCTCTCAGTTAGGAGAGGCGAGTGTACGCCTACAGGGAGAGCACCGGATTAGGAGTCAGGAGACCTGGGTTCTAGTCCCAGGCCCATCAGGCCTCGTTCTCCTACCAGCTCCGTCAGCTGAGAGCCGTTCAGTGCCCACTGCGCGCTAGGCGAAGCGCTCTCCGTGCATTTGCTCATTTCGGCAGATCAACAGTTCACTGCGGTGGGGGCTGTTTTGATCCCCATTCTGTGCATAAGGAAAGTGAGTTTCAGAGGACACTGTGCTTGTTCCTGCTAAGGGGGAAAAGCCAAGGAGCCAGGATTGGCTATTTGAAAGCCACTTTAATTGCAAGTGAAACTGAAGACTTGCAAAAAAGCCTGGGATTGCACCTCCCTGCGGGGGCTCCAGCCACATGGGTTCCTTTCTTTGTTCTTTATTTGTTTCAGGAATGGAACGCCTTCAGGTTGGGAGGAGGGGGCAGGCAGCCAGGCAGGCGTATGGAGGTTGATGAGGGGGGTCAGGAGGCAGAGTGCTGTAGGTGTGAGGACAGAGTCCTTGGGTCTCCTACAGAGACCATGGTGATGGCCCTCATGATATGTCCCAGCGTCCGCCCACATGGACCAGTGTGGGGACCTCAGGCACACTATGGGGGCCTCAAGCTCCCGACTACAAAATGTACAATCCGGAGGCCACGTCGGAGGGTCTCTAAAGGCAGTTTCAGCACTGACACTCCACAGTTGACACACTGCAAATCAAACCCACAATGAGATTTATCACCTTATACCCGTTAGGATGTTACTACAAAGACACCCCAGGAGATAACAAGTGTCAGCACAGGTGTGGAGAAACCAGATCCCTTGTACACTGTTGGTGGGGATGCAGAATGCTACACTGTCTATAGGAAACAGGAGGGGGTGTCCCCCCAAAATTAAAAATAGAACTACCATGGACCCAGCAATCTTGCTGCTGGATATATATCCCAAAGAAGGGAAAGCAGAGTCCTGAATTCATGTTTGCTCATGCACGTTCCTAGCAGCATTATCCACAATGGCCAAGAGGTATGAGCAACCGAGGCGTGCACGGGTGGATATGGACACATGAAGGGTGGTACACACATCCAGTGGGATCGTATCTGTCCTTCAAAAGGAAGGACATTCTGACCTGCGCTACAGCAGGGATCAGCCTGAAGGACATTATACTAAAGTGAAATAAGCCAGTCACAAGAAGACAAATACTGTGTGATTCCACTCATGAAAGGTGTCCAAAGTAGTCAAATTCACAGAATTGAAAAGTAGAATGGTTGGTTGCCAGGGGCTGGCAGAGGATTTAGTGTTCAGAGTTTCCGTTCTGCAGGATGAAAAGTTCCGGAGATGTTTCACAATGATGTGGATATACTTAACACTCCTGAATGGTATATTTAAAAATGGGTGAGGTGACAAACTTTGTTAGGCGTTTAAAAAAAAAATAGTAGTAATAACAAAATATGAGCAAGGAATAGCAGAGAGGGCCAGGGCCAGAGACCTGGGGAGGCTGGACACCAGGAGTGCCCGTAAGGTCAGGATTTCTCTCCTCTTGTCAGAGTGCGTTTTGTTGGCGGGTGTGCCTGTGTGGTGGGGGGGCGTCCACACCAGGACCCGGGGGGAAGGGCACATCTCCTTAGGGCTACAACATATGCTGATCTGAGCTCCTGGTCTGGTCCCTCATAGGCGGAGGGCCTAGGACTCACTTCAGGGGACCCCCCTCTCCAAGACTAAGGATGGGAAAGAACCCCCTTGCCTTGCTCCCTCTCCCCCAGCAACAGGTGCTGAGCTTTGAGGTACCTGCAGGAAGAACCAGGCCCTTGCAAACGCTGGACGGGATACGAATCCCTTCTCACTCCCCCCGGGGTGCCCCGGGAGAAGGCAGTGGAAGTCCTGGAGGAACTCGGGCACTGTTACTCTTAGACACGGCTGGTGCCTACCACTGGGGTTCCGGTTCCCTGCAGGCCTGGCCACACTGGGCTTTGTCTCATCCTTTCTCACCTAAACTGGACCGAAACTGGACAAACAGCTCCAGAGAGGAGAAGAATTCCCCTCGGCTCTCCTCCTCCCATGAGGGTGGCTGACAGGGGGCTTTCGAAGTTTCTCTTGGAGCACAGCCTCATACCTCTCCTCCCTGCAGACCACCTGCCCCTCCCAGCTTCCAAGCTACTAGCTTTGTGCCCAGCACAGCTCGCCTGTGAGGCGTCTGTGACGAATATGGGCTGGTGGCATCAAGGAGCCCAGACAAACATACGCTAAGTGTATGCATGGAATATTGTCTCAATTGTTTGTAAGGAACACTGTCTTTGCAATGATTTAAGGACAGAATGTAGGAAGCGCAGCTAAGCCCCTCTGGCTGCCATCAGCACTCCCAGAGCCCTCCGCCTCCCAGCACACACGTGAGCAGGACCTAGAAGGTATAGGGTTTCAGCAGTGATGAGCTGGGAGGCAGGCCAGGGGAACAAGGCGCCACAATACCAGGCCCTGTGCAGAAGTCTTCCCAGCCCACACGGAATTCAGCCCGGGATCTCACACCACCTGATCTCCAGCCCGGGGCTGGCCAATGCCTACACACATTCTCCACCCACAGAACCTTCTCAAAGAGGCAGCTCAGGCGGGGGCAGGGGGAGCCTCTGACACACACACACACACACACACACACACACACACACACACAGGGGCCCCCAGAGGCTGGGGATGCGGAACCAGCCTGGGGGGCAGGGCAGCCCTGAGGTTGATCGGGTAGAACGTGGCAGGGGAGACAGTGAGCGTCTCTCTTTCTTCCTTTGGCCTAATTCAGGCCCATCCTGTTCATCCTGGCAGGGAGTGCCTCCCTGCCCCTGAAGCCGAACCTGTCAGCCAAGCCCGCGCCCACGCCTTCCTGCTCTGCTGGGGATAGGAAAGGGCACGTTCCAGGAAACACTGCCCCACTTGGCAGGGGGAGGGTGTCCACAGAGAGCAGTGCTTTGCAGAAATGCCGCTCCTCTTCCCTGTCTTTCTCTGTCCTTGAGGGGCCTGAGGTTGGGGGCTCAGTGGGCTCTGCTATCCAGGGGTGAGAAATGAGACTGCTCCCCCATACCCCCAAATAATCCTGATTCAAAGCGATCACCCTAAGTTTTATACCGCAGTGGCCCAGCTGGTACCCCTTCTCTGTCCTTTCCTCTTGCCTCTTCCGTCCCTCACCTCCTTCAGCCCCATATACTGACTCCTGCCTGCTTTAGAGTGTTTGGCTCTGAGCTCTCCTCCCCACACCCCACACCCCACATCGGGACAGCAGAAGCAGGGAGGAAAGTCATAGCCAGGAAGAGTTGGAGTCAAGACATTAAGAAGATGAAAATCCCTAGAGGTAAGCTCTGAGCACCAGGCTGTGGGAGGACCCCAGAAGCTGGGCTGGGGTTGACCTTGCGGGGTAAGGACTGAGTCAGATCCCCTGTCTGAGGCTTTCCCCCTCTGCAGGCATCCCAGGCATCCAAGGAGGAGGGCCTCGGGGCAGCGCCTGGGTATTCAGGGCTGTACAAAGTGTGAGAAAGGAGGTGTCCAGGAGGACGGGTTCTGAGAGTCCTGTCCAGGAGCGCAGGTGGCCCCGGGAGCAGGCCAGCCGGGGGGACCGCTTCTTTCCCCCCCCCACTCCACTTTCATCTTGGCAGACTCCTCCATACACACAGCAGGGAAGGGAAGCTGGAGGAGGAGGTGTTTGGGCGAGGGGATTGTCTCCTTTCCTTGAGATCCTCAGCAAGTGAATAGTGAGTTAAAATAAGGACCTAGGGGTCCCACCTGTCTTAACACAGCTGGGAATTCCAAGGAAGCAACCTTCCCCAACCTTCCCCACCACCTCCTGTCTCCCCTATCCGTCAAAAGGCTGACAGCAAATGGGAGTGAGATCCCCCCAGTGGCGTAGGATCAGGCTTGGGGGGCGGGGCCCAGAGCCCAGATCCAGTGGCGGATCCAGAGCCAACGATGTTCAACCCACTCCAGTCCCAACGTGGGGCCCGATCCTGCTTTCCTTCTTAAATATCATGGGAACTGGCAGGCACGGTGGGACCGTGGAGCGGGTGGCAGTCCATTTAGCCTTTTTCTACTTCTGGCTGGTACACCAGCCCCTTATCTCACTGTAGAGGCTGGCTGTGCACGTTGACTGGGCAGAAGGGTAGATAAGAGGCAACAGAAATGACCTTCCAGAAAGAGACTGAGTCTTCTGCAGTAGTAGGGAAAGATGGGGGGCCCTGACCAAGGAGACACTGGCACCAACTCAGACTTCTGCTCATTTGCTCTGAGACGCTGGGGACACTCTCTAGCCATCTCCTCCCGATGGCCCCAGTCTCTTAGGCACTCCCAGATTCTGCCTCACTGAAGGCCAGCTTAGCTTATGAAAGGGGGGTGCGAGTATGAATCACTAGAAATCATCCTTTTCTTCCTGAATCTGAGCTTGTCAACCACCCCTCCCCCATCCCTGACCTTTGCCTCTCTGGATGTGGAATAAGAATGTCCCTGTGGTCCCATGTCCTGGTCTTTCTGCACCCTCCTCCTCCTCTGATATCATTGTAGCCATCTGCTTCAACCCAGCTGTGGCAGGAAGGCTGGGGGAGGGGGGCAAGGACAAACCAGCCATTGTCATCCACATCCAATGGACCCTAGCTCTAGGGGTGAGCCTAAGGGCCACACCGAGGGCAATTGCTGGCCCTCTGTGGGCATGATGGGCAGGCTCCAAAGGTCCCTACCAATGTCTCTGGCTCATGGAGGCGGAGGGTGGTGGTGGGGCAAGATGTCAGAGGCTTCTTCCAGCTCTGGAATTCTCCAAGTACGTGGGAATGGGGTGGGGGTGGGAGACTGCTAAGGACCTTTGCTCTTGTTCGCTTTAGAACATAACTCCAATTGTTCCAGATCCTGATCCACCCTGTTCTTCAAGGGAAGACACCGAGAGCAGACTCCTCCCTAAGTCTTTAACTAATTGGTGAACCATGGACACGGTGTAGGCCATAGAGGTTAGCGGCGCGGCCTCTGAGTCAAGATGACCAGGGACAAGTTACCCAATCCCTCTAAGCCAAAGTTTCCCTAGCTACAAAATGGGAGATGATTACGTTTCCTCCTCACGGGCCTACCTCCAGAAGGGCCCAACAAATGCTCCCCATTGCTGTTATTAGTACGCAGAAAATAAAACAACTGGAACCGGGCGCTATACCTCTCTGTAAGCACCAAACCAGAACTCAAAACTCTTAAGAATGAGAATCAAGGTCACAGGAAAGGGATGGAAGAGGTGGAGAAACTGCTACCCCCGTCTTATTTCTCCTCCTGCCACCAGCCCCCCTCACTGCCCTAGGAGGCGAAGCAGCCACTAGGGGGAGGGATCCAAGGCCTGCCTTCCCAGCTCCAGCCTGGCTTCCCAATCTCCTTGAGGAACAACCTGGAAGATAGTAAGTTGGGGGAGAGGCATGGCAGCACATTCTGGCATGACATAAACACCATCCTCATTAGCAACAGGCTTCTCCTAAGGGCTCAAGTCAAAGTGGTCCGGGTGGACACCATTGACAGAACCACCTGCAACCAACCACCCTCTGTTCCCTGGGACACCAGCATAGTGACCTCCATCCACCAGCAGGCCTCTCTGCATCACTGCACCAGTAGGGCTGGCTTGGCACTGAGAGGGGATACTGAGTTCCACGTCCTCCTGGGAGATTTCATGGTTAGGGACAAATCGGAAGGTCCCCAGGGCCAAGGCCAGATCTCCTCTAGTCTTTGCATTTCTCCAAGTACCTAGGACAGAGCTCAGCACCCAGCAGGAATTTGATACCTGCTAATGATTAACTTTGATAACGCTAGTGCCTTGGGGGAAACTCCACCGCGCTTGTCATCCTGAACTTCAAAAACTCTCCCCTGGTAACAAGACTGGAATGATGTCTTGGACCTGAAGGTTCTGGGTGAGTCCTAACCTGCCGTACGTTACATAGCATATTCCTGGCTCTCAGCTTCCAGGTCCCGCCAGTTCCCGTCCTTAACTTTACCCAGTAGCCCCACAAAGAGCCCTCTTTGCCTAGGGCAGGTTCATGAAAGACAGGTAAGAAGCAAAGAGAAGAGGGAGTTCTGCCCAGGCCTGGTTATATCCTGTCCCCATTTACGCCCCATAATTAGCACTTCCAGGTCTTGCCATGTCAACCCCCCACCCCACCTCCTGCCCGAATCATCCATCAGACAGCATGTGCTCAGCCCCGTTCCCCAAGGAGATCATGCCAAGGTTACAGGCAGATAAGCAACACAGAATGCCTTTAAGAACCTTCCCACTTAATCTGAGACCCCTTGGCAGCCGAACAAATTCCTGCCCAGCAGGAGGATGGAGGGGAGACTTGAAACTGAACTTTCTACTGTGGCTATCCTTGAAACCCCAAGGGACGGGAAAAGAAAGCATAAAGAGGAGTCCCATCTAAGTGTCTCCCCTATGGAGCTGGGCTCGGGAGGAATGCCCGGGAGGGATGGCAGGCAACAACCTCATTCCATCTCTCCTCCTCCAAGCCCGAGCTCCGGAACAAATTCTGCTTCTGTTAAGCAATGCTGCGCTGACTACCTCCTCAGGGCTACTGGGCTTCCTCGAGGCTTCTGTAGAAAGTAACTAGACCAAGAACAAATCGAGGACATGATCCAAAGGGAAACGGTTCTAGGAAGCAGCAGCTGCTTCTCACAGGGAGGTGGAGAGAAAGTTACAGAAGGCGGTTTCCCAGGAGGAAAAGGTGGCCCCGGGCTCATGGTCAAGAGCTGCCCTGGCCAGGTCCTACCTGCACGATGTCCAGCACCATGCCAGCAGCCACAGTCCCAAAGCCTGCCAGGAGGAAGGGGAACAGCACTTGCAGCCCGATGGAAAAGGAGGTCTCCTTGAGTGGGGAGGGCGGTGCAGGGCCACGGTCCGTGCTGACATCATCACTTTCATTGCTCTGGCTCCCGTTCTCCAGCAGGGCGTCCTCCTCCCGGACCCCCTTGGCGTTGGCCCGGGACTCAATCACCACCACCTCCACCCCGGCCCCATCAGGCCCCAGGAACTCGGAGGTCCCGGCCAATGGCTCTCGCCCGGGGCCATCTGAAGAGCAGGGTGAGGGAGCAGGGCCAGTCCCGTTGAGCTGGTGGGTGTCCTTCGGCTCTGGCTTAGAGGACATGACGGGAAGGGAGGAAGGGAAGGGGGACCTTTCCTTTCTCTCTCCCTCTCTTTTTTTCTTTTTGCTTTCTCTCTCCCTAAGTCGGGAAAGCACTTAGTCTTGGGATGAACCCAGGCTTGGCCGCCGCGGGGACTCTTCCCACGGCTCTCTGCTCCTACCAGGCGCTGCAAAAACGGATCCAGCGACAGGCAGCCCCATCAAGCACTGCAGCCGCGAGCTGGAGGGAAGCAGGAGACCCCCCACCAGACTCCGCAGCCAGCCACCAGGGGTGCAGAGGCCTGACTCCAGCCGGCCAGCGCGCTGCTGCTGCGGGGAAATGTATCTGGCCTCTTATCTTCTTTGGTTCTGAGCAGCAGGCTCCTCAGAGCCGGGGGCATCCAGAGTAGAAGAGCCCAGCCAAGTCTGGGGCACCCTCAGAGGTGACCCTTCTTTCATGAAAAGTAGCCTGAGTTCGAATCCTCCAGAAGGCAGCCTCGGCCTAGGGCTGCGGCTCCGGCCCACGCCTCTGGCTGGGCTCCCTCGGCTTCCCACAGCTCCTTGGACTCTGCTGGTCCTGGCGCACTGTCTGCTGTCCTTCCCCTTTCCTCCAGAGATTTCCTTCCTTCCTGGGAAGACCTTGTACTGCCCCAAATCCCTGGTCCTTCAAGTCACGGGAATCTGCGTGAAACACCTGGTGTGGGAAGGAAGAAGACAAAAAAGAGAATGTCATGACCTGGCCAAGGACAGTTCATACCCAGACGACTTTCCCACAAGGCAGGCATGAAGGGTTTGCTCATTTCCTCGATCTTTTCACTAAAACTACCCATTCCTGCCCTGTGACCTCTGCGGGCCCAGCAGGAGCTATCCCTGCCGCCCTCCTGCCCAGCAGCCCACTGCCCCACAGGGATCACCGCTGGTCAACAGCAGCGAGATGAGGCCGGACTGGGGATTGGGACGATGTGGCGCAAGAGACCTTGACATTGTCTTCTCGGCAACCAGGGGTGGACAGGGATGTCCTCGGGGAGATCCCTTCTTGAATGCTCGATAAAAACTCAGGATTATTTAAGTGTGGTCTCCCAGTGGGGTCAGTCATAAATTCAGTTACAAGCTCCCTGCCCCACAGCACAGACACCCCACTGTAGAAAGTGATTGTTTACAGTCACAAGACAGCTGCGCAAGACAAACAGGCAGAATCTGATCATTAAATGAGAGTCTCCAGACCCCCAAATGTCCTAGCCCCCGAGAGGGGGAAAACAAAACAAAACTAGGAGGACTCCCTGGGCAATGGGGCAAGGCTGCCAGACCAAGGCCAAGAGCCAGAGGCCTACCCACTCCTGCCCTTGAGAGTCAGCAGTGTTACAACAAGCTCAGACGCTGACTGGGATCCAGGCTTCTGTCTCTACTTCACTCCCCCCTGCTCTTGGCCCTGTGGGTCTGTCAGATAGGACAAGAGAGTTATCTCAGTTTGAAGAGGGAGAGGGCAGAACTATTGGTTATTATGCACACGTTTCAGTTCCCTAGGTTCGCCCCGTTCCCCTGGGTGACTGAGAGTTGGATATAGTGGAATTCTAAAAAACAAAAACAAAAAACAAAAGCAGCCACCAAAAAAAAAAAAAAAAAAAAAAAAAAAAAAAAAAAAAGTAAAACAAAGCAAAGCAAAATACAAAGCAGTATAAGCCAAAATGCACTTGCTCCCAAAGGCCACCGTCTAGATGAAATGGCCCCACTTTTCTTGTTTAAGGAATCCCCAGGCCCTGATCCCACTTCTATCCCATTTCACCAAAACAGTTCTTATGAGGAGAAAAATAAATTTAAAGAGAATTTCCCTAGGTAGGATGAACAAGTACTTAAGTATTCCAGACACACACAGTTAGTCAACTCCAGTTTGGGAAAGGGTGATTCAAACTCCAGTAACTGACCCATGGGAATTGTTTTCTCTTTCTATGGGCTCAAGTCACACATCCAGATTCCCTTTTCCAAACTCCTAAAACACAGTCCTGTGGTTCTCTCAAAGACCCTCACGGGAGATCCAGAAACTGCCCTCAGGGCAGGAGAGATGCCCCTATGCCAGCAGCGTCTGCTAGAACTTGACCCTCCCTCCTCCTCCCGTCGTCCTGCCAGGCCACCTAAACTGGAAGGGGGCTCTCAGGAAGAGAAGCCTGTCCCTCACCCCACTCCTTCCACTAAAGACACTCCGGATGGGCCTAAGGCCCTTGGATGAAAGCAGCAAAAGTGAACCAGGATGCCCTGAGGAGGGAACAAAAAAGACCCGTTTCAGTATCTGCAAACCCAGGGAGGGGGAGAAGTAACTGGGTGGCCTCCCCCGCCTCTCTCGCATTCAGACTCAGCAAATGCGCTGCGCGCCAGGGCTCCCGCCCTCTGCCACCCACCGCCCCAGACCCCACAGGACTGACCTGCCTCTCGCTTGGGAGGAAGGGGGGCGCCTGGCGAGTGGCAGCAGGGACCCGTGGTCTCGGGGGGTGCAGGGCTCCCCCTCTTCTCATCACTCCTCCTCGGCAGTCCTCCTCGGCCCCCGGCGTGCCCCCGCCCCCCGCACCCCCGGCCAAGGCGAGCGTCCAGCCGCGACACCCGGCTCGCTACATTTCGCCTCTGCGTTACAACGAGGCCGCCGCTCCGCTTCCACGAGGGGTAGGTGGCTGGGGAGGGCAGGATATACCGCCTCGGGCCCGGGCGGGGGGGCACCCGGACGGGGGGACCGCGGGGCTGAACTCACTCGCCCCCAATCGCTTCTTGCCCGCGGACTTGGGCCCGACTGGTTGGCTGCTAGTGGCAAACGTGATCTGGGGCAGACTGGGTGGCACCCCCCCTCCATCAAAAATAGGTTGGGATGGACAACGTTAACAGCCAATCGGAGGCCGGGGAGGGGGCGGGCTCGGCCTCGGCCCGGCCCCTTTCCTTCGCTTTGTGCCCGGGAGGCGGGGCGCCGGGGAAACGCAGTGCGAGGAGTGACGGGAGCTGCGGGCCCGCGGCCGGTGTCGCGAGCTCGCGGGTTCCCTCGCCCGGCGGCCGGCGACCCGAGGTTCCCGCTGGCCGGTTCTCGCGGCGCAGGGCCACCTCCTCCGGGGCCGCCCCGCCCCGCCCCGCCGTGCCGGGAGCCCCCCTCGCCCTTTAAAGGCGTGTGCGCCTGTGCGCGTTTCCTCGCGCGTCTTGAGTGTTTCCTCCAGCCTGTGGCCTCCGGGAGAACCGGGAAGCGTCGGTGTGGGGCTTGCCAGCTCTGACCCCGCGGGCTCAAGCAGCCATCCCTGTGCTCCTTCCCGCGCTCGGCACCCGGAGAGAACCGTCCCCACCTCGTTCTTGGACACAGCCCTTCTCTTGTTGGCTCGGCACCTCGCGCTGCCTCCGGATCCCGCCTTCCTCTAAGCAAATGGCTCAGCCCTGACGGAACCGGCCTTAATAACGCCCCAGTTTTGGAAGGGGTGGGGATGGGCGGGCGGGAGGGAAAAGAGGTCAGACTCGCGCCTGGGGTCCCACGGGCACCACCTGAGGGAGGGGCGGGTGGGGGGAGCCTGGCTTCCTCTGACCCACTGATCCTGGTGGCAGCACAGGGGAGAGAAGTCTCCATCCCGGCCTAAACGAAATCCAACTTTCCCTGACGCACCTTGTGGGATCAAAGAGGGGTGTTCCCATCTCGCTTTTTGCCACTTCCTCCCTGGGGTATCTCCACCTTTCCAACGCAAACTCAGTACCAGCTCTCTTTGGGATGTTTTTGTATAGGGGGTGTGACCTACCCCAGAAAGGAACTGCCACCCCCCAGGTTTTCCCCTCTTGTCAGTGGAACCTGTGATCAGTGGTTCCTTCCTGCTCTCTTCCACTGGGAAAGTGGCTCAGGGGGCATTCTAGCGTGACTCCAGACCCCTGGATGCGGTTTGGAATAGAGATGGGCCTGGGGAGAGAACACAGTACTGGGTTTGATGCTGTTGGCTGCCCCTTCCTCTCTCAGACACACACGAAAAGCACAAGTACCCTGAGTAGGTAATTCCTTTGGATGCGGTGACGTCATGAGCGCCTGGCCCCCACTCTAGTACTTAGGATTATTTCAGTTTAGCTGATAGGACATTTACATCAATGGCCTAGGATCTCTAGAGGAAATGTCAGTGTCTCAGAACCCCAATTTGGGGGGCACCTGGGTGGCTCAGTCGGTTAAGCGTCTGCCTCCAGCTCAGGTCATGATCCCAGGATCCTGGGATAGAGCCCTGAGCAGGCTCCCTGACTTGAAGCTTCCCGATCATCTCCCGGACTCTCTGCCCCTCCTCCTGCGCCCCCCCCCCCGCCTCTTTCTGTTAAATAAATAAATTTAAAAAATCTTAAAGAAAAAGAACCCCAATTTTGGCTTCAAACACTGGGTCTCTTTGCCTGGAGACAGAAGTGGCTGTTAGACTGGGGAAACAGTGGGCTCCAGCCAGAAGGATCCGTTTTTGAATGAATAGAGGGTGTAGGATTAGGTGGGAAAGGAAGGCTGGTGTATCTGGAGACTTTTTGTCCAGGGACTGGAGAGATAATTCCTGTCCTGCTCCGTTCAACAGTCTTCCCTGCTGCTTTAAATCGGTGCCACAGCTCAGCCACTTGGATGTAAAATCTTCATCTCCCCCCTAGTCCCTCCCCACCTTCCATTTTTTTACCCACCTGAAAATAGTTCGCTCTCCTGTGGGTTTTGTTCTTGTTGTTTTTCATCAAAGTATACCAGACATGTGTGAACATGCACAAAGCCTAAGTGTACAGGTCAACAAATTGTGACACAGTGAACATACCCATGTATACTGTGACCCAAGTCAAGAATTAAATCGTTACTGGCATCCCGGAAGCCCTCCTCGTTTTCCCTCCTAGCCACTACCCCACCCTCCTTACCAAAGGTAACCTCTAACACCGTAGAATGGTTTTGCCTGATTTTGAACCGGTATCGTTAGGTATCATTTTGTGTCTGGTTTCTCTCAATATTATGTTTGTGAAATTCATGCATATCACATTGTGGTAGCAGCGGTTCATCCATTTGCATTGCTTTACTGTATGGCATTAAATGAGCATACTACAATTTGTTTAACTGTTATTCTGTATTTCTTTTTTTTTTTAAGTGTGCTCTATGCTCATGCAGCCCAACATGGGGTTTGAACTCACGATCCTGAGTTCAAGACCTGAGCTGAGATCAATAGTCAGATCATAACCAACCGAGCCACCTGGGTGCCCCTATCCGTTATTCTGTTGGTGGACATCTGAGTTGTTCCCAGTTTGGGGTTATTATGAATAATGCTGCTGTAGCACTTTTGTTTGTGTCCTTTGGTACACTTATGTTCATCTTTCTGTTGGATATATACCTAGGATCAGAATTACTAGGTCATAGAGTAATCCCACATTTAGTGTTAGTAAATGCTCCTAAATAATTTTTTGAGCTGCTCATGTTAATTACACTCCTGCCCACAGTGTCTTAGAGTTCCAGTTACTTCACGTTTTCAGCAACATTTTGTATTATCAATCTATAAAGGTTTAAAAATTTTAGCCATTTAAAATTAACAAGTCAGGAAACGACAGATGTTGGCGAGGATGTGGAGAAAGGGAACCCTCCTACACTGTTGGTGGGAATGCCAGCTGGTGCAGCGACTCTGGAAAACAGCATGGAGTTTCCTCAAAAAGTTGAAAATAGCTACTCTATGGCCCAGCAATCGCACTACTGGGTATTTACCCTAAAGATACAAATCTAGTGATCCGAAGGGGCACGTGCACCTGAATGTTTATAGCAGCAATGTCCACAACAGCCAAACGTGAAAAGAACCTAGATGTCCATCAACAGATGAATGGATAAAGAAGATGTGGTAATGTGGTATCTATATACAATGGAATAGTATGCAGCCATCAGAAAATGAAATCTTGGGGCGCCTGGGTGGCTCAGTAGGTTAAGTGTCTTCCCTTGGCCTGGGTCATGATCCCAAGGGTCCTGGGACTGAGCCCCACATCGGGCTCCTTGCTCAGCAGGGGGCCTGCTTCTCCCTCTCCCTTTGCCTGCCTGCATGCCACTCCCCCTGCTTGTGCTCTTTCACTATCTGTGTGTGTCAAATAAGTAAAATCTTCAAAAAAAAATGAAATCTTGCCATTTGCAATGATGTGGATGGAACTAGAGGGTATTATGCTAAGCGAAATAAGTCAGAAAGACAATTATCATATGATTTCTCTGATATGAGGAATTGGAGAGGCAGGGCGGGGGGTTGTGGGGAGCAGGGAGGGAAAAAAATGAAACAAGATGGGACCAGGGAGGGAGACAACCCACAAGACACTCTTAATCTCAGGAAACAAACTGAGGGTTGCTAGGGGGTGGAGAGGGAGGGATAGGGTTGCTGGGATATGGACACTGGGGGAGAGTATGTGCTAGGTGAGTGCTGTTAATTGTGTAAGACTGATGATTCACAGACCTGTGAATGAATCGAAGAAAATAATACGTTATATGTTAATAAAAAAATTTTAGCCATTCAGGTGGGTATATAGCAGCATCGCATTGTGGTTTAAATTTACATTTCCCTGATAACCAATGAAGTGAAGCACCTTTTCATATCTTTAGTCATTTGGATATCTGTTCAAGTATTTTGTCCATTTTGGGGGGTCCATTTTTGTATCTGGCTGTCTTACTGCTTTGTAGGAGTTCTTTAAATATTTCAAATATGATGGGGCACCTGGGTGGCTCAGTGGGTTAAAGCCTCTGCCTTCGGCTCAGGTCATGATCCCAGGGTCCTGGGATCGAGCCCCGCATTGTGCTTTCTGCTCAGCACGGAGCCTGCTTCCCGCACCCTCTGCCTGCCTCTCTGCCTACTTTGATCTCTGTCTGTCAAATAAATAAAAAAAATCTTTAAAAAAATAAATATTTCAAATATGAGTCCTTTTTTGGCCTTAGATATTGCAAGTATTTCTATGCGTACATAAATACAGAAGACTTTGGTTTTGGGGTTTTCCAGTCCCAGGACCCCTGGGACAAGACTGTGAGCTCTGGGTCCATTTTGATCACTAGTGTATTCTCGGTTCCTGGCCCTTAGTAGGACTCGGAAAATACACTGCATGAGTAATGGATGGGAAGCTAAGACTCGTCCAGGTAGTTTGTCCTGTGTTGTGCTGATCCCTAGGGTCAGAACTCCAGAGGGGCTGGAGGGAGCAGATTTCCTTCCAGCCCAGCCAGCTGTGACCTTGGGAAGGGGAAGACACCCAGCCCTTCCCTACTAGAAGAGCAGAAATAGCTACAGTCTGTGAAGAGAGAAGCACGGATGTAGGGAGCGGAGGTCACAGATGAAAAGACAGGAACTAGCAGCAGGTAGCAAGCCAGCCAGATGCTTCAGGACGAAGGACCCAGTTGGGGGTGGATGCTCAGAGAGCCCCAAGGAGACGGTGAGCATCACCGCAGACAAGAACCTTCGAAGTTCACGTGGGCCTCCTCAAGACATGCCCACTCCTAAAGCTTGACAGCTTAGGGAGCTCACCTCCACTTAAACACACTTCCCTCTCTGAAGGAGCTTCCTGGAAACTTCCATTGCTAGGTCTCCTTCCCACCTCCCCAAGGGGAACTCTTTTTTTTTCAGATCTGGGCCTGATCTCCTCATGGCCTGTAATGTCTATCCTAAAGATGGAAGATAATTATGTCACTGCCAGTCCCTTTTCCGGGAAGTCTTTCCCCAGGCCTGTGGCGTTCTCTAGCACTTCTGTCACTGTCTTTCTCTCCAGTGTCCTCTCCTTTCTTCCTTCAGCCATAGCAGATACCAGGTCAGCTCAGAAGTCTTTATAGGAGAGGGATTTCTCTCTTGCAACCCTCTAACACACTCACAGCGCCCCTCTCCCAGGTCCCTAGAAGACAGTGAGGTTAGTGGTGGCTTCAGAATTTTCTATATAGGATGAATGTGAGGTAGAAGACTGGTGGGAGAGGAGCTAGAGGGTGTGTCATGAAATGGTGTTTGTATCACACCCACAGTATTTTCACTCAGAATATGAGATTTTTGGTGGGGTTGAAGGACTTGGGGGGAGGGGGAGGTGTTGCTCACTGATAGGGGCCCGTGAAGGAAGCATCTCTGTGGGGCAGCCTGCTTCAGTCTTGCACGGCACTTTTCCTAATATGGGGTTCAACCAGCCTCAACCCTGAGGTCCTCCATGTCTTGTGGCCTTCCTTTAGGGACAGCTGGTCTACCAATGGCTTCTCCATTGACTACCTGGATACTCATCCTGAAACATCATAAAATTCCAGAGCCCTGTACATCCTGGATCCCCTAACGAGTGTGGCGTAGTCACAAGACTAGCCCTGACATGGCTGGAAACTTTTCTGTCTTTTGTTCCTGCTCGGGAAGGGATGCCCCCTCCCATTTTTCCCCTTGCCATAACCCCTCCCCTGCTATCTCCCTCCCAGAGGTCAACTTCTTTCCTGCTGCCCAGAGCTGAGGTGATATCCCCTTCCGGCTTCATTCAGTTCTAGGAGGATGTAGTGATGGGGGTGGGATAGGGAAGTGTGGCCATCTGTGCTCAGGGCTGGTTGCTTTCACCATTGCCTTTGCTTCCCTATAACTGAGCTCCCCTTTCCCAAAGTCCCCTGGATACTCTCTCTGGATTCCTGTGGACAGGAAGGTTCCAAGTATTTCCGAGCTGCAGTTCTGAAATCACTGGCTATTGCTGGAAAGCCCCAGCGGCAAGTCAAATTGTCTGGTGAAGTGTAACTATCCATGCTCGGCCACATATTAGGCGTGTGTCCTTGGGTAAGCTCCTTGATGTCTCACAGCCATATCTGTAAAATGGAGACACTACTCCCTTTTGCAGAGATGCTGTGAGGGTTGGTGATAATAGAGCATTGGGAACACTTCCTGCACATGGTAGGAAAATTTTGATTCCACTAAAGAGGAAGAGGAACCATCAAGGACTAGGCATATGGAAGGGGCAGGTCGGACCCTCTCTGGGATGCACACCGAAGTCTAGGCTTCGAAGACTGTGCGGGTACTCCTAAATGGGAAGGGTTAAAGACGGACAGTCTTCAGCACCTGGATGCCCATGGGGAGCTAGCAACCAGATATGGGTCATCTTTTTCTTTCCAGAGCCACAAGGCAAGAGGACCCTAATTTGCAAATCAGATTATCATTTTGAACTGCCCTCCATATTTTCTGTTCTCTAATTATCCAAAAGCCCAGGGTTTCCTAAACCGGCCTGGTCCTTGGAATCACCTGCGAGCACTACTTTTAAAATATGGATTTCCAGGCCTCTCTTCTGGAAATTCTGTTTCCAGAATCTGGTGCCAGGCCAGGAAATCCACTCTTTTAATTGGTGCCCCAGATGATTCCCATGATCTGACCAGTTTGGAGAATGGCGCCCCAATCTGGTGGTTTTCAACCATGACTGCGTATTAGAACCTTCCAGGATGCTATAACAGAAATAGACCTTTGCTGTAGGAGGAAACACTGAACTTTGTCTGGGAAGGCTCTGGAAGTCTTCAAGTCATGGAGATGCTTCAGTTGAACTTCCTGTGTGGATTTATCTATTAACTCACTTAATCCTAATAATTACCCTCTGAAGTGGGCTGTTGCAACACAACAGGTCACAAACAAGACCATGATTCAGAGAAAGGCAGGTATATTGAAAAGTTATTTAGTTTAGTCATTAGGGAAACGCAAATCAAAACCACAAATGTGATACCACATCACACTCACTAGGTAAGCCATTTAAAAAAAAAAAAAGCAAATCCTAGGTTGGCGAGGATGTAGAGAAGTTGAAACCCTTGTACATTTGCTGGCGAGAATGTAAAAGGATGCAACCAGTGTAGAAACATTTCATTGTTTCCTCAAAAAGTTAAGCCTAGAATTACCTGTCCCCAGCAATTCCACTCCTAAGTTGATGCCCAAAAGAATGGGAAGTAGAGAAAAGCATTCTAGTTGGAGGAAACAGTGAAATGGCAGGACAGGGAGAATGTGGCATTTGGGGGGGAACAGGTTTTTCAGTAGGTAGCTAGATGCGTGTTCAGGCGTAGAGGGAAAAGACAGTGTGGTTTGTGATGATATCAGTTACACAGCTTGAGACTTATTTTACATGGACCTTTTGTTTGACGTACTGGTTTTGTTTTCCCAAGTAGATTGCAAGGTCTTTGAGCATATACTTTATATTTTTAAATTTATACTAATTTTTAATGCCTTATATTTTAAAATTTCTGTGCTGTTGGCTGACACATTCTATTTTTTTTAAAAGACAATTTTTTTAAAGATTTTTTATTTATTTCTTTGTCAGACAGAGATCACAAGCAGGCAGAGAGGCAGGCAGAGAAAGAGGAGAAAGCAGGCTCTCCAGGGAGCAGAGCACGATGCGGGGCTCAATCCCAGGACCCCGGGATCATGACCTGAGCTGAAGGCAGAGGCTTTAACCCACTGAGCCACCCAGGTGCCCCAACAATTTTTTTTTTTTTTTTAAGGAGTAGCTTTGGGTTTACAATAACAAAGGCACAGAGACTTCCCATATACCTCCTGCCCCGATAAACACATAGCCCCCCATCATCAATATCACTCACCAGAGTGGTACATGTCCTACGAAGGATGAGCCAACATTGACATATTTTAATCCCCCAAAGTCTCTTGTTTACCTTAAGATTCCCTCTTGGTGCTGTACATTCTATGGGTTTGAACAAAGGTATAATGGTATGTTCGTCATTAGAGTGTCATACACAGTATTTTCACTGCCTTAACAATCCTCTGTGCTCTGCCTATTCATAACACCCCCTCCACACGACCACCGATCGGATTATTTTCCTGTCTCCATAGTTTCGTCTTTTCCAGAATGTCCTATAGTTGGAACCATACAGAGTGTAGCCTTTTCAGACTGGCTTCTTTCACTTAATAATACAGATTTAAGCTTCCTCCTTGTCTTTTCATGGCTTGATAGCTCATTTCTGTTTAGTGCTGAATATTATTCCATCGTGTGGACGGACCCCAGTTTATCCATTCACCTACTGGAGGACATCTTCTTTGCTTCCAAGCTTTGGCAACTGTGAACCAGGTCTCTGTGTAGATAAACATCTTCAGCTCTTTTGGTTAAATAAATACCAGGGAGTGCGATTGGTGGATCTTACGGGGAGGGTTTTGTGAGAAACCGCCAAACTGCTTTCCAAAGCTGTCGTGCTGTTCTGTATTCTCCCCAACAATGAGAGAGAGTTTCTGTTGCTCCATATCCTCACCAGCATTTGGTGACGTCAGTGTTCTGGATTTTGGCCATTCTAATAGGTGTGTGGTGGTAGTCTCATTGTTTTAATTAGCGTTTTCCTGATGATGTGTAATATGGAGCATCTTTTCATATGCTTTATTTGCATTCTCCTTTGATGAGGTGTCTGTGAAGGTCTTTTTATTTCTTAATTTTTAAAGATGTATTTGTTTGACAGGGAGAGAGAGCGCACAAGTAGGCAGAGAGGCAGGCAGAGGAAGAGGGAGAAGCAGGCTCCCCACTGAGCAGGGAGCCCAATGTGGGGCTTGATCCCAGGACCCCAGGATCATGATCTGAGCTGAAGGCAGACACTTAACCGACTGAGCCACCCGGGCACCCCAGGTGTTTTGTTTTAAACATTTTTTATTTGAATTCAATTAATTATTATGCATTATTGGTTTCAGAAGTAGAGGTCAGTGATTCATCAATCTTACATAACATTTATAAAACATTATCTATATATAACATTACATCACTTGTCCTCCTTGATGTCCACCACCCAGTTATCCCATCATCCCTCCACTTCCCTCCCCTCCAGTCTGTTAAAGTCTTTGGCCCAATTTTTATTGAGGTTGTTTGTTTTCCTTTTGTTCTAAGAGTTTTTGGGTGATGTTTTGGATAGCAGTCCCTTACCAAATATGTCTTTTGACATTTTAATTTAAACTTACAAATTGAATTCTCCTTCCTCAGACCCTCAGATTGTGAGTCTCATTCACTCTCATAGTGTCAGTTTATGGTGTTAGGTTGATGACTCCCAGATACCTTTGTCTTAGACTTTTCTTCTGAGCTCTGGGCTTGGATGTCTCAGTACTTTCAGCTCATGATATCCAAAATGCAGCTTGTCACTTCCTGGGTATCTGCTCCTTCTTCAGTAAATGAAGTCACCTCCCATTTGCTCATGTTCGCCACCTGGGAGTAATTCTCGATGTCTTCCTCTACCCTACCTCCCTACTACCCATCAATCACCAAATGCCACCCATTGACTCCACCTTCGAAATACCTCAAAAAGAATTTTTTTTCTTGAGGTAAAATTCACATATAAAAATGAGCCATTTCAAAGCATACAATCCACTGGCATTTGGTATACTTACCATGTTGTGCAACCATCAGCTTTATTTAGTTCCAGGACATTTGCATCACCCCAAGAGGAAATCTTTTACCCATTAAGCTCCACTCCCCTCTTCCCCAGATCTACTAGCCTGCTTTCTGTCTCTGTGGATTTCCCTATTGTGGACATTTCATATAGGAAATACGGAAACCATGCTATAGGTGGCCTTCTGCGTCTGGCTTCTTTCATTCAACATGAGGTTTACAAGGTTTCTCCATGTTGTAGTGTGTGTCAGTATTTCACTCTTTTTTTATGGCTGAAAAGTAGTTCATAGTATGGATATAATATATTTTGTTTATACCATTCATTCATTAATGGACATCTGGGTTGTTTCTACCTTTTGAATATTAGGAATAGTGATGCTACGAGCTATTGGGTACAAACTTTTGTTTGAGAACTTCTTTTCAGTTCTTTCGGGTACATATGTAGTGGAATTGCTGGCTCATATAGTAACTCTATGCTTCACTGTTTAAAAAGATTTTATTATTTATTTGACAGAGAGAGACAGCAAGAGAGGGAACTCAAGCAAGGGGAATTGGAGAGGGAGAGGCAAGCTTCGAGCTGAGCAGGGAGCCTGATGCTGGGCTCGATCCCAGGACTCTGGGATCATGACCTGAGTCGAAGGCAGCCATTTAACGCCTGAGCCACCCAGGCGCCCTTATGTTTCACTTTTTGAAGGAAACAACCAGATAATGAAATCTATTAAAAACCCAGGGTGGGGGTCACCTGGATGGCTCAGTGGGTTAAGCCTCTGCCTTCGACTCAGGTCATGATCTCAGGGTCCTCGGATCGAGCCCCGCATCGGGCTCTCTGCTCAGCGGGGAGCCTGCTTCCCGCTCTCTCTCTGCCTGCCTCTCTGCCTACTTGTGATCTCTCTCTCTGTCAGATAAATAAATAAAATCTTAAAAACAACAACAACAACAACCACCTAGGGGTGGGGCTCCTGGCTGGCTCAGTCGACAGAGCACACTACTCTTGATCTTGGGGTTGTGAGTTCAAGCCCCATGTTGGGTGTAGAGTTTACTTAAAATGACATCTTAAAAGGTGGTGAGATAGAGCCTTGCTTCCCGCTCCATGCTTGGCTTGGGGTCTGCCCGAGATTCTCTCTCCCCCTCCCCCTCCCACTTGTGCTCTCTTTCTCTCAAATAAAAATTACAGGAAAAAAAAATATCCAAGGATGTTTCTGTCACTTGGGGTTCGGCGCGTACAGAGCAATCTGTCCCCCGACCCACATATTCCCGAGACGAACACAGCTCCAGCCCCAGAGAAATATGTCCCCACAGAGCTTGCCCTATGTTGTTGGAAAACAAGTGACATGTGAACACCCTCAAGATGTGTAGCTCTTGTCCCAGTGGACTT
The DNA here is from genome assembly GCF_963455335.1 of Martes martes. Taxonomy (NCBI): domain Eukaryota; kingdom Metazoa; phylum Chordata; class Mammalia; order Carnivora; family Mustelidae; genus Martes; species Martes martes. The sequence goes on along the minus strand of NC_137903.1, from coordinate 24,830,073 downwards.
TAGAGATGCCCGTGGCTTTGGAGTGCAGGGAGGAACTGAGCTGCCCATGTGCTTAGCTCAGAGAAAAGAAAATTGACTTGTCAAATCCTTCCTCTCAGATAGCATGACTGCAACGGATTCCTGTGTGACACGTTCTTTCTCAGGAGTGCTGAGTGTCCATTTTCCGGCTCCTCTTTTAGTTCCAGTTTCTGCTTCTGGACGTGGTCATGAGCTAGTGCAGTGTTTACAGCATTGCCCATGGTGGCTGAGGAATAGTTTTTGGTATTAAACACTTTATATATTTTTGTATTTGTAGGTTTGGGTGTAACCTACACGAAGCATGCTACTTATCCTTTTTATTGACAGCTACATGGACCCTGAACACTAAAGTGGCAAATAGTTTCATTTCTATAGAATTATGTACATTTTCCAAAAAATGAATGAGTGCAGACTTTGTGTCTTTCTACTATCTCCTCTGGGGGAGAAGAATATTGGGTCCAAAAGGGCCAAGATTTTAGCAACCCGGCTTCAACCTCCAGGGACTCCAGCCCCACTTTATTCCTTTCCTTTCCCTACTTCTTTGCGTGACTATTTTGTCTTCCTTCCAACCTCAGGGAGTGAGGTGTGAGTAAGAAGCTTGAGCCAAGTCCTCGATGGGGATGTAGAGTACACCTGCGATTACCGTAGGAGCTTTTCCAAGGTGGATTTGTGCAGTGGTAGGTGGATGCAGGTAGCGGTGGAGGAAAGTTCCAGATTCATTGCCCCTTCCTGCCCAGAGTCTTAGAGCTCATGTTGTCCTGGTCTGGCCAGCACTCTTTGCAGAAGCCTTCAAGGACCACGGGGCTGAAAGGTCTGCATTCTTGGAACTGGGATTTGGAGCAGTTCCCTGTCGAGGGCTTTCCCTCCCACTGCATCGTCTGGAACTAGATTATCCTTTCTGGCACTGGAAGAGAGCGGTGACACCCGGCGGGGACAAGGTCCCTGCTCATTCTTCTCCCAGTTATCCTGTGGATTATTAGAGACCCAGCTGTCCCCAAACTCAGACAAGGGGAAAAAAACCGAACCCAGAAGCTGGGGTGGGGGTGGTAAGAAATGCTGGCAGACCGAGGGAGAGGTGTGAATGGAGAGAGGTCAGCCAGGGGAACAGCGAGAGCTTGAGCTACGAACCAAAGCCAACGGTAAAACAGCCTTTGTCCTTGAGATCTCCTTGGACGGGTATGAATGAGCTACACACCACAGGGTCTGGGGGCGGCTGGTGGGGTATGACTGCAAAAGCGCTGGACTCGGGCTTTTTGCCTAGCACTGGAATTCCAGGGCTGCCCCTTAAGAGCTGTGGGATCTTGGGCGGATGACCTCTCCGAGTCCCAGCTTTCTCCCTTTTCAGTACTCTTAGCACAGGCTTTGGGCTCCAAGAGGCTTTGCCCTGAACACCTAACATGACCTTGGGCAAATTACTTAATCTCTGGGTCTAAACTGCCTCATCTAGAAAATAGGAACAGTTTTCTAGTTTCTTCCTCGGAGCTGTTGTGAGGATTCAGTACGATAATGGATGGGAATTCGACTCCATTATTGATTGGGACCATAGAACCATGGTGCACTTGGGGCCAGGTGACATGGGTTTGGATCTGCCCCCAGCTGGGTGTGTGACCCCTTTGAGAACCAATTCCTCCTCTGTTCGGAGGGCTGGTAATACTTTCTTCATGGAGCTCTTACGGGGCTCCGATGAAATCAGGTGTAGGAAAGCACTTTGAGCAGCTCCGTAGAAAGGTGAAGGATTATGCCTGTTCTTCAGCTCACCCTCTAACAAAGGCTGACTAAGTTCTGAATTGGCCCAAAAAAAGGAGGGTGAGGGAAGGAATGTGAATCTTAGGGGGAGGAGCAAAAAAGCTCAAATACTCCCCACACTGTGTTTCTAACTCTTTCCATGAAGCCTAAGCTCCAAGGAAGAGCCCGTGGCCAAGGGCACGGAGGGAGCTAAGGTGAATTGGGGGTGTGGGGGTTGTGAGGTGGAAAAAGGAGCCTTTTGCTGTCAAACTCCAGAAAGGCATGAAAGGTCTTTGGTGAGGGAAGAGGAGGGAGTCTCGCAAGTCCCAGCTCCTTGGTCTCCCTCTCTGACCCCAGCTCCCTTGTGACTCACAAAGCTCAGCTCCCAGCCTTGAGCCAAGAAAGGCTGCCTTCCAGTGCCCCTACCTGGCAGCTACTAAGCGGATTCAAATCCGCTCAGGGTTGCATTCCAGAGAAAAAGGACAGGAGCGCTGCTGTGCCCTAAGGGAGCGTGGCTTGCACCTTCCAGGCCCACCCCATGGGGCAGAGCCCCTCAAGTCAGGCTCGTCCTTGCTCCCCCATGCCATACCCCCCACTTCCCTCTGAGAGGTCAGAACCAGGACCTGATGCCAGGGCCAGAGCCCTGCTGGTCCCGGGCCCCACTGCAAGGCGGGATCGGGAGTGCCCTTCTCTTGGGAGCTCAGCCCATAGGATGTGCCAGCAAAATGTTTCCACAGATTAGTGCCTCTCGGGGTGGGAGAGCAGCAGCAGGTGGCAGAACAGGACAGGGGAGGGAGCAAAGCCCATGAAGTCCTTGGGAGGATCCCAAGGACAGAGGCTTTCTTCTCTAGCCTTCAGCCTCCAGAACCAAGAAGTTCTGGGGTTCCTGCAAAGCCCCCTGCCTCAGTTCCACCTCTCAGTGACCGCTCGATGCTGCATTGCTCACTTTATTTGACCAGTTGTTGTGGTAATTACAGTGGTCTTACAGTTTGACTAAGTTCTGCTCCAGAAGTAGCATCAACTGGAAGGATGTAGGGGCAGGAGAGGAGAGAGGAAGGGCGAGCTGAAAAATCCAAGGGAAGGGGGAGGACGAGAAAGGCAGTTACAGCACAGAGAAATGTATCGGTGATGGAGAAGACAGCCTGGAGAGTGTGCCCTAAATTAAACAATTCTAGAAGATAAAACCTGGCTGAGGTTTTCCAAATCTGCATTTGTCGAGTCAGGCCTTAACAAGGAGCAGTTAAATAACCAGCATGAGACCAGCAAGCCTGGTAACTTGTAAGATCAGGGAATGAAGGCAGTAAATGCTGGTTTAGCCGAGGGATGCGGATGTCTGGAGGAAGGAAGAAGCCAGGCTCCTGCCTGCCCACCCCTACCCCTTGGCCTTTTTCTTTGGTGACTCTGGAGTGAGTAAGGCAGGTGGGTGATGGATCACCAAGTGGTTTTGACTCAAAGTTTCATCAACATTAGCTTCCACCTTGGGTTAGTAACGGCTGAGGTCAGGCACCCCAAATCCAGCTGGCTCCTCGACCTCACAGTTCGTGCTGGTGGGGTGCTGGCTCCTGGTCTGCGTCAGCATTCTGGATAAACTCAAAGAGGAATTTCACCTGGGTCTCATAGGCCTGGACTGAGATTTTCTCATTGATTCCGTGGATGCTGAGTGAGAAAGTTTGGGGAAGAGAGGAGAGAGCCAAATGCTGTAGTGCGTATTACAGAGCACCCCCACCCCAATCCACGTCCCCTGAAGCCACCAGCCTTTGACCCTCCAGGGGTAAGAAGTGAGGTTTCAGGAGACACAAGATCATCTCTCCAGGGTCCAGCCCCATGGCAGAGAACGGTATGGGGAATATAATAAAAACAAAATCCCAGGGAGTTCAGACTCGTTTCCTGGTTGGGAATCTATGTGATAATTTCTCCTCTGAGGGGAAATTATTTTCTGAATTCTCTTTCTCTTAGGCCAGAGTCTCCTGGCCCCCACATTACTCCCTCTCAAAAAGGAGAGGGAGGGTGACTGCCCAGGGTCCCTGTGGGGCCTCCACTTCACCTGGGAACTACCCATCAGATCTCGTGCTCATGACCTGCCTCCACACAGCGCAACACACAACCAAACCACACACGTAACCTCAAAGATAATGTAATAGAGAGTAGCAACCTTCTCTCCCAGTTAACAAACAAAACCCACAAAGCTGTTCTTACGCTCATATTCAAATGTCTTCATTCTATTGGCCTCTGACTTATGGTGGGGAAATCAAACTGGGTATGATAAGGAACAGAAAGGTAAATGGAATTCAACGACCCCCCACCCAGGACTAAAAATTTGCTGAAGAACCCACCCACAAAGTAGTAATTCACACACAGTAGTTAAAATTGGTGATCATGTCTTAGATTCCTATAGTGTGTTTTCTCCTGAGAATTCAAAGCATGTATCCATCTTTGACCACATACAGGTCTGATTTCACTGAGTGGTCATTGAGAAGTCTGGAGTCTCCCTTTTTGGGGAGAAAATGAAGTCCAGAGGGTAAGTACTCCTCCAAAGGGAGGAAGAAAGCGGGGGCAGAATCAGACCTAAGGGTTCTACTTCTACCAGGTCTTTTCCGATCACCTGATTATCTCCATCCCAGAAAAATAGTGGTCAATTCCCATACATTCTGGGGAGTGGCAAGACTCTGACAATGAGGAAAGTTGGCCAGTTGGGCTCAATAATGTCTTCATTTTAGTTTGTGCAAACCCTGGCTTTCCCCCATTCTATGCAGGAGAATGCGGTGGGGGTGGGCCAGATGTATCTCCTCTTTGGCCTTTGCCGTCCAAAGCATCTCCCTCACTCACCTACGGAAGCTCTGAGGAGTCACGTAGAAAGCGTTGAACCGGTAGATGCCAGTGGTAAGGTTTGCATAGTGTCTGCTGTCTGTGTTGCCAATACAAATGCCTAGATGGAGAAAATCAAGAAGAATGGAGCTTTATGGGAGCCGCCAAGCCACGGTAGATGGGGGAGGTGGGCTGACTGGGAAGTTAGGACATCTGGGTCAATAAGAACGTCACCAGGGCCCTCCAGGGAGCCTGCAGCTGTGAATTTTTGTCCTTAAGGCTACCCATTCTCAAAACCTTACTAAAACACTCTTTCAGCCAGAAGCATGGACTCTCGTCCCCAATACACGAGTGAGCTATCCCTTGAATGATCCAGACCGAAGTGTCCTCTCTCCACGCTGACCAGGAAGGCCAATACCTTCATTTTATACCCTTAACTGGGCTACTTCAGAAATGGAGCTCTCCAGAAACCTAGGCATCCGTTCTTTATTGCCTCAGCTCTCTTTATACCGCCCTAGCTCCAAAATAAACACCCTCCAGAGAGCTTTCCTGCTCTAAAGTGCAGTCCTCTTGAAGCAGAACATAATTTCCTGTTATTTTCATCCTCTGAAGGATGACTTTGTCTTCCAAGAGTCAAACTTCAGGTTAGGAAAGTCCCAGGACAGTCTCCAGTGTGTTCATCTCCTGAAGATAGTGGCAGCTCACCCCACACTCCAGCTAGGGCTGGGACCTGTCCCCACTGGGAGTGGTCTCTGAGAAAAGACACCCCCCGCAACCCGAAGCACCAATTAAAGAATGGTGGGATGATCTGAGATGTTAATTGTGTTTTGTTCCATTTTCCACTCCCAGTTTCCAATGGGTAACTAGGCCCTTCAAACTCCTTGCTTTGGGGACTTTTACCAGTTGATGTCTGCCTATCTTTATTCTGTAAAGGCCTAACCTTTAATGGGATTATGGTGCATCAGAAGGGAGACGATAGTTCAGGGAGCCTTTGAGGGCCAAGAAAGAAGAACTGGGACTAAGAGGGCCAGGATAGTGGAGACCCAGGCCTTGCTCTGTGGAAGGAGTTGGAAGAGGTGGCCAACCACAGAAGGGATGGCTGTCTGGTATGCTCAGGGAGGTGGGGTCTTAGTTCCAGAGTCAAAGATCCCACTCCCCGAACAGGCCAGGAAATCAATGGAAATGTCCAACCTGAAGTGACTTTCTAGCTAGGCCATGGATGTTTAAGGTAACTGCCCAGGACCAATGACCACTGGCCCAGGGACTCCCACACCATGTTGCTTCCTAAGACCTCGAGGACTGGATTCAAAACGAGGGTGGTGGTAGGGGTGCCCCAAGACCCTAACAGTTCCTGCAGTTGAACTGCCAGAGTAGTGGGGCTTAGAGCCAGATTTTTTTTTTTTTTAAAGATTTTATTTAATTTGACAGAGATCACAGGTAGGCAGAGAGGCAGGCAGAGAGAGAGGAAGGGAAGCAGGCTCGCGGCTGAGCAGAGAGCCCGATGTGAGACATGATCCCAGGGATCATGACCTGAGCTGAAGCCAGAGGCTTTAACCCACTGAGCCACCCAGGCGCCCTAGAGCCAGATTTAAGATGATTAAAAACCAAGGCTGCCCTTTTCACACCTGAGGATATAGAACTTCACCATGTGCCCCTTAAGGGGCCCGTGCCCAGCACAGAGGCAGGTCTGAAGTGTGCGCTTCGAAAATGAGGGACTCAGGGCATCTGAGTGGCTCAGTTGTTAAGTGTCCGACTCTTTTTTTTTTTTTTTTTAAAGATTTTATTTATTTATTTGACACAGAGAGAAATCACAAGTAGGCAGAGAGGCAGAAAGAGGGGGAGGGGGAAGCAGGCTCCCCACTGAGCCGAGAGCCCGATGTGGGGCTCGATCCCAGGACCCCAGGATCATAACCTGAGCCAAAGGCAGAAGCTTTAACTCACTAAGCCACCCAGGTGCCCCAAGTGTCAAATTCTTGATTCTTACTTTTGACTCAGGTCATGATCTCAGGGTCCTGGGATCGAGCCCCACGTCAGGCTCTGAGCTCAGTACAGAGTCTGCTTGTCCCTCTCCCTCCCTCCACCACTTGCTTTTGCTCTCACTCTCTCTCTCTCAAATAAATTAACAAAATCTTAAGGAAAAAAAAAAGCAAACGAGGGAATCCATGATTAAACCTAGATTTTGAAAAACCTGGTCTTAGCATTAGAGCATCCCCTCCCCACGTCATGGACCAGAGATCCTCTAACTGTGGGCAGCCATCACCTGGTCCCAGAATGCCCTGAGGGGATTTGTTAAAAAGGTGGATTCCAGGGTCCTGCCCAGATCTGGTTAGCCTGAGTCTTTGGGAGTGGGTCCAGATTACCTGGACCCACTTTAATGAGTTCCCTAGGGAATCCTCTTCCATTCAAACTGGGGAGCCACTGTCTCCCCAGCCTCGGTTTGGAAGGCAGGTTGGACAACTGGGAAGGGGCACAGAGGCACTGCTGCTGGGACTGGTCTGGGCTGGAAGAGCAGGAGGGGGTTCCTGCCAATGGTATAGGCAGGGAGGCATTTCTGAGCTCTGATGCTGAGCTGTTATCCTAGGATGGGCCAGAACCAGCCGCAGAGAAACTTGGCCCCTTTTGTGGCTCCTCCAGAGAAGTGTGTGTATGTGTGTGCGTGGGGGGCGGTGGGTTCTGGGCTGGGCTGATCCTGTCCTCCATGCCAGAGAGGCTGGACTAGGCTAAGCTAGGACCCAGGCATGACTGACCTAATTTATTGTTTCTGCTCTTTTCCTGTTTGCTTTCTGACTTCCACTCCGAGGGGAAAATACAGTTCCAATCTCATCACGAGGGGAGGCAGCCAGATGTTTCCAGGCTGAACAGCTGGGGTGGAGGTAGGGCAGGAGACATTAGAGAGGAAAATGCTTCCAGCCCCCACCTCCCTCCAGCCACAGCTGATGAAGTCATTACCTGGGACAACAGTGCTGACTTCCGGGAAGATGGACTGTATGGTCTGGCGGAGCAGCTGGTAGCCCAAGGCCTGAGAATCAGAGGGGCTGATGGGAAGGGGGTCAAAGGCAGTCAACACGTGGAACTGGACCCGGTCGTCGGCCACAATGTCCTTGACGAGGTCTAGAACCTTGAGGGAGCAAGGAGAGGGAGTCTGAGTTCGTACTAGCTGCTCTCCAAGTACCACATGAACTGCAGTAGCTCTGATCTCTCTGCAGTAAGGCAGAGCCCTGGAGCGCACGGGGGGAGCCCATTTCTGCACTGGGGCGTCAATTTTAGCACACTGGCTATAGGAGATGGAAGAGTTGGGTCTTCCTGGCAAGCAATCTCCAGCATGGTGGACTGAGGTTAAATGTTCAGGGGGTTTGCCTCACAGCCCCAAGGCAGGCAGGGGATTAGAAATTAGGAAATCATATGTCCTTCCTGTTGGGCTGAGTCATGGGCCGGGTGGAATGCAGAAGACACAGCAGAAAGGGGAACATGACCATCTTGAGGCAGGGTGACAGATGCGATGACCTCACTTCAACCTGGGAATCTGAGACAGTTGAGGAAAGGGTCACACACTTTTCTTCCTCCTCTCTGGGCATCCCTGCTTCCTGTTTGTAACCAACTGCACTGGAGTCAGGAAGATGAGCTCAACACAGACAAAAAGTCAGGAGTTGGGGGACTGGTATTCAAGTTTTCTCTCTGCCTCCTTTCCTCAGGAAGGAACCTGAGGAAGCTCCTAGAAAATTCAGTCTAAAGCAACTAGAGCTGAATCCAGCACAAGTCCTGGTCCCAGGCAGGACGTAGACCAGACCCTGAGGATCAGGTCACAGGGAGACGTGGGAGAATGGACCAGGAGGCTGGCTTAGGGAGGCCCCCTGCCCCAGCCCACCCCGCAACTCAGGGAAAGTCCCAGCACCGGTCTCATCCCATTTGATCAGCAGTTGCTTTGAACTGCCTCTGCCCTAGAAGGAGGGGTGTCCCCCAGCTGAGGATCACCTGCATGGGGGGGCATTATCTCAAGAGTATCCCTTTTTATGGCACTGTCCCCTAGAATCATGCTAGGAGCTGAGTCTGGAAAGGAATGAGGGTCCTATTTCTGGTTTAGAAACCACCATTAAGCCAAACCAAACTCTCTGCTGCTGGATTAGTCTGGGGGTGGTAGAGGACAACTCCCTTATCAGAGCTTTTTTTTGATGCCAGCACTTCTGTCCTAAATCCTCTAGTATGTGAATTAGTACACAGTCCTGATGTGCCTTCAACCAACAGGGAGGTTCCCAGTCATCCCCTTTAAGGTGGGTTGGGACTATGCCTGCTGACCTCTGTCCCAAATTACTTGAACATTCCTGCCCCTGGTAAGTGAAGAGGGCACACAGATGGGACCCCCCACCTCCGTGAGAGGCCACAGGAGCTCCGATTCCCCACTAACTCTTAGGCCAGGTCCTGATGCAAGAGGAGCGGCCACCTCATTTCTGTGTTTTCAGGACCAGGAACGTAAAAGGCATGCGAGGGATGCTGGATACCAGAACTTGAAAAGTTATGAACCAATAAACAGAGAGGGCCTTGGCTCATGGACTTGTCCAGGATGATCGTGTCGCTGAGCTGGGTTATCTGAACCTGGTCTCTGACTTCACAAGGATGAAGCTTTACTGCTTCCAAACCGCACCTGGGCTGAGGTGGTGTAGAGCTACGCCCGCAAGAGAACAGGGTTCGTTAAGACGGATTCCTTGGTGGTGTGGATTCCGAGCCAGAATTTGAAGGAAAGCCATGAAGAGCATGGAGAAGAGACAGTGTGAGCGGGAGAGGGGCGTGCACACAAACTGGGGAGTGACACCCAACTTGTGCTACGGGGGCCACTTCGAGCTGTGTGACCTTGGGCAAGCTCCTTAAGCCCTCGTGAACGTAAGGGTAACAGCAGCACCGACCTGGGAAGGGGGCTGTGAGCGCTACTGGAAGGCTTCCCTGGCGGAAGGCTCACCATCACATGTTATCCATCCCGTCTTGGAGCACCTTGGTTACGAATGTCTTCCTTAGGAGGAACTCAGATGTGGCTTCCTGAGCACCTCACCCCTCTCCTTTTTTTATCTTATATATTTTATATCCTCCACCGGATACAGTACTTAAAAGCCAGATCAACAGCATTTCACCTCTTTTGAAATTCGAGGCCTGTGCCCTTGCTGCCTGGAGGCCGTCCCCAGGTCTCTGTTCTGCATCACGTCCCAGGGTAAATGTCACCCTGGAGGACTGACTCTGTTTCTATCCCACCCCACAGTCACTTTGTGACACAACATCCTAGGGTTTTCTTTATGGTAATTGCCTCTTAAAAAACCAACTTGGGGGGCGCCTGGGTGGCTCAGTGGGTTAAAGCCTCTGCCTTCGGCTCAGGTCATGATCCCAGGGTCCTGGGATCGAGCCCCACATCGGGCTCTCTGCCTGGCGGGGAGCCTGCTTCCTCCCCCCCCGTCTGCCTCTCTGCCTACTTGTGATCTCTGTCTGTCAAATAAATAAATAAAATCTTAAAAAAAAACCCAAAACCAACTTGGTCATGTACTTGACCACTTGTGTATTGCTGTCCCTTCCCCACTGGAACATTAGTGCCATCAGGATGGGAATCTTGGCTGCCGTGGACACCGTTCTTCCAAGTGCTTAGAAGAATGTCCAGCTCATAGCAGCCACTCAGCAAACACTTGGTGAAGCAGTGAATGAAGGAAGGAAGGAATCTTCTGTGCCACACTCTACCGAGAGGGGGCCATGACCCACCCCTTGAGAAGCTCATTACCATCCAAGGTGCCATATTCTTCCCCAACTTTCCTTCAAGTGGGGGCTTCCTGCAACAGCTCCCAGTGATTTTATTTTTACTCCTTGAGGCCCACTCAGAACAAACCTTCTACAGGGTAGCCGATGACATTTCTGAGGACTGCTCCTCACGCAGAGGTGCTGGGGACCTCTCTACACCCACAACATGGGAGACACCAGTTAGAGATGGAGGACGAGGGTTCTGGGAACTGTTCATGCTCCTGCTGGATCCAGCCCAAGGCCCTGCACCCTTGGCCTTCGGACCAGCAGTGTCTGAGGGTCGAACTTGATGCACGGACAAAGGGGGGATGGGGTGGGGAGGGACCAGAACAAAAGGGTGCTGTGTGCTTTCAGATGCTGGAGGCTTTCCATTCCTCACTGGGCAGGTGGGTTGCATGCGCCCAGGGATTCCAGGGATTCCACGAGATAGACTGGGAAGGAAGGCCACTCTGGTGGGGGACCAGAGAGGAGGGAAGAGTGCCAGAAGCTGGGGAGATGAAAGCCCCAGCTGGTGGAAAACAGCCCTTGGAAAGGGCATGGAGTTGGAATGAGGCTGGGAAAAAACTGGTAGAAAGAAGTTCAGTGGGGGGGAATTCAGTGATTTCCTGGCCCCGTGATCCTCTAGGGAGAGGACAAAGGTTGGCACTCGATGAAAAGCAGCAGAGCCCAGGGCTCACACCGTTCCAGCTTCCCCCGAATGCTGGGTGACGCCAGGCTGGCCATGAATTCATTCCCCACCCCCCTGCAGGGAGGGGTGTGCCTCGCACCCTGTGTGAGGGCGAACAGAACCCTCCAGGGTGAAGAAAGTAGGGAGAAAGGAGTCCAAGTGTGGCTGACCCTTGAGGATCTGCATCAGAGACTCAGGGACCACAACCTGCCCCAAGCCTGCTTCATTCTGGAACGTACTAGTCATTCCATAGTTGTTGGGCTGCCTCTTGAGATGATTTTTTGAAGGATTAGATTTGCCTTTTGAACTTTTTTTTAGCTCAACCTGCTGTTTAAATAAGCTAGCCTTTCCTGCAGATGCCAAACATTCTGCGCGATGGCTACTCAAGCCTGTATCTTTCAGGTCACATGTCACTTCCCCGGGGAAGCCTTGCCTGACCCCACTCGAGGTCTGGTTCCCTGTTATGTTCTCCACTAGCACCTGGTCCCTCTTCGTCATAGCACTCATCACAGCTTGCATTTACGCACGGATTTTAATTATTTTTAAATTGATGTTTCCAGAAGGCCACTCGCTGTCAGGCTCTGTCCTCAATCCTCTTTACTTCTAATTTTATACATCCTTCCTGTGGGCTTTTATTGACTCTAGAGGTTTCATTTATGTTAGTAACACTCCAGCCTGTATCTCTAGTTTATTCTATCTTCAGACCCGAGGTATTTATAATTGCCGAGTTATAATTTATAAGCTTCTCAAGCTTCTCAAACTTCTCAACCATTATACTTCTCTCCCAATATGCTCTACTTCCTGAACTCTCCATCTTGGTTAAAGGCATCAGCACCTGGCCCACAATGCAGGTTAAAACCCTCGGAGCCGTCCCACCTTCCTGTCTCCCCTTACCCATGACACACGACATTCTGCTGAACCCAGCCTTCTCTGTCCCATCACCGCCACTCCATCTGCTGCCTGAGAGGCTGTCACAGCTTCCCAATTTTCCCTTCCTCCATGCCCACCTCCTCTGCATTGCACCGGCACCGTCTCCCCGGAAGCACATCCGAGGATATCAGAACCCCGTTTGAAGACCTCTGACAGGTCCCTCTGTCTGTGGCACACAACATCCTGAGCGCCACGTTCCATTTTCACCACCTGCCACTTCCGCCCGGGCTGTCCTCCTCTTCATCCCTACTTTACTTTAGCCGGAGTCTGAATGCCTGGCTTCTAGCTAAGTCCTACTTGTCTTTTATATGGTAGCTCATATGTCTTCTATATGGTAGATCCTGGATCCAGGATCTATATGGTTGATCCTGGTCTGGTGTGGTGGTTGTGGAGCTAGACCCTTAGATGCGTCACCTTGGGTATGTCACTTACCTGCCTTTTTGATCTGTGCCTCAGTTTCCCTGTTAAATAAGGATGACCGTAGGGTGGTCTTGGGCATTAAATGAGCGTGCACATACCTTAGAACAGTGCCATGTACCAAGCAAGCCTGTGGGATATGTCTGCTACTATTGTTATCATTCATCAGACTCCAAGCTCCCCCCGGCCCAGAGGTCTCCTATCCTAGCCACCTTCCTGGAAGCTTCCAGAGAAGGTTGAACAAATGCTATTGGATAAACCAAGCAAGGTTGGTTGAAAAATGGTGGCTGGCCAGCCCTGGGATGGCAGCTACACCCAGATCCTGAGCAACAAACATCCCCGATACTGAACCAGTGGCTGGGAGCAGACGTCACACACCTCCTGGACGGTCTGCGAAGGGTCAATCCGGAAGTTGACCACGGCCTGGGCCACTGGGGGGATGACGTTCACCTGGAGAGAGAACCACAAACCCTGGCCTGAGCCACACGTGCCTCCCACCCAGGAAAGGCCAACTACCACCAGTAGAGAAAGAGGAAGTTGATTTGATAAAGGCACAGGGCTCCATTTTCCGTCAGCCCCTTGTCTTCCTAGGGCTCCTGACAAGTGAGCTAGAGAGGTGTCTCTGTGTTAGGCCAGACCTCCATGCTTCTTGGTCATGGGGTGGGGGTCACAGAGAGCTGCTCAGTCCAAGACTGTTTTCTCTGAGGCCACACAGACCTCGCTCTCCTGCCCCCATGCAGCATCGTGGGCGGTCTCCCGCGCATGCTCTCTTCCCGGGGCACCTGGGCTGTCCCTGCAACAGCTAATGGTCACTCAGGACAGGGCGCCCCGAGCCACTGCAGGCCCCCATCATGCTGTGCCTGATCCCCAAAGGCGGTGATGATGGTGCTTTCCCACGTCTAACTGCAAAATGTGACTCTGTTCTCTGCCTGCCCAGGAAGAATCCAAGACTAACTGGGAAAGAGAACTGGGCTGTGAGTGGATTTTTTCCTCAGATGCCATGAGAGAACAGACTCCCCAACTCTGAATCTTTCTTTGAACTGCTTTGGTACAAAAAATCACTAGAGTAGGGGCAGGAGAGCTGGGCTGTTACAAATTAGCCATGGGATTTTGCGTAATTATAACTTGTTTGTGCCTCTGTTTCCCGAATGCCAATTGGGGCAATGGTACCAGGAGGGCTATGAGCAGATCAAAAGGAGTAACAAATGTGACAGTATTCTGGACGAATAAAATGGCATTCACACGCAAGGACACAGTATTACGATTTCGGGGAATACTCTAGGCATGCTGGTAAAGACAGCTCGGGTCCGGCGGATACACTGGACACTCCAGTCAGTGATGCTAGGAGGTCAGTGAAGTGCCATTCATTGGGGACCAGAGCTCCACGAGGCCACCCAGTAAGCTAGGGTTATAGCGCTCCCTAAAACAGTGCTGGTGGGACTGGTAGTAACTGGGCCAGTCTCACCTTTCTCAAGACTGCAGGAAGGCCTAGGCCCAGGCTACCCAGGGTGGCTGTGGCTTGTTCCTTGAAACAGACACACCCCTTCATGGCCAACCCAACTGGAAGTAGACCAATTTGCCGAAAAACAGTTCTTGGAAAAGAAAAATCCATCAAAGTCATCATTCACTCAAAGTTTATCTCTACGAGTGAATTTCTCCTAGAATTGAGGTCCTTTCAGATTACCCAGTATTTAGTGTGTTTTAGGAAATGACTAATATATGCCTTTAGGCGTTGTATACATCACAAATGTTATTGTAGACTTTGTAAGTGGCAGGTGAGTTTCTCTCTTTTGACTCAGAATAGCACGAGGGTAAAATACATTAATCATGCATTAAATCTGTTGGCGGGATCAACCTTTCCAAGGATGGTGAAGAATAACCAAAAGACCCTTGATGGTAGAAAAGTTAGAACCGGGGCGCCTGGGTGGCTCAGTGGGTTAAAGCCTCTGCATTCGGCTCGGGTCATGATCTCGGGGTCATGATCTCGGGGTCCTGGGATCGAGCCCCGCGTCGGGCTCTCTGCTCAGCGGGGAGCCTGCTTCCCTTCCTCTCTCTCTGCCTGCCTCTCTGTCTACTTGTGATCTCTGTCTGTCAAAAAAATAAATAAAATCTTAAAAAAAAAAAAAAAAAGAAAAGTTAGAACCTTTAGTCTGCCTGACCAAAACGCTAGGTAAATATTTAACATGCTGAATGAGTATCCTTCACAGAAACTCCCAATAACTTCCCTTCAAACCAGTATCATGGCAGGTTTTTTTTTTTTTTTTTTTTTGAAGGGGTACAGACCCAAGGAACCTGAGAGGGGCCACAGACACCCCCTAAAATACACATATACAAAATCTGGCCAGCAACTTCAGAAGGTTTGTGGCCCTCAGCTACAACATTTGTTTTTGAAGATTACCCAACCGGTACCACTGTGTAATTCAGCCGTGGGTTTTCCTAGTATTCGAACCGCAGTCAGAGGAGGAAGGGGCAGGGGACAAAGCCAAAGGTTGGAGAGGTGGGTGGACAGTGAGGAAAAGGTGTAGGGGAGGATCCAGGAGATGTTACCTTGACTCCTGCGTTGAACATGGTGAGGGCCACGGTGGTCCTGACCAGCGCGTTGGTTATGTAATTCCTCTCCAAATACCTAAAGCAAAAGGACTAAGGTCAGACATTAGGAAGAACTGTCCAATGTGGAGAAAGAATGGGTTAGAAGATCACCCACGTTCCTGACTCTTGGAGATCTTTAAGACTAGGAGGGACATCCTATGTGTGAATTAGTTGTAGTTCTGGTGGCGAAGGGATGATTAATCAGGTCCTGTTAAGCCAAGAAGAGGGGACTGGGTAGGGGGTAGGTTTGGGCTGGAGGATGAGAAAGAAGGAAAGATAAAACTTTACCTGCTTACAAGCGGCCCAAATAGCCACAGGTTGCTCAAGATAATATTGGCAGGGAAGGGAAACTGAAACAGAAGAACCAGGTCAGCAGGATTTCAGAGGGGTCAGCTTAACGGGGTCCCTGTACCCGAGGCCTGGGTCTCTCCCTCCTTTAGATCTGCCTTGAGGGCCCTCAGCCTTGAGTGAGGACGAGTGGGAACCAGCTCCCAAACGGTGCCTGAGTGTGCCAAGTCTTAGGGTCTCAGAGGAGCACCGACACCCCTGGGAAGAGTCAGATCCTTGTGTCTTGGCTCAGCCTCTGGCTGAAAACAGGTGAGCGCGTGCACGGCGCTGGTCAGGAGTGGGCCCCTCTATTACTCTGGAAGCTACATTTCTGCCACCCTTTCTTCCTCTTCCACAGCCGACCAGGAATGCGGGAGATGCCTTTTCCCACCTCGTGGGCCAGTTGCTGCAGTGTCGTTTTCAGTGGCTCGCTTCCAAACATGTTCGGCATTGGTGTCTGCTGCAGGCTGGAAGAGAAACGGAATTCTCAAGACTTCCCCAACCCCAGTTAAAGGTCAGCGATCTGAAGGGAAGAAGGAGGGAGACAGGATTTTTCAACAGGTCTGGCCAGGAGGTGTCCCATTCACCTGTCACCTCCACCGACCCACCTGTTTTGAGACCTCAGCGCCCAAACGGGACACTTCGAGTCCATTAGCAGAAACTGTCCCTGTCCGGCAAGTCTAAGCAGGTACCCCAACTCTCACGCCACCTACCACACTGTAGCAGAATTCTCAGTCTCTGTGACTAACTGTGAGTTCCCTGAGGAAAGGGACGGTCTGTTCCTGGGCACAGAGCCTTAAACGTTGGTCATCAGTTACTTCTTTAACTGAAAGTAATATACTTCTTCCCACTTTGCTAAGAACACCCAGCCTAATCCCTGCCTGGGTACTGTTGCCTCTGTCCTCCCCACAGCCCTCATCGTGGCTTCTCAGCCCAGCTCCAGGGCAGGAAGCCTAGCCTTTTCCAACTTATGGTGGGAAAGTACCAGGTCTTCCATCCTGAGTGTAGCAAGGGAGCGGGGCCCGTGCTGCTTACCGGCTGACAGCGGCTGCGAGGACGCCGATGGTGGTCTCCTTTGGAGGAGCTGAAGAGTGGCCTGGACTCATGTTTACTTGCAGCCTGAGGTTAATTGAACCCTTCTCTGAGACTGCAATCCTGCGGGAGAGAATCAGAGAGGGACTTTCTGACTTCCTCCCACCCTGAATTATCCCATGGGCCCAGAGGTCTGCCTGTGCAGTGGTCTGGTGGTCTAGGAGATTGGCTTCATGCTGCCTAAAAAACCGACCCTAGAGGAGAAAGGGAAGGGGGAACCCAAACCTGGTGAGCGTTCAGGAGCAGAGGAGTAAAATAAGGAGTTGCCTCAGTATGACTTACAGACACAAGGCTGGGGTCATCTGAAGTGGGGTGAGAACACCTTCCAAAGTGGGGGTGGGTAGGGGTATAGCTTGGTGGTAGAGCATCTGACTGCAAAGTAGAGGTGGGGTACTTTACTCACATAGCAAAGGGCTTCTTGAGGAGGGAAATGAAACCATCCAAGATGAAGCCACCCTCGTCCACAATGAAGGCTAGCTTGACACCTCTTGCCTGTAGCAAGGCTGCGATCTTCTGAGCCCCATTCTGTCCTGACACCTGCAGACATTGAACCCATGGCCACAGTCCTTTGCAGCCAGACCTCCAGTAGCCAGTGGAGATACATTCAACATAGTTGGGGGCTCTAGAACCTTCCTGCCCAGTCTCTTCCTGGGGAGGGGGAAGAGGGTAAGGGGCCTAGACAATCCTGCTTCACTAGACCCTGGAATATCACAACTGGACAGCCAAACCACCCTCATTTCACAGATGAAGAGACTGGGACCCACAGAATGGAGTGACTGGCCCAGGGTCAAAGTAGGTGACATCACTGGGAACAAAATACTAATTCCTTGCTCCCTGTTGGTTCTCTTTCTACCACACCCATGTTTCTCAAGGTGTCACTGATGGAACACCTACTTGCCTTAGACATTACCAGGGAGTTTGTTAAAAAATTCAGCACTATGCCTATCACCAAATGAAAGAAGCCGATCTGAAAAGGCTCTATCCTGGATGAGTCCAACTATAGGACGGTCTGGAAAAGGCAAAACCATGGAGACAGTAAGAAAAAAAATCTGTGGTTTCCAGGACTTGGGGGAGGGAGAGAGGGATGAATAGGGGGAGCACAGAGAGGATTTCTAGGGCAGTGACACTACTCTGTATGACACTATAATGGTGGACCCACGTCACTGTTGGACCAAGCCAACAGAATGGACACCAAGAGTAAACCCCAGTGTAAACCAGTGTAAATGTATCAATGTAGGTTCATCACTTGTACCAAATAACCCTCTGCTGGGGATGCAGACAATGGGGGAGGCTGTGCATGTGTGGGGTGGCTATAAGGGAAGTCTCTATACCTTCTCAGTTTTGCTGTGAATCTAAAACTGCTCTAAAAAATAAAGCCTTTTAAAACCAAATTCAGATCTATGGCCCAGGGTCTGGGAATCTGCACTTGGGTCCAGGACCTTAGACCGTTCTGGCACAAAGATACCCAGAGGAGCTGGCAAAAACCCCACACCATATTCTGGAGACGCTGCCGCTGGGGAGCAAACTGGACTAGAGTGAAACTCCCTACCACCTCCCCCCTCCCCCCCCAAGCAGAGGTCCTCGAGATGGTTTACAGGGTGAGGAGGCTTTACCTCTTCATCATGGCCCAGAGCAATGAAGAAAGATCTTCGGGGGATGTAGTTTCTGTTCAGCAGGAGCTCCAGGGCCTGCAAGATCGCCTGGGGGTGGGGAGAGGCAGAAGGGAAGAGGGAGAATCAGGGCATCGGTGACATTTAGCTGCCTGCATCAGGCCTGCTGGGGCTAGCAACAGACACTCTCTTTAAAGAGAACAAATTCAA
This sequence comes from Martes martes, assembly GCF_963455335.1. Classification (NCBI taxonomy): domain Eukaryota; kingdom Metazoa; phylum Chordata; class Mammalia; order Carnivora; family Mustelidae; genus Martes; species Martes martes. The sequence goes on along the minus strand of NC_137903.1, from coordinate 24,811,914 downwards.
GGGGCCCTGGGGGATGGGAAGTGAGGAAGCTTAGCTCCTTTCCTAGCAGGAAGAAAGCATACATGTATCAATTCGCAGTGAAAGGGTCCCTGGAGATCATCTACTCCAGTCCTTGTTTCACAGTTGACCCAAAAAAGGACAGTGACCAAGCGGTGGCTGGAACCCAGGTCACCTGGAGCCAAGGTTCTTTCCACCATAACCTCCTGCATCCTGGGAGTCAGCTGAGCGTGCCCACCCTGGGGGACTCTTTAGGGCCCCCAGGCAGAGGGAACAAAGCATTTCAGACCATCAAAGCGCTCTTATTGTCCAGTGTGCCTCGGCCATGGATGAAGCCATCACGCTCCAAGCCGGAGAATGGGGGCACCTCCCAGCCTTCTTCGGGGGCGGGCACCACGTCACTGTGCGCCATCAGCAGGTAGGGCTGCAAGCTGGGGTCTGAGCCTCGGACAGTGAGCAGGTGGCTATACTCTCCTATGACTTCATGCTCGATAAAGCTGGTTTTGAAAATGGTCGGAAAGACTGGGGACAAAGGGATGAAAAGCAGGGAGAGAGAAAGCCAGATTTAGCACTTTCCTTTGGATTTCCTACCACTTCATAGAAGATGTCTGCCCGGGGCCCCCCTTTTTAAAAACATGCAGCTTCCTGTAGGAAGCCTTCGGGAACAAAGCCAGTGGGATTCCTGATGTGCCTGGTCACTCTCTAAAATTCCTCTTCCTCATACTTTAATGTGCTACTGCTATGTAGTAACGGGCATATCAAGATTCTATCGTGGTGACAGCTGACAGAGGAAGATCTGGTTTGGTGTGACTCATAATATGTTATCACAAGTGTATATGAAGACGAGGAGTGTGCTAAAATTTAAATACAGCAGTCCCCAATATCCAAACTACTTGGAACCAAACATGACTTTTATATTAAAAAGAAAAAGGCTTTTTTTTACTTGAAAAATAATATTCTTACTGCGTGTATCATATGGAGAGAAGACTGCTCTGTCTAGCACAAGGCCACACTCCTGTGTGCCGGTGTGGATTTCTCAGGGTCGGTTACTCGGGTTGCAGACAATGTTAGAGAGAGGGGTACTCACTATACACCTGGGCCGACTCCTCCCAGCTCTGACAACTTTGGAGGGGCTGTTTTTTCCCTTTGACCTAGGAAGAGGGCCTCACTACTCTCCAGGAGCTTTCCACATGGCGACTGGGGAGTTCCAAGCCTCCTTTTTCTTCTCCACCCATCCCTTCTTTGGCTCACATCGGGGTGAGGGGCTGATAGGGCAGCTCAAAGTTGCCGATGGCCTCAAAACTCAGAAATGAGTCAGTAAAGAATCCGGGGAAGGGCCCAGGTGGATGGAGTGTATACATAGATATGCAGGTGTGTGTATGGAGGTAGGTGTAGGAAGAGCCTGGGGTAGAGTTTCTAGAAACTTGCACGGGAAGAAGGAATGCCTAATCCTACCTTTTTTTTTCTTTTTTAATCTGAGTATAGTGACACAAATGTCCCCTCAGTTTTTGGTATACAACGTACTGTGTTCACTGCAAGTGTAGCTACCATCTGTCCCGATATGTGGCTGTTAGACTAGGACCGACTATATTCCTTACCCTGTGCCTTTTATTCCCTTTCTTCGTCCCACCTGTTGATTACATCATATTTACTGACCGTAACATATTCAGGGCAAAGATCGGGAGAGTTCAAACTCCAACCCAACAGCTACGTGCTTTAGTTTTTCAAAGGCCAAACAAAGCTTTAGTCTCTACTCTGCATTTGGACTCCTGGGGCACTTCTATTCTTTCCCACTGCGTGTAAACTCAAAATAGGCCCACAGCAATTTGACTGTCCTCTGGTCAATAACAAAAGACACTTCTTCATCACCTTATTAAAACACTGTCTTCCGTTCTGCGCCCCCCCCCCGCCCCGCCCCTTTCCACAGCTTGTGGCTAACCTGTCTGAATGTATTCTCCAAACTGGGCCAGGGCTGTTGTGTTCAAGTTCTCGGGGCTGAAGGACACTGTTGGAATCTGGATGGCACCTGTCGCGGCAGATAGAGATGGGAGATTACGGATGATAACAACCAGTGGTTTTCCCATAGCTCTCTGTGCAGAGAGAGTTCTTTTGCATTCTTACTGTGGAGAATAGAACAATCCTATGGGGTAGGCACCACTATTTTCTCTAATGTGAAGGTGGGAAAGCAAGTTAGAGGGGTTAGATGAGCTACTCAGGACTGTCCTGAAATAAGCAGCAGAACTGGGATTCAAACCCAGATCTTTAAGGTTTTTTAGACTAATATATATATATTTTTAATTTACTTGACAGAGAGAGAATGTGCACGAGCGGGGGGGAGGAGCCTGTTTCTCCCTCTGCCTGCCGCTCCCCGACTTGTGCTCTCTCCCTTTTCTCCATGACAAATAAATAAATCTTAAAAAGAAAAATGGTGTGCTGACTATATTCATAGTTGCTTGGATTTACCCAGAAGATCTCCAGGATACAAAGGAAGCTAATGCAAGTAGCTACCTCTGTGTATTTGTGGGGGCAAGAAAATGGTGGTGGTTGGTGGGAAACAGGGCCACAAAGACAGGGTGGGACTGAGACACCCCCACCCCCCCACCTCTTACACTATTTTGGGTTTTAACTATGTGAATGTATTACCTATCCAGAAATAAAGGAAACTTTTAATTGGCTATATATATATATATATATATATATATATGTGTGTGTGTGTGTGTGTGTGTGTGTGTATACATATATATATATATATAAAATTCAGCCACAAAAAGTGAAATCTTGCCATTTGTGACAGGATAGATGGACCTAGAGGGTATTATGCTAAGCGAGAAAGACAAACACCATATGATTTTACTCCTATGTGGAATCTGAAGGAAGGAAAGAGAGAAAGAAAGAAATTAAACAAATAATCAAATTAAAACAAACATAAATACAGAGAACAGACTAGTGGGTTCTAGAGGGGATCAACCATGTGTGATGGATGGGAACTAGACTTGTGATCATTTTTCATTGTATACAGATGTCAAATTACAAAGCTGTACACCTGAAATTTTATAATAATAATAATAAAGAGTTTAAAAAAAGGAAAATAAAGCCCAAGATGGGGGGATGGGGTAGGGGTAGGTGGACAGGAGTAGATTTTGTGGATCCTGACCCTAAGTGGGAAGCTGCTACAAATTGCTTCTAAGCCTCACTCTGCCTCTGAAACCATCATCCCTCCAATGAACCAGAGAAGCCCACTATCCTGGATCCCTACACGAGGGAGGCTTTGTGTGCAGAAAGCAGATTTGTTCCTCATGGACTGGCTCACCCAGAGTCTCACTAATCTCTCAGCCAAGGCCAGCATTCTGGGCCCATGATGGAAGGTATAGATTTAGGGGCCCCTAGGTGGCTCAGTGGGTTAAGCCTCTGCCTTCGGCTCAGGTCATGATCTCAGGGTCCTGGGATCGAGCCGCGCGAATCGGGCTCTCTGCTCAGCAGGGAGCCTTCTCCCCCCTCTGTCTGCCTGCCTCTCTGCCTACTTGCGATCTCTCTGTCAAATAAATAAATAAAATCTTTAAAAAACAACAAAGAAAGGAAGGTGTGGATTTAGAAACTCCTCTACTCCTCAGCCCTTAATCATTTCATCCACTTTACCCAGATGTGTCAGGTCTTAAATTGCTACTAGGTTTATCCTTTCAAGGCCTGAAGGCTTTACACTTTGATCCATTATTTCATGAAACAGCTGTGGGAGGGGAATGCAGTAAGGTAGGAGGTATTTGAATAGCTATCCCAAAACACAGGGGGAAGAACAAACACACCCAGGCACGCAGTGCAATTATCAAGGGAGGGCCTCCGAAAGATATGCTTCCCTCTGTCAGTTTTGCTAAGGATCCACCCTGTATCACAGCCCACCACATATCCCACATAAGGAGATGTAGGCCATATAGCCACGTGGTTGTAAGGTCCCTACTTTGGGTTCTTTAAATAAGGAAGCTTTTGCTTTCTTCTAGGTGAAAAAGAGTCTGGAGTGAGCAGTTGCCCTCCGGCTTTCAGAGAACTCACTGTTTGTGCTGCTCTGCCTCCAGACCAACCGTTCAGGCACATGGACAATTTATCTTCAATCATGGGGGTTAGCACTGGGTCCCTGCATCTGCCTGCACATGTTTATGTAGGCAGTTTCTTTTAATTCATTATTTAATGAAAGGGAAAAGACTGGAGCTAAGCCCAGTGGTGAGGGTTTCATTATCCCCTAGGATCTAGACCTCCACAGAACCTTTCCTCTTTTCTCCTGGAAAATGCAGACTGAGAAGGCAAATGAGTTTTTAACCTTGGTTTGAGGTCTAGGGGAGAGATGTCTGTTAATTTGGAGAGGAAATCTGGAACATCTCACACTCCAGGCTTTCGGAGTCCTTCCGAGCTGGATGGATCCTACAAGCTAGACATGTTATCACACCCTGCTCGCTCCTTGCCCTGGAGTCTCTGGGGAAGGTCATTTAATTGACCTAAGCTTCAATTTCCCTCCACTGTAGATAAGCTTAAGATAATTTAGTTTTAAATCACAGAGATTTCACAGAAGTGAAAACTTTCTAAGGTTAAAAGTACGAAGAAAGGGGCGCCTGGGCGGCTCAGTGGCTTAAGCCTCTGCCTTCAGCTTGGGTCATGATCTCAGGGTCCTGGGATCAAGCCCCGCATGGGGCTCTCTGCTCAGCGGGGAGCCTGCTTCCCCCTCTCTCTCTGCCTGGCTCTCTGCCTACTTGTGATCTCTGTCAAATAAATAAATAAAATCTTAAAAAAAAAAGTACGAAGAAAAGCTATTGCAATACTGAAGAAAAGCAGGGGGTAGTCTGGGTGATGGGCAGGGCAGCAGGGGCGATGGTGGAAGCTGGGGAAGATTCCGGACAAAGCAGGGAACACCAGAGTCCCCTAGAAGCCAGGTCTGGGGCAAGAGTGGCGTCCCCAAGCCCCGGCACGAGGTGCTGGGACTCGGGCTAGTGCCGGTCTGGGGAGTGTGGTGACGCTCCAGTTCTAGTAATGGACCCTCTGCGGAGGGCCTGGGGCGGCACGGGTTGGCCCCAGGAGAGAGGGACCTGTATCTGGGCGAAGCTGGCTGCAGGGGACCAGGCTCACCTTTCAGCGCTTCCTTCATCGCGAAGCGCTCGCCTGGGCTGAACTGAGAAGGGATTTGCGGCGCCCTCTGATGCTTCTGGTCCTTCAGGCCCTGCGATCTGGAGACCGTGGAGGTACCTAGCAGCAGCAGAGCCGCCAGAGCCAGCACGCATTTACACCGCAGAACCATGCTTCCCCCTGGTCTGCAACTGGAGTTTGCACCTCAACTACCAAGCGGGAGATTGTCGTCCTGTCACCGCTCCAATTCCAGCAATTGCCTTAGCCCCACCCTATCCCCAGACCTGACCAATCGTCGCTTTCCCGGGGGCTGAGGAACAACCAATCGGCGGGACGGCTCCGCCCAGGTGCGCAGGGCCTTTCGGGAGTGGTGGTTTCCCGGTCTGGGGCAGGCAGAAGTGGGGCAGAGGTGAGGGCGCCAGGTCAGCGGTAGGTCTGATGCACCCTTGATCTTCTGCTTTGAGGTTCTCTGAAATCCCTTGCTATATGACAAGCCAATTAAGGGGGAGAAACGCAAAATAAAATCAGCAAAGCGTGTCAGACCTTAATCTGCTTCTCACTTCTGAAGTTTAGAACTTGATTATCATCCCCCTGGATGGGGGGCCCTGGCTTTATTTAATCTGAAATTGAAACAGTGTTCCTCTATCTATAGACGTGGCTTTGAATCAGCTCAGAGGGCTTGCCCCTGTTTAGGAATTCGCTGGAAGTGCTTTAGATATTAATGTAAACACTGCATTTTTGCAGCTCTAGGCAAATACATGAAGACTGAAGGATTTTGAGAAAGATTGTGTTTTAATCATTTTGATGTATTTAATAAACTGAAATTTTAATGGCTGTTCACAGTAAAGGATCATTTTGGAAAAAAAAAAAAAAAGAAAATTGGGACACAGAATAAAATTAGATTTATGGGAGCCAGAAAAAAACATTCCTTTCATATCCCTTGATGCAATTTAATCTGCCACCAGTCACATATTTTAGAATTCTCTAGAAGAAAAATCAACAGTAGGTCTGCATAGCTACTCATGCCCAAAGCTGCAAATTCACACTTCTGGTGTCTGTCAAAGCTGAGGGAGGGAGTGCTTTGTTCCCTTTCAGGAATTCTACTTAAAGTAATAATAATAATAATTCCAAACAAAAGACTACAATCATATTTTTACTTTTCAATAGCAGTCTAAAAAACAGTATTATGAAACATTTCACACATACCGAAAGGTATAAAGAATAATATAATGAACATTTCTCTATTCACCACCCAGCTTAAGATCTAGAATATTAAAAATAGAGTTGAAGTGAGTTTGTAAAAGTATAAATAGTGGGGGTGCCTGGTTTTGCCCTGGGTCATTAATTCAGGGTTGTGGGATGGAGCCCTAGGCTTATTGGGGTATCTGCTTGGGATTCTCCCTCTCTCTCTGTCCCTCCCCTTAAAATAAATAAATAAATCTTTTTAAAAAATGTGAACATTGGCAGAATTTTTATACAAAGTGTCTTAATTTCTACCAAACTTCAAAAACATTTTTTTTAAAGATTTTATTTATTTATTTGACAGAGAGAGATCACAAGTAGGCAGAGAGGCAGGCAGAGAAAGGAGGAAGCAGGCTCCATGCCGAGCAGAGAGCCCGATGCGGGGCTCGATCCAACGACCGTGGGATCATGACCCGAGCTGAAGGCAGAGGCTTCAACCCACTGAGCCACCCAGGCGCCCCTCAAAAACATTTTTAATAAGATTTTTATTTATTTATTTGAGAGAGAGATCACCGAGGTAGAGGGGAAAAGCAGGCTTCCTGCTGAATGCAGAGCTGGACGCAGGGTTCCATCCCAGGACACGTAACCAACTGAGCCACCCAGGCACCCCCAAATTTCAAAATTTTTATGATTTTAAGATTAGTATACATTTAGGCCCTTGTGAATTATTTGAAGAATACAAGGAAATATAAAGAAAACAAATCGTGCTTCTTACACGGTTAGTCCTTTTTGTTTTCTTGCTTAATAATTCTTTCTCTATGTCGTACATATATTTTGATGTGTCATCTTTTACAGTTTTAAACTTTTGCCTTTTATATGAAAAATAAAAAATCATTATCCAGAGATACTCACTCATAATATTTTGATGTGTTATTCAACTTTTTTTATGCCCTCAAACACTCACATATAAGGTGTATGTCTTCTTTATTTATTTATTTATTTATTTAAAGATTTATTTTATTTATTTATTTGACAGGGAGAGATCACAAGTAGGCAGAGAGGTAGGCAGAGAGAGAGAGAGAGAGAGGGAAGCAGGCTCCCTGCTGAGCAGAGAGCCCTATGCGGGACTCCAGGACCCTGAGATCACGACCGGAGCCGAAGGCAGAGGCTTAACCCACTGAGCACACACACACACACACACACACACACACACACACAACTCAATGCATACTTTAAAAAGGAACCAAAAGTAAGGAAAAGTGATAAAGGATAGAGAGGAACAGTTCTGCTAAAATACAGATAAAGGGCTGCTCCATACAAAACAACTTAAGGACTCCGAATCAAGTCACTCTGAGCACAAAGAAAATCACCCCACAAGGAACGTGGCTAAAGCTGCCAGCAAATTTCATTAGGCAAAGCAGAGGAGCCTTACACCCATTTTCCTCTGTATAGTATACGTAAACAACACTGATAACAGGCCAGAGGAGTAGGGATAGAAAGACAAGCTCAGAGAAGGATGGCACCTGGGGATGAGAGTGGTGTGGTCTCACTCCCCAAATCCCCTCTGTTCTTGAACCAGGCCAGGGCAGCTGATGGTTCTTCATTGTCTTGACATTTGACTTTTGACGATTTGATCTGGACCCTCAACCCCTCTATTCTTTCACTAGTGAACATGCCTCTATTTCAAGACTCTTAATGAACTTTAAGAAAAGTCCAGTGTTACTGGGGTGCCTGGGTGGCTCAGTCAGTTAAGAATCCACCTCTTGGTTTCAGGTCAGGTCAGGATCTTGGGTCCTGGAATCAGCCGGGGGTTGTGCTCCTGGGATCAGCCGGATATTGTGCTCCTCTCTCTCTCTCTCTCGTTCTGGAATGAAGAAATAAATCGTTACCAAAAAAAAAAGGTCCAATGTTACTCAAATTAACTGCTAATATTCATACTGGCATGCTTTTTATTAAAAACTTCAAAACTTCAGACATATAGCATACTTGGAAAAAATAATTTACTCTGTGTAAATAACGGTACAACAGGCAAGACCCTGCGTATGGTGCTCAAAGCATGCCCTAAAGGAGTCGATGACGTGGTGACATACACCAAAAGAACAGTTGCAAACCTCTCAAGGCCTAACACCTGCCGTTTCCCAATAAAATATGTGTCCCTCGGGTGTCAATAAGGCATACATAGAGACAAAGTAGAGATTTGAAGTAATGCATCAGGAGGACGTTAGGCGGCAGAAATCCATTCAGGTTTGGTACACACGGAGCAAGATGGGGAAGACGAAAAGGACACATAGCTGTGTTTTGGGGACACTTTCATGCGACTTGCATCTGGACTGGGTTGTTGATTTTTCTCAAACACAAGATCCAAGTGCATTTGGGAGATCTAGCTCTGTTTCCCTGATTTAAATAGAAAGACCACCCAAGGGAGGGGTCAATTAAACTGGGTGGGGTGGGGGGGCTGGGGGGGGTTACTAAATAAGGACGTCCACTGCAGTCATTTCAGAGGACAAAGAGGGAGAGTGATATATTTATTTGGTTTAACATAATCTCTTTACAGTAGATCACAAGTGACTTTAAAAACTCCTTTTTTCCTTGTATGTTTCCAACCCCCATGCTCGCTTTACACTCATAACATTCAACTAACTACATAGATACTGCCCCAAATCTCTTCAATTTAGGGGCTTCCAATGTGGGTCTGTTTAAAAAAAACAAACAAACAGATACATACCATATACAAAGTCCTATATTTTGCTTCTTTCCTTTAGCTTATATTAAAAACGTTTCCCTGAATTTAAATAGCCTTTAAATTCTCTTACTATGTAACATTTGATGCTCTATATATACAATGAAGGTGTAAAGCAAATAACATGACCCCAAAATCAATAATGGTAAAAGCGTGTGTGTATCCTAGTGCCTCGCTTCTTCCATTCCCTGCTCTAGGTGACCACTCCCTGCAATGGGGTGTGTCTGAGTGTGCTTTCAATCATTCCACCCTGTATAGGGTTAGGAGAAAAAGAGAAAGAGAGAGAGTTTGGTTTCGCTTGCTTTTATAGAAGTGACAGCATGCTTTTTACAGTCTTTGCGTTTTTCACCCCACCAGGAGTTTGTGGGGTTTGTCCCTACCGTTCTGTCCCGCCGCAGGCTGTCAGCATTCCCTGTGCAGGCTACTGCATTCTGCAAATAACATCAACACCGATCGTTCGTGTGCCCTGAGCCACAGGGGAAAGAGATTCTCGGAGGTCTCTATCTAGGAGTGGGAATGTTGGGTTGTATTATATGCGAATGTTCAGCTTTATAGGATAATGCCAAAGTATTTTCCAAAGCCGTTGAACTAGTTCACTGCCCCAGTAAGCTGTGCTGAGTGTATGAGGTCCTGTTGCTTCATGTTCTGCGTATTCTGACGAGCGCTTGGAATTTCAGACGTCTTAATTTTCCCCTTCTAGTGGCCGGAAAAAGGATATCTCGTCGTGGTATTGATTTGTATTTCCAATTTAGTAAGGACTTTAGGCATCTTCTCATTTGCTTACTGGGTATTCTTGTGTCTCAGTAAAATCACTATCTCTGTCTTTTGCCCATTTTTATTTTGAGTTGTTTGTCTTACTGGCTCTTAGGAGTTTCTATACATATATTTATTTATTTTATTTATCTGACAGAGTGAGAGAGATCACAAGTAGGCAGAGAGAGAGAGGGGGAAGCAGGCTCCCCGCTGAGCAAAGAGCCGGATGCGGGCCTCAATCGCAGGACCCTGAGATCATGACCTGAGCCAAAGGCAGAGGCTTAACCCACTGAGCCACCCAGGCACCCAGGAGTTTCCATATATTAAATACTAATATTTTGTCAGTTATGCTTATGTTGCAATATTTCTAACCATTTGTGTCATGTATTTTCACATTATGGTCTTCAATGAACCTAAAGTCTTAATTTTCATGTTGGTGAACTTATCACTTAAAAAAATCATTGGTACTTTTTGTTTATTATTTAGTAAGTCTCTAGTTCAAGGTCATAAATATATTTCAATATGTTATCTCTTAAAAGGTTTAAACTTTTTGAGTGAAGTTCTTAATCCATCTGGAATTGACTTTTTGTAAGTGGTATAAGATCACAGTCCAATTTTATTTTTTTTTCCAATGAGATAACCAATTTTCCCAACCCCGTTCCTTAAATAGGCTACCCTGTCCTCAGAGATTGGCAGAGCCAGCTCTGACATTTTACTATGTTTTCATATGTGAAAGGGCCTGTTATTGGGCCTTTTTTTTTTTTTTTGCCTTGGTTTCTTTGTTTATTTCTATGCTAATATGACTAACTTAATTATTATAGCTTTAAAATGTGTTTCCATATCAAGCAAAATGCTTTTCTCCCTCAGTCTGTTAATGTAGTGAATCACATTAATAAATTTAAAAAATGTAAACCACCCTGGGAAAAACCATTACTTAGATAAACCCACTGCTGGATTTTTCCTTAAGGATTTGAATTTGATTTTGGCCTGTAGTTTTTCTTTCTAATAATGTCTTCTTTTGGATTCAATATCAAGTGTTATAATAGCCTTGGAAATCTCAGACAAAATGGTAGAGATTTCCAGCTGACCCCATCATCCATTCCCCTTCTTTCTAAGTAGCAAGAATTCTGAGTTTGAGTTCAGCAGATGAATATTCAGCAGCAAGACCACATTTCCCAGCCCCTGGCAGCTGACTTTTGCCCTGTGACTACATTTGGAGAATGGAAGGTAAGCCAAAGTGTTGCATGTGATTCAAGGAGGTGTTTTTATAGACACACTCTTGTTAAATCCTTCCCTCCGTGCTCAGATGGGATGGCCATAGCTCTAGCAACCGTGTTGGACCATGATGGTGAGTTCTACACCTCGGGAGGAAAGTAGCCCGAGTCCTCGGGAGCCTCATGACAATCCCAGCCCTGGCATATCTACCTTTGTATTACTTTTACAGAGAAAGAGAGAGACTTATTTCTACTAAATTAACACTATTAAAGGAGTGACTTTCCTCTCTCTCTCTTTTTTGCATTCTCTGAATTTATCTATCTATCTATCTATCTATCTATATGAAATTGGGCCTGAAACATAATATATTTTTCTAACAATTCTAAAAAATAAAGTAATCTGAGCCTGGTGTTTTCTCTGTTTTACCTAATGGCTGGGGATTTTCAGACTTTCTACTGTTTTTTTTATTCCATTTTGATAAATTATATTTTATTAGCAATTTATTCATTTCACTTAAGTTTTTAACTTTGTAGTAGTTAAGAGCTGAAGCTCTAGAGCCAGATTACTTGGGTTGAAATCTTTTTTTTTAAAGGTTTTATTTATTTATTTGACAGCAAGAGAGGGAATGCAAGCAGGGATAGACAGAGAGGGAGAAGTAGGCTTCCTGCTGAATAGGGAGCCCGATGTGGGGCTTGAGCCGGGGACCCTGGGATCATGACCTGAGCGGAAGGCAGCTGCTTAACTGACTGAGCCACCCAGGCGCACCCCTTGGGTGGAAATATTAAGCTCCTTCATGTTCATGGAGTTGTGTTGACTGGGAAACTTACATAAAACCTGTCTGGGGGCACCTGGGTGGCTCAGTCGGTTAAGTGTGTGCCTTCGGCTCAGGTCCTGATCTCCAGGTCCTAGGATGGAACACCTCGTCCTCAGTTCCATGCTGACGAGGGAGCTTGCTTCTCCCTCTGCCTCGAGCCCCCCACCCCCAGCTTGTGCTCGACCTCCCTCTTTCTCAAATAAATAAATAAAAATCTTAAAAAACAAACAAACAGACACACCTTTTTTTTTTTTTTAAAGATTTTATTTATTTATTTGACAGAGAGAGACACCGAGAGAGGGAACCAAGCAGGGGGAGTGGGAGGAGAAGCAGGCTTCCCGCAGAGCAGGGAGCCCGATGTGGGACCGGATCCCAAGACCCTGGGATCATGACCTGAGCCAAAGGCAGACTCTTAATGACTGAGCCACCCAGGAGCCCCAAAGAGACACACCTTTATGAGTTTCAGTTTCCTCATCCATGGGATGGGGATAATAAGGGTCTGTACCCCTTCCCGTTGTTGGGAGGATTAATTGAGTTAATATGTGTAAAGCATTTGGAAGCTTACAGTAACAGCTCAATAAATGTTAGCTATACTATCATTACTATCTTTTTCTTTTGATTTCTTTGAGTTTATTTGTTTGTTTGTTTGTTTTTAACTACCATGGTTGAATATCTGGTTCATTAATCTTTTCTGTTTTTGAGGATTTTATTTTAAGTAATCTCTACACCCAGCGTAGGACTTGAACCCACGCAGTGTAAGGCTTGAACAACTGGGAGATCAAGAATTGCGTGCCCTACTGACTGAGTCAACCAGGTGCCCCTCCCTGCAGGGTTTTTTTTTTTTTCTTCTTTAAGGATTTTATTTATTTGTTTGACACACACAGAGAGAGAGAGACAGCGAGCACAAGCAGGGGGAGTGGCAGGCAGAGGCAGAAGCAGGCACCCGGTGGAGCAAGGGGCCCAAGGTGGGAATCCATCCCAGGACCCTGGGATCATCACCTGAACTGAAGGCACACACTTAACTGACTGAACCAGCTAGGTGCCCCTCCCTGCACTGTTTTGTTACGTAGTATTTGCATTCTTGTTTAAGTTTGAATGTTTTCAGTTTTCCAGATGATCTCTTTGTGGACTCTGGGTTATTTAAAAGTATTTTTTTAAAAAAATTCTAAAGTAAGGAGGGCGCCTGGGTAGCTCAGTTGTTAAGCGTCTGGCTTGGGCTCAGGTCATGATCCCAGGGTCCTGGGATCGAGCCTTGCATCGGGCTCCCTCCTCCGTGGGGAGCCTGCTTCTTCCTCTCCCATTTCCTCTGCTATGTTCCCTCTCTCACTGTGTCTCTCTGTCAAGTAAATAATAAATAAAATCTTTAAAAAAATTCTAAAGCATCCTTTTTTGGTGCAAGTTGTCTTTTTGTAATTGATTTTTAGCTTCACTGTATTGTGGTCATTGCTTGTGGAAAATGCCTCTTCTTCAAAATTTGTTGAGAATGATTTAGAGCTTAGAATGTGATCAACTTCTATAAAATGTTATGTGTACTTAGGAAGTACAAATTTTAAATGTTGTGTGTGCAATTTAACACATGTCCACCAGATCAAGATAGTTGACTTTGTTGTTTAACTCTTTCATATCATACTCCTTTTTTTTTTTAATCCATATGATTTACCAACAGTGAAAGAAATATCCTGAAATCTTCCATTGTATTGGTGGATGGCTCTTAGCCCCTTGTTTCCCTCTAGGACAGTGCAAAGCAAGGCCAGCCTATTCTGGAGGTGACTTACTTTGCCTTGATGTAAAACCTGCCAAACACATGCATTTGTTCACATTTCAAAACCACTTTATTACCAAAATGAACAAAAGGAGAATGCTGTTTAAATTAAATAAATTACACAAATATCGCGAGTCCCGGGCTTCCCCGGGGATCCCATCGTCACAGGTCAGTATCACGAAGAACATTCAAAAGTATTGAAATTCTGGATTATTTCACTACCTTGCCCTCCTTTCCTGCCTCAGTCATGTCCAGACAGTGGTCTGTTTGACTTTGCTTGGGTTCTTTTCAAAGTCTTCCGGTAGTGAGGTTTTTGTCAATGTCTCCCTCTACCCCATGAGTTTCCAATTTTACCTCCACTGTCTGGACACTTGGTTCAAAGGACACCTCCACTCGGGATGTCTTGAGGCTCTGTGACCTTCCCCCACCCCCTGGGCCTGAGATGGACTTTGAAGGAGGTGGAGTAGGGGAGATGAGTTGTCATTGGGTAAAGTTCTTGTTGTCCTGGAATTTGGCACTTCGGGTGCTGGGCACGGTGAATCCCAGATAACATTGTCTTCTGCCTTCCAAGTCTTGAGTTCCATTGGCAGACAGATGGCATAATGAAATCACAGAGAAGCAATGCTCGTAGGCCAAGAATCTGTTGGCTCTTTGCCAGCACCCTCTCCTTTAACTCTAAGAAGACTTGCTAGCTGACCGGCTCACTCAACACACAGACACACAGCATAGGTCAGGCTGATGTTAGGAATTGGGGCTTTTTTTTCCAGGTTGGGCCAGCCCAACCTGTTGGGCAGGGTCATTGAGTTGAAGGAGCTTGGAAGAAACAGTGGGGGAAAGACGGAAAAGTTCTCTGGGCACTTCCAGGGGAATTTCCCCAAATACTTGCACATGCCATCTATTTATTTTCAAGTCAACAGTAGGGTTCTTCAATTAACCCCTCACATCCATGAAGAACGTATCCCTCTTCTCATCTGTCCTAGACGATGACTTCAGGTCCTGAGTTTGTTAAGGAAGTCCATGGAGGAAGACCCGATCTGGATCTGCCCTTTGCCATGTTCTGCACCCACTTGGGGGGTGCCACTGGCTCTTGGGGGCTTCTTCCCCTGGCTGGCCAAAGGATCTGGGCCCCAAGCTGATAAGGGAGAGTTAAAATCACTGGCTCTTCACCAAGTGAAAAAGAACAAAGCTGATTTCCTAAGCGGGGGAGGCATTTCTGAAGTCAAGGGAACCGTCAGGGCTCAGGTCCCACCATCTGGCCCTTGGTTGCCCCTAGTACACCCCCTCTCCCAAGTCTCTAGTACAAGAAAGGATTCCCAAGAGCTTTTATGCAGAATAACTGGCATCTATAACTAGGTTGCCAGAGGACTCTGGTGGCTACCCACCTGTCCTTTTTGGACCCCCCCAGGTCTCAAGTGGAGGGGAGCAGACCCTGAAGGCAGCTGGGAGAGATCATGTTTGGGGACAGCTACGTTGGTGGGCTGCCCCAGGGGAGGTAGCTCTGGTGGCCCCAGGACCCTGGCTACCCCCAGGCTTGAGTCTGAAGTGCTGAATAGCAGCGGAGCTCCCAGCAGCCTTGAGATGAGGAGGAAGGAGGCAGAGTCAAGACTGAGATTCCTGGGTCATAGGGATTCCATGGTCCCAGGAGCGCACAGCTGCCAGGGACAGAGTTGGGGCAGCTGGATGGGGCAAGCCATGGAGTTCTAAACACGTTCGTTCCTGTGATGGCTTGACACCATCTGACACCAAGCTGTTCGGGCCCCAGGGCCTTTGCACACTAGGTCAGCAGGGGCCCATTCTCCCTTCTGTTCTTGGCTCATTCTGAAAGGCAGCAGTCTGGGCCAGGGAGCGGGGGTGCGGGGGGGGTGTCCCCTCAGCTGCCTTGGGCAGGGCATGGGTGGGTGCGATGGGGTGAGCTGTAGGCTTTCTCATTCTGGCCAGGGCCCTGAGCGTCAGCAGGAGAGTGAAGAGGTGGTTTTCCTTGCTGCTGAGGTTGGCTGGCTCTAGAGATGCCAGGAGGCCCGCAGAGGGAGAGAGAAGGAGGAGGAGGAGGAGGAGGAGGGGGAGGGTAGGGAGGAGCAGAGGTCCTGGTGGATGTGCTCTCCTCTACCACTCTCCTCTACCACTCCTCATGACCCCAGGCTCATTCTTCTTGGGAGTCCCGGATGCCACGTGCTCTGGAGGCTGTGTGGGGGGCCGGCTGGGCCCTCACAGGGCAGTCAGGGTCTCCGTGTGAAACATACTCCCGAACATCTCCTGCAGGGCCACGGAAGGACAAGGGAGGGGAAGGGAGGGCGTTAGACCTGTCAGATTCCCAGTGGCTGCAACCATGAGGTGACCCTATGAGCCCCTGGCCGGAGAGAACTTCCTGAGGAAGCCTGTGAGTGTGAGTGTGTGCGTGAGTGGGGGAGAGGCGGGCCCCGCCTAAGAGGCAAACTGATACAGAGGTGAGGAGAGGAGATGCTTGGAACCTGCTCAGAATCACCTCTCGTAGGCTCTGTGACCTCCACGCGTCCCTCCTCCTTTTCAGCTTCACTTTCTTTGTTAGCTGACAGGAGGGGGGAGATCAGACACGCTCTAAAGTCCTTTCTTGCTCTGATAAGCTGTCCGGGGGCCTAGCCAAGGTTTTTGGAATGTGCTGGAGATTCCACGGGAGAACAGAAATCAGCCCGCCAAGTCTTTGTAGCTCTGGCTCTCTTTCCTAATGCCTCCCACACGCCATCAGCACTCCCAGAGACCTGTTCAGAGGACATGGAACTCAAGCCCAGAAGGAAGGAGAAGAGGGACAAAGTGAGATGTGACCCCCAGGCCTGAAGCCAGACTCCGCCCCAGCTAGTCATCTGGGTTTCTTGTAAGTCAGGGCCGTGGGGTGGTCCTAGTTTCCCCGTCAGGATGACAGGGCCCCGTGGGGATGCTGACGCTTCCCCCCTGCGTGGCCATGAATGCTAAAGGGCTGGCTGTCGGCGACAACATCTGTAGTCTTCGAATTCTTCTGACCCTCCCCAAATAGAAGTGTCCTGAGGGCAGGGGTCTCAGCGCTGGATGCCCAACCTGGAACTGGGCCAGGCAAGCTGTCCTCACATGTCTGTTGCATTCATGAAGGAACACGTAAATCCCTCACGGATCCTGTGAGGTAGACAGGGCCAGCCGTCCCCCACAGCTCCCCTGCTCTACAGTGATAGAAACGGGGGCCTCGTGTGTTGTGTGTCCGTCCCAGATCACGTGTAGATATGGTGCAGAGTTCAGCATAGACATCACCTCCTAAGAACCTTGTCCTGTGCCTCCCCCTCCCCCCCCGTGATGCCTGTCAGGGAGTGAGAAGAGGTGGGATCTGCTATTACAAGAGAGTTGAGAGAGCAGCATTGTGGCCTTCAAGGGGCCGGCTCTGGCTTGGTGGGGAGAGAGCCTGGTGAATGCCTTGGGTTTGGGAGGGTCTCCTTCCTGCTCCTGGCCCCCCACCCCCCATACCTGCTGCCCCTCAGCTCACCTGCTCTAAGTCCCAGTAGCTGGGGCTATCCTCCTCCAAATCATATAAGGACAGCTCTGGGTCCACTGGAGCCTGGAAGGGGGGAAGATGGGTGCAGGATGAGCTCCATGATTGGATGACACAGTCTGGTACAAATGGCAGCCTCCGGGGGGGCACCATGTTTTCTGCCACATGACTTGCCCTCTTGCTTCTTCCCTCCCCTCCCTCATCTACCTCACAAAAGGTAGCACAGGTGGCCCTCCCCCTTACAGCAGAGGGGTGCATCTGGGGTTGCCCTCCTTTTTGGGCACCTTAGAGGCAGGGGAGGTTGGCCTAGCTGATAAGGATGATTGGTTAGCTGCCTGACCTTGGGGAATCCATTTCCCTTCTCTGGGAATCTGTTTCCTCATCTGCAAAAGTAGGATGATTGAACTCACTTGGTGGGCTTTCTACCTCACCATGCTGTCGAAAAGGGGTGTGTGTGTGTGTGTAATTTATGTATATACATTTATGTAGATGTAATATATTTTGTAGTACGTAAATATAAATATAAATATATTCTACATACATAAATCATTTTAGATCTATAACCATAGTAACTGGGCATAATTTGTGCAGTAATAAATGGTGAGGATTCTTCCAGAATCTCCCTCTTTTTGCTCTGCGGAGCCCAAAGGCCTGTTGTTCCTGCTCAGTTGTTCTAAGAGTGGAAGACGGGTGCCAGGGCCCTGTGTTTTCCTGGGCAGTCTTTCAGCACTTAGAACAGATGGCTTCACCTTCATCAGTCTCTTACAGCAAAGAGCAAATGGTTGCTTCAGGGCCAGAAAACCCTTTCTTATGACCCAGGACAGGGGAGGTTTTATATATAAGCAGGTCTGGGGCATGGAGTCTTGGGAGGCCAAGGGCAGGGGCTGCTGAGCTGGGAGGGACCCTGGGAGTGGAATGGGGGGGAGGCTGGGGAGGTTCAGTCCGGGACCCCAGTCAGTGGGGTAGAGTTCTTCTGCCTCCCAGCTTTCTGGAATCCTAGACAGTATGATTTGTAGCTCATTTGCATACCACTTAGTGAGCTAGCAAATTAAATGTCAAGAAACTGAGACCAAACTTGGATCCAGCTTCTTCATCCATCACTAGGCTGAAACCTCTAAACTCTGCTAGATTAAAACGGGCAGAATCACTCCCCTCCCTTGCCCCAAACCTCTTCTAGAACTAGTGAAGGAGGAGGGCAGTAGACAATGCCAGAATCCTGGGCATACTCTAATATGCTTTGAGTGTTTGTGTGACCTGGAAATTAATACTAATAAAACATATTACAGTAGACGAAGTGCTTTCAAGTGACACAAAAGGCATGATTATCAGTTAATCTTAAAAAGGAAGCAAAAGAAAAATGCTGTGAGGTAGGTAAAGTTAATTTAGGCTGCTTGTCCTACAGATAAGGAACTCTGTAATGATAGTTTTAGAAAAGTGAAAGGACAGACTTGGTGTTGGAACCCAAACCTTCTGTGTTCTTTCTCATGCCCCCATCCTGCCATTTCAGTGCCCCAGGGCCTTGGCTTCCCAACGTGCAAGGACCTTACCCCTTGGAAGTCATGTCCTGGGCCCACTTCTCTGGCATTTGCCTGGGCAAAGAGGACAGCATCATGTATGCTGGGAAAGACGTGGTTGCGCTGTAGACACCCATCTTCAAAGACGCCGCCGTGGCTGATGTCGTTGTACACCTGGGCTGGAAGGAGGAAAAGGCTTTCAGAAAGATAACAGTCATGTGGTCTGGAGCTGGGGGTGGAGGAAGGCTGGTGAGAGGGAAGGAAGGGAAAGAAAGAGAGGGGACTGAGGGTTGTGCTCTTAGGGGCGTTGCCAAAGGCCAGGCTAAGGCATTGGCCTTGCAGTATCAATTCTGGACAGCAGAGGGCAATGTGAGCTTGAGGATGCCGAACCTCCAACCCAGGGCAGAAGGAAGCAGTTTGATTTAGAGAGTCGGTACTTTGTGGGGATTGAGAGGGAAAGGCTAAACCGTCTACAAGGAAGCTGCTGGCAATTCTATTCCTGGACAGTCTGTTCTTCCTCTCGTTTCTCTAGACCTTTCCCATAACCTCCAATGCATGGAAAAGCCCTTACTTTTACCAAATGCTGGAGGTGATTTCCTGAGAACTGTCCAGTGAGGGAGGAGCCCACTGACTCTAACTGCCATTGCAGGTTCTCCCTCTGAGCAGGGTCCTTGGAGTCTGGGTCCTGCTCAGGCTAATTCTGAAGTTGGGCCAGCCCCCAGAAGGGCTCTAGATCTCTGCAGGAAGTTCGGTGTATGTGCCCTGTCGGTCCTGTTACATGGCTGTGTGTCCTTGCTTTTGGTTCACGACCTCGCACTCCGCATCCGCATAGGTGATGTGAAAGTCTTCTGCTCTGTGGACATGTCCTCAGGGCCGTGTCTACATACCCTTCGGAGATGGTGTGTATATAAAACAGTGTGCCTGTGTGTTCCCCAGAGAGATATCGTGTGTGTGTGCTGTCTGCTCATTCATGGGCTCACGGGTTTGGAAAAGACCCCAAATTCATCTAGTCAACCCCCTAATTTGACATAAATAGAAACTGATGCCTAGACATGAAGACTTGGCCAAGGATGCAGGCAAATTAGTAGTGGGGCAAATCAGAATCCTGGTTGTCCCCCTTAGATGTCACACCCCTGCTTTCCTGCCTCCTTCCGTTACTGAGACCTCTAGGCTGTTTACCCAGCCGGGCCACAGTCTCTTCTGACTTGTGCTCCAAGCACTTAGGAGCAGGCAGTGGCTGGGGGGAGAGTTATTTGAGTGCTCTTGTGTCCACCCTCCCACCCTTCCACGCAGCGTTCCGCCAACCTGGTCCTCCCCTCCCCCCCACCCCCAGCCTTCGGGTCCTCTAAATGTCCTCCTTCTCTCACCGTGGATGTTCACCAAGAAGACCTTCACACCGATCTTCCCATAGGTGGAGCTCAGCTAGAAGTGTTGGGGGAAGGGTGTTGGGATAAGGAGACAAAAGGAAAGGAATGTTCTGAGTAGGTCTCAAAAGTGATTCACAAAACGCACTTCAGAGGGGAAGCCAAACAAATAAGCAGCCCCAAGTGCCCTGGCAGCCAGAGATAAACATAGCAGCAAAGCACAGCCCTTCTCCCTGGAGTGCTGGCCGCCAGCTTTTCTGGAAAGCAGGACAGAAATGGACTTTGCCAATGAGGCGGGCACTTAAAGACACCGTGGCCCCTTCTCGTGGGGTCAGAGCTTTTCCCTCAGTAGCTTGGATGCCCGGATCCCACCTCTTTCCCAACACTGTGGCTTCAGGCAGAAGCTGCGGGGAGGCTGGAGACAGGCCCAGACTCCAGGTCCCAGCTAGGGAAGCAGGCTGAGCCCACCGCTGGGGATGGAGACTTCTGGGCACCCAGCGGATGCTCTGTGTGTGATACTCGGTCTCTGTACTCTCCATAGGCCTCGGTTTTCCCGGGCTGCCTCTATCTGGGCCAGCTCTGAGGCTTGCTGACTCCCTACCATCGGAGGCATTGCTGAAAAGGTATCAGATGGATAGATACCTCTACTCAGGGTGTCCCATGGACTGCCGGTTTGGCCTGAGAATGTGGGGCACTAATATTATGTCTTCTCTTCTCACTGGACTGGAATTGGCTGATGTTGGAGTGTCTCGGTGAGGGCGGGGAGGAACAGCAGACCGTGAACCGGGGCCGGGCCGGACTCTACTCAGAGGACCCCGGGGTGGGTTCCTGGTGGCCTGAGAAGGACCTTGGTATGGCCTCTGCTAGAGACCAGGGCTAAGGCAGGTGGGACAGCGACTATCCCTCTGGGATTCCTTTCCAGCCGCTCATCATTGTGGGCTGTCTGGGCCTGCTTTGCAGAGAGCAGCCTCTCCTGGTCATGTCAGGAGGAAAGCTCCCTTTTGAAATGAATGAAACCTCTCTTGTCAAAATGAGGGCTCCAAGCAAGGAAAGGGAGTATGGGAGAGCAGGCTGGCACTCCCTCTGCCTGGGGCCTCACCTTGCCCAGGGCTTTGATGCCCATCAAGTCCACAAAGCTGACTCCACTCATATCAAGGATGATGGTGTGGAAGGTGACAAAGGGTGGGACGCTGGCCAGCATATCACTGGGTTCACTGGGGGTCTCAGCGGAGGCTGGTGGCTCACAGTGGGCCGCTGGGGAGCTGTCAGGGCTGAAGGTGATGTAGGAGACGCTGGCGCCGTTAGCAGGAGTCTGGTTGTTGTTGGGGTCAGTCGGGGAGGCGATCTCAAAGTCCTGCTGAAGCTCCTGCAGGGAGACAGTCTGGGGGTGGGGGGGTGGGGGGCGGGGCGTCATCAAACGGAATCAGACTTTGCTGTAGTTGAGGCAGGGGCAGAGAATGTGCAGGTGGGGGTCAGTAACGTCAAGAATGTAGGGGTGGTGAATACGAGCCCCCAGAAACCTGCAGGGAAGGCACCACCCAATGGCCTTTCCCCAGGCGGGGCCTGCGTGCTCAGTCTCCCACCATCCAGACAACGCTGGGGGAGGCATCCGGGAGAGGCACCGATGCCTCGGCCTATTCCGCTGTGGGAGAAAGTGCCTCTGGAAACAACTGTGCCCCAGAACTCCCACCCCCACATCTAACCTGGGTGGGCACCCCAGCAAATTCACTGCTGCTCCCCATTTGGGGTTGTTCATAAGTCTATGGGCCACATCCCATCTTAGCCAGAAAATGAGGAGGTGCCATGGGGCTCTGTGGTTACCCCCAGGAGCTGGCGTCCCCTCACCCAAGGAGAAGAACGCCCAGAGACTTTAGGTCTTTGCTTCAAGGGGTGCTGGGAGGGGGGCCCCGGGGGCAGGATCCAGGGGAGTAGGCTCCTCCTAGCATCAGCTCACCTTGGTTTTCATAAACAGAGACTTCCTCTGCTGTGTGGGCCTCAGCCTCCCCTTCTCCTGCCTCCTGAGGTATTTTTGCTTGGCCAGCAGTACTTTCTGGGGGTCCACACCCGTCTGCAGGGAGAGAACAATTGCAGTTTGGACCTCTTTGGAGGTGGCCTGCCTCCCAGCCCCCTTTCTCCCATCTTCTCTGGTCAGCCCCTCTGGTCACCCCCTCTGGTCAACAGAATCCTGAATCTTACCTTGGCAATGACCTTTTGCCTGAAGATCTCCGAGTTGGCAAAGTAGAGAGGGGAGCAGTAAGTGACAATCTTAACCCCTTCGATTTCCTGGACCTGAGACAGGGAGACTGAGCTCAGGTGGCAGACATGTCTTTATTGGCTTTTTTTTTTTAACGCTCTTTTCTTTGGGGGTGGGGGCAGGGCAAAAGAAATAGGTCTTAACTTTGGATTACTTACCCTATTATAGGTCTTGGGATTAACATAAATGTCAGTGTCCATGACCTGGGCCAAAGCGTAACCATTTCGACTGGATAAAAAAGGAAAAGAAAAAAAAAAAAAAGATCACGCTAAAAGCCAGTGGGACTGGAAGGATGCTGGGATGGGAGCGGGGGCAGAAGCAGGATGGGGTGGGGTCTCTTCCTCCTCCCTGGGCATGCTGGGTTGGTCTTTCTATACTGGAGACACATGCCTGGTGGCCTATGGCTGGGCTCTGACCTGGAGGATGCCAGGTGGGGCCTTGACATAGCTCCCAGCCTGGGGCTCAGCACAGAGCAGAGGTGGACTATGCGAGGTGACAAGCTTGGGTGGCCCCGAAGTCACCGCTTCCTGGTTCTGAGTTCTCAAGGAGAGAAGACAGTGCTACCCTCACATAGAGCATCCTTCCTGCCCTGGCCCGAAACCTCTTCCTGCGGTGCCCCTGGCCTGTACCCCTGGGCAGGGTCCTGTTTGGTGTGGGGACTGGCCATGCCCTTGGACAGACTTCTGTTCTTCTCCTACTCTGTCTGGCCCCCAGCCCTCCGAGCCCGGGAGGGCTTCCTCTGGGGCTTTCGGGATATGGCAGTCAGTCAGCCCAGCCTGGGCACGGGGGGGCCCCACTGCTGTGCCTTGCGGGGGTGGGGGGCCGTTACTTACAACTGAGTCTGGAAGACCACCACCAGGGCGGAGAAGGCGACGCCCACGGCCACACCGTATGGCAGGCTCAGGAAGAACGAGGATAGGAAGCTCACCACCCAGACACACTGTGAGGACAGACACGTCAGAGCAGGCCTGGGGAGAAGGCTGCCTCTTCTGGGAGGTCTTTTGGGAATAGCCAAGGCCATTCTCTGTTTCCGCAAACTCAGACCCACCCTCCCCTTTTCATGGCGTTTTTGCCCTTGGGTATTGGGGCTCTGGGTGCACTTGCCCGTCTCCCCCAGATGGAGCGTGGCTAGCCAGCTTGCTGGGTTTTTAGGAGACGGCCAGGCCACCCAGGGAGGCCGCCTGGAGCACACGGAGAGCATGAGGGTCAGATCCGCCTGGGTTCAAAGTTTCATTCTCCCACTCACTAGTGATGTGAACCAAGTTGCCTGGCCCACAAAAGGGAAGCAGTGACACCTGTTTCATGAAAGGATGAAAGAGCTAAGCCACCTAAAGGTCCTAGCCCAGCGACGGACACCCAATGGTCACTCCACAAGCGTGAGCTCCCTTTCTCCACCTAATGGGAGGCTGTGTATGCCTGACACAGGCTCAGTTGTCTTCCCCGCCTACCCGCCTGGGGTCTGGCTATGTGGGTGGGGGCAGGGTTGGATGCTGTTGGTTGGACCCCTTGATTGTCCTTTACAGTCTCCCAAATTCCTCTAAAGGAAACAAATCTGCCCTCATTCCTGTAGAGAACAGTGAAGCTCAGACAGGAGCCCAAACACAATGTAAATATCAGGGATGATTGTCATGGCGGGGGATTGTTGCAATGTGGTAAAAGCAGATCATTAGGGTGGACATTGGAACATTACTTTCCCTTATCCTCATCACTCACTGGGGGACCCCGAACGGACCGCTCACTTCTCTGGCTTTAAGGATTTTCCTCAGGTACCATGCAGGCAACCCCAGGAGACTACCACCACGCAGAAGTTTGCCTGTCTAAGATTTGGGTTCCAATCCTGACTCCCCTGTGGCCTTTGATAAGTTCTGTAACCTCTCTGAGCCTTGGTTTCCTTATCTTTTTTTTTTTTTTTAAGTTTTATGTATCTAAGTCATCTCTATACCTGACGTGGGGCTCGAACTCACGACCCAGAGATCAAGAGTTGCACGCTCGTCTGAGTGAGTCAGCCAGGCGCCCCTTGGTTTCATCATCTTGAAAGGAGGTCAGTAAATCCTCTCATAAGTTATGGTGGAGCTTAAATGGGGATGGTTGTTGTAGTTGTCAGTACCTGGTAATGTTAATATTATTGTCCAACACAAGATGCGTTGGGACCGTGACTAATCATAACAGTCATGTTTGCTGAGCGTTGCATGGCTGCCTGGTGCTTTCCCATATGATCTCATTTAATCCTCAGCCCCAGTGTGTGATGCAGCCATGACTGTCATCCCCATTACAGAGGAGGAAACAGCACTCCAGAGAAATCTGGCAACTCACTCAAGATCCTGGTACACTGGTTTTAGGTTCTAGGGGTTTTGTTGTCACTGTTTTTTTTAGAACTATTTCTTTTTGCTTTTGCTTTTTTTGCAACTACAGATCATAAAAATAGCCGTAACTACATTTTACTGGACCCGGGGTACAATTCAGATGAAATTCTTCTCACTTGTATTATCTCATTTCTTCCTCATAAACACCCCGGGGGTGGGGTGGGTACAGAGTATAAGATGCCCATTTCTCAGATGAGAAAGCCAGGACTCAGAGAAGTTAAGGGACTTGCTGGTTTAGGGCCAAGCACAGAGCCAGTGAGCAGCTGAGATAGGGTGTGAACACAGGATGTCTCACCCTTGGCAGCTGGCTCTTGGCAGCTGGTTCTCCAACAAGGGAGCCGCAGAGCAAAGGGATCCCGGGCAGAAAGAGCTGACGGGGGTTGTGGGGTTGGAGGAGGGAGTCTGGGGCCTGGAGGGTACCCAGAGGCCCCCCAGTACATACACAGTCCAGCTTGCTTTTCTTCCACAGGTAGTAAGGGTCAGCGAGCTGCCTGAGCGAGTTCTTGAGGTTGACAGCGATTAATGCTCCCAGCACAGACTGGAGAAACAGAACGTCGTTCTTTCTCACCTGGGGGGGTCCCCTTCTTCCTCCCCGTCCTACACACCCCCGACCCTGGTGTCTCGCAGGACAAAGCTGCAGTTCCAGAACATCTCTGCACCCCATCTTAGGGCTGGAGAGTGCAGGTCCAAGGCCATCGTGGGTCCCCTCCTGGCCCTTCTCCACGCCACCCCTCCCCCCTCTCCAAACTCCCCAGTGCCCAGAGCCTTCCGTGTCAGACACTCCTAAGCACTTGTAAACACTGATGGGGGGACTGACCCTGGGGCCAGAAGGTTGGAGTTGGCGACCAGCCCTGCACTTATGAGCTGTATCACCACAGATCATTAAGACTGCCTCAGCCTCAGTTTCCTTCACCTATAAAAGGAGGAAAGTAAACCCTGTGTTGTCTACTTCACAGGTTGTGATCCGGACAAAGCGTGACCACGTGGTCACTTTGTAGAGGGTTACACAATGTCTAGGGATTGTTCTTACTGGAGTCTCCCGTCGGCCTCCGCTCTCCCGCTGCACTCTTACCTTGGGGAGAGGGTATAGATAGGACCCCAGGACCAGCATAGTGATCATCACGACCAGGGACACACACAGGCTTGCCACCTGTTCCGGAGAAAGAATTGGGAACAGGGCACAGGGGTGAAATTCTCGTTCTTGACTTATTTCCAACAGATGCCTTTGGTGGACTGGAGACCCATGAGGGGAGAGGAAGGTTGGAGAAGCAGCTGGCCCGGCTTGCAGGTGCCCCGGCTTCTCTGCCGCAGCTGTTTTGTTTCCCTTTCACCTCTCCCCCCAACTGCCCTGCTACAGCACTCACCTGGGACTTTCCTCCAGCTCCATCCACAGCCAGAGTGACAGAGAGGGCACAGCAAATGACGTGGATTTTAAAGAAGGAGCCAAAGAAGTTGCTGCAGCCCAGGGCGATCATCTCCTGTGGGGACAGGGGCAGGATCGGAGGCGGGGGCCATGGGGGGCGGGAAGCAGGTAGAGACCAAACACAGTCATCCATGCAAGCTGGATGTTGGGCCTCGGACTTGAGAATGACCCTACAGCTAGAAGGCCAGACACTCCCAAGCAAGCTGAAGGCAGCCTCCTGTGGTCAGAGCCCCTCCTGCTCGCCCGCAGGCACCTTGCTCACTGCAGCCCCAAGAGCCCCACAGTACTTGTCGCCAGGCCTCTGTGGGATGGGACCCGTCCTGCTTTGCCCTGCCGGCGGTGGCTGGACCTACCTGGTTAGAATCCACATCATAGCCGTGCTTGCTGGCCAGGGTCCGGCCCATGGCCAGGTTGATGACATAGCCCACAATGGCCAGCGAGAAGGCCGTGCCCATCATGTCCTTCCACTGGGAAACCACAGGCAACACGGGAGTGGGGAACCTGCCAAGGAGCCAGAGAGCAGGCAGGGCCCGGAAATGTGAGAAAGGGAGGGCGAGTCGTTCCTCAACCCACGGGGACCAGCCAGGCCCCACAGTGTACCCGGGTCTACGTCCTCAGTACGACCCTGTGGGGCACCTGCTCTCACTCCCGTCAACAAAGCAGAGACCAAGACGTAGAAACTCACTCCTCGGAGGTCCTAAAGCCAGTAAGTGGTGGGGTCTCGTGTGTTCACGCCCAGGTTCTGGACTCTGTGCTCACTAGTCCACAGATCCACAATCCCCAACTCCCCGCCCTCTCCCTCTCCCCCTCCAGCCTCCTCTCCAGCCCTGCAACACAGGCACCACCTTCCCCTCCCAGGGCCCGGCGTGGTGCCTGGCACAGAGTCAATGCTCCATACGTGTTGTTTTGAGGCTAATAGCTTCCTTTCCCCATGGAGGAAAAGAGCCAACACATTAGGGCAGGCAAAGAGCCAGCAAAGGGCTGATCAGAGAGGCTGTGCTCTGGCAGCATCCAGTAAATGGGACATTTGGGGGGCTGTGTGGTGGTTAAGATTCACTGTTTGTAATACAGCTAGCATTGGCTGATTGCATGGCTCTCTTCCAAAACAAAAAACAGAAATCATTTCCACTTGGTCATTGTCATAGAGTCTACAGTGCTTCCTCATTGAGGTTGTCCTCTCTGGGTCTCTGAGCCCAGGACTTCATGGGGGGCATGTTGTTGGGGGTTGGGCAGGCTTCTTGGGCACACGGACTCACCCATGTTGGATCTCTCCCACGATCTGCATGTGATACTTTTGGGGCATCTTACAGCCCCCAGAGATAGCTGTCGCCACCACCACCTGCAAACCCCAAAATGCAGAATGGGGATGGGCAGGGCAGAGCTGTCCCAAGCCTCCCTTTTCTCTGGGGACCCCAAATCCAACTCTCCTTCTCCCTCAAAGGGGAAAAACCCAAGGAGCAGGAAGAGTAGGAGCCATGTACAGGGGGATGGAATGGATTTACCCAAACTCCGGTTCTACTGGCTGCCAGTGGAGGGGGAGGAAAAGGTCGGTAGGGGCTCCCTTGGCCTTGGGTGGAGATGAATTCCATTTCTCATGGCCTCTCCAGCCTGGCCCCCAACACTCCAGCCCCAGACAGGGTCCTTACCACGATCATCTCCGTAGGGATGGGGAAGCGGATCCTATGCATATAGCGAGCATTGAGTTCCTTCACCAGCACCAGGATGACGCCACTGATGAGGGCGAAGATGAGCGAGGCGATGTTGGTGTGGGGGAGGTTTTTGCAAATGTCAATGAAGGTCTGGGGGAGAGAGCGCCAAGCTCATGGACTCCCACCTCTTCTTCCTGTGCTATCCCCACCCTTGGGTGTCTAACCCAGTGGAAGGATGTCATCAGTGTGAATGGAGGCACACCAAAGCAGTATTCAGACCCTGGTCTCCCACAGCTCCCCATTTTCCTCCTGCCTCTCCCAAAGGGCTCGCTGGGAGTTCACGCCAGTGTGGGAATGCTGATTCTTTTTCTCTCTTTCTCTAGAAAGAATGTGAGCTCAAGGAAGAGAGTTGGGGATAAGGCATAAGGAAGGAATTCCCAGGCAAGGAGGGGTTGAGGCACTACATCAAGGAACTGATGGAGAATGGACAGCTCCTTTTCTGCAAGGATTAACCATAGAGAACCTCAGTGAGCCCTCAAGGTCATGGTTTCACCCTTGCTCCCAAAGTGGGAGCCCCCAGAGAATCCTCTCAGAACCGTGGGTCAACCGGGGGTCAACCTTGTTTGCAAACATCGTGTAAGGAGGAGCTCACAGCTTCTTCCAACAGTAACTCCTGCTCTGTGCCTGCTTGAGTCCCTCCCCATCTGCAGGGGTGCACTCCTAGACTCACAAAGATGATGGACCCCGGGCCTGCGTAGGAAGGGATGGTCAGTCCAAAGATGTACTTGAGCACCGAGATCAGGATCTGCAGGCCGGCCGCCGTCATGAAGCCCCGGATGAAGGACTCGGACAGGTAGATGGCCACAAAACCAAACTGCACGAAGCCCAGGCCCATCTGAGATGAGAGGGGTGGGGGTGGAGGGGATGAACGAGAGGGGTTGGCAATGCCCGCATCGGCCGGACCCAAACCCGGGCTGGAGTCCCAGGCAGCAGCCCCAGGGAAATGAGCCCTTTGTGACTGGGTCTGGCCCTCTGCTGTGCCAGGCGGATCCCGAGTCGGCTTGGGGGCATGGGCCTATTTGTCGCTTCCTCTCTCTGGCTTTGGTTTTCTTATCTGAAGAATACACCGGGTCCTCCCCCAGAGAGGTCCCTCCTCTCTCAGTAGACGACACCACCATCCACCCAGTGGGTTAACCAAAAACTTGGGGGTCATCCTCCCTCAATCCCACATCCAGCCTACCACCAACACATTTAACGGCCCTGGCCAAATGTTCCATAAGTCTGCCCCATCACAGGGGCCCTCTCCGTGGCCGCCACCCTGGTCTAGCCCTCGTGAGTCTTGCCTGGGCCTCTGAAGAGTCTCCTGACAGGCCCCCTGCTTTGGTCCTTCTAAACCACTTCCCACTTCTCCTCTCTGTGGCCTGAATGACCTTGGAGACCGCCAATCCCACGCAAAGGCACTGTGTAGGGGACAGGCCTCAGCCTTCATTGTCTAGCCTCTGCCTCTATTTCCAGCCCCTTCTCTGGCCCATCCCCAAAAGCCACCTGCTATCCAGCCACCCCAAACTTCTTGCCTCATCATTCCCTGGTCAGTTCGCACCCTCAGGTCTCCATGATTTGGGGTGCTTTCCCTCTGCCTGGACTGTCCTTCTGTGGCCTTGTTCGTTCGGTTCCCGGCCAACCTCTACTCATCCTTTAGACTCAGGTCAAACGTCACCTCCTCTCTGAGGTGAAGCCTTCCCCGACTCTCGACTCTCTCTTCGCTGCTCCCACACCCTTTGAACCCAGCTCTGTTACGCAGCTCATCTCACGGCCTACACGTTGATCTGTTGACATGACTACTTCCTCTGCTGGGCTGGGAGCTCCTGCGGAACCGGACCCCTTCTCTGCTTATTTTTCCCCTGAGGCCTAGCCCAGCTCCTGGCACAGCGAAGCAACCAGAAACTTTAACAGAATGAACGGACGAATTAAAGGCGTCATCTGAGGTTGGTTGCTTCCTTCTCTAGTGTCCCACCAGGCAGTGTTTCCCGTCATAAAACCTAGCAGAAGGGTGCCCGGGTGGCTCAGTTGATTAAGCATCTGCCTTCGGCTCAGGTCCTGGGATCGAGCCCCGCACTGGGCTCCCTGCTCGGTAGGGTCTGTTTCTCCTTCTCCGTCTGCTCCTCCTTCTGCTCATGCTGTCTCTCTCTTTCTCAAATAAATAAAACCCTAAAACAAAAAACACCAAGCCCCCCTCCCCCCCCCGCCCCAAAAACCCAACCTAGCAGAGGCCTCTGCAATTTGTGAAACTGTTGTGGAGCAAGTGAGGCTGTGGCTTGGGGTAGAGGAGGTGGAGGGGGATGAGGGATGTTAGAGAACTAGGATGACTGTGCTGGCAGAGGGATGGCATTGGAGAGGGTGGCAGAGAGAGGCGAGAGGCGGTGAGCCTTCCGGATAGTCTGGGACTCGGGACAGTTTTACCAGGGGCAGATCCTGGTCTCAGGGACCTGCGGGAGGCAGGTGAGGAGAGACACCGATTTCTGGAGGTCTTTTGTGGCCCCGGGAATGGGGAAGTGGGAGGAGGTAGAGCCTCGAATCAGCTTCAGTGTCAAAAACTGGGCTTTGGAGGCGGGGGCAGGACGGAAAAGATGCTCTCCCGAGGCTGAGCCCTCGGCAGGGACGCGGTGGTCCCCTCACCTGGATGATGGCCGTCAGGCAGGCCAGCGTAGCTGACACGTGCAGCCTCTCGGCCTCCATGGCCGCCGTGTCCACGTAGCTCTTGTTGGTGGCATTGTCGAAGACCCAGAACTTCGACTCTGGGGCCAGCTGCAGACAGATGTTACCCACCAGGATGCTGATAACGGCAAAGGTACCTGCAGTGCCCACCCAGCCAGCGAGTCAGAGGTTTGGACCACAGGCCTGGACAACAGAAAGGGGCCCAGCAGAGCTTCCCTGCCCCCGGAGGGATGGGTCCCCCCACCTCCAAGGTTCCTCTCCAGCAATGCAACAGCCGCTCACACGTAACCGTGACCTGTACTTTCAAGATGATTTCACCTCAGCTGCTAGTGTGATTTCATCGGGCGCATGAAGAAACGAGCTTGGAAACGCAAGCAATGCCTGACCTAGAAACAGGCCTTGTGGGCAGGCCCCTTGTCTCCCCGTCACTTAGCACCAGAGAGCGCCAAGTGTCCCTGCAGGGACCAGCGTGAGAGTGACGGGGCAGTTTCCCACGTCTGTTCGGCACTTTGGGGCTCACAGCATATCCTGGTCCACCGAGTGCTCTCCACATTCCGGGGAGGGGGACGGAACAGGGAGTGTTAA
This sequence comes from Martes martes, assembly GCF_963455335.1. NCBI lineage: Eukaryota > Metazoa > Chordata > Mammalia > Carnivora > Mustelidae > Martes > Martes martes. The sequence continues at coordinate 24,780,988 of NC_137903.1, read as the reverse complement.
ATGGGCTCACGGCAGCTCCGCGGTTTCTCTAAGGTCGCAGGGGACCTGGGGAGTGATGCTCACAGTGATAGTCCCTTCGGGACGGGCACCCGCTCTAAGAGAATGCAGATGGAAGACAGAAACCCCTCTGCCACGCCCCCTTTCCTCGGGGTCCAGGCCACCTTGCCCGCTGAGAGGGGAGAGGCCTTACCTGGCACCATCTGGTGTATACCCCCCAGGAAGAAGTAGGTGAGGAGGGGGAAGAAGGAGGAGTAGAGGCCGTTGACGGCAGGAAGGTTGGCCAGCAGAGCAAATGCCATGCCTGCAGGGGACAAACAGATTGCAGGCTCAGGGGTAGGGCTAGGTTGTGGAGGTCACGGGGGGCCGGGAGAGGAGGAGGGGGGAGTGGCCGGCCAAGCCCACCTAAGGCATGGACCCCTCACCTTGTGGGACCTGGATGGATCCACCACTGAGTCCGCCCAGCAGGTCGGGGATGATGTAGTCTTTGATCTTGTACTTGGGGAGCCAGGAGAGCACAGGGAGCAGCCCAAACACCACAGCTTTGATCTTGGCCGAGGAACATCTGAGGGAAGAGGGCAGGCTTCCAGTCAGCACGGCACGGTTTGGACACTCCGAGTTGCGGAGGGATTACAAGGTCCCGTTCCTGGTCATTCATTCATCCACTCATTCATTGGGAATTCACTCAGCATTCGGTAAGCCCCCACGCTGGGCCTGATGCCGGGGACACCGAGGAGAAGGGGCGGGGCTTTCTTTAGGGAGCCATCCACATGCTCTGGGCTTTAGCGGGGCGTCTTCTGAAGCTGGCTGCTCCCCTGGGACATCACATGACTTGGTGTGAAGGCATGGATTTGGGGTCGCTTAGCCTTCCAAGCCACAGGGTCCAGCCCCCATCTCAGATGGCCTTTCTCCAGTCGGACGGAACACAGGGCTGGGCACCCAGGTCTGGGCTTCTGCAGCTTGGTGTACACACCGGGTTGCAATTACTTGCTTTTCATCTCTTGCGCTCACTGGACAGCAAACCCCACCATGGCCAAGAGTCTGGCTGTCTTGTTCATCTTGTGTATCTTGTACATTGTATCGGGCTGCTTAGCAAATATTTGTGGGGTAACTGAATGAATGGATGATTGAAAGGGTGGGCTGGTGTTGGAACTCGGTCAGAGTAGGGGCTACCGCCATCTTTCTCAGCACCCACCGCCCCCTAAAGAAAGCTCCATTGTGCTTGCAGGGTATGCCTCTGCGGACCCACCGTCCCTCGTGTGTGATGACTCCGATGTTGGAGTTCTTCTTACTGTTAATTCATCGGGGGTGCGGAAAGAATCGGGGAGCTGTTCGTTTGTCAGGGCAGGGTGGGGAAAGTTGATTCCTTTCCTGTTTGTGGAACACCTGGAGGTCTTTTCATCGAAACTCAGGAGTGGTAGGAACAAGGGCCTACAAACTCGAGGGTGACAGCTCATGGATTGATGACTGGAAGGAGGTGGGAGGCATTTCCTTTTCTTCTCCCAGTGGAGGGAACTCAAATACTCGGGGCCCACGTGGTGACGCACTGGCCTGCTCTGATTAGGACTCCTTTCCTTCCCGGCACCAATATCTGCTCTCTGCTGTTGTTCAACAATAGTTTCCCTGATCCTGGGTCCCCTGGATGTCACCCAAGACTAAAATCAATACAGACAATGCTTTGTACCCTGTGTAGAGCCTGGACAGATTTTCTGTCCCAGGCTCCACTCTGGGAAGGGCATCACCACCAACACCCTCTGAGGGCAGGTGCCTGCCTCTCCCATCCTGGGGATGGTGGACAGGGCATTGGACCAGTGGCCAATAGCTTTAAGCATCTCTAAAGCTTTGTCCTAAGGGAGACCCAGCCCTCCAGGAACTCGCTCAAGTTCGTTTGTGGCAGACAAACTGGACTCCCCAACACAGAGCTGACTAGGGGAAGACACACCACCGCCCTGGGGCTCATACCTGCCCGGCTGTACGGCAAGCCAGCCGTATGTTGGGCAAGGCGATCTGAGGCCCCAGAGAAGGGCTGGAAACAGATGCCAAACACCTCTCCAGAGGCTTCAGAGCCCAAGAGGGAAATGGACAGAGGGATTAGTTTCTAGCCATTCATTCATTCCTTCATTGAACAAATATTTATGGGAGCACCTTCTGGGTGTCAGGCACTGTTTAAGGCTCAGTGTCAGCCTCGTGGGAATTGTTAGTTCCCTCTACCACTTTATAGTTTTAATCTATAATCTTTTTGGCCAACAGCAGATACCCTCAACCCTCCAGCACAGAAACAACTCAAACTCCAACTGTTTGGGAACCAAGGCTGGCAGAGCCTGCCTGTCCGAGGAGCCCAGCTGTGGGTACGGTGCCCGGGCACTGAACACCCCAGGCTTTGGCTGTAGCCTGGCAGAAAGGAGCCTCCTGGGAGAAGCAGGGTTGGACCAGGGCTAGTAGTGAAGACTCCAGTGGGTGATTCCCCCAGCCTAAACCAGTTCCACCAGCATCTCCACTTCAGCCATTGCCAGTGACCTCAATCCAGGTAACTGAATCAGCTGTTTCCCCAGGGGCGTGAGGAAGAGCAAGGCAGCCCACAGCCAGGCCCGAGCAAGGTCTGCCAGGAGTGTAGGAAGAGGGAAGGTGAAGCTCATAGCCTCGGGTTTCTGCAGGATGAGCAGAGATCATCTCATGAAGCGCCCCCCCCTCCAATTGGAGGTGAGGTTCTGCTGCCCCCCCAGCACAGTGCCAGAGATCTGAGAGTGGAAAGAGCCCGGGGGTCTGGAAGGACCGTATTCTGGTAGGGCTCCTCTAGGAAAGCCCAGGAATTTAGGGGCTGCCTTCGGGCCATCTCTGGATCCGCAGAAGGAAGGGACATCTAGGCAGGAAAGAGGACAAAGGGCAGGGAGTGGTGACGGCTTCAGATTTGTCTTGATCAGGAGGGAAAGGACATTAAAGGAAGGGCTCTGATGCCCCCACTGCCCCTGGGGTAGCACGCCCATCTAGAGCTCCCTTAAGAACCTAAGAAGGACTTGAGTGGCCAGAGAATACGGCAGGACCTCATGCCAGGGATTGGAGATGCCCTACAGCTCTTCTGGAACTGGGGCTTCTAGTCCCTCCTCCACCCCCTCAGCCCCGCTCCAGGTGTGGGTGTCAGTCCAGGAGAGCTTGTAGGATCTTAAAGTTAGGGTTCCAGAACCTTTCCTCCCCATGGTTTCCCCCAGCCCTGTCTCAGCTGTACCGGTACAGGAGCCATACCCCGGTGCAGAAGGGATTTTTGGTGGGGAGCAGCAGAAAGAGGCGTCTGGGCTCTGGGCCATGTTACCTGAAGGCATGGCGAAGTTTCTCTCCCAGTGGGTATGTCCGGTCCTTCTTCTCAAACTCATCATCAAGGACGGTGAGAGAGTATACAGCTCGGTCTACCACGTAGCGGGGCCTGGGCTGGCTCATGTCTGGGGCATTGACAAGCTTTGGAAGAGGCAGAGGAGGGGGAGACGAGGGGCATCTCTGGCCGGCGCCAGCTCGGGCCTTCTCTCTCTCTCCAGTTCGGGCCAAGCAGGCTTTTATCCTGGTTTTTTCCCCGCCCCCACCCAGCAAGGTGCCTCCCTTCCCGCTTTCAGGTCTTTCCACCAGACTCACTTCTTTTGGTGGCCTTCCTTCCCAGGCACTGATGAGGCACACACTTGCCCTGGCTGTTTTGCTTGGCGCCCAGCACGTGGCTGGCACACCACCCCTGTGACGTCACTGTCACCCCCGCCGCACACCAGGGAAAGAGGAGGTGGGAGTACAAGGGCAGGAGTCACAGCTGGATATCAGCCTGTTGGTCCTGTCCCCCGCCCCCAGCCCCAGGCCCTGGAGCCCCCACAAGCCTCAGGGCGCCCTCGCCAGACCTCAGTTTCCCTGGCAGAAAGGCTCATACCATTCAGCCAGTCATCTTGGGGGAAATAGAGAAAATGGTCTGCCTGGAGGCAGGGGGATGGCTGAGATGACCTCAGGAGGACCCTTCTTGAAAGAGACACCTAGGACTTCACCAACAGGTTTTCCCAGGGGGATAATGGCGCGTTTGGGGAAATCAGGATGGTCTGAACCGGCTGGCTCTCCCACGGCTTCCTGGGCCTAACCTTTCCCCCACCCTTGTGTACTGGTGTTTCTCTCCTCCTTGCTTTTTGCGCAACCCTGCTGATGTTCCAGGAGCTGAGCAGGGCAGAGCTGAGTTGCCGGGGCCCCTGAGGCTCATAAGGAGCTCCCTGTGGGAACCATCCCCCATCCTTCCTACAATGACTGGTCCCTCCTCTTGTCCCCTGCTCCTGGCAGCTGGGAGAACCCCCTGGGGGGCCCTTGGAGGAAGGAGGGAGAGGGAAGAGGTGGGGCAGGTTTGAAGGAAGGAGGTGGGGAGTGTGGAGTGGCCATGGCCAGTCTGGCAAAAGATTGGAAATGGGGTGGAAAGTGAGAAACCACTTAGGGGGCTAGGGACGACCCTTGGCTTCCTCTGGGAGAACCTGGGTGCATAGGGTTTGTCGGAGGGGAACGGGCTGGTGGATGACTTTTGTGGAAGAGACCACGGCAGAGAGATGGAAAGTACATTAACAAGGGTCCAGAAACCTGGCTTCTGGTCCTGGCTTTACTGGTGAGTGGAACAGACATCACCCTGATGAGCCTTGGATTCCTTGTCAGTAAAATGGGAGTAACATATCTATCTCACTGGGTTGTGAGCACCAGATGAGTTATGGGCAAGAAAGGGATACTTAAAGTGTACAAAAAAACGAGGCAAATGTGAGTTGCTATTACTGGTAGGATTTTACCCAAGCTGATGATGTTTGCGCTGGTGAAATCCATTCATTTGTTTCTTGGGACCCTGAAGCCCATCAGAACGTATAAGTAGAGGAACCTGGGTGGCTCAGTCAGTTGAGCATCTGCCTTCAGCTCAGGTCATGATCTCAGGGTCCTGGGATCGAGCCCCACATCGGGCTCCTTGCTCATTGGGGAGCCTCCTTCTCCCTCTCCCTCTGCCCTTCCCTTCTGCCCATGCTCTTTCTCTCTCTTTTTCTCTCTCTCAAATAAATAAAATCTTTAAAAAAAAAAAAAAGAGCCTAAAAGCAAAGGTGGGATGCCTGGCAAACCCCCAGGGTGACGGCCAGCTGGGAGGGAGCTGGGGAGAGAAACTGCCCACAGTGCCTACGCCCAGCCCCTCGCCGGGCGCTCTGTACGTCCTCACCAAATGCTTGTGGAACGAATCAATAAATGGTGTTTTGGAGAAGACATGGGCAGACATGAGTAAGAACAATGACATAAGAGACATTTCAGTGGGAGAAGCAAGAGACAGAGCGGCGTAAAGAAAACCAGCACCTGCTTTAGAACCAGAATGAGCTGGCTTCGAAGATTCAGTTTCTTCATCTGTAAATGGGGATAATAACAGTCCCGGGTGGCTGCGGTGAGGACGAAATGAGACCGCGTGTGCAAAGTGGCTGGGCTTCCCAGGCACCCAGTAAATGGTAACGGTGATGATTACTATTATTAAGATGGGAGGGTGCTTCCTTCGTCTTGGGAGAGACTACTGAAAGACAACCAGCCCTTCACCTTCCAGCGAGGCGGGTGCCCTTCCCCCGCCTCCTCCTCCCCACCCTCTCCAGGGGCTGCGAGGCTCTAGCTTTCCGGTGGCTTCCCTGGCTGGCCCTCTGGGAGCGAAGAGTAAGGAGCATGACCGTCCAGAGGAACCAGAGCTCCAGCCCGGCTTGGGAGAAGGACTTGTGGTTTGGAGGAAGGGGTCTGTCCCCGGCCACCAAACAGACTGTCTGCAAAGGAATGGCCAAGAAGTTCAAGGGGAGCTGGACCCGAAGAGAGAGCCCCTTGGAAGAGGGGGTGGTGGGAGACCTTGCCTCCGTGCCCCTGGCAGGTGGTAGGGGGCCCCTGAAACCCCTTCCCAAGCTGCTCTCAAAGATTCTAAGTTCCAGTGGGTGGGGGAGGGGGTTAACATCCGATTCCACAGAGCCCTGCTAACCCAGCCCCCCTCACCTCTCCATTTCCTCAGTGGGATCTTCCTCCCTGTCACCCAGGCCACCTCCACATATGTCCCTGCCCTTTCTTTCCCCACCCGGCCTCCACCCTCAGCTGTTCACCAAATGTCATTGCTATTTCTTTCCACTGTCCCTCCTGTCCCTCACCCCCTCAGCTCTTATCTCACACCTGGACTATTGCATTAGTCTTCTGACTGATTTCCCCGGCTCCAGCCTACACCCCCTTATCAGAAACCCTCAGCCTCCTCAGTTCCAGGTGGATCGAACCCCAACTCCTTATTTTGGCATGTTCGTCCTTTCACCATCTGGCCCTGTTTCGGTGGAGTTGGGAGAATTGTTGGCTGGGTCCTCTGGCACCATTCAGCAGCCCCTCCACAGGCCTGGCCCCATTTACCCCTGTGCTCTGTCCACACTTTCCTCCTTACCTGCGATGCCCTGACTCACTCTGCCTCCCTAGACCAGCCCAGCCTTAAGACCTGCTTACGTTCCTCCCCTCCCCTCCCCTCCCTGCCTCTTTGCCGTGCCCTCTTCCTCCTCCTCCTCTTCCTCTTCTTTGAAGCTTTTCCTGACCACCCTGGCCTAGGATCTCTTTTTCTCCTCTGACCTTCCTTTATTTGAGCCCCTCCGGTCTGCACACCAGTGTTGGCTTTGGCTTCTCCCAGATGTCACTTCCAGGGAAGGGAGGGAGGCAAGGGGGTGGTAGTGGTGGAGGAAATCCTTCTGGGAGGGGGATGACTCAGGACTGTTTCTGCCCCAGTGGCAGGCTTCCTACGGATGGGGACCAGATGCTAGGGGAGTTCCCGCTTGCACAGGCTAACCGAGGAGAAAAACTCCCTTGCTTAACTGGAATGCAAAATCGGCCCGGTCCCATACACTCTGCCTGTTTCATTCTAGAAATAAGGTGTCGAAATCAAGAAGGCTCTGGGAGCTCTCCTAATCCTGACTTGGTACCACACCAAAGAAGAGGAACCCAGAATCCAGCTCCACTCCAGAACCTTTGTCTAGAAGGGAACTTACGTCTGAGGCTGGTCTAATCCTCTCGTTTTGTCAATAAAGAGACTGAGTCTTAGCGGGAGGTGGTACGGGGATTCGAACCGGGGCCTTGGACTCCATCTTAGCTGCGCCCGTTGGGTCCCCGACCTTCCAGGGATGACTCTACTCTTGCTTTCTGGGGGTCGTCTCTCAGTGGCCTCAGCTGACACCCCAGCTGACGAGACAGGACTCCCGGGTTCTGCCTCTCCCCTCCAGAGCTCTGTAGACCTCTCCTCTCCAGACCTCTTCATGCCCTTGGCTTTCCCAGGACGATGACAGACCGAGTGGCGAATCTGCAGCCATGGGAGCTGCCCCAGCTCCTGGTGAGGAGGTGGCCCGGTCCTACTTCCTAATTCCAAGAGTAGGGTTGAGGTGGGGTGGGGCTTAGGAGGGGGGTTACTTCATCCCCGGGCCAGTTCTGTGGGCTGAGAGGGAGAGGGGGATGGGAGAGGCCAGGTGGCAGGAGGCACGGGCTCCGGAGAGGGAAGGGGTTCCCAGGGACCCCCGGAGAGGGCTCCTGCAATGCTAGATTAGGGGTGGGAAGGTGAAAGAGGGAGCAAGAAAGGGAGAGGTGTAGGGGACAGAAAGACTTGATCCCTGGTTAAACAAACACAGCCCTGCCGAGTGATGTCAGCCTCGCTGAAAAAAGTCGAGGGCTCTGTTGCCCTAGGTGTGTAGCAAGGAGCCCGGCCTCTCTCGTCAAACAGTGTCAGCCCCTCTGCGCCTCCCCTCCCCCACCGGATCAGGGAGAAATGGCAGGTGCCATGTGACAATATTGAGGAACAAAAGGGTGCCCCTGCCGCCTCCTGCTCTGTGGAGAGAAGGAGGGGCGGGTCCCGATTTGCTGGAGAGACCTGGTTGGGGGGGGGCGGGGGAGAGCTGTGGGGTTTAAGGGAAGTAGAGGGCCAGAAGGAAAGGGCATGCAGAGGGTAGGAGGGGTGGGTGTGTGGACAATTTCCAAGGCTTGGCAGGGAAATGGGGTCACATCTGGGGCAAGGGGGATTCAGGGGTTTTGCGGGCGCTAAGGAGCCAGTGGGGAACAAAGGGGAAATACACTCCGTGTGGGGGGTGGTACGGGCTGAGTAGACCTCCTCCCCGGCTTCTTCGGGGCCCCTCATCAGGATCCTAATTCTCCCCTGCAGTGAATTCATGCTCAAGAAAGCCCACAGGTATCTCTTCCCGGGCACATTTCTGACTGGGTCTGTCTACATCTGTACAAAACTGTGGGCAGAGATGGGCTCGGGCACGGTGCCCGAGTTAATGCGTAGAAAGGCTTGGAACGGTGCCTGTGCGAGCGTGCAACAGATTCTGAGCGTGTCCTTATTGTTACCGCTGTGATTACTCTGGAGGATTCTCTTCCTCTCTCTGCCACCTCGGGCAGGTCATTCTGCCTTTCTTTTCCTACCTGTCCCTGCAGCCACAGCCAGGCCACCCCTTCCTTCTTCGTGCCCTGGCCCCTCTCAAATTTCCCAGAACTGGTGAGAGGAAAAGCAGAACATCTTTTTACATGAAGGCAGGACATCTAGGGAGCCGGGAGGCCAAGAGCCCTCTGTGGGATTTTGGTCAGGTCTGGAAGTGATCCTGTCATTGTGGCCCAGGCTGACTTCCTCCTCAGTCCCGCTGTGGGGGGGGGGAGGGGAGGGGAGGGGTGGGGGGGGGTTCCCTGGATGACCACCTGTGCCAGGCACGGGAGCAGGCAGGGGAGCAGCCCCGGCATGGCCAGCTCACCCTGGCATTCTTATCACTTGTCCCGACCTGGGCGGTCACTGTGTTCTTCGAGAGGAAAGGTCACTCTGAGGCTTCCCCTTTGCTTTAGCTGCTATTTGCTTCCCGCCTCATCGAGGGCGGGACCCCCAGGGAAGGAGCCGTGTCTCTGAGTGGGTTGGGGGTGGGAGCTGGGGATGGGACAGGAGGCTTGGCGTCTCAGCTGGGGACTGTGTCCCCGTCAGGAGAGGTGAGGGTATAGCGGCTGTAGGTCTCCAAGGCATTTTTATCAATATCCTTTTATTTTATTGTCCCCATGTTTCTTGGACAAATTTCTCACCCCCTTTCTACCCTGGCATGATTTCCTCATCAGTCACTTGAAGGGGAAGATGAGATGTCCCTGAGTGGCCTTCCTGTCCTCTGGCTCATCTGGGGACACTTGCAGCCGAGAGATTCACAGTTACCAGCCCCAAATCCCACTCCTTATCTCTATGCCCCCTCTCCCCTCCTTCTCTGCTGTCCCTGCTGGGGACGGAGATGGGTGCTGGGCTGAAGAAAACTAACTCCAGCAAAAGGGATAGAGGTCAGACTCTGAAAAGCACTTTCCAGCAGGGAGACCCGACCAAGGTCATGGGCTCCCTGATACAGACACTTAAAATAGACTCCTAGAGGTCTGCAAGGAGAGGAGGGTTAGTCTTACTTGGAAGCGGGCCAATGGACAAGGAGACCAGCAAAGGACCCTGCTGGTCTCGATCAAGGAGTCCCGAGTTTTGTCAGCACAGAACTGGTCCCTCTTTCCCTCAAGGAGCTCGCCGGTGTCAGTTTGGTTCAGTTCTACACACACTCTCTAAACACGATGATGTGTCAGTCTCTGGGAAGGCTCTGGACATTAAGAGATAAGAAAGAGTCCATCTCTGCCCCCAGGGACTTATCCAGATGAGCATTTAGAACAGTCTTTCAGGCCTGGGAAGTACCCGGAAGAGGCCGTTATGGTGACGGAGGAGACGTGTGTGTTGGTGCCCATGCTGTCCGAGGAGGGTTGTGCCAGGTTCTCAACACCAGGACTCTGGGGCTGTGGGTGTGAGGAGGGAGTGGGGAGGATTGTAAGGCTCTGGGAGAGGGTTGTCCGTGGGAGTGAAGCCATGGAGGGGGGTAGCCTTCTCTTAGTTCACTCTCCTGGGGACACTCTCCCACCCGAGGGGCACACTCTGAAAGTGGGTCTTCCTCCTGGTGGCTCAGACCCGATGGGGCCACGGGTAAGTGGGGAATTTATGCTAGAAAGAGAAAAGATTTCTTGACCTAGGCTGGGGACCTCACTGGCTGGTTTCGAGGCATGAGGACACCATCTGAGGGTGACTTGGGGCCCCTCACAGCCTCAGGATGAGAAGTTAGGGAGCGGGGAGCTGATGGGGATGGCTCACACCGCTGTCCTCACCTCTACCCTCCTGTGCTGAAGCATTTGCCTGGGACCAGGTCCCCTGGGTCCTGTTTCTCCTGCCCAATGGAGCTGTGCCCTTGCTGACCCGCTCCTAATCCTCCGGCTCCCTTCCTTCTGCCGCCTCCAACCTCTCAGGATTAATGGGGACCAATGGGATCCCATGCCGCCCATACAGCCGCCCTGAGCTGGTGGAGGGGGGAATGAGTAAAAGAGAACATCTGGGGGGCAAAAGGAGGGGGAGACAGCCACACAGAAGCAAGCCAGCGAGCCAAGCATGAAGAGCTTTTTGCTTCCAAGACTTGAAAAGAGGGGAGCGGTGCAGCCAGCAACTTCAAAGGCCGGTGCTCCGAGGAAGAGCCAATATTTTTGTTCTTTCCTTTGCAAGGAAAAGCGGCCCTTGGAAAGGAGCTAGCTGTTTCCCCCCGCTCTGTTTTGGGGTCTGGCAGACCTCCTCCACGAGAGCTCCCATCCTACCAGCCCCCTTCAGCCTCCTGCCCCGCAGCTGAGGTCCTTCCATGCAAGGGAGGATCCTGGGAGCCCCTCAGAGGTGAAGGGCTGGGGGCTGCTCTCACACTTGGGGGCCCCAGCGGCTTTCCCACATGGGCTCAGGTTGACCAACAGCCTACCCCGTGACCGGTGGGCTCCTGTCAGCCCTCGTCTCTATGTCCCCGCTGCCTGCCCTCCTCAAGGGATGACCCCCAGCCCCATGGTGGAGGCCCGGGGAGGGGTGCTTACCAGTGGGTGAGAGGAGCCGGCCGGGCAGGGCTGCAGGTGTGTCTAGGGAGCGGGGAGCCGAAAGGTGTTCCGAGGTGTGCGAAAGGGCTCTGCTCAAATAATCCAGGGAGGCGTTTATAAATAACTTTACCTCAGGGCCACGGGGTGAGCCCCGGCTTCTGATTGGCTCTGAGGGGAAGTGGTTTTGAACACTACACCATAGCTAAGCCTGAGGAGATAGGAAAAGGAGATAAGGGGAAAAAGTTCCTAAATGAACAGCCCTTTTTTTGTTTTACCTGAGGCGCAGAGCTGTTTGATGGGAGCTTGGCACTTCCTAAATCCACCCCGAAGACAATAGGTCACATTCAGCGGGGCCCCTGCCCCACAGGCTCCCCCAAGGCGGCCGGCGGAGGCTGAGGAGGGGACAAGGGAGACCCCTCTCTGAGCTTGCTGTCCTGCCGCTCGGAGGGCTGGGGTCAAGCCAAAGAGCCTCTTGGACAATGGAACCCATTGAGGCCACCCGAAGGGTGGGGTCCTGGGGCTGCTTGCTTTGAAGAAGGGAGAGCTGGGCGGGTGTTGGGGGGACAGTAGACCTCTGAGTGAGGGGACGAGCCATGGCTGAGGGCCCGCGGGACATATGGGGCTGCTGTGGAGATCTGGTTCCCGGTTCTGTCCCCAACCCTAAGGCACTCCTCAGCTCTGCACCTTGGTCTGTCTGCAGGGCCACAGGGCAAGTATGCCTTGCCCTCCTAACTTGCCAGGTGGGGTGCAGGGGGGACATGGGGGCTTGGGATCAGGTAAAGGGGCTCAAGAAACAGGATTTACCACAATTATATGTAAGGTGACTGGGAGGCCGGCGAGTCTCTAAATCACAGGCCTCTGTCACTCCCAGGAATTAATGTCTGCCAGGTCAGGGCTCTGCTCAGGCTGCTACCTGCCTTCTTGACGAGAGCTGCCTGCCCATCCCAGGCCTGCTGAGCACTGTGGGAGAGCCTCCAACAGCGTAGATAGAGGGCTGGGGGAGTTTCTTGATCTATCTCCTGGGAGGGAGTGTACCCCTGCCCCTCCCCGAGGCCAAGAGCTCCTTTCTTTGGAACACCTGGGGTCAGCTCTGGTCCTGAATTGTCCTCCCATCTCTCCAGAAGAAAACAGGCTCCGAGGTGAGCTGAAACCAGTACAGAATGCTTCAGTAAGGCCTGCCTGGAAGTCAGCGTGAAAATCCCTCTGGGAAGGCAAAAGGAGCTAGTTTCATATAATAGGGACTCAATAAATATTTGTTGAATGAACGAAAGAATGAATTGTCTGAGAGCCCAACCCAAGGGAGAGTTCATAGATGCATTGGCCGTGGGGACCAGAGAAACGCCAGAGGTCACTGAGAGTTGTCAGGGTGTAGCCGGGGGCCGGGACGTGACTGCGGGGAGCTAGAATGCGAGCCACCCTACTACCTGCTGAAGGAGGGATGATGTGTGTGTGGACACTTCCTCGAGAAGCCCTTCCCCAGACTCCCACGCTGGCTTAGCTGCTGGGTTCCCATGATGCCCCTTGCTTCACCATGGTAACAACACACTGATCACAACGGATGGGAATTATGCATTCAATTATCAGTGTTTCTCCAAAGACCTGGAACTCCATAAGAAGGCGGGGGAGCATGTCTATTTTGTTCACTTGGAAATCCCTACAACCTAGCCCCGAACCTGCACTTAGTAGGAGGTCAGAGCAGACGTATGGAATAAGGGAAGGACGGTGTAATGGAGTCTCTAAGCAAAGCAGAGCCAGAGCGCAGGGCCCCATCCATGGACCTCTAGCCTCGTCCAGTGGCATGGGGAGCTTGACTTGTTCTAAATTTTGGGCAGGCAATTCTTAGAAAGTAGATGAGGCATCAGACTCTCCCGAAGCCAGGGTGATAAAGGCTCCCAAGATTCCACAACTAAATCCCCTTCCTGGGACACCAGGCCAGGCAGGGAAACTTTTGGTTATAATTTGGTTCTTTGAGAACAGAGAGGCATCGCCTGACTGACTGGAGCATCTGGGCTGCCTGCAGGTACATTTATTGTTGTTGTTGTTGTTTTTTTAAATTGGTCCGTGGACATTCTGGTCTATCAATTGGCCTAGTGTGAGTTTTGTTAATGTGAGTCAGCCTCCCCTGAGTCTGATTGACTTTCCATTGTAACATTTGGCTTTCACACACGTGATCTGGCTTAATTCTCATAACAATCATGTCATATAGGCATGTTGCTCTCATTTTTCAGTTGAGGAATCTGAGGTTGATTCAAGTGAAATAACTTGTCATTAGGTTACAAAGGTCTGGAAGGAAGAGAAGGAATCAAGCCTGGATATTATGGTTTCAAATCTTACACTTAGTCTACTGTATCACTTTTATGTCTGAGCCTGCAAAGCTAGGAATGAGACCTTATCCAAGACCCGACCTTTTAGACACTTTCAGTTTCCCTTATAGGTTTATCTCCAAAGGTAACCTGGATAAAGATGACTGGGGCCTCTAGAATAGGTTCTGGGGCTAATAATTCATTGGCCGTCCTCTCTCAACCCCTCTCCTGCCGTTTTGGTGAAATTCGGGATGGGCAGATCTTGTATAATTAGGACAGGAAGGATAGATAAACCCAGAGTTTTCTACAAAGTCATCAAGGGAGCTGGACAGAAGTCTCAGAATCTGGGGACTGGTTATGGGTGGGCGACCCAGGAAGAAGGCAGCCTGACCGGAGGTCAGACGAGCAGAAGACAGGACGGGGAGAAGCCCTGATCAAAAGGGCGTGTTATGGGTATCTTGGGTGGAGTTAAACTGTGGGACAGAGGCAGGGCTGGTGGGGAGAAAACAAAGACATGGAGAGAGGGCAGATGGTAGCAGTAAAAGTATGCAGAAAAAGAGATTCAGAAACAGAGAGAGGAACAAAAACAAACAAACAAAAACACCTACTGTTTTGCTCCCCAAGCAGCTCAGCCGTGAGGTTTGTTAAATCGTTGTTTTCATGGTGAAAGCAGGTGAGTATGCTGCCTTTACCTCTCTCTGGGGCAGAATAGATGTTCCTTTGCAGGCAAGCTACTTTATACCTCCCCCTCCAGGTCTGGAAGCTGTGTTCATTTGTTCATTCATTCCTTCTCATTCATTCACTTAAAACCCCTTAACCTGTCCTGGGGATACTGAGATAAATAAGACACAACCTCTTCCCTGAAAAGATCTCACGCTGGTGGGCAAGACAGGGAGACGAGGAAGGCACCGTCGCCTAGACCATGGGGTGCCGTGGGAGAGCAGAACAGAGGCACCATTCTCTGCCCTTGAGGGGATGGGGAAAAGAGGTCGGGGCAGACTTCCCCTGGGTGGGGGGATCTGGTGGGCCACAGAGGGCCTGCCAAGGCTGGAGCCTGGAGACATGAGCTCTAAACCCCAGGGTGGCTACTGCTGTGAGGAGGTGGGAGGGGGGCTGCCTCTGGAAACACTATTTTTAGAAGGGGTTTCCGGCTTGTCCCCAAACCCACTGACTTCTGAGCCCACTCAAGGTTTTCTGCCGAAAGCCCATTTCTGTGTTTCCGCCTGACCCAGAGGTTGGTCATTCCCTCTAACCCGGTTGTTCAACACCTCTCAACACACACACACACACACACACACACACACACACGCACGCATGCACGCACACACTCACTCACTCATACCAAACAGGTTTTGGAGATTTACTGAGTTATGCAGATAAAGCCAAAGCGTTCACAAATTGCCCCCCTGACACCCCACTTTTGAGCTGGCCCAGTCAAATTTTCAGATGACCAAACTGGGGCTAGACCCCCCCAAGCAGGAGTCTAATTCTGCCACCTCTGTCCATCCTTGGGCCTCTGGCCTTACCTGCCCCTGCTGGGCTCTTGCAAGTTCGCTCTCTGTGGGACCTGTGCCAAAGGTGTGGGCAGGATCATGTTTTGGGCAGTGACTTAAACAAACACCTCAAGGCTGGGGACAGAAAAATCTTTACCACCCTGCCCTGCAGTGGCAAGGTGCCTCCACAGCGACCAGTTTCACGAGTGCATGGGACCTGGGCAGGCTGTGGAGAGACCCAAGGAAAAGCGGATTCTCACCTCTCTCCGCAGGGAAGCCAGGGGCTCCGTCCCCCAGCTGGGAGCATCTTAGGCTGGTCAGGAGATAGGAGGTGGGGTGAGTAGGGGAGGCCAACCTGTGCCTGGCCTTTCCGCTCGGAATCTGAGCTCCTGCCATGTGCCTAGAACAGTGCTTGGTGCTGGGGACACAAGACCCATGGGAGCCAGGAGGTCGAGTCTGAAGGGAGCAGGCGGAGGGCTTCTCGGAGTACATCCAGTGACTTCCAGGGGGCAGTTGTTGGAAGGAAGCTAGCTGGGGGCTCTGAGATAGGGAGGTAAGGGCTCTCTGGACAGTCAGATTGGAATTAGCCAAGAATCCCCAGCATCCGAGGTCAGAGTAAAGGGAGTGTCGCAGACCCACAGAATGTGGAGAAGGGCAACGAGCCTTAGGGTTCATCAGAGCCATCTCCTCCCTGTGTCACAGATGAGAAGCTTGAGGCCCCGGAGGTGGGAGGGCCTTGCTCAAGGTCACCCAGAGAGGCATTAACAGGCACCTGAAGTCAGTGCCCGCCCCAGGACTCCAGCCTGGCCTTGAAGCACAAAGCAGGTTCTCTGCCTACAGAGAGAACAGGGGATTACTTGGGGGACCCCCTCCCGGTCCCCATTCTCGGTGTCGCTCAGTTGTTACCCTGAGCCATGCTGTTCTTCTGAGGCGAGCACATGCAGAGGGACGGCCTTGCTCCCCGAGCGCCAGTTTTGTGAAGGTTGGGGCTTGGGGGAAGCAGACGTTAAGGTTGCGGTTTGGGGGAAGCAGGTCTGTGTGTTGGGGCCCGAGAGCCCGGGGATGCGGTTCCTGGGTGGGCCAGTCCTGCAGCTTCCGGACAGAGGAAAAGATCCTGCTCAGAACCAGAAGCAGGCGGACTGGGCGAGGGTGGAGGCGGTTCCTGCCGCCCTGGCTACGCGGAGGATCAGGCTGAAGGTGGGGAGGGGGCCGTTCCAGGTTATTAACGTTGTCTGACAGCCTCCTGGCTCTAATTCTGCTTTGGGGCCTTAAGCCAGGCACATATTAACCCGAGTGTCGGGGCTGCCTCTAAGGGGGGCGTGTAGAGGCCCAAGACCCCCAATTCGGGGAGACCGAGGTAGCTGGAGGAGCTGGGCACGGCCGAGGGAGGGTTCCAGGGCCTCATCCTGTCTCCATAGTGTAGCTGGGGCAGCAAGAGAATTGGGTCCAAATGTGTTGCTTTGTGACCTTGGGACCTTTGTGACCTTGGGAAAGTTGTAAGAAAATGATGTCCCCTTTCCTAGTGCACATTCTCCAGGATAGAGTCAGAGTGGAAGGGACCTGTACCCCACCCCCCCACCCCACCCAGCCCAGTGCTTCCCACTCTTCCTCCCAGGTTGCTGCCTGGACCACAGAGACCTGTTCTCTCCGAACGCTGCAGTGGTGCTCTCTGAACCCTGCTGCTGGCCCAAGTAGGGGTGTTCTAGGTCTTTCTGGGTGTCATCTCCCTCACAGCTCCTTGTCAGGGAGAGTGTCTCATGCCCTTGGCAGGCATCAAAGTAGACACTCAGGGTTTGCTAGTCATGTGACCTCGGGCCAAGTAGGGACCTGAGGCTCAGTTTGTAAAAGGGGTCACTGGGCAAAAATGAAGTGCTTTCATCAGGTTGGGGCCTTTCCTTTGGGCACACACACACATGCCCCCAGAGGACTGTGCACGGCACAGCCGTTGCTTCTCTCCGTCGGCTCTGATACCCCACGGCTTCAACCACATCCCGGCCGGCGACACCCTTCCTCCCCCTGCACGGTGAATGCCCCTTGCGCCCTCGTCCCGGCAAACCGGCAAACCGGGGGTGCTGAGCTCCACTCACAGGTCTTGCCCTCATGCTCTCAGGAGACAGCCAGTTGGCAGCATGGATTCTGGAATGCTCTTCTCCCAAGCTGCTACAGTAGAACAAAACCATCACAACTTCTCCTGTACCCAGACTTTGGAGCCCCGGTCCCCTCTGCCCCACTTTGCCTCTGGGCGGTGCCGAGGGCGGAGGGCAGGAATGTGAGCGTGAGCATCTGTGCTGTGCGGGCTGGGCGAGAGCGGGTGCTTCTGTAAGAGGGAACGGCCGGGGGCAAGCTCCTCCCTCATCCCCCCCTCACCTGGTCCCGTGGCAGCATGGCAGCCGGCAGTCTGGTGGGCTGCGGGGAGCCCACTCACCCTCTAGGTCCTGGAGCCCTCCTTCCTGAGGAATAAACTAGCCCCTCTCGGGTCAGACTCACAGTAGGCGTGGGCAGCCTTTGCAAGAGCAGAACCTGGCATGGGGAGCTGCCCTCAGTTCGAGCGAGGGTGGACGGGAGCGTGTTTACCGTGAGTTTGTTCCCAGTTTTGGGGGACATGTCCAGGAATTTAGCAGTGCCCCTCCCCCAAATAAACCTCCTATGGCTGGTTTTTTGGTTGTTTTTCCACCTTCCAAGGTCAGGGCGCTTATCCCCTGATTCCACCCTCGACTTCCTTCTGGCAAACTCCTCTGCGCCGTGCTACTCATGAGGGGCTCAGGCAGAGGTGGGAGCGTGGTCACGGATAGGTTTTCAGCCCTAGAGAAGGGGTTTGTCCACTCTGGGTACGGGCTGGGACCAAGCTGGTGCTGCGGCCTGGGGCAGACGCAGGGTTCGGGGTCCCTGAGGCTGCTCCGTTGACCAGCCTGAGCCCCGTTGTCCCTCTGGGAGTCGGGGGCATGTGGGATGTGCCTGGAATTCCCGAGCACGCGGTCCCAGTGAGGGTGCAGGAGGGAGTTAGGGCATGGCCCCCCTGGGACTTCCGCTGTGGCCACTTTTCTAGGTTTTCCAGCACAGCCGGCAGCGGTGGGGATGACAGGGGTGGGCTGGGTGGCTCTGGGGTCCAAGGCTCAAGAAGTGCGTTTCCCTCAACACACACAAAACAGATAATCATGTCAAAAAATGGGCAGAAGACATGAACAGACACTTCTCCAATGAAGACATACAAATGGCTATCAGACACATGAAAAAATGTTCATCATCACTAGCCATCAGGGAGATTTAAATCAAAACCATACTGAGATACCACCTTACACCAGTTAGAATGGCCAAAATTAGCAAGACAGGAAACAACGTGTGTTGGAGAGGATGTGGAGAAAGGGGAACCCTCTTACACTGTTGGTGGGAATGCAAGTTGGTGCAGCCACTTTGGAGAACAGTGTGGAGATTCCTTAAGAAATTCAAAATAGAGCTTCCCTATGACCCTGCAGTTGCACTACTGGGTATTTACCCCAAAGATACAGACGTAGTGAAAAGAAGGGCCATCTGTACCCCAATGTTCATAGCAGCAATGGCCACGGTCGCCAAACTGTGGAAAGAACCAAGATGCCTTCAACGGACAAATGGATAAGGAAGATGTGGTCCATGTACACTATGGAGTATTATGTCTCCATCAGAAAGGATGAATACCCAACTTTTGTTATCAACATGGACGGGACTGGAAGAGATTATGCTGAGTAAAATAAGTCAAGCAGAGAGAGTCAATTATCATATGGTTTCACTTATTTGTGGAGCATAACAAATAACACGGAGGACATGGGGAGATGGAGAGGAGAAGGGAGTTGAGGGAAATTGGAAGGGGAGGTGAACCATGAGAGACTATGGACTCTAAAAAACAATCTGAGGGTTTTGAAGGGGCAGGGGGTGGGAAGTTGGGCCAGCCTGGTGGTGGGTATTATGGAGGGCACGTATTGCATGAAGCACTGGGTGTGGTGCATAAACAATGAATTCTAGTACACTGAATAGTAATTAAAAAAATAAAAAATTAAAAAAAAAAGAAGTGCATTTCCTACCTGCTCCCCCACACCCCCAGAGTGCAGGGAACAGGCCACAGCACGACTAGGTTCTGGGGAGTCCTGGGGACGGCTCACTTGGCGGGGGCTAGTTCCTGTCAGCCCTCCAGGGCCGGGCCCCAGCCTGGGCTACTCACAGAGCGGCTTTGTTCCCTGGGAGCCTCTCGAGCATTTAGCTTGTCTCGTCCTGCTGGGACATTCGTTGGCTGTGATTCCCACCGAAGACATCTTCAGGGGGCAGGCAGGGCGCCAGGCTTGTGGGCGGGACCAGACCGCGCCAGTGAGCAGGGAGCTCCGGAGCAGCAGGGGCTCATCAGCCCGTGGTGTGACCATCAGGGCCCTTGGCCAAGGGCCTCGGCGAGTTTGCCTGGGAAGTTCTGACGCTGCTGCTGGCCCCGGCCAGGAGGCTCAGAGCAGACGCGGGACTGGCCCCAGCTCCCCGGTAACGAGCTGCCTGCTTATGGGCAAGTTACTGAACTTTTCTGAGCTGTCGGTTTCCTCATCCACAAGATGTGGATAATAACACACCTACCTCAGAGTGGCACTGGACGGATTAAACAAGGCCACGCGCGGAAAGCACTGGCATTTTCCGGGGTCCCCACTCCCCCAACACTGTCTTTTCTCTTCTGCCTTCTCCCCAGGCAGCTTGAAATGTTCTCCCTTCCCTTCTCAGTTGTCCTTCAGCTCAAGCCACACCTCCTCCATGAAGCCCGCCCTGTTTGCTCTGATTGCACCCACACTCCTGCAGTACTCTCAGGTGATAACCGAAGCTAGGAACCTGACCACGTGCTGTTAGGGATTTGGCTCTAATGGTTTGTAGAAAGCTACCTTCCTGCACCATAGGATTTGGGTGTTTGACTTCTGCGGTGTCCTTCTCTGACCAAATTGTACTCTGCAGACTAACACAGAGTGACCCCATCCTGGGCCCTGCCCACAGCAATGAGAAGAACCAGCATTTCTTGTGGTTTTAGTCCTGAGCTGTGGAGGTCCACGGGTGCTGAAGAAGACTTCGGTCGCAGGCACACCGCAGCAGCTGGTGCGCTCTGATTATTGTGACCTGCCCACAATTTGCCAGCTTGTGCCCTCTCCCTCTGGCTCAGAGCCCGAGTCTCCCATGGCTTGGGAGGCTCTGGGGGTCTCTGGGTAGGTTTTTCTGCTTCCAGGTCATTCTTACTGTCTGTGGTCCACCAGCTATGGAGAGAGGGCTCCGCTTTGAGAATTCTGCCTGGCTGCCTCCCGGGGCTCCAATCCCGAGGGCCCAGCGTCTCAGTGCACACTGTAATGGGCACCCTCTTCATGTGTCACACAGAAATGTGGGTGGTGGCTTCTCCCCGGTCTGTGTCACACTGCATTGGCCCCACCCCGGGGTTGCTGTGGTAGACTGCTAGCTACTTACCATCAGGGACAGTATGACTGTGAGGCACATGGAGGGAGGCTGGACCCCACTTCCCAGCTCTCCTTACAAGGAGGTGTGGCCACGTGACCGAGCCCTCAGCAGTGGCATGTAGAATGAGGCGGACCACTTCCAGGTCTAGCCTTAAAGAGCTGGGCATGCCCTGGCCACGCTCTTCCCTCCTCTTGCCACGCTGGGGACCCAGCTTCCATCGTGCATGATGACAATGGCCTGGCAAACGGGACAGTGACAGGTGGAGAGGATCCGAGCCCACGAAGGACCTCAGAAAGTTGAGGGCTCTGCCAGGCTGGGCGGTTCACCTTGAAACTGTTGTATGGGAGAAAAAGTCCTATATTCTGTGACGCACGGTACTGGGGTTCTCCACAGTGTGCTGGACTTGAGTCTTTAACACACACATGGGCCTGGTGTGATGAGAATACAGCCCCTCCAGCCTCTGCTGCTAGTTCCGCACCCAGTGCTCCGAGGACTGGACCCATTCCCAGGACTTGGCCTGGCAAAGGGGCAGTAGAGACCCATTTCCTGGGTTCTCCTTCTCTGTTCCAAAGACTTGACCACTGGGGTTCTTCCTTTCCTGTAAAGAGAGGTCCGGAGCACCTCTGATTCACCCAGGCTCTGGATCCCAGTTTTAGGTCAGCTGGGATACCCAGCCCTGTGTGCCTCTAAGAGCAGGATTTTCCTGATGGATGCCCGCAGTGAAGGCGAGCCTCCCTGAGTGAGGGCTCAGCCCTCCTGCTTGAGAAGACTGGGGCAGGCGTAGGGGGTCTTTAGGGTCAGGAAAGCCCCCTGTGGGGTGATAACTTCTAGGCTGTCCTTCATAGGCTCCCTGGGACTAGCAAGCTGGTCGTGTATAAAGTTGTGCTACTAATGGAGGTTAAGAAAAAATAACACTTTAATGACTGCTTGCGTCTGCAGACTTACCGTGTATGGGGTGCTTTCACGTGGGTCATCTAGTTGCTGGCCACGTCCTGGGACATGGGTGGGGCTACTCATTCCATCTTACATTCTCGGAGACCGAGGGTCAGTTTCCCACTCAGCTGGGAAAGGCCCAGGCTCGCACCAGACCTCAAGGTTCCTGATCTCTAACCTTGTGCTCTTGCCGGGCTGAATAGCCGTGTGTTCTGACTTAGGCTCTGGAGGTGCTGGGCACTGAAGTCCGTGTTGAAAAGAAGGTACTGCATAGACTTCGCTGATCCCTTTAACCAGCTCAGGCCTTAACTTCTCTTTCTGCAAATGGGAAGGACATCCCTGTCATTCCCCGACCAAGCAGAGGCTTTGTTGTTCCTCCCACGCACCCTGTCCCCATCCATTTCCTGCCCTTATCGGTCTGTGGGCCCAGTTGTCTTGTCCAGGGGAGTTGGGGTCTGGGGAGGAAGAGGCATCCTGAGGCTGCTGCCCCCAGATGGGCCCACCTGGGGAAGACCGCTTTATGCTGTCCCTGGGAAGTGTCATTTGAGAGAAGTCCGCAGCCTGGGGAGACTTGAGGGAGGGGGAGGGGGACCTGCTCTTTCACCTTGAGCGGCCTGGGCCATACCTGGTGCTTGGGTGGAGCGCAGGATAAGGGGCCAGTGGGGGAGAAAGGTTGGTTTAACCTCAGTGCCCCTGGTTTTGCTGCCCCACCAATTATACAAACACGGGCCTGTGCACCTGACACGAGAACACCCACGTGCTGGGCGCCACCGACCCTAGGCCCCACAACCCTTTAGCTTCTATAGAAAAGCAGCCCGTGGGACTTAAGTTAGACACAGAAGAGAACTTCCTGGGGGTGAGAATATTAATCAGAGACTAAACAATGTGAAATCTTCTGAAAGAAGTATGGTAGCCTTGATAAATGTGGAAGAAATGCTTATCCCTCTTCCTTAGCCCTTACTATGGGGATAAAGGTGGGAGAAGGGAGACCCTTCAATGGACTTGCCCAGAGGCAGCTGCATAATAAAGGCGTGCAGTCCCTGTCGGTAAGCTGCTTCAAGCCCAGGCGGAAAGAAAAGGAATGAAGGACCGAAGCAAGAGATGCAGAGGAACTATGCCCCTTATTTCCGTGCCTGGGGATGGGAGAGAAAGAGGGATTCTGGGCTTGGAATTCAGCAGTGAGGGGCTACTTGCCTGCTGGCCAACAAGTTATCCAGGAAGCAGGATTCTTCGGTCTATAGAACAAGGAGATGGTGAGGAGTCTGTAGGATGCGACATTTCCCTGTGTCCGGCGGGCTGGTGACAGCTGGAGTGCTTGTCAGGGCACTGGGTCCACCCAGGCGCCTGAACTCTGGCATCTGAGCCGGAGGGGAACCTGGTGACAGGCACTAAGAAGGGTGACTTGCCCCCCTGCTCAGCCAGAATCTACCAAGTGGAATGAGCCGAGGCCCCGGGAGAGGGATGGAGAAAGTCCTAGGGAAGTAGAATGATTCCCTGATGACTGGATTCTCTTTAGACCCATGTTCTGTTATGAAAATTGTAAACCTCCAGGTCAGCGAGCTAGATTTCCACCATTAGTATTCTGCAAAATGGCTTCATCACGTCTGTCCAGCTCTCCATCCCTCTATCCGTCCATCAGCCCCTTGTATGTGTGGATGTGTTTTATTTATTTGTTCGTTTGTTTGTTTGTTTAAAGATGTTATTTATTTATCTGAGACAGAGAGAGAGAATGAGCAAGGAGAGGGAGAAGGGGAAGCAGGCTCCCCACAGGATGCGGCATCGTGACCTGAGCTGAAGGCAGACGCTTAACCGACTGAGTCACCCAGGCGGCCCGGGATGCATTTTAAAGTAAGGTGCAGACGTGCGTACCCACCGAGCTGGTTCCAGGATCCTAGCCTTACCAAGAGTTCAATATGTTTAGGTTAATTCTTTTAAGTCTTATAGGTCACGATGCGTGGATCTCAAGTGTGGTGCGTATGAATTCTGACAAACACCTACACCTGTGCAGTTCAAACCCCTGTCAAGGTACAGAATTTCGTGATGGCTCCAGAAAGTTCCCTTATGCCCCTTCCCCATAAACTCCACCCTTCCCCCACCCAACAACTGCCCTGATATTTTTCTACCACCGATTCCTTTTGCCGGTTCTACAACTTCATTCATATAATAGGAATCATACAATAAGTATGCTTGGGAAGGTTTCTCTCCCTCAGCAAAATGACTCCACATTCTCTGGGAAAGCGTCTACTTTATATAAAGCCAGGCCTTTTTTTTTTGTTTTTTCTTTCAAACTACCTAAAACCGTGTCCCCAAATCTAATCTTCACTGAGTGCAGGGAAGCTGTGTTTACAAGGGCACGGTCAACAAACAGCTCAGCACGCCCATTCTGTTTGTCCTTGACCAGCCAAACAGGGCTGAGCCCCCGGAGATCTGTGGGGTGTGCAAGGTTTCTCAGCACCCCCTCCTCTCTGCTGCGAACTGCCCTCCCCCGGCCCCCGTTTTGTATCTTCTTTCCACTTGGTGGCGGATGCACTGACCGGTGCCCTGAGGGCTCTGCCTTCGCCACTCACTCCCCCAACCCAGCAGGATCTGATAACCAGTCATTTACACGCCATAACTGATAGCCGGTTACACTGTAACTAGACCGCCTTCCACAGTCCCTGCCTCCCCTGGGTATAGACTTGTTCCCGCTTTTATCTCCCAGTGGGGCCCAGACAGGCTTCCCAGCCCTCTGCCTCTCTGACTTCCACGGAGGCTCCCCAAGGACAGGGAGCCCGGACCGCATCCCCAGCTAACTCAGCAGTGCTCAGGGGGGCGCCGCGTTTCTCCGAAAAAAGCTATCCTAGGTTTTTAGTCATTATTAGGATCCACCCAGAGATCTAGCACCAAAGGCTTAAAACTTGGATGACAGAAAAGTAATGCTGTGCTGGCAGAAACAGGGAGGAGGGGTGGTAGGGTATGTTTCTGAAAGACCCAAAGGCAGCTGCCAGAAAACCCCAAATGACAAAAATTCGGGAAGTGGGTAGACCAGATGAACAGTTTCAAAAGTGTCATTGAAGAATTGTGTATTTCCTCAAAAGTGCCTGTGAGTGAGCCATCCCACGATAGACTACGTTCAGGTTTATTCATAATATGAGACACCCCACCCCCCAAACCCACCAGATCTCTGAGTCAAAGCGGGCTTTAGGATTGTGTCTAGAATTCCGGTGGCTCAGAGTTCTCCTGGGCACCCGGTCCCACACACATCCTGGGTTGAAGGCACAAACTTCAGCAAAGGCATTGTAGGCATTGATGGGGGATGGGAAATGGGTATGTAGAGTCCACGGGACCCAGACAATCTCTCTAAGTCGACCTTGTTG
Source organism: Martes martes (assembly GCF_963455335.1). Taxonomy (NCBI): domain Eukaryota; kingdom Metazoa; phylum Chordata; class Mammalia; order Carnivora; family Mustelidae; genus Martes; species Martes martes. The sequence continues at coordinate 24,756,559 of NC_137903.1, read as the reverse complement.
GACCTGAAGGGAAATCCGAATTGGTCCTTTTATCAGGAGTTGGTTGTTGGAGGGGGTACCCAGCAGGGTGGACGCTTCCCTACAGCCCCCTGTACCCAGGCACCCCCAGCCCCTCTCTGGGCTCTTTAAGCAGTGGAATCGATGATACCATCTTGGTCTATGATCCCCAGAGAGGAAACTTGAGTTAAGTTATGGGGATCGGACTCCTCCTAGCCTTTCTTTTTCAGGGCATTGGTAGCAGGGGAAAAAAAAGAAAAAAAAAAAAAAGAAAAAAATCTGTAGGAAGAGGGTGAGAAGGGCCTAGCCCTTAAAATAAAATTTCAAGCAGCAGGTGGAGATGTCTTTCTGGATTGGGGACATTGTTGGTGCCCCTCAAATTGCAACTACTTTCTACAGTCCCCACTGTAAATGTGTGTGTGTTTGATTGGTTCATCCAAATTATGGCTTGCAAGTTGCTTCTTCCTTGTCTGTCAAAGGACAAATAGAGGACGCTCCTACTAATACTGAGGGTATAAAAAATAAGTGATATCTGTAGAAAACTCCTTTTGACCTTTCAAAGGAGTTTTCTCCTTTGAGGAATATATATATATATATATATAAAATATACATTATATATTTCATATATTTTTAAATATTTAATATTTAATATTTTATTTTTATATTATATATATTTTATATATTATATATACATACTATATATATATATTTTTTTTTTTTTTTAATAAATGACCTTCAAAGAGCTTCAGGCATTTTGTCCTTCACTGGTCTAGCCCAGGTTCAGGCTGGGGAGTGAGGTGGTGGAGCAGAGCCAGGGCCAAGAGAAACACCCTGATTAGGAGCCTGGAACCCTTTCATGCTGCCAATGAAACGACCTCTCAGCTTCACCCCAGCTGGTCCCAGCCTAACGGAAAGTGGGAGCTTGAGCAGGGGGGCACCAGAGCCCCCCAATCTGCTTACTCCCTGGAACACATCAGCTTAAGTTGATGGACATTCCCCCTGGGCTGCCCTGTGGCAGTGAGGGAAAGGACTCCCCCAATTAATAAGCACTCCAGCCACTGCCTGGGGGCTGGAGTCAGACCCACGGCTTCTCCAGGCCCTGGGGACTTTTGATAGCTCCCTGTATTTCCCCCTCCAATTTCACGCTCCACAAACACCATGCTTCTTAAAGTTCCACCATATGCAGAACAGTCTTTCCTTGTGTATTTTTTTTTCTGCCTACGAAAGTAATTCTTGCTCATTGCAGAAGTTTCACACAAAATAGTAATGTACAAATAAGAAAGCGAAAGCCTCTATAATCTAATTTTCCTGAGATAACCAGCCTTAGCAGCTGAGTGTACACCCTTCCAGATCTTTCTCTAAGCAGGTGCAGTTTATTCATGTCCTGCTACATGTTTCTCCACACCTCCGCTCATGCTATCTGTACTTGCTTCTTGGAATGCCCTTGCTTCGCTTTTGCTGGGTTCACATCTGTACATTCTTCTGAACTCAGACCACATTTTCCTTTTGTCACCTGTCCACCCGGACCAGGTGCCTCCCCCTGGGCTCCTTGAGCCTCTGCACAGGCTTATCACAGCAACTAGCATGATGAACAATCAATTCCTTGTTGACAAGTTTGTTTCTCTAATTCGAATCTAGGTTATTGGTCAAGAGATGAGGGTCATGGTGGACCGCAGCCCCTCTGGCTCTGCTGGGCTGTCCTGTTCACTTTGGCATCCTAAGGGTCTCACACGCTGCCTGACTGACCTGTGATCGGCATTCCATACGTGTTTGTTGAATGAGTGAGTGAATGAGGAAGTTCTGGGTCATGGCCGCTCTCCCCCCATGGAACTTTTATATGATGAAGGTGGAGGGCTACTGAGGGAGGCAACAACCCAAGAACAGAAGTTCTGTATGTTGCCTGGTCTCAACAGCTGCCTCTAGTTTACTTACAGGAGTTGTGTAATCTTGGGAACAGTCCCTTCAGGGTGTTGTGAAGGTAAGAGTTTATGAAGTGAGCTTACCTCCCATCCCCTACATTGACAGCTCTCCTGCTCGCACCCAGGAGGCAAGGGGTCCTTTTCCCTCAAGCCCAGATAAACACAAAGAGATCAGGTCTCTGATGGAGCTTGTCCTAACTGGCTTCCCAGGGGCAGAGCTCCGGATCTGCTAGCTGTGTGGCTTCAGGCAGGGGGACCCACGATACGGAGCCCCCTTCCACGAGAATAAAATGAAAATGCTACTAAGGACAACTGCCTCCCAGGTTAGAGAAGACTCAATGAAAGATGATTGCTAAGCACTTTGTAAATTCCCCAGCCCTTATCCTTATCCGTCCCAGTGGGGTTCAGAGTAAGAGCCGAGTGCACTCCAGATCTGCCCCTCTCTTCCAAGGTGACCTTGGGCAGGTCACTTCCTGTTTCCTCACCTGTAAAGTGGAGGTGGGAGGGGGATGTGGTCTCTAAGTTTCCTTCCAGCTCTAACATTCAACATGCTCTGGAAAGTAAAAAGTATTGCAAAACGTCCCAGTTCCCCGTACTATATCATCTGGCCGTGGGCAGAAAGGTCTCTGCTAGTGGCCAGCTCTCCCCGGGGTGGGGGTGGGGTCTCTCTTCCACCAAAGCCACCGAATAGGAACAGTGAACACTGCCACTGGCAGGTCCCCAACTAGAATGCCCCTCCACCCCGCCTCTGGTCTTGTTTTCTGTGCTGGGTCACTGTGACCTCACCTGATGCTACAGAATCCTCTGCTAGCTTCTGAGTCCCCAGAGAGGGACCGGCTCAGGGACGGCTTGAGTGATGTGTCTTTCATGACATTTGAATTCTTTGGAACCTGATCATTTGAGGTTGGGATTAAAGAGATAAATCCCGGAGTCTGCTCTTGGGGAGGGTGGAGTGTCTGTGGGGAGAGAAGGCTGACGGGTGACCTGGTCTGGGGAGTGACGGAAGAACTCAGAACGTGGGCTGGAGTCTGCAGGCTTGGGAGTTGCTTAGGATTTGGGTTTACAGAGGGAGGGTGTCTGAAGGCCGCGGACAAGGCCAGGCCAGCTGAGGCTGAGCGGCGAGTGTCTGGGCAACAGAGCGCACATGTATTTGATTGATCAAGCACTCCTTTTCCAGAGATTGCCAGATACCCCCCAGAAGGAGCACTGGGAGGACATGTTTATTTGGAAGTCACCTCCTTGAGCACCACAGAAGCTGACTAGACGACCGCTTTCGTTGGTTCCCCGGGCGGGCCTACGGTAGGAGCATGGAGAACATTCAAAGGGAGTGGTTCACACTAGACTCCTCCCGACAGTTTATCTCGTGGTCTGATTCTTAAGGGCACTCTGAACCGCATTAACAGACGAAGAAACCGGTGCTCAGAAATGCCAGGACCCTACCCCAGGTCACAACGCTGGTTAGCGGCAGAGCCAGGTTTCCGGGGCAGAAAGGCCTCCCACTCCAAGTCCTGAGCACCATGCTGCCCGGGGCCCCCTGGGGCTCCCTGATATGTGGCTGGGGGGCAGCAGGTTCGCACAGAGCCTAGCCGAACCTGGGGGTTGGAGTGCAGGACTGTGGAAGGGTCCCCGGACCAGGTGGAGAGAAGCGGCAATTTGGGATGTTTTCTGCTCGTCTTTAGGCTGGGGGAACCTCAAGAGCCTTGAGCTGCGCTGTTGGAATGACTCCCGAAAGACAGAGGCAGAGACTGGAGGGACAACTGGACAGCCTTACAGGTCACAGAGGGACCACTCCCCCGGGTGGAGGTCGACCATTGCCCAGCCCTTGCCCCCTCATCCAGCAATCAGATGTCCCCGTTAACCAGGCAGCCAGGCTGGGCTCGTTTGTTGCCCTGGGACCCAGGGAAACCTTTGTCACTACAGAAGTTGCCTGGCCAGGATGTATCATTTCTTCTCTTCTCTGGGGCTTGTCTGCCTTTCCCTCTCTGGCTTCTTGCTACCCTGGGCCCTGAGCTGAGGGATGGTGGCAGAGGGTGTCACTTTCCCATGGTGGCTAGATCCCAGATCCCGGCTTGTGTCCTGCCCCACCTCTCCATTTGCCTCCCTCGTAGTGTTGGAAGCAAGATCAACTCTTGCTTCCTTGCAGGAGCTGTCCACCTCCCATCCCGCCCTCTGGTCTCCTAGGAGAGGTGGTCTGGGGGCAGTGGTCTAGACCAGCAGCTCCTGGGAGGCTGGTTAAAGTCAAGCTGGTTGGGCCTTAACCCAGAACCTTGGGATCGGAATGATTGAAGATGGGGCTCGGAAAGCTGCATTCTGACAGGCTCTCTTGAAGAGTTCTGAGGAACTGAAGGTCAGGAGCCAAGAGCCCCGGCATGAGGTCATCATACCGTACCCTGCTGGAGGGACTAATCTCCCAGGATGCCAGGAAGGAGTCTGGGTCGGTAGCAGTGAGATAAGACCGGTTGAATGAGCAGAGTTTCAGAAACCCAGGCAGGAAGGCAGTCCCCTGGCTGGAGGCCCTTGAAGTGGAAAGTCGCTCTCACCTCCCAGTCCCCACCCCCACCCCACCCCCACCTCGGGCTTCTTCACAGGAGAGCTCTCTTGGCCCGAGCCAGCCAGGAATGCTCAGGTTCGGGTCCAAGGAGGAAATGTGAGGAAGGGGTTGGAGATGGGCCAAGAGGAGAGCCAAGGAAGTGATGAAAGATATTTTTAGGATTATTTATTCCAGCAAAGTCTGAGGGGGCGTCTTATCGCCATCCAAGAACTTGGAGAGGCTTATTAGACTCTTGACCTAACAATCAGAGATTAAACAAGAAAGGACCGAGCTGAGACGGCAGGAAGGGACCTGTGAGGTGCTGACACAGGTCCAGGACGAAGGCTGTGGGAGCTTCTATCCTGGTGTTTTCTGAGGACAGTTCGTCCACTTGTTTTCCTCAGATACTGTTTAATGTCTACCCGGTGCCCGCCACTTGCTCAGTACAGGGAAGAGAAGGATCAACCAGGGCCTGATTCCTGCCCTCCTGAGCGGAAGTTCACGTGGAGAGTCCCTTCTGCCTGGAAAGCCTTTGTCCTTGTGTCCGCCCAGGGCAGACCTGGGAGGCTGTGGCTCACAGAGGTGTGGTTTTTGCCCAGAGAGACTGGCATGGTTTGGATCCCCAAAGAGGGAGGTGGGGGAGGAGTGGAGGATGTGTGGGGATCCTGGTGGGCGTGGGAGGTGGTGCTGGCCGGCGGCGGGGGGGGGGTGTGTGTGTGCTGAAATGCCTTTCTGTGGTGTCATTCTCCTCCCTGGGGAGACACCTGTCCCCCCACCACTGCCTTCATGATCCTGCGGGGAAACATCGAGAGAGCTGGACTGGTGGCCAGCTTTCAAGCATGGGATCGCATTTCCACAGGAGCCTCCTTCCATGGGACTATGAGGGCTGTGGGCAAGCCTCTGACTGTCCCCTTGGGGAAACTCCTGCCTCAGAACCAGTGCCCTGGCCAGGCCTGCCAGGGATCTTCCCGGAATGTCCTCCCCACCCCCCTGGGGGCTGCCAGAGTCACTGGGGTGCTCCTCCCCACTGCTGGATGCCTGGGCCACCGGGCACCCCTGTTGGGTGCTGGCGTCCTCAGTTCGGTTCAGGTTTCCCTGGGGAACGTGGGTGATCAGGGAACTCCTTCTGCCTCGCCCTCTGTCAGCCTCCCCGCTATTCAGTTTCTGAGGGTTTCTACAGCCCAGCACTGCCGAGGGGTTAAGAGGCACACGGGAGAAACCTCCGTCGCTGCCTCCTGGGGTGGCCTGGGCTTGTACGCATGAAGTAATGAGAGAATGATTCAAGTCCCAAACCACAAGGAAATGGCAGTAGAAACTGGGGCACCCTAGGTCTGTCCAACTCCCCTTCCTGAGTCATCAGTAACCCGCGGTAAGTTCCGGAACCTCTCTGGGTTCTCCTGTTAAATGGGAGGATGATCTGTGTGCTTCCCCAAACCGAGGTGAGGCTGAGTTCGGGGACAGGCTGAACAGTGGCTTGTCCTCCTCGAGCCCGTCGGAAGTGCAGGCAGCTCTGCTAAATCTTTTAATCATCTCGTCTAAGCTTCTTGGAGGCCCTGGGAGGTAGCGCTGCTATGACTTCTGTTTTACAGGAGAAGACGTTGAGGCAGAGAGTGATGGGTAACTTGGGCCCTGAGTGGTTGGACTCAGCCCCCATCTGCCCAGCATTTTTGGCATCCAGTAACCAGGAGAGTGAAAGGGCAGGAAGGAACGGGCCAGCTGCTTTCAGGCCTGGTTGCTTCCTGTGGTTCCCGGTCCTAGAGACGCAGACTTGCAGACTCGGCCTTCAGACCCGGAAGCAGGACCTCCATGTCTCCACCCAGCTCCTGTGACAGGTGGCAGCTGGGTGCCTGCTGGAACCTTCCATGTCCTGCCTGAAGAACCCCATTGCCACTCCTGAGGTGGCCTCCTTGCCCCAAGCCTGGGTCCTTCACATCTCCCCACGTAACAGCTCATGCATTAACTTCTTAGCCATTTCCAGAACACTCTCTCCATCTTCCCTGTTTTTCTTCCCATTTGCCAGAAGAGTGGACTGAGGCTGGAGTGTGTGTGGTTGGGGGGTGGGGATCAGAGACTTGCCAAACATCCTATGGGTAGTAGACTCTCAGCTCAGTAATACCAGACAGATGCCTCCAGAAAGACTGAGAGATTTGTGGTCCTTCCCCTCCCCAGGTCCCTTTGTGACTCCATATCACTTGGGTCAGAATTCTGGGGACTCAAGGCCCAGGCATGGCCCTGCTGAGTTCATTCAGCCATTCATTTATTCAACCATATTCACCTGACACGCTCTGGGAGTTGTGCCGTGTGGGGGTCTGTGGGGAGCTGCCCCTGGGTTGCTCAGAAGCTGGGGTGTTAGAGGGGCGGGGAAGCAGACTCCAAACCGATGGTTATATTCCCAGGTTCGAGTACTGAGGAGGGACACTTCAATTTGAGAAGCAAAGATGGCTTCCTGGAGGAGGTGATGAGGCAAAATCTAATCAGAGACCAGAGGGATGAAGAAAACTAGCCTTGGAAAATGAGGCTGATGAATGGAAGGGAGGAATGTTCCAGGCGGGGGTAATAGCATTTGGGAAGGCCTGATGTCAAAGGAGCACTTGGTGCCCTTGCCCCCGTGCCCAGCCCCCACTTCCTGTGCCCACTGCCCTGGTGTGGAGATGTCCCGTGCGAATGTGGATTATTTCCCTCCGGGGGTAACTGGAGAAGAAGCGGCAGGTGAGGCGGCAGGTACAGAGCCAGGAACATCCTGGCGCTGGCTCCGTCCTGGAGACCCGTGGAAAGCCTTTGTCCCCACTGCCTGTAATGGGTTTCAGGAGAGAGCTTTAATATTTGCAGCAAACAGAGGCACAAAAGATGTGGAGGGCTATTGTGGGCTCTCCAAAGAGGAGCTAATCCTCAGGCAAGCCACCTCAGCCAGAAGGGGTTCAAGAGCTGGGCGGGGGTGTTGTCATTTATGAGCAACTGTAGGAGATAATAGCAGGGAGGGGGAAGAGCTCTACACAGGTGGAGGGAGGTGGTGAGAGGCACAGAGGCACTGGGGGGTGGGGTGGGGGAGGGGATAGCACCTGTCTTGAAAGCTCAGGGCACAGGCGACACTCTCCCACCCCCACCCATCACCGCTGGGCTCCTGTTCCGGCTCTGTGCCCGGAATTTGCTCCGCAGCAGCTCCCTCCAGGCGGCCTGGACCGCCTTGTCAGCTGTGCTTTGCCTGGGGGTCAGTTGAGTCTGGGGGTGGGGTGTCTGCCAGGGCTCTCGGCCTCTCTTTCTTCCCTTTCCCTCTCTCTAGCTCACTCTCTGGGCCTCTTTTTGGTCCACTGCACATAGACAAGTCATTTCTTGGCTCCAGGGGGCCGAGGAAAGAAAACTCAGCTGTATTTGCATATCATTAGCATAAAGAGACTCTATTAGCATGAGTCTGTTTTCAGCTCCTCCCTCCTCCAAACCTGCCCCATCGTCTCTAAGTCCGGTGCAACAATGTCCTAACCAGTCTCTAGGACAAAGGGAAATCTTGGCAGGGCGGGGTGGGGTGGTGGGAAATGGGCTTTGCCCTGTGGTGGGTGTGGAGGGAAATAGCCCAAGTAAGAAATATGCAGTCCTAGAAGTGAGAGGTTGAAAAATCCAACTCTGCAAGCTTTTCATTATTAGGACAGGGGGTTCTGCCAGAATCCCCTCACCCCCAAACAACTTCAGGGGTACAAAGGCTGAGGTTGGAAATAATGAGGAGGAAATGTGACTGTGTACTGATTGGCATTACAATTTGCATAATTCTTTGTGATTTGCCAGGCAGGGACGGGGGTGGGGGGGGGGGAGACGGGGATGATTCTGTTTTCTAGAAATTTTGAAATACAATCTTTTTGCTTCTTAAAAGTTGCTTTCTTGGAGTTTTCTTTCCTTTGCTTCTTATCAGCTTCCTAAGATGCGGATCTTCTTTCTAGGAGGGAGAAGAGGACGGGATAGGAGCACGGAGAAGGGGATGGGGAGAAGCCTGGCTGTTGGATACCTGACTTGGAGAAGAGAGGCAGGGCTCTGCCAGGACCCAGGACACCCAGGGATCCTGAGGTGTGTGGGATGCCCTCTTAAAGCCCTCCCTTGGCCATTGCTCTGTGGGATCTTGTCTCCACTTGTACATTCATGGACGTGGCGCTGAGATGAGGCTGGGTCTGTCTGTCCACTTCCCATCACTTCCCACAGGACAGCCAAGGCTATAGGATAAGAACCCAGAGAAAGCCCGACTCCCAGGCCATGCTCCAAAGGAGACTGAACTGATGGGGAAATCCAGAGCCTTGCTCCTGGGGAGAAGGATCCCCCAAAGGGCTCAACAGGATATGGGTCCCCTCTCCCCCGGGTTATGAGCCACTTCTTTCCTTGGGGTGGAAAGACAAGAGAGAAGAAATCTGATCCCTCTTGTAATGGAACCCCAGACATTGATTTAGTTATTTCCATCTGCAGCCCATTATTATTATATATAAGATGAATGAGGCTGAATTCAGTTGAAGCTGAGCCGAAGGAAAACACCTGCGAAGTCCTTTGTTCGCCGAACGACTTTCTCCACTCCCACCCGCTCCACCTCGTCTGCCCTCTTTTGTTCACTCTCTTCTAAACACATTAACTATATTGTTATATTTACTATTAGCAACCCTCAATGCTATTTATTTATTTATTTATATATTTTTAAAAGTTTTTATTTACACTCAGCATGGGGCTCAAACTCAGGACTCCAAGATCAAGAGCAGCACGCCCTTCCCACGGAGGCGGCCAGGACCCGCTCCAATGCTACTTAAACAGTAATAATCCCTCTTCTAAAACACAAATCAGATCACATCCCCCTTCTGCCTGGAAACTCTGGAAGCTTCCCCGGTGCTCCTTTTTGCTGTGTCTAAGTGTTATGCTGGAGTTTTCGCGTCCGGGAGACCACCAAGGAGCCAACGACGATGTAATCACACGAGGGTTTATTTGACAAGGTTAAGCTTGGGCCCAAGTATACCCGACGCAGTGGAGTAGGGACTTGGACCCTGAACCAGATTACAGTCAGAGTTTTTAAAGGCAGAATAGGGGTGGACTCGGCGGTGGGTGAGGACAAAGGGGGTGTTCAGAAGGGCTATCGGGGTAAAGAAGACTGTCAGGCTATTGGAGGCCTGGTTACTATCAAGCCAAGGCCGTTTTTCCCTCTAATGAGACACTAACATGAAGACAGTTGGGAGTTTCCTGGTGGAATGTCACATTCCTCCTATCAAGCGTCCTTGTTAGTGAGATTTTGCACTGGGACATTTGTAAACCGAGGGAGACTCCTGTCTTGCAGGATTGTGATTTCTGCAAGTTCACTATTTGTTCACACATATTACCAAGGGGAGGGGAGCGGGTGGAGAGGGGGTGCAAGGTGCCAGCTTTTGCTTTGTCAAGATGGCTGTACTTAGGTCAGGGCTAGACTCGAGGTGGGTACAGCCTTGTTTTTCCTGGCCTCCACATAAGGACCCGCACGGTGTGGGTCCGGCTTCCTTTCTCACCTCACCCTTACAGCTGTCTGCCTTTCTCAGGACTCTTCATTAACTTTTTATTTTTTAAAAGATTTTATTTGAGAGAGACAGAGTGGTGTTGGGGGAGGGGGAGGAACAGCGGGGGAGGGAGAGGGAGGGGAAAGAATCCCCAGTGAATTCTGTGCTGAGCGTAGAGCCCGACTCCGGGTTCAATCTCACGACCCTGAGATCATGATCTGAGCTGAAATCAAGGGTCGGAGGCTTAACCCGCTGAGCCACCCAGGCATCCCTCTCCAGGCTCTTTAGGCTCAATGGTCACCCTATGACTTGGAGAAGCCCACCTCACTCCCACCTCGGCTTCCTTGTCTTTGTTGGTTCTTCCTGCAAGGTCTGCTGGAGACCAGCTTCTTCTCACGGCGCAGGCTCAGTCTGCAGGTGCTTTCTCAGGCAGATCCTCCTTAGCCTCCCCCCGGACAAGAGTCTCAGAGTGTCACAGCAGCGCCAATCTTACTCATTTGTTAAATCATTCATTGTGCCTTCCGTATGAACGTTGGCCTCACTGGCCTCCTCCATCTCCATGTAAAGCTCCTGGAATGTGCTCATGAAATATTTGCTGCACGAATGAGTGAGTGTGGATAACAATATCCAAGGACAACTTGGGGTTGGTGACAGAGCGTGGACTTTGGAGTCAGGGAGATGCAGGTTCCTATCATGGCTCTGTCACTCACTGGTGAATGGCCATGGGCAAGTTACTCAGCCCTCCTAGCCTCTGTCCCTCCTCTGGGAACAGGGATAATAGTAACGTCTACACGGAAGATTAAATTCAGCATTATGTATGAGTGTCTGCCACTAGCAGGGGGCGATTAAAGAGCGATTATTGGCATGAATAATTGTACCTCTGTTTCCTACTTATTGTGTATCAGGATCTGGTCCTGCCCTTAAAAATGCACAGTTTAGGGGCACCTGGGTGGCTCAGTCACTTAAGAGTCTGCCTTTGGCTCAAGTCATGATCTCCCAGTCCTGGCATCGAGCCGTGTGTTGGGGGCCCTGTTCAGTGGGAAGCCTGCTTCTTCCTCTCCCACTGCCCCTCCTCCCTCTCGTGCTCTCTCTCTCTCAAATAAATCAATAAAAATATCTTTAAAAAAATTCACAGTTTATTGAGAGACACAGAAAACTACGTAGCCAACTATGAAACAACGGGGGTACATACTGAGTAGAGATGAACCAAGCAGTACAGGAACGAAGAGACAACCACAAACGCTACAATGCCTGTTTTGGGACACCCTTTTATGGTTTATACACTACGTAGACCTCCCGAGACAAAGCCCGTCTCAGTATGCCCACTCGACAAGAAAACAGTGGCCCAAAGAGATGACAACATTGGCCCCTGGACCCTCTATTCCCCTGCCCTGTTGTGTGTGTGTCCCTCTGAATGCATATGTTGGATTGTAAAGTTTATTTATTTATTTTTTAAAAATAATCCCTATGCCCATCGAGGGACTCAAACTCACGACCCGAAGATCCAAAGTGGCAAGCTCTTCTGACAAGCCACCTGGCGCCCCCATGTGTTGAGTCCTAATCCCCAAGCCGATGATGGTAGGAGGTAAATCACGAGAGTGGAACCCTCCTGAATGGCGTTGGAGCCCTTAGAAAAGAGACCCCAGGGGAGCTAGCATACTTCTTTCACCGTTCGGAGACACAGCAGGAAGTCAGCCATCTGTGCCCCGGAAGAGGGTTCTTACCAGAACCTGACCATGCTGGCCCCTGATCTCCAGCCTCCAAAGCTGTGAGGAATAAAAGTCTGCTGTTTATTCTTTTTATTCATACCCAGTCGGTGGTATTTTGTTATAGCAGCTCAAACAGACTATGACAACTGCTTTGTTTTTCTTCCACTGCCCTTGCGGCTCTGGACACCTTGCGGGATTTCGGGGAGTGGATCTCCCACACTGGAATGCAGGCCCTGCGTCAGTCTGTCTCATTTCCTGGGGCAGCTCTCAGTAAATATACATGGCGTATGTATTTTAGTTAGTAAATGGCAGAGGTAGGCTTCAAAACTCTCGAGCAGGCAGCAGAAGAGCTGGCGACGGGCCAGATTCCAGAGCCTGACCGTCTGGGTCTGGATCTCAGCTCTGCAACATGCTAACTACTGTGCAACTTTGGCAAGTTACTTAACAACTCTGTGCCCCATCCCCCCAGCTGTCTGATGGGGGTGATCACTCACCCCTTAGTTCGTAGGATTGTTGGCGAGGACTACATGAGTTAATACTCATAAAATGCTTGGAACGTGGATGGTGTATAATAAGCCTCAGTACATAACTGACAGCTTACAATCAACCAACCAAGCTGGTTGCATTTCTTGACTCTAAACGCAATATTCTTTCTCTACATCATATTATATAGTGCTGGAGAATTTCCAAATCACCCACATAGTCACAATTTCTTTTACCTTCATATCATCTTTGTGAAGGAGGCAAGAAATAATTATTGCCCCATTTTCTAGAGGAGAAAACCACATGATACTAGAAAGGATACTGGCTCAAGGTCACCCAAAGGCTTAAGACGGTCTGACTTCAAATACACAACTCTAGCCATGATCTCACACCTAATTCCCTCCCCCAGACGTATCGTCTGAAACGGGGTAAAAAAATCTAATCAGAGACGGGTAGGGATTCCAGAAGGCCTACAAATATCAGTCTCTCCTATTTTCAGGGTTTGGAAAAACACTTATATTTCCCCTATTCGTGGGCTGTCATTGTATGTAAGACAAATGCTGCTGAGACTTGAAGGTCAAGGGAAACTCCTCCGATTCAGGGGTGATGGCCCAAGGCTGCAAGAAGGTCCGGGAAGCTCCCTACAGACCAAAGGCCTCTCGTCTCCCAAAGCAGCTGTCTTGGTGGGCACTTCGTGGGCCCAGAGCTCTGCCAGCTACTGTGGGAGCAGGGAGGACACAGCGAGTTCCTCCCCCAGGGATCTTCGGTTCAGTTTGGGGAGCCGAAGCAGGATCTGCCCCGAGCTAAGCTAGCTGGCTGCCTGTTTCTAGCAACTCCGGGTGGGTGTGAGAATGGTATTGTAATTTTGTTTGAAGCGACCATAATGCTAAGCAGACCAATTGGATCTCAGAGCTCACTCAGGGGAGGACGTGTAGAGATACGGATGAAGGATTTCATTTGTTTATTTGCTCATTCATTCACTTAATTCCCATTTACTTCACCCTTAGCCTGCGACAGGGATGCCAGAGTCTTACGCCTTTATTTGCAAATAGATTTAAAACAAACACTCCTGCAACTGTTCCTGACCCAGTGCAAACCACCGTCTATTGAATATTGAGCACGAATTAGACACCATACATACAGTCTCCCCGGAAGCAGGTGAACTTCCTGACTAATCTCAGAAGGTCAGGGGCAGCCTCCCGGTTTGCCATAGTGCCTCGGTCACTCCCCGCACTTCATCTCATCAGGTAGACACGTTATCATGTCCCATCATCACAAGAAGGGTGAGTACAGTACAATTAGAGATTTATTATAGTGCATTGTTGTAATTGTTCTATTTTGTTATTCATTATTGCTGCTAATCCCTTGCTGTGCCTCACTTATAAATATATATCCACACGTAGATATGTATAGGAAAACAGTGTAATACATAGGGTTCAGTGTTATCTGTGGTTTCGGGCATCCCCTGGAGGGAGGGTCTAGGAATGTATCCCGTATGGGAAAGGGAGGGGACCGACTGTACCTAACTAGAACCCTGCAAGGTTAGCATCACAATTCCCACTTTCCCGGTGAGACAATGGAAGCTCTGAGAGGTCAGGTGATATGCCCAAGGTCACACAGCGATGGAAAAGAGAGTCAGGGTTCAAACTCAAGTGAACTTGATTCCAAAGCCCAGGCTGTTGTTGAAGTTTTAAAATCTGGATATTTGAGGGGCGCCTGGGTGGCTCAGTGGGTTAAGCCTCTGCCTTTGGCTCAGGTCATGATCTCAGGGTCCTGGGATCGAGCCCCACATTGGGCTCTCTGCTCAGCAGGGAGCCTGCTTCCCTGTCTCTCTCTCTCTGCCTGCCTCTCTGCCTGCTTGAGATCTCTGTCTGTCAAGTAAGTAAATAAATAAATCTTTAAAAAAGCAAAACAAAAAGAATTTGAATATTTGAGTAGTAAAAAGCATCTGTGTACCACACATCAAGATGCAAAGTGTAGTAATAAGGTGACTGCCTGTGGCTCCCCCAGCCCCGCTAGAGGACCGGACGGTCCCCACATTGTCCAGTTGCCTTGTGTGTCTGATGCCTATTGTGTTCCCCCGCTTCTCCCCAAACCTGACCCCCATCCAATGTAACAGCTGTCTGAGTTTTGGGCTCATCGTCCCCGTTTGGATGTTTTTTATTGTTCTATGTTGTCTTACCAGATGTGTTCGTGATAAATATGTGTGAAGGTAAACCGTCTAGTTTTGCTTGCCTTTGAACTTTCCTTAAACGGTAACCGTCTGTCTCCTTCCATGCTTGTTATCTTCCATACGCTTTTGAGATGCGCCCAGGCGATGTACGTGGCTTTTGTTTATTCATTTCCACTGCCGTGAAATTCCATTGTTTGACTGTATCACGTTTTATTTATCCAATTTTCTGTAGACCATCTGGGTCATTTCCAGTTTTGTTTTGTTTCTTTCCTTTTCTTTTTCCTGTTACAAACAGTGCCACAAAGAAAATTCTCGGTCATGTCCTAAGTGCCCACCACCATGTATGCGGGATGGAGTTGCAGGCTCACGGAGCCCGTATGCCGTGTTTTTATTCGCTACAGCCCTGATGCAGCTGTTCCAGTTGATCTTGGAGCTCACCCTTGGAGGAGGATCTTTTCTGGGGTCAGGGTTGGGCTTAGGAAAGTGGGCTCCAGAGTGTTGACTAACTGATCAGTCTTGATATTAGGGTTGGGGAATACCTACCCCTGTGTAGAGTCACTCACGTGGTAATTCACAGAGCAGTGTGCAAACTTGATAGTTTCTCTCCAGTGCTGAGCTTCTGGGGTTGGAAACACCTGTTCAGTTATTGACCAACATCCCAGGGGAACCAAAAACCCAGATGATCTTGTCCCACCTGGGACCCTTGTTTCCTTGGCCAGAGCATGTGGGCTAGGGGGATTTCTTATGTGTGTCCTACAACAGAGTCCAAATTTGTCAGCCCTGGATTCAGGGCTCTGTGCTATAACTGACCGAAGGCAGCGGGGTCTTGGTTAGAGTTTGACCTGTCTCCCTGCTTGTTCTTTGGCCCCTTCTTCCTTCCACCAATATTCATTTTCATCTTTTTTTTTTTAAGATTTTATCTATTCATTTCAGAGACAGAAAGACAATGCACAAGCAGGCAGAGGGGTAGAGGGAGAGAGACAAGCAGACTCCCCGCTGAGCAGGGAGCCTGACCTGGGGCTCCATCCCAGGACCTTGGGATCAAGACCTGAGCCGAAGGCAGGTACCCAACCGACTGAGCCACCCAGGCGCCCCTGTTCATTTTCCTTTTCAAAAATGTTTGATCACATAATAAATTCAAAGAGTTGAAAATTCAAAGTGTAAGATTACATAAGCAGACACTGATTCCTGTATCTGACTCCCACCTGCCCAGCCCCCCTTCTGAAAGGTAGTCACTTTTATCAATTTCATATACATCTTTCTAGAGTTTTCTTTATGTATAAGCAAAAATGAATATAAAGAGGCACCTGGGTGGCTCAGTCAGTTAAGCATCTGCCTTCGGCTCAGGTCATGATCTCAGGGTCCTGGAATCGAGCCCCGCATCGGGCTCCCTGCTCAGTAGGGAGCCTGCTTCTCCCTCTCCCTCTGCCTGCTGCTCCCCCTGCTTGTGCTCCCGCTCTGTCAAATAAATAAATAAAATCTTTTAAAAAATGAATATAAAGTCTTACTTAGTCCTCTTTTTACCGAAAAGATAGCATCTTACACGTAAGACTCCACCATTGCCTTTTCCGGCAGCGATGCTTCCTGGCTGCTGTACTCCGTGTCATCACACAGAACGTCCCAGCGTCCTCTTTGATAGCTGTGTGGTGCACTGTTGCGTTCCACAATACTTATGGGTCATCGACCACGCGCCCATGTCTCTGCTAAGTGGGGGGGCTAATGGTGAATCAAGGCCGGCTTCAGGGAGCCCACAGTCCAAGGGCACACAGACGAACGGTTAGGATGAAGTATTCCTGATCATCCCAGAATATTTACTGGGTATCACGGACTTGTCAGGCAGCGCTCTGGGCGCAGGGCGGACGATGGGGAGCAGAGCTGATGAACCCTCCCTACCCCACCGTGGCAGAGCTGGTGATCTGGCACACAGAGTGGGGGGGCTGTGGGGGGCCCGTGGAAAGCCCCGACCTGGTCTGGGGGTCTGAGAAGCCTGGCTAGAGGAGGCGGTGTGTTCGCAGACGAATAACAGCTGAGGAGGACTGGCCAGGGGAAGCGCTGGAGGGAGGCGTCTTCGGGGAACCCAGAGAAGTTCCTGAGTGCGGAGCTGAGGGGGGCGGCGGCCAGAGCGGAGGCCGGGGCAGGCAGCACCCCAGTGAGGGCCTGGTGACCACAGAGGGATTCTGTCCCCGTAGGTGCCACGGGGAGGGCCGGAGTGTGGAGTGGCTGGGAGAAGAACAAGAGGCCTGGCAGGAGCCCCACGGGGAGGGCCGAGGGTGGTCCAGGCATGACAGGCCAGCCGGAGGTGGAGCAGAGGGGAAGGGGGAAGGGAATGGCTTCCCAGGGAGTCGGGGGGGGGCGGAGGGGGTCGCCAGGACTCGGTGGGCTGTGTGGGCGAGGACGAGGCAACCCCAGCCATCTCCTCTGAGCCTGAGGCTGACCCCTCCTCCATGGGCTCTTCTGGGGCCTCGCTGACACGGGGAAAGCCCTCCACGGTTACTGTTCCACCCCTCACCCCTCACCCCTACACCTAGTACTGCTGTCGTCCAATCTTAGAGCTTCTTTAGAATTTTTCTGCACTTCGATGAGGGAAACCCACTGTCTCACCCTCTCAGTCCCTACTCCCCTCCCCACCTACCACACAAACCCTCCCCCCTGCAACACACACACCATGCAGATCTAAAGGTTCACATGTCCCCCCACCAGCACACATCCTAGAGGGAGCCATCAGGGACACACACAGAGAGCAGGTCCTCGTGTCCTCAGGGCACAAGGTGATAGCAGGGCAGCCACCGGCCTGCATGTTCCTGGGAACCAAGACTGCCTGGTGGGTGCCGGCCACCCATCTGACTGCTGGGAGTCGCCTGTGGCTGGGGACAGGGCAGCGGGGGAGCCTCTGCCGAATGGGAGCAAGCAGCAGAGAAAGTCAGCGTTCCACCAAATCCCCAGGGGCCGTGCACCACTGCCCCCCACCCCAGGCCCAGCCCAGGTTTACTTGATAATAAGATTTGGTTTTGTTTTTTTCCCAAGGCCTGGGGGTGTGTGTTGCACAGAGTCCAGGCCTGGACCCTCCCTGTTATTCATGAACAGCTTGGAGCGCCCCTCGGAGCAGGGCTGCGGTGGGACAGGGGTGGCCTGGGTCTGAGCCATCTTATTTATTGGGGTCCTCTTCTCTGAAGGGATGGTGATGAAGGGGCCCCCAGAAGTGCTGCCCGCCCACCCCTCCTGGGCCCTGGTGGTCTCACTTAGCCCAGAGTTGCAGCCCCCACAGGTGGCCTCCGTCTGCGGGGACCTGCCCTCACTGGGTCTGTACCGAGTCACTGGAAAGTTCTGTCCCGCTCCTGACGCTGGAGAGGACGCGGAATAGCCAGTTTAGGCCTGGGGTCGACTCTCCGCGTGGTTCTGGCAAAGACAGATCCTCACCTTCAAGCCGCTGTGTGTCTGCCGCTGGGCGGACCTGGCCGGAGGCTCTGGGGTTCTGGAGAGCACTGAACACAGACTTGCTTCCTCAGGACAGCTCCGGGTGTGTGTAACCCTCTCTCCAAAGACCATGCACTTGGTTTAGAGATCCGCTGTCACTGTCTTGAAATTCTTCATTTTGGAACAAGGGACGGGGGCGCTTTCCTTTTGCCCTGGGCCCCCCAGTTACTTAAGCCAGTCCTAACTTTTTTGTTGTCTTCTCTTTAGTATCTTTTGAATTTTGAACGGTGGCAACATGTTTGTTTGCATTTTATTTCACTTTTTTTTTTTAAAAGACTTTATTTGAGAGAGAGAGAGAGAGCATAAGCAGGAGTAACAGCAGAGGGAGAGGGAGAAGCAGGCTCCCTGCTGAGCAGGGAGCCCGATGTGGGGCTCGATCCCAGGACCCCAGGATCATGACCTGAGCTGAAGGCAGACGCTTGACCGACTGAGTCACCCAGGTGTCCCTATTTGTTTCTGAAACTTAATAAAATGCCAAAAAGGAGAACAATAAAGGACACATTTATTATTGTGGCGCAGAGTTTGCAATAGTTCCTACGCCCATTGCAGGAGCTGCTGTAGACACACACCCGTACACCGTTATGTCCGAGCCACAGTCCAGGGGACTCCCAGGGAGCCCGTGTGACCCGCAGACCACTCCCATGAAGGACACAGTGCCTTACTCCCAGACACATGCCACTGCCCAGGATGAGCCAGTCCTGATCCCACAGCTGGGTGGGGAGACAAGGCTCCCCAGACTCTCCTGCTGACCCCTTTCCCCCCAGGACTCCCTACCTCCAGGAGTATTGTCAGAGTCGGAGGACATCAGAAGTCCCGTGCTCACACGCCAGCTCTGCTCGGAGCTGAGGGCAGGGTACGTCTGTGGAGACAGGAGACCTCCGTGGCGGGCACTCATGTGGCCTGGGAGCCTCTGAATGGTCATCTCTTCCACTCCTGTCAGCTGGGCCCTGTCTGTGCTCTCTTTTGCCAGAGAGTCTGCAGGGACGGGGAGTCTATGAGTTTTCCAGGCCTCTCATCCTAATATGGGTCACTGATGTGGATTTCTGGCCTGAAACACTCTTGTTTCAGTTTTTGCTCATTTCTTGCCAGGTGGAGGAAATTGGGATTCTCCTACCCCTCAGATCTCATGGGTTAAACATGCCCACAGCCCGAAGACCAGCTTTGAGGATCGGCATGGAGAGAAAAGCCCTTGCTTCAAGTGTCAGGGCTGCTGGCCACTCAGCCTGCAAGGAGCACGGCTGCCCTCTGGTGGCCAATCAGCGGCGGCTCAAGGAGCCGCTCGGCGGGGCGGGGTCCCCTTTGCTTGTCTCTGGGACAGCTGCAGCTTTGAGTCTTCAGGTAAATGAATGTCCTTGCACTGTTGCTAGACCACAGCAAGCCTGTCCTCACCTCAGGGCCTTGGCTCTTGCTGCCTCCTCTCCCTGAAATGTTCTTTGTCTAGATCTCCAGTGGCAGTCCCCTGTGCACTCTCTAGTCCTTATGCCAAATGACACCTCCTCAGGGAGGCCTTCCTGGACCATTTTGTCTGAAACAGCACCAACCGTCATTCCTGTTTCTTTCTACCCCATTTCCTTGTATGCTTTGTTCAAGCGCATATCTACTATTTGAGAATAGTTTTCAATTCTGTGCCTGTGACTTCTCTCCCTTATCAGAACGTGGGCTTCCGGAGAGCAGGGTCCCGTTGGTTTCATCTGTCACTGGACCTTCGTGCACTGTACCTCAGAGATACCCAACGATACTCATTGAAGGAATAAATAAATGCGTACCAGCGAGAGCAACTGAGATTTAAGCCAACCTTCAGGTCCTCGAAATCACACCCTGAGGTGGGCGGGAAACACACCGCTCCCACTGAGCCAACCAGCAAGCCAAGGCTCAGAGAGATTTATAGTAGTCGCCTGAGCTTCCGGAAGAGAGGAATGAGCCAGTCCTTGGTGCATTTTCCTGGGCTCCATACCCTGGGGGGGGACAGAGCGATGTTTCAGGCCTGAACCATGGCCGCCAAGGGTTGAGGCAGGCTCTCCCTTCTGGCCTGGTGACCAAGGGACCCTGAGCTACGGCCTGATCCCAAGCGGTCTGGTGGTTTTGCGGGTGTGTGGTGGCCTGGGCGAGGAAGGCCAGCTCACGGGAGAGTAGAACAGGACTCCGGAGACCATGGCCTATCTGCCCGCAGAGATGCGTCTTCTGGAGCAGGACTGTGTTGGGGAGGGCGGGAAGCAGGAAGGCTGGAGCCAGTGAGGGAGCGGTGACTCCTCCGGGGTCCAGATTTGGCTGTGACATTCTGGGCTCCATCGGGGCCCCTGAGGGCCCAGCCGTGTCCTCAGTGCACTCTGCCCGAGGCAGGGGCTGCACTCTGATCTGGGCCCGGCACAGATGCGAGGGGATCGGCGGCTCCAGTCGTAGAGCCTGGGTTGCTGGGGCTGGTCTCGGGCAGGCAGGGGGCTGGCGGGGGCCGGGACGCCCAGGTCCCAGGCAGGCTTCGTCTGAGCACCAGGGCGGGAGTCCCAATGATCAGCAACATCTACTCCTGGACTGGTCTTCCGGTGAGAGCTTGATGGAGTCTGTGAGGTAGTTCTCTAAGATGCTGCGATACTGGGGAGGGAAAAGAGAAGCCAGAGCTCACATCCTGAGAGGTAAAGCGCCTCACCTGCCTTTGGTCTCGTACTGCCTGCTGGGGGTTGGGCTTTTTATTCCTTCCCCAATGTGTTGTGAGGAAGCGGAGGTCCTGGTGGAGATGGGGTGGGGGGGGGCATTGGTCTTCCCCACCCTCTTCTTTCCTCTCCTCCTCCTCCAGCTTCTTCCCTGGAGCCCAGAGCAGGTGGACTGCACGAGTCTCCTGACCTCCAACGAGGTCCCACAACTCTCCATTCTCCAGAGGGGGAAACCGAGGTGACGTCGCACCTCAGGCAGACATGACAACCCACTCCTTCTTTCTGCTGGAGACCTCTCCTTGCAAACACCCACCGCGTCTGCCTCCCAGCCTCCCCCACCGCCGCCAGGGCACCTGGAGAAGCCCAGTCAATCCTCGGCCCTTCCCATGGCCTCTGTCCTCCCTAAAACAGACTCAGCATTTCCGCGGGGCCTGTTTGCTTCTCCGCCCACCTTCCCAAACCCTTGGGTCCCAACAGTGTCCAGAGAAAGCCTTTCCCCACCCAGCGGGCCACTTTTCTCCCAGGACCCACCCTGCTTGGCTTGGGGTGAGGGTGGCGTGGGGCAAGGGCACCCTTCCTCCAGGAGATGAATTCAAGGGCGAAAGGGTCTCTACTTCCAGGGACCCCACCTCTTTACTCTGCCAGGCTCTCACCAGTCACCAGGCTTAGGCGTCCATGCCTGCACCACCGGTACTGCGTGTGTGAGCGTGTGAGTCGGTGGGTGGCCCTCACTCCGCGTGAGTGCCTCTTGCTGCCTGGGCATGGACCCGAGCAGCCCCCACCACTACTGTTGAGTGTCGCAGCCCTTAACGCTGTGGCCCTGGGTCCCAGGAGGTGGTGTCAGGGCTCACCTGCTGCGCCCTGAGACACAGAGGATGGTTCCCTGATGCCCCATGACTCACTGCCACCCCCAAACGGTGTGGTCATTTAGCCTGATGTGCAGAGCTGGGATCTGGCCCTTTTCCACATAGTTTGTTTCTTGAGAGCCCTCGTCCCTCAGCCCTCCCACGGAGGGTCTCGCGGGGCCTTTGTCAGCCTGGGTGATGGGCCTTGAGTATCCCTGGACAGATTATTTAGAGTTATTAGAATGTATATAATAATAAAAATGATAATAATTTTAACAGGAAGGATTACTGCCAGGGTGAGGGGCTGTGTTTGCTCTGCAAGGGGTCCACCTCTCTGGAGATGTCTCCATACCCCAGATCGGTCTCCCCTCGGCCGGGGAGGATGCCACCCACAGCTTACACGCTTGACCCAGGGCCATCCCAGGGCTTCCCCGGCTCCCTGAGAGAGCAGAATCCCCCCCGAGGTGTCTGAGAAGAGGAAATGGGGCCGAGTGGCTCCTTCTCGCCAACACCGTGCAGCCTGGCGTGCGGGCTCCGGCTTGGGCAGCCCCGCGTGTGTCCAGTCCTCCCGCTGGCCCTTTCTGCTGGGTGCGGGGCCCTCTCATGCCACGGAGCGAACGTGACCATCGTGACATTTCCAAACGTCCCTGCGAGGGCCGAGGAAGAGCAGAGTGTCCCTGGCTAAGGCCCCCGTTACACCGAGTGAGCCATCTCTCCCTGAGAGGAAGGTCTCGGAAGGATTCTCCTATTGTCTGGTGTTTTCCAGGTCTCTCCCTCATCACGAAAGCCCGAGACCTTGGCTGGGATCTGGAACTTTCCTAATAGGATCTTCGGACCCAGGTGGCAGGGCCTGCCGGTTCTTCTCCCGCGAATGTGCCCCACCCTCACACCCATGCAAGGCCCTGGTGGGACCCCAGAGCCCCTCGTGACCAGAAGCCTGTGCCAACAACGCCAGCCTCCGGGGAAGGAGACTGGACGCGCCCAGAGGGGCTGCGGCTGGGCTTTCTGGCTCCTCTGCATTTTATTCTAGAGTCAAATGGATCACTGCCTCTGGAAGGTGCGAGAAACCTCCTCATTCCTTACACTGGCAAAGCCTGAGGTCTTCACACCAGCCTTCTTCACCCAGTAATAGTCACACCTCCCCGGGTCCGTGTCACCGGCGTGCTTCCCATTTCTGACATCATTTCAGTGCTCTTGGCAATGTGTGCGTCTAACCGGAAAGTCACACAGTACCATCCTCACGCACGCACCTGTGGGCCCAAGCACAGTGACTGACTGTGGCATCTGTCCTCGCAAGCCTGGTCACCGCTATGACCCTGCCTTTAGATCCTGCATCTGGAGGACCTCAGAAAGGTCCTGCCCCTTCACCAAGCTTACCTGCTCGACAGCCAGCCTGCTTCCCTCCTGGATGTGGCGATTGTGTCTTTCTCCTGTTAGCTTAGAAGGAACTGGGCCTCCAGGCTGCAGGTCACGCCCACGGGGGCCAGGCCTGACCGCTCCCAGCCCAGAGAGAGTGCCAAGCTGGTAAGAGCAAACTCTCAACATCCCAGATCCCCTGAAGCAGGCGGTGTCCCTTCTTGGATCACAAGGGCATTCTTAATCATATTTTGGAATAACTAAAATCCTTGAAAATGGCCAGATCGGGATACTGAAGTACCTACCATCTTTCCTTTCAAAATGTTAGCCGCAGACCTATTCTGGTGTTGAACTCACAAATCACTTTCCAACCAGAGTTTGCTGCAGAACTCAGATGTTTTGCGGGACCACGCGTGTGTCACGTGCCCCAATGGACCGCACACTCCCTCCTCGAGATGCTTGTGTTCTCTCCTCTCTTCTCTAGCTTGGTCCCTAGCATTGTGCTCAATCATGCCTCTGATCGCCAAGCTGGGAACCTGGTCATCGACTTAAACAGCTACTGGTTCCTTCTCTCCTACATCCATCATCAACCACTGAGGCTCTCCCTCCAAAGTCTGCTGAATCCACCCAGTCCTGTCACCTCCATCCTGTCATGCTCGGACTGCTGCAGTACCTTCTCATCCACCCCTGGGGCCCGTCCTCCACGAAGCAGGGAGCTACCCTGGTGGAAACCCTTACGCAGAGCTCCTGTTTTAAAACAGCTACCTTCTGTTCAATGCCTTCTCTCTACGATGAATTGCTTTCTTCGGCCCTTGCAACAACCCCAGTAGGAAGATATTATTATTTGTACTTTAAAGAGACAGAAGTGGTGGCTGATGGAGGCTGCATGACTTGCTTTAGGACACACAGTTAGGAGGTAGAGTCAGGACTTAACATCAGATGCACCGGACTTCGGAGCCCCAGCCTGGGGCTTCCCTCCCCTGACCACCCCTCGTATCTCCCTCTCACACCCTCCACCACCTCCCTGGGAAGGAGAGAAAAGCCCTTGGTAGAAAATGTCTTTGAAAACGTGTTTGACCTTAAACTAGAAATGTGTAATCTCCAGTTTCGCTTTAAACATCCACGTGAATTTTAGATTCTATGCTCTAGTAATTATGTTTGTTTCATTTTAATGTGAAAATATTTCTCCTTCCAGTTTCTGAGTAAAGGACACGCCTGGTGGGGTGTCAAGGTGCTGGGTGAGCCTCCCCGTGCCTCGGGTCCAGCGGCGCGGTCTGGACAGCCTGTACCCACAGCATGAATTTCAAGTCCCTGTTGGGGCTCTCCAGGACCTCATGATCCATGCTGTTGACCTTGGGGATCTTCCTTGCTTGCACCACACCCCTGCTTCCCTTCATGCCATGTTTCCTTCTACAGACCGACCCACAGTTGGTTCCTCACATGTGCCCTGTGGGTTGGTCCCTGGGCCTCTGGCCATGCCCTTCTCTCCGTCCTTCTCCTGAGCTCCCCCGCCCCCGTGTCCACCAGCAAACTGCGTATTGTCTTTCAACACCCAGGTCACATGCCGCTTCTGTAGACAGCATCCTCAGCCCCCCTTGCCACCAGCCTGCACTGAGTCATCTCTGTGCTTTGACCCTGCTCCCTCCGGGGCACGTAGCTCTATGACAGCCTGTCTGTGAACGTCTTACTCCCCTACCTGACCGTAGAGCCCCTGAGGTCCCTAGCTCCAGCCCTAGCCTGAGAACTCAATCAATGTTTCTGGGATTGCATTATTTCCATTTTACAGACGAGGAAACTGAGGCCCAGAAGAGTCCCATGTCTTGCCCAGGGGTCCACTTGGACGCACCAGGGCGGGATTCGAATGTAGGTCAGCCTGACTGTGGACACCGTACTTGTGACCTCCAGACTTCTCATTGGTAAGTTTCCACCATTGACATGAGGGACTGACCTGGGCTTGCTAAGCCATTCTCTTACCAGGTAGGATATTAACACAACACCACCACCATCATCAGTAGAGAACTTCATAAAGTGGACACAGCAAGAAAGACGTAACTTTAAGAATAAAGGACACTCCTTCTTCAGAAAGGGGATGCCGGCCACACACAGACACGGGCTGTGGGCAGATGGCGCCTCCCCGTGACTCAGCATTTGGCAACCACTGCATAGTGTTTGTGGAGAATCAGAGCGCCATACAAGGTCAGACAACATTCCTCCGCTTTCCAGTGGAACGGCATGAGCAGGCACAGCTGTGGGTTAAGAGCCAACGCTGCGGACTATGTCATAAAACCACACCTCTCGATCATGCGCTAGAGACGGACGGACGCCCCCAGCTTCCCTTTAACACAAGGCAGCGGGGGCTGGGAGGGGAAGCACAAAGACAGCCTGTGGGGGAAAACCCCGGGATGAAGGCTTGGAGATGTCTGGGTGGCACACTCCGGGCACCTCCCCGGGTGGGCGGCCGCTAGGAGGGGGTTGCTGCCTCTCTCCCCTGGTCGACGCCCCCAGGCAGGGCCTTGGGGCCAGGCAGCTGGTCACCCACAACATCAGCAGGCACCTGCATGGAGGAGAAACCCTTCATTTCTCGTGCTCCTTTCCTCAATTCAAAATCATTGCTGCCATGAGCTTCTCCCTTCTTCTGAGAAGCCCCCCCTGATTACATGTGGCAGACTGATGAGGCAAGCTGATCCCTTCCCTGTGCTGATCACTCAGGAACCCTCCTCTGAGTTTCCAGACTCCGTATCCGAAGGGGATGAAAACCCTGCTCCTGTCTTCCCTGATCTTCCCGCCCTCCCCGCGCCCCACAGCTGGGGTGTGTGCCGCTTCTCAGGGGCCCCCCACTAAATCCTTCCCCAGCACACACCTGTACTGTGACCATGCGTGGGCCTACTGGACTGCCACGAGAGAGCAAGGGGCCCCGAGCCTTGCACACTGCCCCGCACAGATGACACACTCAACACGGGGTCCACAGCTACCCAGCTGTTTGACTGGAGCATGTCAGCAACTGCCGCAGACTCGATCTCCCCCCGGGACAGATGCTTGGGCCTGCGGGGCTTCTCTCCCACCAGCTCGGGCTGAGCTAGATCATCGTTCGCAAACCTTTACTGCATGAGCATGTCCAGGGGTGAGGGGCAGAACCATCTGTTTCAGAAACTGCATAGATGATACTCCGCCAGACGGAGGAGCACCAGCTCTCCCCCCAAGGGAGCCTCATACTTCTGGCCTTCTGGGGCTCAGAATCAGGGTACGGCTGAGCCCATTCCGTAACTAATTAGGACGACGAGCCTGTCCTGCCCACGGCCCTACCTGCACCCAGTGTATTCTTTGGAAGCTCCCGAGTTTCTCAGACTCGGGGGGCGGTCCTGGAGGTACTGTCCCCACAGCCACTCACCCTGGACAGAGCCCGGCTGGCCAGCATCTCGAAGGCTTGTACCACGTTGATGTCATTTTTGGCACTGACTTCAAAGTAGGGGATATCCTTCTCTTTACACCAGCCTTGGGCTACCTCCTGGGGCACCTGAATGAGGGAAGACGTGATCACTGACCCTGTATCATCACCGCCACCACTCCCACCGTCGTCACATTGCCCCCATATCCATGTCCCCATATCCCCATATCCATATCCACCACCATATCCCCACCGCCCCTCCCATGTATGGAGAATCTTCCATGTTTCCAAAACTTGACATGCACTCTTTAAAAACAAACAAACAAACAAAACTTATTTGACAGAGAGAGAGAGAGAGAGAGAGAGAGAGAGAGAGAGAAAGCACAAGCAGGGGATGCTGCAGAGGGAGAGAGAGAAGCAAATTCCCCGCTGAGCCGGGAGCCTGATGTGGGGCTTGATCCCAGGACCCTGGGATCATGACCCGAGCTAAAGGCAGCCACTTAACTGACTGAGCCACCCAGGTGCCCCTACATACATTCTTTTTTAACATAAATCTATGAGGTGGTCACTGTTAGCTCCATTTTCCAGATGGGGAAACTGAGGTCCGTGCTCAGAGTGTATAGGGTTGAGCAGGACTTGAGCACAGACCTGGGCGAGAAATAGAGCTCACTGTACTATGTTGCCTTTCCAAGGCCCACACTAGGCTCTTCTTCCTGCCGTTGGCTCCTCCTTCTGTCCCTTCAAAAGGAGATGAACACTGCAGACACTAGCCGGGGTGGAGGACTTCCATCCCTGGAGCTGGCTGACGAGGGCCTATGCCCAGGAGGTCTGTTGCTGAGGAGAGACTCAGGTCCTTGCTAACCCTTCTTCCCCAGGGTGGAGTCCTAAGAACAGTGGGTAAGCCGCTTCTATGGGCGAATGTCTTGTCCTATTCATTCATTCAGTCCCCCTGTGACCTTGTGGGATGGGTCTTATTAGCTTCACTTTATAGATAAGCACGCTGAGGCTCAGAGGGGTTTAGCAACTTGCCTCAGGTCACACAGCTAAGAAGGCAAAGCAGGAAGGCAGCCCAGCTCAGGGCTCCAGTGACATCAGAGCCGCCCTCTGCAGGGCACCGCATGAGGACCGTGCCCCTCCTCCCTCCCCCACTAGACCACTGGCTCCTGGAGCTCCGGCTCAGGGTCTTTCCAGCTACTGACCTGGCACCATGGGCCACTCAGTGCAGGTGGAATGAGTACATCTCTACCTGACTGCAAATGGCCCACCAGGGTTTGAAGCGTGTTGGAAAGCGCCCGACAGCCCTGCGCGTTCCTTCCAAAGACAATTGGAACCATTCAGTTTAATGTCGAATTATTTCCGGGAGGAGGAAATGGCCATATAGTGAACATTTGCTGTGCTTGGTACTTTGAAACCATGATTTCATTTTACTTAAGGGGGACATTCTGCCTCTCTCCCAGAAGACAGCTGGGGGGAAATCAGAGATGGCCTCCCTCACCCCTGCAGGTCCTAGCAATGTCTGTCTCACTGGGATTAAAGGAAGGATCCCTGTCCCCTGTCTCTTTGGTTCCTGCTTCCCTGGGTCTCGGGCGTGATGGCAGCACCGGGGGCTCACAACTGTCTCTCCCAGTGTCTCTGGGGACACCAGCATTGGCCCGGTGATGGGAGGTTACCACCTGAGACCGGAGGGTGCAAAGCCTGGGGTCAGCCAAGCAGCCCGTCCTTTGGGGTGCTAGCAGACACCTCCACACCCCAGGCCCAGGTGCTGGAGGGAAACCCTAGGCCTTGGTCTTGGTGTCTGATCTCAGAGACCCTCCAGCCTTTATGGGGAAGGCCCCAGAACTGGCCCGGACTGCTTCCTTCCACAGAGCACGGATGCCCAAGGCCTGGTGAGCAACCAAGAAGGCTCACAGTTCAGGAACATTCTAAACTCTTTGGAGGAAGGGTCAAGAGTGCCTGGTGATTTGTAGTGTCCTTACCTGTAACCACAAATAAATAGGCCTGAGGAGCTCATCATCGTACCTGGACAGCTCCTTAGTAATGCAAAGGGCTTCCTGCCTTGTAAAGCCCTCCGGCTCGAGGACGGGACTGACACTCCTTACAGTGCCTTCCTGCCTTCCTTCGTTCTGTCCAGCCCCCCTACCCCCTGCCCAACCCTCTGCCCCCGCAGGTGATGAGCATTTGACAGGACACACCACTGATACACAGGAGACAGATGCGGTAAAAACTGAAGTCAACTGAAAAGAAGTCAAGGCCTCCGCTTCTCCAGGATACAGGGACATCTCTTGTATTTCGTGGCATGAGACACAGAAGCTGGGATTAGTGCCCATGGGCCCAGCCACGACAGAGCTGGGACGGCAACCCTGCAGCAGGAACCTACTCGGCCCGACCCCCTCCCTTCTCTCCCCGCTGGACGGTGACAGTGACAGGACCTGTCTCATGCTTGGTTCTAACAGGCGTTTTATCTTATTTGCCCCTGATCTTTCTCTGTTGGGTTGATACTGAACGGTTAAATGCACGCTCCAAAACGTCAGCTGAGATTATGTTGTAAATTAACCTTCTTGGGGCGCCTGGGTTTGGCTCAAGTCATGACCTCAGGGTCCCAGGATCGAGCCCCACATCAGGCTCTGTGCTCGGCACGGACTCTGCTGCTCCCTCTGTCTCTCACTCACTCATGCTCGCTCTCTTTCTCAAAAAACAAAAACAAAACAAAAAACACAACAAACTTAAAAAACAAATTATCCTTCTTTTCGTCCGTCCCTTCCCCTCCCCTTCTCAAACTCAGCAAGCCGGCCTGGGAACAAAGCCACCCAGACGCACCTTTCACTACTGGCTTCCGGCTCTTGCTGGGGTATCATGACTGTTTCAATCATCTTGTCTTTTATTTATAAAATGACAGATCTTTATACTCTAGGTTCGGACTGTGGAAATGAATTCAGGGTGTGCTGCTTGGGAACATGGGAAATAGGACATTTTTGAAAGCATTACTTTGGTTAACTTTGCTTTTGGCTGACAAGATATACTATTTTTTTTTAAGATTTTATTTATTTATTTGACAGACAGAGATCACAAGTAGGCAGAGAGGCAGGCAGAGAGAGAGGGAGAAGCAGGCTCCCCGCTGAGCAGAGAGCCCGATGCGGGGCTCGGTCCCAGGACCCTGAGATCATGACCTGAGCCAAAGGCAGAGGCTTTAACCCGCTGAGCCACCCAGGCGCCCCAACAAGATATACTATTAACATTTTTCTTCTGCTACAATCTTGTTTGTCAGAGAGCAAATGTTTGACAAATCTAGCTCAGTCTGCATAATTTTACGTATGACGCCTTTCCACCTCGTATGCATTATTTTATTTTTATTTTATTAACTATTTTATTTATTTATTTCATAGAGAGGGAACACAAGCAGGGGGAGTGGGAGAGGGGGAAGCAGGCTTCCCACTGAGCAGGGAGTCTGATGCGGGCTCGATCCCAGGACCCCAGGATTATGACCTGAGCTGAAGGCAGATGCTTAACGACTGAGCCACCCAGGCACCCCTTGTATGCATTTTAAATGACCAATTGTATAAATGTTAACAGTATGTCAGATACATCTCAAACCACTAGCAAAAATAACAGAGTATTTTCAGAAAATAGAAGTCCCATGTTGGTGATGAGTCAGAAACTGCCTACCTGGGCACAGAGCAAAGAATTCACATTCTAGTGAATAAATTCCTTTAAGGATGGGTGCTAGCAGAGCTGTTCTTTCTACCAAACTGGTATTTTTTCACTATGACCTTTTACAGCAGGAATAGGGTTTTGTTTTTGTTTTTTTTTTTTTTAAAGTCAACAAATCTCTCTAAAATCCTTCTGGTAGTAAATATATGTATATGTAATACATACATACATAACACATCTGTGTTTTATTGTGGTAACATACACAGCATCTTCATAAACATAAGATTTACCATTTTAACTATATTTTAGGGCACAGTTCGGTGGCATTAAGCACATTCCCATTGTGGGTACGAATGGATGGGTATCACCCCCACCCATCTCCAGAACTTTTTCCTCATCCTAAATCTAGCAATACGGTTTTAAACATTTACTTCCTTTTTATTAAGTGGGAAAAACTCCGGTGTTTTCTCAGCCCATCTGTCGGAGGAAGTAAGAGGGAGGCTGACAACGGCTTCGGTGTATTATGATCTTCACGTGCCTTATGGTGCCACTTCCTTCAAGCCCCCAGGCCAGCTCCTGAGGTCTGTGTCTGGGCTCCCTGTCTTCCGGATTTGCGCCCAGAGAAGGCGCTTCTTCAGGGGCCCCTGGCTCTTAGCCGCTCAGCCCCGTGCAAGTGAGAGCGCAGAGCGCGTCTCAGCCGGCCTCTTCTGTCCCCAAACCCTCTGCGAAGCTGGAGCAGAACGAGGACACTGAGGGGCAGCAGCTTCCCAGCCTCCCTCTCCTCCCTCTCCTCACTCACGGTTCCTCCTCTCCACTTCCCTGCCCGCATTTCATTATTGCCCAGCGCTGCCCCACCGCCAGCCTCTGCCTCCCTCCGCAGATGAGCTCCCCAGGGCTTGCCTGTGAACAGACTGACTCCCCTCCCCCATCCTCCCCCAGGGTCTTCTCTTACTTCCCCACCTTGGCTGAGCCCCGGCTTTTCCTGGAGTCTTTGTTCCGCCTGTCACCCTCACCAGTGGGGGGCTATCTCCAAATGACCTCACCAGAGACCCCAGAGAGGGGGATGGGCTTGCCTGGGGCCTCTCTGCTTCTTTCAAGTCTCTATCCTTCCTCTCTCTGCAGAGCGAAGACACCCCCGCCCCCAGGCTTGGACAGACACCCCTCCACCCCTCGGAGTCATCTGTTCTTTCTATCCTGCTTGTTGCAATCCTGATCCCCCTCGCCCATGCCTCCCAGAGCAGCCTCACCGGCCCTGCCCCTCCAGCGGAGCCCAGACTGCATCTTCTCTCTAGTTCAGCCTCCTCTACCCAGGTCTTGCCTCAGGTGACTCAGGTGACCTCTGTCAAATATTGAATCTGGCCTCCCATTCTGCGACACAGTCTCCTTCCCTTCAGCCTTCTCCCACCCGCCCCCTTTCTGCCCTGCCCTTCCACCTGGGACACCGCAGCTGCCGGCCCCTTCAAACCTCTCCTCGGCTCTCTTCTTCGCTGGGTGGCTTGTCCATGCCCCCACATCGCTACCCTTCAGCCACTCTTGTCTGGAAACACCTTAGTCCTAGGTCCCTTGTTCTGGCTCTCAACCCGCACGTGGGCTACTGGAGAAAATCCCCATGCAGATGCCAGCTCGAACTTCTGGTCTCCGTCACCTGAGCCTCTAGTGTCACCCACCCGCTCTTATCCTTGACCTTGACTTCTCTCCAGGGTAACTGGCAAAGCGTCACCGTGATTCCCGAGACTTCGACTCGGCTCCCTTCCTCCTCCTGCTCGACAGAAGCCGGTGCCTCTGATTTCACTGAGAAAAAGATCAGGCTCTTGGGCCTGGAATCCTTCAACTTCCCACCCTGACCTGCAGGCTCATGAAGCAGGATGTTAAAATGGAAGTTTCGGCAGAGGTGCTACACTTTGGTGGATGTCAGTTATAAAGTAGGTTGGGAGACAGACTGCCCCGGGAGCTTGCCCATTTCCAAAAGTTCATGACCAAGCAATTGTTAGATGACTCTAAGACCCACAGCATGGATAGAAAAGGATTGAAAAGAGGAGTAGAAAGGATTTCTTTGGAAATAGCTGTGTTGTGGGTATACACCTTCCCCTCCTGCAAGAGACAACAGGGTAAAGCCTGGCCTCTGCCAAAAGGAGGCTACCTGAGGCCACCTGAAAAGCTTAGCATCCGACCCCTGGAGTTTGGTGGGTACAGTGGACAGGGGCCTGATATGCCCCTGAGGGATTTAAGGCAAAAGGCAACAGGGCAGAGAGAGAACAGACTGCCAGGAGAATGAATCCCCCTTCCCCCCTATGAGGGAGCCAGAGCTCGAGGGCGAGCCTCGTGAAGCAGACGGGGGCTCCACTCCCCTCAGGAGCACTGCCTGCAGGACCCGGTGCCCCCGGTTGGGTGGAGGATGGAAACTCAGGAGATGAGGAGAGAGAGGAGGAAAATGCAAGATGCTTGTCATGGGAGGGGCAGTAAATGCTTCCCGTGGAGGCCGCTTAAGGACCCAAAGGTAACCCGTGGAAGAGAGAACTTGAAACACCTGTCAGGACCAGAAAGTGGAAACTATCTCATGACGGTACCCATCAAACCAGGATCTTCCTGATCTCCTGACTTCTCCCTCTTGCTTCTTTTTTTTTTTTTTTTAAGATTTTATTTATTTATTTGACAGGCAGAGATCAATAGCAGGCAGAGAGGCAGGCAGAGAGAGAAGAGGAAGCAGACTCCCTTTTGAGTGGAGAGCCTGATGCGGGACTCGATCCCAGGGCCCTGTGGTCATGACCTGAGCCGAAGGCAGAGGCTCTAACCCACTGAGCCACCCAGGCACCCCATCCCTCTTGCTTCATTTCTGACAGCGTCTGAAGCCAGAATTATCTGGGGAGGGGGAGGCAGCATGGACACATACAGTTGGCAATGAGATGTAAAGGACCATCTCCCCCACCTAGACCACAGCGTTCTCACCTATAACTGCCCCAAGGTGGAAAAAGAAAGGGAGACACCTTGCCTTTCAATGAACTTAGGACTTTGATTATTACCTGAGACCGGATGTTTGCAATTAGAGAACTGACACTAAATTTGCAACCTGAAGTGACCACAGAATCGATGTTGCCTAGATTTCTATTCCCAGCACAGACATCTCCCTTGAAGTTTTATTCTTGTATATTCTACAGCCTACTGTCATCTCCAGTTCGTTGTTCTACAATTTCCTTAAACTCTTTCTGAACACGAGGCTCTTCTTAATGATAGTGGTAACTTCGTTGGAAGCACCACCATCCATCCAACTATCCATCCGTCCATCCAACCATCCATCCCTCCATCCATCCATCCATCCGTCCACCCATTGGTCCATCCATCCATCCACCCATCCACCTGTTGGTCCATCCATCCATCCATCTATCCATCCATCCAACCTGTCCATCTGTTTGTCTGTCTATCCACCCATCATTCCAAATGATGCCTCAGTTCTATCCTTTTCTCTGTTTGAACCATTGTGAAAATATAGCTCAAAGATGACAGCTCATTCCCTCATTTCTCTATTTGAAACACCAAGACAACCTTGTTCAAATGGCTCTTTTCAGTGTCATTTAAGCTTCATTTGGCACAAGAGCATCTTTTACAAATTAAGTCTACCTCTATTGTTATCTCATTAGTATGCAAGAAGGAAAGAGCTTAATCAATCCCACTACAGCGGTAAACACCTACACGAGTGGGGTCACTATAGCTATGGAGCAGACAGGCTGTCATATAGTTAGCCATATGATCCAGAATACGTAAATGCTAATAAAAATATATATTACTAACTTTCCCAGAAAACTTATAGAGTCGAGAATATATAACTGCAAACCCCTGCCTGACCCTGGGTGGAAATACTATTCTACAAGTTAATTCAAATCCCACCTGCCTTCTTCTGATGTCTTAATTCTTCCATTCCCTGCCTCTAGACAGAATTGCTTCCACTTCTCAGCTCCCATCATGCTATTTCTTGCCTTTGCTTATGCTACTTTTTCAGCCTGGAACCCACCTCCCCTCAGAAGCCCTTTCTCTATTCTAGGCTTGAGTAGATCCTTTCACTGGGGTCCCCAAATAGCCAAGGTCTATCTCTATCATTGCATTTATCATAATCATCTTTTAGAGTCTCTGTTTCCACTGCTAGACTGCGAGATTCTAGAGATAAGAACTGTGCCTGATTCAGCTCGGTATGAATCAGAATCATGGGGCCTGGCACATAGTAGGTGTTCACACAATGTTTGGTGACTGAAAGTATGGACAGTACCTGCCGGTCTGCGAGATCAATCTTGTTTCCCAGCACCACCATGGGGTAGGAGGGCTCCATTGGAATAGTTTTGGCCAGAACATCACCCCGCCAGGTATCCAACGCTTCAAAGGACTCTAGGTCGGTGACATCAAAAGCCAGGATGCAGCCATCGGAGCCTTTGTAGAATGTGGACACCATGGAGCGAAACCGCTCCTGTCCGCCTGTATCCCAGATCTGGAAGGAAAGAGCAGCCACCCCATCAGGCTGTGATGAGGGCCTAGAGGTAGGCCCAACAGGGCCACATGATGTCAAAGTCTCCTTTTCTGGGTAGGAGGCAAGACAGCCCTGGCACAGGTGCTTGGGGTCCTTCCACACATGGGCATCTTCGCCCTCTCGCCCATGGACACCGCAGCATCTTTGCACCATCGTCTGAGCTCGCACATTTCCCCTGTCTCATCGGGACAAGCACAGTTATTCTCATCTGTCAGATTTGGACCTTGGGAGTGACTTGCTCAAGGCCACTTACCAAGATTTCCAGAGGACCTGAGACTAGGAGTGAGGCCTCCCAACTCCTAGATTTGTCCTTTTTCCAACCCCTCCCCCAAGATCAGGGATCAGCAATTTTTTTCTCAAAGGGCCATGTTGTAAATATTGTAGGCTTTGCAGACCACACTGCGTGTTGCAACTACTCAGTTCTGCTGTAGCGGGGAAAGCAGCCATAGACTGTAAGTAAACAGCGGACACGGCCGTGTTCCAATAAAACTTAATTTACAAGAACAGGTGGTGGACCACGTTCAGCCCCTGAGTTGAAGTCTGCTGATTTCTGCTCCAGACCTTTGTAGCTCCTGGTGCACACTGTTGTGTGAGTGGCTAGCTAGGGAACATGGGATGATTTTCAGTTACGCATGCTGAAGAGGGAAAGGCTGAGCTGCTCACCTGTAGCTTCAAAGTTGTGTCATCCAGGATGATAATCTTGGAGAGAATGCTGGCCCCCAGTGTGGTCTGGTAGTCCTCATAAAATGTCTTGTGCACATATTGGTGGAGGAGGGAAGTCTTTCCTACACTGAGGACAAACCCCCAGACACATGTGAACAATGCACGTGCGTGCGCGCGCGCACGCACACACACACACACACACACACACAGCCATACCATTCTCAGATCTCGCCATGCCCCTCTTGCTGCCATCTCTCCGAGAGTCTGAATTTCTAACACCTGCAGTCCCGTGACCACAGTGAGAAGTCGGAGATTAGGGAATGGACTCGAGAAGCCGGGACCCATCCAAATAAACCAGAAACCAGGCAGCCCAACTCTCAGGCTCTTTAGCTCATCTGAGCTCTCCCTCTTCCTGGGGGGTGGGATGTCCTCCTTGATGCCACTCTAAATCAGAGAGGGACCCACGGTAGGTGGGAAATATTCAGGAGGTCTCCCTGCCCTTGGGTAGGGGCCGCTTCCCAACCCCCATCCCCGAGCCGATCTGGGCTTACCCCAGGGCTCCGATGATGATGAGCTTCAGGTCCACCTTCTTCCGGGGATTCATGGAGGGACGTCAGAGCCTGCAGGGAAACAGAAGTCAGTTGCATGCTGGTCAGAGTCTCTGGCAGCCGTTGTTGCTGGGGCTGGCCTCTGCTTTCCCTTCCATGATGGGCAGATCACTGCTCTGGGCCCAGCGAGGTGGGGTTGTTCGCCCAAAGAGACAGATGACCAGCAACCCTTACGCCCCCCCCCCCCCAGCTTCCTCTTGGGGCCTCCCCGAGGCTGGAAGTGTGGTGGCCCCACAGGACAGGCATGGCTTACCCTTCAGCTTTACCAACCCTGCTCTTGGAGGCAGCCTGGAGCACCAAGAAGACGGGACAGGACTGAACAGAGGCCTCAAGGACAGTCAAGCCTGGAGCCAGGGATGGAGGGTGGTGTGGGAAGAGGAGATGGGGGCAGGACAAGGGGTCCATTGTCAGGACTGCCCCGGAGGCTTTAGATGGGAGAGTGCCCCTCCCCCAGCCCGAGGTGTCGCTGCAATCACAGAATCAAAAAGCTCTTCTCCAATGCAGCTGGTGGGGGTGTAACTGGTACATGTTTCTGGAAAGCTACTTGGCAGCAAGTATTGACAGCCCTAAAAATGTTTCTGCCCTCCATTTCTAGGAATTTGTCCTAAGGAAATAATCTGAAATGCGGGCACAGATTCTTGTTCAAGAATGCTCTTCACAGTATTATTTATAAACATTCAACAACCAGGAAGTGGGAAGGGATGCCTGGGTGGCTCAGGCCTTAAGTGTCTGCTCAGGTCATGATCCTGGAGTCCTGGGATTGAGCTCCTTCTCCCACTCCCCCTGCTTGTGTTTCCTCTCTTGCTGTATCTGTCAAATAAATAAATACAAATTAAAAAAAAAAAAGGAAGTGGGCAAATAAATCATGGCATGCAATGAACTATTAATGTGGAGTTTTGGAGAATATTATATTAATGTGGGAAAATGCTTATGCCATAGGGTCTAAAGTTTTTTTTTTTTTTAGAGTTTATTTATTTATTAGAGAGAGCAAGAGCAGGGGGAGAGACAGAGGGAGAAGCAGAGAAGCAGACCCCTGCTGAGAAGGGAGCCTGATGCAGAGCTTGATCCCAGGACTCTGAGATCATGATCTGAGCTGAAGGCAGATGCTTAACCGACTGAGCCACCCAGGGACTCCATGGGTCTAAGGATTTTTAAAAAAATTTTATTAACATATAATGTATTATTAGCCCCAGGGGAACAGGTCTGTGAACCATCAGGCTTACACATTTCACAGCACTCACCATAGCACATAACCTCCCCAATGTTCATAACCCAATCTAAAGATTTTTAAAAAGATTTTATTATTTGAGAGAGAGAGAGAAAGAGCATCAGCACACAAGAAGTGGGGAGAGGCAGAGTGAGAGGGAGAAGCAGACACTCGGCTGAGCAGGGAGCTTGACACGGGAATCGAACCCAGGACCCCAAGATCATGACCTGAGCTGAAGGCAGACGCCCAACCAACTGAGCCACCCAAACTCAACCTCCTAAGGTCCAAATGAAAGACAGAAGACACTGAACTGTATATATGATACCACCCCAACTATTATGAACACGAGTTCCCACTTGCATAGAGAAAGGTCTAGAAAGAAATATACAACAAATTTAAGTGGTTAATTCTGGGTGGTAGGAAATTACACAATTTAACATGTGTTCTCTGTGCTTTTTAGCATGTTCCTTTTTTAAAAATAACATGGCAAACAGGTATTATTCCTGTAAGAGAAATATATACACGTGCGTGTGTGCATTGTCTCTAGACATGCGTATATTATCATTATTATTATTATTTAACGAGCTACAGCAAAACTGTCACAAGGGGTTTGCTTAACTGGCTCTCTGGGTTCTACCCTTATAGGCGCACTTATATGCGCACTTACGCATATAGCATTCCCAGCTCCTGAGTCTCCCGTCCTTGGATGTACTCGGTAGGTATACTGAGCAAACCTTGATCTGACTCGTCCTGACTGAGGTGTCAGAAGAGCTTGAGCTTCCCCTGGTACTCGGAAAAAGCTCTCCAGCAGATGTCCTTGGACCTCGGGTCTCATTCTCTCACTCTGCCTCTGAGGGGCTTTGGGCCAGTTATTTCCGCTTTCAGAGTCTTGGCTCTCCAACTGGAGAGTGGACAGGTTGGGCCC
The DNA here is from genome assembly GCF_963455335.1 of Martes martes. NCBI lineage: Eukaryota > Metazoa > Chordata > Mammalia > Carnivora > Mustelidae > Martes > Martes martes. Next base: position 24,718,990 of record NC_137903.1, on the reverse strand, counting down.
CAAAGACTCAAGGTCCCTTCTGGTTGAAACATGCTTTATCTACTGGAGCTGTAACTCACCGGCCACATGAGCCTTGCCTGGGGTGCCTAGTGAGTGCAAAGCTAAAACAATGACCCCCAGAGGCTGAGGGCTGTTTGTGTCCTTTCATGAGCCATGTCACAGCCCAAGAGTGATTTGAGGCTCTGCTCAGAGCTGCTTGTCCCAAGAGCCACAGCTGGTGTCACTGGACCTTCTGTCATAACCTAGGAGGGCTGGGTTGGCATGGCGGGCAACAGGTCCTGGTGATCCGTGACAGTCATTCCAAAAAGAACCTGTCCCCTGCTGCAAAGCCCTGCACTAGACACAGGGAGGAGCATGCGCATGGAACAAATAGGACCCGCCCACTAGGGAGTCATCGTGGGAGAAAGCACAGGGCTGAGTGATTATACCAGAAAGACGGTGTAAAACATCCTAACAGGTACACAGAGAAAGTTCTGTGGGAATCTGCAGGTAGGGAGACAAGCTGGCAGTCCAACTGGGCCCTGAGACTTGTGGCTGGGGGGGATATTTCAGAGGGAGGGTGAAGTAATCAGAACTCTGGGAATAGGTGAATGGACAAGTTGGTTGGTTTGCTTCAGGGAAGGGTGAGGTGAAGGGTATGGAGACAGGAAAAAGCAGGGAGAAGCAGCAAGTTTTAAGAGGGGTCCTGGGGATCAGACCAAGATTCTGTCCATTCATTCCTTCGTTCATTCAGCAAACATTCCCTATGCTCCAGACAGGCAGAGGAAGATCATTCCAGGTATTAGTCATGGTGACATTTTGTCGTGGGTGTCACTGCCCACAGGGAAACCACCCAAGGGAGAAATGGCTCAGAAGCCACTGAAAGGTGGCATGTCTCCAAGCATCAGTTTCAGTCTCAGAAGGGGAGTGGGAGCCATGGTGAGCTCTTTCGTAAAGGCTTTGGTACAAGATGCTAACTTAGCTTCGAAATATAATGCAGTGGTGTAGAAAGGGAGCCAGAACCACAGGGAGGCAGGGACAACTGGGAAAGGAATGAGCGCCTGCAGACCACCTGCACGGGCTGCTCTGTGTTCTCCCAGAGCCTGGGGAATCCTCCAAGAGTCCTGTGAGATGAGTACCTGAGACTCAGAGAAGTCAAGTCACTCATAACCCATCCAAGGCCATCCAGGTAGTACGAGCGCAAGCCAGGGTTTGAACTGAAGGTCACAGAAGGCTCCTCTGCCATGTTGCCTCCTGACCTCCTGAGTCTGGACCCGTAGAATCTGCGTGCATGGGATCTGGGGCGCTGGGCTCGGGTGTGGTGCGCCCCAACCAAACCCTAGCAGAGCTGGAGGAGATGGAGAGAAAAGCAGCCACATTGACAAGAGATACAAATGGGAGTGGAGGGGACCAGTCTGCGGAAGGAGAGCTGTTGTGTGGGGACTGAAAACTAGGGTCAAGATTCGGCACATGGACGTGGGGGGCAATGGGTTCACATGCTGTGACAGGGCCATGCCTCCATCTTGGAGTCACCTGTGCTCACACCATACGCTATTCGCCCGGCACTGTGTGGAGGACTTTGTGAATATAAAAATACAAATATGCATCTCACGGAGAAGTTAGATAAGAGAATACATTATTATAATACATGTACTGCCCAAATGAAAGGTTCAAGAAATTTTAGCTCTTTTATGACTCTTGTTAGCACACAGAAGGCGCCTGTGGGACCAACACGACCGGTCTCTATTTTACCACTAAAGAAACAGATGTTTAGAGATGGGAGGTGGTTTTTCTCTAAAAACACAGCCTGGAAGTGGTAGGGCCTGGACTGGGAGCTGGAACTTGAATCTAGGCCTACCTGCTCGTTCTATTGTCTTCCATAAGCCTAGGACAGCGGCCACTCGGAGCCCCATTAGCGAGGCTCCGGGCTGGGTGGTTTGGGTTTGACGTGGGACAGCAGAGCTGGGATGCTTACGACTGGGAAGCTGGTGGTGAGAGCAGGGGAGCTAGACAGTGGGCGTGTGTAACAGAGAATCAGTAGTCCTACTGGGGAAGCACCCTACAGGTAATCAAAGGTAATACACAACATAAAAGTGGGCAAGGCATACGAATGGGTAACAGGCAGGAGGCTTGTGAATGGTAAGTAGTAAGCTTTGAAAGGATACTCAACCTTACTGATTTTTAGAGACCTACAAAGTTGAAAAATACCTTTTTTTTTTTTTTTTTTTTAGCCTGCCAGAGAATGGCAAATTTAAAAAGACTGACGGTAACATTTAGTGTGGGCAAATGTACAGGGGATTTGCTATTGTATATTGTTGATAGACTGCGAATAGCATGGCTTTTTTTGGAGAGAAATTAGACAATGGCAAAATGTCATACCCCAGATTCTAATTTTAGAAATATATCCTGCAGAAATGCACCTATGTGCAAACATATCTTTGTACAAAGATGACTGCTGGAGAACACTGCTGTGACCCAGTGTCCATCGATACGCGATTCTCTACATAAATTGTGATCCATTCAGACTTTGGAATACGAGGCGTTTTGAAAAAGAGTGAAGTAATGAAGAAGAAAAATACGAGAGTAATTTAAAAAGAACATCCCCGAACATTTTGTATACTATGATCTCAGTTGTACAAAACCCACCACCTCCCGCGTGTTGACCATATGCTTAGTATTAGATTTCTGCTTGTCCTGTATACCCAGAAAGCTGTGGAGAGATACTCTCCATCTAAATGACTGACAGGAGCTGGGGAAAGGCAGATGAGAAGCTGGGAGCTATTGTTTTATTTTATGTGCGTCTTGTTTTAAAATTTGTTACATAAGGTTCTGCTGTTATGGTAATTAAACAATATCAAATACAAAACCTTAAAATTTCTTTAAAAAGAGCACATGAGTGGATGGCCCAACGTCATCTGAATGTGACTTCCTGACAAGATGAATCCTTGGTAGCAGGGACTGATCATGAGTTTTGGAGTCAGAGTTCTCCACACACTTGTGACCTTGGTGAATTGCTTGACCTTGGTGAGTATGTTCCCTCCTGCGTAAAATGGACGTGGCTCATGGCCTTGGCTTATCCTGCAGGGCGGCATGCCTCATTTCTTAGAGCAGCACATGCTCCCCCAACGGGGGAAGACCCAGATAAATGGTTAACAACTGTATGGGATGGGGGTTGGTGGCAGAGACCGGAAATTGTAGCATCTGCCACTTTCTGTGGTGTAGACATTCCTGCCATGGCTGATTTCAAGCCACCGGTGTGGATCCTGCCCCAGCACACTGGAGGAGGGACCTCAGAGATGATCTAGTCCAACCCCCCGCCCAGTGTCTGAGCCATCTTGACTGCATCATGGCAAGACGGAACTAGACCTGTCCCACAGAACTCCTTCCCTCCACTAGCGGTGGGTTTCTCCCGGGGCCACACAAAACATGCTCACTCCCTCTGCCACATGCCAGGCCTTCTGAGGTTTCAAGTCTATTCCCTGAGTCTTTCTTGAGTCTTTTCTTCTCCAGACCCTTGTGACTCACCTTGGCCTTGACTCTGAGCTCCCTCCCCCACCCCCCACCCCAGTCCCCTTCCATAGATTTGCCCTGAAAGTATCCTGCCACTGCAGATCTCCTACCCCACTCTAAGAAGGCAGAATTTTCTGAGCTGGCTTTTTACAATAGCCTGGTCCTTGCACTCAGGATAACTAGCAGGAACAGGAGGGTGACCAGGACCGTATCACTAGCAACCCGTATCACTGCAGGTTGGCAGAAGACACTGGCTGGGCTCACCAAGGAGGCGTGTGCAGATTTCAGATGGTGGCCAAAGTCCCTTCCTATGTCCTCTGGGCTCTGCCCTTGGTGGGAGTTTGGCAACAGCTGTCCTTTTGAGCCTCCTCCCACTCACTCAGCTGCCTTGGATGCTTCAAACCTGGGCATCCTCTTAAGAGTTCAGGCTGAGTCATCACCTTGCACTGTTAAGTAACAGGGAAAAGCCGACTTGGAAGGCAGAGCCCTGCCTCCAGCCAGCCCTAGTCTGCCCAGAGCAGAGTGTGCGGGGACTCTCTCTCTACTGCACGTGACTAACTCTTCTCCCCTTCTTGCCTGGCACCCCTTCTGAGCCTGGAGCCCTGGTCACCCACCAGCCAAAGCTATGGTGTAGCTCAGTCCCTGGGGAGCAAGAAAGAGTGGGTTGATGCCCACCCCACCCCCCCCTGCCCCAACAGCCCTGGGGCTCGGGGCCAGTCTTACAAGAACTCCTGGATCTGCTCTCCTCTCACCCTCACACTTCCCTTCTCTCCCTACCCAACTGGCCCCAATCAGGACCCAATTACAATCTCCCGCCTCGCTGGTGTTGGGTGGGGTGTCATTTCTGCGGACTAGGAGACCAGTGAGCAGGGGCAGATGGGAATTCCGAAGCAGGCAGTCTCCCCACCTTGTTCCTACTGCCTTATCGCACCTTCACTGCTCCCCTCCCTGCTCCCACATCTTGGAAACTGATAAATATATCCGCCTTAAAAATAATGGGATTTAGGATCAAGGGAATAAAGTTTGTGTTTGAAAGGAAGCTATCTATAGAGTGAAAAGCTTGATTGCCTTGAGGGAAGGCTCGTGACTCTGCTTTGCCCTCCTGAATCCCAGCAGGTCTAGACCTGCTCCCTCCAGGAAGTGTACTCATAGCTCTGGTTTCAGGAGGCTCAGCACTTGCTAGTGTTCTTTAAGTTCCTGGAAGTATTGGTCCTGTCTCGCTAAGTAGGTTGTCCGTGCCCAGAGGACAGGACACTGCCTCCCACGTCTCTATCCCTCCATAGAGCCTGACCCATGCTGGGAATAATGAATCTTCAATAAATAGTCATTCACTCATTTCCATCCATCCATCCATCCATCCATCCATCCATCCATTCATCCATCCGTCCATCCATCTAGCACATGAACTATGTGTCTACCAGGCATCAGCACTGTATAGATATGAGGCTACAACAAGTCAATGGGACTTCTGTGATGGGGCATCAACTGACAAGCTCAAATTACTTTTATGAATGCATAATGCCTTGCAATTATAGGGCACTTGGCAGTTTACAAAATGCCAGCACTGTCCAGTGGGTTCCTGAGTCAAGAGCAACGAATTAGTGGCAAGCTGAGACTAGAATTCAGATCTGTCCAACTCTGTTCATTGCTTGCTTAGCACTGCAGAGCTGTGCTGGGAGACACAGTCTTGATTTAGAACGAGAAGGACGCTTTCCTACTCTAGGAGCTCCTTGATCCCTGATGAGACCCACTGGCCAGCAGGCTCTACCCAAGAAGGTGCCCTGTCGATGTGGCAAGGCGACCCAGGGCGTTAGCTGGCCTTCCCCTGCTGAGCCAGCAGCTGTATCCTCCCGCTGAGACAGATGGCCCATGCAGAGCCCTGAGTCGGGCCCCAGCTCCCTGGGCTGGGCGGGGAAGTCCTTTCTGCCGGGCTCACTGCCAGCCGGAGACGTTTCTCTGGCGTGGGGAGGGGGGTCTTTGGGTTGGATCTAAGCCCTGCAGCTGCCAGATTCTAAGCCTCATCCTTTCGTGCCTTGCCTCTCCTCCCCCCAACCCCACCCCAAAACCCAGTACCTCTGGGGGTTGCTGGGACAGACAGAAGAACCGAAAAGAACTTCCAGGGCGCTCACAGCTGTGGCTGCTTAGCATCCGGCCTCCGAGGGCAGGCGGCGTTTCTCTGAGTCCGGGGGTCTCCTCTTAAGAGCAAAGATCTCAGCCGGTTCAGAGGAAAAAGGCTTTGGATCAGAACAGCTTGTTGAGGCCAAGCGACTTCCTTCTGTTTTCCTCCTCTCCCTCTCATGCACAGACTTGGGAAAGTTGCAAAAGAGGCCGCCCCGGGTGAGCTCAGCTGCGTGGGTGGAGGGGGTGGAGTGGAATGGGAAGCCTGGCTTCAGAGCTCCCTCGGTGGGGTGGGCCCCGTGAGAATTGGGTTTACAGGATGCTGGCCCCCGAGGGTGGGGCGGGGGGAGGAACAAGGAATGGGAGGCTCCAGTGTGGGAGCGTGCGGGTCGGAGCCTGCCGGGAAACACACGGGTTCATGGGCACCGTGCAAACCTTCCGGCTGGTTTAGGAACCTCTGCCGGGACAGCTGGGAGCCCCCCAAGAAGGGGACCTTTTCTTTGTGGAAGGATTGGATTCCCATGTGCTGCAGATTTAGTCCCACCACGAGCCTGGCAGGGAGATGTTCTGGTCCTCACGCCTTGTCCTCACCCTAGTACCGTCTGTCCACCGCATCGCACCACCTGGCCACCGCACACACGTGCGCGCGTGTGCACACACACACACACACACACACACACAAACACACGCACGCACGCACACAGCACACAGCACCCTGTCCTCCTTAGGACGGGGAGGCAAGTCCTGACATTTCCCTGGGCTCTCAGATGAAGGCGTGTGTCTCCACCTGAAGTACTTAAAGAGACTATGGTAATTTTCAGCACTGTTAGCACGCGGCCAAGTTTGGTATTCCGTGGAGCTGTTGGAACCATGCCCTGGGTAACCACGGCTGGCAGATAAAAGGGGAATAAAGTGAGTTTAGACAAGCCCGCATTAAATGGGTTCCCAGCTCCCCGGGGCTCTCCTTAAGGCTTGCAACACATTCAATGGCGCCCTCCAGCCCCACGTTCCTTCCTTCCGAGATGGGCTGTTTCCTCCCTGGTGGGCTGTCCCTTAGTTTCATGGTCCTCACTCAGCTCATGCTTCCTCGGGTCCGTTGATCCTCTGGTCCCGCCCCTTTGGTACTGTCTATGTCTGTCTGGTCCGCTGGGCTCCCGTTCCGCAGAGGCAGAGCCAGTAACCTTGAACCCCACACCTTGCCACACGCAGCACCAAGGGACAAGCCTGGGTAAGGAGTTTTCAGTGGGACAAAAGCTCCGGCTGAAGCTCAGGCCCTCGTTCCCGTTAGCATACGTGTCTGCAAGGAGGGCACGTGGATCTCCCCAAAGCTCACGAGTGGACAGGTGGCATCACGCTGGAAAAACTCCCGAGCACGTTTACGCATCATATTCTGCTTTGTTTGCCTGGGAAAGGGTGCGCGCATCCACCCGCGGGAGGACCCCGGTGTAGGAGATCTCATTTGTTCTTACGTGGCTGCCCTTTAGAGTCCACCGGCTCCTCCCCACCCTACATTCTTCTACTTTTCTGAGACTAGATTTTTTTTTCTATTTTCCTTTCCTTTTTTTTTTTTAAGTTAAATTTTAGTTAGTTAACATGCAGTGCCATATTGGTTTTTGGAATAGAATTCCTGAGACCAGGTTTCCAATGAATGTGTGTGTGTGAGAGAGGGAGGATGGGAATGAGGACGAACCCCCGCAGAGTGAGAAGACATATGTGAGCCTCTTGGAGAGAACACGTAAAAGTCACCAACCACAGGGTCTGCCGTTGTGGGTGCGTTCGGGGAGGGGAAGTGAACTCCCCTCACCTAGTCCTTACAGTCTCTGAACACAGGAGTGAAACTTAGACTTTCAGGGGATGTTTGCAGAACCGTCCTTAACACCTTTGAAAGCCACCATCAGGCTTTAGTTCCCACTTCTTCTGTCTGCATGGATCAAGGGTCAGCAACGTTCCTTCTCTTCCTCTGAAACATGCCGCAGTGGAAAATGGTGACCAGCCGCCTCTCCCCTGCAGGGGCGGCCCTGACCCTGCCTTCACTGAACTTCCTTCCTTCTTTCCCTCTTGCTTGCATTCATCCAGTCATCTGAGTATGCCCAGCCCTCTGGGGCACGAGACATGCACTTGATCAGTGGAAGTAAGACATGGTACTGATAATGCTTTAAGAAATGCAGCTATGGGAGCGCCTGGTGGCTCAGAGGGTTAACCTCCGCCTTCAGCTCAGGTCATGATCTCAGGGTCCTGGGATCGAGCCCAGCTTCGGGCTCTCTGTTCAGCAGGGAGCCTGCTTCTCCCTTTCTCTCTGCCTACTTGTGATCTCCGTCTGTTGAAAAAATAAATATAATCTTTAAAAAAGAAAAAAAAATAAGAAATGCAGCTACGGAACTGTGGGGATTTAGAGGATTTGGAGGAGGAAAAGGCTTTGTGAAAAGGAGGGATTGGAATTGGAGCTTGAAGGATGGACAGGATATGAACGTGCACAGATTGTGATAAGCAGAGGAGGGAGTCAAGTTCAACATAAGAAGTGATCGGTGGATGGAGGGAAGGAGGTGCCGACTGCTTGGCAGGAGAGAGTGCAGAGAGGAGGCTCCGAGTCAGGGCTGACCACGCAGGACAGCGATTTCAATCTGGTTTCTCCTGGCACTGTGTCTGACGTCTCTTCACCAGAATTTTAACAATTGTTGTAAAAGGGATGATTTGGGGGAAACTGCTCCTCTGTAAACAGGATAGAAGGGTTCCTTGGAGCAAAAGCGTGTGAGTGAGAAAGTGGGGATGGTTTGATTTGATCCAGAGTAGAACAGTTGTGAGAGGAGGACAGGAGGTCAAACCCTGGAGAGCCCTCATATCAGCTTGGATTCCATCAGCGTGCAGTGGGACAACTGGGGAGTTGGGACCACGGGGAAAGTGTGATTCCAGCTGGATTTCAGAAGTGTGTGTGGAGGGAGGAGAGACCAGACTCAGAGCATCATGACGATCTTGAAATACACCTGGTGAAAGGTAATGATCAGGGATATGGGGACAAGGAAACAAGTTGTAGAGGCAGTTTTGTGACAGAACCAATATGGCAGGGTGCCTGGGGGGCTCGGTTGGTGAAGTGTCTGCCTTTGGCTCAGGTCATGATCCCGGGGTCCTGGGATCGAGCCCCATATCAGGCTCCCTGTTCAGCGGGGAGTCGGCTTCTCCCTCTCCCACCGCTTGCCATTCCTCCTGCTTGTACTCTCTCTCTGTCAAATAAATAAATAAAATCTTAAAAAAAAAAAAAAAAGAACCAACATGGCTGTTGTGAAGATTCAATCCCTGACTGTTGGGTCATTCAGCCACTGTCACAGGGGTCCTCCTGCCCAGCTAGCCCCGAGCGGGGTGCTACGTGTTCAGTGGGCAGCGGGAAGTCTTTTTTTTTCTTTTTAATAGACTTTGTTTATTTATTTTTGAGAGAGAGAGAGAAAGAGCGGGCACACATGTGAGTAGGGGAGGGACAGAGGGAGAGGGAGAGAGAATCCCAAGCAGACTCCATACCCAGTACAGAGCCTGATCTAGGGCTCAATCCTGCAACTTGGAAATCATGACCTGAGCTGAAATCGAGTCAGATATTTAACTGTCTGAGCCACGTGGGCGCCCCGAGCTCTCAGTAAACCTTAATTACCACGGGAGATGTTCTGCCGGAGTAGGAAGGAGCGCGGGCAGGTGGCGGGATGAGCTCGGGCTCTGTTCCCTGAGGCTGCAGAACCGAGGGGATGCCGATGCCCTCGCTGAGAGTGAAAACAGAGAGATGGGAAGGGGATATGGGAGCTTCTGTTTTGTCTAAAGTGAGGCTGAGATGCCAGCAGGACGTCTCCGTGGCACCAGGGACGTGTGGTGCCAGAAGGTCTGCCGGGGTGGGCTCTCCCTGTTTTGTGCTTGCTTTTGTCCCCAGACCACCGCATAGTGCGCGGCGCGTGCTCAGTGCTCGGTCCTGACCCCCCTGCCCCACCCAGCCCCAGCCCCTCATCTCACTTCCCGCCAGAGCAATTCTGGTGATGGCTCCTGCCGTTTTCCCCGTCTCAAATCCACCAGTGCTGCCACCGTGAGTCCCGGAGCCTGCAAGCAGGGCGCCAGGGCAGGAGAAGCAGACTCGGGGCTGCATCTGGGCTGGAAGATGGGCTGAGCCCCTGGTCCCCCAGCAGCCTCCTGGGGAGGCCAGAGACATCAGAAGTGCAGGGACTTCATGCCTGCGGGCAAGACTCTGACCAACGGGGACAGGAGAAAGCAGAAGCCTGCAGAGAGTTCACGCTCACCTGCCACCCTGCCACCTGGTCATGGGACCCTTCTGAGCTGCACCCGCTCCCCACGGCCTTGCGGCCATGTCTGCGGAAGCGAGCGGCACATGAGCTTGCTGCAAATGTGGCGTCGGCTTGAGTCACCTTCTTTTTTTTTTTTTTTTTTAAAGATTGTATTTATTTATTTGACAGACAGAAATCACAAGTACGCAGAGAGGCAGGCAGAGAGAGGAGGAAGCAGGCTCCCCGCAGAGCAGAGAGACCGATGTGGGGCTCCATCCCAGGATGCCGGGATCATGACCTGAGCCGAAGGCAGAGGCTTTAACCCACTGAGCCACCTAGCGCCCCTTGAGTCACCTTCTGGTACGTTTTCCCTTCTCTCTCTACCTCATTGCCCTTTGCCCGCTCTTGTTTCCTCCACATTGAACGTCCCAGTAGAATGTTAAATAGAAGCTTCTGACTCAAGAATGAAAAAAAAAATTCTCTGTTAGGGAACTTGGGCCAGGATAGGGTTCCATACATACGGGCTGGGTACATGAGGGCGTTAGAGGGCTCGGACTCCGGTTAGACTGCGCAGGGAGGCGACTGAAGACCGAAGACTTCACTGGAAAAAGTCAGAGATTTGCAAACCGTCTGCTTGGAAAGGTCGACACGGGGGTTGTGTCCATGGCTCAGACCCACGCAAGAGGCACCTCATCTCCTAAGGGAAGGGGAGAGAGGAGAGAGAGGAAGGCTGAGGAGGAACTGGAAAGGCTCTCACATTTAAGAAGCAGGAGAAAGAAAAAGATCCCAGCCGCAGGCCTGCAGAGGCAGACGCCACTGGTGTTCATTCAAGCCCCCCACATGTCAGGCCACCCTGCAGATAACGTGTGGCCAGGGGTTACGGTTGAGCTGGGGGACAGAACCGTCAACCAGACAGAGTTCCCGCCTCATGGAGCTTGAGTTGAATAGATGTGAGGGAAATGTCCTGCTGGTCCCTTCACCTCCTTCAGATCTGGTGTGTCAGCGGGATCGGCCACCCTCCTTGTCTGTGGGACACAAAGAATGACCCTGAGATTCTAGGGCTGTGGGAACCACGAGACAGAAGGGATCCCCACTCTTGAGTTGTGTGACTCGTCCCTCAGACGGTTCATATGAAAGAGAAACTTTTACTGTGTCGAGACACTGCGATTCGGGGTTTATCTGTTACAGTAGTTGGTGCTACGTCATAACCTGGCGAGTGTTGAAAAAGCAAGAGGCGGATGGTGAGGCGGAGGGGTAGAGGCACGGGTGCGAATTCTTCTGGAAGAGCTGCCCGGCCAGGTGGCCGAGCCCTGCCCTCGAGCTTCACTTAGAGAAGGGATCAGGCTTCACAGTCCTGAGACCTCTGACTCTCACCGCGGGACAGTCATCTGGTCACCCTCCTGTGGCAGATGCACGTGCCAGAGCTCCTCAGCCGAGGACACGGAAGCAGCAGGAAGAGACGACGACAGGACGTTGGGAAGGACAGAGGCAGGGTAGCCGGGGCGGTCTCAGCACTGCGGACTTGGGAGCTATCTCCCGTGTGCCTGCCAGGCCCCAACACCCGTCCTCCCTGTGGGGCCCCTCAACATCCAGCTTCCCAGGAGAGAGAGAAAGAGAGAGAGAGTCTGATGGGTGTGACTGAGGCCTGTGCCTGGAATGTGGGTGCTGATGACAGGACTGCCGGCCCGCCAGCCTCACACGGAACAGGAGAGGGACGACTCCTCAAAAGAGGTGATGCCCAGCCCAGACACAGCAGGTTCCCTGAACCTGGAACCCTCATAGCGGGGTCTTTCTTCCACAGACAGGAGGAAGCTGTCTGGAGCTTCTTGGGATCAGCGACTGTGGACTTGTCGGCAGCACATGCATTTTTATTTTAAAAGGTAACTATTATTGGGGGGAATGACCAAAATCTACCTGTCATCCTTGCCCTGGAGACATCCTGAACTGACAGATACCTGGGCTTGGGGGAAGGGGTATAAATTAGAAGCAGAGGGGATGCCTGGCTGGCTGAGTTGGTGAAATGGCTGCCTTCAGCTCAGGTCATGATCCCGGGGTCCTGGGATCGAGTCCTGCATCGGGCTCCTTGCTCAGCTGGGAACCCGCTTCTCTCTCTGCCTGCCTCTCCCCCTGCTTGTGCACGCATGCTCTCTCTGGCAAATAAATAAGTGAAATCTTTAAAAAAAAAAAAATTAGCAACAGGGGTGAGGGGCCTGGAGACGTGGATTCTAATTTCATTACTACTTTTGACAAGTCATTTCCTTATTTCATCCCTCCAGTTTCCTCATTTAAAGAACAGGGTAATAAAACCTGCTCTAATTCACAGATTTTTTTTTTTTTTTTTGAGGGGGGAAACAAAGAGAAGAAAGGGAAGAAGGACAAGATACCAAAAGCTCCTGAAAGGACTTTGAACAGCCGAAAATAAACACATAAGAGCCGCTGGTTAGTGACACATCTGTTACAGGTTGAATTGTGTTTCCCCCAAATACGTGTTGAGTCATAAGCCCCAGTCCCTCATTTGGAAAGAGGGTCTTGGAAGATGCAGTTCGTTAAGTTGAGATGAGCTCGTACTAGAGTAGGGAGGCCCTTAGCCAATACAGCTGTGTCCTTAGAAGAGAAGAGACACAAAGACAGACGCACAGGGGACCACCGGGCAGAGACTGAAGTGTCGCCGCTGTAAGGCAGGGAATGGGAAGGACTGTCAGCCGTTGCACGAAGCTTGGGAGAGGCAAGGAAGATTCTCCCCTACGGGTTTCAGAGAGATAATGGCCCTGTTGAGCCCTTGATCTTGGCTTTCTAGCTTTGGGAGCCGTGAGCTGGTCCGTTCCTGTAGCTTTAAGCCACCCCATTGTGGCACTGTTTCATGGCAGCTCCGGGGAACTGAATACACATCCTTTATCGGATTCCCAGGGTGCAGAAGCTTGGCCCAAACTCTTGACCTACCACTGAGAGGTTTGTGACCTAGGATCAGACATGGGACACGGGACAAGGACCTGAGTTTCAGGGGTAACAGCACGGATATGAGGGTCTCGAAGAGCAAAGGTCAGGTTTGGGAAGCCCACAGGGCTAAGCCGGTACCGAACCAGCAGAGTTTAGTCCACACAGACAGAAAGCACCACTTCTGCCTGGAGAGACAGCGCACGCAGAGCAGAACTGGCTCTCAGCAGCCTCGGGCCTGCTCTCACTTCCTGTGGGCACAGAGCCCCAGGCCTCCAGCACTCAGGCCGCAGGTCCGCAGGGACATGGAGGCACATACAATCCATCAGGGGAGCCCGCTGCGTGGAGATCACCTTTAGGGAGAAAGCCTGCTGGGATGCTATGTGCCGGTGGCCTCCCGCACGGCTCTTGGGTGCTTGTTTTAGAGGAGTCATAAAGCTTTTTTGCTCTAGGACCTTCTGCCCTGTGTGAGGTTTGTCCATGCTGGGTGTGGGTCTGGTCCCTGGGTGATGAGTGTTTACACATATGCACTGTAGCTTTTGGATCCTCACAATAACCCATGAAGTGGTTACTGTTAACATGCCCATTTTACAGATGAAAGAACTGAGGTGCAGAGCTCCCACAACTGGTATCGAGAAGCCAGCCCAGGCCTGTACGACTCCGGAGCCTGCGATGCTGACTGCTCTAGTATATTCCTTTGATAGTTTATTTGGATCAGGCTGCTCTGAATTAACTCTGGAAGTAATAATTTAGTAAAAAAAAAAAAAAAAAAAGAATGAACAAAACCAAAAAAGTGTGTGTGTCTATGTGTGAAGCTGGGATCACCATGACTTCATACTTAAAGGGGGAGGGGAGTTATCATGATGAGCTAAGTCCTTCTATCTAGGAAAACCCATAGCTCTGGGAGGTGGACATCTCAGAGACATGAAATCACTAGCCAAGGTCACCAGATTGATCCAGGCAGGGCACAAATGTGAATCCAGGTCCAAGTTCAAACACAAACCTGGTGTGTCTTCCATGACCTCTGTGCCAAAAGTGACAGCTGGGATCTGTCCTACGGATTGTAGAGTTACTCAGTGCCTGGCACAAAATAAATATTTATGGGATTGGGTTGAATTAAACCCAAATGAATCTAATGTTCATTAAGAGAGCATTTGATCAATAAACAGACACCGTGCAGATGTTCCAAGATGTTCCAAGAGCTGACGGTGCTGGTGTGTAATCTGTTACGTGAGCAGTTTAGACACAAGAGTGTGTAGCATCGCCCCCTCTTTTTTTCCCCCCAATTTTTTGTTTATTCATTTGAGGGAGAGAGAGCACATGAAAGTGAGAGCACGAGCAGGGGAAGCAGCAGAGGGAGAGGGAGCAGCAGATTCCTCAATGAGCAGAGAGCCCGATGCGGGACTCGATCTGAGGACCCTGGGATCATGACCTGAGCTGAAGGCAGAGACTTAACTGACTGCGCCATCCTGGCACCCCTATGATTCCTTTTTTTGCAGGAAAAAAATAATTCCTTACCTATGGCTATCTCTGTGTATACAAAGTCTGCATAAAATAACTTCAAATTAGGGGCGCCTGGGTGGCTCAGTGGGTTAAAGCCTCTGTCTTCGGCTCAGGTCATGGTCCCGGAGTCCTGGGATTGAGCCCCGCATCGGGGTCTCTGCTCAGTGGGAAGCCTGCTTCCTCCTCTCTCTCTGCCTGCCTCTCTGCCTACTTGTGATCTCTCTCTCTGTCAAATGAATGGATAAAATCTTTAAAAAAAAAGAAAACTTCAAATTAATAATAATGCTTGTCTTTGGGGGTTAAGATCATTGAGGACTTTCACTTACTTTTTAATAAGAAAATCCTTACTTGCATTTTGCAAAAAGCAAGAGCAAAAGGAAGGAAAAGAAAGTCATGTTCCTGGTGACAATAGATCCCACCAGAATAGATCCCACCATCCCACCAGGATGCAACTTGGACCTGGATTTACCATGTCAGCTCCCTCAGGATGGGCCCTGTGGCCCCATAGGAGAAAAGGGTTCATTCAGAATCCTTCTCTCCCCATGCCCTCTCCTTGCACATTCTGAAATATTTTCATTTACAATAAACTTAAGAGCACACAATCAGGAACCAGGATTCCTTGGGACTGGGCCTAGAATATCTTTTCTTATTGGGGTCAAGTCAAAAGTTCACAGAAACTACCTTGAAGGGGCACCTTCTGGCTAAGTGTGGGGTGCTTTGAATATTGAAAAGACTACAGTAAGTTGAAGCACACTCACTTTTCTGAAAGCTGGTAAATAAGGGGGAAAAGCTAAGTAAGCTTGCCTTTCCTGTATGAACGATACCTAATAGTAAGCAAATAGTTGATGAACACATTTTTTTTTTTAAACAGAACTGTGGCAAACAAAACAAAACAAAACAAAAAACCTGGAGAAAAAAAAGGTAGAATTAGAAAAAAAGCTCTGTTTTGCAGCCCTAATGATAGCGTGGATCTCAGCAATGATAATTAGTGGTTGCTGAAATCTTTGGGTGAAATGCTGAAGGAAATCAGTCGAAGGAAATTGGTCATGGATGGATGCGTGAGCCCAACAGCTTCCGAACCCACTCATCAGTCCTAACCTTGTGAGTAAAGAGGCTCCAGGCATGATCTGCCTCCTGATGGGCTGCTAGGGAATGTGCCCGGCACTGTGGATGAAATATTATTGCCGCAAAACCAGGCTCTAGAGCCCACCGCCATTTTGTGGGAAAGACAGACTCAGAGAGCCACATCGCCGGATATCTCAGGCTTTCAACCTGCAAAATTCAGAATGCGATCGACTAGAGACAGTTCACCTTTGAATTTTATTTGCATCCTGATACACACAAGTCACCGATAAAAATGACCCAACATTTCCCAGACAATGGGGAATATCTGAACACTGATTGCCTATTTAAGAGTATTACAAGGATTTATGGATAAATCTTGGATGTGATGATTTATGATGTGATGCTAGGAATTTGCTTCAGGATAATGCAGGCAGGTGGGCTGGGGAAAGGAGGGGTGGCAGGTACTGATAAAACAGGCCTGGCCACGTGCAGATAATCTCTGTGTACAATCTCTGCTTGTGTACATGTCTGGAGATTTCCAAAAGGCAATGTTAGCAACAATAGAAAATATGGTCTTACAACTTAATGCTTCCATCATGATGGGGGTGGAGGTGGGTGCACGCGGGTGTGTGTGAGGTGTGTGTGTGAAGTGTGTCAGTGTGTGTGCGTGTGTGTGTTCTTACTCTCTTTGGACCTAATTCAAGTTGCAACTCTAGAACTGTAGCTTCCTGAAAATGACTTTTTGACCACCGTGAAGGGTGCCCCAACCTAATGGGCGCAGCTGGATTTCCAAGGGGTGTCGGGCAGGCAGGCACAAGGCACAAGGCTGTAACTTAGGGGACTGCCGGGGCCAGCCCAACGCGGTTATTCCCACGATCGAAGACCGAGTAAAACTGCCGAATGAAGACATCTCCCAGGATCCAGAGGGGCCCAGCGGGAGGCTGGATGTCAAGCCCTTGAAAGCCACTGCTGCAGAACTCCATTCCATCCACAAAGTCCTGAGGTGGGAAAGAAGGTGTAAGTGGCGTAGAGGGAGAAAAGGGAAGTAGGAGGGCTGTACTGTGTGGTAGTGGTGGTGACTATACCGAATGGCCTTGGACAGTCACAGTGTTGGCTCGTTGGATCTTCCTCCCGCTCTACACCCCTCCACTTGTTTGCTCAGCAAAGTGTCTGCACAGTCTCGTATCTGTGGACCTGGGCTTCTAAGTTCTACAATTCTGAGAACTGTTCATCTCTCATACATGCCCCCTGCCTCCCATTTTACAACTGGAAAAAGTGAAACCTTGTTGCATGACCGCAAGAGCAAAAGGGTTGGCTTTAAAAGATCTTGGCTTAAATTCCGGTTTCTTTAGTTTCTAGTGAAGCCCAACTTCGTTTTTTGAGGAGAGAAATTACACAGCTGTTTTCTTGATATTCTGGGGGAAGAACAGGGCAGGTAGGCATCCAGTGTCCTGTGGAAAGAGTGTTACTTCCCCCAAACTTACTTTTCAGTTTGGCAAAGACTTGGGGTCTACTAGGCAGGTGTGGTCTTTCCAACAACCGTTTAAGATTTGAGGTTGCTGAGGAGTGTCTGGGAAGTTTATGGAGGGCTTAATGCACCTTCTGGAGAGGAAGGGGATGACCACGCAATGCTGTTACAGCATCCTTGACTGACTGAGGGGGCTCTGATTGAAATCTGCCGGCAGGAAAGGACAAGGGCACCACGCTGGGCAATGGGAAGGAGGTGGGGTGGGCAGGGACTCACATAGCGTGCAGGTGGGAGAGCACAGGGGTTCCAGGGGGCCAGTGGGTATACAGGCTGATGAGCTTGGCACAGCTAGTGTCTAGCTTGTCCCCATTGTGGTGTTCATAGTGGCATCTCCAGAATCCCTTTGTCGGAGAAGCTTAGGGGGCTTGACATGAAGCTGTGTTTTAAAGCAAAAATTTGTTTTCTTAGTAGTGCAATTGCTGGATCATAGGGTAGTCCTATCTGAGGACCCTCCATACTGTTTTCTAGAGTGGCTGCACCAGTTTGTAATCCCATCATCAGTGCAAGAGGGTTCCCTCTTCTCCACATCCTCTCCAATACCTGTTGTTTCTTGCTTTGTTGATTTTAGCCATTCTGGTATGTGTGAGATAACATCTCATTGTAGTTTTGAGTTGCATTTCCATGATGATCCGTGATGTTGAACACCTTTTCATGTGTCTGTTGGCCAACTGGATGTCTTCTTTGGAGAAATGTCTACTTGTGCCTTCTGCCCATTTTTAATTGAATTATTTGTTTTTGGGGTGTTGAGTTTTATAAGTTCTTTATGTATTTTGGATACTAACCCTTTATTGGCATTTGCAAATATTTTCTCCCATTCTGTAGACTGCCTTTTAGTTTTGTTGATTGTTTCCTTTGCCATGCAGAAAGTTTTTACTTTGATGAGTTTCCAATAGTTTATTTTTGTTTTTTTCCCCCTTTGCCTCAGGAGACATATCTAGAAAGAAGTTGCTGTGGCCAGTGTTAAAGAGGTTATTGTCTGTGTTCTCTTCTAGGATTTTTATGCAACTGCACGACTAAGTATTTATCCAAAGCATACAAAAATACTAATTCAAAGAGATACATGCCCCCCGATGTTTATAGCAGCATTTTCCACAATAGACAATAGGCAAGTTGCAGAAACAGCCCAAGTGTCCACAGACTGATGAATGGATAAAGAAAATGTGGGATATATATATAAATAGATGACTATTACTCAGTCATAAAAAGAATGAAGTCTTGACATTTGCGATGTTGTGGATGGAGCTAGAGGGTATAATGCTAAGCGAGGTAAGTCAGAGAAAGACAATTATCATATGATCACATTCATTTGTAGAATTTAAGAAAGAAAACAAATGAGCAAAGAGGAAAGGATAGAGAAAGAGAGGTAAACTAAGAAACAGACTCTTAACTACGGAGAACAAACTGATGGTTACCAGAGGGGAGTTGGGTGGGGGGATGGGTGAGACAGGTGATGAGGATGAAGGCAGGCACTTGTGTTGACTACTGGGTGGTATGGAAGTGGAGAGCCGCCATATTGTACGCCTGGAACTATTATTGCCCTGTATGTTAACTAACTGGAATTTAAATAAAAACTTTAAAAGAACATTTGTTTTCACTTGCACTGTCTGTTTATGCTTGGCGGCTTGGGGAAGGGGTTAATGGAGATCAAGGTATGGGGGGTAGTTAAGTCCCTAAAGTGTCTACACCTTAGCACCTCCATTCTGATGCAATCACCCTGGGCCTGTGGGTGACTCTCCGATAAAGTCAGTATGTTGAGTGTCACCAAAGGACCACATGTGACATTGAAAATCTGGGCCAACTGTGGTGTGAAGAGATCACAGGTTTCCCCCAGGGATTCCTTTTCTGGGGAATTCTACCTCACCCTACAAACTTAGGAATCTACTGCAATGAAAGACACTTTCTTGTCTGAGGAGAATGTTCATCTGAACGTGATTACAACCTCATTCCGTCCCTCCTCCCCAAGTAGCTCATATCTTGAGCCTCCTAACTTTCCGGGACTCGATATCCTCATCCACAGAATGGGATAATAGTATCCAATCTTACCGGGTGTTTGAGGGGCTAAACTTTTGTTCGTTGAAAAGTCTATAATCCTGTCAGAAAACGTCACTAAATGGCTTGTCCAAGGTTTGCTGCTGCCTTGTGGCAGGACGGGAACTGAGAGGGAACCAGCCTGGCCATCTTGCTACCACAGACAGCTCTGTCCTTTCTGGAGGGAACGCCCCTTCGGTGCAGGAGAAGATGGGAGGGGGGCTTGGGGTAAATGCAGCCTGAGTGCAGGCGACTGAAAAGAGGAAGTGGTGGGCTGGTGGGGGAGGCCCTATGACTTGCAGAATGAGGAAACCGTTCTTACCAGCAGGGTATAGGCGGTTGGTTGGAGGGTGTAGGAGACACCATTGATGGTGAAGGTGACATCCGGCATGACGTTGAGGTTGGCACACTCCACCCCGTACTAAAACACAACACAGAGGACCCATTTAGAGACCTTCCCCCTCTCCTGCTCCCGCCTCTTCCCTACCCAGCAGGCACGGACTTCTCCATCCATGGGTTCTGCCCCAATGGCCTTCTGCAGCTGCTTGATTTTGTCCGAGGGGCCTGTGATGAGGGAAGTCCCCGTGTCCACGATGGCCTGGCAGCCCTCGGAGCAGAACATCACCGCGCCTCCCACCTGGATTCTGAGGACAAAAGAAATGTCATCAGCCAACCCCTCACCCCTGTCTCCACCCCATCAGTCCCCCTTCCCCTCGGCCCTGGAGTTCCCCAGGCTCCCCAGCGGCTGTCACCCTCTGCCGGGCTCTCAAACATACCGTAATGATACCCAGTCTGACGGTCTCACCCATCAATATTTGTCAGTTTTTCTGTGACCAAGATCCATAGCAGGAAATACATTTACTTTTGGACCCCGTACACAAACACACACACACACACACAATATAAAAATTTCACAAAATAGGGCTTAACCTTAGTATGTGAAGTGCACTCTGATATCTTCTATTTTATTCCATTTCATTAAAAATGTACGTGATGATCCCCTAAAATGATACCATGACCCATAAGTAGGTTAGCCCCGCTGGCTTGAAAAACTCTCAGCAGACAGTGAGCCCTGAGGCTTTCCGCTGTTCTGTCCCTCGTGGCTAGCACAGGCTCTCACCTCACAGAAACGTGTCCTTGGCAGAATTGAAGCGTGAATTGCATTTCTTTAAATTCCTGCATTATCTGACACAGTGCTCGGTATGTGACAGGCATCTGGTCCCATGTCCCTGATTGCCCCATGCGCCCCCCACCCCATGTCTGCATGTATGTAAGTCAAGGCCCAGTCCGGGTCACCTCCTCTGGGAAACCCCTGCTTGAGGAGAATAGGAGCCGTCCCGCCCCGTCTGTTGGGCCACTTTGGTGGCACATCTTTCAGACCACTGACCACCGTCCATTTCACGATGGTAGTGGGACATGTGTGTGTGTGTGTGTGTGTGTGTGTGTGTGTGTATGATCCTCTGGACATGTTTCATGGAGGCGAAATCTGAGTCCAGTTCACTCCTGTACCCCGTGTCACCCACCCCTGGCCCTGTGTGTGAATTAATGTGAAACGAGCCCCAGGTAATTGGCGGAGGGTTTGTATTTATCGTCTGTTGACTTGAGGGGGCAGCATGTGGACCAGGAGGGAAGCTGAGACGGGGTACCGCGTGCCTACTGCCCTGGCAACCGCGGCCCCCCCTGCACCTCCACATTTCCAGCCTCACGCGGCGAGGCCCCCTGGCTCCTCTCCGGGCGACAAGCACGCTGATTCAGGTCAACTCACTGAACCCGATTTGCCTTGTGCCCGTCTTGAGTTCTTGCCTCGTACCATAACTACGTTGGGGAGAATACTCACGCATCCAGGGCAATCTGCCAGTAGCCTTGCTTGGTGACAGGGACCCAGTTCAGATTCCCAGAAAAATGGGAGGGGTCATAGCCTCCGAAAATGAGTTCGCTCCCCGCACCGCCTTCTGGGTCACTACACGGAAAGAAAGGCAGATCATCGGGGAAGGGCCTCTGGGATACCATAGGAACAAGCTGGTCGCCTACCTCAAGCATCTAGACAGGCAGAAATATCAGCCTGGGCTTTGAGATCAGGGCTCCTGATTACTGCAAGTTGATTAATCTGGGCCTTTTTGAGCAAAAGGATGGAAGTATAGAAATAGCTCTGCCTGATCGTTTGTGAACGTCTTCTTGCTTCTTTGATAAAAGGGCAAGGAAGGAAGTAGATGGGGACAGCTGCTCGGTCATGCAGAACTCATGCAGAACCGAGGCTAGGACCACTGGGGTGTGCACACACATGTGACTTATGTGTCCCACCCCCAAAAGCCTTTTCCCCTAAGTATCTTTCCCACTTTTGTTTTGACGGTGCCTGGAGTTTCCGTATGACTCATCCCGGCGTCCCAAGGTAAGGAAGCCTTAACGGGAATGCAACATGACTTACTAGAGCTGGAAAATTTATTTACTTTCCTTGGTGCTGCTTTTTCAGACTATCATCTGGCACCTAACAGGATTCTGGGGAAATAGGACATGAAACGGATTCATTTTTAGGAGGAAAAGAATCAGAAAAATACAAAACTCAGGGCGCCGCGAGGCACAGGGGTAAAGGGGAAAGGAACCAGGTATTGTGGGCATCTTAGGAAAGCGGATTTAGGGAGGTGGGGGCAAGGACTCCCGCTTGTTGGCGGCCTTTGTGCAGGGCCCTGGGTGGAGAATTTTACCTGCTTCATCCTATTTATTTCATACATCAACCTCGCGTCCATCTGAGGAAACTGAGACTCGGGGCTTCAGTCCAGGTCAGCCAGACGGCAAAGGCTTCGCCCTTTCCCATCCTCCCCCCTGTCTTTCTGGGCTGGAAGGGAGCAGGAAGCTCTACAGGGGGGCGGCAGAAGGGTCTGGGCAAGCTGCCCTCTTGCTCCCAGCTCTGCCCGGGGTGGGCCCAACCT
Source organism: Martes martes (assembly GCF_963455335.1). NCBI lineage: Eukaryota > Metazoa > Chordata > Mammalia > Carnivora > Mustelidae > Martes > Martes martes. Next base: position 24,697,145 of record NC_137903.1, on the reverse strand, counting down.
CAGCCATGCAGCTTAATAAAGGAAATTCAAGACTCTCCGCGTGGAAGTGGAGAACAAGGGACAGGGGCTTATGAGAAAACAGGGTAAGCTGAGGCCAGATCACACAGGGGAGGTCACACAGAAAGGTCAGAAATCTCTGTCCTACGTAGGGATGAAGGTGAGATGACCCTTTCAGGATCCCAGGCAAGAGTGGCCACAGGCCACTCAGCTTACCCCATCTTCTCGTAAGCCCCTGTCCCGTGTTCGGGAGTCCCGAACTTCTCATTAAACAGCAACTTCCTGTTTCCCCTCCCCCCACACTGGCAACCACCATTCTATTGTCTCTGTGAATGTGAGACTCCAGGTAGCCTCCCGTAAATGAAATCAGGCGGTATTTGTCCTCTTATGACTGGCTCGTTTCACTTAAGGTCCTCACAGTTCATCCTCTGGTAGCCTGAGTTAGAATTTCCTTCCTTTTTCAGTCTATATTAAATAAATTCTGCATCTTATTATGCCCTTAAAAACCCATTATTTTATCATCAGCTTCCTTTTGAATTTTTTCCACCTCCTCCCATGGGAAACCAGCTTTCCGAGGGCAGGGACTGGCTTCCTGGTCTCCCGGTGCTCCCGGTGCCTGACACCGTGGTCGGCACGTAATAGGAACTTGATAAATATTTATTTACTGCACCAACGAAGAGCCAACCCCAGAGATTCCTCCCATTGGCTCAGTGCACTACAGTTTACAAAGTAAGGCAAGCCCCCTTTCTTCAATGCCCAGAGAGGGTAAGCCCAAGGTCACACGCAGCTGGTAATAGGTGAAGCAAGGGACCCACACCAGGCGTCCGACTGCGAGGGCTGATGCTCCCTTGGCTGCACCATGTTATCTCCCTGTGGTTGTCACTGACCTTCACCTTGGTGGGCTTGACGGGCCTACCTGCTCATGTACACAGAAAACATGGGTATATCCACCAGGTTCTGCGCCATCATGTTGTCGAACACCGGGGTCACCCCTCCCACAGCCAAGGAGGGGTAGCCCAGGCCCAGAATGCCATCAAACTCTGCGTTCACAAAGGTCTGGCCGGGCTCCGTGACGCTCTCTCCAAATTGCTGGCCGACCACAACCAGTCCTTCCACCTGACGGGAGAGAGCCCGAAAGAAAACTGCACGGGAGGTCTCTGGCACAGAGTCTCAGATTCCCGGATATTCCCTCTGGTCTGAAGCGAATTCTTCCCCCACCCAGCTTTCCTTGATTACAGGAGCCCAGTGGTTTCACCACGTTCCCACACCCTCAATGTTCTTTGTGTAAACTTTTTTTTTTTAAATTGAAGTTTAGGGGCACCTGGATGCCTCAGTGGGTTCAGCCTCTGCCTTCAGCTTGGGTCATGATCTCAGGGTCCTGGGATAGAACCCCGCATGGGGCCTCTCTGCTCAGCGGGGAGTCTGATGCCCCACCCCCCACCGCCCCGCCTGCCTCTCTCTGCCTACTTGTGATCTCTCTCTCTCTCAAATAAATAAAATCTTTTAAAAAAATGGAGATTTAATGCAGAAATCCTAAGTGTGCCATTGGGTGAGTTTTCACAAACCTACCCTGGTCAGCGAGCTCCCAGACTGGAAGCAGCTTCAGGCACCCTGCGAACTGGTTGTACCTTTCCTCAAGAACACCCGTCTGCTGGCTTCCAGGCACTATGTTGTAATCTCGTTCATTGTCATTAGTATCCCATGGTATGAATACACTGTCATTATCCATTCTGCCATTGCTGGGAATTTGGGTTGTGTCCTGTCTAGACTCTGGCTAACAGTGCTGCCTGGACATGTCCTCTGGTGGACACGCATGCAGACCTCTGTTGGACATATCCACGCCTAGAGGTAAAACATCTACAATGTATTGGAAGTTTGATAACGTGTGAGGTCAGAGTCAAGATTTTTTCTTTTAACTTTAATTTTAGTTTAATTTAACTATGTGGCGATCCAAAGGACCTCGCACTGTATTTAATAAATACACGCTCATTTCCTCCCCTGCAGTTTTCATGGTCAACAGAATTCAGAATAGTTTCTGAATTTCCCATTTTGTTCCATTTGTCCATTGGCTTATCTTGTGCCAATACCACACTGGTACAGCTTTAAAGTAGGCCTTAATATTCGTAGTGTTTCCCTTCATCTAGATTGTCTTGGTGTATTACGTATCCATATACATTTTAGAATTAGCTCATCAATTTCTAATAAGAATCGCTATTGTTTGGACTGAGGTGACATTAAATATATAGGTGGATTTGAAAAAAATTTGACTTGTCTATAATACTGGGTCATGAAATACTGAGTCATTTTCAATTTATGTAGGTCTTCCTTAATTTCACTCACTAATGTTTTGCAGTTTTTAGAGTGGAGATCTTGCACATTTTTTTGGTTGCTGTTAAGTTTACTTGTAGGTATTTGATGTTTCTGATGTAATCACAAATGTCTCTGAAATCTATTTTCTATTTGTTTTTCCTGATATTCAGAAATAGAAGTGCTTTGTTAATCTAGTATTTAGCAACTTTGCTAAATAATTATTAAACCCAAATGGTTTGTAGATATTTTTGGACTTTTTACATATAGAATTTTGTCATATCTGAATAATGACAGTATAGTTTCTTCTTTTACAATCTTAATGCCTGTATTTTCTTTTTTCTTGCCTTATTGCACTGAGAGCATCTTTGACTCATTCTTCTTCTTTTTCTTCTCCTTCTTCCCTCTCCTTCCTCCGTCTCCTTCTCCTTTCTTCTTCTTGCCTTAACGCATTCCCTGTGCACCGTTTCTCTGTGGAATTCGTCCTTGCTGCCACTCTAGAGCCCAGCACCCTGAGCAGACTGGCCCGCTGCCATGATCTCAAGCAGGAAGGGCTACTCCCGCCTGGCCGGGCTTCTCCCTTTCCCTGGAAGCCAGTTCCTTGTTTCCACCTCTTCCTGAGGCAGATCTGAATGTGTTCCCCTAATGGCTCTGAAGAATATTCTGTTTCCCAAGCTTCTGTCCAAAAGAGAAGACATGAAGGAATTGTACTCACAGAGACTTGGTCCGCTCCGAGGATTCCAGACAAGCTCCCGGTCCCATACTGAATGGAGAAATGACTCCCCAGTGTGCTGTATGTGCTGGACTGGGAAGGGTAGAACCTGGTGTGTGTCTCTGGAAAAGCAAGGATGCTGCTGTTGCCTGGGCTGCCAGCTCACTCCCTTCTTCCTGCCCTGATACCCCACAGATGCAAGCTCTCTTCCCTCAACTCCCAAGATGGAGTGGAGGCCTCTAGAAAGGTTGGCCATGGCCCACCTTAGTGAGTTACTTGTAGGTTACTTGTAGGCCACGTGTTGTGGCCTAATCAGGGACCCACTAGTCATCTCTGGGCAAACATGACCACCCACAGTGACCTCATGAGGCACACCGAGATAAGCGTCCTGTATCAGATGCCAGCAGAAGTCTCTGTCGACTAGTGTGGGTCAAAGCCTGGCATTCAAAAGAAACCAGGGGTAAACAAACCCCATTCCAGGCAACGATTCTCAATTTCTTGCTTAGCCTGTAGACACCTAACCTGAGGTTTTCTGAGGCATCAAGTCTCTAGAACTTATCCAGAACAGACTCGGGCATCTGTCTTTAGCTCTACCCTTTCCAATGCTAACAAAGACGCCTGAGTTACCTCTGGGCCAATGGACCCACCCCTACGTTGTGCCCCACCAGTCGCACCTCTGATATCCTGGGATGGGCCACCAAACCCTCTTGAAGCAGGTGAATAGGCAGCCTTGGAACCTAGCCCACCCACCCGCCCAGAAACAGCCATTTGAATGGAACTCTCCCTACCCCTAACATTGTTTTGGGTGTTCCAAAGAGAGTGAGTCATTGTGTATTCAAAGATTTGTACTGAGTTTGTATTTTCCGTGGCTGTTTTTTCTCCTATTAATTCTGATCTGTATGAGAGTTGCTAGCTTGGCTAGCAGTCAAATTTTAGCTCTCTCCCTGGCCCAGCACTGTTTCTACCATAGGCACTCCCAGAGCAGACTCAAGGTGGAGAGGGGAAGGTGGTGTGGCATGCATGCCAGTTTCTGGAAGTCAAGGCCCCCTCCCCCAGAGTGCCAGACCCCAGCTGCCACTCCCTGCTGGGGCTCCCGGCCCTACTTACTGCAGGCTGGGCTGGTGCAGTACACAGAGGGGACCCAAAGGTTGGAGGAGCCAGTGTCGAAGATGACTGTGAAGTTTTGCGGCGGAGAGCCCACGGAGATGGTGCCGAAGTATTCCATCTATAGGGGAGGGAGGGAAGGGAGCAGAGGGTGGGGGGTGGGAAAGGGGGAGGTGCTCACCAGGGGGCCTTGGGAGAGCTCTCTGGGACCAGAGCCTGGGTTAACACAGACCAGAGCCTGGGGAGTGGCAACAGAAAGTAGAAGGAGCAGACAGAGGGGACATCAAGTCTCCCGCCCCCTACTACTTCTTTAGCTCTCATTTGCATTATTTCTCTTAATTGCTTTGTGAGCAAGACAGACGACTTGTAATGCCTTTGTTCTACCATCAGGGAGGGGAAGCTCCTGAAAGTTAAATCATTTGGCGGAGGACACAGAGCAGGGCCCTTCTGTTAGGGAGGCCTTTTCTCCTGCAGAGAGCTCTGCCCATTTGGACGCATTGGGGCTCGCTCGGTCAAATCCACGGGGACCCAGGGGATCGGTCCCTATGGGTTATCCTAGAAGAGAAATCCACCCTGGCCTTCAGTGTCGCTGACCTGACACTGGCCATGCCCAGAGGCCAAGCCATCCTCCCCTCTCCCCCCTCCCCAGCCCCTGCCCCAGGAGTGCCTCACATCCAAGTAGTTGATGAGGGGCTCGTTGGCCTCCTGGTTCATCGTGCAGGACTCAGTGAACTGGATCATATCCAAATTCTGGGATTTCCAGAACTCAGAGAGCTGGCCCCGTGCGCGCAGCTTCTTCCGGAGGGACTGTCGTCTCCTGAGGGGCACCCTGAGGACAAAGCCCGTGTGAGACACGGGTGCAGTTCTGCCTCAGACCCTCCCCACTTCCCACCCCATTCTTCCAGAGGTAAACTGCGAAATTACACAGGAGGAGATCTGCAAGGCAGCGGAGTTGCCAGAATTGGCCACGGTTGGCCAGAATTCGTGCCCTCTCTGCCCCAGGCCTATCAGTCTTGTCTCTGCTCCTGAAGAGTCTTAGAACTTAGACTTGAAGTGGGCCTCCCTCTCAGAGATGAGCTCTTTGAAGTCGTCTAGGAAAATGGTCCGCAGTTGTGCGTGAACCTCATAAAGGATTGATTTAAAGGGAGAGAAAGACTCCTGGGGGCAGCCACGGTCAGTCCCTCGGGGACATGCTCGGTCCTCCGAGCCCCCAACCACAGCTGCGGGCTCCCGTTCTCGACTAGTGTGAGAAGCTCCCTGGGGCTTGGCCAGGGAGTTCCATCAGAGGTCAGGGCAGAGGGATGGTTTGTCATGGGCTGGAGGTCAAGGCCAACACCAGACGGCCACTTTCCCTTCTCTCTCCTCTTTATTTCCCCGTCAGCTTTCCTCTCCCAGGGCAGCCCTAAGCTCGAGGGCAGGTAGCGGCGCCCGCTGGATGGGGTCTGGGGACCGGGTGCTGGGGACGTGGCCTCACCTGTGGAGCCGCTGTTGAGCCAGCCCCAAGTCCAAGAGCACCAGCAGCAAAAGAACGAGTGTCTTCATCATGGGCCCTGCCGGCAGCTTCTTCCTTGCTCTGCCGCGGCCTTCCCCAGCCCCTCTCCTTTCCTCTCTCCCGCAAGCCAGCGGGGACGAATTGCCCGAACTCTCAGATCTGCCCTGCCCAGCCCAGCCTGAGGACCCAATGATAAGGCCTCTTGCGTCAATGGCCAGGCCCAGAACAAACAGAGCGAGCATGACGGGGCGTTTCCCTTCCTCCCCTCAGCCCCCCTTTCCCTCCTGCAGGGGCAGGGGCGCGGGCTTCGTGGGTCTGGGGTGGGGCTTGGGGGTCTGTGCACCCTCTAAGAGAAGGACGGCGGTGCAGGTTCAACTTCTCCAGAAGTTTGGGTGTCCTCCCCTGGCCCACAGAAACCCTGTGATTATGACTTGAGAGAGCCCTGTGCGCCGGACACCGGGACCCCTCCGCTCACGTGTCACCACGAGTGGTCTGGCTGAGGACTCCCGTGGGGTTGGAAGCCCGGTCGTCACCTGTGGGACAGGTTCTAACTCAGAATATCCATCCGTCAAGTTGTTTTCCCTTGTCTCTCCACATTCCCTCGGGAGACTCAAGGGCGGCTGACCCTCCCTCCGTCCACTCTGAGGCAGAGACTAGGGCTCCTCAAAGCCCCTGACGTGGGAGACTGGGCTGTGAAGCTAGTTTTTTGCCTCTCGAAGACTTGATGAATGTGGGGCTGCGTTGTGGAGGGAGGTTTGGAGAACACAGAGGCAGCCCTGGGCTGGGGGTGGGGGTGGGGAGGTACAGCACATGGTGGGGCGGGGGACAGGGGGTAGGGGGAATGATTCTGGAGCTGGTGCCTGTATTAGTTTGCTAGGGCTGCCATAACAGCTTACCACAGATTGGGTGGCTTAACAGAAAATTATTTTCTCGGGATTCTGGAAGCTAGAAGTCCAAGATGAAGGTGCGGACAGGATTTGGTTTCTCCCGAGGCCTCTTTCCTTGACTTGTAGGGATGGCTGCCTTCCCTCTTCCTCTGAGTGTGTCCGTGTCTTGATCTCCTGTCCTTATATGTCGTGTTGGACTGGGGCCCACCGTAAAGACCCCATTCCAACCTAATTACTCTTTGGAGGCCTGATATCTCCATACACTCACATTCCGAGGTACTGGAGGTTAAGACCGCAATACAAGAGTTTTGGGGGCTACAATTCAGGGCGTAACAGTGTCCAGAGACAGCAGGAGCCTCAGTCTGTTCCTGGAGTAGGGGGCAGTGGGGGCTCAGCATGATTAGCTGTTGCTATCCCCGCCTGATTAGCTACTGCTATGAACCCATCTCTATGGCCATCTCACTTCCTAAACAGAGGGTGGGCTTTATCGCCTTGAGTGAGGATGGAGAATGGTAGGGAGGAGCACCCTCGCCTGACCAGGACCCAGATCCAGGTTTATGGAACACTCTGAACCCGGGCCGTCGAGGCTCCGGAGCAAAGGCAGAGAACCAGGGTCTGGGTCAGCTTTGCTCCAACGAGCCAGCGATCTCCACAGTGTTTTAGCTGCCACCACGGCTCTGCTTTCCAGCCCCAGCCCCAGGCGCAGACAGACTTGGAGTTTGCAGCTAAGCAGAGTGCTGCCTTGGGCTCCAAAAATGTTTAGGAGGATATCAAAGGGACTTAGGGAACAGCCTGGACCCTTGAAGTGCTGACCCCAAAGGCACAAAGCCTCTGCAACATTTGCCCACTTGACAGTTGTCTTTGACCTTCACTGGGGACGGACGCCTACCTCCAGGAGGGCAGCCTGAGCCAGAAGAGGCTAGACGTTGAGATAAGCCACTGTGACATTTTACTCTGTCATGGTTTGCCCATGATTGCCCAACCGCTATGTCCCTTAGATCTCTTACCTGCCAAATAGCCTACATACATTGTTGAGTTTTAAGGAGGATTAAAAATACGAAATATGGTACATGGAAGCACTTGAAAAACTGAACTGTGTCACCCGACTGAAGATCTTCATTATAAAATCCTTGCACTGGGAGACTTCTTCTTGCCTTTAGGGCAAGGCCACTTACATAACAGATGAGGACACTGAGGCACAGAGAGGCAGAGTGACAGCCCCAGGAGCTCGTGGTTTCTTTAGTGGCAGGGCTAGGGTTGAGACCCAGGCCTCCTCCTTCCCAGTCCGGGGATCTTTCCACTACGGGTGGGACCGCAGGGTCTGGCTGGGTTTCAGAAAATTTGACGCAGGTTCGAGGCAGGAGGATGGAGACGTTTGTCAGAACGAATGGATTCTGTTCTCTCTGGAAATGACAGAAAGCTCGCCTCCCCTGGTGGCAGATTAGGGGAGCCTCTCAGGCTGGAACCAAATATCACTGCGGATGATTTGGGAACAAAAGCCCTTGGGGGCGCATGGGTGACTCAGTCGGTTAAGCATCCGACTCTTGATCTTGGCTCAGGGCTTGATCTCAGTCAGGGTCATGGGTTCAAGCTGTGTGTTGGGCTCATGCTGGGTGTGGAGCATACTTTAAAAAAAAAAAAAAGCCCTTGGATATGTGCCTGTTGTGGTGTCTGTGTGTATGTCCTTTAAGAAGAGAGAGGGAAAAGCCTTTGGGGTGAAATGGTACCATGTGGGCAAAAACAGGCCATAGTATGGGCAATGATCCTGTCCTTCAGCCCTGGGAGAAGGTCTTTGGAAAGAGAGATCCTGAGGCATGTGGGTTGGAGGCTGGTCAGATGCAGGGCTTTTGTCTGTTTCCAGAACATTTGAAAGCTCTTGGTATGACACCGTCCAATCAACTTCTCATTTCTGGAGCTTCAGCTTCAGAAGATAAATTAGTAGTAAGAGGACGGTTACTCAGCGCTCTGTGGAAATCAGCTTTATCAGGGCTCCGGAGACAGAGTGTGTCCATGTAAGACACAAGCAGCTGCTTCTCCGTCGTGCTCGGCTGGCTCCTGATGGCAGGGCAGCCAGGAATCCGCGATGCTCGGGGCCCTGGCTCTGGCAACATGGCCCGCTCATCACGAATGTGACCAACTAGAAAATGTCCCAACCTCATTTCTGCTCGAAGCTGATGAATGAAGGAAACTCAACAATGCTTTGCGTGGTACAGTAGAAAGAGGGATGGGCTGGGATGCCTGGGTCTAGTCTTGGCTCTGCCACTAACTGGCCATATGACTTTGGATAAATCACTTTTCTCTGAATCTACTTTCCTTGTCTCTACCATGAAGAGGGTGGATGACAAGGAACAATTTGAGGACACAGACTAAGTGCCAGGCTCTGAGCTAAGGACCTTGGGAACATTAGCTCATCCTATGCCGATACCGACCCCAGCCAGTATGTATTATTTTAAAGCCCTCTTTACAGATGAGATAACTGAAGCACAGAGGGTTTAAGCAACTTGCATGAGGTGCTGTAATCAGCATTCAAACCCAGGTTTGTCTGACTTCAAAGTTGATGATCTGTATTGGGTGATCTTGAGGGTGTGACGTTCAAGAATTTCTTCCTGTAAGAGAAAGACCAAGAGAGGATGGGAGGGAGGAGGAGAGAGGAAAAGGAGGAGAGAAAATAAATTTCTGCGTGATGGAAAATTTGACTTTCAACTGTAAGAAGAGAGAAGGGTGTGTGCAGGGGGGCGGGGGCGGGGTGAGGCGCTGTGTAGTGAGAAATTTTGTCATTGTTTCTTTTTGGCAAATATCTCCTATTTTGCTTTCCAGGAGCCTCAAAGCAAGGATCATTACTGTACTGCTGACAGGTGCAGAATCCCCCCACACCCCCCTCGACTAGTTACCCCTGACCCAGACGATGGCTTCTGAAAACTAAAATTTAAGGTGATTTTTTGCAGGTTGCCGTAAGAGAGCTCCCGACACAAAGGCGTTCTTTCCCCAGTGGCTTCATCTGCTTTGGTTTGGCAAAGCCTCTTGTTTTCATGCAACTGGAAAAAAGAAGGATCGGATGTCTCCAGCATCTTGCCATGTCAAGAATTCAGTTTGTGTGAGTCATTTCCAAAACCACTGTCAACCCTATTCTGGGAAAGCGCCTCTCAGACCAGAAATGATTGCCAGATGCCCTGCAGAGGACACAGACACTGGGGCATTTCTCGCTTGAACACTGCCTGTGTGCGCATGTGCACTTGTCCCTATACCTGTGAACAGGATGGACAGTTCCTGCCGTGGGCTTGGTGCAGAGCAGGACGGCATGCTGAAGGGGTCTGTTTCTCTGCTTGTTACTGAGCCCAGGCTTTGGAAGCAGACAATGCAGGATTTGGGGGAGGTGTGATATTGGCATTGTTCAGGGTCATCAGATTGCTCTGCGGTAGAAAAGGAAGGATTTCCTTGCAGGCTGATGTGAAGATCCCATGAGATCATCCTCAGGAAGAGGGCTTTCCAGGTGCCTCTCAGCCCAGTGCTTGACACCCAGTTAGCGCTTAGTGCTAGGGCCCTGGCTACACCATACGAACCAGGACAGGTGCCGGGCATTGACTAGGACTCATTCTATGCCATCCACTGTGCGAAGTGCTTTAAAAATCCTCATTTGTGCAATTCTCCCAATAATCCCATGAGGTCAATAGTCCTGGAGAGGTAAAGGAATTTGTCCAAGGTCACACAGCTGGTAATGACGGACGTGAGCGTAAACCCAAAGAGTCTCTCCATGAATCCGCGATCTTTTACAACTCTCACCGCCGTCTGTAGTCTATGTATAGGTCACTGTATATACATATTTTTAAAGATTTTATTTATTTGGCAGAGAGAGAGAGATCACAAGTAGGCAGAGGCAGTCGGAGAGAGAGGGGAAGGGAAGCAGGCTCCCTGTTGAGCAGAGAGCCCGATGTGGGGCTGGATCCCAGGACCCCAAGATCAGGACCTGAGCCAAAGGCAGAGGCTTAACCCACTGAGCCACCCTGGTGCCCCAGGTTACTATACGTATTAACTCCTGAAATATGTTGCAGAGACCACCACCCTTTTGTGTCTTTTAACATTTCACAAAAGCGATCAAGACTTCTGTCTGTCCTAGTTCTTGTATGATCAGGGGCTCAACTATTTAAAGGCTGGGAAACGCAAAATAAATAAATAAAGGTTACGAAGTGAAAATGCTCTCTGATCCTTAGTTTCTTTAACTGCACAATGAGTTTCTTAGGAAGATTAATAAAAGTATCTGGGAAAATGGATGGAGGACAGTGAGTGTGCTGTAAACACCTGATTAAAATTTTATTATAAGGGGAAGAGAGAGTGCACTCCGGCAACTGTGACAGAACTCGATGCCTTTCCTTCCTGATCTCTGGGTTTTCGTTTGCAGACTTCTAGTGGCCTGGGGGTACTCAGCCAACTGTGCTCTTGAATCTCGTACCAGCTCTGCAGGCCTCAGAACTGGTTCCATCCTGAACTCCTGCAAGTGCCCCCAGGGTAGGAGTTGGGCTGCGGCTGAATAGGAAAAAAGGCGGAAGTTTAATCTTGGAAGCTTGGTAAAGTGTGTTTGTCTCCATTTCTAAAAACTCTCCTCTTGTCCCTAGTCCATTAAATGCCTTGGAGAGGGAAAACGCATTCTAGAGACGTGGTTAAGATGAGGCCTCTTCCAGGACGCCAAGATACCCGTCTGATCTTCCTTTCTGGTTTAACAAGCTTCTCTGATCAGAGTCTCCACACGGAGCTCCATTTCCAAAGTCTTGGCAAACACCACTCATTGACTCACACAAAAATCGGGACACCGAATCTCACCAATTTTTTTCAGAGACAAGAAATCCAAGGCTCCAAGAGAGTTTTCCTGCCCCAAGGGTGGGAAGCAAGGACAGGAAACGGAGGGCCTTTCACACCAAACTCTCACATGCAGTTCACTGAGGGGTGGTGGCAGGAGGTGACAGTGGCTTGGACTGGAGTGGGGATGGAACATTGGGAAAGTGTGGTGAGCTTAGATTTCTTCCAGAGATAGAACTCGCAGGCCCTGATCCTGAATTGGATGGGGACAAAAGAAAGGAGGGATCAGGGGTGCCTGGGTGGCTCAGTCAATTGGGCGCCGTTTGCCTTTGGCTCGGATCGTGATCCTGGGGTCGCGGGATCAAGTCCCGCATTAGGCTCCCTGATCGGTGGGGAGCCTGCTTCTCCCTCTGCCTCTACCCCCTTCCCCACTTTGTTCTCTCTCTCGCTCTATCTCAAATAAATACATTAATATTTAAAAAAAAGAAGGAGAAGAAGGAAAGGAGGGATCAAGAATGACTCTGGAGGGGCACCTGGGTGGCTCAGTAGGTTAAAGCCTCTGCCTTCGGCTCAGGTCATGATCCCAGGGTCCTGGGATCGAGCCCCGCATCGGGCTCTCTGCTCAGCGGGGAGCCTGCTTCCCCCTCTCTCTCTGCCTGCCTCTCTGCCTACTTGTGATCTCTCTCTGTCAAATAAATAAATAAATAAATCTTAAAAAAAAAAAAAAGAATGACTTTGGACCCCAGAGTCATAGACATAGACATTCACAGACATAGACTTGTGTGAAATGCTGTTGGGTCCCAGCTATTTATTCATCAAACATTGTTTGTGATGGGACAGCTTGGAAATAGGGGGTCAGGAAGAGGAGCTGAATGATTATGGTATAGCTCTGCCATGGAACACTGTGGGACTGTCACAAAATAATGAAAAACTCCAAAGAAGAATCTGTAGTCTATATAGTTGGCTTAAAAAGCGTGTAACATTGTGTGTGGTAGGCTACCATTGTAGAAAACAGAAGGGGAGAAGGTTTATAGTCCCCTTTGTTTCCATAGGCATAAAACACCTCTGGTAGTCTCTACCAAGAAACCAGTAGCATCAGGTACTTTCTGGAAGGTGGACAGGGTGGGGTGAAGAGGCTTGTTGGATACCATATTGTATTTTTTGAGTTTTGAGTCATTGACTATCTTCCTTCATTAGTTTTCATGTGGCTATATTCCTTTATTAGTTTTCTGTTGCTGCTATAGGAAATTACCACAAACGCATTGGTTTAAAACAGTGACAATTTATTCTCGTATGGCCCCACAGGTGAGAGGACTCACCTGGGCTTCACTGTGTTAAAATAAAGGGGTTGGCGGGGCTATACTCCTCTCTGGAGGCTCTAGAGGAAAATCTATTTCCTTGCCTTTTCTGGCTTCTAGAAGCTGTCAGCAAGCCTCAGGTTGAGGTCCCTTCCTCCACGTTCAAAGTCATCAGGACTGCACGTCTCTGAGCACTCTCCCATAGACTCATCTCCCCTTTGACTGTAGTGGAGGAAAGTTATCTTTTCAGCACCGTGGGAGTAGATCCAGCCCCGTCACTCCAGGTAATCTAGGATAATCTCCCCATATCGAGGTCCTTGATTTCACCCGGGTTAGTCATGTAATTCACAGAGTCACAGATTCGAGGGATCAAAACGCAGACATCTCTGGGGGGCCACTATTCTGCCTACCACAATGACCTATCCAAAAACATTTTAAATGCAAAAAAAAAAAATTAATGATTCCTCCACTTTGGGTATAAGCTTTTGGTGGGGAGGGATAATGGTGTTCTTTCCTGAGTACAGGATTAGGGGACACCTGGACACAGGTTGGGAGAGGTGAAGAATCAGTCTGTTTGGGATAAATTCTTTTGAGATGCTCATAGACTTCCCAGGGGTGATATCAGATTGATGCGTGGTTGTGTGGGTCTTGTGCTCTCCTAAGACTTGTTGAAGCTGAAGATACAAATTTGGGAGACATTCAGCCTGTAGAAAGTGGTTAAAGCCATGAGAGGAGCTGAGGACACGCAGGGAGAGTGTGGGGGATGGGGAGGAGGAGAAGCTCCAGAACTGTGTTCTGAAGCCGCAGGTGGGTGAGGGGAGAGAATGAGCTGCAGAAGCCGGGAGGGAGGCTGGTGGGCAAGTAGGAAACCCCATTACCTCCTCCCAGAGACCCCTCAGCTACCCAGACTGGAAGAACCACCACCCACTCTGCTTTTCTCCATCACGCTCCCTCGCCCACTTTGCCCGTTGCACTTGTTGCTGGAGTCCCCACCGTGCTGTGAGGTCCCTGAGAGCCGAGCTCTGGTGGTCTGCATCAGGGCTGTCTCCCCAGCACCAGCGCCTGGCTCAGAGTAGGCCTTCGAACATCTGTTAAATGAACAAGTGAAGGAAAACAGACCAACTTAATCCTTCTACCCCCAAGCCTTCATAAATACCCTTCATAAATAATGAAGATGGCTCTAAAATCTAAAAGAGAAGAAAGCAGCACAGGCCTTTCAATGCCCCAGTGACCATCCCCCATGGGTAAGTCTCCACAGGAGCTGTCCACGGAGTATGTTTTTAAAAGCTACCTCTGGGGGCGCCTGGGTGGCTCAGTGGGTTAAGCCTCTGTCTTCCGCTAGGGTCATGATCTCAGGGTCCTGGGATTGAGCCCGCACTGGGCTCTCTGCCTAGCAGGGAGCCTGCTTCCCCCTCTCTCTCTGCCTGCCCCTCTGCTTGTGATCTCTCTCTGTCAAATAAATAAATAAAATCTTTAAAAAAAAATAAAAAAAAATAAAAGCTACCTCTGGGGGCACCTGGGTGGCTCAGTTGTTAAGTGTCTGCCTTCTGCTCAGGTCACGATCTCAGGACCCTGGGATCCAGTCCCACATCGGGCTCCTTGTTCGGAGGAAAGCCTGTTTTTCCCTCTAACCTCTGCTCCTCCCTGCTTGTGTTCCCTTTCTCGCTGTCTCTCTCTCTGTCAAATAAATAAAATCCTGAAAGAAAGAAAGAAAGAAAGAAAGAAAGAAAGAAAGAAAGAAAGAAAGAAAGAAAGAAAGAAAGAGAAAAAGAAAGAAAGATACCTCTGTTCCACCTGATGTCATCTGGCTTGGAATTCCACCACAGTCCACTTTCCCCTAAAGCTAGACATTCTTGGGCTAGTGCTTAGCAAGCTCTCAATAAATCTTAGCTATTTATCTAAGCTTTTGAAAACGCAAATACCCAGAGAAAGAAGGCTCATGGAGTCACTAACTCCTAAGAATGAATTAGTTTCTCAAGAGAAATAGTTTTCTGTTTTTCTAAGGTTTATTTATTTTTAGTAATGTCTACACCCAACCTGGGGCTCAAACTACCAACCCTGAGATCAGGAGTCCATGGTCTTCCGACTGAGCCAGGCAGGCGCCTGGCCCCAGTGGGAATAAAGAAAGAATTTAGGGTGTGGGCCGGGTGGAGATGCGGAAAGGGAGAAAGTGTTTCCAAACGGATGCGAAAGAATCTAGAGCAAATCTCAGCTTGTGGTTTTGCTGAGGCCCACACCTGCGCAGCCTGGAGATGGCTCCGCCAGCCGCATCAGCCAGTGGCTTCTGATTTCGGGGGGTGTGAGTCTCCCTCTGAGCCCAGCCAGGCAGTGGAGGAAATGAAGAGGCTCTCGAGGGAGGGGCAGGGGAGAGAGGATGGGGTAGGGCGGAGGAGAGCGGCCACAGTGAGAGCAGCTGCCTCTTCCAGATGGAAGGCTCTTCCCGCAGCCGCTGATGCTGCTCTCCCAGTCAGGTAAGTGGTTCCGTGGAGCGCTCCGAGCGCTTTCAGTTTCTTTCCTACGTGCCTGGAACCCCGGGCGTGCCCGTTGGAGAGTCCACACTGCGACTTAACAGGATGAGAGCAACGTACACCCCTCTCCTTATGCTGCTCTCTAGGGTGCTGCGATACACCCTCGGTCCCCTCATCGGAGACGTTGGCTGACAACTGTGTATGAGGGTAATGGCGAGGAATTTTGTCCTTGTGGTTGGGGTATGTCTAACGGCTTGCAGGAAGAGGACTGAGCTGCAGGCTTAGTGCCTTACGATGAGCGGTTATGGGCAGATGTGTATTGTTGGGACAGATGTATGGGTCCATGTGTCCTTGATCCCAAACTAGAGGGTGGGCACCCTGAGGGCAGCAGCTGTGCCCTAGTCTAGACATTCCAGTCCTCCGAAACCCAGCACAGTGGTTGGCACTTGGAAATGTGTCTGTACCTGCCGGGTCAGAGACGGTGCATATCTGAAAGGAGGCCAGTCCGAGCTGGGAGGTGTTGCAGGTGTAAAATGCATACTGACCTCAAGGACTTGTTAGGAAAAGAGAACAAAAAGTATCCTAATAATTTTTATATCAGTGCAGGTTGAAATAGTCATTTTTTGGATCTATCAGGTTAAATAAAATATACTATTAAGATTAAGTCCTCTGTTTCTTTTTGCTTTTTAAAGTGTGACTACTACCACATTTCAAATTCATGTGTGACTTGTGTTACATTTCTCTTGGACGTGTCTGGTCTCTGCTGCCCTGGCTTTTGTCCTCCCCTTCTTTCTTTCTCAGCTCTCTGATCAGACTAGAGATGCCCTTCGCCCGGGGCATGTAAAGGCCTCAGAATCTTTTATTGGCCAGAGTAAGATCTCCTGTGTATTTTATACTTGTTGAATCACTGATTACACCTTAGCAAATGCGTTGCTCATACCATGTAATCTATCCCTTTGTTCTAGGATAAAGGAATTTGGGTGGTAGCAAGTAGGAGGGGGACTAACTTTTATTAAGCACCAGCTTAATCTATTTTCAGGACAGCTCTGTGAGGTAGACCTTATTTATTTTTCCAGATAAAGAAACTGAGGCTCAGAGAGCTCTGACAACTTGCTCAAAATCGCCCGCCTGGAAAGTAGCACAGGGTCAGGACTCGAAACCTGACGTGCCTGGCTCAGAAGGCCAGTTCCCCCCGACCCCTAGCATGTGGCTTTATTTTTGCATATTTGAAATAGAGCCTGCAGGAGGTCCCCCCTCCCCCTTATTTGTAGGTCCTATTATGCCTGCACACGGAAGGAACTCATTAGGGAGACCCTGGATGATTTATTCTTTGTCACCGATTTCTAGATTGTACAAGGAACAAGCCCAGGGCTGGTTCTCAGAATACCTGAGAACATTCTAGTCCTGGCATGGCCCCAGTGTAACTAAGTGGCCTAGGATGCATAGCTTCCACCTCTGAAAACAAAGAGAACTTTTACCATTTGTGATCCCAATCCTGTTGGCTGGGGAAACTGAATGAGACTGCTCTTGTTGCTTAATCCCTCCTGGGTTACACCTAGAGTTGAGTTTTTTTTTAACTTAAGAATTTTTTTTTTTTTTTTAACAGTCTGATATCCTGTTATTTCCTTATGTTGAGGTTGCTATTGATGTGCTGGAAACCAAATTCCAGATAGGGGAGTTCGCGTTGTGTGGGTGGGCAGGAAACCTCAAGTTCATTTTCAAGGATCCCCTCCACGCAGCTAGTGTTTTCCAGAGCCGTTTCGTACATACGGCTTCATGCCTTGGAAATTCCAATCTGGTGTCATTGCTCCGGTGACTAGAAATCCTCATTATCTGTTTAGCAGATGGGAGGAGAAGGCCAAGTCTCTTCATCAACCTGCTTATGAATCCTCCCTGAAAAGCCGTTTTTTAAAAGAGTGACATCAAATCTGGGATGCCCCGAGGAGTGCTGTCTTTAGGACTCCGAGATCCTGTCCCCTCACTGCAGTTGAATGTAAAGAGGAAGCAAAGTCCCGGGGGCTCTCCCGGTTGCAGCTCTGACCCGTCCATTGCAGGCCGTTCAGCTCTGGAAGCTTCCCCAGCCCCAGCTCAGGCCCAGCTCAAACCTCCTGATCCAGTGCGCGCTGATGGCTGAGGACAAGGCCTATGAAGATTCATTTTCCAGATGGTTCTGCCATTCCTTGTCTCCAGTCTCTGGAGGGTCAGTCTAAGTATCCTGCAGTAGTTAGTTGTTCTAAATGGATTTCAGGATGAAGAGTGATTTTTCTCCCTCCAACTTGGCAAAACCATACATTAACTCGCTGTCAGTTTTTGAGGCTTTGATGTTAAAAGAAATGGGTCAGGGAATATACCCTTAATCTAAATCCCTTTGAAACTTGGCTCTGGGGTCAAAAGTGTGGATGTGGGGGGAAGGGACAGACAGAACTGGTAGTAAGGTTTTGAAAGCCTGTTTTTATTAATTTCATTAATTGAATTTTATGAGATCATGGTCTGTGTGCTATTGAACATTTGGCATTATTTTAAAGTTGTGTTTCTATTTACATACACACTTCGTAACATTCTCGGTTGGCCCATTTTTACTGAATTCTACCCTGTATCATTTCCCTTACATATTGGGCAATGACTTCTGTCTGCTTTTATTTCTCTGAAAATACATTTCTTTTATTCTCACATTCGAGGCATATTATCACCGGATATAGAATGTTTTTCCTTGAAGTGTAATTAACATACAGTCATGTTAGTTTCAGGCATACAATATAATGATCCAACAATTCCATACATTACTCCATGCTGACTGCTGTCACCATCTGTCAGCAAACTATATTATTACAATCTTATTGACTATAGTTCCTATGATGTACTTTTCATCTCTCCAACTTATTTATTTTATAACTGCAAGTTTGTACCTCTTAATCCCCTTCACCTATTTCACCCATCCCCCCACCCACTTTCCCTTTGGCAACCACCAGTCTGTTCTCTGTATTTAAGAATCTTTTTTAAAATTATTTGCTTCTTTTTTCTTTGTTCCTTTGTTTTGTTTCTTAAATTTCACATATGAGTGAAATCATAGGGAGTTTGTCTTGCTCCGTCTGACATATTTTACTTACCTTTATACCCTCTGGGTCCATCCATGTCTTTGCAAATGGCAAGATCTCATTTTTTATGGCTGAGTAATATTCCGTGGTGTTTATATACCATCTCTTCTCTAGCCCTTCATCTATGGGTGAACGCTCGGCTTGCTTCCGTACCTTCGCTATTCTAAATCCTACAATAAACATAGGAGTGCATTTATCTTTTTTCATATGTTGTTTTCATTTTCTTTGGGCAAATCCCCAGTGACAGAATTACTGAATCATAGGATAGTTCTATTTTTAACTTTTGGAGGAACCTCCGTACTGTTTCCCGCAGTGGCTGCCCCAGTTTGCTTTCCCACCAACAGTGCACGAGGGTTCCTTTTTTGCCACATCCTTGCCAACACTTGTTTTTTCTGGTCGTTTTGATTCTAGTCATCCTGACAAGTGTGCGGTGGTATCTCACCGTGGTTTTGATTTGCATTTCCCAGATGATGAGTGATGTTAAGCATCTTTTCATGTGTCTGTTGGCCATCTGTATGTTTCCTTTGGAAAAATGTCTATTCAAGTCCTCTGCCCATTTTTAATCAGATTCTTTCTTTTTCTTTTCTTTTCTTTCTTTCCTTTTGCTGTTGAGTTGCGTAAGTTCTTTATATATTATAGGTGTTAGTCCCCTTATCAGATATATCATTTGCAAATATCTTCTCCCATTCAGTACATTGTCTTTGCTGTGTAAAAGCTTTTAATTTTGGTGTAGTCCCAATAGTTTATTTTTGCCTTTGCTTTCCTTGTCCAAAGAGACGTATCTAGAAAAATGTTCCTACAGCTGATGTCAAAGAAATTATTGCCTCCATTTTCTTCTAGGACTTTTGTGGTTTTAGGTCTTGCATTTAGGTCTTTAATCCATTTTGAGTTTGGTTTTGTGTGTGGTGTAGGAAAGTGGTCCAGTTTCATTCTTTTGCATGTTGCTGTCCAGTTTTCCCAATACCACTTGTTGAGGAAGAGACTTCCCACATTGTATATTCTTCCTTCCTTGGTCATAGATTAACTGACCATGCGAGCATTGGTTTATACCTGGACTCTGCATTCTGTTCCATTGTCTACTTTTGTGCTGGTCCCACACTGTATTGATTACTACAGCTTGGTATTGTATCTTGAAGTCTGGAATTGTGATGCCTCCTGCTTCATCCTCCTTTCTCAAGATTGTGTTGGCTATTTGGGGTTTTGAACCTGTTTCTTTCTTGAGTGTGCTTATCAGCAGCAAGTTCCTGTCACTCAACACATTCCGTGACTACTAGCAAATCAAGGACCGTTGCTCGAAATTGGGTAGCTGCAAATAAAAGGCGGAAAACATTTCATATGGACAAAAGCCCTGTTAAGTTACTTCTGGAAAATGAGCTCTTTTGAAGATCTTTCAACCTGTCAGGGTGCCTGGGTGGCTCAGTCAGTTAAGCCTCTGCCTTCAGCTCGGGTCATGATCCCAGAGTCCTGGGATCGAGCCCCGCATCGGGCTCCCTGCTCATAGGGGAGCCTGCTTCTCCTTTTCTCTCTGCCCCTCCTCCCCACTTGTGCTCTCTCTCTCTCTCTCTTTCAAATAAATAAATAAGACCTTAAAAAAAAAGAGCTTTTAACATGTCAACAATGAAGATCAAGATATATGTTACCCTCGAATTAATTTTTTTTTTCCTGTGAAAATCCGGAAGTAAAGAATCTGTTGGTCAACCTTGCAGGCAGCAGCTCTGATGGGGAGGAAAAGACAGTGATGTTGTTCTGCTTTGCTAAAGCCCGTTATCTATATCCTCCTAAAAGATCATAACCTCCAGACTATATCTCAAAAAAAAAAAAAACACAAAAAAACCAACAAAACTCCAAAGGAAAAATGACAAGTCTCACTATTAACATGGCTACCAGGACGCGTCATCCCACGCACAGTGTGGCGCTTTCAAATTTACGTGTGCTTTTAACTGGGTTGAGAGCCTTCCAAGGCAGGGAGCACACAGTAGGCACTCAATAGATGCTGAATAATCAGGATGTGGTAGGGAGCCAGCCCTTGGCTGATTTGCCATTCTTGGGGCTCTTGCCGGTTTCTAGAGCTGCTTCTGGAAGCGCCCCGCATCCTCTAAACCACAGAAGGGAGTGAGGTGCATTCATGTTCCTTCCGCAGGGCACAGTGACATCCCCATATAGATGCAAGTCTTGAGATCCTGACAGAGCAGGCTTGGCAGTGCTGCCCAGGGGTGCCCTGGGCGGGGACGGAGATGAGAGAGGGAGGGAGGAAGGGAGGGTGGAAGGAGCACTGTTCCCCTGCGGGTGGTGGCTGATGGTGCTCTGGGAGGGCTTGGAAGGCTTCTGAGGGACAAGGTCGATGCTCCTCCTCCCTCTGGGCCATCCAGCAAGTCCTTCCTACTAGTAGCACAGACAGAGAAAGACCAAGGAAGACTGGCTGGTGAGTCTGGCATCCGGTGGGTGATAGAGGGGTGGGTCAGACTGGAGGGTGGGAAGCAGGAGGATCTGGGACTAAATGGGGCGGTCCCTGTGGATTCTTCCCGGGCCTCTGGCCACGCTCTCCTGCTCCCTCTTTCACAGCGGGCCGCCGTCTTACTTATTTAATACCTACTCTGCCGGCAGCTCCGGATTTCAAAATGAGCTAAATGTAGTGACTCCAGTGAGGCTCAGGCACTGGGTGTGCACCCGATTAAGGTGATGTTTACCGGAATGTGTTTTAAAATAGGGTCTCAGGGACGTGGAGATCGTCCAACCCTCGCTCATCACGTATCAAAATCGATTCATGGCAACAAACAAACAAAACAGCCAACAACCCAGGTTCATTGCACAGCTGTTTCACTGACCTACATTAGGAGCAGGCGGTACGAGAAGGAGGTCAGAGCCGCACGTGCATCCGGGCTTCGTCAGAGGCAAGAAGGGGAGACGCTCTGTGAGCAGAAGGGGAAACCCAGGGGTTGTTGAAAGAACCTTGACCATCACGAGAACTTTTTATTCTCCTCCAGGCGCTGGGTTCACAGGCAGCTTCAAGGACGCCCGGGCTGCTTCTGGCATTCCATTCGCCTCTGAATCCTTCTTGTTAAAAACAGTCTTCACTTTCCAATGCTTCTGTTCTGTCAGAAGTGGCCTCTTAGGGTTCTCGACTGAGGCCCCTCACACCGGCAGCCTCTCCTTTATCTTGATTCCCTCCTTTTTTTGAGGATCACTGCCCCTTCATCTCCAGCCTGATGGGGGGGACCAGCTCTCTCCCCACCTTGCCCTCCCTCATTCTCTCTTTCCTCCTCTCCTCTTTCTTGCTCCCCTTTTTTTTTTTTAAAGATTTTATTTATTTATTTGATGGACAGAGAGAGATCACAAGTAGGCAGAGAGGCAGGCAGAGAGAGAGGGGGAAGCAGGCTCCCTGCTGAGCAGAGAGCCCCATGCGGGCTCGATCCCAGGACCCTGAGATCATGACCTGAGCCGAAGGCAGAGGCTTTAACCCACTGAGCCCCCCAAGCGCCCCCTCACTCTCTTTTAACACGGTAAATGCTCGCTGCAGAAGAATTGGAAAACATGGAGAAGTAAGAAAGAAGAACAGGAAACTCACCAGGAACCTCACCACCCCGAGACAATTATTACTAACATTTGGGTACTTACTTTTCCCTGATGTGGATGTGGAAAGATGGCCATAATATGTGGTCAAGTAGGGGAAAAAGGATACTCAGGGCACACATGCACAGACACACATGCATCTGGCGTATTAATTTTAATGGAGCATATTTGACATTCTGTTGTGTTATCTGTCTTTTATGGACTTGACACTAGGGTGTGAACATCTTCCCCATTAATAAATGAGTTTTCATAGATCATTTTAATGGTCAAATGTTATTTCACTTTATGGATGTCCTACAATCCATTTCTCAGTATTAAAGACGTGTCTCAACTGCTGCTGTTGTAAATGACTTAGCAGTCATAGTCTGACACCCAAATGTTTGCATATCGTTAGAAAACAAAATTCAAGGGGTGCTTGGGTGGCTCAGTTGGTTAAGCATCCAACTCTTGATTTGGCTCAGGTTATGATCTCAGGGTCCTGGGATCATTTCCTGCGTGGGGAACTGGGGAACTGGCGTGGACCCTGTGTAAGATTCTCTCCCCTCTCCCTCTGCCCCTCCCTCCTGCTCTCTCTCCCTCTCCCTCCCCCGTCCCCTCCCCTTACACACACACACACACACACACACACATTTCAACTGAGTAAATCTGAAGATCTAATTAGCTTTATTCAATGATTCATGAACTGGGCAGCATCTCTTCTAGCAAGGAGAGGGGAGCTCCAAAGGGTTACAGAAAGGGAAAGGTTTTTAAAGGCAGAACAAGGAAGTCATAAATAGAAAAAAAAAATGAGTTCAGGAGAGGTCACTTTCATGTGGGTACAAAAGGGTATTAAAAGGTAGATTAGTTGATCTTCCTTTGGGGGATGGAGAGAACCGATGTGACAGTTTGTTTTCTTGGTCTTGACGGGAAAACTCTGACCAGTTAAGACTAGATTTCTGGGGGAGGTGGAAACTGCAGTTAGAGTAGGCTTCAAGTCCCCGTTTGGAGACTTGGCCTTAGGGACACTATTCTGGGTCTATTCTAACAACTGACTTTCTGCCAGAGTGTCCAACCCCAGAACATTTGCCAGGACTGACCATTTTCCTTCTTAAAAACAAAACAAAACAAAACCAAAACAAAACAACAACAAAAAAACGGTTTTAAATTGTTTTAATTTAACTGCTTTGCTTATGACTGAGCTATGCCTTCTTTCATAGATGTTTTATAGATGGACCTGGCCATTTGCATGTCTTTGTCCAGACGTATCCTGAACATGGGTTCAGTGCTGGAGACTGGGTAATAGGGCAGCGTGCAAGGATTCATGAGACACGGCTGGTCTTAGGATTCATGGTTAAGATGAATCTCCTCTTTCCTTTTTCTAGAATTTTCTCTTTTGGAGAAGTTGTTCTCAATGTCAAGAGACTACAGTTTCTTTAGATTCATATTCAAACTCCGTGTCATGTGTTTGGGTTCTTTGCATTTTTTCCTAATTTTTCTTGCAATCCGTCAGTTATGGTTGACAATGGGGCCAAAAGATAATTTCACATCCTGCTCTCATTTCTGTGAGAGACTCATGCAACCAACGGCACTGTGCTCTTTTATTACTTTTTTCGACTTTTACCTCTTTCTCCCCACATTTACTCAACAATTCAAATCATTTCGTTTCTTCTATCGGCAGCTTTTCATTTCTCATCTATCATTCAATACCTTCTTTTTTTTCACTCCAATATCTTAGGAAAAGCAGCATATGAACCTAGTATTTAATTTTGGTATTTGTAACTTTAAAAAATAGTATGTAGCAAGCTATGAAATTTAACAGTGGCTAATTTTTATCTTGAAGAAATTTCCTTTAACAACCCATAAATAATAGCTGTGCTTTTTTTTTTTTTTAAGATCTTATTTATTTAATTGACTGAGAGAGACAGTACAAGCAGGGGGAGTGGGAGAGGGAGAAGCAGGCTCACCATTGAGCAGGGAGCCCGATGTGGGCCTTGATCCCAGGACCCTGGGATCGTGACCTGAGCCAAAGGCAGATGCTTAACAGCTGAGCCACCCAGGTGCCCAATAGCTGTGCTTTAATTCGCAGTCCATTATATAGACACTTCTAACATATGGTAATTAAAATTAAAAGAATAATATTAAAATCAAGATACTAACATTAAAAAGAAATGAAATACTAAAAATAATTAAAGTAATTATTTTACAGAGACAAAATAGTAAATGAGCATTAATTGTTACAAACGTGAGTTATGGTATAATGAAAGCTGATAGATTATCATTCGGAGCTCTGAGCTACCATTCAGGCATCCATATGAATTTTAGTGCAGAATTTCAAATTTACTGACACACCAATACTAATAGAGGATTTTTTTTTTTTTTTTTTTAGTTTAGGTAAAAATCAGAATAGCAGTTGGAAAAGCAGCTCTTGTTTTTAAACAGTTAATGTAGATGTCTCAAATCAGCGAGTTCTTTATCTGCTTTATTCTTTATTCTGCTTCACTGTGTGAAGCAAGTAAATGCCAACACTGTTAGAAAAAGTCCTTATTTCCATGTGTCAGAAATTTATCATAATAAATGGATTTGGTTAGATTTTAGACAATTTTTTTTGTTATCTGCCGGAAAATTAATAAGAATATAAACCATCTCAGGCACCCCTGTGGTGCAGTTGGTTGACCAGGGGATTCTTGGTTTCTGCTCAGGTCCTGATTTCGGGGTCTTGAGATTGGTCACTGGTTCAGGCTCTGTGCTCCGTGCAGAGTGTGGTTGGGATTCTCTCTCCCTCTCCTTTGCCTCCTCCCCTGGGTTCTCTCTCTCAAGTAAATAAATAAATCTTAAAAAAATATATAATAATATAATATATAGTAATATAATATATTATACTATATATGTATATATATATAGTATATAGGTGTAGGTGTATATATACTCCTACCTATGGAATGAGCAGTTAAATAAAAATGTGAAAAAATTTCAAAATTATAATGATGTTTCTGAAGCCGGTAGTTGTCTTAGATGCCGTGCCCTTGAGCAATAAGCAACTTGAACAACCGTGCTTCACTACTCTAGACATTTATATGGCCATTATAGGGAATACAGTGCTCCCACGTGCGTAGAAACAACCCACATAGGAAATGCAGGAGTGACTATGGGATCGTGAGACCTGTGTTTGGATGCCAGTCACCCTGTTTGCTTTGACCTTGGGCCGTTCACTCACTACTCCCTAGGAAACCTTAATCACCCCATCTACAGATGAGAGTAAGTACTATCAGCCAAGAAGCTGATATTCTGATTTTCTTAGGAAGCGAATGTTAAGGCAATTGTCTGAGGCTTGTGGATAAGCCACCATGCAAACTGAAAGCCTAAAGATCTTTAAAGCAGCTTCCAACCAATAAATGGCCTTGTCACAAACCTCAAGAACACACAGGGTTTCTATTCTGAGAAACGAAATTTGGCAAAAACAACCTGAAAACAACAGTTAAAGTCCCAGAAATGGTGAGAATATTTACTTCAGAGGAAACCAGGAGGAAATGTGCTTAAATGTCTCTTCCCCCGTCTCTGGGCCCTGTCTGCTCTGCTGACCCCGCTTGATGACAGCGACACGTCTGTGACCATCCTGGGGAAAAGGAATGTGTCCAAGGTTCTAGTGCTTCTTCAAGCGCTCACTGCGGCCGGCTCTGCTCCAGGAGCTGACCTAGCCCTGGAGCAGATAAATCAAATCAGATATGACCTCAGTCCGCGCGGGGCTCTTGAAGTCTAGGTTGTGAATGGTCTTTCCTTCACCCTGTCCTCCCAGGTTCTGTCCCTCCTTCCTTCCACTATCCAAGGCAGCAGGTTCCCTCCCTCATTCAGGAGTTCAGCGCTCCTTCTCCTTTCAGTGTCGCTTGTAGCTCTCTGGCATGTCGTGGTCCCAGCACTGCCCAGTTATCTTGCCATTGTCCAGCCCCAGCATGAATGCCACCTCCCTCAGCTCCATGCCAGCCTTGCCTTGTCACCCAAGCTGGAAATGAACTGTCTTTCCTCTCTGATCTAAGAGCCATTTGTCTGTGTGTCACTCTCACACCGACCCACACCTGCCTTTGGTTACAGCTGTTGGAGTCCCCGTCTCTCTTCCCTGGGGTGGGAGGGGGATCTGGGAGCTCCCTCTCTGTGCCAGGGCCATGCCCAGTTCCTCCCGAACTCTGCCCAGAATTAGCTCAATTACATCCTTCTGTTGGTGGCCCTCTGCCCTCCTGAGTCCAGGCATGGCTCTTATGGTTTATTTATGTAATATTTTTTGGTCTCCTATATTGCCGCATGCCTGTTCCCTCCCACTCAACCACCCCACTCCTGCCATTGTTTTATTAATAAAAGCATAACCTCTAATCTATCTAAACAACCATAAAGTTATTTACACGTTTGTGTCAGCTTGAATAACTCTTGATGTTGTTTTGGAGTGAGTTTGCCTATTGACTAAGGGAATGAAACACCGCCTTGGAATTTCAGGCACCAGTAGCCAGCCAGGAAGGGTTCCGTGCAGGGCAGGTGACCCTGGGAATTTCAGTGGGAGGCGGTCAGCAGCTTAGCCTGGTGTGTGCCTCCTTTCCTCACCAGACTTCCTGGACTTCAGAGCCGTGTTTCCCCCACCCCTGGTGTCTACCTGCTCTAGCGGGGCCGTCTACACGCCTGCTGCCTTGTCAGCCGGGAGGCCTGGAGAGTTTTCTGTTCCGAGAGATTCTGTCCTTGACATATATTGCCTTTCGAGAACAGCCAGGTCTGACTCTCCTGTGGCTTGTGGTTTGCACCGCTTGCGTGCAGATACACCACGAGTCCCCAGACCAGAGGTTCTCAAACTTTTTGTCTCAAGGTCCTTCTACACTATTAAACATTATTATTTTTTTTTAAGATTTTGTTTATTTATTTGAGAGAGAGGGACAGTGAGAGAGAGCATGAGAGGGAGAAGATCAGAGGGAGAAGCAGACTCCCTGTGGAGCTGGGAGCCCAATGCGGGACTCGATCCTGGGATTCTGGGATCATGACCTGAGCTGAACGTTATTAAGGAACCCAAAGAGCTATTGTTTATGCAGGTTATATCTATTTATAGTTTCCATTTTAGAGATGAAAACCAAGAATTTTTTTTAAAGATTTTATTTATTTGACAGCAAGTGAGCACTAGTGGGGGAGCAGCAGGCAGAGGGAGAGGGAGAAGCAGGCTCCCTGCTGAGCAGAGAGCCTGATGCGGGACTCGACATCAGGACCCTGGGATCATGACCTGAGCCAAAGGCAGACGCTCAACTGACTGAGCCACCCAGGTGCCCACCAAGAACATTTTTAACTATTTAATTTAATAAAAAAATACTAAGACCATTTTGTATTAACATAAATAACATAGTTTTATGAAAAAAAATCACCTCATTTCCCAAGATATGAAAACTGCGGTGAGAAGAGAGGCTTTGATTTACATTTTTGCCAATCTCATTATTAATATCTGGCTTGATCATTGGGAGCTAGATTCTCAGATATGTTTCTGCATTCAGTCTGTTACCCAATCACACGGCACGTAGCCTTTGGAAAGTACCCTTGAGTACAAAGTACTCTGTACAGTTGAGAAAGGCAACCAGCATCTTAGTACTGTTATGGGTATAGTTTTGACCTCACCAACCCTCTGAAAAGATCTCTGGAACCCCCAGGGAGTCCCCGGAATCTACTTTGAGAACTGTCTGCTGCTTGATACCATTGGTTTCTTGATGGCAAGGCCACCTTTTTTTCATCCTTACAGCCTGGGTTTTAAGCAAACTATGGTTATGACTCAGTAAATCTTGTTTGAAATACTTGGAAATATCCGTGACGTTGGGGGTACCCCCCTCCCCCGCCATGGCAGTACCCCGGAGAAATACTGCGCTTATTCAGGTGATGCTACAGAGGCTGACAGCATTTGGATTCTTTGGGGGGCCAGCCCTGAGAGGCACTGGCAGTTCTGTTGCGTACTCTCCGTGATCTCCGATCTCTGTGTTTTGAGGAGCATTTTGATTTGGGGGAACAGCCAAAGGCCATGTAGAGTGAAATCTGGTTAATAAGTGTGTAACCAATTGGGTAACACTACATTTTGGATTTTTCAAAATTAACACCGACTCCTTACAATTTGGATTGCAAATCTGCCTTAATAGCCATCCGCCAGGTCTACACCAATGTTTATACGTGTGCAAAGTGATGTTCGAGCATGTTTGAGAATTGCGCCATCATTTGGAGAGCAGACATCGGAAACTGTCTCGATGTCTACTACCAGAGACCCGTTTAATAAATGGTGGGCGCCCATGGGATAGAACACTCAGCAGCTGAAAGAAAGAAAGTTCTGGAACTTGTTGATAATAAGTTAACCCCAGGATATCTTCAGTGAAATAGCAGAGGCAGAACAACGGATACAGCATGCTATCACCTGGTGGGGAAAAACTGTTTTGCGTGTGTATGTCTGTATGTCTGCATATGTCTGTCTGTCTGCTTATGTATACACAAGCTGTACGCTAAACTGGAAATGCTGGTTACCTCCAGAGAGGGGAACAGGCTGACTAGGGTGAAGGGTGTGGGAAAGCAGTGTTTCAAAGACTCTCCTTTTGTACCTTTTAAATTCTGATTGATCTGAACGCTCCCTAACAAAACAAACTTTTCACCAAAAAATAAATAAATAAGTAAAATAAATAACACAAAAACTTTGAAAGAAGCCCCAAATTGAAAAGGTGAATGATGTTTCCTTTTCCCTCCAAAATTAAAAATAAAACGATTCCTAACACTTAGAAAGGCTTTTCTCCAAAGAGTCCTCAGTAGTCCGTGAGTGGTGGGACTATGAGAAGGAATGTATAGTGTGCATGGGGCCATGTGCAGAGGGGACACGAGACGGAGGCAAGGACATGCGTTTGTGACAAGAACCGGCTATCTCTGCAGTGGTGCCTTAATCTCGGCACCCTGGCCCCATTTCACAAATAGGGCAACGGAGTCCAGGCAGGCTCAGTGACTCACCCCTGTCACCTGGGCTCTTGGTTCCAAATCTTGCCTTATTAAGGGATTTCCTTTCTGCTTCTGCAGGTCTTTTGTGGGGGGGTGGTTGTGGGGGTTGTGGGGAACAGAAGGGAACAGATCCTCTTTTATTTGGTCTTTTTTTTTTTTAAGATTTTATTTATTTATTTGACATAGAATGATCACAAGTAGGCAGAGGCAGGCAGAGAGAGAGGGGGAAGCAGGCTCCCCGCTAAGCAGAGAGCCCGATGCGGGGCTCAATCCCAGGACCCCGAGATCACTGAGCCACCCAGGCGCCCCTCTTTTATTTGGTCTTAAACCTACTCTGTCCTCGCCTCACACCCTGAACAGCGGGTGAGCGGCTGCGATGGCACCTGGTGGCCTGCATCTCTCTGACTCTACCCCAAGCGCAGGAAGGGCATCCTCCTGCAGATGCCTCCAGGACACCGCTCTCGGTGTGTGGTAGGCCCAGCTCCCCTGTTTCCCAAACCGGCGTTCCCCACTTTATCACTTTGCCACGCCCCATCTCTACTTTATCACTCAGTTTGGTTGTTTCGGGGGGACTTGGGGCTGTTTCAAATCAACTTCCCTTTCAAAATGTAAAGATCTGCCAGCAACAAGGGAGGAGGCTCGCCCCAGCTCCAATCAGCGGAGGCTCTGGGTGCTGGAAAGCCATCTCTGGCTTCCGTTTGTTGGTTGGACAGATACATACGGAGGCTGTTGGGTGCGTAGGGACTGCGGGAGGCCCTGGGGCTGGAGGGGTGGTGGACGGACAGCAGTCAAAACCCAGAAACTCGAGCGAGGTAAATTCATACACTAGCAGATCGGAGGGTGCCGTCACAGGGAGAGGCTGGGGGGTGCACTCCAGGCCGCGTGTTTGCTGAAGGCCTAGCTGAAGATGCTTTGCTTCGGAGAGAAATGTTCTTGCAATGCTTTTGAGGGGCCTCCCCTGCAGCGGGGAGATGCTGATGTCCGCCCCACCCTGCAGGCTCCCGAGGTGGAATGAGAAAGGTGGAGAAGAGAGGGGCCCGTTCCCTGGGGTTCCGTGTGTGCCAGCTGCTGCTAAATACCTCTGAGAAACTCTGTTTCCAGCTAAAGGAGACCACCTGTCCTACGGCCCTCTGGACCCGGCATAGGAACAGGCTGGGTGGACTTCCTGGAGAAATGAATTGGACCAACTGTAGATTCCAGAACGCCAGAGCCAGCAGCAATGCCTTCCCGGACGAGCCCACACCACGGCTCTGCTCGGGTAAGACCAGCTGAAAACCAGCCCAAGGCCAGGGGGCTATGACTCACTGTTAAACCATACAGTCAGAACACTTAGTTCTCAACCCTGTGACGTGGGTATTCTTACTATGCCCATTTCACAGATGAAGAAAATGAGGCTCAGTGACTGTCCTAAGATCACACAGGAAGTGCCCGGAGACCCTAGAGCTCAGGCTTATTCACGACCACCTTCATGCTCGTCCTCCTCACCCCCACTGACCCTCCTCTGCCTTCCCAGCTACGTCCTTGCCTTCTTAACCCTCTGCTCTCTGTCCTCCTCGTTACAAACAAGGGTGCTCTATCCCAGCCAGCCCCCCCCACCCCAGCTGGTGCCCCTGGCTCCCCTCTCACAGCTCCAGGCTTACATGTGACTTCTCACTCCTCCACACCACTCCTCCACACCAAGGCCTATGACTCGGTTCCTCATCTTCGGTGTTGGTGTCACGGGCACTGGGAAGATCTGGTTTCCAAATCCCCTCCCTACCCCTCACTCGGAAGGTGGGCAGGAGCTTGTCAAAGAGAAACTTGGTGAAGTCAATTGTCTTACTCAGAAGGGGGACAGAAGGAAAGGCAGAGGGGAAGTGAACCATTAAGGTGCCCGATGCAATTCTGTTTGGCCATAGGGCCCCAAGAGGCTGGGATGCTTAGTGGGTCTGCTCCTGGGTGCTGTTTATCATCAGCGGGCATCAGGTCGCACTAGGGATGCCTTAGGTTCCCTTCGCCCAACCTGAGAGACTGCTCTGCTTTGGGGTGTTTGCAAGCCAGCTCCCAAGGCGGGTCTGGAGAGGTGCTACCTGCCATCGGGGATGGATTGTACAGCCCCACTTTATGGGGGGAAGGAACTGGAGGGACCTAAGTGCACACAAAGAGAGCTTTAGGGTTGGAGTCCAAAACTCAGTCCACGGCTCCTGCCCCTGTGTGGGCCAAGTGGCTTGTCCTGAAGCTTCTCATATGCGTGGTGGGAGGGTTTGATGAGGTATGTTTTAAGATTCCTTCTAACTCTGAGAATCCAGGGACGGGCTGTGTCTAGAGAGGGGATGGACTTGGTGTCTCCATCCCCTGACGCAGGAGAAATGGTTTCATAGTGTGGAGAATAGCACATCCTCACCCCGCCCCCCCCGCCCTGAATTTGGGAAAGCTCTCACATAACACCCTCTAGTTCCATCCATGTCATTGCAAAGGGCAAGAGTTCATTTTTTGATGCCTGAGTAGTATTCCATGATAGATATTAGATAGATGGATGGATAGATAGAGAGATAGATAGTTATAGAGAGATACAGGTAGATATAGACACAGATCTCTACATCTATCTATCTGTCTGTCCCCCACATCTTCTTGATCCTTTCATCTGTGGATGGACATCTAGGCTCTCTCCATAGTTTGGCTATTATGGGCATTGCTGCTATAAATATGAGGGAACAGGTGCCCCTTCACCTGCTACCTCTACCCAGTATCAGCCTACCTTTCCAGGGTCCTGACCCCTTCCAGTCCCACCACATGATCCTCTCTAGGTACCCCTCATCTGCCTTATTCTGGTTATCTTTTTTCTGGACATCCTGTCATATCTGGTGTCCCTTAATCCTTTGTAAGGGGGCGAACTTGAGAGTGAAATAACCACACAAAGACAGCAAAGGGTAGCATGCATACACACACAATTTAAAGTCCGAGACATGTGGGTTCAAGTCCCAGCGCTGCCCCTCACTAGTTCTGAGACCTTGAGCAAGTGTGATCTGTGTCTGAACTGGTTTCTTTCCTAACAATTGCTCCTGTCTCATTGTCTGTTTAAGAAGATCGGCTGAGATACTGAATGTGCCTGGCATGTGTTAAGTCCCCAGTAAACGGTAACTGATATGACACTGATGTCCTGTAGAGCTCACTTCCAATGTGTGCTGTGAGTCCTTTTGGACTGCTCTGACAAATGACCGTAGACTGGGTGGCTGGTAAGGAACAGAAATTTGTTCCTTATTGTTCTAGAGGCTGGTAGATCCAAGATCAAGGCACTAGCACATTCAGTGTCTGGTGAGAGCCTACTTCCTGGTTCATAAATAGTAACCGTCTCCCACCTCCCCCGTGTCCTCACATGGTGGAAGGGGGCAGGGGGTTCTATGGGGGTCTCTTTCATCAGGGCACTAATCCTATTCACGAGGGCTCTACCCTCATGACCTACTTCCCTCCCGAAGGCCCCATTTCCTAAAACCATCACCCTGGGGCTTAGCAGTTAACATACGAATTTGGGCAGGACACAAACATTCAGTCTGTAGCATGTGTGTAAAAATTACTTTCAGATTTCCTTTCCTTTTCCTTTCTGCAGAGAACTTCACAACCCTGAAGCCAGAGGCTAAATCCGACGAACTCAGCAGGTAGGTGAGAGGAGGGCTGGACCCGTGGATGAGAAGTACTGGGGACTGTGGAGGAGGGGTCTGCCTGGCCTGGGTGTGGGGACTGGTGCCAGTGGGACCATGGCTCCGGAGTTTGGGGCGGAGGAGAGAGTCTCAAAATGGATGCAGGAAATGGGTGGGTATTGGAGACACGGAAGCCTGGAAATGGAAGAACTCCTCCAAGTGTAGGAGGCCCCAGGGGAATTCTGTGGGTGGTCACCGACCCTGGTCAAGGCACCTGGAACACCCTCATTTCTCTTGTTTGCCTCTCCCAGCTTGGGCACTGCGGCCACAGCCATTTCTGGCTCCGTCGGTGTTGTGGCTCTCATCTTGCTCCTGGTGGGTCTCTTGTCCATGACCCTGAAGAAGTGGAGACATGAGAGTGAGTTGAACAAGCTGGCCCTGGAACTGGGGGGTGGAGATGGGGGTGTCTCTCCCAGGGGGCAGCCTTGGGGGACGGCAGGAGGGAGCTATGGCCTCTGTTGCTCGGACCTACCAGACAGACTCTGCACAGAGCAACAGATTTATTTATGGTGCAAATTCTTTATGCTGAGAGTCATATAGAAACAATCTGCATATACACTTATGGTTTATAGCATCAACGAAAAGAAATATTGATGCCACATAACCTCATCTAAGTAATAACCCAGATTATGAAGTTTACCAATAGTGCACACTCTCCCGTCTCATTCCGGGCACTTCACTTCCTCTCAGGAGCCCTGTGCGTTCAATACAGTGAACTTGGCCTTTCAAGCAGAAGTCCAGCAATCAACCAAGTCAAGATGGTTACTATGTCCACTCAAGCTGACTCTGAATTTATTCGTTTTTCTAGGACTGTTTCAGAAACAACTGAGGCACCAGACCAACTTTCTCCATAAAACTTCGGTAAGGAGATAGTCATCATACCTAGAGGAGTGTCTGGTCACCTCTGCCACGATTCCAGGCTGTTTCCTAGGTAGACGCTATAGAGAGAGTAGTGGGATGAGGCAGAAAACAGCCCTGAAAGAAACTGTTTTTGAAGATAGAAGGAAATCCAAGTTTGTTTGGCAAAAACCCAATACTCCACTTGCGGTTCTGCAGGGGGCCAGTAGCTGGTATCGTGTCTGGAATTCTCCAGGGCCTAGGTATCTGTCTCTAACTGGGGTCCTGTCTCTGAAGGAGCCTTCCTGCCATGCCGATGCCATATATTCCAACGTGATCAACCTGGATCCCTGGAAAGAGGACGACTTTGCTGTCTATGGCAACGTGCCCCCTTTTGATCGCCCTAAGAAGACATCCCCAGACCGAGTGGAATATGCCTCCATTGTATTCCGCTGATGGGAGGCCGGTGACATGCTTCAGGTGGAGTGTCAGACCTACACCCCAGCGGGATCCTGAGTCGGCTTGTGCTTCAGATGGGTGATGTGTGTGTGTGTGTGTGTGTGTGTGTGTGTGTGTGTGTTTAGAAATATGCATAAAACATATTCTAATGGCTGGTATTTCTTCTAATTTATTGGAAATAAAATGCAGTTCTAATGGAAAGGAGTGGCATACGAGAGACAAGGACATGCTTGTCCAAGCCACCCCAGCCCCAGAAGCAGATTCCTGAGACAGACGGGCGAACAAAGAAGGCTTCTCTAGTTCTTGTCCTTCCTGAGGCAGGGTTCATACTATTTAGGGCTCAGCTTCTGGATTGTGTCTCTCTTATTCTGCCTTGTCAAGAATTAACACCCTGCTGGTGTCTGTGGAGACATGAATCGTTGCCTACCTTGTTACGCCTGCCCAACAGAACCGCTGGGCTGTATAGCAAGAGTGAGGGGAGGGGGGCAGCGGAGGCCTAGTGAGTGCCTGCAGGCAGGGAGGGCCCTCCGGGGCAAGGAGTGTGGAAGGAATGTCACACTGTCACCACTGACCAGGCACCGCTCTGTGGGAACTTTGGAAGATGTCTGGAATTACCATTGAGTGTCTCCTTTTCTTCATTTAAAAACACGTATTAAACCTCACCATGTTCTAGACTCTGGGAATCTAGCTGTGACCCGAAAAGACAAAACCTTGTTCTCACAGAGCTTACCTTCTAGGAGGGGGAAATAGTCAATAAACAAATGAGCACATACACAAACTGTCAAAGTGGACCATATGCTGTGGGGGAAAAAAAAGCAAGTTGTGAAACATAGGCAAGGCCAGGTGGGAGCTGAGTGCTGTTTTGCGTTGGATGACCAGGGGAGGCCTCACCATTGCTTGACCTAAAGGAAGTGACAGTAAATGGGGAAGAACATTCTGGGAAGAAGGAATATCAAGTGCAAAGGCCCTGGGGTGGAAGGACACCTTACATGGTCAAAGAATGACAAGGAGGTGAGTGTGTTTGGAGCGGAAGGGAAACAGAGTGAGGAGATGAGGTTTGCACAACAAATCAGCCCCTGAGTTTGGGAATCAGGGATCCAAGCAGCATTTCCCATAGCATTTTCCATGGGATGTTAGTTTGGAGCAGCCTGGTTTGGGAGGGATTGTGCCTCTGGCTGTACATACCACTCTCTGTATTCCCATTCCTCTTCTCTGTTGATCTCCAGCATTCTCCTCACTTACAGGGGGACTCCTGGACCCCAGGCCTGATCTTCATGTCACCCTAACCCTGTCGTCAGCCAAGGTGATTTAAGTGGCAAGGTAGACAGTCCTCCCTGCCTCTGAGCTCAGAGTCCCCTATAGTGTGTCCTTCTAGTTACGGGAGAGGTAAATCGATGTAGGGATGGAGAGATTAAATGAGATCTAGGACCAAATAAGTTTGGGAAATAATGAATAAGCGAAAGGTAATGGCGAAAAGAAGGTTTCACTTAAAGCCAAAGCTGATGAAAGCCACGGCTTGTCTTCGGGCGGGGGGAGGGTGGCCTGGTTTATGTCAATAACACCACGTCCTATGGCTCCATTCCATTCATAGGGAAGGAGGAGGAGCGGAGGAGGTAGAGAGGAAACACTGCCATCCTCCAACCCTCTGCCACCTTTTCTGTGTCAGTCAAGGGCAAGTCCAGGAGTAGACAGCCCTTTGTTTCAGCAGAGACGGTATGCTTATCACGTGCCCTGGTGGGCCGGGGATTTCCTAGCATACACCCGCTGTCCCAGCGACATTCTTATGAGATCCCCTTTCACTCTGAAGTATCATAGTTTGTATGGTACAGTCTGCGGTGACCCATTAGCAAGGCAAAACTGCAAAAGAAGGTCTAAGGCCAAGTAAGGAGGGGAAAGTCAAGATGGTTTGCACCATAAAGTGAGAGTGAGTTGGGTGGGGGTGGAGGAGCCTGGGAGAATCACGAATTAGGGGGGATAATGGGGAAAGATTTGAGGGGAAGGCGGCGCTAAAGTCAGATAAAAGACTTTTACCACTACAGACTTCAGGAAAACCTGCTGAACACACCAATGCCTGGTGTAGGTGTTTTAGGGAAGAGAAAAGGGGACTGAAATACGCCTCTTGGTCCACATAGACAGAAATAAGAGGGAAGTGGTAAAAGGTGCTATATGAATGAGCTGGACAAGTCTCGAGGAGGCTGAACTCAGAGCTGGAAGTGAGAACACAAACCCTCTGAAAACTCTCAGAAATCTTGGGGAGGGCCCCAGAGTTTCCAAAGAACCAACAGCTAGAATATTGAGTGAATAGTATTTAAATCTTAATGGGTAGATTGACCTCTACATCAATCTGGCTTGTAAAATTTAAACAGGATTCTTTATTGCAGGACTTCTCAGAGCCTTCAATATGTAATGTATTCTGTGAATGGCTATGTAGTGGTCTTTAAACTCCTTTTCATTCCCCAAGGAGCATCCCATAGGATAGCAAATATTCCTTATAGCACCTGTGGGAAGAGCTGGTATAAGGGGACATCAGCCCAGGTGGCACTGTCACAGAGAGACCCCAGGGACCAGGCTAACTCTGCTTCTGCCCAGGGAGGGTGCAGAGTAGCCATTAGACTTTCATGGTGGCAAATGGAGTGTCTGCTTAGCCTGAATCCAGGACACCCACTCTACCAGCCTTGGTATGTGACAACAACTCCAAATTCTTCTTCTTTTTTTTTTTTTTTAAAGATTTTATTTATTTATTTGATAGACAGAGATCACAAGTAGGCAGAGAGGCAGGCAGAGAGAGAGGAGGAAGCAGGATCCCCGCTGAGCAGAGAGCCCGATGCGGGGCTCGATCCCAGGACCCTGAGATCATGACCTGAGCTGAAGGCGGAGGCTTTAACCCACTGAGCCACCCAGGTGCCCCAACAACTCCAAATTCTTAGTGAAGCAGCATGAGATGTCTCTCTATGGTAGTAGCTCTCAGTTGGGAGAAAGTTCACTCCCCCTTCCAGGGGACATTTGAAAATATCTGGAGACGTTTTTGATGGTTACAATGAGGTGGGGTGTGTGTGTTACTGGCATATATTGGGTAGAGGCCAGGATGCTGTGGAACATCCTATGATGCATTGCCCACCCTCCCCCCAACTAGAATGATCCTTCAGCAGCATTGCTCTTAGAAATCCTTCTCTAAGGTCTTCCTGGAGCCCAAGTGCAAGCCCTCCCTGTGCTGGCTCCTGTACGTCTCTAAACTGAAGGTATTGCTCTGCTTTCTCTGCCCCAATCTTGGGGCCCATGGTGATTTTAACACCAGTAAAACGAACACTTAATAGTCATTAAGAAATCTTAGCACCTGGAACGAGGGATGGCCAACCATCCCAATTTGCTGGGGACTGTCCTAGATTTAGTGCTGAGAATTCTAGGTTCCAGGAAATCTCTCAGGTATGGGCTAATAGCTAGGACTTCAGAACTAAATCAACCTTTGTGACTTTGGAGGAAACGGCTGACCTTTCCAGTTTGGATGGGAGAATTCTGGATATCTCCAGCTAAAGCCTGGAGGGCAAATGAGTTATGTGCTCTAAGAAGGTCCAGATCTTGGGCATTAAGACAAAGTCCTCCAGCTCATCCTCAGAAGAAGTTGTCCACAGTTCAACAGCCTTCCTCTCTGCCCTCCACCCGCACCCATGACTCCTGCCCATCTCTGAGGAGCTGCTCAGAGCATTTTGCTGAGTGACCGAATGGATGCTGATCTTCTAGAAGATTCTTGGGAAATTCTGTTAAGTAGGTTGAGTAACTTCTAGACCTTGTGGCAACTGTTCTTTCTTTTGGAAAAGCATAATCCTGCAAGACTCTGAAAACCCTCAAAGAAAATGTATCTGTTTTAACAAGGACAGGGATTTAGAACATGAAATACTTTGCAAAGTCCTAAGAAAAATCTCTCTGTGACCGGACATGAGGCTTACTTCCTCTCTTAATGTTTCTATGAAAGGATAGAAAAGGCCAGCTTCCCAGTGCTCAGCGGGGAGGAGTATTTTATCTCTGACATTATTTAGAATTACTGGTGTATGGTGATAATAAAAAATAGGTTGCCTTTTGTTTTATTTTATTGTTCTATTTATTTATTATTGTTTTATTATTTATTTATTTATTTATATTGTTTTATTGTATTGTATTGTATTTGTTTTATTGTTTTAAAATCCTCTACAGACAATGCAGCCCTCTAATGCCTGCTTCGGGGATGGACGCTCCCACGGCCACCTACACCACCCCCTTGGGTCACCACCGTCGGCTCTCTGTCTCAGCCCCTTGCTTACTGTGCTCAACCTTTGCCAAATAAACTAATTTCCCTGAGTCCAGGCTTTCTCATCTGTAAAATGGAAATAATAATGGCTACTTCAACAGGTGCTGTCTGAAGATGTTACATGAAAATATTCTATAAACTAAAAGATGCTATAGAAAATGTGAAGAATTACCAACTGGTTATTACAATTGATTATGTTATCAGAAGTTGTTTCTCATTGACTAGTTGAGTGAACTAGATTGGCAGGACTGTGTTGCCGTCATGAGAAGGGACTGGCCATTATCCATTAACACATATTTTTTTGTTTTGAAAACGTGCCTCAAATATCATTCAGCAGCAGCTCCTCATAAGCAGGAACTCAGCAAATAAATAAATTGCATGACCCCCAATTTTTCACTTCCTTAGGAGCTGATCATCTAAGTGGGGAGCTAAAATAGACACAGAACAGTGGAAGAAAATTTGTGTGCAAGGTAGGCTAGCCCAGATGGAGGAAAGAACACAACATACAAAGATCCAAACTTAAGGAATGTCCTTCATTTTCAAAGGATTCTTGTTTTAGAAAAGGACGTACTTCAGGCTTTGCAAAAGAAAATGTACTGTACTAATACACTCTGAAAATACGTTCCTGGGCATGGAATGTTAAAAACTAGATCTAGTAAATTCATCGACACCTGGAAACACACCAGCTGGGACAATCTTGATTGCACAAGGAAAGTGGGAGGGCAGCTGGGGGTTCCGATGTGTTGGATGGATGTTCCTTGAGGCCTGGT
Organism: Martes martes; assembly: GCF_963455335.1. Taxonomy (NCBI): domain Eukaryota; kingdom Metazoa; phylum Chordata; class Mammalia; order Carnivora; family Mustelidae; genus Martes; species Martes martes. The sequence continues at coordinate 24,658,442 of NC_137903.1, read as the reverse complement.
GTCTGTGCACTCCCATTCCATTCCTGCTGTGTCTTCACCGTGCTTTTGGGATCTCCTGGTCAGGCTCCACCTGGTATTGGAGGCCCTGGGGCCTCTCTCTCAGGACCTTTGTCCTCTCACTTTACTCCCAAAGGCTTCAGGAACATCGGCCTGCTCGCCATGGAAGTCTGCCTCTCTAACGGCAGACAGAAACTGGGGCTTCTCTGACCAGAGCCTGTGATGAGCCCCTCGGTTGTCTGTTTCCCGCCTCCTTTTAACTTTCCAGAACACAGCATTCATCACACCTTTGTGTGATTTCTTTTTATTTATTTATTTATTTATTTTTATTTTTTGAGAGGGTAAGAGAGAATTTTAAGTGGACTCAGGGTTCGAGCTCAAGAACCTGAGATCCCGAGGTCAGGACCTGAGCTGAAATCAAGAGTCGGACACCTAACCAACTGAGCCACCCGGGAGCCCCCTTCTGTGCGATTTCTTCTCTGACATCTATGATCCCAATCACATGAGGGCGAGGACCATGTCTGTCTGCTTCACTCTGTATCCCAAGTGCTTGGCACGGACCATCAAGAAATAACTCACAGACTGAATGAATGGCAGAGCCATTTGGGAGGAAATAACACAGTGGCCATCGTAGGAAAGCCCTCAGTCTTTTCTAGAATTCTTTTTTAATGGCACTTTATTGAGGTAGAATTCACATACCATACAATTCACTCATTAACACGCACGTGGTTTTTAGTGTATCCACAGAGATGTGCAACTAGTACCACAATCAATTTTAGACCATTTTGCATCATCCCGGCCCCTGGCAGCTGGCACTCTCCATTTCCTCGCAGGTTATTTCTGAAAGATGATACAGCTTGGGATTGAGTCCCAGATCAGGGCTCTGCGCCCATCGGGGAGACTGCCTGACATTCTCTTCCTCTCCCTCTGCCCCTCCCCTCCTCCCACGAGCTCTTTCTCTCTAAAATAAATTTAAAAATCTTTTAGAAACCAAGGGGGAAGAAAAAAGATAATACAGCCTACCATTTGCAGAGTGTTTTGTCGTTCATAGAGTACTTCATATGGGCTCGTTGATTCCTGGACAACTCTAGAAGGTGGACATTTCAGGGCATCCGTTCCTGAGGTTAAGCTTCGGGTTTTGGAATGAGACCACCAGTCAACAAAAAGTTTCAGCTGAGAGGGAGGGCAGGAGTGGTGGCCGGGGGCAGGAAGGTCCCAGCTGTGGACCGTGGACTCTGGAAAGGCCTGGGGCTGGGTGCTTCGTATGCTCGGTCATGTGAACGTACAGCTGTGCACTGCACCCTGCTCGTGGTGCGCTGACCTGCTCACCGATGCACGAAGTCCATTAGGGCATACAGAAGGCACACAAATACTGCATAAAGCAAATGGCTTTTGAAATCATAAAAGATGTGACTGTGAATCCTGCTTCTGCTCCTTACAATGATCCTGAATTTGAGAGCCTCCCCAGTTTTCAGTTTCTTTATTTTAAAACAGGATCCTCGGGGCGCCTGGGTGGCTCAGTGGGTTAGGGCCGCTGCCTTCGGCTCAGGCCATGATCCCGGCATCCTGTGATCGAGCCCCGCATCGCATCGGGCTCTCTGCTCAGCAGGGAGCCTGCTTCCTCCCTTCTCTCTCTGCCTGCCTCTCTGCCTACTTGTGATCTGTCTTTCAAATAAATAAATAAAATCTTTAAAAAAAATAAATAAAACAGGATCCTCCGTGTAAGTTTGCTGTGAGGATTAAATGAATTCATGTATGGGAAGAACTGGTACAGTTGCTGGCGCTCAATAAATAGCAAAACATTTTATTACTAATGGTGAACAGATTTGAAAAAAATAAAACCCTTGTGGCAGTAACACTATCATTACTGAAAAAATGATAATTCATTGCTCTCCAGATTGTAGATAAATGGACACGCTCAAATACTGCTAGTGGAACTTATCTTCTGAAAGCAGAAGGTCAATATGATGCAAGAACCATAAGTGCACTTTCCTTGAACTTAGATATTCACTTCCAGAACTTAATCCTAAGGAAATAGTCTGAACTAAGGGGGGGAAAAAGTCTGTGTGTACAAAGTTATCCATGACGGTGATGGTGTTATCTGCAATAGTAAAAACACTGGAAACAACTGAGTAGATGACCCAGGGGATGGTTTGAGATTTAGGGTTAGACCAGCAAGGTGGGCTATTAGGTAGCCATTAAAAATGCGGTGAAGGGGCGGCTGGGTGGCTCAGTGGGTTAAGCCTCTGCCTTCCGCTCAGGTCATGAAACCAGGGTCCTGGGATCGAGCCCCGCGTCGGGCTCTCTGCTCGTCAGGGAGCCTGCCTCTCCTCTCTCTGTGCCTGCCTCTCTGCCTACTTGTGATTTCTGTCTGTCAAATAAATAAATAAAGTCTTTAAAAAAAAAATGCGGTGAAGGGGCACCTGGCTGCCTCAGTTGGTAAGCATGCAACTCTCGATCTCAGGGTTGTGAGTTCAAGCCCCACACTGGGTGTAGAGATTACTTAAAAATAAAATCTTTTTTTAAAAAATAGCACGAATACCATTTAGGCACCGAGGAACTCCCTTAAGCAGACACCCTGAGGATAGAGGGGGCCTCGAAGAGGGTAAAAAGAGAAAAGTAAGCAAAATATCCAAGATACAGCTTTAAAAGAGTAGGCAGCTGCCTGACAGTGGGAGCCTTATAGATCTTGTTCAAGATCTTGGATTTCATCCTAAGTGTGGTGGGAAACCGCAGGAGAGTTTTTAGCAGAGGATGACATAACCAGAACTGTGGGTTTTGAAAGCTCTTTTATTATAATGTGGAAAGCAATTTGGAAAAGTATTTCTAAAAAGCAAGTGTACGGGGAAGTAGTAGGGGGAAATGTATTAGGGCGATTACCTAGTGAGCAAGGTGTTTTCCCTTTGCCAGAACATCCCTACTCCTGTTGACACACCATTTTCCTCCCTTCAAGATGGAGACAGAAAACAGTTTCTCCTGCAGAGAGTGGCTGTGTTCTCTGGGACACCCTGTATCCCGCAGCCCTTGGAGGCATTGCACGGGGAGAGGGCTTTGGAAGGGATGCGGTCTTATGAACCCCGGGGAGGGTAGGGGAAAGTGTGTTATCGACGTCCATCAGCCACTCCAGCAGGTGATAAACTATCAAAAATAGCTTCCTGTTGCTGTTACAGATGTTATGACTTCTTTTATCACCGTTCTGATCTCCCCTCAGATCCTGCCTTTGGGCTGGAGTCCGTCGAGCTCAAAGTAGAAAGAGGAGGGCCATATCATGTGGGGTTTGGCAGACGCACCCTGGATGGGGGGTCGTGTGAAGAACCCATTCCCAGTGGCCTCCGGGCAGAAGCAGGCTAAGTGCTCTTGTGGGTGAATCCCCAGCTTCTCTTTGGCAGGGGTCTGCCGTCAGGTTAGGGGGTGCGTGAGCGGCTGGTGGACCCCGGGCACGTGTAACAGAGCACTTGGCTTTAGTCCCTCTCTTCTCCATGCCACCAACCTACTAAAGCACAGGGGCAGAAGGAGTTCTGGTCACCCAGGACACAGAGACCCTCCATAAAGCCGAGTCGTGGGTGATCTAGTCAAAACTCCCTCCAATTCTGTATGAGGAAAATACAGTCCAGAGAAGTCAAATGCCTCAGATCTCTAGGGCACCGACTTCCAAGTCAAGTGGATTTTCTATGGTTGCTTCACCGCCTAGTGAAAATGCACACACAGAGGACCCCGAATATGTCCCGTTCAAAGATCCTTAATAGCGACACGGCACTCTGAGCCTCGGAGTGGCATCATGGAAGGTTCTGGTCCAAGAGTGGTCCACACAGAAGTGCAGAGCTGCGTGAAGCTGACACAGCTCTGGCTGCCACCGTAGCTACACCAGGTTCACGTCCAAGGGTAATCACAGAGTTGAGACTCACCTTGATCCCCGTAAGTTAACTGTAGCTTGAGTTAATTACTTAGAGGTCGTGGCAGAGATGGGAGCAGAGAGGAGAGTTTTTGACACTGGCAGGTGAACTGGGAGGGTGTGGAGAGCCCCATTAGGAAATCACTCTTGTGGGCTCTTAAATCTTGAGTGATAACAGGGCTCTATGTTCTTAACACAACTCATGCAAAAGGGAAGAAAACAGCAGCTCCAGCCACAGATGTATTTCCACGGTGAGCCATGGATACATCAAGGACCATAAAACACTGAGCAGGACTCAGCCTAAGGGAAGGCTTTCTAACCTTTTTAAGAGAATATAAAGGTAGATCACTGCCATTTGTTGTTTACCCCAGAAAGGATCTTCTGTTACGTGTTTTGCCTATTTATTTGTGTTCTTTAACTTTAAACTTATGATTTTTTTCCCAAAAAATAGGGTGTATATATATATATATTTTAAAAGATTTTATTTACTTATTTGACAGAGATCACAAGTAGGCAGAGAGGCAGGCAGAGAGAGAGGAAAGGAAGCAGACTCCCCGCTGAGCAGAGAGCCCTATGCGGGGCTTGATCCTAGGACCCTGGGATCATGACCTGAGCCAAAGGCAGAGGCTTCAACCCACTGAGCCACCCAGGTGCCCCAATTGGGTATATATTATTAATCCAATTTTACAAGTGAAAAAACTGAGGATCAGAGAGGTTAAACAACTTCCCTCAAGTCACACAGCTACCAAGTAGTGTAGCGGGGTTTAAATCTGAATATATCTGATTCTGAAGCCATGATTCTACAGTGATTAATTTGTCATGAACAGGGAGGTGACATCCCAGAGACCTATAAAATTCTGCTTTCTTTGTTTGACAGTAAGATCATTTCACCCTCATGTCTTGTCCACTACCAAATCTCAGTCCTGGGGGTTTAGCTTGTGACCCACCAAAAGCCTGCGATCGACCTTCCTTGCCTTCCTGGTATGATCACGGAAACCGCAACAAGAGTCTTAGGTTGGTGTCATTTAAGGTTTAACAGCAAAGAAATTGTCCTTGCAAAATGGTCCTCATTGGTTGCCCTATATCCCATCCACAATCCCTTAATCTAGGGCCACATCACACACAGATTCAAAGATGGGCCAGGCTGGAAGGGACCTTTGCCAATATCTAGAGACCTGCTTCTTCATCTTCTAGAGGAAGAGCAGGAGTTACCTGATGGGAAAGTGGGTTGTCAGAGCTCATGCAGCAAGTGAATGCGAGAGGTGGAACTCGAACCCAGGCCTCTTGACTCCCTTACCAGTGCTCTTTCCATGCTACCAGGCCTCGTGCGTATTTGTGGTATTTAAATGCGAGTTCACATGGAGATAAAGAAACTACTAATCTCTTCCATCTACGTAAACCGTCTGCAGAGAGGAGCGGGGTAGAGCCCTGCAGAGAAAGATAGAAGGTGCTATCTGCTGCTTCACTCCGCTCTCCGCAACTGAGCTAGATGATAATCTCTGAGCAGCTTGCCCCCGCCCGGCTGGAAATGGTGAAACATTTGTGACTGACCTCCAATGACCAAGAAGCTTCTGGGTGGGGCTAGGAGGGGTTGGTGGCGACGCTGTTTCCATCAGGACGTTGCTGAAACACAAGCTGGGGTCAGACGTTGCTTGTGGTCCCACGGTAAGTAGCCTCTGGGGAGGTGGATTTTTAAATTAGTTGGAGGAGTGTGTGTCTGTGAACATAGGTGTAGAGGTCTCAGAGGGGATTCTCTGCCTGTGTGCTGGGATTGCAGAGTGTGGATTTCACTTGCATTCGGCTTGGAGTGGACCTAAGATTGAACGGTTTGTACTTGATGGACTTTAGTCTCTTGTTCCCAAGACCTAAGATGTGTGTGCGGTAACAGCCGTGGCAATCAGGGCTCAGGCTAGAAGCTGTGTAGACCTTGGATCCAGACAGAGCTAGATCCAAGGAACTCTGCTAAATCTGTGTAAGCCTCAGTTTCTCCATCTGTAAAATGGGTGTCCAACCACCCACCTTCCACGTTGCTCTGAGGATAACAGACAAGTAGTAGATTTGGTGCCTAGTGAAGCGTTCCATCAATAATAGCCATTAATTAATCATTCTTGTTAAGTCAATGGGGAACTTGATCCCGGAGAACGTCTCCTTGCAGAACTATTGTCTTTAAGATTTGTTCTGAGTTGCAAAAGACTGGCATATGTGGAGGGACGGGACTGGGGTGGCAATTTGAAAACGTTATGAGTGGGAGTCAGAGACTGCACACTGTCACAAGGAAAGTTGTGGAACAACGGCAAAGAGTGATATGTGACCCTTACGTAGAGTTTATCCTGCGCCCAGAACCATCCTAAGAGCTTTGCATAGACTAATTCATTTTGTCCACACAGCAACCCTGAAGATGCTGGTGCTATTAACAGCTTCTCTTACAGTTAAGGCAACTGAGGCACAGAGGTGTTAAGTGACTTGACTGAAGTCAGACAGGGAAAGAAAAGCTTCTGGAGAACGTTAGCGCACAAGAGCACGCTTAGAGCCGTCCTCTGGGAGTTCAGGAGGCGCAGGGCTCACGAGTGCCCATGAGGTGCTCATGGAGAACTTGGTGATGGGCCAACCTGTTTCTCGCTCTGTATACTGACCTTGTTGTTTGAGCTGTGGCAACTCTGCTCAAAACGATACAGTGAGTGGGATAGGCTGTGCAATTGGCGGGACCCAGGGCAAATGAAAATCTGGGGTTCCTTGTTAAAAAATGATTAAGGATCTAGAGATGGCAAGACCAGAATCGTAAACCAATCCAGGGGCCCTCGCCTGACTAGACTACATAGGCGGCAGGCCCTGAGACCCAACAGTGAGGCAGGAACAGTGGAAACTTTCACAGTCTCACTTACCCCCTGTGACAAACTCTAGGAGGGAGACATTTGACTTCGCAATTAGCAGAGGGGAAACTGAGTCTCAGGGATGTTGAGTGGCCCCTCCAAGGTTAAATAGTGTTTCTTCTGGATAAATGGCTTGAATTGCAGTGTGTACAGAATGTGACAAAACGTGACAGAATGATTTGGCCCTTTCAGTTTACCGGGAGCTTTTTGGGGCCAGCAAAACAGATCTATGAATACTGCTGAAGTTGCTTGCGATTTTCCGGGTACTTGCTAATTTAGGCTTAGAACTAAGTTGCATTCAGGTTGCACTGATCTCAAGTAATTGCTGATAGAAAATGCCTTCCCCCAGACTACGAATTCGAGATTTTGAGTAATCTGTTTTCTTTCTTAAAACTTGGCTGTGCCTGTCCCTATAAATGTGTTTTACCAGAGATGCGGCAAATCTGGTGAAACTCAGACTTGCTATTTCTGGTTAACTTGAGTGTCTCATCACTTATGTCCATGTTACACTCAGGGCATTCTAGAACAACACCACGTCGGAACTGGATCTATTTAGCACACCACCCCCCTCGGTTTTAGACAGAGAAACTGAGGCTCAGAAAGAAATGACATGTCCGAGGTGGCTGAATTTGCAAAGTCACCAAGCTGGAGAGCTGATCAGCGTTCTCGTTTCTCATTCCAGATTATGTCCCAGCCCCCGGGGGTGAGCCCCCTGCCATGGTAACCAGTGCTGGAGGGAATCCAGAGAAGATTTTTCTGACGCTCAGGACAAAGGTGATGCCCTAACTCTCTGTTGTCCCCTTTCCCATGGTGTCTGGCAGACGGCACTCCTCCCTTCTCACTGTTGGATACTTTGACCTTTTCTGTCCGCTGATGCGTGGACACGGCAATAGTCATAGGAGCAGGGACTGTTTAGGACTGAGGACTTCCCAGGACCATATGGCTTCGTATCTTCGGTTGCTTATAACTCTCATTTAAAAATCATGGGTGAAGGGCACCCGGGGGGCTCAGTGGGTTAAAGCCTCTGCCTTCAGCTCAGGTCATGATCCCAGGGTCCTGGGATCGAGCCCCCCATTGGGCTCTCTGCTCAGCATGGAGCCCGCTTCCCACCCCACCCCCTGCCGCGCCTGCCTCTCTATCTACTTGTGATCTCTCTGCCTAATAAATAAATAAAATCTCTAGATTTTAGAAGTGGGTGCATTGTAATAGGTAAGCCAGTTTGTGTTGAACCCTCTGTTTGTCTCTGAGGAGGATCCCTCCCTGTTGAGCACCTCTATATGCAGGCACTTGACTAACCTTCTTAAATATTGTGTGCAGTACGGTGAACGCTGGCCCCAAAATAGGGTTTGAATTCTGTCCTCTCCGTGAGGGATTAAAGTCCGGTTTTCTCATATGTAAAATTGGGACAATAGTAGCTACCTCATAAGTTTGTTATTCTGATAATTAAACAAGATAATTTATGGGGGCATCTGGCTGGCTCATCAGTAGAGCTCGTGACTCTCAATCTGGGGTCCTGAGCTCGAGCCCCACTTTGGGCACGGAGCCTCCTTTAAAAAAACTCAAAAAATAAAAAATAGTAAGATAATTTATGCAAAATGTTTTGCATGCTGCTAGCATATAACAAGCCCACAACGTGTGTGAGGTAAGAAAATGAAACAGACGCTGTCCCCATTTTTCAGATAGAACACTGAGGCCCAGGGAGAGAAAGAGAGAAAGCAACTCATAGCCAGGAAGGCCAGAGCTGAAATTCCAAACCCAAGCCACCAAGTGGCTTGGCCAAGGGACTTGGCCACCAAGTCCCCACTCCTCACCGTCTTCCTGCACCGATGTCAAGGCTGCCTTACAGTGAATCCAGCTTTCTCCCACAGTATCTTATTCTGGGTGGAAGCCCGCCCAAGACAGTGGCTTCCCCTAGTCAGGGCTGACAGACGCATTTCGCTGGACTGTCCTGTCCCTCCTCCTCCATCATCCATTGCCTGTTCTTCGAAGTTCCCACTCTGACTCCTTTCTCAGTGTTCTGTGGAGTGGGGATCACTTTTTCCTCCAAGACAGTACATATTACAGACATCGTGCCTTCATCCAACTTAGTTGGGCCATCTCTTCTGCTTCTCGATTTTTTCTATATTCATGTCTTGGTTTTTCAGGTACAGTGAGAGCTTTTGAATGTTCAGACGGCGTTCTCCCTTTCGTCCTGTCCATCACACTATTTCACACAGAGCCACACACCTAGACCACTCAATAGATATTTAATTGGAACTCACCCATGTAGCTGAATATCTCAATGTTTTATTAACATAGTAAGATACAATTTATGTAAATAAATTTTTTATGTAGATAAATTTAGTGCTATGCTAATTGAGGGACTCAGAGTTTCTGGGCTGGTTTCAATATTCTTAAAGTATTTTTTTTTTCCTGGTGCGCCTCGCTGGCTCGGTCATTAAGCGTATGCCTTCGGCTCAGGTCATGACCTCAGGGTCCTGGGATTGAGCCCCACTTCCAGCACCCTGCTCAGCAGGAAGCCTGTTTCTCTCTCTCCCACTCCCCCTGCTTGTGTTCGCTCTCTTGCTGTGTCTCTCTCTGTCAAATAAATAAATGTAAGTAAAATCTTTTTTTAAAAAGTATTCTTTTTCTGATTAGAAAAAAGATATGTTAACTGCAGAAAACTTTGACAATGACAGATAGTATAAAGAGTTAAATAAAACCCACAATACCCAGTTTTGTTAACATTTAGGTATATTTTCTTCTTTTTTCCCTTTTGTAACAAAGTACATTTAAATGAAATCCCTGATTCAATTTCCATAAGTTTATATTTGTGAACAAATCTATATTTGATATGCAAAATTACTGTCAGTGAACTATTCTGGATTTGATGAACTGAATCAGGTGACTGGGGGTTATTACTAAACTAATGTAAAAGACAAAAGAGTTGAATGACCCAAAACGTTCTTTTTTGTACAAGGTTTTATTCTTTTAATATTTTTAATATGTTTTGTATGTAGCTAAATATAAGTGCATGATATATCTTCATGGAACAGACTCCTTCTCCAGATTAATTTTTTCTCAATGTAATTTTAAATGTTGGTGTAACATTCCATTCTGTACCTTCACCGTGATTTATTTAATCTTTGTTTTTCAATGAAATAGTTTCCCATTTTCGCTTTTATAATTAGTAGTGGGTAAGACTACCTTGTAATAGCAGCTTTGGTCCCATTCCGGATTGTTTGTAAATTGTCCCATGCCTTTTACCCATTTGCCATTTGGGGGTGTAGGGTTTTTCTTAAGAATTTTTGGGAAAAAAATCTAAAACCTTTTAAAGTTATACATAGCACACGCTCGTTCTAGTGTTTTTATCGATTTGCCTTCAAATTTTGTTTATTTGACTTAAACATATGAAGTTTTAATATTTTCGAGTCAAATCTATTTTTCCTGTTGCTTTGTGATTTCTTCCATTGCATATAAGCTGAGAAAGTTTTCTCTCATGCAGGATTTAAGAACTGTTACTGAATATGTGAACATCCAATCCATTTCCTTCTACTTAATGTCTACTTGAAAATACTTACTTCTTTAATGCCTTTGGAATTATTTTGTTACATCCCATCTGGATGCAAGCTATTTTTTTGCTTTTCTTATAGGTAGCTAATTCATTATTCCGTGCGTGACATTTCTTAAATGACACTTTCCTTTCCTCCCACTGCTTTGTGAGCCACTTTTGTGATTTATTTATTATACATCCTAGCAAATTTTTTTCAAGTCTATACCACCCTTTAAAAGTGGTATGTTAGGGGGCACCTGGGTGGCTCAGTGGGCTAAAGCCTCTGCCTTCGGCTCAGGTCATGATCCCGGGGTCCTGGGGTCGAGCCCCACATCGGGCTCTCTGCTCAGCAGGGAGCCTGCTTCCTCCTCTCTCTGCCTGCCCTCTCTGCCTACTTGTGATCTCTATCTGTCAAATAAATAAATAAAATCTTAAAAAAAAAAAAAGTGGTATGTTAGGCAGTTCCTGGGTGGCTCAGGCCTTAGGCGTCTGCCTTCGGCTCCGGTCATGAGGTCATGATCCCAGGGTACTAGGATAGAGCCCCGTGTCGGGCTCCCTGCTCAGCATGAAGCCTCCTCTCTCTCCCACTCCCTCTACTTGCATTCCCTCTCTTGCTCTCTCTCTCTGTCAGATAAATAAATAAAATCTTTAAAAAATAAAAAAAAAATTTCAAAAAGTGGTATGTCAGGGGGCACCCGGGAGATGCAGTCGACTGAGGGACCAGCTCTTGGTTTGGGCTCAGGTCGTGATCTCAGGGTGGCGAGATGGAACTCCACGAGTTTCTCCATCTCTCTCTGTTCCCCCTGCGCTCTCTCCCTCCCTCTCTCTCTCTCTCTCTCTCACTCAAATAAATAAATAAATCTTAGGAAAAATAAAAGTAGTATGTCAGGAACCTGCCTGGTCAAAATTCCTTTTCACATATGTTCTAGCTCTTCTCAACTGTTACTTTTCCCCCCCTGGGGAAATTTGAGATTTGATTTGGAGTTGTAAAAAATTCTCACTGTAGTTTTGATTGGAGTTATTCAGAACCAACAAATTCATTTCCAAGTGATCTTTTTCAGTCTTCTGGGTTCCTGATCTGAAATATCATGTGTCTATTAGTTAATGTCTTTTTTAATTTTTTATTTATTTTTTTAAAGATTTTATTTTTAAGTTTCTGCACCCAACGTGGGGCTCAAACTCACAACCCTGAGCTTAAGAGTCGTGTGTTCCCCTGAATGAGCCAGCCGGATGCCCCAATTTTTAGATATCTCAGTACCTTTTTATTACTTTCTTCAAATTATTCTTCACATTATTCTCAGCTCTATCTGGTGTGATGGCTGCTGAGGCGCCTGGTTCTCCCTGCCTGCAATTCCATTTCCTAACTGGTTATGGCTGATATAAAAGGGAGAAGAGCTGATAATTTTAGAATATTATCGTGCCTCAGGACTTTCTCAAATACTCTCATCAATTCCACTACTTTTTCGATCAGTTCTTTGGGGATTTCTAGGTATATAATCACGTCTTTTGCAAATAAGGATGAATTTGACTTGCCTTTGCCCCAAACCATGACTTTATTGCTTTCATGTATCAGTTCATAGCTCAGGCTCCAGCACGAGCCTGCCTGGGCACCCAGCCCTGTTAACTCTTCTTATCGTCTTGAGCGAGTTATTTAACCTCTCCTTGTCTTCGTTTTGCCCTCTGTAAAATGGAAATAATAATTATACCTGAATTTAAAAAAAAAAAAGAAAAGGAAAAGGAAAAAATAGTACCTACCCCTTCGGTGGCTGTGAGAATTAGACGAATGATATATAGAAAAGTGTCCCCAAGCCAGCCCAGTAACTATTCCATGCCCTTATGATTATTGGAGGTTGGAGGCTGAAGGGACGTCCAACTTCCCAGAGTTAGAATTGCCAAGATTAATTTTTTAAAATGATTACAGCAGACATCCTTTTTCTCAAATAACTGCTAAAACATTTTACCACTTGGTAAGATGTTGATTATTGGTATAGAAGAGATAGTCTTTATTATGGCAAGAAATAAGTCTCATATTCTTATTTTATTAACTTATGAAAAAAAAACGAGTATCTGACTTCATCCAACGATGGTTTGGGGCATATTATGGAGATCATCATTCCAAAATCTCTATCCACTGATGCTCTCTTCATATTCTGTAAGAGGCATATTCTGTAAATTACAGTTCCCTGTAATGATTGAGAGCTGTGCTTGGTTTGCTGTTTGGCTCTTCCAGCAGCGGGGGAGGGGGGTGGAGAAGGGGGGTGGGAACCAGGGAAAATTATTCACCTTCCCAAGCCTTTTATGGTCCCGTCTAGGAAATCGGGATCATGTCTATTCTCGCAGAGCGAGAGCACAAAAGAGCATGGTAAATACTCAACACCAGTTTTCATTATTGTCGTAGTTGACTTCCTGGATGTCCCTGGAGTAACTTCTTGGTATTATCTTATATTTACTTCTGTATTCATAAGTGACATGATCCGGCAGAGTTTTCCATCTTTTCTGTGACCTGGAACTGTACAATAGCACGGAAATTATGTGTTCCTAAAAACTCATTTTCTAAAACTATTTGGACACAAATTTTGAGTCGATTAATTCCAATAATGCTTTTATTTTCTAGAGTCATTTGTTGCATGCTTATTATTATTATGGGACAAAAGCTATAATAAGTACTTCACGTAGCTCCTCTTGTCATCCTCAGAAGCAAGTATCATTTATATCTGTCTTACTGAAACCTGAGAACTAGTTATTATTGGTCCCATCATACAGATAAGAAAACTGAGGCTCTGAGGAGCTCAAAACTAGACCAAGTTCATGCAGGAATGAGCAGGGATGTGAACCTAAGCTGACTGCCATTCTCTGCTTTTCGTGGCTAAATAGCACACTGCCTCCAGATGTCTTTCTTGTTACTTTGTTTTGATTTGGGTCTCTTTAAGTTTCCTGTGCCTTATGGAATCAATTTTTCTAATTTATATTTTTCTAGGAAATCATTATTTTTATTGAGATTTCATTTTAAAAAAACACCTTAGTAGCCTCATAATTTCTGATCTCCTCTGTTTCTGTGGCTTTATTCATTATAAGTTTGGCTTATTTATGTTACCTCCTTTTCTTGATTATTCCAAAGTGCATATTAAATTAGGGGAGAAAAGTCTAGTAATGTGGAGGAGAATGGATGATATTAGAAAATGGAAACAGATTTTTTTCTTTTAAAATATCCCATTTCCATCCAAATTTGTTTCTCTTCCCCTTTCTTTACTTCGGTCTTTTTTTTTTTTTTTTTTTTTTTTTTTTTTTTTTAAGATTTCATTAGCTTATTTGACAGACAGAACACAAGGAAGGGGAGCGGCAGGCAAAGTGAGAAGCAGGCTCCCCGCTGAGCAGGGAGGCTGATGTGGGGCTCGATCCCAGGACCCTGGGATCATGACCTGTGCCAAAGGCAGATGCTTAACTGACTGAGCCACCCAGGCACCCCTTCAGTCTTTAAAAAAACAGAATACTTGGATCTCGAAAGAGCCTGAGGAGGACTTTCAAGTGCCCAGCCGCTCATTCGCCAGGGTCTAGAAAGGACGTCTACTTATCCCAGCTCCACAGCGAGGGAGCGAGGGAGCGGCAGGGCTGGGAGAAGCAGCTCGACTTTCATCCCTTTGGCTTTGTTCTCTCTCCACACCATTCAGCTATGCTATGGCTCAAAATTTTAATTTTAAAAATAAGCTAATGAAGATTGCAGAAAAAGTCTTTTTAAGGGATGCCTGGGTGGGTCAGTCAGTTAAGTGTCTGCCTTTCGCTCTGGTCATGATCCCAGGATCCTAGGATCGAGTCCCCCGGCATCGGGCTCTTCTCAGTGGAGACACTGCTTCCTCCTCTCCCTCTGCCTGCTGCTTCCCCTGCTTCTGCTCACTCTCGATCTGTTAAAAAAAAAAAAAATCAATAAAGCCCTAACTATATTGATAGCCATTATTGATTACTGCAATCCGTGTGGTTTTCATAGAAATCGTCTATTGTGCTCTTGTTTTAAACCACTCTTCGTAGAGTGACTCTCTCCGAAGAAAGTGTGTCAGGCGGGAACGCAGCGTGTCCTTATTATTTCACGGCAACGTTGGGTTGTACCAACTAAAGACCCCTCTAGCATTAGAAAGGGGAAGCGGAAAGATGGGATCCAGGTGTACCCGGAGGTCTTGGGATTTCCAGGCAGGCCTGAAGTGAACAGAGGAAATGCTTCCAGCACTTTTCTGGATTGTGGTTGCCAGGTCCTTGGCCGGATGCTACATCAGTGTTGGTTCGGGTGTCAAAACTCAGCAGGTCAAAGAGAGCAAGACAGTCCCAATCTTGATGATGGGATGAGCCAGTGGCAAACTCTCTCATGGTCCAGGCACTTTTTTTCACAACCTAATTACCCTAACTTGCTCATTTCCTGGTTATTTGGTATGTGTGTGGGGGGGGGGGGGTGCAAATGAGCAGATGTTTTTGCCCACTGTCTGATCAGCAATCTGCAATTAGACCCCAAGGAACAACCTGTTCGTTGTGGTTAGGGGCCATTAGCCACTTAAATAATGACATCTGTCATCATTTTTGTACCTCATCCTGTCCCAGTTCTTATCTTCAAACTATACTCGACACGAGTGCCTGAGTTTCCTCAAATAGACCGGCTCAATTCTAATAGCTCTACTCTAGGCGCCATCTTGGTGAAGTGTTTCAGATCTTCCTCCATTTACAGTGGGGTTAGGTCCCGATAATCCCACTGCAAATTGAAAGCGTCCGAAGCCTGAACTGCATTTACTCTACCTAACCTACCAAACGTGGCTTCGCCTAGCCCATCTTAAACGAGCTCAGAACACTTACATTAGCCTATGGTTGGGCAAAGATCATCCGACACAGAGCCTATTGTATAATAAAGTGTTGAATATCTCATGTAGCTTATTGAACCCAGCATTGAAAGCAAACAACAGAATACGTATAGGGGTGCGGAAGGGTCATGAGTGTATCAGTTGTTGACCCTTGTGATCGCACAGCTGACAGGAAGCTGCCCGGCATCAGACAAGGTACTGCACGGTGTCTGGCCAGCCTGCAAACAGATCCAGATTCAAAATTCCAAGCACGTTTTCTGCTGAATGGGTGTGCTTTCCCACCACTGTCACATCTAAAAATCAAGTCAAATTGTCAAGGGGGCCCAACCATAATCACTGAGTGCTTCCCCCATGCCTAGCATTGTATACCGGTCTTTAGAAACAGCATAACGCACTGAGCCCACACAAGAACTCGGTGAGGCAGAGGCTGTCATTCTCCCCATCTCACAGGTACAGAGGCTGAGGTACTGAGAAGTTTAATAATTCCCAGTTAGAAGGGGAGAGAACTTGCATTCTATCCGACATCTGTTGGACTTTAGGCTTGATCCTGGCACAGGTACAGTGTGTCATTTCGCTGGTAAGATGTTTGTAATATATGAAAACGATGGAAGGAAGTAGAGGCGTTATAATTTAATATAAAGAGCCAAAAGAAGATACCGGTTTTAAAATAATGGAGCGTTGATTTAATGCAGTGATTCTCAACTGGGGGCAAGAGTTGCTGCCTCAGGGTGGGGCTTTTAGAAATGTGTAGGGCCTTTCTGGGTCATTTTGGTTGTCCCATTAACCTATTAGGATAGTGGTCTCCCGGGATGTTGAAATGTCCAGCACAGCGGAAAAGAGTTCTAGACAACAATGAAAGATCCGTTGGAGCTAGATCTCAGAAAAAGTGCTCAGAATAAAGAGGAATAGTAGTAACTCACAATGAAGCCATCAAACTCAAGGGTAGCACACTCAAATGGCTTCAGGGGTCGGTCAGGGACATAAAAGTACATATCCTTCTCAGGGCCTCCCAATCCAAGTCTTGAAAGGACCTCATCAAACAGAATCACCAAGGCACCAAATTTGGCCTGCGGGCCTCCAGTTTGGAGCTTTTTAATGGAGGTTTTTCTGACCTGGAAACATGTTTACGATACATTCAGTGACGAGGAAAAGCTGCCGATCAGTACGATGCCGTGTTTAGAAAAGACCGTATACATGCACACATGTATTTACACGTGCACATAGAGAGAGTACCTATAGTTATGAGAATATGTAGAAAATGTTACAGAATAAAATGCGGGTGATTTTGTGAAATGTTTTGCTTATTTGCATTTTAAATTCCACCACAAATGTCTGTTGGTTGTTTGATTTTTAATAAATAAGGAGAGAGAGGAGCCTTAAAAAAAAATTAAAATTCGAGTGTGGTTTCAGAACACAGCCCTTAGTGGCTTTCTGGCCATTCCTTCTGATGAAAGAAGGAGAATAATTTCTGTGATTAAGGACAAATGAGACATTGAAGATGAAGTAATCAATACTAAACCACTAGAGCCTTTAAAACTGGAACAACACTGTTGGTTTCCCAGACACGCTGGCCTGGCTTCTAGCTCCTTTCTGTGATTTTCATGTCTTTTGTGATTCAATAAAGCTCTTCTGTTAAAGTCCAATCTCCCTTTTGCAGCTGCCCCGGAAATCAATACTGGAATTTGCTTGAGAAATCAATACCTGTCAAAATTTTAGGAGGGCTTATCCAAAATAAGTTGAGAGCAGGGCATTAAAACTCTTACCTATGCCTTTCTTCAATCAAGTTGCCCCAGCCTTGAAGATCATTGTTTTTTCCTGAAAAACACCCATTTTGCTTCATCTCCATCGTTTTTGTGTTTTATTTCCAGCTCTGTAAATTTTATTTTGTGCACAAGTCACTTTTAACTGAGCTTTCTTTCTGGAGCTTGCTGATCACTGGGGCTGGGGGTTGGGGGCGATACTGGATTTTCTACGCACTTGTCTGTGGACTTTGGGAACTTTCTGGAGTGTTTTCTCACCTGCCTGTCTGGGTTGTGTCTACCTCCCGCTCCCCTGAACCCCTTCTAACCAGAGCATAATGCTCATGAGGCAACCCAACATATTCAACTTGAAAAGTAAAGGGTAATATTAGGTGCCTTCGGGAGACATAGCTAGAACTTATTATATAGGAAAGGGGGCGGGTTAAGGAAGTAGGATGAATAAATTGGATTTGTGTCGTTTCCAACATTTGATCTTGTGAAGTCATGGCCAAGGACTAGCTTGTTACTGTGTGAAAGAAGATGGTGGCATTTTCTCTCTGGAAACTTCCAACTGGCCAACACCCACAGGCCTGGAGAGGCCTCCGTGGCAAACCCCACACATCTTCCTGCCCAACACTGCCTTCTCTCTCTTTTGACTCTTGGTCCCAGTTCTGACCTTAGAAAACCCCTGTGTGAGAACCACAATTAAAACAAAAGTTTTCAGGACTTTCCACACCACCCTTAGCTCTTGGAAACCTCAATGACAGTGAAAGTCTTGTAAAGGTTTACGGTGTACAACAGGACACTGGGGGGTTGTGCCCCCATCTCAGGATGGAGTAAGTATCCTTTCAAAAGCTTTGAAGTTGTCCTGCCTTTGTCTTAGAGTAAACGCCATATTCAGCAAAATGCTGATGAAATGCCTATGCTAATTTTTAAAATCTGCACATTTGTGGACATCCAGAGTCTCGGTCCTAAAACCCCACGAAGCCGCACCCGGTGTGCGTGTGAGCGTGTGCGCGTAGGTGTGTGTATTTAAGATCTGGGTTTCTTCCATGACTCCCTTTCGCTGCATTTGCTTGAGTGGAACCCGTGGCACTTCCGGCAGCAGGCTCCCCGGGAGCGGGGACCAGTGGTTGGACTTGTAGGCTTGAGTTTAGAGCCCAAAGCTAGGACCGGCCGCATACCAGCTGCATAACCTCAGCCGTGTCCCTCTGCTCTCTGAATCCCACAAGCTCGTTATTAGACCGGGGGGGGGGGGGGGCTCACGATCTCTCAGCCCTGGGCCTCATGAAAGAGGTATGAGGGGGCTCAGCACTGTGGCCGACCTCCACCCCGCCCCCCGCTGTTGGGTACAAATACCTAACGACTAGTTACTCTTTCTTTTGTATATTCAGAAACTGCAGTCTGGGGAGAGGAAAGCCAGTGACCCCCGAGCAGCCGAGTTTGCCTGAGGGGAACTGGGGCATAGAGCCCCAGAGTCCTAGCAGCCGCCTTGCCTCCTGCATTTTGTCCTGCGTGCAGACCAGGTGCCCAGCCTGGTGCCCCGCACGTCTCCTCCTTCTACCCCTGGAAGAGCCCGAGCCTCATTGGCCACCCGCGGCAGCCCTGCAAGCCCATCATGCTGACAGAGTGAGTGGGGTTTTCCAATCAGACTCACAGGCATAGCTGGCTTCTGAGCACGCACACCACCCTCCCTGGCTGCCCAGAGAGGCAAAGGCACCAGCTCTGAGACACACAGCATCAACCGATGGCTGTCTCTGGCTGGGGGCCGGGATGGGTGTGTGGCTCTATTAGAATCTCTGCAGCCTCTGACTCCGACCCTTCTCCTGTCCCAACAGAGACATGAAGCTCTGGCACGGCTTAGCGATTGCAGCGGTGTCCCTCATCCTGCAGGCCTGCCTCTTCACGGCCATCGGCTACCTGCTCAGCAGGCACATGGGTAAGTGGCCTTGCATTCCCTTCCTTCCTAGCCACTTGCAGGGTTCCTCCCCGAGCCTCCAGCAAGACAAGCCCCTGAACACCCCTGGAATACCTACTTGAGAATCCACTGGCCAGATCCCCTCTCTGACCTATTTCTGGTTGGGGATGGTGGCCCACAGTCTTTCCACTACCCAGACCTTCTACCCAGAGACCAGCCCCTGCAGTGCTCACGAGGGTGGGCTCATTCAGCTGGGGTCTGACTCATCTTCTTCATCACCGCCAAAGGACTCACTGGCGAAGACATGGCTCTGGGTACGACTGGACTAAGAGACTGGCTTACATTCCTGAAGTGATTCACGATGGAAAATAGAGAAGTTCTGTTCTGGGATGGCATTATAATTAGGAAAAGTAAGATAAAGGCAGTCTAAAATAAAGAAATAAAGGAAGTAAATAATGAAAGTCTTCTCAAGCCATCCATCCCTCCCTCCATCCATCCAGCCAGCCAGCCAGCCATTCGTTCATTCATCACAACAGGGAACAAAACAAAATTCCCTGTCCTTCTATAACTTGCATTCATGGGGGGAACAGACAACAAACCAGATAAACAGGTAATACACACACGTGTTGGATTATGGTGAATGCCAGGGAAGAAGACGATGAAGCAAGGCAAGGAGATAGGAAGGGGATGATGGCCAGCATCACTGACACTGACATGCCAACATTTGAGTATAAACCTCTGGAAGTGAGGAAGCGAGATGCATCTGCAAAGGCCTTGCAGCAAGATGCATCTGCAAAGGCCCTGAGACAGCGAGATGCATCTGCAAAGGCCCTGAGGCAGAAGGGTGTTTGGTAGCGAACAGCAGGAGCAGAGAGGCCAAGGTGGCTGGAACTGAGAGGAACGGTGACGGTGACGCCACGGAGGTCCTTGGAGGCTGGGACTTCAGCCTGTACTCTGAGCGAGGCGAGGGCTGCTGCAGGGTTTTGAATGGAGGCCTGAGGTTTGAAGAGGTCCCTCCAAATGTTTTTGCCCTATTGAGGGCAGCACTCAGAGACAGTGTGTGCTTGCTTGACCTAGAAAGCTGCCACTGTTGACCCTTGCCCTGTCCCCTTTAGCCAAGGAGAGTGAGCGGCTACTGAAAGGGGCCAGGCTCCAGGCCCCAGAGCCCAGCCCTGCCCACCATCAGCCACTTGCTGCCAAGGAGGAGACTCCCAGCATCTCTGTGTCTGAGCCCCGTTATAGGCGTGAGTAATGGGGAGGAAGAGGCGGAGGGGAGCGAACTTGTCCTAAAGCTTCTTCTGCTCTGTCTGGGCCCCCAGGGAGCCGCCCTGCAGCGGCCCTGCTCTGTCCCCGTCTGCCCGACCCCCAGCTGGAGGATCCCTTGCACCCACCTCAGGGAGGGCCTTGCCAGCCTACCTTTTGCAGTAAACCGCTTTTCCTATCACAGGGGGCCCATCTCGCTGGGTTTGTGTGGGTCTGGGTTTGGTCCAGTGTGAGCCACTGCAGAAGGGGTTTGGGGCTGTCTCCGTGCGGTCTTTGTAATCCTATGGTGCCGGTCAGTGGGGCGGCCAAGATGTCAACCGCCTCGGCAGGCCTCTGGCCATGGGATCTGGGTGTTTTAATAAACACGAGTCTTGCTGATGGTTCAAATCCCCATCCCCCGCTGGCGAGTGACCCAGCAGGGACACCACCCTCTCGCTTTCTCTCAGGGCTGGGGAGCTGCACCAGGCCACCGTTCACACAGTGGAAATGGCTGCTTTCACAGCAAGACAACAGCCCACTCTACTCACGCCCCAGAGATCACACTGTTTCTCATGGTTTATCGCCTGGCTGATTTGCATTCACTCCATCTAATTTTAGTTTTTCAGTTGGAGGGATCTGGTGGTCAGGCTTCCCCGGCGCTGAGATAAGAGCCTGTGGGGACCAGAAGAGAGCACTCACGTGAACTCAGTGTTTCCGTGGGAGGAGAGGGGCCCCGGTGTCGCTGGGACCCTGGCCTGAGAGCTTCACCGGAGCCCTGGCCAGAGACTCAGCGACGCTTTGGCTCTCAGGGACCTGGGAGGTGAGGTATCATCCAACCCTCTTGCTTCATGGGGAGCAAAACCAGACGCAAAAAGGGATGTCACCTGCCTAGAGCTAGCGGCGGGTCTAGATCAAAGCCCGTGCGGGTGAGGTCACCGTGGGGGCCGAGCTGTTTGCTAGGGGCTGCGCTGTGTCTGCGTGTGTCTGCTTGCCCCTCCCGACACAGCCCAGCCCTGGGGTGTCAGCTACTGATTTTAGATGGAGCTGGACAGAGCAGTGGTGCCGGGACTCTTGGGCGCATTCCTGACTATTTTGGGGGACCCTTTCTCCTCCCCCTTTCTTCAGTTCCCTTTTTCTCTTCTAGGGGGGCTCTGTATTTCTCTTCCCCGCTTAGCTCTGGGAGGCCGGCCCTGCCTGTCTTTGTTTCCTTCTCCCTTCCATTGTGCCCATCCCCTCCAAATACCCGCTGGATCTCCTTGAAGAACAGTTTCTATTTCTCCCTAGACCACAGCGACACATCCTCAGGCAGCTCTGACAGCTCGGACAGCTCAGGCAGCTCGTCTCCAGCCTGCCAGGTACCAGACACCCCCATCGAGCCCAGCCCGTCGTATGCCATTGGGGTCCTTGCTGCACAAGACTTAGCACCACCCAGGCTGCCCCAGCTACAGAGACAGGAGCAGGGAAGGCAGTCTTCTTGAATCTTTACAGCATCCTTCGGTGATGGGCAGGGGGTGGGAGCAGGCTTACAGCAATGCAGATCATCCACACAAAAGGGGGTCTGAGTGGGTTATAAAAAGGCAAGTGCCAATGGGTCAACTCCTCTTCCCCATACTCCACTCACTGGGCCAAAGTCCCCTTTGAGTCCTGACCTCACTGGGATTCAGTCTCCACATCTTTCCTTAAACCCATGAATCCCCTACAGACAGGAGGCACAAGCGGCGGGCAGTCTTCCCCATCCATCTCCCCCTTCCCGCTCTTCAACCCGGGCGCCTGGGAGCCGGCTTCTTTCCCTTCCAGCTTGAGTTTGGGGAGCCAAGCCTCCTTGAGTGAGAGTTCTGTCCTGGGGATCCCCCCTCCTCTGACCCTGGTAGGAACCTTGACCCCCATGCCTCTGCTTTTTCTCCCCTCTAAGGCCACGAAGAATATGAATTACGCACAAGTGGTCTTTTCCACCACCAAAGGACTAAAAAATGAATCTGCCCTGGACTATGAGAACATCAAAGAAACCACAGATTATGTGAACGTCAATCCAAAAAGCCACAAACCCAATTCCTGGACTTTTGCGAAGCCTGCTGACTCTGAGCCGGTGGAGTACACGCAGGTGGCCCTGTGAGGTCTAGGTCTTTAAGGGGGTGCTGTTCTCCAGAAATTCTCGCACTCACCTTGTAGGGGAATGACTTTTTTTTTTAGCTCATGCAGCAAGAAAGAGTCAGATCAGCTATCAGGAAGAACTTCCACGAGCAGTATGAACGAGGGGAGATATCAGGAGAGAAAGCAGGAAAGTCTTTCTCTATAGAAAATTGTGAAAAAAATTTTAATCAACTATAGTGGAGTTCTGTTTGGCAATCTTACCATTAAATGACTCTTGGAGCTCCTTAATGTTTGGCAACAAGCAACTTCCTTAAAAGTTTTAAATAAAATGGCAATCGCCACGTCTTGGTTTCCTCTTGCCCAACCCGGCGTGCTGCCCCCTTCCAGAGCTGCATCTTGCTGAGTCGTGCTGCCCTGCCCTCAGCACTTTAAGTAGGTCACTTAGAAAGCTCCCCATCATTCAACCTTGGAATTCCCCGTTTCTTAGGAACAAAAGCTGACAGGGCCCTGGTAAATACCAACTAGCAGCCCGATCTGTGATTCCAGGGGACAAAAAATCTCCCCCAATTCAACCCAATAAAGTGCAATCTTTTCTGCTTTGTTGTTTGTTTGTATTAAAACAATGAGGAATAAAAGGGCACTTTCTTAACTGCATGAAGCCCAGCTTGTCTCAAATCAGCTGATGGCATGGTATTTATGGGTAAGGTCCTAGACACAATTTGACTGAATCATGAATGGAGTAAAAGTGTCCACAAGCCTGTCATTTCCTTCCTCTGACACTGCCCTAGAAGTTCTCATCGGTGGAACAGAAGAGTCGACAAAAATAAGGACGATCACTGTTGGAAAGGAGGATAAAATTCGTCATCGTTTGTAGCTACCCTCCTCCTACAAAACCTCAGAGGATTTACTTAACACGTTTTAAAATTGATGATGAGATACACATACAATATGCTTTTTCCAACGGGCAATTAAGACAGGAAGCGAAAAAATTTTTTTTTGCTCACAACAGCTAAACATCTCAAACAGTGGACGCCCCAGGAGCTCCCCTAGCCAAATTCAAACCCCAGAGGAAGGGCATTCAGGACTTGGGAGGATTCGATGGTTACCTGTGCTCCACCTGCTGGCTGCAAACCACCCTTCGCGTCCTGGTATGGAGAGCAGTGGGCAGCTTTCATCTTCCCAGGCTCCTCGTCCCCAAGATGATCTGAAGACTTGGTTTTGGTTTGCGTTTCTGGGGCTGCACAGTTCTGCCTGTTCACACAACCCTCCACCTCTTGGCTCTCATTGTGGTTCCTCTCCCACTCC
The DNA here is from genome assembly GCF_963455335.1 of Martes martes. Lineage (NCBI taxonomy): Eukaryota > Metazoa > Chordata > Mammalia > Carnivora > Mustelidae > Martes > Martes martes. The sequence goes on along the minus strand of NC_137903.1, from coordinate 24,635,018 downwards.
GATTCGGATGTCTGTGCCCCCTTAAATTCCTATGTCAAAATCCTAACCCCCATGATGGTGGCATTAAGGGTGAGGCCTCTGGGTGTGATTAGATGGGAAGGGTGGTGCTCTCCTGGATGGGATTGGTGCTTTTGTCAAAAAAGACCCCGCAGAACTCCTTAGCTCCTTCGCTTTGTGAGAATACAACCCACGTGACGTCTTCAACCCAGAAGACGGTCCTCACTCCGCCTCGCTGACACCCTGATTTTGGACTTCCAGCCTCCAAAGCTGAGAAAAAGAAAGTTCTGTTGTTTATAAGCCTCCCAGTTTGTGGCATTTTGTTATGGTAACCGGAATGGACTAAGACATCTGCTTAGAAAGCTTTTCCTAGTAGGGAAAAAGAAATTTTATTGAACAAAGGGGAAGAATGAGGAAGAAACACCAACAATGTCACCACCAGCAGCACTGTCTTTGTATCTAGAATTGAAACTCCACTTCTTATTAATCTCTTTCTAAAAAGAAAAAGAGAGAGAGAGAGAATTTAAGGGTGTGTTGACGAGGTTCAGATGAGTTATGATACACCCAAGGGAGGCCGGGCAGGGCCACCGCTGAGACAGGTCCCATACCAGGGGAGGGGACAATTGAAGTAGTGCAGGTAGAGGGCCTCCTTTCTGCAGGATTCTGGAAGGGCCCTGGAATCCAGAGAACCACACATTGAAATAACACTTGAATATCAGGGTGGGTGAGGTCAAGGCACTTAGGACCCAGCTGTGGGGACAGGCAGGAGCTTGTACCAAACATGTGACAGAAGGAAATGAACACAGACCTTATAAATGTTTGGGCAGACTGGGTATGGAATGTTGAGATCAAACATAGTCAGCGAAAATATCCCAGAGAAGGGTGATTTCTGACCTCAGTTTAGAATGAAGGCTGAAAAGTCCATTGAAGGGAGAAGAGGCAGAAGGAAAGGGAGCAGACATGCCCAGTGCAGGCTCCATAAATGCTCCAGGGACTGACCCATCGTGAACCACGGGAGTCTGTGCCGGGGCCCCCTGGAGCAGGGAGCTGATGTCGGCGAGCACAGAGATCTGAATGCCACTGACCATCTGATTAAGGTCTGTAAGGAACTCTGTTATGACTGGCTTCCAAGGTATGATACTTGTAGCAAATAAATATATCTTGGAAGTTAATTAGCCCCCGCCCCCATTGCTGGTCTATTCTTGGAGGGTCCTGTCTCTAACTAGGGTGGAACGTGAGACTGCCCAGTGACTAACAGAGACTGGTGCCCATCGATGCTGCAGATGACTTCTCAGATGCTCTGATAAGGGAAGAGGAGGGCTGATTTCTCGTCCTGAGGAGTTTGGGCCAACAAGCTGGTGGCTGAGGCCAACTAACGATGCGAAGTGACCCGTAAGTTCATTGCTAACCACGTTGCTGGAAATACAGCATCCTTTTTACCTCCATGAACTTGCAAGGTCAGCTGTGTAAATCTGTACAAACGGTCGCCTGTATGAGTAATCACCTTTTGAGGAGCTCCGTGTTCAGCAAAACGAAGTCACTTTCTCCCATGTCATACACCAGCCATCGGGACATCCAAGAATGACCGTGCCGCCCCACTCTGGACTCCCCTGTGAGTGTGGACTGGATTAAAAATCTCTTCAAGGGACGCCTGAGTGGCTCAGTGGGTTAAAGCCTCTGTCTTTGGCTCAGGTCATGATCCTGGGGTCCTGGGATCGAGCCCCGCATCGGGCTCTCTGCTCAGCAGGGAGCCTGCGTCCTCCTCTCTGCCTGTCTCTCTGCTTACTTGTGATCTCTGTCTGTCAAATAAATAAAATCTTTTAAAAAAATCTCTTCAACTTTATCTTACAAGATACAGAGAAACAGATCTGCTACTGGCAATGAGTAGATGGTTGATGACATGCCAGTAATGAACTGGGACTCTCTAGTGGACCAGAATTAACGGGACCTGTCATGGTCTAAAGTCTTGGTCTAAAGGAGCCGGCGTCCAAATGCCCACTAGAACCGCAGCCAAACTCCATGAGCGATGCTGGGTTCCCGGCCAGCAAGACCCATTAGGGTGAGGAGGTGTTTCATGCCCACCATCAGTGGGCTTTTTGCCCCTGGGATCAGGATGCATTTCTGGGCCCAGGGGGCTCTCAAAAGGCCTCCTACCCCAAGCCCCAGCCTCTAAACTGAGCACATTATAATAACTTCAGTTCCTCTGTGTTTTTGAGGCCCCATCGCTCTGTCAAACACTCATCTTTTCAGGGGACAGTCTCACCCTCGGTCCCTCCCCTTGCCCTTGTTCTTCATTCTTTCTTTTTGTTGTTGTTGTTTTAAAGATTTTATTTATTTATTTATTTAAGAGAGAGAGAGCGAAAGAGAGAGAGAGAGCGCGCATGAGCGGAGAGAGGTCAGCGGGAGAAGCAGACGCCCGGCTGAGCAGGGAGCCCGACGTCGGCCTCGATGTCGGACTCGATCCCAGGACTCCAGGATCGTGACCCGAGCCAAAGGCAGTCGCGTAACCAACTGAGCCACACAGGCGCCCTTCTTTGTCTTTTCTTGACAAATACATCCTCCACAAGCTCAGACGGAAAGAAGCATGTGTCCAGGTTATCTCCGGAGAACTGGGTCAAATGGAGGAGACAAAACTCCAGAGCTTGTAGAGAAAGGTAGAGGGTTTGAGAGCTGAGAGGCAGGCTGAGCGGCTCTCCCAGCCTTCCCTGCGGGTCAGGTCAGCTTCAGACTCACGTTCAGCTCCATACTGCCACCTTGTGGCCCACAGGGCAAATCCCAGGACACTCTTGTTTTCCTCTTAAGTGGGTGAAGATCCCTCCCCACCCCTCAAACTCTCTTCCCCATCACCACCCCACTCAAGGGGAGCCAATCTTATTTCAGCTTGAACATCCCATGGTCCCTGCTCCTAGGAAACAAACACGCCCAGAAACATCCTGGTTATGGAGTTTCAGGAGCCCGTTGTAACCCCATCTCCAGATTCCCGACCCAGGAGCAAGTTCCTGCGGCCTGGGCTGAGTCTAGAGCCTCTTGATAAACGAAAGGCCCATTTACATACAAAACACAGACCTGGACATCCGGAAACTCACTGGCCTATACCAAGCAGCATAAAAAACCATTCTGAGAAGCCTCCAGTCAACCAATTCCCTCCTGCCCTTCTCCGTCCTGCCCACCCCTTATCCCCCGGCTCCCATGCAGGTTCTCTGGGACTGAGCACTGTACTCCAGAGTCCACAGGATGGCATAAACACTTCACCAAAGTGCCCAGCCCAGAGACAGCATGGTTCCATTTCTCCCGGGGTTTGCGGTCAAAGTGAGACTAACCCCAGACGACAGAGACCCTCTTTCATGGTTCTCATAGGAGGTTACTCACCAGGAGCAATCTGGAGCCAGGCCATCATTATCTCCCCTGTAGAGTGTTCTACGGTCTACCGTCTTACAGCCCACCCTCCTCCCTCCAAAGGTAGGCATTGTTGTTTCTAGTTGATGAGGAACCCGTTGCTCAGAGAGATTAGAGGACTTGCCCAAGATCATACGAATAGAAGAGGGACAAGAGCAGGACTCGAACCCAGGTCTTTGGAGTACAAAGGTGGTGTCCCTCCTACCTCCCAGTCATCACCGTGAGCAACAGTTTACCCGGTACTGACTTGGGCACGAGGGACCGGACCTGTGGTGTGTAGGGGGGCGTGTCTTACACACATAGGCAGGAGAAACTTCTGCCGTGCATGCTATGTGGGAGGCTCCTAAGCCCAGCTCCACCAGGACAGATGGATAAGGAAGAAGAGGTTGGGTGTCAGGGACTGACATGGGCGACAGAATGCGGTGAAGAGAGACTGTGGGCCCTCACCTCTGCCTTGAGCCTTGGTCCCATTAGGGTCTGGGCCCCCTGCCCGGTTGTGTAGTACTGAAGGCTAGGGACACTTTGCTCACTTACAACACTCAGGTCAGGCTCTTTTTAAGGATGCCGAAGGAAGCTTCTCAGAGCTGAGAGACCTCTTAAAGCTCAAAGTTACAGCCATTTCCTGCAGTTCCCTAGGAATAGAGGGCAGTGAACCTGGTCGCTGGGGCTGTTCTCAGGAGCTTTTCATTGCATCAGCAGCCCTGTCCTCTAGCAGAGAGCTTCTGGGTCTACCAACCACGTTTACACCCACAGTCCTATTTGACCCTCATAACAGAGATGAAGGATTAACCAGCATTCTCCCCACGGTGGCCATCAGTGGCGGCAGAACCGAGAGAGACACAGTTCTCCTGACTTTCTAGCTGATGCTCTTTCCGTCACCAGGGCCATCTCTTAGATGAGAACCAAAATTTGGGAGGGGAAGTCACCCCGGGGTCTCAATCCCACTGGAGATAAGGAGGAGGAACAGGGCAAAGCCCCAGAGGCCACCTGCTTGGCTGCTGCTCCCAGTTTCAACATCACAGAACTGAGGGCAACGGACTGCACGGCCACGGCAGGACCCGCACTCACCAGAATTGAGTCCAAGGGTATAAATGTCATTGTCAAGAAAGTTGTCATGAAAATTCTTCTAGAGCCTGTTGGTTAGAAAAGGCTCTACTGTAGCCCCACGCCCAGTCTGGCAAAGTCATGATAGGGTAGAGATGGAAAAGATGAAGGTACATGATGATGCAAGTTGATCATCTCTGTCCTAACGGGTGAGAAGACAGAGGCCCAGAGAAAGGAGGGGACCTGCCCGGGGACACACAGGCACCTGAAGGCAGAGCTGAGTCTCAAATCCTCAGCTCCTGACTTCATCACGCCAGGCATGGCTCGCAGTGAAGCTGTGAAAGGCCTCAAGGAAATCCAGAGCGTAGATCCAGCCGGACTTTCTGTAAGGATGTCTCCTCTGGGTGTCCCAGAGGAAGGCGCCGTGTGGGTCCGTTGGGGGAGGAAGGAGAGCCAGCAAGCCATGCTGCCTCAGAGAAACTTCGTCCACTCTTACTGTGCTCATTTTTATCTTCTTTCCTCCCTCTCTCACCTGCTCTCTCCCAGCGTGTCCCACCCCGAGGGTCTGCTTTGCCCTGGCCGCCAACCTATAAAGGTGAATGATGGGGTGGGGGGGAAACACTAGCGTCCGTGGATTTTTCCTAGCTACAGGTGCTGCACTAAGTCCTCCATCTCCCTTCAGCAGATAGGCCGGCACAGCGGGCAAAGCTGGTGCACCTGCCGTTCCCATCCTCCTCTTTGGTTTCCTTCCTGAAAGAAGCCTCCCCTTAGAAAACAAACAAATCCAGGATCCAGTAGAGAAATAAGACCCTTCTCCGGGGTTTTCACTTCTCCCCACTCCTGGTTGCACCAAGTGTGCTCTTCAGGGTAGGGTGGGGACAAAGAGACAAGTCAGGAGACCAGCCAGAGTCCTTTTCCCCTGTTGGACCCCCTTGCCGTCCTAGGCCTGCCTGAGACCTGGGGCACCACATGGACCACACGAGTGGGTTCCCAGGCACGCTGTGAATGCCCAGAGTCAGGGAAGCAGAAGCTTTGACTCTCCCCGATTCCCAAGGTGTGAGACTGGGAGCAAACGAGGGTCCGCCCGCATACCAGAGGCACCAGTAACACCAAAGGTAAGGCAGCCGTTTTGGCCCCCTGACCCTGCCTCAAAGTGGGCTCCCCCTAACTCCAACCCGGGCCCTCCCAACTTTTACAGCCAGTGTTGCCACGGGCAGAGATCCTTGCTAGCCCCACGGGCGACGGTTCCCTAAAAGGCGATGGTCTCAGTGGAGGCTTCGCCATGCACCTGCACTGAGCCCTTCCGGGAGCCTTCGGACCCGGGCCCCCCACGGAGCCTGGGGCTGAGTGTGAGGGTGTGCAGGCCGCTGGGGCAGGTCAGCAGCGTGGTGTGGCGGCCCGAGGGGCTGTCGCTGGAGAGCTGCGGGCAGGGCCGGGGCCGGGGTCCCCCGCAGCAGGCCAGGCGGCGCAGGGGGCGCGGCCGCAGGTGGCTGTTGAAACCCATGTAGACCCAGGGGTTGCAACAGCTGCTCAGGTTGCCCAGGAGCATGGAGATGGTGAAGGCCACGTTGGTTGAATCTGTAGAAGGAGAAGCACAAGAAGCCTGAGAATTACCAAGCTGGGTGGGACCTGGGAGAGATTACAAGACCCCACTGCACAGAACTGAGTTCCCAGAGGGGAGAAAGGACTTCCTCGGGTTCTAGAAGCGGAAAGGAACACAGCTGGGACTTGGAGCTGGGACTCCAGCTCCAGAGGCGAATGTCACTGGATCTCATCTGGGACCACGGGGTAAGGGTCTGAGCTAAGGTTTGCTCCAAGTTGGCTTTTGAGGCGTACACAGAGTCAGGGACAGGACTAGTCCAAACGGGAGATGGTGTCGCGTTGTTCCAAAACCCAGAACTTGCCTCACTTAATGGAAAATAACCGTGATTCTAGAGCAAGTTCAGGCCCCTTTGACCCGTGTTCTCATTTATGTCGAAGATATGGGTGCACGCTGTCCTCCGGACTCTGTCCTCCTTGACCCCTCGGGGCAGCGTCGTTCATCCTGTCACTCAGGAGTAGGGCATGGGAGCCCTGACGGTGCTAGGCCTCTGCCGGGGGCCTGGGAAGGCAATCAGCCCCATGCGCCTCCGTGCAGGTCCCACGGCCTCATCTCTGACTGCAGTGGAGGGGCAGCCGCTAGGAACGGGGCCCCCAAGCATCCCGTTCCAGACGAATACTTGCTCGTATCCTCAGGGATTATACCCAAGGAATGCACCGTCCTGCAGGGAAAAACTCATTTCTCTCTTAGACAGTCAAAATGGGCGCGTGCAGGCTGATCAGATGTCTCCCAGACACGAAATTCTTTCTGAAGATCACACATGGAGCCCCACGGGCCAGCGGGACGGCTTCCGGGACGGGCTCTGACCGCCCGCGGGTTGCCCTACGTCCCGGGCGTGGCGCAGGTTGCACACTGCGGAACCTTCCGCAGAAGCTGTGGAATCACTGAAAGCAAGGTGAAAGCTCTACGGAACCTTAGGGGTTGTGGCACAGACGTGAAGCCGGCCCCACCGACTCCAGGGCAGCCATCCTGCACACTTGTGCAGTTTCAGGCAACAAACTCAAAGGCAAAACTCAACTGCCTACTCTGTAGAGCACGATGAGACCTTCAGAGTCTCCGGTTCCTTGGGCACTTGGCCCATAGCTGTGTTCCGGGGTGTGGCCCCAGCAAAGGGAAGGTGCGGGGTCAGGACGCTGGGGTGAAGACATAAAGCACAATGGTGAGAAGCTGAAGGCATCTGGGCCTGGATGGACCCATGGAGGGCAGAGAAGTGGGGCCAGCAGGGAGCACCTAGACGTGCAGGAAGGACCGACAGCGAACGGAGCCTCCTTCATCTTCCCTACATTCGGGCCTGCTCCCCGGCTCACAACACCAGGAAGCTGCAGAAGATGTGGGAAGTTGCTTTGGCTAAGGGGGTGGTGTTCACCCTATCCTCGCCCTCGATGAGGACAGGGACTGAGGGTTTCCGTGAGTGCCTTCGCCTGGGAAACATCTGTTTGACCGGGCTCCCTCGGAGCCAAGCCCAGTGCAGGGGCTGGAAATAGGGCCCGAGTGCCAGGGTCTGCAGAGCGTCCACCTCTCAGGCCTAGAGGGCGGACCTGGACTGCTTCCCGGCAGGACCTCAGCAGACAGTCGGGGGCAGAGCAAGGACCAGCAGACGGGCTCCAACCAGAGACTCACGGACAGGAGGCCAGAAGCCGGAATGCTATGGAAAGGAACTGGGTGTCCTGGAAAGTAAGTTTAAAGTAATGGTGGATCTCAGCCCAACTAGAAGGGCCTCAAAGGGTTTCCAGTTTTCAGAGAGAGCACGTTGCCTTGTAAGGTAACACGTTGTTCCTGCCCTCCCTGCTCAGAGCAGCCCTGGTTTAGTGGTAAGTCACTAGGAAGGTGAGGCGTGTAGGGCCGTACTAAGGGGCAGTCTTGGGGGTAGTGACACGGGGGGCAGGGAAGCCCACACTGACTGGGTGGCAGGGTCTCCATCTTCTGGGAGGTTCCTCGATGAAGGGACAAATGACTCTCTACCGCCCCCCGCCCCACCCTGCCAACTGCCATTGGCTAAGCTGAATTGTTGAAAGTCAAGCCAGGTCTTGGCTAATGCTCGGGCCATAATGACCTCGATTCGGGTCCCGGCACCATGTCTTCCCAGCAGCGGCACCATGGACGAGTTATTTCACCTCCCTGCATCTCAGGTTACTCAGACATAAAGCAGAGAAGGCCTCCGGTAAGCACTGAGGACCAAATGTGCTTGGCACTGTTCTTTCTTCTATTCTGTGCTTGACTAGAGCGGGGGTGGGTGGGTTTCCTATGGTCAGTTAGAATCAATGCATTCATTGCTTAAAGGGTAATTTGCAAATAGCCTCCTGTCCGGAGGGATGTCCAAAAGAGGGGACAAATTGGGACCACAATGGTTGGTGTTGTTTTCACACTTCTCTTGAGGACCTGTGTTCAATTCATGAACAGCCTGGCCCTTATTTAGTCTCTCCAGAAAAGCAAAGTATTTGTCTTGAGTGTGTCCTAAGATGAGCAAAATGAGATTAGAAACAAAAGTACACAGCAATGGGGATCCATTCCCTGGGAGCTGGTAGGAATTGGTAGCCTGGGTCTGCTGGTCAGCAAACTCTCCGGAAGCTTCCAGAAGAATCTGTGCTCATGGCCTCCCTCAGAGGGTTACATATGCACCCATTATACATCCCGGGCTATGCACATGACTCGCACTACAGAGAACCCAGACACCCCCATTCACAAACACGCGGACGAGTTGACTTGCTCTTGTCCCCACATCCCACTCTTCTTAGGGGAGCAGGAAGGGATGTCTTTGAACATTGTCTTCAACATTTAAGCTGCCCACACACAGCCCTACCTCCCAGAGTACACACTCACCCTCAGATGGCTGGACCATCCTGCAGTGTCTAAAGCTCAGGTTTCCCTCGACCTCACCCCAGAAAAATGACAGTAGCAAGGCCTCCTTTGTGCCCACCAGAACATGGTCTTCATGGAGGATCCCAGGATCAAGTTTTGTTTTTCATGTATAGGAAGAAGTCCCCGCAGCTCACCATGTCCAGATCCAGGATTATGAGCAGAGCAGGGGGTAAGGGAAAAAAGACAAGGAGATGGCAGGCCTACTTTCAACTTTTCACTTTGCCACCCACTGGCTGTGTGGCCCTGGGCAAGTCACCTTTCCCCTCTGAGCCGTTAGCAGAATGAGGGGGTTGAACTTGACATTTCAGGGTTGTCATGTGCCAATAGGCTAATTAATCGGAAGTGGTTGTTGAGAAGGAGTTCAAAGTCATGCCCAGGCACAGGAGGGGAGAGTGCTGAGAGATACAGCTCTCAGCTGTGGCCACCAATTGTCATCCCGGACAATTTGAAAATTTCAACCCGGTCATTCTTAGATTCTAATGCTCATCTGTGAAACTGGCAGTTACTTGGTTGGCCAAACCTGCCAACAGTCATATTTTGCTAAGACCACGTAATATTGTTAAATGTTTAAATTGGGTGCCCCAAATTTAAACTATGGAAATTTTACATCAAAGATATTCACAGACATCCGTAGGCTGGGTGGGAGTTGTAGCCGCCCCTTTGTGCAGGGGCCGGGCACCACCTTTCATAATTCCTTCGCTCATCTGTTACCAGCCAGGCCCTGGGAAGTTCTAGAACCCTGTCCGAAGCCTGCCGTTCTCCTTTCTCTGTTCTTTTCCTCTCCCCCTCCCCCACCAACACACACTTGCCTTCATTAGGGGCATTCTTGTCCCACACGGACCACATCTGGACGCTGAAGAAGGGTGCCCAGCAGGCGATGTACGCCAGCACAATGACAAAAGTCATTTTCACGGTTTGGATCTTGGCCCTGGAGATGGTGTTGATGCTGCTGACTCGGGATGGCAGCCCCCGTGTGGCCACAGCTGGGCCAGAAGGTGAGGTCCTGTCCCACGTCCTCCAGCCCCTTCCTTCCACTTTCCGGGCCTGTGTCTTGACTTTGAGGTTCTTACAGATCTCACGGTAGATGAGGCTGTAGCAGGCCGTGAGCATGGCCACGGGCAGGACAAAGATGACCAGGGTGGTCCAGGTGATGTAGACGCGAGGCCCCCAAGGGACGCGGAAGTGTGCCCAGCAGTCCAGCACCCCAGTGCCCTGGATCACCTCTCGCAGAGAAAAGATGAAGACTTGAGGCAGGCTGAGGATGGCAGCCAGCAGCCAGGGGGCGGCGATGAGCGGGTAGGCGGACTGGCTGGGCTGCTGGAGGCTGCGCAGCGGGTGACAAACAGCCAGGTAGCGGTCCAGCGTCATGGCCAGCAGCATGTAGGTGGAGGCGAACATGCTGAGCACCTGCAGGTACTTGACGGCCCGGCAGAGGAGGTCGGGGCCCTGGAAGCGGTAGGTGATGTCCCACAGCAGCTGGGGCAGCACCTGGAAGAGCGCCACGCCCAGGTCGGTCAGGGCCAGGTGCAGAACAAACAGGTGCATGCGGGAGCGCTTGCGGCTTCGCTGTCCCAGGGTCAGCAGCACGGTCAGATTGCCCCCTGTCGCCAGCACCAGGACGGTGGCCAGGACTCCGATCTCCGCCTTGGCCAGCTCCTCATCCCGGCCCAGCCAGGGTGTGGTGGCATTGGGGGCAGACAAGGTGCCCCGGGGAGTGGGGTTGGCAGCCCAGGCAGGCCCAGAATCCATGGTTGACTTTGCTGGGAGGGATGGGGAGGGGGGAGAGAGAGGGGTGGACAGTGTGGGGGCAAGTGGAGGGGTTTGATGGGTGAAATGGAGTGGGAAAGGGAAGGTTTCGTTGGCGAGAAAGGAGAAGGGGGAATGACAGGGAGAAGGTGAAAATAGGGAGAAATGGAGAGGAGGAGAGTGAAAGAGATAAGGAAGGAAAGGACGCTGATCGCACAATGGGCGGGGGGAGCTTAGGAGCAAAGGGCAAGAGGCCTCAGGGAGGGAGACGGCTGTCAGGAAAGGAAGAGTGAGGCTGTGCAGTGTGAGACTTCGGGAAGGGAAGAAGCTGCCACCACTTCCCAATCCACCCCAAATTCACTTTCTCCCAACTTTTCTGGAAGCGGAAAGTGAATGTCCCTAAGCCTGCTTGGAGGCGAGGTTCAGGCCAGCGGCGTCGCCCACTGGACTGGAAGCCCCAGGGAAGCCCTCGCCTGGTCAGGAGCCCTGACCGGTGGAGAAGGGAGCGCAGCGGCTGGAGCCAAGCGGGTTTTATGTGCTTGCAGCAGGAGCCCAGCGGCCCCTCCGAGCTGGTTGGCTCCTGCAGAGGAGGGCGGAGTGAGGATCCCCGGCGGGCAGGAGGCCGGAGAGGCTGGGAAGAGGGGCGGGGGCTGGGGCGACAGAAGGGACATCGGGGCAGTGGAGCAGCGACAGAGCGAGAGAAGCAGAAGACAAGCACTCACAGGCCTGCCGGACCCCTGGCCGCAGAGATGACTTCATCTTTGCTTGCACCCCGGAGCCCCTCGGACAGGCGCACACGCGGCGAGTGGGGGGGTGGTCACTCCCGGAGGCGGGGCCCTAAGGCTGGCAGCGCTGTTGGGGGTGTCCCCTGCCCCAGGCTTCCTCTTAGCTCAGGAAGGGTCCAGAATCTGCAGGGGTGGCGGGGGTGGGGGCGAGTTGGCGCCCCTAGACAGAGCCCTCAAGCCCTTGGCCGGAGGTCTGACCGCAGCCACTGGTGGGAAACTTGGAGCCATAAGGCAGGAAGAAAAGGGGAGGACGCGTGTGGAGAGGGAGCGGTGGTGGGGATAGGACAGAGGCGCGGGGTGAAGGGGCTGGACCTGGAGGCCTGGGGCGCTGGGTGGGAGCAGCCCACGGGAGGAATTCTTGGGTGTGTCCCCAGAAGTCTTTTTTTTTTTTTTTTAAGATTTTATTTATTTATTTGACAGAGATTACAAGTAGGCAGAGAGGCAGGCAGAGAGAGAGGAGGAAGCAGGCTCCCCACCGAGCAGAGAGCCCCATGCTGGGCTCTATCCCAGGACCCTGGAATCATGACCTGAGCCGAAGGCAGAGGCTTTAACCCACTGAGCCACCCAGGCGCCCCTGTCCCCAGAAGTCTTAACCGGCGGCCTCCCCACAGTGTTTCATGGGCAAAATCACAAACGCAGTTAACCACCCTGAGGGGGAAGAAAACAGACAGAGAGAAGTGGTGGGACTTGCTCTCGAAGGTCACCGAACCAGAAGATCACAGAGGCAGGACTAACCCAAGCCCTGTGCCTTTCCCAGAGTGGACCTAACGCCCAGTATGTGAGAGGCACTGGTGCCCAGGGACAAATACACGAGGTGGATTATTGGGATTCTCTCCGGAACAGATTCCAAGTTCTTTGGGTGTGACAACAGCGTAGTCTGCCGCCCTCCGAGAGCGCGGGGTCCATCCTTGGTCAGAGGTCCGCTTGTCCCTCCCTTGAATCAAACCAGATGCCCCTGTAGAGTGTCACCCACCCACACAGTTAACATCACCTCTTAAAGAGCTCCCCTCCTAGACACCTACAAACTCATCTTTACTTCACCCCACTGCCATCGTTCGAACACCATCTCTCCCCCCAAATACCGTAGGGTTTTCTTGTGGACTTCAGTCCAGGATCCACCTTCTCCAGGATTTTGCTCTCTATGAATGATAATTTTAAGTCTCTCTACTGGTTCATTTCCGTCTGCAGACAAACAAGCTCTAGTGTTGTTCATTAAAAAACAAGTCATAACCCTCCTCAGACACTATACCCCCAACCCTCTCTATAACCGTCTTTCCCCTTCACAGCAAAATTTCTATAAAGGGTTGTCTAGCTGGTCTCCATTTTCTTGTTGCCATTTATTCCTTGATGCATGCATTAATTTTATGTATATTTACACATTTTTAAAACATTATGTATTATATAAATGATACCATACTAGAAATACCACTCTAGAATGCACTTTTTAAATTCTAGTTGATTTTTGAGATCTGTCCCTGATCATACGTAGGATAGATCTAGTTCATTCGGCTTAATTACTGCATGGTATTCAAACATGTGAACTTAATACATTTTATTTATCCTGAACCCTATTTTTATCATTGAGTTTCGTTCCAGCTTTTTTTTTTTTTTTGCTATTTTTTTTTAAATGCTACAACGAATATTCTTATGTATGCCTCCTTGTATCCATGTATGAGAATTTTCTGGGGTGTACTTCCAGAAGTATATGCTGGGTATTGGTAGCCTTGTTCATACAATGTATGAATTTTCAATTAGGTGAGGTAGATCCTAACTTTTATCTCTAAGTTCATTGTATTGATTTATTCTCCCACTGGCTACACACAGCTTTCCTGACAGCCTCACAGTCAGACTTCTTCATTTCCACTAATCTGATTGGTATGAAGCAGAATTTCATTTTGCTTTTATTTTTTCTCTGATTCTTAATTATCGGGGGTGTCTCTCCATATATTTATTTGCAATTTGGGTTTCCTCTTCTGTGGATTGTTCTTATTCTCTGCATCCTTTTTGACCAGGTCATTTTTCATACTTATTTTTAGGACTTTTTACACATTCTGATATGAACTCATGCATTCTGATATGTCACAGATGTTTTCTTCTATCTGCCATTTATCTTTTAACTTTGTTTATGGGGTCATTTGTGACCCAGAAAATTTAGATTTTAATGTCATCAATACTTTCTTTAATCATTTCTGCTTTACTGGTTTGTGTTCCCTATCTTGAAAACAGAGATATGCCCTCTATATTTCTTTCTACATGTTTAACATTCATTTTTCATATTTAGGTCTTTAATCCACCAGGAATTTAGTTTTGTGTATGTGTCAGGTAAGAATCCAACTTCCATTTTTCTCCCCCACATGGCAAACCGATTTTTTCATTGATTGAGTTGTACATCATTTCTCAACTGTTACCTGTACAATAAATATATCGAGTTCAAAATATGTGTGAGCTTATCTCTGGGATCGCTATTCTGTGCCATTTGTTTATTTTCTATCCCTGCTCTAATATTTCACTATTTTATGTACTAAGGCTTTATAATAAACCTTAATATATGATAAAAACAAGTTGTCCTCTTCTTCTTTTTTTCAAAATGCTTTTCACAGTTTTAAAGCTGTGAAGTTGATATCAGTTTGTCTAGTTCCACAAAAAGTTCTGTTAAGCTTTTGGTTGGAAACATGGAGTTTAGGGAATAATTTGGGGGAGAATTCACGTTTTTTTTATTTTAATTGGATCTACCCTTATGTCCTTCCATAATGTTTCAAAATTTTCTTCATAGATGTCCCATCTTTTGATAGAGTTCTTTCTCTATACCTAACAGTTTCTGTTGCCATTATATACAGAGTTTTGTTTTATCACATTTTCTGGTTAATTATGGGAACAATACTGATTTTTGTCTCTTGCTCTTATATTCAGCAATTTGTTACACACTTTTATAAGTAAATTATTTTGGACTATCTGCGCATTTAATATTGTCTGCAAAGAATGATCATTCTTTGTCTTTAATTCCCAGTCCATTTCCTTTTCTTGTCTTATTGTGATGGCTAAGACTCTACTACAAAGTTGAAAAGCAAGCATCATTGATATTTTCTACTTTAATGAGACCGCTTCTAAAGTTTCGCCATTAAGTATTGTGTTTATGGTAGTCCTCTTCACTTTTAATTTTTAAATAAACTTATTTTTACATGTACATAATATAAAGAGTCAAATGATTCTACAGTGGTTATGAAAAAAGCAATACCCCCAGAACTTCTCTATTTTTTAACTCCTAGAGGTAATAATTTTCTTCTCTTTTTAAAGATTTTTATTAAAAAATTTTTAACCATATACAAAAATAGAGAGAATAGAACTTCACAGGCGAACATAGTTGTTCCTCTTTCCTTTTTGCAGTTGCTTGTCACTCCAGTTTGTGGATTTACCAAAATCTAATCCCCTTTGATGGGGATTTGTTGTATCCAGTTTTGCTATTACAAATAGTGCTTCAATAAATTACCTTGTATATTTCCTTCTATACTTTGCCAGTATATCTTTGTTGTAGGCTTCTAGAAATGAGATTGCTGGGTTAAAGGGTATTTACATTAACAGTTTTACTATATATTGTCAAATTCTCTTCTTTAGGGACTGGACCAGTTGCATTCTCACTTGGAATGTATGAGGATGCCCATTTCCCCATAGTGTTGCCAACACTGTGTTCTTAAATTTTGGATTTTTTGACAATCTGGTAAGATAAAAATAGTATCTCAGTATAGTTTTAATTTATGTGCCTTTTATTATGAGTGAAGTTGAGTGTCTTAATGTCAGGAGCCATTCTTTTTTTTTAAGATTTATTTATTTTATTTTAAAAAGGGAAAGAGAGGGAGAGAGAGAGAGATAGAGAGAGAGAGAGAGAGCGCGCGCACATGGGCAAGCAAGGGGAAAGGACAGAGGGAGAGGGAGAAAAGCAGGCTCCCCACTGTCTCACAACTCTGAGATCATGACCTGTGCCGAAATCAAGAGTTAGATGCTCAACTGACTGAGCCACCAAGGTGTCCCTGTCAAAAGCCATTCTTATTTCTTTTTCTAATGATTATTGATATCTCTAGTGAAATTTTCTGGGATTGTTGATCTTTTTATTTTCTCTTTTGGAAACTTTATATACTTTGGTAATGAACCCTTGTCTGACATTCAAATTGCAAATATTTTTTCTTGTTTTGTCATTGATCTTTTTACTTGATTAATGGTATTTCTTGACAGAGGTCACCTTTTATTTTATGTTTTGTTTTGTTTTGCTTTATTAATTATTTTTATTAACATATAATGTTTTATTTGCCCCAGGGGTACAGGTCTGTGAATCATCATTTCACAGCTTACACATTTCACAGCACTCACCATAGCACATAGCCTCCCCAATGTCCATCACCAAACCACCCTCCCCTATCCCCTCTCCCCCCAGCAACCCTCAGTTTGTTTTGTGAGATTAAGAGTCTCTTATGCTTTGTCTCCCTCCCGATCCCATCTTTTAAAACTCATCATTAGATATATTTGCTATCAACCTCCATATTTCTAAATAACAAACATACATTGCTATTTCTTCAGTTTTGCTTTTTAAGCATTACCTTCTGGCCTTCCCTTTGGTAGGTGAGCATATAGTAATCTTTCAAAACAGACCTACCACCCACCTACATACTTCCTGTATCCCCATCTTCCCAATATAGTAATGGGAACAGCGACTTACAGGTCCCCACTGGAAACTGACCTTGTATAAATTGAAAGTTGAATCTTTAGGGAATAATAAATATTTGTAAAACCTTCCACCAAAAATATTTTAAAATTTGAAAAAGAGATGATTTGTTTTCAAATAATTAAATCTAATTCTTTACAAAAGGATTTGCTTCCTAGGATTTGAATGTCGGTTTCTACATTACTGACTAGTAGACTAAGATGCAGAGAAATCAGAATCAAAATTGGAAAGTGCCACTTCAATTAAAGAAGAAAAAAATGTCCCATTTCCACACATTCAACTTAAACACAGTGTTTTCAGGAATAGAGCTATCATGAAAAATGAAAATTTTCTTTATATATTTAACAATATTTCTTCTCTTAATAATCTTCCATTTTGGCCAAAAGGGTGAACTCAAAATCCTTCCTGCATTATTACTAGCCAGCAAAGAGAGGAGTGTGTGTCTCTCTTATGCCACACCATAACCTGGATGGAAAAAAGTGGGTAAGGCTATTTTTTTCCCACAGCCTCTGGGTGCCTGGCCTGCAGAGGTCTCTTCTTGATTGGGACTCAGAACACGTTGAGTTAATTGCCAGAGCTGGGATTTCACAGAGATGCCTGGTCCCTTGTCCTCCTACTCATCAACCATCAGGCACCGGCCTTTCTGCCTACCTGGGTAACCCTTGATTCACAGTCCCATAAACGTCTAGATGGAGGAAGTGGTCTCAGGAAGATGGGCCATTACTGGGACTAATGCATCTTTTACAGCCAGGAACAGGCCTTGCTGTTGCCAATGTCTTCTGTTAAGTTGGTTTAACTCCAAGACTGATGGCGAGCCAATGAGTAAAAGGGGTGGATGTGGAGGACAGGAGGATAGACTAATCAGTGTTGATTTCAGGGACTCCCAGAAAGTCTCTATTTATTCCCCTTGCCATAAAATAGCTGGTACAGCCCCAGAATGTTGGTGTTGAAAGGGACTTATTTTTTTGGTTCAGACCAAGAGGCTGAGGAGCGATGGAAAGGACCTCAGAGACAATCAAGTTCCATTCTCTCATTTTCCAGAAGGAAATCCAACTGAAAGCCAAAGACACAAATGAGGTTCTCAACATCACATGGATATTGGAGGTGAGAGTCAGGACCCAAGCCCACCCATGTACGCTTTTCCCCATCACCCTCTCAGGGCGGTGGCTCTCCACTCCGGCCGTATGTGGGAATCTCCGGATCAAAGTGTAAATGCTCAGGGCTCATCCCAAAGATCTGATCAACTGCCGTGAGGCAAAAGATCCAGCCCTGAAGCTGATAAGGTCAACTCGGTGTTTGGTGGATAATAGAAGCTCAATAAACTTTTGTCAGATGTGAATTACAATTTAATTCAATTAATGTTCCTTCATTTTTTTCAACTTTATTGCAGAAAATTTGAAATATTCACAAGAGTAGGAAAAGGAGTATAAATGTGCCTAGTATATAATCTGCCTTTTGACAGGTTTTCTGGAGAGTAGAGGGAAGGAGTGACTTTTTAATGCCACTGAGAATTCCAACAGCCCCACTAGGCCAGGCTCTTTGGGAACCTCTCAGACCACATGTCCCTGAACATGAGGATGTGCAAGGTACAGGTGTGGACATCCAGTGTCCAGACATCCGGGTACCCAGAAACATAGCAGGCAGCTAAAAATGAGTGACCCTTCATAAGGTCTGGTGCTCCCTTTGCCCGGCCCCAGGGCGGAGGACAGCTCCAAGGGAGGAGAAGCCAAATTAGTGCTGGACAGTGTCACTGGTGTTGGGATTAAGTCTCCAAGGCATGCTTAGCTCTCTGGCGTGGCTTCTTAGAACAGGAGATGACTCTATTACACTCAAATAACACCACCGTTGACTCCCTCCGCAGGATGGTTGAAACTTCTCCTATTAGTTATCATGAGTTCATGAGAAAGTTTTAGTTTTCCTTTTAAGCTCATTGTAGCTATCAGATCTCCATTAAGTGTTCTTGAAATTTAATAAAATGATGGCAATGACTCCCAGAGAATCAAGTGCACAACATAGCTTCCTAGTTTCTGGGAAAGCTGGTCCCCTGCTGACTTAGTGGGCTTGAGTATTTGAGGCTAGGACCTGTGGAGAGAGTGGCCCTGGGGTGGGGACAGAAGTAAGGAGGGGCACAGCTGCTGAGCCCGAGGCGGGGAGGTGGTAGGGGACAACTTTCAAGTGCCATTTTCTCCTTCAGGGATCCCCCTTCCCCACCCCAGAGAAGTAGTGTCAAGATGAATCCTTAGGAAGGTCCGTGTACCTGCCCACCACCTGCTTCATCTTACATGCAAGGTAACGGGTTGTGGGGCGAGGGGGGGGTGTTGTTCTCAGGGCCCTCACAAGCCTGTTTCCAAAGATCTGCCCTCTTTTTCCCATTCTTCTTGCCCAACACTCCCTCTACATTCTCAGTGTACTAACACCATGCCCAGCAGCTCAGGGACCCTCACGGCTTTACTGCCCAGGTTGGGCTGGTGGATGGGTAGACAGTAGTGCACATTAGAGACACTCCTCTCCGCTTATCTTCTCACTCATCAACACATCCCTATTCTGTGCCCCACTGGTAGGTGGGTGATGGGAGGAGCTCGTTCATACTTCTAATGTGTACAGGTAGGCAGCATGAAATGACCAAAGGGGTCTATTTCTTGTCCTCGATAATGGTATTCCCAGCTCTTACCATGGTTCTTGGCACATGGTGGGTTCTCAATAAACACTTTCGGGAAGGATGGATCAGGAAAGATCATTGGCTCTAAAGCTGGAGAACCCACTCTTCCCTTGTTAGCATCAGTAGTTCGGTGTGTCCGTGATGAGGTCCCCTCTTCACTCTGGCCTCAATTTCCTCTCATGTAAGCTGTGATGGTTGGACTGGTTGAGCTCTCAGATACCCGCAGTGCCTCTTTTATGATTCCCTGGTGGAACAATTCCTCCCTATCCTGACCCATGCTGAGCCACTAAAGCTAAATGTTACCCCTCTTGGGAGGTAGCTTATGTTTAAAACAGGCCATCTGAGAAAGAGGACCCAACCCAAGAAAGAGCTCTGATTCTGAATATTCAGAGCCAAGGGGGCTAAGAAATTCAGTCATGGGCCAGATTAGCCTCAGTCCCAATCAGTGGCTGGTCTTGGCAGCTGCCCCTCAGAGGACATCAGCATGTCACACGAGGGACGAGACTGCAGGTATTGTGGGAACGTGAGGTGACAGAGCTCATCCTGAAAGGCCATGGCCGTCTGCAAGACGCCTCCCAACCTGGTTCTCACCCATGTCCCCTGCCCAGGGTTGGACCTAAATTCACGCCTGGACTGAACATATTTTATTTTGATCACAGTGGAGGCCGAGCTGAAGACACGGAATGAGCTCTGGGCCAGAGCTCCACCATGGAGACAGGCTGCCCGGGGCTGAGCAAGGGCTTCCCGACGTCACACAGTGTGTGGGCTCAGCGTTCAGGCGACCTTCTCCAGACCCCGAGGGGCACGTGCTTTGGCTGCTCCCAAACCAAGTACAGAAGCCCCGAGCAGATCTCTTGGCCTCTGAAGGCCCCTCAAATGACCCCATGTTTTCTGCTGCCTGATTCCCATCCCACTGTTCCCATCACAACCCTTCCCTGTGCATGTAGCCACATGGTTTTCTGCTGATTAAGTCACCTGAAATTTCTTAAGCCTGGCCTCTGACACTGTTGTTCATGAAGCTTCTGCTTTCCCCAGGCTGGCCTCCCGTGGCTCTCCTGTCCACATGGCTGCCTTTGTCCCCACGCCTTTGCTCTGATGTTCTCCTTACCTGAAAACGCTGTCCCCCTGCCCCGCCCCCACCTCTTGACTTATCCGAGTCCTACCAGCTTTCAAGGCTCCCCTCATCCGCAGCCCTGAACTGCAGGGAAGTCTCTCCTTTTCAACCGCACCGTGCGGGTTAATGGGTCTTGCTGGGAATTTGGTCCTGCTGGGTTGCCCATGCCTCCCCACCCAAGCAGTCAGTACAGCAGTAGCTGCAGAGAGCTGCTGACAGCTGTCTTGTGCGGCTTAAATAACTAAAGGCCACATGTCTCAGGCTTTCTGAGACATACTCAAATTCAAATGGTCCGCTTCTTGCAAAACTTATCTTAGATCACGCATCCTAATTTAGGGTTCAGAGAACATAGACTGTGTGCTGGCAGTGCAACTCAGTAAGTATACAGCAAGGGACTCATTTGTATGCCCATGACCAATCTGGGCTGAGTGGCCTGGGTGTGGAATGGTAGGCTGGAGGCTCTGTTTGCTGGGGACCTTCACAGAGCGTTAATGGCTAGACCCACTGGGGCTGATGGCTGTTTGCAAGGCTCAGACCCCGAGATGCTGGGGATGGATGACCTTCTCCCAAGCTCCCAGACACTGTCCCCCATGGGAAACGAACTCCTCAAAGGAGGAAAGAGTGTCAATCAATGCATGTGTGCGAGCCTCTCGGAGCAGCATAGCACAGTGGGCCCCAAAGCCAGCTGGTGGCGGGGGGATCCTCGGGAGAGGAATATTTATGAAATCAAAGAGTAAGTTAGATGGAAGAGCCCTACCGCCAGATGTGCTAGAGAACACAGAGCAGAGGCCGCTCTGGCTGGGCACCTCGTGACAGATCCTAGCACTCAGGGGATGACTTTGGAAGCCAAACAGGGAAGTGAACATGTCCACTTGCAGGCAGGAGTGACATCCTTGTCATGCAACCGAGCATGTCAGTCCTGTGACCCAGGGTGGGGTGAGGCATGGAAGGGAGAAGGAGTGAGTAGAGGAGGGTGGGGAGAGATGCCAAGCAGCATCTGGGAGCCACCAGGTGAATATGGGGAACCCCAGAGAGGGAACCTCACCAGGTGACCAGAAAGACTACAGCTCAGAAGTGTAGGTGAGGAGGATGCCCCAAGATGAGCAGGGATTTCAAGCCTGGGACGACAGCAATTCTGCGGATGGGCGGTCTGAGCCAAAGAGGTATTTTTATTCCTGAGATACAGAACCTTGATTGGTTAAATGGAATCAGGGCCTGAGGCAGGGCCAGTTACCTTTAATGACTCATCTTTGGCTGGTAATGAACAGAACAGATTACAGAGCCCCCAACACGTCCAGGCCTTTTGGAGGATATGGGTACGTATGCAAGAAAAAGTCAGTCGGTGAACACTTAGGAACAGAAGGGCCATTTCCTACCCGTTTAGGAAGTACCTTGAGACTGAGCTTTTCTTCCCTCTTTTGGCCCTTTCTCCTTTTGGAGCTTCATGACAAATGTGCCTAAGGGTTCAGTCAGGAATATGACGTTATGTCTTCACGCCGTTGTTTTTTTTTTTTTTCCCCCTAACTGCCCTTGCTTGAGTCATTGTGATGTCATGGAAGGTAAGCAGGTAGTTTCTTTATCTATGCAATGGGGACACTTAATACCCACTTGCAAGGTATTTTGAAGATTAAAGATTATGCATGCGTGGTGCTTACCAGAGCGTAGTACATAGTAAGTCCTCAGTGAAAATGCCCAGTGCTGCTCTCTGCGGCTCCTTCTGGCTCTGGCTCTCTTTTCTCTTTTTAAAAAGTGAACATTCAGTTGGAAAATTAAGGCCTAAAATGTATTTCCACAAACTATAGCTACTTTTGGAATTGTGCAGTGGAGGGACAAATGATGATGGGGGAGCAGAGATGGGAAGGACTTACAGCCGGATGTCACAGATGATACCATTTGTCTCCCAGGTGTCACCTCACTAACACCCCAGCAGTGCGGGGAAAGCCACTGAGATGACCCTTCCTCCTCTTCCCTTCTCCGAATATTTTTAAAAATCAGTTCAGCATGAGACTAATCAACACTCTACCAGATGCTGGGGAGAAGGAAATGGGGACAAATAATCCTTTTGAGGCACCTAGGTGGCTCAGTTGGTTGAGTTGCCTTTGGCTCAGGTCATGATCTCAGGGTCGTGGGATCGAGCCCCACATCGGGCTCCCCGCTGAGTGGCTGCTCCCTCTGCCCTTCCTCCAGCTTGTGCTTCCTCTCTCTCTCTCTCTCTCTTTTTCTCTCTCTCTGTGTCTCATAAATAAATAAAATATTTTAAGAAAGGAAATAAAATCTTTTCAGGGCAGATAAAGTGAATTAATTTCAGAACAACTCAACTCGACTCTTATCCATTACCTAGGTCCTGACCAGATTTCCAAGAAAACTGTTCTCGGCTTGTAGTCCATAGACCTCCAGCACCACAACGGCTGCGGGTACCCTCCTGGAAATCCAAGGCGGCTTCCCGACTTCAGCCTGGTCCCATCCGCCGAGCGTCTCTGGAGACGAGAATCAGGCGGTCACATTTGAAATAAGTTCCCTTCTGAAGGCTGAGAGTCACCATGACCTTGGAAACACAGAGAAGTGTAGCTTATGTCTTAGGCAGCCTGCCACGCAGGTGGAAATGACCCCAAAGCAGGAAGGTAATATAATTACTGGGTGTTTTAGGAAGATGACTCAGGCAGCTGTGCCCAGGATGGCCTCGCGAGGGACGCAGGGAGCAGGAGGTCATTGAGCGGTGTTGGCACTACGCCTGGCCGGAGGTAAGGGTAGGGACGCCCCACGGGAGGGACAGATGCCACATGGCAGTCCCCGTCATAGATGTGCTTTCTTTTATGGCAGGCCGTCACCAATTCCTTGCGGACGCTGGAAAGCTGTAGATGACAAACAAATAAAAATGGTCCAAAAATAGCAATTCCATTTATGCTGGCAGAGGCCCTAAGCCCTGAAAAGAAGGTGGATGGTCTGCCTTCTCCACGTATAATCCAAAATAAACAACACTGAAGGTTCATGTGCATGTCGACATTTAAAAAGCTTCTTTCCAGATTCTACAGTTGAAGCTTTCAGGGTACGTTCATCAGAGCTACACTTTCCTTATCTTTTTGGTTTCCGCGTTGCCGGGCCCTCAGCATGGGCTCAGCCTTCCTGGGAGGTGATCAGAACCAGCGAGTGAGGCAGGGCGGGCGGAAGGAAGTCAGGAGGTGCTTTGGGAGAGGTTGGGGGTGATGAGCTTTGAGGCAGATTTGACATGGGATGATGAACGTGGGATAAAAGCAAGGAGGACGGAAGTCCTTGTGGGAGGTAAGACTGACCGGGGAAAAGGAACGGCAGCTTCTGGAGAGAGACGAATTGTTCTAGAATCTAAAAAATTAAAAAAGGGGAACATCCCTCCAGCATGGGGACAGGCTGTCTCTGATCTTGAGTTCTAATGCCGTCAGCATGGGCGCGCAGGTTCTGAGATGTCAGAAAAATGTACCCCTTGACTCCGGGGAGAGGTCAGAAAAAGCCAGCGGCTAACATAAAGCCAGAAGAGCAACTGAAAATGAACACTCTTGGCCATCTTTAGACACTGATTTTGGACCATGCAATGAGGCTGAGTTGGAGAGCCAAATACACATCAGTATCTATCAGTATTTATCTACCTTATCAATATTTAAAAGTCCTGGTAAGTTCTTTTTAAAAAAAGATTTTATTTATTTATTTGCGAGCCAGAGAGAGCCAGAGCATGAGCAGGGGGTGAGGGGCAGAGAGAGAAGCAGACTCCGTGCTGAGCAGGGAGCCCACGCAGGGCTCGATCCCAGGATCCCAGGAATCAAGACCTAAGCTGAAGGCAGAAGCTTAACCGACTGAGCTCCCCCCTGTGCCCTGGCCCTGTGAAGTCCTATCATTAAACACTAACAAAAATCTGCTTGGTTTTTGCTGCTTGTTTTACTTTTTTAAGCCAGCACTTTCTAAAACGTGTCATCGTGGGATGACATGAGGCCACACGAGGCCGAAGTTTCAACTTGACTGATTGACAGAGTCTAGCACGCTTACAGCAACGTTGTAACCTTTCGAAAGGGTGTTAGGTGGCTAACAAACGAATAGGTGTTTAGAAAGAAACTTTATCATGAAAAGAGTCCACTCGAGGTGTTCTAGGTGTGGGGAGGTCTGAACGGGGCTCTTCCTCTGTCTCTCCACAGCCCGAGTAAAACCTCCTTCTCCGTCTGCCCCCCTCTTTGGGCTGATTCTGGGCTCACCAAGCAACGTCCTGGTTATAAATTCCATTCCGGTAAATGGGTGTCTCGGAAGGCAGGTGTGAATATCCTGGTTACCGGCCAGCCACGCTCCTTCGTTATTCATTTGCAAATTGGCCTCTGGCACCCCTGCTTCTTGGGAGGTGTGATTAGCCCAGGCCTGTATCCCCAGAGACCTGAGCTCCTGACCTTGGAAAGCTACCAAGTGGGATATTGACGAGCGGAATCCTCACCGAAGGGCAGAGTCACCTGCCAGCCCCCAGCTCACCCCGCAGGGAGATAGACTCATCTGGGGTGACACCAGCCAGTCCCCCAGCGCTCCCCCGCCGCAGGGAGACTGGCCTGCTTGGGGTGTCACCTGCCAGCCGCAGGTCTGCAGTTGGAGGCCAGGTCCTCTAAGTGTCCCTGGTTGCAGGAAGTCACTTGGGCGTTTCCTCCTGAGTTCTCACTGTCCCTGGGAGATACTACTGACCTCTGACCCTGGTGAGCACCCTGTGCTATGCCTGACACAGAGAAACATCCTCTAAATGTCTGTGGGAAGGATTTCAAAAGGAAACATTTTGGCAGAAGCCGGGTGAAACCAGCCCCCCACCCCAGCCCCCATCAACGACGTCCGGGGGGACCCTTGCTCTGCTTGGGAAGCTGAATTTCTTGCTTCCACAAGGCCCTTCTCTCTCAGGCTCTACAAGTCGGTTCCTAGGCTGAGTGCAGGGCGAGGAGAATCGGGAATAGTGGTGGCTCCGGCCGGAGGCCGTCCAAGGTGGGTCTCTGAAGGGAAAAGGCAGTCTGGTCCCAGCAGGCTTCTGGAAGCTTCCTGGTGACAAGAGCCGCTCTCCTCAGATCCCTGGATACCCAGGAGATAAAGAAAAGCCACACGGTGATCACTCAGCTCTCCTGTCGGGCCTCAGATGCCTGGTGAGAGCAGGGCGCCCAGCGGCTCCTGCCGACTCAGAGGAGACGGGCGGGAGAGGCCCACGGCCAGCAAGGACGCTCCTGGGGCTCAGCACCTCGTGTTAACCAATGCTGTGCATCCTTTACCTCAGGAGAGCTTCAGGGCATCGTCTGGTGTCCTGCCAACACTGCGGGTGGTGAGTGGCTGGAGGAGATGCCAGAGAACCCCCCCACCCCCACCCAATGGCCTCTGGGTGCTGCTCTGCTCCTGGCCTCTGAGGCCTCAGCGGAGAACTATGTGGGTAACCTCTTCCTTCCTCCTATGATGCCCATGACTGGCATAGCCAAAAAGATCGCTTTTGTGTTTCTCAGAAAGAATATTATGATAGTACCACCTGGTTATAACATTATTTTCATGTTTCCAAGTTTATTTCTTCTTTGTGCAAATCCCAGACATCATGGAATAGGAATCTTTAAAAAATCAGGACATTTCTCCCATAACCATGATACCAATGACTTTCTCACATAGCCATAATACCGTATCATACCCAAGACCACAAGCAGTAAGTCCTTCGTTTCATCTAATCCCCAGTCTACATTCTAGTTTCCCTGATGATCCCACAAACGAGTTTGTGTGGTTGGTTTGTTGGCGGCAGAGCCTTTTCAACGTGTTCCCAGCATCCTCGGGCTTCTGCACAAATGTCTCAGAGACCAGCCCCAGCAAAGGTAAGCCTGAGGGGAAGGCCCAGGCCCCCTCGCCTGTTTCGGCCAGAGCAGGTTTTATTACTAGGAACAAAAGGGGTTTTCTGTTAAGACCAAAAAAAAAAAAAACAACCCAACAAAAAAAAGATTTGAAAATCATTTCCATGAGGTATCACTTCTCTTGTCCATTCAAGGAGAACACCTATTGCCATAATTGCCTTAAATCAAAGGGGTAACATTGGACACCCCAGGGATGGGATCGTGGGAACCCAGGATCGGGGCAGGGAGAGTTGGCAGAGTCGAACAGTTACAGAAGGAGAGAGATTTTTTTTCCCATTGGACATGAACCTGGACTCACAACGTGGAATTTTCGTGTCCACTTGGTCGTTTCTCCCCTAGGTACTCACACATCTAACACTGTCACTCTTTCCTGTCCAGGCACATAGATCCTGCTCTGTGCACCCCACCTCATTCTGGCTTATTCATAGGGCAGACTGGCACGTTCAGAGCCAATGAATTTTGAAACCTTCCCTGCTCAGGTCATCCTTCTGCTTATTCTAGGTGAACTCTAAAGCACGTGCCCTCAGAGGAATGGCCTTCCAGAATTTTCATCATTACAGTTTGGCGTTACTGGAACAGGAGGAGCACAGGCAGCAGCACCACAGCCCTGTCAGTAGCAAAGCAAGAACCGTTCTGTCCCAGAGGCAGCCCGTGTGCAGGAGGCGGATGCTTTATCACATGAGCCCGAGCAGCACAAGCCCACGTAAAGAAAGGGGCGAGAAACTCTGGGAAATTCTGACCTTTCCAGGGAACCGTAATCATCATAGCTATCGAGAATAGCTTGAGACCTTCCTCCTCCTCCAGGACAAGAGCCCAGATGAACCTGCCAAAATGTGTTTTTTTGAGTTCTTGAAGTTATTCTCCAAATGAGGATATTTGTCTGCCTTGTCTGTCCTGCTCGACTGCAGAATCGTAAGCTCCATACAGAGGGTGACAGTGTCCGTTTTGTACGTACACATATATACCTGCGGGGGCATGTTTATCCACTAATATGTGAATCAGACACAAATAAACATAGTTTGGGTAGAGGAAAACTAGGGAACATTTGAAAGGAGTCATCCTTGGGGCACCTGGGTGGTTCAGTGGGTTAAAGCCTCTGCCTTCAGCTCAGGTCACAATCCCAGAGTCCTGGGCTCGAGCCCCGCATCGGGCTCTCTCTGCTCAGCAGGGAGCCTGCTTCCTTTCCTCTCTCTCTGCCTGCCTCTCTGCCTACTTGTGATCTCTTTCTGTCAAATGAATAAATAAAATCTTAAAAAAAAAGAAGTTATCCTTTCCCACCACTAATATTTTTGTAATTTTTTAGTTAAAGTCTTTTAATATCCTAGCTTGCCTTTGAATCCAAATAATATTTATGGCTATCTACTAAGTACCAAGTTCCCCAGGGCACCTGGGTGGTGCAGTCAGTGAGCGTCCAACTCTTGGTTTCAGCTCAGGTTGTGATCTCAGGGTCGTGAGATCAAGCCCCATGGCGGGCTCCACAACCAGCTCAAAGTTTGCTTCAGTTTTTCTGTCCCTCTCCCTCTGCCTCTCTCTCTCTTGCTCTCTCTCTCTCTCTAAAATACATAAATAAATCTTTTTTTAAAACTACCTTAGTTACCTTTGGATATAAGAGATGCATGAACCAAACCCTCCTCCCTAGGATGTTCACGATTCAGTTGGTGACACAAACTTGCCCACCAGAAAGACGAAACCATGTAGGACAGTAGACACTCTCCCCTCCTGCCTGGTCAAACACGGCCCTGCCCTGTCACCATGTCCAGATCAAATCTTCCCCTCACACTAAGCTTTCCTCTACTCAGCCAGCCTCTACGGAGGAACTACTGATGGTCAAGAACAGTGGTAGAAACCAGAGGTAGAGCAGCGAAGGAAACGGCTGTGCCTCCTAGTCTAGGACTTAAACCGATCTTGAAAAGTGACCTGTTACATATGTAGGCACGCTTGTTACTATCACAATGGTTAGCTCCTACAGGGTGGCGATGCTATCATCCATCCTTCTGTCATCCCCTCACTAGTTAGAATTTGGTCACAGAATTTACTAAATAAAGTTTGAAAGGTTGGGTTGTACAGAATTCTCAGGAAACAGGAAAAGCTATAAATCAATAGCAAAATCTTAACACAGGGGAATTGCAAAACACTAAGAAGTCCCACTCACCCTTTAAAACACAACTCAAAGTTACCTCCTCCATGACGCCCTCCTTCACTTACTCAGGCAGACCTAATTCCTACCTTCTCTCCGAGTCTGTACTACTTGGTGAAGACCTCTCTAGATAAAATTCAGCATAGTAGCCTTAAGTATTAGTTTACCAAGTCTCCCCTGAGACAAGCACCTGAGTGTTTGGGGGAAGGGGAAGGAGGACCCATACCCTGTCCGGAGAGACAGCTCCTCCTTCTCTCGGCTGGAGGGAGCACAGAGGATACACGTGTCTGGCAGGCGTTTTCCTGACAGGATGACAGATGTGCAAATAAACATTTGCAAACTTCCCACTCCACGTAAATATGTCACAGTCCTGCCGACTCTCTTTCCTGAGAATATAAAGAAAAGGCGTTCGGAGGGGAAAGGAAGTGGGAGGTCAGTGGTCAAGGGTACCACGGTTCAGCTACGCAAGATGAAGGAGACCTAGAGATCTACTGTGCAGCATTGAGACGAGAGTTAACAAGACTGTATTGTAGACCTCAACTTTGGCCAAGAGAGTAGGTCTTAGCGAAGTATATTATAATAATAGTAATAACAATAATACTAATAAAGAGGGTGGGAGGGAACTTTTGGAGAAGATACACTTCATTGTATCTCAATGAAGTGGTTTAAAGAAGAAGGGGGGGAGGGGAGGGGGGAGGGGGAGGGGGAGGGGAGGGGGACAGGGAGGGGAGGGGGAGGGGAGAAGGAGAAGAAGAAGAAAAGAGTTCCAGGCCTTTGAAAGAGGGAAAAAAAGAGATGGTCTAATCAGAGGCTGTAGATTTTGAGGTTGTGCTCACCCACCAGAAGGAAGTGAGGACACTTGGGACAGTGCTTACTCAGTTTCTCCAAAACAAGGAAGATGGTGGTAGTAAATAATACTGGCTGTCACGAGAAGGGGGTGACATCTCAAAAGAATCCAATAGTAAGGGCCCGGGAAAATTTTTACTTGAGAAGGTGGGCGTCTGAGCAGGAGGGGTCTGGTAGCCGCAGACGTTGGTTTAGCTGACAAGCGGGGGGGGGGGGGGCGGGGGGGGGCGGGGGGGGGAGGTGAGGCCATGGCCTGAGGGTCAGGAGGTGGAGGCAGGGACTTCCTTTTCACTTGGAGTTAAAAGGAAGCTTGAGATTCTCTCTTTCACTTCCTTGGACGTTGAGATTTTAAACTCATCTGTAAATGTTGGTTTGAGAGGAAGTCTGGACTAGATGACGATCACAGGTTTGTGACTTTCACCTGAAGCCAAATTTCAAGGTTTTCTTGTACCCTGCCCAGCTAACTGGAAAATTTGAAAGTAAATACATTTTGAAGAGAGAGAGAGAAAAAAAATATGTGAGCTCCCACTGCTCTCAGAGGAAGGCTTTGCAACCCGGGAGTGATGTCATTGTTTTGTTGCCTGTGAGAGAGCTGGATGGAAAGTTCTGTTTTCACTTTTTCCCAAAGCATTTATGTGTCCAGGAAGGTGGTAGTGGGTCTCCAGGAATTGTTCCTTAACCGCCTTGGTGCCCTCCTTTGGAAAATGAAGGCACGTTATCCAAGTAGAGCACTCAGTGAGGTGGCTCTGGGCATAGCCCCGCAGTGTTTGCTTTCTGCGGACATCAGGAGTGGGAGCCATGGTGACCGGGCATTTCTGACAGCCGCACTTCTATGCCCCAGGACCTAGGGAGCCATCACATGGGTGCTGGATCAAACGAACATTTCAAAGCCCGCTAATGCACTCATCACAACGTATCCAACTTGTCGGATGGATCTGGTGTTTGAGTCAAAGGTGAGGGGACACCTGCCCTAGTGTTGGAACTGAGAGATTTCCTGGGATGTGGGAGTAAAACCAGGATAGTATCCCACAAACTGGGCTAGTGGCCACCCTACTATAGAGCACCCCTCTTTCCTACCGTCGATGCCAAGAGAAGACCCGACGGAAGAGGAGAGACACATATCCCTGCTCCCGTCAGATGGGAGCGTTTCTGGAGAGACAGTGCCAGGCCAGCCTGGCCAGCCACCCCAAGCAGGGCCTCCCAGGCTCCGGGGACGAGCTAGGGTCGTAATCCAAGTACAGTGGAGAGCCACTGGGGTGTGGGGACATTACTGTTTGTGTTTTTATATATTTTTAAAATATTTTGATGACTGTGGTGTGGAAATGGAGGTAGAAAGCATCTGGCGCAGGACCTTCACCAAGGACACGTGAGGGTTAAGGGTTCAGGCACTGAGAAATCACGAGAACGTGTGCCCCGCCGGCAGCTGAGGAACCGAAGGGGCTGCAGCTCTGTGGAGAGGGGGGATGTGACCACCCATCACACGAAGCAAGGTGGCTGGGCTCGCATCTCCTTTGTGCCCCGTGTGGGCTAATTCCCCACATATTGGGTTACGTACATGGATTTCACACCTCTGCCTCTTCTCGGTGTGGACTGGGGCTAGAGGCCGTTCTAATGAGGCAGCAGCTTTGCAGTTCCCTGCTAGATGAGCTGGGCAGTCCGGGGCCGCCGGCCAAGCAGGGAAGTCCAAAGCCAGGCCCTGTGGTCCAGGGACTCGGGGGTCCCAGGTGTGCCACCATCTGCCATCGCCCTTGGCCTTGTGTGGGGATTTGTCATCTATTGCCCAGATGGAGGGTTGCGTGAAATGGTTCTGGCAAGTATCCAGAGACCTGAGGTGGGAGGGCAGCGACATGGACAATCTGTGGAAAAGCCTGTCTTGAGCCAGCAGGTGCCGATGCCCTCAGGCCAAGAGAAGGCGGCCGTCTCTCGATGCACCCATTTACTCTTTGTCATCGAAAATCATTGCAGAATGTATGTGAGCAGACAGTAATGTTTCTAAAGAGTAAATGAATATGCCTCATGCGGCCTTCCGTGGCCAAAACCTTAACCTTGTCTTTGTGGACTGAACCGGGATAGTGTCCCACCTGCAAGGGAAGGAGAGAAGGGCAGGGCTGGCTCCGAGGAGGGCAGGCCTGCCTCAGGCTTGCGGAGCAAGAGCTGAGATCAGGGGCCCGGGCTGCCCATCCCTGGCACACTGCTTCCCTCTCGATGATGGATCTGTAAGGAAGGACTTTGTGTTAGAGGGTGCAGCAGGGGACCCTTCGGGGCCTGAAGGAGGCAGGACTGGGGTGAAATGTGTGAAGGTGGGTCCCAATGAGGTACTCAGTAAACATTTGCTGGCAGTGCTGGGCTAGGTGCTGGGAACAAGAGAAGCCCTGCCCACTGCAAGGGAAAGAGATACACTACCTACTTGTGTTGCCTCAACAGGAGACTCGGCCTCCATCTCTGGGAAGAAAGGCATCAGGTTGAGTAGGTGAGATGGTGGGGGCGCCTGGGGGGCTCAGTGGGTTAAACATCACACTCTTGCTTTCAGCTCAGGTCATGATCTCTGGGCCCCCTGCGGTGGGTTCTGTGCTCAGTGGGGGGTCTGCTTGAAGATTTGAAGATTCTTTCCCTCTGCCCCCCACCCCCAGGTGCCGACTCGCTCTCTAAAATAAATATCTTTGGAGAAAAAAAAAAAGAATAAGTGAGATGATGACGATTTGGGGAAGGAAAAAAAAAGAGAGGTGAGGATAAAAGATATAGAATGAGGATAAAGAAAAAAAATGCAGAAACTCAGGAGGGAGAAAAACTAGAGAAAATGTAATCAGAGCACATTCCATGTCCTGGGGTCAGCAATCTTTCAGGATCATAAAAACCTAACCCTATGGCAGATGCCAGAGAGACGCTAGGAATGTGTAAGTGTGGGAAAGACTCATCTACCACCGCCAGAAGTATATAATGTCTAAGTATGGAAGTTCCTCAAAAAATTAAAAATAGAATTATCATAGATTCAGTAATCTCACTCCTGGGTATTTACTCAAAGAAAACACTAATTCGTCCTATGTTTACTGCAGCATTAATGACAATAGCCGAACTGTGGAAGCAGCCCAAGGGTCCATTGATAGGTGAAGAGATAAAGACGATGGGACAGATATACACAATAAGGTACTATTCAGCCATAAAAAAGAATGAAATCTTGGGGTTTGCAACAACATGGATGGAGCTAGAGAGTCTAATGCTAAGCAAAATAAGCCAGTCAGAGAAAGATACTCCTATGTGGAATTTAAGAAACAAAACAGGGCGCCTGGATGGCTCAGTGGGTTAAGCCTCTGCCTTTGGCTCAGGTCATGATCCCAGGGTCCTGGGATCGAGCCCCGCATCGGGCTCTCTGCTCAGCGGGGAGCCTGCTTCCCCTCCTCTCTCTCTGCCTGCCTCTCTGCCTACTTGTGATCTCTCTCTCTCTGTCGAATAAATAGTCTTTGAAAAGAAAAAAAAAAAAAGAAACAAAACAAATGAACAAAGGGGAAAAGAAAAAGAGAGACAAACCAAAACCAAAAACCAAAAAATCCCCCCCCAAAACCAGGCTGTTCACTATAGAGAACAAACAGATGTTTGTCAGAGGGGAGGTGGGTGGGGGGGAGATGTGAATCAGGTGATGGGGACTAAGAACACACTTATCCGGATGAGCACTGGGGGATATACGAAATTGCTGAATCACTGTGTTTTGCCCCTGAAATGAATACAACATTGTATGTTAACACACCGGGATTAATTTTTTTAAAATAAGATGTCTAAATCCACACAAAGCATCAGACATTTATTTTTCAGATACGTGAAGGACAAAGAGTTCAAATTGGCTGCCCTTGGGGAAAAGGACAGGAGATGCTCTAAAGACTTCCTCCAGCCCTAGGTGAGTCAACCGGGCCCGCTACTCTCCTCTGCTCAGACCCAGGCGGTAGCCGGGTCTGAGTCCCCTGGCAACCAAGCCCTGTTACTGAAACGGAAGAGGCGAGACCAGAGCTGTAAAATGGAGAACAAGGCAGGCCTTTGACTAGGAAGAGATCGTGAGGCCCCCCAGGCAGCTGCAAGGCTAACTTCCAAAGTCAAGGCCTGTTAAAATGATATTTGGTTTTCTAGGTTGAATGGGAAATGTCAAGTAAAAAAATATCTTCCTTGGGTAACAGCTGAAATAAGGGAGCAAACCACAGGAGGTAGAAGGGGTCAGGGCACGATCAAAGCCAGTCTTCAGGTGGCTCCTCGCTCAGATGGCCCAGTTTGCCCGGATTAATTGGGCCTCACAGAGCTTGAAGACAAGTGGAAGAGGCTCTTATTAGGCAGAAGCACGAAATCGAGGCAGGGAAGAGAATGCCAGGGCTGGACCCAGTCTCTGCGACCATCTTTGCAAGAAATGGAGGGTGGGAACATTCGGTGGTTGAGCAATCGCCAAAGACACAGAGGCAGATGGGCAGAGCCGTCCCCTGACACTGGGTGTTCTGACCCTTGTCTCGTTCTCTTTTCCTTTCCACACCGCCGCAGAGAGAGCACTGTAAGCAGAACGATGGTCTAGTGCAGTGAGCCCTGCCTGGAAATCTGCAGACTGGGGTTCGAGGTGCTCATCCAATGAAAACCAATTGCTAAAACTTGGGCAAGCCGCTTAACTTTGAGCCTGGATTTTCTCATTTGTGGACTAGATGACATTTTATGAGGTTCTGGTTTCACTCCCAGAAGGTCAAGTTCCTAGCGTGGAGAGAGATGGTTCATACTCATGTCAAGCCTGGAAGGTCTAATTCCATATCTAGCGGGCCTCTACGCATATAGGCCCAGATCCCACAATGAGAGAGCCAGATTCTATGCCTTCGAGACAAGAATTCACATCAGGAGAAAATTTCATGCCTAGACAGTCAGATTTCATACTTGGAAGGGCCAAGTTTTATGTCTATAAGGCCAGGTTTTGTGTGGAGGACCAGATCATATGCATGAAAAGGCAAAATTCACACACAGGAAAGCTAAACCAAGCCTGAAGTTCAGATTTCCTACGCAGAGCTCAGGTTCCAGGCCCTTGGAACTTCCCTCCATAACTCATACACCAGCTTCTGTGTGTGGAGTGCCAGGCTCCACACTTTTTAAGTCATTTTCATGGTGAGACATTGATTTCCACACAAAGAGTGACAGATTCCCAACTTGTAAATTAAGATTTTGCATATAGAATACCAACTTTCCTGCTAATAGGGCAAAGATTAATTTTCTTGAGAAGCAAACTTCTATTCTTGAATTCCTGTGTGTCATACCTAAAGTGACAATAGCCCACATATGTCAAGACACGTTCCGGACTTGGAGGTTCAGACTCTACCCATGGGGTGCCAGTTTCCATGTTGGTAGGGCTGTGCTCAATTTTTGCAGACTAAGATCCCATACATGCATCTCTAGTTTCCAGCTTTGGAGGATAAGTTCCACATCTTGGACTTATTTCATTTTTTA
This sequence comes from Martes martes, assembly GCF_963455335.1. NCBI lineage: Eukaryota > Metazoa > Chordata > Mammalia > Carnivora > Mustelidae > Martes > Martes martes. The sequence goes on along the minus strand of NC_137903.1, from coordinate 24,600,797 downwards.
TTTTTTTATTATTTTTTTATTTTTTAAATCTTTTTTTTTAAGATTTTATTTATTTATTTGACAGGCAGAGATCAGAAGTAGGCAGAGAGGCAGGCAGAGAGAGAGAGAGGAGGAAGCAGGCTCCCTGCCCAGCGGAGAGCCCGATGCGGGACTCGATCCCAGGACCCTGAGATCATGACCTGAGCCAAAGGCAGAAGCCCAACCCATTGAGCCACCCAGGCACCCCTAAAAGTGCTCCTTCTTAAGATTAATCTGCCTTCCAGTGCATCTGAAGTCAAGGTGCCACACTGGCTTACTGGTTTGTCATTGCTATTTTCTATTTTATTGAAACAGAATAAATGAATTAATGAATGAATGAGTGAGTGACTAACCCCCTCCTGAACTAAATTTGGAGCATTGCACTGGGGGGAATAAACTCCAGTGTAGTAGTAGAAAATTCAGCATATCATACTTAGGGAAGCCTCCTTGATCCAAGACAGTCATCCCACCTTAGGGCTGTGTGTCTTTTTCTGTCTTATCCATATTTGTGATGAGAGTCATAAGAGCATAGTGTAGAAACGAGGTATTTTGGGAAGTCCCAAATTCAGGTATGTTATAGAATGAAGTGGCAGGAAGGATAGCAAGTTTTCTTTGATATCTTGCCTTTTCCACCACTTGGTTGTTGTCAAAGAAGGCAATCCTGCTAGAGCTCTAAGAGAGCAAAACTGAGCGGGTCAAACTATTGAATTTTTTTTTAAGACTTTATTTATTTATTTGACAGAGAGAGAGATCACAAGTAGGCAGAGAAGCAGGCAGAGAGAGAGGGGGAAGCAGGCTCCCCGCTGAGCAGAGAGCCCGATGCGGGGCTCGATCCCAGGACCCTGGCATCATGACCTGAGCCGAAGGCAGACGCTTAATGCACTGAGCCACCCAGGCACCCCCAAACTATTGAATTTACCGGAGCCTTTTCATTCAGGCAACAAACACATGGCAAGGCAATCCACCACTTCCTCCCTCCCTCCCGTCCTCTCTTCCTTACTCCTGTCTGTCTTCCTATGCATCTTAGAATTAAGAAATCAGAATGTATTTCTCCAGCTATGTTGGAGAACAGCAGTATGCGACAAAATGCCACAAGCATTCGCCCACACCTTAGTTGAATACCTTGTGTTATTTCCAAGAGGAGAAGACGAGAAGCCCCACATTCACTTTCCATGTGTCAGCATTAGATCTTCAAGTTGGGAAAGGACTGAAAATTAAGTAGGGGCACTCTCTATTTCCTTAAACACTCAGTGAGACTTGTGGAAAAAAAAATTATTTATTTGGGCCAAAAGATTACTGATATCATAGACCCACGTTCCGCTTTCACTTGGGTGAAAATCTCCCGCTATCCCTTATCAACCACTGCTCTGCTGGGCCAGTCGTCTGGATTATGTAAGAATTGGACTTAGATGAACTTGATGGAGATACATTGTGAATTCAACTGTAAATAATGCACTTAAAATAAGAATTAGTATGTCTTTTGTAAGCACCACGCTTATCAGTGGCTTAAAACCTTCTTTTCCTTTTGCTGTTTATTTCCGCGAGGTAGATTAGCCTGTACTCTTAACAGCAGAATGTTTACTTATGTAGAATAAAACGTTCCTAAAATGCATCTAACATGTAATGACCTGATCACTTTAGAAAACCAGCTTCATTAAATTTATTTTGGTAGTACATAAATTAAAATGCTTAAAGACCATTATTTTAGAGACTAGGAGGTCGTTTGCTTAATCTCAAGGAGAAAGAGAGAGAGATAGGAAAGGAAGCTCGGAGTGTGGGCAGCCAGAACCTATCTTGCTGCTGCTGTCCCCACCACTGGACAGGCCCAATGCCGGGCAGTGACAGGCTGCCAAACCCCTGCATCTACTTGGTCTGGAGGCCTGATGTCTCTGCCCCCCCTACCCCCTCTCCTGCATGAGTCCCCCTCTTGGCCCCATCTTCATGACATTATCTTCCACACTGAAGTCCCACACAGGAGCACCAATGGGAGGAGCCTGTGCCCCATGCCTGCACCTTGCTTTAAGGGAAGCTGGGAAAACTTGGCTTCTATTTTCTTTTTTTAAGACTTTATTTATTTATTTGACAGATAGAGATCACAAGTAGGCAGAGAGGCAGGCAGAGAGAGACAGAGATGGGGAAGGAGGCTCCCTGCTGAGCAGACAGCCCAATGCAGGGCTCCATCCCAGGACCCTGAGATCATGACCTGAGACGAAGGCAGAGGCTTTAACCCACTGAGCCACCCAGGCGCCTCAATTGGCTTCTATTTTCAAAAAACGGACTCACTACATGGGAGAGTTCTCAAGTATAGAGTTCCCAAAGCATCTAGATGCCTAAAAGGAATGATAAATGTTACTACTCAAAGTATGTAATAACGACATGATTTTAAATACGAATATTTAAATCAGCACATGATTGAGGATTGCAATTTAATGTTCATTTTACTACAACGCTTTATTGTAACAATGTCCTGCTTTTCCTCATTCCACAAATGATGCGTGCTTCTTAATTTACTTTAAATTAATTGCAGTAAAGGGAATGATTAGTCAACAAAGAAATCTTTAAACAAAGACCTGCTTTATAGTGTTTGGTCTGGGGCGTGCGTGTTAAAACACACATCGAAATTCGAGGCTTGCAATTTTATTCTCCCATTCTACATTTGAGAAACTCATCAACCTTTACAGAATTTTTTAAAAAATGAAGTTGACACCAATCCCACTTTAAGTATGGAAAGCCCTTGGGAGAACATAACGAACCTGGCAGGTGTCAGAAGCCATTGGTCAGGAAACACTGCTTTCCTCTTCTCTGGATGACACTTGAATTTTAACCTCTCATAGCATACTGAATCGGCCTGTGACATCATCACAGCTGGAATGGTGATAGCTAATCCCAGACTCACCTGCTCCTGAGATCCAGCTAACTAGTCACCTTTCCACCCCGTCTTTGCTTGCTTGATGTTTAAATCCTATTACATGCTTGAACTAATCAACCAATGGATGGCCAGGGCCATGTTGAAAGGCTGCCTTCCAAACCCCCCTCCCCCTAAACAACATGAAATGACCCAAACCAAGAAACCAGAGGCCTCTGCAGATGAAGAAATCCAGAGTGGACTAGAGTGCCCCCCACAGCCTAGAAATAGAACCTTAGAGCCTGTCCTGCAGGGTCATGGGCAAGCAGTCCCAGGTAGACCTTATGATAGCCTATCCCATTTGGCTTTTCATTTCCTGGGAATGAAGACTCTTTACACCCACAACGTGTTATTTGCTGAAAAGTACTTATAAATAGCAGCCTGTAATCTTTCATCATATTTGTTCATTTAGAAACAAAATGGTTGGGGCCTTATCTTTAGCTAATGCATATGGTATTCCGGTTGTAACCAGCGACCTTTTAGTTAAAAGAAAGTGACAGCAGCTTTTGCTTTCAACCAACCCATAAAACAGAGATGAGGAAACAGATTAAATGTTAAAACAGGGGCCTCATCCCTTAGCAGCCCGGTGGGAGTGAGAATGGAGACGTTCACTATGGATTAGACAGACCCCTCTTGGAGTTCACGCAAGACACATTTTAGCAAGAATCCCACCTTATGGGCCACTTCTCCTCGAAGGGCCCCCATCCCAGAGTAGCCAGAGCCTGTGGTCGTGTAGACAGTGCCTAGAGAAGCGTGCCCTGAGCCAACCATCCAGAGCCCAGCGCAAGTGTGGCTCCAGGCTCTCTGAAGGCTTCCGGGCTATGCCTGTCTGTGTGATGCTCGCCTCTTACGATACCTGCTTACCAGCCAGACCCACCATTCTGCCTTCATCAATGTGCCTTGTGCTGTAGATTATGTCACCTGTGTATGTCTCACCTTTCTTTAAGAGCAGTGTATGGTTGCTCTATTATGCTGATTATTGTCTTATTAAATGATTGTCCTATTGTGCACTGGTAATGGGTGGGTACTGGTTAAAAAGAAAAACCACAGGCCCTGGGGCTCCTGGCTGGCTGAGTTGGTAGAGCGTGTAACTCCAGGTGTCCGGGTCGTGAGTTCGAGTCCCACCCTGGGTGTGAAGATTACTAAAAAGAAACTCAAACCACAGGCCCAAGAGGGTGTCACTTAAGCCAAGTTTCAACTCCTGCCCCCCTGAAATGCAGTCTTAACCGGGTCAGTCAGGAATCGTCTGATTAGCATGTATCGGTCTCACATGATCTGGCGTCTTCCTACCTTTCCGGTTTCATCTTCTGCAGCCCCAAACACGATGCAGCGATCATTGATTCATGGTGAGCTTTTCGAACCTCATCTGAGGTGTACGGCTATTCCTCCCTGGGACAAATTCATACTTAGGCTTCAGGTTATAGTTTATGTTGCCTCTTCAAGGAAAGTGTCCATGAGAACATCTCAGTTTTCATTTCCTGCCCTTCCTCTGGGGTCCCATCGTCCTAAGCTTCCCTCTTCATGGCACTTACCACTCTGGGCTATAAATACCTGTTTGGCCACCTGCCTCCCTCACCGGACTGGAAGCTTCTAGAGGCAGAACCAGCGGGTTTTTATCTTGTTATCCTTCTCAAGCCTCGGACAGTGCCTGGGGTGCACAATGGGAACTCAGATATTATCTGTTGGCTGGAAGATTGAATGAATGATGCACGAGATTTCTGAATTGAGCCTGAGGCAGGCAATTTTGGGGTCTTTATAACACCTGGGCCCGAAGGAGACGAAGAGGAAAGTGTGGGTGGGGTGCACTGTGTTTCCCCCTGGCCTGGGGAGACAGGGTTGCCAGCCTGGCTGGCCATTTTGGGGAGGGGGGGAGCGGCAGGCCTCTTCCACAGAACAGCCTGTGAAAACCTGAATGAGTACTTGCCCTGAGGCCCCCTGAGACTTTGCATATCCCACTGTGGGGGGGTTGATCTCAACTCCCTTTAGGTCCTGTTTCATAGAAAAAATTCATGAAGTCACTTCTTCAGGGTTTGCTTAACAGGATCCCATTGGGGAGCCAGATTTGAAAGGTTACAAAGAATATGGGGCATTGGGCTCCTTTTAGCACTTCTTTGCTGGGTGACCCTGGGCAAGTCACCTAAACTCTCTGGGCTTCAGTGTCCCCATGTACGTGTCAGCCGAGTGTCCCTGGGCTTCCCACGCATGGGTACCCGTGAGGTCACATTAACATCAGTGCTAGAACGTGCTCACCTCTTGGTTCCAGCTTCTTAATAGCAGAGCCCGAGCGCCATGTTTTCCATTGCCTCTGTTATTTCTGGAGTCGAGAGGAAATCTCTCCCATATGTTCATGCTCTGCTGACAAATTATCTAGGGAGGACCCTTGGCCACTGTCACTGCTGCCAGGCCTGAGGTCTGATTTAAAAAGCAAGAAGTTTGGGGGCTCCTGGGTGGCTCAGTCGGTGAAACATCTACCTTCAGCTCGGGTCATGGTCTCAGGGTCCTGGGATGGAGCCCCGCATGGGCTCCCTGCTCAGCGGGGAGTCTGCTTCTCCTTCTCCCTCTGCTCCTCCCCACTCCCATCCTCTCTCTCTCAAACAAATAAGTAAAATCTTAAAAAAAATAAAAATAAAAAATGAAAAGTTTGTATGAACTTTTCTTATTGACAAAACTTCAGAGGAACCCTCTTATGATGCATTTTCAAGGGACCAGAACTTTACGTAGAACACATGAAAACAGGGTCACCGAGAAGACACCTAAACCTATAAGCATAGCCCCAGGGAAACTCTTGTGAGGACTGGAACTCTTGCCTGTTGAACCACGTTCAGAACAAGGCCTCATCTTTTCCAAAATTGTTTCTGGCTTAAGGACAGCAGGTGGCAGCAAAATCAAGCTTTTTGGTAGCAGAAACTTCTGGAGCTTCAACGGGTTCTCAGAAGGAGGAGCCGTCACTTTCAGTGAAAAGCTTTCATCTAAAAATCTACACTCAGCCCAAGAACAAAAAGCAAAACAGAGAGGAACGGCCGCAATCCGCCTTAGTCTTTTCAGATCCCTGCTGGCTACCCACAGAGCCACACCTTGTCCCTCCAAGGAATTCTGGGATGTCTGTGGACCCTGGCTGGGAGAGGAGCCCCGGGGTCAGTCTCTCCTAGACTAGCTATTCCATGGGATTCCAGTCCTGATGGTGCCCTTGTCATATATTGAAGCTGGTTCACCAGGAAACAGACTGTGGTCAGGGTTGGGCTCCCTGGAGAGGTCAGCCCAAATTCAGAACTAATTTGTGCATGAAGGAAGGTGTGTTTTTTTTTTCTTCTTCTTCTTTTAAAGGAAATTCTGTGGGCAATAAAAAGAAATGAAGTAAAGAGAATGTGCTACAACATGGATGAACCCCAAAGACATCATGCTGAGTGAGAAAGACAGTCGTAGAAGACCACACAGTGCATGATGCCATTTATAGGAAATGTCCACAATAGGCAAATCTAGAGAGAAAAAATAGATTAGTGGTTGTCTAGGGCTGGGAAGGTGGTGCTAGCAGAATGACTTCTAATGAGGACAAGGTTTCTTTTAGGGGTGATGAAAGTGTTCTGAAATTTAGTTATGGTGATGATTGCATAAATCACCATAAATATACTATCAAATTATACACTTTAAATAGGTAAACTTTATGGGATATAAATGATCTCAATAGAACTGCTTAAAAAAAGAAGAGGAAGGGTAAGTATACTTTTATCACATATATTTCAAGTGAAAATAAACCTCAACTCACTATCCAAGACTCCGAGAATGGAAAATTAGGTCAATAATAATATTGAGGAGGAGGGGTCCCCTCTCCCTGGCTACCTGAAGCACAAGACCGAGTGAGTTAGACGTGACTAGCCTGGATGATAACAGTGGGATGGAAACGCTGCCCCCACCAACACTACAGGTTTCAAGTTAGAGAATTTAAGGCATTATTGTAAAAAATATTTCTAGAAATGATGGAATATTAGGATAAGATGTCAACATGTTAGCCAGCATTGTGCTCTAAATTCATGTAAGTTATTAACTCCTCAGGCTTCCAACTAATTGGGGGGGGGCAGGGTAAATTACACTGTTCATGGCATAATGGATAAGAAACTGGGCTTAGATCCCAGGCTGCGTCATTTCAAAACTTGGCTCTGTCTTCTGTGAAACCAGGTCAATTGAGGGAATAATCTTACCTACCTTCGAAGGTTTTTGTAAGGATTCTACATATTAATGTAAAGTGCTTGGCACATAGTAAGCACTCAATAAATTCATTCATTCAACAAATGTTTATTGAATACAGTGGAGGTTTAATATGTGAAACTGTGTTAGATGTTAGGAACCCTAAGACCAATTAAACAGATTCAATCCTTGTTCTCATGGAGCTTACTTCCTGGTGGGAAGTTGCAAACAGGAACAAAAATTACATATATATTGCTATGGACTGAATTGTGTCTTCTTCCCCAGTTCATATGTTGAAGCTCTAACCCATGATGCAATGGTATTTACATGAGAAGCCTCTGGGAAGTAATTATGGTTAGATGAGGTCATGAGGTTAGGGCCCTTATGATAGCATTAGTGCCCTTGTAAGAAAAGGAAGAGATACCAGAGTGCTCTTTCCATCACATGAGGACACAGTAAGAAGGTGGCCATCTATAAAATAGGAAGAGAGTCTTACCAGGAGCCAAATCTGCTGACATCTTTATCTTGCACTTCATGAAGAAAATAAATTCTCCATGAGAAATAAATATCCATTGTTTAACCATCCAATCTATGTTATTTTGTTATAGCAGCCTGAGCGGACTCATACAGATGTGTATATTAATATATATTTGATATAGAAGCCTTGCATGAGTGTATGACTGGTTTTACTGATAGAAAGAGCCATATACTGACCCACGGTGAGGGGCCTGCTTTCCCATTTTAGCAATGACACCTGCTTTCTACAGTGTAGCCTTGGAGAAGGCACTGGGTGGTTCCTACATCAGATTCCTGCATCTATAAATTGATGAACTGAATGATCCTTGAATTGTTTGGTCCTGCCCATGTCGCAGCTGGAATAACAATTCACCCTTTAGGCAAATCACACATCCAGGTACGCCAATACTCAGAGTGACAGAGAGGGTGCCCTTAGATTCAAATTGTACTCTTTAGTGGAAGACTAATTAAATCCCTAAATTTGGATTTGACTTCCTAGTTACCAATGTTTTCTTTCTGGAAAATAAATAGTGTGTGTCAGACAGAACAGCTCCTCTGGACCATTTTTTCCCCCTCTTCCTTGGCTTGTTGTGAGCTCTGACTGTGTCGTTCTCCTGGAGTGTCTTCCTTCCCAGATAACAGCGGAGAGAACAGAGCTCATGGTTTCCCTGACGTGTTTTTTGTTTTTTGTTTTAATAAATGACTGACATCTGATTGATCCATTCTCATTTCACTTGTTACTTGCACAAAAAAAGAACTGTAAGAAGTGTAATGGCAAAAAAAGAAGGAGAAGTGTAATGGCACAAGAAAATCATTTTAAAGTTATTCAGACATGGGGGGTCTGTGGCTCGGGTCAAAGTGGGATGGCGCCCCGCACTGGGCTCCTTGCTCAGCGGGAAGCCTGCTTCTCCCTCTCCCTCTGCCCCTCTCCTGCTTGCGTTCTCTCTTTCTCTTGCTCTCTCGCTCAAATAAATAAATAAAATCTTTAAAAAATACTTTAAAATAGTTATAAAATTTTATTTTTCTGCTGCTCTCCCTTCTGAACACGTTCCGTGGGGTGTCTTAGATGTAAAAGATTTACTTAGATTCTTTTGCTCTTGGAGAATCCAGATTCTCGGAGCAAGTGACAGCCTGTAGGAACCTTTCCAAGGAAGCATCTTATCATTTCCATCCACTGACCCCTGGGAAGTTTCTGCCACCAAATACACGGAAGGAAACCAAAGCCTTCTCCTGTTGTCTCTGGTGCAGTGGAATTGAGGGAAAACCATCAAGAATTCCGAGTATACTGGTATCCCCTGCTTTTTGAAAGTTCCTCTCACACCACTTTGCCTTTATGCCTTTATGAAAGACCTATGTTAGTACCTGTTTTGGCTAACTGAAAGAAATCCAAAGAGGATTTTTGCTTTTATAAAAAATGCTGAAAAGTGAAAATAACATTTCACTGGGAGCCCTCACAGAGGCAGCGTGCACCCCGGAAACAGCACTGAGGGGGTCCTGGCTTGCTCCTTCCCCCTGGAACTATGCTCAACACCTCGGCGTCCAGCCACTGGAGTTCTGAACTGGGTCTGTGAGTATCCCTGCCTTATCTCCATTTATTTTGTGCCTCTGTTAGCAAGATGTGTCTCAAGGTATCAGAAAACCCTAAAGCAGGTTATTTTGGGGGTCTGGAAATGCTCAAAATTTTTTCCATATAAATTAATGGTAATTACGTCTTTGCTTTACCCCACTTCAGGTCACAAAAGGTTTTGTAAGAATGCTCTGTTTCAGATAGTGGGGAAGCCTGTTTATTTCTGCCTGTTTATTTCACAAGGTAGCTTGTGATGGCAGAAATAATTTTTTTCTGGAGGTAAGGCTAAAGGATCTTTGTAAAACAAGCATATGCATTATTTTTGCTCTTGAACAATCCATTTGATCATCGACTGTTTCTGAAAAAGGAACTAGAAGTGAGATTTTTAAAATATAAAAATATGCTTAATCTCTTAAGTGCAAACAAAAATTATAAGTGGATGTTTGGTGGATTGGCAAAAAAAAAAAAAAAAAAGGAAAAAAAAATGAATGACCTCCTCTGTGGGCATTTCCACACAAACGTTGTGGGTGTATCACTGTGTAGGGAGGGCACTCTGACAATATCTACTACCAAATTTTATAGTGCCCAAAGGCTTGGATTCAGTGATTCCACTTTTAGAAATTTATTCCACAGATGTTCCAGATGTGCTCAAAGATGTAGGGATAAAGATATTTATTGCAGAATTATTTATGAGAGCAAAACAAACAATCAAGCCCATAAACAAACACAGAAAAAAAAAATCCCTTCATGAAGAAGTTTGGTTAAATGAGAGAGTAAGCTAGAGCGCATTCACACAATGGGATATTACTAAACGATAACCCTCCACCATGTATTGCTGAGGGGGGAAATGGCACAGAGACATTTGTTGGGAAATGCATTTGTTTAATACACAGAAACTACTGGCACAGGTTGCATATGGGGAGGGAAATTAGAAAACAGTTTTTCATTTACATCCTTATCTTTCATTTATGCCTTTTTTAGACATTTGGATTTCGTGCCATTTGTATGTAGTATATCTTCAAAGATAGTTAAAGTTTCAACAGCCACAATAGTGACACAGAAATTCCATAGGAATAATATCTTACATTCATTTAATTTTGCTAGATGTCAGGTACTGATTTTCTAACACTTTGCATATGTTCTTTGATTTGATTCAATCACAACCTTGTAAAGTAGTTGTTTTTTGTTTTTTTTTGTTTGTTTGTTTGTTTGTTTTTTAAAGAGTAGGTGAGTGGGGAGGGGCAGAGGGAGAGGGACAGGGAGAATCCCAAGCAGGTTCCACACCTAGACCTGATGCAGGTCTGGATCTCAGGACCCTGAGATAATGACATGAGACAAAACCAGGAGTCAGATGCTTAGCTGACTGAGCCACCCAGGCACCCCAAGTGGGTACTATTATCTGCATTTCACAGAGGAGGAAAATTGTGGTAGCGAGAGACTGAGTAACTTGCCCATGGATTCACACCTTGTCAGTGGATGAGCAAAGATGTGAACCTAGGCATTCTGGTTCCAGAGACCAGTCTCTTAGCCACTAGACTCTACTGCTCCTGCATAATCTCAGACCTCCATAATGAACTCTTAATTTTAGTGCAGCCAGTATGAAAATAAGATAACAAGCTCAGATGTGCAAGAAATACTCACTTCTTTATTTTCTTTGAATCAACTTACATCTGATTCTTAGTTCCCATCCACCTTTATCGGCAAAAAATATAATCTCAGTCATTCCTAGGGACTCCTCCCTCCAACGGTTATGCAAGGTCTTGAGGTCTTACCGGGCAGCAAAGCCTGGCAGAGACCCTGCCAGGTGTCAGCCCTCAGTGATGAACCCACAGATGTCCGCCAATCCAGATGAACACTCTCCAGCCACAGAATGGAGTCCTGCCCACTTTCCTGCCCAAGCTGCAAACATCTTTATATTCTCAGGAAATTGGTTCCTTCTCTTTCCCCACAGCCTTCAAAGGCATGAGGAACACTGTCTTCAATGAGCTCAGGTTTTATCTAAAGACAGCAAGATCATTCTGCAAAACATCTGTATAGTGACAAATTACTTAGGGTCTCTCTAACTTGCTTAGATAAAAGGGGAAGAGAAAAATCGGGAAAGAAATTCATATGTCAATAAATTATCCTGCCACAGAGTCATAGTCATGAAAACCAATACTTTTGAATTGGGAATTCATCTCCCTCATCATTTCCATCTTCAAGTGTTTGAACTTGTGTCATTCTGGAATGATGACTGTAGTAGATAAATAAAACTATGTCTCCCATTGGCACTAATTTAGACTGAGACATGGGACAGTTAGTACTCACAGTCTGAATGCAAAGGCACACAGAGTATACTTTGGAAAAAGGGCAAAACCTAAATGGAAATGAGGATAGTTCCCCTTTACACCTTGAACATCCTCAAATAAAAATTAGACAAGTTCCCAGCCTCTGCTCAGCTAACCAGCCTATAAATGCAAAAAAGAAGATAAGATTGGAATCCAAAGCAGGAAATGTGAGAATCCACGGGCCTGGAATCAAAGAAACAATGTTTAAATAGAAACCAGGTTGATAGAATTTTAACAGGGTTATAGCAGGCAGGAAAAGGAAGATGTATGATCTAAGCATAGGATCTTTTGACTGCAGGAGCCTGGGTGAGAGGTCTGCCCCAATTTCCATCTGCCACCAATGAAAGCAGAAAGGAAACGTGTAGAGAAAGAGCCAAGCCATGGGGAAAGTCTCCAAGATGGGTGTGCCTCGTGTGTGTTAAGTAATCATGTCCAACTCAGCAAATCCGAGTTTCTTTATTCTTTGGGCTACTTTCCATTTTAATGAGCAGGGAACATTTGATCTTAAGCAGTTTCCGCTACCCAGTTTCCCCCTAGCCTTTGTAGAGGAGAAGAAATGGCTGCAGTGCTGTTCATACTTGCTTGTGAAGACTCCTGGTCAGCTAATCCCTGGTCCTTTGCTCCACCTAGTGGATTTCCAGGCTAGAGAGGATTTGGAAAGAGACCACTGATTCGAAGAATAGACTCTTGCTGATAAATCTGGACTTCTGTCAGTTTCTTTAGGGACAAGACCCTGTTCTGCCCCCCCCCCCATCTGTCCTTGTTCATGTTGAATGAGCTCTTTTATTTATTTCCATTCAAGCTGTGAGTCAGCGGAATCTGATGCATTCCTCTTCTCTCTCTCCTGTATGTATATAATCGTACAGCATTATAGGACCAGGTGGCTTGTCAGCACAGAAAAACATATTCTACTCATAATTATATCCCCCAATGGCCAAACTCAATCAAACCTCCACAGGGTCACTTAATTAAATAATGGCCTACCTACTTGTTAATCCCCATGGGGTTCCTTTGAACAATAATTGGTTAAATAAGATTTTTTTTTTGAGAAGTTTCACATTCAATTATAAAAACAGACGAACGAATATTATAAAGCTTGGCAAAGTTAAAGATTTCAGATACAAAGGGATTCAGAGCTGACTCTTTACAAAAATCCATATATTGAGACAAAGCTAAGTACAGTCTGTAGGCTTAAATCATTAGTGAATACAAAATAAATTCAACAATCTATACTTATTTGCTAGCCTACCCTGCCCCTGTCAGTCACCAACCTTAAAATCAATCAAGTCTTTGTTCTTTATTTCTTACATATAGTTGATGTTTAATTGCTGTTATGGGTTGTATTGTGTCCCCTCAAGTATTCGTGTGCTGGAGCCCTAACCTCCAGTACCTGAATGTGACCTCATTTGGAGATAAAGTCTTTACAGAGGTAATCAAGTAAAAAAATGAGGCCATCAGAGTGGGCCCAATGCCAATATGACTGGTGTCCTTACGAAAGGGGGTATTTGGAGACAGACATGCATAAAAGGAAGAGCACCATGTGAAGACAAAGATAGCCCTCTACAAGCCAAGGAGAGAGGTCTGGAACAGATCCTTCCCTCCTGGCCCTCAGAAGGAATCAACCCTCTCAACATCTTGCTTTTGGACTTCTAGTCTCCAGAACCATGAGACAATACATTTCTATTGTTTATGCTAAACGGTTTGTGGTACCTTGTTATGACAGCCCAAGCCAACTAGTAGAATTACCTCTAATAAACAATTAAGGAGCTCTCCGCACAAAACAAACTTAATCCATAGGATGCTAGAACTGGAAGGGATCTCTGAAAACATATTGCCTGACCCTCTTGCTCCGAAATGAGACGCCTGTGGTCACACAGCAAGTTGATGACTGAGTCACCTTTTCAATTCAACTTTAGTTGGTCATGCTGTGTCAGAGCCTGCCGGCCATGTCAATGCCTATGATGGTGATTGGACTAAAGCTTTGTTGGGAAGAACCTCCTGGGGGATACTACACAAGCGTTGACACTTCCTAAGAATTGGCTAATGGAAGCTTGTGCTGAGTAGATGAATTAATTGCTGGTTGGATGCCAGCCAGAAGACTGATACCCAGTGGAACAGGGAGACAGGTAACTTGACCTCTGGCTGGGCTGATAGGATCCATCCTCCCTTTTTAGGCCGGCCCTTGGTGGTGAAGGCCTGGCTCTGGCTGGAAGGCTCCCCCCACCCCAACGAGCATGATTCACCAGAGTGACTTAATCATCTGTGGGTCAGAAGCTCAGGTTCCTGTGAGCAGGGTGGGGGCTGGGGGAATGGAGGCTGATGGAGGCTGAGTAATGCTTCGCAGTGGGTGTGGAGACTTGTTACAATGCTAAGCAGGCTGTTGATTAAAGCACATGACACAAGTAATTGCTAGAGATCCCAAAACAGCTATCACCTAGGATTATGGAGATCTGATCTAATGTCAGACAGAAAGCCCAGTTTCGACTCTGTAGCAGAGGCCTTTGAAAAGTGTCCAGGAGTAATTGGCATTTAATCAATGCAATCATTATCAAAGCACATGGCTCCAGCCGCTTCAGGCCCCCTTGCAACCACCGAACTGCAGAAGGGTGGATATGTCCATGCAATTTTTACCAGCAACAGCATTTGAGTCCCAGTCCCAGACGAGGTCCAAGTGGAAATATATTCATATCTTTATATTTGAGAAACACAGGTTCACCATCTGTAAGAATTCAGTCTGATATCAATGACGCTATAAACAGGGATGGTTATTTTCTTCCGTAGAGAGGCTTAATCAGCCTTAATTTTGATAGACAGTAGAGGAAAAGCTAGCAGACTGCTAAGCATTTGCTTTTCATCCAATCTTCTCTAAACCTGCCAGGAAACACCGGGAGGAATAGGACCGCTAGGCGCTCCCTGAGATATGGAAGGAATCTAGATGACTTAAAATTGTAGGCAAAGAAATACTGACTCTGCTCTCATCAACTGCTCTTTGCTTTGTGAAGTGTTACTATGGGGCATCAGACTGGGTATTTAAAGGACAGTCTGCCCCTTTGGGAGGGAAGACACTATGTTCAGGTCTTACCCTCTCTCCTTTCCCTGGCAGGAGTTTATGGTTCGCTGCCCGCACCCCCGCCCCCTACAGAAGGGGTTTAGAAAAAAGAGAAGGTCCAACTTCCTCTGTGAGCATCTAACAAGTCTATGCATGACTGATGAGAGGAAGTGGGGAGAAAGAAAAGAAGTATCCTTGAACTTAAGGACCCATAAGAGGTTTCCTAAGATGATTGTAATCTATTTCAGTGTTTTTCAAAGAGCACTTCCGAATTACCCATTTCAGAGTGACCTAAAGATTTTGCCAACAATGCGGACTGCCAGGCCTCTTTATGTGCTCAAATCAGAATTGGAGGGAGTAGGATCCTGGAATTCACACTGTTAACCAGGGTCCCCAGGGACTCCCAGATATATTGAAATGGATTCTACTCCTCTTCCCCGTCTCACTGTGCTGTGCTCCAAGGCTCAACCCCTTCTCTATCTACACTCATCCCCTTGATTACATCAAGTCTCATGCCTTTAAATGTTTTGCTATGCAAATGGCTTTCAGATTTATCTGCAGCCCACAGCTCTTCCCCCAAGCTCCAGAATTCTATATCTCACTGCCAGATTGATGTCTAACAGGCACATCCAAAAACAAACTCTTAAATTTTCTCTCTGAACTTGTTCTTCCTCATCTCAGTAAATAGCACCACAATGCATGCCAAAACCTCGAGTCATTCCTGACTCCATGCTTGGTATCTTCCTCATTTTCTCTTCTACTCACTTCCAGTCCATCAGAGTCCTGTGAGATCTGCCAGGTCCTTCTCTGCCCCCTGGGCTACTTGGTCTCCCTGCTGGTTTTCTAGATCTGTCAGAGTCTGTGGCAATAACAGAAGCCATTCTAGGGGTTTGAAACAGAAAGGGATTTAATGCAGTTGTAGTAGATGGATGCTACAGTGGTCCTTTCCATCCACGTGCCTTTTCTGCAGTGTAACTTTGCCACAACCCCCCAAAAGAAATGAAGTCTGATCTTCCCTTCTCTTGACCGTGGACCAGCCCTCTGCCTGACCACCAGAATGATGCAGCTGTGATGCTGTGTGACCCCCAAGCCCCCAGACCTAGCCATAAAGAGGCTCTTGCCGTTTCCATTTTTACCCTCTTGGAAGGCAGCCTTCATATAAAGCAGCTCAGCTAGATGATCGAGTGATGAGAGACCTCGTGGAGAGATAGGGCTCTGACTTAAACATCCGTGCAAGATCCCAGACCTGTGAGGGAGGCCATCCAGGACCTTCCAGCCCGGCATAGCTGACAGTCAAATGCACCCACATATGTGAGCCCAGAGGAGATCAGCAGAATATTAGGCCCAGCCGAGCTAAGTTTTTTTGGTGGGGGGAGGAGGGGATTCATTACACAGCAACGGATACCTGAAATGTCAGCCAAGTTAGGGCTTGCAAAACCTTTGGAGCACTCTAGGGGCAGGCTCGAGGCTAGGCCTCCCAGAGTATCTTCTAGAATGATACCGCATAACTGTCCTGCCAGACATGCCGCTACTTCTGCCATAATCTAGAAGCTAACGGTCAGGAAGCCACCCACCGCTTTCTGGCACCAGAAACACACCGCCTCTGCGATGATCTGGACCTCAGAAAATCACCAGGAGATCTGCCAGCTGCAGAGCCATACCACGGTCATACCACGTTAGCAAAATGCAGAGTTAAGGTGCTGTCACCACTGTTCCCTTGTTTAAGCTAGTTCTGAATTCAAGACTTAGGAGAGCGCATCAGATTGGCAAAGGGTAAATCCTGTCTGAACTTTTGGTGGCGAGAAGATCTGGAAAATGTACTTTCTGGCTTTTTAGCCTGTGCACTGCTGAAAAGCACAGAAGGAAGGATTAAAAAAAAATCTTTTGTTCACTGTTGTAGCACCTAATGCAATGTCTGCACCTAAGAGATGCTCATTAAATATTTGTTACATGATCGAGCTAAAGTCTGATAAAGGAAAGGCATAATTTAGAGATGATTGTCTCTAGTTAGCCCAGAGAACGATATTCTGTAGGTCTAGAACCCTGACTCTGTCATTCCCCTTTTGACTATATCCTGGAATATAGAGAAAGATGTAGAACTCAAAAGACTTTTTGGGGTATGTGGGTGACTCAGTTGGTTAAGCATGAGACTCTTGATCTTGACTCAGGTCATGATCTCACGGTTGTGAGATCGAGCCCTGCTTGAAGAGTCTCTCCCTCTGCCTCTCCCCCGACTTGCACATGCATGCTCACGGACTCTCTCTCTCTCTCTCAAATAAATGAAAATAAAGAGAAAACGCAAATAGAATTTAAGATGTTTTTCAGCCTAATACTTGCCCACCTTACCGTTACTGTAGAACCATCTTGAATCAGACACACTGAGCCCTTTTTTTGGTAATGAATTTTCATTTAAAAGGATGAATTTGGAAGGATGGGAAGAAATCCTTGAAGGGCAAGCTCTTCCATCTTTCCGGCTTCCCATGGCTTTGGCTATCTCTCTTCGAGGGCTGTTCTTCGGGATACTGACAGCTTGATTTCTCTGGGTAACATCGTGCAAAGGAAATTAGCTCAGTGTGTCTTCTCCTGAATTCCATCTGTAGCTCAATGTTTTAAGGTATTTGTGAACAAGGCTACAGAGCGATTTCGATAAGACAAGACAGCGTTCCAGTCTCTGAGAATATTTCTTCCGAAAAACCTTTTTTTATAAAATACATATAAAATACTGAGCAGCCTGAAAACCCACCCACGCATGAGCAATCTCCTGCAATATACAGAAAGCCTTTCAGGTGTCACGGCCATAATAGCAGGTGGTTCTTTTGGGTAGAAAAATCATGGCAAGGATGTAGAGACAGAAAGCAAACTGTTTTGATATTCTGGGTACAGCTTTCCCCAAGTGAATCATTCCCATATGCCTTCTTTTACCATGGGCCCTTTTCCAGAGGAAGTGGGTTGTGTGAATAGAGGTGTAGAGATGGACTGTGGTGGGCAAACTTCTATGGTGCCCGTATCTGGCAGATCCAATTAATCTTTTGATATTTGTCATCCTACTCTTACACAAGTTAAGGCAAAACTCGAATATGGATTTTTTAAGAAAGATTTTATTTATTTATTTTACAGGCAGAGATCACACGTAGGCAGAGAGGCAGGCAGGGTGGGGGGTGGGAAGCAGGCTCTCCGCTGAGCAGAGAGCCCGATGCGGGGCTCGATCCCAGGACCCTCGGATCATGACCCAAGCCGAAGGCAGAGGCTTAACCCACTGAGCCACCCAGGTGCCCCTCGAATAAGGATTTAATACCCATTTTTGCTGTCCTCAAAATAAATACCTAATCTCATTACGAAGATTCAGTAGTGTTAATCAGAGGCAAGGCTGCTTCTGAAATTCCGTATAAATAGATTTTAAAGATGAACTTATAAGGAAGGCTGAAACTGGAGCCATTTGTAAAGGGTGATCATTTAATTCACTTTTTTATTATGAAATATTCAAGACATACAAAAAGTTTAAAGAACAGGTATATACTCCTTAGTGAACATTTGTTGCTTTTAAGATAAAAATCTGGGGGCACCTGGGTGGCTCAGTGGGTTAGGCCTCTGCCTTCGGCTCAGGTCATGATCCCGGGGTCCTGGGATCGAGCCTCACATTGGGCTCTCTGCTCAGCAGGGAGCCTGCTTCCTCCCCCCTCTCTCTCTGTGCCTGCCTCTCTGCCTACTTGTGACCTCTGTCTGTCAAATAAATGAATAAAATCTTAAAAAAAAAAAAGATAAAAATCTGAATTAGTGAAAAAGACTTCATT
The DNA here is from genome assembly GCF_963455335.1 of Martes martes. Taxonomy (NCBI): domain Eukaryota; kingdom Metazoa; phylum Chordata; class Mammalia; order Carnivora; family Mustelidae; genus Martes; species Martes martes. The sequence goes on along the minus strand of NC_137903.1, from coordinate 24,582,442 downwards.
TCCAGGTAGAAGTGCAGCAAAGCTGGAAATTGAGTTTTGCCTAAGGTTGTTTTTTTTTTCTTCCCGTTTTCCAGATTGTATAAGACTAGCATTCTTATCATGTACAGGCACACCAAGTCTCCCTTACCGAGAAGGGAGATATCATTTTAATTAAAAGGGGAAAAAAAAAACCCAGCAGCTAAGGTCTAATAGGGAAAGAAGTGTACAGGAAGCTTGCTAATGGAAAACTTGATGTTTTTGAGGGGCACCTGGGTGGCTCAGTGGGTTAAGCCTCTGCCTTCAGCTCAGGTCATGAACTCAGGGTCCTGGGATCAAGCCCCACATCGGGCTCTCTGCTGAGCAGGGAGCCTGTTTCCCCCTTTCTCTCTCTGCCTGCCTCTCTGCCTACTTGTGATCTCTCTCTGTCGAATTAATAAATAAAATCTTAAAAAAAAAAAAGAAAACTTGACGTTTTTGGATGGAAGACAACTACATTGAAGACCAGAAAGGACACATGGTCATTAAGCTCATTTATTCTAGGCCCTTCAAATCTTAGAGTGGTGTCAGTTACTAGCTGTGTGACAATGGGCCAGTTCCTTAACCTCTCTGTACCTCAGTTTCATGAACCGTGTGGTGAGTAGAGTAATGGGATTTGCTTCTTAGGTTGTTACATGTCAAGCCCTTAGAATGGTAAGCCCTCAGCAAATGTTACCTCACTTTCTCTGTCCTCCTCAAAGGAAAGTTAGCGTCACAGGAAAGCAAGAGCTTTGTCTTATTCAGATTCTGTGTCCTTGGCTTCTATTTTTCCCACAGTAGGCGCTCATAAAACATTAGGAGGATGGATTAATTAATGACAATAGCTAGGTTTTGAGGCTGAACGTCAAACAGAATTTGTCCTACCTTTTATAGCTAGCGAGGGGAAAAATGGACGTTGGGTTTAGAATAAGCTAGGGAAGGAGGAAAGAACCCTAAACTAAGATTAGAAGACCCTCATTCAAGTTTAAATTCTTAAAATTTTATTTTTATTTAAAAAAACTTTTTTAAAGATTTTTCTTTATTTGAGGTGGGGAGGGCACAAGCGGGGTGGGAAGGGGCAGAGGGAGAGGAAGAAGCAGACTGCACTGAGCAGGAAGCCCTGTGTGGGGCTTGAGCCCCAGGAACCTGGGATCATGACCTAAGTCAAAAGGCAGATGCTTAACCAACTGAGCCACCCCGGCGCCCCTCAAGTTTAAATTCTTTCGGCTCGGGGTGCCCGGGTGGCTCAATGGGTTAAAGCCTCTGCCCTCGGCTCAGGTCATGATCCCAGGGTCCTGGAATCGAGCCCCGCATCGGGCTCTCTGCTCAGCGGGGAGCCTGCTTCCCTTCCTCTCTACCTCTGCCTGTCTGTCTGCCTACTTGTGATCTCTGTCTGTCAAATAAATAAAATCTTAAAAAAAATAAAAATAGAAAAATAAAAAAAAATAAATTCTTTCAGCTCTCTGGGTGTTGAGACTAAGATCTTCTTTCTTAATTTGTAAAATGGGAAAAATTCCCAAGGTTATTCTGAGGATTACGTCAAGGTATATATGAAAGCTCACAATAAATTATAAAGGGATATACAAACACATGATATTATTAATTTTTATCTCAGTACGTTTACCCATTGGATGACAATAAAATGATTCTATGAGAGTCTTGGAAGAAAGAAGCTTTAGCTAAAGATGTAAGTACTAAAAATATTCAACCCCAGAGGTACCACAGACATAGACTAATTTTTTCCATCTGTGCAGTTTAGGGTAGATTTGGCATACGCTCCATACCAGGCAAGAAAGAAACTATGGTTAGGCTGCTTTGAAAGTAAAGAAAAAAAAAGGCATAAAAGGAAACTATTTCCTTTTATAAGCATGAATGTTAAAATAGGGAAAGCCCTCATCGAATAATTTACCCCTGAAGCAGGACTGTTTGAGCCATATCCCCACTTTCCCCACTCCCCCCTTACGTTCTAATTAGTTCTCTCATACATCACAATTTATAGATTATGGTCACTTCCTCCTCACTGAGGAAAAACAATACAGATTACTCTTTATCAGCCATGGGTGACTCAGAGGTCAAAAGAGCAATTCTTTGTAGGGTACTCTTCCTAGATTAGTAGTATTGGAAGACCTGGATTTCAGAGCCAGGGATTATTTAAAATATTATGGCTTTGGGCGCCTAGGTGGCTCAGTGGGTTAAGGGTCTCCCTTCGGCTCAGGTCATGGTCTCAGGGTCCTGGGATCGAGCCCCGGGTCGGGCTCTCTGCTTAGCAGGGAGTCTGCCTCCCCCTCTCTCTCTGCCTGCCTCTCTGCCTACTTGTGATTTCTGTCTTGTCAAATAAATAAATAAAATCTTTTAAAAAATAAAATAAAATAAAAGAATAAGATATTGTGGCTTTAAGATTAGGCCTCACCCAAGATGCCTCAACAGAGCCCGAGTTTGAGGTTGAGAAACTGACATGAGGAAAAAGATGGAGGAGAAAAGAAAAAAAAAGCCATAGCGGGTGAGCTGATGAGTCACTGTCCCTTCCTTGAACTTTAGGAACGACAGGATGGAAGAGGGAAAAAAGAGGCGGTGCCCACTGCAGACCAGATGTTCCATGAAAGTCAGGAACTTTGGGGAACTTAATGATCTGTGTATGTTCTTAGGGTAAAGGCAATAAATATAATTTCCACGGCTGAGTTGTTAATTGTATCCAGGAAAGGACACCGGGAGAACTAAGCTTGACTGCGCTTCACGCTCAGCATGATCATCCTAAATCTCATCACTTTATTCTCTTGTTCAAAACCTTAATCACTCCACAGTGCTACTGGAGTAAGTCTAAACTGAGCAATAGCGTAGACTATTCTTCACGACATCATCTCAACCTTCCTTGGTAGCTTCTTCTGCCAATTTCTTCTCCTCCTCCTCCTCCTCCTCCTCCTTTGCTCCACACCCAACGTGGAACCCAGCATGGGGATTGAACTCACTACCCTGAGATCAAGACCTGAGCTGAGATCAAGAGTCGGACGCTTAACTGACTGAGCCATCCAGGCGCCCCCCCTAATTAGCTCTTATCACATATCTTGGAACGTATAGGGAACTACTTATAATTTACCAAATAAAGCCAGATACTTTTAAGTGCTGGTGCATTTGTTTATATAGTCCCTCATCCCAGCTGGCAAACCCTTAACTGTACTTCAAAGTCTGGCAAAAGTATCATTTCTTGTCTGTAGCTTTCTCAACTCCCACTCTCTCCTACTACTCAGAATGATTGTTCTTTCATCTACCGTGTCATTGAACTCTGAGCATGTATTTGTTAAATCACTTACCCTGACGCATTAGGTAGATACATCAGGTTTATCCTCTTCCCAACTCACTGCGTTCTCCATGAACGCAAGTGTGAGCCCATCATTGTTCAATTCTTGGCACACCGTACAAACACAAGACAGATTTGTTGAATTGAATTAAAAATTAGAAGAGGGCCAAAGCATAAATGGATTTTCTAGGCCTACGAACTATGCTAGGACTAGGAACTATGTACTAACTCTTCATGTATGATTCTGCTTTTGGTCTTATCAGAGTGCATGTAACTTACTTTTGTTAAGAAACAGTGTCAAAAATAAAAACCAGTGTCATGACTATGTTTCTTCAGATAAAACATTATTAACTCATTTGTAGTTTAGAATTGCCCTTCCTATGACCCAGTTAGCTAAAAGGTAGCTGAATAATTTGAAATATTCTCCAGCTGGAATGGGATTACATTTGGGGTTTGCTTTAATCAGTGCACCCTCACCTTGTTTTCGCTCTTCAAAGAGCCCCCTTCGAAAGCACGAACACAATGGAAACCGGATGAACTCTGCCGAATTTCAAACTTGCCACTTTCTCTCTAGCATTAAACTTTTCTTCTCTAATTGAACAAGTTAACTGAAGACGTATATAATGTAGTATCAGTTTATTTTTTAAATCTTATTCATTATGCCACCTTGTTCCAAAACATCTTTAAGAGAGGTTAAAGGAAAAAAAAATCCAAATCCCAAACCAAATTGTTCCACATCTGGTCCACATTCACCCACAGCATCCCAGGGCTGACCATTTAGTCTGTGTGAAAGACATTTGGAAAAATTTTCCAGGTACTAGTAATAGCATTTCCTGAAGTTGGATGTTGGTTTACAGCAAAGGATTGTGTTGATGCCCACAGGTCGTTTCTACCTTATGACCCAGTATGAGTTTGTTAAACCTTGAAATCAGCCACGGAGGCCCCCCTCCCAGGGCACATAACGAGGCCGTTGTTACCCAGCAGGCATTGCGGCTAAATAAACTTATAGCTCACTCACGTCTGAAGGGGCATATGGGGAGGAGCATAAAGAGTAAGAGCAAGAGTTCTGGAGTCGGGTCTGTCTCTCTGCATTTGAATCTGGCCACACCCCTGACTGGTGATGTGACCTTGGACAAGCTGTTTTAACTTCTCTGTGCCTCAGCTGTGTCATCAGTGAAAGCGGAATATTAAAATCTACCTTGTGGGTTTGTGGTGTGGAATAAGTGAATTAAATCTGTCGCGAGTTTAGAAGGGTGTCTGGTACATCGTGAGCACTCAACGTTGGCTGGTGCTTTACTTTTCCATTTGGAGGTAAGAGAAGTGGGTACAATGAAAGATGAAAGGAAGGCTGGTCATTTTTACAACAAAACTTTATTTACAGAACCGCAACTCAGACTGTTTTGGTATCACTATTAACAAAATGCCTACAGCTGAGGTATTGCTAAAATCACAATCCAGCACCATCCCGGTTTCCTATTTCTGTGGGGCTCTGAATGCAGCTTAAAACAAAAACAAAATTCTCTTTATAACGTACAATGGCTTAAGCAAAACCCTTCTTTAGTTTTTTTTTCTATTTAAGGGTTGGAACTGAGACTGTTCATTTAAAATTTGCTATTTATAGAGAAAGTCCTAGAGAAGAGAATAACTTAAAGACGGAGGTTTAGTTGATCTGCTTTTATAACACAATAACCTTATGACTCTAGAAGAATGTAAATAAATAATGTTGGTAAACAGTACGTATTGATAATTTTGCGACAAATTCATTTCTCTAACATTGTGCTAAGGAATGAAGAGGATTTCTCCATAAATTTTCAACTTTTATCTTATTCTATTTGCTGATTCACAAAGTCTTGCTCCATTTTAAGGAGTTTTCACCAGTATAACGCAGGAGAACCAGTATCTATGGAAACCTAACAGCTTGGTTTCTTTAAAAAAAATATGTATGCATGGTAATACCCATAGATATATGCTTGGTTGACATACACACATGAATATGTACGAATGCCCCTTATTCAAGAATGTAAAATTAAGAGTATCTGGTATTTAGTTGTAAGAAAAATTCCTCAAGATTGTGAGGTAGTTGACTGACACATGAAATAATCTTCTCCAGTCTGAATTTAAGAATCCACTTTACTGGGTGGAGAGTTGGAGAGAGGAAGAGGAATCAATAGAAGAAAGGACTTATAATGGCTCAAATTAAATTCAGGTAATGAATCTGAGATAGCAAATAAATAAATCAACAAATGTCCCATTTTCCCCCCCAAAAGAGAAATCAGTATTAAATCCTTACTAATACTTCTAAAGTCAATCCATTAATATGTATTTTAAATAGGAAAGAGTCTGAAAATTACACATGTCATAATCCCTCCCCTTCATCGAATCCAGTCCTCTGCTGAGATATCTAACGAGTCTTCGTCTGCGTTCTCCTCTATCTCTGGTAAGTTGCCCCACAGTAGGAAGTTTACACCTGAAAAGAAAAATCATAAAATTACTTAGTGCTGATTACTATCACAACTCAGAACATGCTGTCGGAAACCTTATATGTTAACATTCTTGTATGAAACCATAGTGTTAACAGTAAAGAGAAAAGATATTAAAAAATATACCACAGATTTTAAAAATTATCTAGTATCATTCATCTAGGACATTAACATTTCTTAGGTCCTTTTAAGAAAGGGCTTGAATTCTAGAAACTTCGAATTCCAAAGGATCTTAAGAGTCCATTTTCTCAAACCCTGCCCCCAGCTATGTTATTGTATAATCACTCTACACTGATAATTTCCAAATCGATTTTAATGATTTTTAAGGATGGAGATCTTACAAGCTTATTTTAGATCAAGTGTCTCTTTGGAGGGTTCAGGGAAAAGGCTTGAAATAATTCTCCTCATGTCCTCAACCATGATGGAAGTAGCTGGTGGCTTTTTCATGATTAAAAATAGCAAGGTTTTGAAGCCAGTTGTCATCTGAACTGCAATCCTCATAACAGGTGGGTTTTGGTCTGGGGGGTATGAAGGTAGAACTTTGGGACCAGGTTGTAGCTGCCAACACAATAAACAGAACAACAATCTAAAGCCTCATAATGAAAGGACAGTCAGATTTCCTACTGAAGAACCTAGCATAGGTATGTAGTAAAATGACAGGAGCATGAGATGGCTTATTCTGGGCACGTACTCTATCAAATAACTTGAAAGCACTAAGTTGGGAAAAATACTATTATCAGTTGACTTCTAGGAGAGCCAATGGAGTCCAACAAGGAAATGGCCACACGGTAGAATGGAATGAACCAGGATTTGGAGATTTGGTTTGGATCTAGTCACTGGTAGTAGCCACTATTACCAGGATACCATGGATGTTTTTGCTACCTCTACAACAAGTGTATGCAACTGCAGACAATATATATTACTTTTTGGGTATATTTAAATTTTTTTTTTTTCTTAAAGATTTTATTTATTTGTCAGAGAGAGAGAGTACACACAAGCAGGCAGAGAGGCAGGCACAGAGAGAGGAGAAAGCAGGCTCCCTGCCGAGCAAGGAGCCCGATGCGGGGCTCGATCCCAGGACCCCAGGATCATGGCCTGAGCCGAAGGCAGCGGCTTAACCCACTGAGCCACCCAGGCGTCCCCGGGTATATTTAAATTTTTTATAGTGTGGCATTATGTGTATCCTTTCTAACTTGCTTTTTTCATTCAACATTATGTTTTTGAGATTTACCTGTATCCCTGTGTATAGCTTTAGCTCATTTCTTATTTCTGTATTCTGTTCCATGAATTAAATGCGTATATAGCAAATATATACATATATAGCAAATAGAACGCATCTCTCATTGCTTCCTAACCGCCCATATTGCATAGGAATTCAAGGAGACATGTACAACGAGGTGTTGAAACAGTGGAAACAATCAACTGTCTCTCTTGGTTGAGATATTAGAATCTAATCAGGCAAGAAGTTAGCATCTCTTTCATGCTGGGGGGTGGATACAGATGTCTATCATATTTTCTGTAATGTGTGTGTGTGTGTTTGCACTGTTTATAATAAAAAATATTTCCCCTCCAAGAATGAATGGCATGCTGCTTCTGGTAATACGGCATTGATGAACTAACAGGATAATAAGCAATTACCAGGCCAAAACCTAATGGATCGTTAGAACCCATAAGGGTAAATGAGGGCTGTAGTCAACTTGCCTTTGAGAACATTTGTCAATCCCAGGGAATTTGAACTGAGTTTTCTCAAGCATCCTCAGGAGAGCTTGAGGAAATCAGGTCAACATGTGAAGCCTAATCTAGAACACAGACTTGGGACCCTTTCAGTCCAAACATTCTAGAATTTCATAAAGCTTGTGTATGTATTCATTTGATGCTGCTGATTCAGGTGATTCAAGGACAGTCCCAACATCATGAGGAACCCTGTTTTATACCAAGCCTCTAGAAGGTTTTACTTTAAATCACAATATTAGGGTTACAAAGGAGAAGTTTGATATTTTTGGAGTGAATACTCAAGAGACATGAGTAGCTTGGCACAATTGGTTCAAAGGAGAAAAAATAAACTAAGAGATTGGATCTGACAGAAGGAGCACCTTCCTTTCTCTGTTAAGGGAGGAAGGAAATCCTGTGATACATCTGTTTCTCATGGATTAGATTCAATGCAAATGGAAGAATGCAGGGCTTTTATCTTTGAAAAATTGACCAATATTAAAAAGTAAATCAAAATGGAAAAATCTCCACCCTGTGTTTTGAATTCTGTGAAGCAGGAAAAATAGTATCAAAGCAGAAACTTCCTTTAATGTGTCTCATGATCAACACAAATATAAAACTGGAAGCCCAAGCTAGGAGCCCGTATGGCAGGGGAACTCAGATAACTCCTTCCTCAAAAATGGCCCTCTTAACATCCCAGAGTCTGAAATTAAGACCCGCAAATGATGGGTTGAGAACTACAATTGAACACCAGGTGATTAAAAAAAAAACTGAGTCTATAAAAACCTAAGCATAATTGGTGGGTTTGAAGACCCCGAGAACCTAGCTTACAGTTCATGATCTTTAGTCTGTGACAGCAAATCACCCTTAAGAAAAGGAATATGTTTTAGGTTGTGAAGAAGATTAAAACATACATCTAAAAACCTGAGAGTGTTAGTGCCAACCTGGATTGCTGAGTTCTTTAAATTTGTTCTGCAAACTTTAGTTGCCACTAAAAAAATCCCACTCAGAGTCAACCTGGTCTGTTGTGTAAATAGATACCAGACAGAGAAAACTTGTGTCCTACAACAAAACCACATGGCTCCAGACAAGATAAAATGTATCATGTAAATATCCTTTAAGAATTGGTTGTATGCGGGCTCCTGGGTGGCTCAGTGGGTTAAGCCTCTGCCTGCGGCTCAGGTCATGGTCTCAGGGTCCTGGGATTGAGCCCTGCATCAGGCTCTCTGCTCAGCGGGGAGCCTGCTTACCCCCTCTCTCTCTGCTTGCCTCTCTGCCTACTTGAGATCTCTCTCTCTCTCTCTGTCAAATAAATAAATAAAATCATAAAAAAAAAAAAGAATTGGTTGTATGTTACATAATTAGGACAACCTACTGGTATTAAATATTTACCTTGAATAAAATTCCATCGTAATTTATTGCTATAGATGTCAAAATGTCTGTTTTTATCCTGGAGCAACATCACCAAATACAACGGTTACCCAGTCATCTTCCCTCCCACCTCCCCACTGCCCCAGCCTCCCCTCCCTGCTTTCTTACACACACACACACACACACACACACACATATGCACACACAATTGACCATCAAATCTAAAATCTTCCAAAATTCTCTGGAGTTATAATATGTATCAAGGCAACATTTTAGTGCAACTAAAATATTAATTTAAAAAGACCAAGAAGAGGGGTGCCTGGGTGGCTCAGTCATTAAGCTTCTGCCTTTTGCTCAGGTCATAATTCCAGGGTCCTGGGATTGACCCCACATCGGGCTCCCTGCTCAGTGGGAAGCCTGCTTCTGCCTCTCTCATTCCCCCTGCTTGTGTTCCCTCTCTCGCTGTGTCTCTCTCTGTCAAATAAATAAATAAAATCTTAAAAAAAAAAAAGACCGAGAAGAGCCACGTTTGAGGCCTTATATACAATGGTGACAACAGAAATGGCAATGAATTTTGGCTAGTAGTTTCCCTAACTGAATGCTTGGGATCAAAGGACTCAAGTTTCACTCTTTCAACCCAGGTAAGAGGGTTTCAGAGGGAATCCTAAAACGATCTATTGGGAGTTTCACTCAGATATTGATAGACAAATAAATGTTAGGGCAATTTCTAAGTCAGCTGTTTCTTACCGGTAGAGTCTAATCTGTTAATATCATAAACTGCTTGGCTGTGAAACATCCAGAAGTGTCCATTGTTGCAGGAAAGAAGGCAGGAACAACATGGAACAATCACATGATAACCTACAATGTTCCCACTGAGACAGAAAGTAAATACAGTTAGATACCCCCTAATAACTGGCCATATAAGCATTTTTATGTGCTAAAGTAAATAGATAGACCATATGAAGACCTCATTTCCTCCTAACAACCTCCGCTGCTAGGACCTTTGGGATAGGAGTTACCCGGCAATGTTAAATTTGACAGTGCTACTGCCAAATGGGAAAATGGTCTTCTAGGTAAGTAAAACAATACTAACCCACTCTCCATTTCTTTCCTGGGATTCCTTCAGGCATTCTCCTTAAGCTAGCTTCTAGATGCTGGGCCCTAGGGTCATGATGTGCTCTGTAAAGCACCCGCAACTGATGTGTTGTGCAGACACAAGACACGAGATCAACTCAGCTCTGTGGGTAAAAGGTTTTTGCTGGTCCCAGGACCGTGGCAGGTTGGGTTCTTCTACGTTCTAGTTCGATGCCAGCACCTAAAAACTGTCTCAACAGATGGAGGAGTAGGAAGACAGCATGAGCCCTTGTAAACCAAACACAGGCTGGCTGCTCTAATTTTAGTTTTGGTGTTTTTGAAGGAATTCAGAAATAAAGCCAATCCATAGCTTCTTGAAAAAGTTGCAAAAGTTTTGACTGTCTTCAAGAGTATCCATCTGATTATAAGTACCTCAGTTTCCACAGATATTTTTCTTCTATGTGGTCACTACTAAATAGAGTGAATATAGAGGGACTGTCTTAGCTAGTGCTTAAAAAAAATGACAACACAAACTACTTATACCTTGGGTTGTAAAAATTCTTATTATAGCTTGTTCCCATCCTGGGAGATGTGGGAGTCAAGTCATTTTTGTGAGGTCCTATAAAAAAAAATACTATAAAAGGTACCAGCCTACCTAAAATATGTCTTCTAATCATAATCTGCTTGAAAGGCAAACAAATGAAAGCAAGTTGTTCTTGGACCAGGACTGACAGTTATTTGTAAGACTATATTGCAAGAGTAAATTCTATGGCTTTAATCATCATCTATATTCATTCACTCCTTCAGCTCATGTTTATTGAACATCTACTATGTGCCAAGTACTGTTCTAGGTGCTGGGAATCCAGCAGTAGACAAAGTCCTTGTTCTCATGGAACTAACATTCTAGTAGGGACACATCAGACCATTTTGCTCCTGTGTTAAAACCCCTTCAGTGGTTTCCTATTGGCCAAAAATCAAAACAAAAAACCCCTTCATGCCAAGGTCTAGATCTGTGCTAATCCAAAATGTGGCTATTAAGAACTTGAAGTTTGGCTAGACTGAACTGAAGTGTGTGTAAATAGAAAACATACACAAGATTTTAAAGACTATGAAGAAAAAAATAGAATGTAAAATATTGCATTAATAATTTTTTATGTTGGTTACATGTTGAAATAATATTTTGGTTATACTGGGTTAAATAGAACATACAACTTAAATTAATTTCACTTGTTCATTTTTTATTTTTTAAAATGTGGTTATTATTAGATTTTATTTATTCACTTATTATTTTTTAAAGAAGATTTTAAATTAGATATATGGCTTGTAGATTTCCTTTTTTACATTAAAATTTTTTTTAATTTTATTAACATATAATGTATTATTTGCTTCAGGGGTACAGGTCTGTGAATCATCAGTCTTACACAATTCACAGCACTCATCATAGCACATACCCTCCCCAATGTCCATAACCCACTACCCTTGTAGATTTCTACTGGATAGCGCTGGTCTAGATTATCTGGATTCTGACTGTATCTCTAACCTACTCATATAACTCTTCCTTAATGTTCACAATGTCTCAGCCACTCGCCATTCTCTTCTTATTCCTTGAACATGTTAAGCTTCTTCTTGCCTTGGGTTCTCTACACTTGATGTTCCATCTGCCTAGAACATGTCCCCTTGGGGTCCTTCTCATCCTTTTGGATTCAACTCCAATGTTACCTTCTCATGAGAAGGCTTCCCTAAGCATGCTACCTCAAAGAGCTTTTACCTACTCTCCCAAACTCTACTATTCTCTATCATTTATTATAATTATTTCCTTTGGAACACTTTCTAAGATATCATATAAAAAGATATGAAATATCTTTTTTTTTTTTTTTTTTTAAAGAAGTCTCCACACCCAGTGCAGGGCTTGAACTCACAACTCTGAGACCAAGAGTCGCATGCTCCACTGACTAAGCCAGCCAGGTACCCCAAACTTTATCTATCTATCTATCTATCTATCTATCTATTTATTTAAAGGAGGATCCACATCCAGCCTGGGGCTTGAACTCACAACCCTGAGATCTAGAGTTGTATACTCTACTGACCGAGCCAGCTGGTATCCCTCATACTCTATTCAATATCTTATTTATTTAAATATCTTACTAACTGATTGTCTTCCCACTAGAATATAATGTCTAAAAGCCAGTGATTTTGTCTTATTTATTGCTGTGTTTCTAGCCCCCATATCAGTGACTAGCACATAGTAGAACTTCAATAGATAGTTTGAATGAATGAAAGAATGAATTTAAATCATCATTAACACATAAGAATTTGAATTAGGATTATAATTTATAACCCAAACCCCATTTAAGTGTAAAAATAATCTCAGCTTTCTTCTCTCTAAAATGGGACTAATAATGCTCAAGTTTCCCCACCTCTCAAAAAATAACAGTAATAGTTTTCCTCTGTGTTGCAGTTCATGATCTAGGGGTGCCTGAGTGGCTCAGTGGGTTAAATCTCTACCTTTGGCTCGGGTCATGATCTCAGGGTCCTGGGATTGAGCCCCGCATCGGGCTCTCTGCTCAGCAGGGAGCCTGCACCCCTTCCCCCTGCCTTCTGCTCTGCCTACTAGTGATCTCTCTCTCTCTGTTAAATGAATAAATAAAATCTTTAAAAGAAATAATTTATGATCTATTAAGCCTTTTAACGTTCATAACACTCCATGAAGTAAACACAAAAGATATTTAAATTTCTATCTTCTTAAGTTAAAAGATAGTTTCTGTCTTCTAAAGATATAAATTAGACAAGGAAACAGAGGTTCAGGAGTTCCGATGTTTAAGGAGTTTACTTGAGATCACATTGAGAGTAAGTATAGGGCCAGGGTTCAAACCTGATTTGTTATGATTTTAACTGTGTGTTTTTTCCTCCTAAACTATGTTGCTTTTTTCTGAAAATGGAACCAGAGATTTGTCAGTGCACTCTGAAAAATTGTAAAATCATATACAAATGTGCCACAAGACCCTTCTAAAAAATTATTCTAAATAATAAATGGGTTTTCAATGGCTCATTGCATGGGTTATAACCAGTGCTTGACGCAGTCCACTGAACCTTTCTCCGTGTTGTGGTGTTAACATCCATCTTCCAAATGCAGGGCTATCTAGAATCTTGCCCAAAATTACCATTTTAAGCACGCGATGTCCTTCAGTTTACATTTGCAGATTTCAGTGAAATAGCATCTTCCAATGAAGTCCACTGCACTGGAGAGGGAAATGTGCAGAAATAGTCAAGGCACTTTGAAAAATATTGTTGTAAAAAATGTACATAATGTAAAATTTACCAACTTAGTCATTTTTTAAGTGTACGGTTCCGAAGTGTTAAGTGTTGAGCAATGTTCTTCATTGTTGAGCAATGAACCTCCAGGCCATTTTCATATTGCAAAACTGAAACTCTCTACCCATTAAACAACTCCCCATTTCCCTCTGCAACCACCATCTACTTTCTGTTTCTATGAATCTGACTATTTTATATAGCATAGATAAGTGAAAGCACACAGTATTTGTCTTTTTGTGACTGGCTGATTTCATTTAGCATAATGTTCTCAAGGTCCATCCATGTTGTAGCATGCAGAAGGATAGCCCTCCTTAATAAGGCTGAATAATACTATATTGTATGCATATACCACATTTTGTTCATTCATCTGTTGATGAACATTTAAAATTTTTTCCCATCTCTCCATTATTCTGAATTATACTGTTGAGAACATGTGTGTATAAATATACCTTTTAAATCCTGCAATGAATTTTCATGGATATATATAACTAAATATAAGCACACACTCAGATATATACACACACCCAGAAGTGGGATTCCTGGATCGTATGGTAATTCTATTTTCAATTTCTCAGGAACTTCCATGCTATTTTCCATAGCAACAGCACCGTTCTATGTTCCTACCAGTGGTGCACAAGGGTTCCAATTTTTTCATATCCTTGTCATTAAGTTTACTTTTGGTTGTGATTTAGCATGAATTTTGTAGGCCCAAAGAGCTGAAAGAGACTCTGGAGTAGAACAATAGTATATTTTGTAAGAGTCAGTTAATACTTGTGAGATTACCATAAATACAACAAAAGTTTCATTTAAAAAATCTCATATGTTCATTAATTCATACACATCTTAGCACGTTAATCCATCACAGTCATAAACCCTTCAAAGAAGAACAGACAATAGGAAAAAACCTGGTTCCATTCTCAACTCTGGTTTCACCTCTAACAATTCACATACCTGAGCCCTCATCTTACTGTTTACTACAGCCATTGCAAAGATGAATGGGTTAATATCTTAAATTTGTGTGTGTCTGTGTGGATGTGCTACGAAAAGGAAAAGCACTAGACAACAACTCATAGGATGTATGCAATAGTAGGTTCTAGATTTATTGTCTAGTGCTTTTTCTTTTTGCAACACACACACACACACACACACACACACACACTCAAACTAGTAACCCAAGTATCTTTGTATGAGTACACTTAAACCACTTCAGAAAAGATTTCAAGAAAGGAAGAGTTTTACAGCTTGGAGTATGTTTTTAAAATGTTCAAGTTTCTATCATTGAAAAGTTCATTTTAAAGTGTTATGATCATTGGCCTGTTTCCTCTGGCTCTGTGTCCAAAGAATAGCTGTTCACCCGTATTTTGGATAATTACTCTTCCACTTTAATGATAAAGACCCAAATTTTGAAAATTGTGTAAGGGCATATATATGCTGACTATGGAAAGAGAAAGTACCTTTTAGCGTCCGAAAAGGTACATTTGAGTCAAATAAAATGGCTATTCATTCAAATAGGTAGCAAATTCTTAAGGACTCTACCAACTAAAGTGGGTAGTGTCCGAAAACAGAATTTAAGAGGATTTAATTATGCAAATGAATAGTATCTGAAACAGTGAACAAGGATTGTTTCAGGGCTAAGTTTCTATTTCATCTCATACAAATCTATTTCTCGCTCATTAGGAGAGAGATTTTTGAGAAAAGAACACTGACTTACACGGACAATGAATCTGAATCAGCCTGCCAACTGCAAATAATGGCAGAAAATTGTGAATATTTTTTGGCCTAAAACCTTATGGATAAAAATGAAAAACCTAGTGGCCTCTTCTTTCTCACAGTACGGAAAATCTTGCCCGACTTTACCTAGAGTCTAGGGTCTAGGTCATGGCCTGGATCCAGTGAGATTAGGATGGTTGGGCAGGGCACAGCGCCAGGGATTCAGGTTCAGGGATGTGATCACATGACTGTAATTGAACTAGAAGCATGACATCAGGACTGACCACTCTGGCTAAACCACAGACTTTGTCCAGACAGTCTGCCCACTTAGTTATACTCCAAAGGGATCATCAGACTGTTGGGAGTGGCTGGAACACCAAAATGATAACCTCCTTGTTGACTCCCAGAGGTCCAAACCATACACTTTTCCCATTTAGTTAAAGGCTACCGTTGCCCGCCACTAGCATGACTTACTTGGTAGGAGGGATGTCTGTAGAGAAAAGGTCTATTTCAGTATCAGCCAGCAAAACAGCCTTCATTCCCCTAGAGCTGAGCACTTGTTTACAGAATTTGCAACACAGGATGGACACGCACCGGTCCTTGAAACTACAAGTGCTGGTAGACATGGCGTCCCGGGAAGGATGCGGTGTGGGATTTTGAAAGAGGAGACAAGAGCAGCTCCTTTCCTCGTTTGATTCCCCCGGGGTTAAAAATTAGATCGCGAGGTCTAGAGCTCTTCTAAGCCCTCGGTTGGGAAGGAAATGAGTTCTTTTCTGTTTCCCGTGGGAAGGTGAAAAGTAATATTTATTGAGGAGGCGCTCGGGGAAGGGAGTGGGGTTTGAAGCTGGGGAGGCGCGAGCTGCAAGGGGCCTCGGGAACTTCTCTACAGCAGGATCCCCAGCCCCGAGGCTAAAAGGCTCCTCTACGCTTCAGCCCCCGCCCCTTTGAGCAATTCCCTAAGCTTTCTCCAGCGGTGTCTTCCGGAGAAAGCTCCCCTCCTAAGCCCCTCCCTCGGAGCTCTCCAATTCCTCCTGCTCGGACCGCCGGCCAAGCGTCCCTACCCACGCCTCGTCTTTGGAAATCCTTCTCCTCTTCCCCCAGGATCCAGAAATCCCCTCAGCTTTTCCCACGACCCCTGGTTGTCCTCAGTCCTCCCGGGACCCTCCCCCGCTCTGCTCGCTCGCGAGCCCCCGCTTCACTTCTCTCCAGGCAGCCCCCAGCCCTCAGCGTGCGGGCTGGCTCTCGCGCCGTTTCTCTCGGTCCCCAGTCCCTCAGCTCTGCCTCGTGCCCCCCGCGGTCCCCTTAGGTCTCCCTCCGAGCGGCCGCTCCGGAGCGCGCGGTGGGGTTGATGGGACGGGGCAGAGATCGCTTTGGGGGCTCAGCCGGCGCTGGGGTCTCTGTCACCGAACGCGTCGTTTTTTGCTCCTTCTTCCGCTCTCTCTGCCTTTCCAACCGGCTGTCAGTTTGAATTGCCGGCGCCGCGCCCCGATTGGGAGAACTAGAGTTCGCCCGCGCCCCCCATTGGAAGGCTCGGGAGCCTTCCCCTCCTGAGATCTTAGTGGCTTGGAGACCTTACGCCCCGCCTCAGTAACGGTGCTGAGATCTGTCCAGCTTTCTGGTTGGTGGAGTTTGGCTCCGCCTCCGGTCTCATTGGCCGGCCCCTGGAGGTTTGGGCAAATTCTACTCCTGCCCCAGTGAAAGCGTCAAGGCACGCCCTTCGCGCTTCTTATTGGAAGATTTTCTACAGTCTCCGCCGGACTCTACTCTCTATTGGCTAAAATTCTCCGCAACGCCCCTCCTTTCTACCCCGGTCCAATTGGTCGTGCTTTCTCTCAAGAGTTTGT
This sequence comes from Martes martes, assembly GCF_963455335.1. Taxonomy (NCBI): domain Eukaryota; kingdom Metazoa; phylum Chordata; class Mammalia; order Carnivora; family Mustelidae; genus Martes; species Martes martes. Next base: position 24,565,652 of record NC_137903.1, on the reverse strand, counting down.
GTTTGGCTGTTAGTTCCATTTTAACCCCGCCCATTAATTCTACTTTAGGGCCAGGCAACCCTGGGAGGAGCTTACCTTGTGACCACGCCTCGGTGGCGCTAGTCACACCTCCGAGTTTCGCCAGCTCCTCCTCCTCATTCCAGTCCTCTCGGGATCAGCTATTCCTATTGGCTGTAGGCCCCATCGGTCGATAGACTACGGGCGGTGATTGGTAAGGGGGTGGGCTCTGCTTCCCGGCGGGGTCCTGCGGAGTTGGCGGAGGCTCCTCAGGGGACTAGGGGACCGATCTGCGTAGAAGCGGGTGGCGGGGAAGAGGGGAGGAGATCTCTGAGTGGGAAGCGGAGCCGGGGGCCCGGGACCCGTCGCGTCAGAGCCAGGTAAAGGCTCCTTCCCTCTCCCCTTTCCTCTTCCCGGCCGCCGGAGCCCTGTCTGAACAAACCCCGGCAGGGGCGGAAAGGAGAGGGCGCGGATGCTGCTTGCGGCATCGCCTAGCAGTGCCGCCCGGAATCCTTCAGACCCCCTCCCCCCCGACCCTCTCCAAATCTTCCAGTACAGCCCATAATACTTCTCAAGACTGCATCTCTCTCTGCCCTTCACCACACAGTCTGGGACTCTGCCCTGGGACTCTGCCGCCGCGAAGCCCTCACCCAGCCCCCTCCCCAAGTCCTCTTCACACGGGCACCCTTGGTCCACTTTTGGGTAACCGTCGCTGGCATCACCCGTAACCATCGGCTACCGTCTTCCCCTGTCTCCAAGCCCTGGCAGACAGCCGGGTTACAGCCCAGGACCCAGGATAGTTGTTCCGCCCTGCTTCCGGGGCTCTTGCCCTGTCCCAGTCCCCGGCCCGCCTGGAATGGCTCCTTTTATGCACCCCCGTTCCCAGACTCATAGCGGGTCCCCCAAGTTGCTAACATCCTTACGCACCATGTAACATCGTGGCCCACGGTAGTCTCCTCACCCCCACTCCCTCCCTAGGTAATCTTCCCTGTGCCCTCTCTCCACCTCCCAAGCGTGTGCTGAGGCTCCAGTTATCCCCGGCTCCCGTGCAGCCTCTGGACCCCACCTCACACCCCCCTCCCCGCTTCCTGCCCGCCTGAACCACCACGCCGCCTGGGCTCCCTCTTCCTCCCGGCGCGGGAAGTGGGAGACACCGGCGGGAACCCGCCCCCCTCACCCCCCAGTGGCCTCCTGACAAGGAGAGGGTAAGGGGCGACCAGGGAGGGAGGATAGTCGCGGCGGCATGGTGGGGAGCGAGACGTCCGACTCTGCGCTCCGGCTCCTTCCCTCCCGCCTCCCGGGCCTGGGCCGGGGCGGGATTTCCTCCGGCACCTCCCGGTGCGAGGAGTCGGGACTGCGACCCTCCCGACCCCTCCTCCCCCAGCCTGGGTCTGGGTGCGGTATCTCGACCTGTGGGCATGGGTGACAAAAAAATATCAGGGGTGGTATTTAAGAGTCACTCTCGTCCCCGGCTTGGGGGAGGTGGTGGCTGCCTTCCGTCCCCCGCCCCCGGGTTTTCCCGACTCCGACCCTAGCCTCTAACCCGTTTCCTGCTTCTGTCGACCACATTGTTTTTCTGGATGTGCCCCGTGCCGAGCAGGCTTTTTCCTGCAGGTCTCCCCCCCCCCCCCCCCAAACATTTTGCTGCCAAGAGAAGCTAGTAACCAAAAACAAAACAACTGGGAGGAGGGGCGGGAGGGGAAGAAAAGTTGTGCCCGGGTGGCTTGTCCCTCCCTGGCTTTGATCCCTTTTGAGGTCCAGGGAGTTGCCCCAGCCGGGGGTCAGGGGCCGCGTCGGAGCCACTGCCGAGAGTGCTGCCTTCGGCTGGCAGCTGCCCAGTGCTGGCGGGGCTCGGAGGCCGCCGAGGTGCCGCAGTCCCCGCCCGGAGCCCCGCGTTCCCGCCGCAGTCCCCACCCGAAGCCCGCGCAGGCGGCTGCTCCAAAGTGTTTTCTTCCAGCCTTAAAACAAAATCCGGAGGGAGCTTCCTTCCTCCGCACCTCGCCGCGCCGGGCTTTGTGGGCCGGGCGGTGTTTGGCCGAGATGAATGGGCCCTGGCCGGGCTTGGAACGGCGTCCCCTACCCCACCCCCGCCGCGATTAGGATCTACGCTGGGGCTCATCGCCCCCTCCCCTTTTCCTTGCATTTACAGGCAAGTGAACCGGAGCAAACGACTTCCGATCCAGTCTGCGCTGCTGCGGCTCCCGTTTGGGATTTGATTTGCAGCATCTTCGAGCCTGTGCAACAAAAAAACCGCGAAGCACGCCCAGCCCTCCCCGGCACCCTGTTACGCACCCACTCCCTCCCGGGGACACAGCTGGGCGCGTCCACACCCCCGCACCCCCCACACCATGTTGTGCGGAAGGACTTCCACTCCCTGCCTCTGTCGTTGATGTCAGACCCCAGGCCAGCCTCCGGGCGCTGCAGTTCTCCCGGCTAATGCTGAGGCTGCGGCTCCGGCTCTAGCACAGGAACCAGCCGCAGCCGCCGCGCCCGGCCCCAGCGTCCGCCGTCTGCATGTGCCCGCCGTAGCCTTCTGCCCAGCCCGCAACCCGCGCTCCCCGGAGCGCTGGAGACCACCGCGGGGGGCCCCTTCTGCCCTTGGGAGAAGCGGTCTTGGAGGTATTGATCTCGGTGGTTGGATTTTTCCCGTGGATCTATCAGTTCACAATTTGAATTTGGAAGAAAGAAGGAAAACATGACGTCTCCGGCCAAATTCAAAAAGGATAAGGAGATCATAGCAGAGTACGATACTCAGGTCAAAGGTAAGGGCTTTGAAAAATAACATAATGCATATGCTCTGTGGGCCATTGAGGCTTGCATTTCCATCCTGATTTGCAGGCTGTTCATTTCTTTGGGTGGAGCAGGTCGGGACAGGCTGAGCCCAGAGGTGGTTTCATAGGTGGGTTTGAGCCTCGGAGGGATGGACTGTGCCAGGGGCCACAGGCTCTGGAAAGGAATTTTTAGAGTGGGCTTTAGGTTTGCTCCTGGAGGGCTGGCCCTGATTTTGGCAGCCCTTTCCCCCCAGCCTAGATCGGGTGGGGGGAGGGGCGGGAGGTTCTTGGAGAGAGAAAGGCGGCAGTTTGCCTGTGGGTGTCTGGGTCAGGTTTCCTTGAAGGACAACTGAAATCTGACAGGTGTTTGGGAATTTATTTCTGAGGTTGAAGAGGAGTGCAGGTAGAGAAAGGCAACCTCGAGAAGGTATACCATGTGGGGAGACCAGGGAGAGGCAGGTTTTTTTTTTTTTTTCCTGGTGCACTATATCAAAAGGTGACATTTGCTATGGCATCGGTTGCAGGAAGTCTCTAGCCACCTTGGGTGCTCCTTGTACCTGCCAGGTCTCTGGTTGCCTTGCATTCTGTTCGAGATCAGAGAACAGAAAGAATAAGGTCATTTCACACCCTGTCTCCGCCCTCACCTAAACATGAATGGAGTTGGCATGTTAGGGTTGCTGGGTGGTGCTGATTCTGGAGAATGGGAAGACATAATTGTTTAACCCTTCTGGGTTATCACCCTCTGCTCCAGAATGTGTGCTTTTAAAGGCCCACTTCCCTCTGCGAAAATGCAAAGGGTAAAGCAGAATGTGGACCCAGAGAAACCAGCTGAGCTGTCTGCAGGTTTAGTTGACTACCTGACTTGGTGCATGAATCAGAGCCCCTTCCCAGATAACCTTTTTTTAACCAGTCAATTCCCTAGGAGGGGTTCCCGCCTGTTAAAGAGCCCCAGGATGTGTTTGTGCAAGGCACTGTCCCTTCCTGGCCAGCCATTGGGAAGACCCATGTGCTCTAGCCCATTGAGACTTGAGCTGGGGAGTGGGAGAGGTGGGTGGCCTTGAATGTTACACCACATGGTTGGAGCTCTGGGTTTTCCTTTGTTTCAGAGTACAGAGGGAGGGGCCCCTCCTTCTTTCCCTGCACCAATGCAAGGAGACCTTTTCCTATCATAGAGGACTTGGGAAGGGCCCTGTCTCCCTTCTAATGATTGCCTGGGGTGGGGATAGTGTAGAGCTTGAAATGGGCAGCTGCCTTATCTCTTGGAAGGTTGGAATGTAGTTTGAAGTCCCCATTTTGCCTGTAGGGTCTTTTTAATGTCATCAGCTTGGTCAATGCTGGAGGTGCCCTGAGGGGCCTTCTATCCACTTGGCTGCAAATATTGGTGGGTTTATTACAGAGATGGGGGAGTTGATTGATTGATGGCTTCAGTTGAACAGGGATTGGGAAAGGTGTGGTTGTGAGTTATAATTGAGGTCTTGGCCTCTTGTCACATAATCTGGGCCTGTTTTTGTAAACAATAGGCCATTGGCCTCTGTGTCCTGTCCAGATGACTGTATTCTGCTCCTGGAGTCCCCCTTGCCATTTTAACCAGATATGTCACTCTTATTTTTTTACATATCCTATTCTTAACTGTTGCCATAGGGAGCATTAATAACTTGGACTTTCTCAGATTTCTCTCGAGAAGCACGCTATTTGACTAAGGTGCAAAGTGATTTTACATGTTTATTTTTCGGAAGGTTCAGGGCTTATAGGTGTTAATAGAACCTTGTCTGCGGATTCCTATTGGTGAAAGATTTCTCACAAGTGTCTCAAAATTGAACAGTTGTGTATTTACAAACATTGCTCATTGAGATGATGTAATGCAGTTGGCTATTTGGGGTTTCTCTTCAACCTTGTCGCAAGCTGGAGGCTGTTTTGCTTTGCTCTGATATTTTCCATTGACACTCTTCAGGATCATAGAATTTTATAGGTGGCCGAGCATGATGTCTTACCCAGAGAAGGTGCCTGATAAAAAACTGATTTAAACCCTCATTTTATAGCGGAGGAGAGTACAGAGAAATTGAGAGGCTTGTCCAAGGTCACACAGCTAGGTGGTGGTAGTTGAAATGAGAAGGAGGTTACCGACTTCCGATTCTCTGCTTTATTCTATTCCTATGTACAATGAAACATCATCTGACCAGAACAGGAAACAAGAAATCCTTAAGAAGCCCAAATCTGTCAATGAATAATAGTAGTAGTGATAATAGTAATGGGTTACATTTTGGATGCTCATGATGTTCTAGCTCGTCCGAAGTGCTTTAACGTATAAGTTATCTTGTTTAATTCCCACATCAACTGGGAAGGTAGATATTATTTTACCTTCATTCACTACATGAAGAAACAGGCTTAGAGAGGGTGAGAAGCTTTCCCAAGGTCACACAGCCAAACCCTGGCAGCTTGACTCCATTCTTTATTCGTCAGCTCTTTATTTAGTGCCTTCTGTGTGTTCTAGGGACTGGCCATAGAGCAGTGAACAAGACAAAGACGCCCTCCCTTACGGAGCTAACATTCTAGAACCCAAGTTCTTCGTGGAAGAGCATCGAGATTGGAGACAAAGGGCCCGGGTTCTAGGTTGGCTCTGCTCCCCCACTAGGTAGAAGCCATGGGTCAGATTTCTGACTTTCAGGTTTTTCTGTGTTATACGGGAGTGGTACTGCTGCTCGTTTTCTCTCACAGATGCCAAGATAAAAAAGGAAATTGCTCTTTTGGTCTGGTGGCTGAGAGCACTGGTTTTTGAGTCAAAGGGACCCAGGTTTCAAGTCTCAGTTCAGTCGTTTGCTCACCTTGCCCTTTGGGTAAGTTCTGTGACTTGCTGAGCCTTAGTTTCCTCTCTGGAAAATAGGCAAAATCCTGTGCATTTCCTAGGGCAGGTTTTAGGAGTCAATGGGATGGTGTAAGAAAATCCTTGAGCGTGGTGTGTGCTCACTAGTAGCGCGGGCTCCTCCCCTGTTAGTGGGCCTCGCTTCCTGCTGCACTGGGCTAGCCGGAAGGCCACACTGCCCGTTCACCCCCAGAGTGCCAGCGGTTCCATGGGAGGACACAAGTCTGGGAATGAAACTTGAGTTCTAGTTTAGGTTCCTCCAGTAGTGGTGAAAGGTATCTTAAACCCTGTAGACCTCAGTTTCCCTTTGTGTAAATGAACAGGTAGACTAATTGTTGGCTGCCGTTGGCTCGTATTCTCTGACCAGAGTCCTGGGTTTTGCCTTTTTTGGTCAGAAATGGTTTGAAGCCAGTGAACTTGAAATGGACTCTGTGGGACCTCGTCTACCTGTGGCTTTTGCCTCCCTTTAAACCACCTGCTTGCATGTGCCCTGAAGGGCTTCTGAGGCTGCAGCCCCAGCCCTCCCCCAGCCAGCATTTATGAGGGGCGTGCCTCCTCAGTCAGCCTGCCCTGTAGCCGCCTTCTTCAAAACCATCATTGTTTCTGGTTTGTGGGTGTTCAGATTCCTTTGAAAGTTCATGCCTCTCAATGTCTGACTCGAAAGCAATAATATTCTTAATGCTTTTACATGGCGCTTTCCAATTAATGAAATGCTTTCATACATATGAATGTGGAAATTCTCGGCAACCCTGGTCAGGTTCATGGTCATAACCTGAGGCCTTTTGGCCTGTAGCCTGTTGGCTTCTTTCAAGACTGGAGCAGCACAAGGTGGTAGAGCGCAAGGCCTGGTTATTAGCGGCGGCTTCCCATCCCTGCGGGGTCTCCTGGCTCGCTGTCGTCCCCTCCTTATTCAGGACCCCTTTCCTTTACCCTCCCCATACCTTGAGTTTTTCTAGTACCCCAGAAAGCTTGAGATTGACAGTTAGTGCAAATATTCCAGGAGGAATCCTCTGCAACAGAGTGACACTGTGTGCTGAGCAGTCAAATTTTCTTCCTTGAGAACATTGGGGGGGCTTGTCTTTTTTTTTTTTTTTTTTTCCAAATGTCTTAGAAGGGCAGTATGTGCGCAGCCCAGAGCTGAGAAGTGAAATTCTGTAATTTCCATCTGGAGCATTTTGATAGAAATGCCTCAGGCCTCCGCCTGGAACAATTTAACCCTTTTAGGACCCTTTCCGAGCAGGAGATGAAATTTCAAACTCCACACATATTGTGTGTGCACACACACACTTGGGAATGTGATTGCTGGTATTTAAACAAGCTCGTTCCCCTGGGAGGTTGGAGCGCTTCTTCACTCATGCCAACAAAGGTCTTCTCCGAAGCCTCTTTCCTCCCAGCCCCCACTCCCCAAGGGAGCTTTAAATATAATCAGTTTGTGAAAAGCTGCAGTAAAACATCTCCATGGAATCCCCAAGCAGATGCTATCATCTTCCTGCGAGATGATGGAAGGCTTCTCTTCCCTTGCTCAGGGAAAATAGGACTCTGCTGTCAGCCGAACTCCCGCAAGGAAAGGAAGCTCTGGGAAGACCGGGAGGAAGGTGGTGGGCGAGGAGCCGGGGATGCCGTGTGCTGTGCAAAGCAGCAGCGTGAGGAGGGTGTCTGTGAGGAGCTTTTTTGCAATTTCAGGCATCCTCTTAGGGCACGGGAACAGAAATGCCTTCGCAGAAGCCCAACTGGTGGTTATGACCACACGGTCATGAACCGCCCAGGTTGAAAGCCAGGACGAGGCCCAATCATTTCTCTGCTGTGAGGTTTACACAGTGGGACCTGGCCCTGATCCGTAGGGTCCACACCCTCTTAAGTCAGCAGGTGCCCCGCTCCTGACTCACATGCTCCCATTGTTCCCTCCCGATAAACACGGGCTGCCCGGGGTACCTGTAGAGCCCTTCTTCCAGAAGAGACATTTTCTGCACGGGAATTGTGCCTACCTGCCACCCTAGGCCTCCGAGGGCTTTGTTAGGAAAGTATTAGGTCATGTGGCAGGAAAAAAGAAGTCAACGTGTAGATCTCTACTGGTAATAAAATGCAAGTAAACAGTTTTAACTTGGTATCAGCTTTCAGACCTGGCCTTTGAGGGAATCTCAGAAAGTTACCTCAGAAGTTGTTTGATTGAAATAGCAAGGGGAACACTTAAAAAACCTTTTTAAGGGGGCCCCTGGGTGGCTCAGTGGGTTAAAGCCTCTGCCTTTGGCTCAGGTCATGATCTCAGGGTCCTGGGATCAAGCCCCGCATGGGGCTCTCTGCTCAGCTGGGAGCCTGCTTCCCTTCCTCTCTCTCTGCCTGCCTCTCTGCCTACTTGTGATCTCTGTCTGTCAAATGAGTAAATAAAATTAAAAAAAAAAAAACCTTTTTAAGAATTACAAAATAACACCTTTACTGATTTTACAATAATGTGTAGGAACTTTTATCTCTTTCGTGGTGGGAAATTTAAAATTTACTCTCTGAGCCATGCTTTAGTGGACAGATGGGGCGGTTAGAACATGCCCATTGTGCAAACCAGCGCTACCGTCCATCTCCAGAACTCTGCATCTTGCCTAGTTGAACTCTGTCCCCATCAAACAGTCCCCCCTCGCCCCCCACCCTGTATCTCAGACTGTTCTAGGTCCCACATGTAAGTGGAATCAGGCTTTATTTGTCCTTTTGTGATTGGCTTATTTCACTCAGCTTAAGTCTTCGGGGCTCCTCCATGTGGTAGCATTTGTCAGAATTTTACTTCCTTTTTAAGGCTGTCGTATGTGTGTGCCACATTTTGTTTACCCATTCGTCTTTCTATGGACTCTTGGGTGATGTTTACCTTTTAGCTGTTACAAATACTGCTGCTATGAACAGTACGATGTATCTCTGTTTACCCTCTACCCAAGTTTTATAAACCTGGATATGCATTTCTCTATAATCTTGTGTCCTGATAAATCTTTTTAGAGTTAAGATTTAAATATACATGTTCATATTTTCATGTTATGAATGTATATTTATGTTCATGATATGAACCTCATATGTGGATAACAATTTAATGCCTTTTAATAATTACATGGATTCTTAAATTTTTATTGTATTTTTTTAACAGCTTTATTGAGGTTTAATTGACATGTAATAACCCACACATGTTTAAGGTGTACGTTAGATAAGCTTTGACATATGTTGTATACCCATGAAATCATCGCCATCAAGATAAGTGAGCAGAACCGTCATCACCAAGAGTGTCTTCATTATGATATATTATTAAATGAGTGATATAATAACCATATTATAGAAATGACATTAACTTAAAAATAAATCAGTAAAAGCCAGGTATTACCAGATTTAAAAACTATTTAAATAGTGATCAAGCAATCCAGATTGGTTCCTGGAAATTTATTTATTTATTTATTGCCTTAGTGAATAAAGATAAACAGCCTCCCAGAGAAGTTGGATTAGTAATTGTGCCTCAGCCAGTAGTGTCTGTTTTTGTGGGGGGAAGGTACAGGATAGAGGGAGAGAGAAAAGAAAAAAAATCTTGGACACGTTAGGTGTTGACGAGTGACAGTATCTGTTTTTCCTAAAGACCTTGCTTGAACCAGTCCCTAGGGCCTCGCACTTCTTCTGAAAGGGTCACAAGTGAGCCCGATGCCAAGGGGTGGGGCTGGGGGCTCCCCTGGGAGATCTCAGAATGCCCTGAATATGGCTTATTTCCTGTCATGACTGATTCCCTGCTGAGAAGAGACCAACCTGCCACGTGAACATGAACTTGGTCCTCAATCTGAGTCTCACTTTTATCATCAACCATCTTTCTCATTTCCCTGTAAGAGAGGACTGGAGGCCTATTGGCACTATTTGCCCTACTTGAACACATCTACTATTAGCTACTGTTCTGCTTGTTCGGGGCCTTACCGTGTACTTGTGCTAAATACTTGACACACGTTGTTCCTAACCCTCACACTAACCATAGGAGGAATACATTGCTCTTATCCCATTTCGCTGATGGATAAATTGAGGCACAGGCAAACCAGTGACTCGCCCAGGGGCTGCTGCTGGTGAGTGATGGGACAGGAATTAGGACCTGGGCTGTTACCAGAGTCTGAGTTCGAGTGCTGTTCCTGGGGTGCCCCTCTCTCCCCACCCAGTTCCACATCTTCACCTACTGAAATCTCACCCTGCTGGGTGCCTTCCTCTGTCACCCTGACTAGAGAGGACCCTTCTCTCTGGGATGACTCACACAGCGCTGTGGCACTCAACTTGTACCACCTGAAGTTCAAATATGTGTCTTTCAGCCTTCCCTCATCTTCTCGACCTTGGGGGGGATATTTGGAAGTTGTGTAGTGCCACGCAAAGAACCCAGGCTTTTTGAGATAGGACCTCAGTGGGAACCTTGTCACCGTCACCTCCTCTCCCCTGTGGCCTTGTTCACGTCACGCAGCTTTTCTTCCAAGCGTGCTCTCCTGGGACGCAGAGATAGCCAGACCTATCTGGCTGGCCGATTGTGAATGTGTGTCAAGTATATGGCAAATTGTAAATGCTAAATATGTAGCTCTTATTATAGGGGACCCTTCAGGTAGGAGCATGTCTAGAACAAGAGCCCTAAGTGGTGGCTCTTGGTGAACATTATCAGATAGAATGATGAATGCATAAGTGCATGACCTGAACTATTACAAATGATTTTTTTTTGATTTTTTAAAAAATAGTTTCTTAATTTGATCTTGACAGTCTATCTTATACAATACCACCAAGGTGACTTAAAACACACACACACACACACACACTCACTTTTATGCTAAGATCATAGCATAGAAGACTATTTATATCCATCACTTGGCTCTGACCCTGCTTACGTTTTATATCATCACAAAGCAGAATTGTCTCCAGTTTCCTTCCCATATTACATTATTCTGTGCTTCTTGCTTTATCCATGTTGTGTCCCGTCTTTGGAATGGATCCTTTTCCTTGAACCTGGAAAGCTCAGTCGTCCTTTAAAAGCCAGCCCAGATGCCACCTCCAGAAAGTCTTCCCAGCTTGTCCCTTCTCTCAGTACAGTGATCCTGTGGGCAGGCTGCCCCGTGGGATTCCTTTGCATCTCCCCTTGCTTTCTGCACAGGGTTAATCAGCACACCCTGAGCATTTTCTCAGCAGTGTCCTGGTGCTTGCATTACTGCATTCATTCTATTACATTGTAATCTCTTTGTTTACATCTTTTTATTTACAATTCACTGAGCACCTTGGGAACAGACCTATCTTATTCACTGCCATGTGTCCAGCTTCTGGCATAAAGAAGCACAAAAAAATGCTTGCAAATAGAACCAAACGTTTTCTGAGTTGAGATGGGATGTGACCCAGCCATGCTTCTGCCTTTCTCCCCCTATTCCAGTTAAAAGCCTTCTCCTTATGTTACTGTTGTTTGAAATTCAGAGTGGATCAGAACATGGTGAAGATTGTCATTATGGAAGGGCAAGTACACAGTGTATAGCCCGTGAAGGCTCCCCAGTGGGGGGTGGTGGTGGTGGTGGTGGTGGTGGTGTTTTTCTTTATTTACACCGCCTCTACCATCTTTAAAATCACTGCCCTGAAGCTCTATTGAGTTGATCGAATTTCGTCAGTCATATTTCTTGCCTCAGAAACTGGGAAAAATACTAACTCTTAAATTGCAGAGCGTCAAACAAAAGTAGGGTTTTCTGTAATTGAAGCAAAACAAATTCTACATTTGTTCAGGATTTATTTGTTATTTTAAACAGATATTTGAGGTCCAAGGTTGAGAAAGTTGAGGTCCATTTTAAAACAGAGTTGATTCCACAAGGGGACTGTTGTGTTACTTTTTTGAAGCGTGGGTTTGGAGAGAGCTATTGGCTCTTTCAAAGCAGCTGTCTAATCTATGGAAAACAGGGAGGAAAGGTCCAAAGGGAGAAACAGGGAGACCCCCCCTCCCCTGATTTCAAGTCATTGGGTATTCAGTAGCCTTGACCTTATTTATACATTGTGAATGAATGGTTCTGAACTTGAAATTTATATTCGTTTGGAAGGCAAAACAGCTGGGGAGTGCGCCTTCTCCATTTCTATGGGTATTTTAGGATGCCATCTGTTAGGGAGAAGGCAGTCTTTTAAAATAACCTTTTCTTCTGAAAATGTGCTAATCAGTGGGCAGGTGACTCGAGAGGCATGATGAAAGTTGGGACCTTGTCTTTGCTCTCTGATCCCAGATCCTGCATCTCAAATCATAGCTTGGCGGGCAGGGTCTGAGTGCTCTCCCTGGAGAGGATGACCTCACCAGCCATGGGCGTCCGGGTGGCCAGGGCTCCACAGGAAGACAAGGTGCAGAAAACAAAGGGATCCAAGAGCATGAGCTGGCCATGACTTGACATGCCATGAGCTTTAAGAAATACATCCTGTTTCTAAAGGGTTGGCAACAGTTTCTCCTTGGGAGAGAGTTGGGATCCTTTAGAGATCTCCCTTTTCCAGTAGTCTCTCTCTTGTGTTTTGATTGATTGATTGATTGGGGTGGAGAGTATCGGGTCAGATCTTGTCGGATGAGTAGGCTGCTCTTTGGGGAGGCCTCCTGACTGGGGTACCTATTTTGGAGCAACACTCCCTTTTGGTCATCACAAATTGAACTACATAGAATTCTGTGCAGGGAGAATGGTTCCAAGGGAAAGAGTGCCATTTGGAGGCAGAAAGTTGGGTTTTAGTTTGGTTTTGCCATTTACCACTATGATTTGGGGGGTGACTCGCCTCAGGTCTTCAGCCCCGTCGTGTCCTCATCTATGAAGTGGAGACAGTCATTCTTGGCCCTAGTTAACAACTGACAACGATGATGGTGGCTGACATTTACTGAGCGCTCCTTATGTTTAAGCTCTAAATGCTTTATGTACATTAACTCATGAATCTCCCAACAGCCCTATGAGGTAGCTGCTTTTATGATCCCCATTTCACAGATGAGGCATGGGGAGGCTGCCTAAGTTACTCCAAAGCACACAGCTGGTGAACGATAGAGATGGAGGACGACCCAAGGCGACTTGACCCTGTTCTAGGCCATAGTTCTCATTTCCTAGGATCATGATGCATAATGGAGTTCAGGCCATGTTCTAAATGTCTTTCTGGGACACACCAACTTGCCCTTCCCCCTTCCCCCCGCCTTGGTTTTCTCATCTAGGAAATTAGGGCTTGAATCAGAATATTGCTAATGCCCTCCCAGCTTTCATGCTTATTCTTATTCTTGCTTACTTAAGATATTGAAGATTTGCCCCTATTAAGCCGGCACACTTGTAAGAACAAAACCCACTATGATCACTGAAGTTTGCTTTCCCTGGTTCTAGAGCTTTGCTGTGTCTGCCTGGCTGCTGCACGTATATGGGGCAGAAGGAAAAAGGAAGTGTGGGTGATTGTCTTTAGTTATGATTTAAGAAATAGGGAAATTGGAGGCTTTTAAATCCCTGACATCTGGGCTGGGACAAACTGGGGGGAGGCCGTGTGGATGTGGAACTGGGATAGGGTTAATGTAGACATGTGGGCCGTGGGGGACAGGACTCCAGGCTCTCTGAGGATGTAGGATGGCCTCTTGCCACTTGTACCCCTCTTCCTGGGTTAGGCCCTTTGTCCACTAAGGGGTTTTTGTGGGGATTGTGATGAGGTACGCTTTAACGTGGAGTTGAAATGTTTTCGCTTTGATGTTTGTTTTCTTTTCACCTAATGAATAGGCTAAGAAACAGTCTGTTGTTTTTAAATGAGTACCATTAATAATAATGACAGCTCATATTTTTATCATTACGGCACTTAAAAAAGATCATTCGCAGGGAGGCAGGGGAGGTTGTACGATAATGGAGGACTGGCTGCAAAATGTTGGACAAGCCCTTTCACCCTTGGTATTCCCATCTCAGTGGGAAGGTAGAAAGGTGGATCCCTAGTTCTTTGCTTCATCATTTTTAGGGCCTGGGACCAAAAACTGGTTATTATAAAGCGAGTTGCCGTGTAGCGTTTCCGTGTTGATTATTTTCCCGAGGGACGGATAGAAACCAGAGGATAGATCCCATAGATTCTTCCTGCTCATCTCTCATACTCCTGGCTTAAAGTTTTATCTTTAAATGACATTAATAGGCTTTGTGTGTTAGTCGCTGTTGGAGTCAATTGTGCTGTATCTCTTGATCTCTCTCATTTATTCCGTGATTTGTGGTGATGTAACTTATCTCAACTCTTTGCTGTCAGCAATTTTCAACCAAACATCGAAGCATTTTGGGTAGATGGTGTCTGTTGCCTTGATTCATGAGGTTCTCGATCTGGATATATTAAGGTGGGTAACAACACAATTTAAAGACATGTAATATTCCTTAAAAACTTCAGTAGCACTCCCCCTGCCAAAGCCTGAAACTGATTCGTACCACTTACCTCTTTTCAAGAGTCAAATGTGGGTGTGTGTGAGCTCTTACTTGCTCTTTTTACGGGGGAGCAGGACTGCTAGTCCAGAAATGCCAGCTCTTCTGTGTTTAGCAGCAAAAAGAGTTAATCATTATCTAGGTAGAAACAGAACCCTCCCAAGTTTTTAACCTGATATGGCCCCACATCTCCTCCTCACTGCTCCTAGAAGACCAGGCTCTCATGGGCACAGGCGTGTACACACACACACACACACACACACACACACACACTTTCTCTCTCTCTCTCTCTCTGTCACACACGCACACACACACAACTTAATGTAAAACGATGTCATGTTTATGAGAGCTGGAATTCCTTGGGAGGGATACTTGGGTTCGGTAGGCTCAGTGGACACGATGTGAAAGCAGGCCTATCTAGCCTTGGAGTTTCCAGATAAGAGCGTGATATGTAATTGAGTAAGAATTTGAAAAATTATCCGATAACATTAGAAGCAGCAGAGCACCACTTGTGTGTTTCTTTTTCTTTTCTTTTCTTTTTTTTTTAAAGTTTCTTTTCCTTTCTTTTTTTTTTTTTTTTTTTTTTGCTCAAAAACTATTCAGAAGAGGAGTAAAGAGCTAGCTAGCATTGTTTTCAGGGTGTGGGCACCCCCTCCCCACCCCACAAACCAAATATGTTCGCCCAGGCAGAGAGTGTGAGGTCTCAGAGAGATCTCGGCAGATCCCGTAGTACATTCCTCTGCACCCCCTGGGCAAGTCTTCAGTCTAATCATAGGAAAAGGGCTGTCAGCTAACTTTTAAAAAATCTTTTCTGGAAGAGTACACTGCAGTCTACCTTCCCATCTTATTCCGGTGACCCAAAGTATAAGTGGTCTGTTCCTTCATTTGCAGAGCTTGAAACAGGATAAAAAAGAAGGCCTGATGAATTGAACTTGTGTTTTTGCTGCTGCCGCCACACCCTCTGCAAGGACCTTCGCTTCGTTTGGGTTCTTGGGTTTGGGGAAGGAAGAGGCCATTGATGAAACTCTCCAGGCGTTGGCTCAGGCTTTTGGGGTGTTCTTTCTAGTTCCCTCCTCTCCTCACATCTACTAGTGTGGGGATACTTTGTATTAAACACGGAAATCAGGAACTCGTTCCCACCAGCACCCATTATCTGGAACCTACTCTGTGGTTCTGTGCTAGGTTGTGGGCACATAGAGATACAGAACAAGGTTTTGGCTCTGAGGAAGCTTCAGAGTATTAAAAGGGTTGGACAGATTGCACAAGTACAATGAAGGACAGCAGTAGAGGTATATGAAAGCCCGGTGACGAGAGAGTGGTCTGACAGTTAAGCAATGGTTGGGGTGGAAGATGGTGATTGTACCTAGTATTAACCTTGAGCTTGGCGATCTGTGAAGTGCCTTTCCATACTTTATGTCATTTAACCTCTGAATGGTGTGACAGCAGGGCAGGGTGATGTTAGGCCTTTGAAAAATTTTTGGGTTTTTTGGGAAATATTTTATTTTGGGATAATTACACATCCCTACGCAGTTGGAAGAAACAATAGATTGCAATACCCTTTATTTAGTTTCCCCCAATGGTTAAAATCTTTAAACACCATAGTACACTGGCAACACCATAGTATACCAGGACACTGACACTGATAACAGTCAAAATACTGAACAGCCTCATTACTGCTGGGCTCCCTCATGTTGATCTTTTATAATCCTGTCTCCCGCCCCATTATCCCCTCATCCCACCTCCCTTAATCCTTAGTCCTTAACTCCTGGAGCTGTCAGTCTGTTCTCGTGACTATAGCCTTGTCATTTCCAGAACATCGTATATGGAATCATATAGTATGTAGCCTTTTAGGATTGACTTTTTCTCACTCAGGGTTCTCTGAGGATTCTCTGGGGATTCATCTAGATTGTTGGGGTATCACTAATTCCTTCCTTTTTATTATTGGCTGGAATCCCATGATAGGGATGGACGTGGGTTTGCTAACCATTGACCCATTGAAGGACAGTTGGGTTATTTCCAGTTATAAAGCTGCTATGAACATTCATGTATAGAATTTTGTGTGAACATGTATTTTTCCTTTTAAAGTGGAGGCAGTTTCGTGTGTTTTTTAATGGAAAGATTATGAATTAGAAGGTAGAAAATCTAGGTTTTGCTTCTCACTAGGAAGCGCTGGATATTGGTCCCTGAATTTATCATTTGCCTTCTTGAGTCTCAATTTCCTTGTTAATAAAATGTTATACTATATGTTCTGCCTACACCCCAGGGTGGTTGTTTAGATAAATTGAGATAGTAATATGATAACAAGTTTATAAGTGGTAATATAAACATATAGAAGTGGGATAAGATGCCACGTCACTGTGTTTCTGTCCTTTACATTCTGGGAGAAGATGGGCTGGAACCTTCCCCAGAGTAGTTCTTGAACCACAATCTAGAGATGGCTCTTTTAGGTTCTTTTTCTTTTTCTTATTGCTTTGTATGGATTTCTTATGTATCCTGGTTACCCTTCGTTTACTGGTGATACATAGAGGGGTTACTTATACCTCTCCCAGAGCTGGCTTATTTTTTCACTTTTTACTGGATTCTCTGATGTATAAGAAGTTTGGTTGTAAAATACATCTATCTGACCTTTTTTTTTTATTGTTTGAACTTTTTTTTTTTAAACACACACATCCTTTTCTGTCCCGAAATTGTAAGAATATTTGCCTGTATTTCTTCTAAAGGTTTTTAAGTTTTGCTTCTCGCATATCTGTCTTGAGTAAATGAGGAATTTATTTTTGTGAATGGTGAGGCAGAGACCTAACTTTATTTTATATTCCATATGGCTAGCCATTTCTAGTTTCACTTATTGAAAGGGTCCATCTCGTTCCCTATTAATTTGTAATGTCATATTAGTATGAATGTTGAGTTTGCACGCGTTTGTGGGCAAGACAAACCCTTCATCGAGCTGTAGAGGTATTAACATTGTGCCACCTGGGATAAGAACTTTCACGTACAAAAAATTTCCTAAGGCTTAAAACGACAATTTTAGCAAATTATGTTTCAAAAAATTTTTGGAGATGCCCAGGGGTCTTCTCTGTCATCTTGGGCTGGACACAGCGATACCTCTGTGGAAGGCAGGACCTCGCAGTGAGGAGGAGAGCAGGTGTTTGGCACTGTTAAAAGAATACAGATTTCGTGATTGTCATTGTTTCCAGATATATCACCTATGCCACAAATAATTACTGTGTAGGTTCCGTGAGAGATTTAGGGGTGTCTGGAGTCTAGTCTGTATCCTCTCCGGTCATATAAACTGGTGGAGAAAAAAGCTAACGTATAAGAAAAGTATTAAAAAAAAATGAACCCACTGCAACACAAGAGATGACGTCAGGCAGTGGATGACTGCAAATGAGTAATGTTGATAAGAACTTGAGGAATTCAGAGATGGAGAGGTGTGGGCCAGCATGAATAAGACCTTGACTGATGGAGTTGGCTTTGGCTGACTCCAGAGTAGGAGGGAAGAACAGAGGCAGTGTGTGCGCCTCCCTCCGTGGTGTTCCCACAGCCCCCACTGTGCTGACCAGTCCCGTATCACTTCCTGCACCCAAATACAAGGATGGTTTTATCCGTCCTCACACCCACCTCAAGCCCCTTTCCCCAGAAACACGCTCCCTACCAAAGGGACGCTTGTGAGCTCCTGAGGGTGGGTAGCCCCTCACGGCCCTTTCCCAGCATCTGGTGCCATGTTTGCTTGTGCTTGGCACCCGGGAAATGTTTGCTGAGTGAGTGAGCGGACTCTGGTTGGAGCGGAGGAGGCAGGGACAGAGGAGGAGGATGGGGCTGTATGGTTCTGGATGATCTTAAAGGTCAGCCCGAGTCTGGCTCTGCGCTGAGGCCCGCAGCCGGGGGCAGTCTGATGGAGGCCTGTGTGATGCGGTTGTGCTTCAGAGAGACTGCCTGGTTGGTCCAGGGGGACAAGGGAGGCCTGTTCTTGCCCACGCAGTGGATGCTGGTCTATGCCGGGGCCCTGTGGTGGGTGCTTCGAGGATGTTGCTAAATGTGGCCGGTTCATAGAACCACCAGTGAGGGAAGTGCGAATCTCCGTTAACTGAACTAGACACTGTGCTCAGGCCCTTGATCCAAGGGGACTGGTGACTCGGGCCCAGGTCTTTGTGACTCCAAAGTCAGCTTGTTCCTTTACCCGTGGTCCGTGCTTGACCACACTGGAGTCCAGAGGTACGACTAAGACAGGGAGCTGAGCTGCAGAGATGGGCGTGGGAGCCACAGGTGAGCTGGGAGTCAGGCCGGCCTGAGGTTCCTAGCTTCGGGCCCCGGGGGAGAAGGCTGGTGGCTATGGCAGAAATAGTCCTGGGGAAGTCAGGAGGAGATGCTGTGCTTGGCAAGAGAGTGAGGGTTATTTTAGACTCCTGAGTTTAAGGTGACAGTTCCATTCAAGGAGGAATTTTATCAGGTAAGTGACAGTGCCAGCCCTCCCTCCACCCTTCATTAAATCTGTCATTTTCCTTTCTTCTAAATTGGGAACATTGCAGAGAAACTGTGAGATAAATGGCACCTCGGTGTACATGCCAAATACCTGACCTCATTTGCAGCTTTTTTACATTTCAGTTTGAGAAATGTCCCCCCCCTCCTTCAAGGGGACTCACTGTTTGTGTTTGAGTATTAATAGCATTTTCTTTCCTCACACCCTGTAGGGGATGAGCCCTGGCTAAACAAGGAAAGCAAAAATTTGAGTTCTGAGCCTCTCTGCTCTGCTGATGAGCATCTCTCCTGCTCTGAGAAATACAGAAAAGTGAATTGAAGCCCCCCCCACACACACACACCCTCTCCGCCCCCTCTAACTCCCATGGTTGACAGAGAGCTGGCTAATGAACAAGTTATTTTAAAAGCATCCTAGGGAGTGTGGGAGAGGCTGAGTTCAGCAAAACATGACTGGGTGGTGCAGGTGCTGTTTCGTTTCGAGGTGTGGAGGCAGGAGTGGCTAATCGTCTTAATTTGAATAACTTTGGGATGGTGAGATAGCTCCTGGATGGAGAGTTTCATTGGAGATTGTGATGTGGGATTTGTTGCAGAGGGGATCAAGCTAAAGCTATTTATAGGCAAATATATTTTAGATATTGGCAGTAGCACTGAATATATCCCATCATCACCTCCAAAGGCTTTGAATTTTTAGTGTTATTTCTATTCTGAACAGAATGGCCTGTGATTTACTGTCATCCAGTGTGTTGGATCTAGGGAGACTGGAGGAATTACTGTCCTCCTCTTTATTTTTTCTTTCTAAGTAACAGACATTACCGACAGTTGGCTTGGGAATTTTAAGTCCCAGTTTGGTAGAACGAAACACCCAACTGGAGATTGGAAGGTTTGAGTGCCAGACCCAGCTCTGACCCCTACCATTAACTGCATAGCCCTACATAATTCCCTAACCTCTTCTGGCCTCTGCTTCTTCAGATAAAAGACGACCATATAATACTTACAACTGAGGGTTGCTGTGTTGATTAAATGAGATAACCATTTCATAAATGCTTTGTAAATGACACAGCCCAAACAAATATAAACCAAGATTGTATTTGCTGCGACAGAAGGTGGACAGTCTCTTGGAGTTTGTTTTCATGGTACTAACCTACATAACATTGACTCAAGCGTGTTTGTTAGAATGAATCACCTGCTGCTCTCTGGCCACACTTGAAAGGACATGCTATCTATGGTGAACCCTTCTAGCACCACCCCAAGTTCAGGTTGCTCTTACACAATCTGGGCGAGATTTATGCACACACATTCTTCCCCCTTGGAAACAAAACAGCGACTTGGGCAGGGTAGACATCAGGAAAGTGACTTAGCCAGCAAATATGTGATTAATAACATAGATTTGGCCTCCGTGTTAGTGTGAGGCTCTGTACACGGATGGGTAAACGATAAATAGCTAGTCTGCCAAGTAGAGCGTGTTGGGGAATCCACTGGGCTCTGTTTATGCTGGAAGCCTACTGTGCCAGGGCTGTGGTCGGTACTGAACTAAAGAAATTCATACCAGTCGGCTGTTCCGCATTTATTTATTTGTACACATCTTTCTTGCCTGCTCAGCTGTGATCTCCTTGAAGGCAGGGACCATCCCCCCGTACCTTTGTTTTCCTGGCATCTAGTGTGGTGCTTGGCACATACTGTTTACTGGGTTGTTGGATGGAGGGATGAGACTTTTTGCACTTTTATTCAGTTAGAGGGATTTTTGCGGAAGTCACAGACGTATGATTATTTGTGTGGTCCTCTGATAACGCTGCAGATGTCTTCTCAACCGTCGGCCATCACTGAGCGGGGGAGACCGTATTCCTGCATAGCTGGATCATGCCTGCCCCCACCTCCTGCTTCAGCTGCCTTGGCCTGTTGGTGCAGTGGTGAGGGCTGACCGAACACTCTTCCCCACGGACTCTACTAGAACTGTGCCCTCCCTCAGCCCCCAGCCCCCTCTGCCTGTCTGCGTAGGCTGGCAACTCCGCTCATTCTCCAACAGGCGGTCTTGCTCATACGCATGTCCGTCGTCTTCCTCACCCTCCTCTTTTCCAGTGCTTACCTAGCTATCAAGAGACTCTTCTCAGACCCTTCTGGATGGCGTATTCCCGTTCATAGATAAAACCCACACCAGTCACTGTCCTCCAACACGCCTTAAGCATGGCAGGTGAACTTGAAAATGTGAAGGCAGCCAGAAAGGGGGAACAGGCCCTCTGTGAGGTTGGCAGTGAAATGAAAACAATAAAGCCCCAGGGCCGTCATGGTCTAGAGCTTCTAAAGTGCCCCTAAGCCTCCTTTTGAATCACCAGAAGTTTCCCTTTACCTCCTCACCTTTCTCAAATGAAATTTCTTCTTTCTCAGATACCAGTCTTAAACAACAAAGCAAACAAAACGCTCCACACCTATTTCTCATTCAGTTTGGTGCTAGTGGATAGAGAACGGGATTTGTCACTGTAGCCTTGTGACTTTGAAGCAATTTCTAGGCCTTCTGTGCCTCAGTTTCCTCAGCCACTGGAGACGTTACCCTTGTTCTACGAAATACCACCCATCCACAGTGTCATGGGGACGTTTATGTATATGAGAAACTCGGTAACTAACAAAGCACCGTTCGCACATTAGAAATTTCTGGTGTTAGGCCAGTTTTCTAGATCAGGTTTCACTGGCACACACTCACTATTTCAATTACGTTATGGGTTAAGTCGGTTCTCTACCCACCTGAGAACTGAAACTGGTGAAGTGTGTTTGAAATTACAAATAATCTTATTATGTAACATATTCTGTTGGTAAATGAGGGCTATCTCTAGATTGTTAGGTGTGGATGATAAGGATTCTATTTTATACTTTTTTGGTACCCATCACTGGTGTTTAACGCAGTGCTGGGCATTGCAGGTGATCGTGACATACTGTGGTTGATTGTTTGAAAGCCATCTTAATCATGACCGCGAGTCATTCTTATTTACAGCAATCTGAATGTCTTGACCTAATGTTAAACAAAATTTATTTCATTGCTGAGAATGGACCATTGGAGGACCTTATAGATCTGTTTTGGTATTGCAAGCTCCAAAATTGGATCAATTTGAGTAAAGAAAATCAAATCTGTTTGCAAAAATGTTGCACAAAAGAGTGGCATATGTCTGCCAGTACCTGTCAGGGCCTTTTTTTTTTTCTTTTTCTTTTTCTTTATTTTTTATTATTTCTTTTTAAGTGGCTTTATGCCCACCGTGGAGCCCAATGTGGGGCTTGAAATCAGGAGCCTGAGATCAAGACCTGAGCTGAGATCAAGAGTTGGATGCTCAAGCGACTGAGCCACCTAGATGCCCCCCCTTTTTTCTTCTGAAAGATGACATTCCTTCTCAATTAACCCAGGGAGCCATTTTCCCCACCTCTTATCTTATTGGGGTGTTTTAGAAAAAGACATACCAAGTGTGAGAACCTGGAAGCTTGGAGTTTTTTAATCCGCTTAAAACCAGTTTTCCTTCAAATAGGTGATCTCGAAGGCAACTGTTGTACTTTTTTTGTTGTTGTTGGAAATTCTTAAGGTATTTCTTTTTTTTTTTTTAATTTTAATTTTTTTTATTTTTATTTTTTTTAACTATTGTACTTTTGTCCACAGGAAACAACTCAGGTTTGGTCCTGTCCTCAGGAAGAGGTTGAGAGGCAGGGTCGACATCAGGCAGAGACCCGGTGTTTGCCGAACGACAGGACGAAAGTATGAAGGAAGGCTGTTGAATAGTCTGTTCTGGAGAGTTTAGAGAAGAGAAGAGGTTGCTTTTTAAGGAAGGGTATGGTGGGCTTCTTCGGGGATGGAGGCCTAGGATCTCGAAGGCTTTGTTTCTTTTTAGAAGCTTCCTAAGTGTGTGCCAGGGTTGTATAATGGAATGGATTCTTGGTTAGGTTCCTTTTGTCTTATCTTGCAAGCATATCATTGTGCATACTTAAATCATTAACGACTCATTAAAACTCTTGGCCATTTTCATTTCCTACCCAGCTGAAGCCTGGGTGTGGTGGAAACCTGTGCTGGCCTGCTTGGCCGGGCGCACCTGAGTGCCCGAGCAGTTCCCAGCACTCGGGCTGTCAGAAAGACCACTGAGTCAACAAGCTGTTGCGGAGGGAGGCTGATCAGTGCAGATCCTTGAAAAGAAGAGCTAGGTGGCCTCGAGAAGCAGAGGGGGAGTCAAGGGTGGCTCTCCTCAGCCTGAAGGGCTCTTCAGTAATGAACACCTTGACTCTCTCTTTATGCAACATCCCCTCCCCCCACCCTTAGAGACTGTATTTGTACTTGTCCGTCCCCCCCCTCCCCCCCCCCCCCCCCCCCCCCCGCCTTAAGGATCTCTATAGCTTGTTTCTTTCAGGGTCTCAAAGTGCTCTTAGTTCTGTTAACTCATTTGTTCTCTGTAGGGCGAGGATTGAAAGTGTTGTTGGAGATGCCTTCCTGGCCTTGGGGTTAATGTCCCACAGGCTTTGCAGTAGGATATTGACTTGCTGTTAGTTACTTTTGTCTAATTTATAGATAGATGCATCCGTAGGTATATATGTTGTGTACTAATACATACACACATGTGTATACATCTTACCTTATTCCAAAGAAAAGGGTGACAGTGTCACAGTTTAGTGTCTCCTAAAAGAAAATTTTAAGAATTAGTAATTTTCTGCATTTTCAATATCTTACTTAAGTCTTGTAGGTAAAGAAAGGAAAGACTTTCTGCCTCTGATTTGAGTTGTTGAGCTATTTGTCCCTTGGTAAGCTGATCAATTGCCACTTGGGTTGTGAGAAAGGTGGGCAATCAATCAAAATATTTCTGCTACATTGGCATGCTTTGTAATGGAAATGAAAATGACAGC
Source organism: Martes martes (assembly GCF_963455335.1). Classification (NCBI taxonomy): domain Eukaryota; kingdom Metazoa; phylum Chordata; class Mammalia; order Carnivora; family Mustelidae; genus Martes; species Martes martes. The sequence goes on along the minus strand of NC_137903.1, from coordinate 24,542,298 downwards.
ATGTTTTTGTCAGCTTAAATGAATAGGTTTCCTTCAGATCGATGTCAGAGTTGGTGTTACAGATATCACAGACTATGAGTGTCAATGATTAATTAGGGAAATGCCTGATGGAGGCACATGATCTCACCTCCCATCTTATAGATAGATTTCCCTGTTGGTAAAGTGTGTGCCAGGGTTGGCTTTCCTTGGGAGCATAGGCGTGACCCAGGACACTGTCACTGTGGGCCCTCTGTGGGCTTTACCCGATCTTGAAAGACCTTCCGTTCAGTTTGTATAAAAAATACTCATTCATTCATTTTTTCATTCAGGTAGCCGACGTGTAGTGACGCAGGTCCGCTGTGTGCCAGGCTCTGGCTTGGTGCTAGAGATAGAGTGAACAGCAAGATGGGATGGCGCTGCTTTCGGGGAGCTGTCGTCTTAGTGGGAGAAATACCCAGAAAACAGATTCATAAGCAGGGAAATTCAGGCAGTTGAGTGTAGTGAAGGAAATAAAAGGTAAGGCAGTGTGTTCAGCTTGGGGGCGGGGGGGGGGCAGGGCATTGCTTACTTAACCCAGGTGTGGTCCCAGAAAGCCTGTTGGAGGTAACATCTGAGCTGCCCAAGGGATGGGAAGAAAGAGTCAGCCAACGGCAGGTCTGGGGGCCGAGGGAGCAGCAGGTACTAAGGTCTGAAGGCGCACAGAGCTGTGCATGTGTGAGGAGCAAGAAGAAGGTGTGTGTGATCTTCTAGAAGGCAGAGAGCAAGCAGGAGAGGGTTGGGAGGGAGGTGGAGCTGGCAGGCAGGGTCAGGCCACACGGAGCCTAGACAGCATGGCCAGGACTGTGCATTTGATTCCCAGGGCAGTGGGAAGCCACTGGAGGGCAATAAGCAGGGGAGTAACACACCTGATTTGTTTTTTTAAAGATCACACTGCTTGCTGTGGGGGAAATAGATGTTAGTGGGTAAAAACTGGAAGGAAGCTGCCAGTTACAAGACTCTTGCAGGCAGGAATCAAGCGAGAGATGACGGTGGCTTTGACTAGGTCAAAAGTGGACCAAGAGACTCGCTTCCTCTCTCCACCAGGTGAAACCAGAGTGAATGGTATTCTGAAGACATGGGTTGTAAGGGAGCATAGGCAAGGAGGGACGGCAGGGTGCGTCTGGAGCTCTGATTTCCGTTTAGGCAAGACAAGTAACGCACCTTTCGGTGGGACAGTGCTACCGCTTACAGCGCAGGCTCTAGAAGATAAGGCGGGCTTGTGGATAAGACCTGAGCTCTGCAGGCCCACTTGAGCTTCTTTGTTAGCCCACTTGAACTTATCTGGAAGAGTTTCAAGCTTTCGTTCTCTATTTGCCTAAGGCTGGGTAAAAAACCAGCTCCTGGGTATGATTTGGGGGCTGTTGTCAGGGCCCCTGTGTGAGGGCGGGCTGAAGAGATCTCTTGCACTCTTAACTTGACCTATTGAAAAATGGTCTCTTCCCTCATCTTACTCGAAAGTGCTATTTGTTTTTTTATACTTCAGTGTGAGGTCACATTTGTTTCCCATAAGAGCTGTGGATAAGGGTCTAATAAGGCTGTTAGCTGCCGGAGTGGAGAAGGAGAGGATCTTAGGGAAAGTGACTGTATATTGGGGGAGGTGGTTGTGGAAGGGTTGAAACACCTGCATTGGAACAATTTTGCTTAGCCTTGAACTCTTGTCCTCTCAGAGAATTAATGTCCTAGTTTTTTGTTTGTTTGTTTGTTTTAGTTTTTTAAATGAAGGAGCTGGATTAGATCATCTCAGTCCCTTTTAGCTAACCTTTCCAGCTAGATAGATTTGTACCCAACTGCCCAGGCTTCTGTGTTTTTTCCCCATTTTGTCCTTCGACGAGGAGCTCTCTGGGGCAGTGCGTAAAATGCCAACTCTCTAGTTTCCCCAGAAAGGGAAGAGTCCTCAGTTTCAGAATGGTATCAGCCTTGGCGTCTGCATTCTGGTCAAGCAGCTGTGTTCAGAGGTCTGTGCTCCCATGTTGGGGTACTTCTCTGTGGGAGCCAGAAGGGCCTGTGCACCCACAGTAGGTCACATTTACATAGGGAAGAGATGAGCAAGCAGATATCCAGGAGAAAGAATTCTCAGGTCAAGGTTTTCCAGGGGAAAGAATTCTGAACCGTCAGCAATTAAATAGATCCAAATTTCCCCTTCACGCCCTAAGATGAGCAGGAAATGTACTGCAAGGCATGTCCCGCGTGTTGTAGAACTAACATTAACTACAAGTACCTCATATTTGTTTAGCATCTTGTGCTTTGTGACATAAATTCACATATATGATGTCATTTGACCTCATAAATCCTGTGAAGTAAGCAGGGCAAAAATTATTAACCATGTTTAACAGGTGGGAAAACTGAGGCCTTAGGTAGACTAAGTGACTTGTCCAAGGTTGCGCGGTTAATAAGACAGAATTAGAATTTAGAATGCAGATTTTTTAAATTTTAAAACTTTATTGAGGTGTAATTTCTATACTATAAAATGCACCCATTTTAAACTTACAGCCCTGTTGAGTTCTGACCAGTGTGCATACTTGTATAATATACCACAGTCATAATCAGTATATTGAACATTTCTATACTCGAAAGTTCCTTCATGTTCCTTTGCATTAATCAACCCCCCGCCAAAATCTTTTGATGTGTAATCCAATGCTCTTTTGCTGTCCCACACTCTGATTTGACAGCCTTTTCAGCTCTGTCCTTTTAGGGAGAATACTGGCTGGCAGGCAGCCAGCCAGCCTCATCATGTTGAGTTATGAGAATGAATGGGAAGCTGGTGGGTTGGTTACTCCATTGTTAGTTCCTTCCTTCCCTTCTTTTACCAGCTCCAGGCTATAGAAAGATAGTGTGGGCTCTCCTTGCCAGGAGAGCTCGAAGAACCGGACACCTGCTCACCTGTCTGTACTGGCTTCCCTATAGTGTGCAAGGGTTGGCGGGAGGTGATGGGCTGCTGGAGGGGACGACCTCTAGAGCAGGCCCTACTCCTGGATCATCGGCTCAGTCTCCTCCTAGGAAACCAGCTCTTCTGCTGCTTAGTTGCAATTCCCTAAGGCCTTAACCAGCCTGAACCCCATATCTGAGGACTGGATCCCGAAGGTGTTGAAGGTCCCAGCTCTGAAAAATGAGCAGACCCTGGATTTTGTAGCTATGTCGGACCGGTCCTGGACAGAGCCACCCCTTTGCACCTGAGTTAGGTTCTGAAGAGAGACCCTTCCCGATATACTGTTCCCAAGTCCTAGATTTTGACCACAGTGTCCAGCATATTCCAGAGAATTAAGGTTTCTGGTCAGGTGTTGTGTGGCATCCAGCAAAACCAGGGAAGGAGCCTGGGGCCCCTGAATGGCTCAGCTGGTTAGACACTGACCCTTGATTTCCGCTCAGGTCTTGATCTCAAGGTCGTGAGTTCGAGCCCCATGCTGGGCTCCACATTGGCATAGAGCCTGCTTAAGATTCTCTCTCTCCCTCTCCCTGTGCCCCCCCACCCCTGCTCTGTTCGTGTGCACTCTCTCTCTCTAAAAAAAAGAGGGGAGTGGTGAGCCTGATCCTTTTCATAGATGGCTTTGCCCCCAGACCAGCGGAGAGAAGATGGCGCCCTAGCCAAGAGTGGCCATGGGAGATGACTCAGAATGCGGTCTCTGCTTTTCTTGGTGGCATTGCTCCCATTTAGCCACTCCGTGTGGGGACAGCCCATGTGCTACTAGCTCTGATGATAATCTCTTTGATTTGTTTTGGGCTCCATGAATTTATGGGGCCCTTTCCTATCTCCTCGTTCTTCTCAATAAGTCTGGTACCTTCTGTGAGGGTAAAAGCCTCCTCTCATCTGACCTAGGACAGCTGCAGGGACAGAACAGACTCGGATTTCTCTTCTGCCAAAGCTCATCTTAAATCTGGGGCCCTGCCGTATTGATTTTCTTCTGGTTATCTTCGCAAGTTTCCCTGGCTTTGCTGAAGGGGAGAACATTCATCAGGCTGCATGCTTGAGCTTCAGGTTTCTCCTCAGCTGGCAACCCCAGCCAGAGAAAATTCTTTTTTTAAAGAATTGAACCCCCAGGCACTGGACTGTCTTCCGTCTGGCTCTCGGCAGCTGGAGGCCATCCCTCCCCTCTCAGTGTGCTGCCTACCTCAGCTCAGTGAGTCCCTGGTTGCTGCCCTCTTTCCCCTCGCAGGGGCCTCTTGCACTGTGTGGGCTTGGAAAACAGTGGGCTTCCTGTGTTTTGTCTACCAGCAAAGCTGGTCACCCCAAGGCCCATGTTGACAGCGCCACGTGTCTGACTCCAGGGCGCTGTGGGAAGACACTATGTGAGGAACAAAGACTTAGTTGAAAGCCCCACATGTGGACATTTGAGGTGGTTGCACAGAGATGGGGGTCAAAGGGCTGCTCGTGTCTGCAGGGAGAGGGGACAATTCCAGTTTCGCAGAGGTTACAGGCCATAGCAATGCTGTCTCTTGCATTTCCCATTGGGGTTAGGTGTTTAAAGGTCCGTGGAGGTTTTGTTCCTTTTCATGCCCCAAGAGAGCTTTCCATAGCAATGAAAGAAGTGCAGGAAACCGGTGGGATTATGGAGGGCCCAGGAAACAAAAGGACTGCATTTTAAAAGAAAACTTTGTGGACTCGTTCCGTGGGTGCTGCTGGTTACCTGGGAAGATCTTGGATTTATTTGACGGTTCCCATCTTTCACTTTGGCTTCATGTATACACTCTTTTGGGAACTAGGGAGGGGAATAACACCCTCCCCAAGGATCTGTGGCTGAGCTCCCAGTCCCCAGGACCAAATGGAGCTGCTACAGCTAAGAAGCAAATTGGCTCCGCTCTCCCAGCAGAGCTCTGGGCTGTGTGGTTATTTCCTATCTTTTTCCCGCAGTATTTTCCTCTTTGCAGCCCTTGTCTTCTCTTTGGCACGGGAAGTCTCAGCTGCCTTGTCTACAGCCTCACCTGGGCCCAGATGGACTTCTGCTTCCTTCCCTTTTTCCTTATCCATGTTGTCACTTCTGGGCCAGAGACCCCCTGGGAGGGAAGCAGGGTTTTGTTTTGTCACCCCCCTCCTGGAAGGGCTGCACCCCAGCAGGACAGATGGCTGCCTGGGCTATTTTTAACTGTCTCTAGGGAAGAAGATTCCACAGCCTATTTTGGAACCTGTTCCCCTGATTGACAGCTCTCAAATTAGGAATTTCTTGCTGATACCTGACTTAAAATTCAACAGCTGTAATTGAAACTCTTTTTTTTTTTCTTCTTTCTTTTATTCCTTTGGAAGGAGAGAAATTCTGGAGGTCATCTAGGCTTACGCCTAATGAAGACAAGGCGACCTGCAGATTTTCTGACTCCAAATTGAACTGGAAACTAGCTTCTCATCCTCTCACTGGGGATCCCATCAGTTTTGGGATCTGCCTTTGAAAGCACACATTTGGGGGCCATTCTGTGAGACTCAATTTAATTTTCTCAGGGAAAAACAAGTGATACTGGAGTTGGAAATTGGAGATGGAGAATGCAAGGCATTAACTGACTTCCTCTGTTTTGTTTCTAGGGAGAAAGTTAAATGATGCTTATAGAATTACCTTGCCTCTGTTGGCAGCAAGAGTAAAAATAAACTCAGCTCACAATATACAAAGGTTCCCCCAGTGCTTTTCCCTCCGCTCCTACCAATCTCTTGTCTTTAAAGCAAAGAAAAGGGGGGGGGTTGTTATTTTTCTCTCTCCATCAGTGGGATTCTCTGTGTGTTAAATATCTCTTTTAAGAATATCTGAGGTCACTGAAACTCTGCTGGAGCCTCCATTTTCCCCTTGCTCAGTGCTGATGCAGACTGCCCTCGCCAGGAGGCCCCGTGCAGCCTCTCTTGACAGACTGCATCTCGACGGCCTAAAGCTCCAGCGGGAAGTTGATCATGGCCCTTCAGTTTCAGTGCCTGGAATTGTCATGTTTCATAGAACGCTATTGCAAATGAACAGAAACATACTGGACTGGTGATCAAGGGGTCCTGGGACGGGATCTCACTCCTTGGCACTCCTTGATACTTGGTACTGGTGCCTTTTCTCCATAAATCATCACATGAGACATTGTCTCCCTGCAGACATGGCATCCCAGGCCGGGCTGGAACAGCAGGTGTTGAATCAACCGATAGGCTGTGTCCAGACCTGCGGTCAAAGATGAGCTGGCCCTTGGGGACATCCCTCATCTCTCGGCCCATGCTTCAGACTACGAGTAGTCTGTGTGGCTCATGCTTACCAGAATTAGCATCTCAGGGCTCTGGAAGTAAGGCTAACACTCAGTATTCTACCCACCCGTTTTCTGTATGGGTGGTATTTAACAGGTCAGTTCTATAAAATCCCAGGCCAACCTTCTCTGCTCCCTACCTAGATTGCACCAAGGGAACATAAACTCATTTCGCTATCGACCCAAGAGAAACAGGCAGGTATAGAGGGAGCACCTTCTTATCTGGGGCAATTGGACAAGTAGTTGGACAGTCGATCCCAAAAGCCAGAGAAATCGGGAGAATCTTAAAAAGAAAATAGATACAATTCCTAAGCATTTTAACCTAAAAATATTTAAATGTACACACATTTCCAAATCTCTTGATGTGAGCCGGGACTTTTTCTTCATATGTGGGTCTTCTGAATGGAGTTCTTTTGACTTTCTTTCATAAAGTACATCCTTAACACATTACCTGTGACTTCCACTTTCATTTTCTCTAAGCGACGTGTGAAGTGCGTTCTTAAGTACATTGAGAAATAAAATGCATCATACTTTTAAGCTCCACCACTCCAGTTTTTTACCATTGCCTCGCTCACGCCTAATTAACCCATCAAACAGTTTGTTTTTGGCAACTTGTCTTCATCAAGTCTTTCCAAAGCTTTCAACTTGTTTTTCTTAGAAATGCTTTTTTGGTACTCCTATTTAATCAGTTTATGTGATGATTTAATATGTAATTCAAATGGAAAGTAATGTCTGTTCTGAACAGACTACTGACCCGGGAAAACACTTAGCCTGTCTGCTCCCATCAGTCAGGTTCAGTATGGGGGCGGATACACAAGGGAAAGGTGTGCTAGCAGCCCAACCTGTGTAGTGCAGAGTAAGTGAAGGCCAGGTCTTACTTATACGTGTGTCTCTAGTGCCTAGGGTAGTGCCTGGCTGCTAGGAGGTGCTCCAAAGTGTTAAAGTGTGTGTGTGTGTTGTGTGTATAGTGTGTACACAAAGTTGGTACCAGACTGTTCTTTCTAGATAGAAAGAAACATTACTGTTTAGGGTGGGGGTTTTTTGTTTTTGTTTTTGTTTTTTGTGTTTTGTTTGTTTGTTTGCCTGAGAAACTGAAAACTGACCGTGGGATGTTTATACTTGGTTAGAATGACAAGCCTTTTAGGAAGAGTTTTCTTTTCTCTTTTCTCTTTCTTTTTCTTGGTGGTTTTTATTTGATTTTTTAGGTGTTTTTTTTTTTTTGGGAGATACAATAATAAATACATCTCATTTTTAGAATAATAAAAATAATCTCAATGATAACTACCTTATTGAGTTCTACGGATGTGCCGGGCAGGGTGCTGAGCTAACCGGCCCGCTCTGAAAGTAGACACAATGAAGCATGTGGCTGTTATTCCTCCTCAGGGTCAAGGAGCGTTGGGGGGCTGGTGAGGATGTGGGAGAAGACCTCCTCTTTGAACAGTTGAGTAACGAGTAGTTGGTTTCCAGGACGCTGCTTCTTATTTGAGGGATCATGGGCCCATCTAGGTGGGGGTGGAAGGAGCCCTTGAATCTAAAGAGGCTGCCTGGAGGGAGAAACTGATACTTGTTTTTGGCTTTCTGGGAACCGGAGCCACTCAGAGTGTTTGAATAGCTTCTGGTAGGTGGTGAAGCGAAGCCAAAGCGGCAGTGGAAACCAGCTACTGTGGGATAGGAGATCCCGCCTGTCCCTTTCCTCCCGGGTCCCTCGCTTGTTGGAGGGCCCTTCTGAACTGTCTTGTTCTCGTGGTCTGGATGTGTGCGAACAGGCTGCTTACAGGAGCCAATACAAACAGCAGTGTGGGTCCCGGGGGCCTGGGCTGGGAGCTGGGCAGAGCGGGGAGGGGCCCCGTTTTGGAGCAGTGATGACGGAAGTAATTTTCCGAGCTGCTGGCATGGCTTTGGGTCTGGGCTGAACTTGAGAGAGAGTTGTGCTCTTTTGTCTTTCCACAGGTTGGGGATCCAGCAGATACCACAAACCTTGTCTTGACAAATTCACTCCGAGACAGAAATGAATCTGAAAAAGCCCGAGTCTGTGGGCCTCTTGTTCAGGAGGGTGGGGACAGCAGCAAGGGCAACAAACAGACAGAGACACCCAGGGGCTGGCAAACAGAAGTGCTCTGCAGGGCCAAATCTGCATGTCACACTCATCCCCTTTTCTTTTGGGTTGGAAGAAGAGAGCATTTAGAAGTCACCTTCTCTAATCCCCCTTCTCAAAAGAAAAGCGGTAGCTAATTTTGTGGTTAGCTTTAAATTAATCTAGACACCGTGGCCTAGATGTTAAATGAAAGAATTCTGAATGTATTTTTCAGCCAAAGGGATTTTCTGCTGCTGTGTGGCCGTTTTTCCTACTTGTCTGCGGCAGTTATAATTTTTGACAGATGTCTTGACAAGAGTGTAGATTTTGATTGAAGAGGGCGATTTTATTTAACAGCAACGCTGATTTCATGTTAGAGTGAATTCTCTGGATCCTTCTTGGATTCCTTTATGTTCTTTGAGAAGAGAGACATTCACTGGTCTTGGCAGTCTTTGGGTTTTTATCCTGAGTGGAATAGAGTTGGCTAACTCAGGAATTCTAGAGTAGGGAATTTTGCAGTGGTGCGGATCACGGCTGTGGGAATGTGCCGTGTCCATCATGGTGGATGGCTTCTCCAGTTTGGCTCCCTGAAATGCACACAGGCGGAAATCGTCCACGCCCAGGTCGAATCTGGATGTCCACAGTTCTTCAGTTTCATATTTGGTTAGAATGGAGTCATACAGCCCTCACAAAACCACTAGCCTTGGCCTTGGCAGTTCCCCTAAAACATAATCCCCACAAGAGCCTTAGAAGGTGGATATTGATGTTTTTATCCTCATTTTACAGAGAGGAACCCGAGGCTCAGAGAAGTCACATGCCTGAGGACGCATAGATCCTAGGAAGTCAGAGATTTCAGGATTCCAAAGTCTGAGTTAAAGTCTATGCTTTCCCCACAGGGATTTTGAACTTGACTTCAACCCTTTGCCATTTATGTTGCCTTTTGCATTCCTTGGAAGTAATGGACTGAAATGGGTTTGAGAGACAAAAGGCAGAGAGAAACCTCACTGTGAGTGTGCAGTTAGGTGCTTGTGGAGGACCCTCGTTATCAGTCCGGAGCAGCCAACCCTGTCATTTTCATTGATGCTGACAGACTCATTCCTCCTCTGCTGGTGGCCAGTGGGTAGGATTCGGGGTGCTGAGCAGGGGAGAGAAGCTAAATGTGGCTTCCTGTGATTTACATAATACAATAAGAATCTCCCCAGTGGCCTTTTCCTGTCTGCTGGTGGCTGTGGTGGACTGGGCCACCCTGGGGACAGCCTCACTTAAGAGCCTCCCTGGGTCATCTGGCCCACAGAGGATCTTGGGATCAAATGTGCAGTTAAATTGATGAGAGCAATTCATTAGGATAAAGACTCCTTCTACTTCCAGAGCAGCATGGGGCTCGGGCCCGTCTCTCTCCTTTAGAAGTCAGCCCAAGATTCCATATCAGGAAGAGATCTGTGCTGCCTTTTTCCACAGCTTTGATTATGTGACAGGAGGGAAAGATTTCAGACAACATCAAACTATTCAACTTTGAAAGAAGAAATGTTTTTTTGAGGCTAGTTATCTACCTGCTCTTTCTTTTAGAAATGATTGCTCTATAGGTTCAAAAGGTGACACAAGTGACTTTTTTTAAGTCTGGGAGGGGTTTTGCAGACTGTGTGTGTGTGTGTGTGTGTGTGTATGTGTGTGTGTTTTACCTCTTTCAACTGGGACCGCCTGACAGCTGGCCTAATCTCTCCCCTGCTCTTGATCCTTTAATTCAACATTTAATTACCTATTTTGGTGCCCATATGAGGTTGGGGTTTTTTTTTTTGTTTTTTTTTTTTTGCTTTTTCTGAACTCATAAAAGGCACCCCAGCCCCCAGAGGGAATAATGCCGCCCCTGCTGCCCCTCCAGTGGACCCTCCTTTGCAAAAGACAAATGGAGAGTGGTTTGGGTTTGTCCTCTTTGCTTCAGTTCACAAAACACCTTTCATTTCCTTTAGTCTTGATGGTCTTATACTTGTAAGGAAAATCAATTGAAATCAAAAGATGTTAAATTGAGAGAGAAAAAGATGTGGCCACACTCCCAGCTAGAGGCTGACTTTATAATTTCAGACTTATTTTGATTATAAAGCCTAGTGCCCTCCCTCCCTTTATTCTGCTTTTCTTTCTGGTTCTATAATGAGAAGTCTGCTATTCTGTTTCTACTGCTATAATTAGTAGTCTGGTCTAAAATACAAGAACCTTAAAAGTTCTTAACAGAAATACCGGTAACTCACCTCATTTTACAGATCTCACTTAGCCTCTAAGGGTCATTCAGTCATTCAACAAACACCACTAAGCGCTGACTGTATGCATAAACTCTGCTGGGTGCTGGGGATTCAAAGACAAAGAGAACATGGTTCCTGCCCCCGAGTGTTGCAGTGTCTGATTGTGAGGCCTGCCTACGAGCAACCAGGCGTATTCAGAGTGGGAATTGTTGTAATTGAGCTATATACAGAATCCTGATTTTGCACGTGTCCATGGTGTAGCGGTTTCCATAGTGTGTTGTATTTGCCTGTTCACTTGCTTGTTGCTCTGTGAGCTCTTGAGGGCTAGGAATGGCTATGGATATGCATCTGGCTATGGCCTGAATGAGTGAAAGGTTGTCTATTACCAATGTCAGGCCTGTCTTACAAGGTGCTCCATAGGTTTTAACATTCCTGCAAAATGTTTTAGTTACTAAAGGTGAAGTGGAAGTGGTCTTGGGATGGAGCCACCTGGGAGATAATGGCTTTTGCATTCTTTCTTTAGCAGAAAGTCTGATTTGCCTTTTTTTTTTTTTTTAAGGTTTTATTTATTTATTTGACAGACAGAGATCACAAGTAGGCAGAGAGGCAGGCAGAGAGAGAGGGGGAAGCAGGCTCCCCGCCGAGCAGAGAGCCCGATGCAGGGCTCCATCCCAGGACCCTGGGATCATGACCTGAGCCGAGGGCAGAGGGTTAACCCATTGAGCCACCCATGTACCCCTGTCCGATTTGCTTTTTAGGATCCTTTTTGGTTAAATCGCATGGAATTGTCAGTTTGCAGGTAGTTTCATGTGGTTCAGACTAATATAAAGAGACCGTTTTTACGGCCTTCTGGTCTTTACGTTTAGGCCATGCACTGAGGTAAGGTTCTGGACAGGGACTGGACATCCTAAACATGTCACTGCAGGGTTAGTGTTTCTGAGTGTGTCTCCATTTGGAGCTTGAGAGAGGAAGCCTGTGCACCAGCTCTTCCTGTGACCCTGTTCGTGAGTGGAATTCCTCAGCTCGTGAGTGGAATTCCTCCAGGCAGTGCCTTTTTGCAGACTGGACGGGGAATGAAACTTTCTTTCTGTGCCTCTTTAAAAATATTTTTATTTACCTTGGAGAGCGTACAAGAACAGGGTTTCCTGCATATAGGAGGGGACGCAGCAAGTGAAAAGGGTGGGTAAGTACACAGCAGCGTGAATGGGCTGCTCTTCTTAGCAGGGGCTCTAACTGAGACAAGAACAGGACACGAGGTGCTTCTGATTGTGGATTCTGGTGGCTGCGGGTGAGAGCCGAGAGGCTCCAGGGCACAGGGAGACTCGTGACAGCTGCTGGTGTCCTCTAGACTTTCCTTTTGTGGTAGAACATTTACGTTCTCTGTGTCTTGGACCGAGACAGAGGAGGCGTGGCTCTCGCTTCCAAGGGCGTATGGAGAGAAAGAGTAGATCAAGGCTGGGGAAGCGGACTTCCCGCCTGCTTTCCTTCTTCCGCAGGATGGTCTGGGTCTCCGTGGAACGTGGAACAGCTGCTCTCGTTCTGAGAGCTTTAGCTCCTGAGAAGGAGAGGGGTGCCTTGGCCGACTGGACTAAACCTTCTTCGGCAGCTTAAGAATTCTTGGATTTGTCGTTCGGTCTTGCATGTTGGGGTTGAACCTGATTTGCTTTTGAAGGTTAAAGACCAGGAGGAGAAATGCCTGATGTCTGTTACAGCCACAGTGAAGTGCTGGCCCCTTTCTAGTTGCTCAGTGGCCACTGACTGATTGGAATATATCAATGTCTGGAAGTTGGACCCGTCACCCAGCTTCCCTGTCTGATCGTGTGAGTGATAGGGAGGGCTTTTCCCACAGCATTGGGATGGTGATGGGATTAGTAGCCAGGCTCTGTGTTGTCACTGACACAATCACGGAATGATCTTTATCATGCACTTACTGAGGCTGGGTATAGTAAGGTGACATACATCTAGCCCCCATCTTACGTGCTTGTTGTCTAGCATTGACAATAGCTACGAGTCAGCATTTACGAAGGGCCTGTTGTTACTTATTTATTTTTCTATTTATTTGTTTTTTTAAGTAAGTTCTATGCCGAACATGATGCTCAAACTCACGACTTGGAGATCAAGAGTCGCGTGCTCTGCTGGCTGAGCTAGCCAGGCACCCCCAAAGGGCTTACTTTTTTTTTTTCCAAAGGCTTACTTTTAATTAGAGCCTGATAAGAGATTTCTTTAAGAAGGGCCTAAAATAGTGGCATCACCTCCAAGCAGTCTCTCTGAAAGGGATGGGGTCTGTCTATAAACCGTTTTACTTCCTCATTTCTCTAAACGGCAAAAAAAAAAAAAAAAAAAAAAAAAAAATCTCATTTCCTTTCTTTATTTCCTACTCAGAGCACCAAGTCCATTCAGCCACCTTAGAAGACATGATAGCCAGGGCATGCCTCTTAGAAGTGAGGCTTTTCCTTCCTAGAGAGGGATGCATGGGAACCTCTCATTCTCCTTTCACGTCTCTCCTGATCTAGTTAAGATTTGAGTGAAATGAACATTGGGAAGATATGGACTGCAGACAACTGTGAACCTGGGTAACAGCATGTTCCTGTTCGTGGTAACTGTGTGCTCCGACTACGTGAGGTCCCCGTATTTTCCAGTTGTCACTCTATGTCACGACTTCAATAATCTCTGTAGAGAGGACAGATGCTGGTTAGCTGTCTTCATCTGATGGAGAGGCAGGTGGGAGAAGCTGACAATAGTTGTCACGGAAGTGGTAACCATGTCAGAGCCAGGCCCTGGAGACCTGGCTTGGAAAAGCACAGAAGTTCCTGCCAAGAGAGCCCCTGTAGACCCCTAGACCTGACCTTCTTAGTGCTGAGTTCCATGAGTCGTTCAGACTTGAGGTAAAGTCATTTCCCAGGGACTGGAAGAACCTGCCCAGTTTGGTTTGGACTGTGTCACATTGACTTTCTCTGGCTTGTATTTGCTACTGAATTTTTTTTCTTTTTAAGATTTTATTTATTTGTTTGACACAGAGAAAGAGACAGTGAGAGAGGGAACACAAGCAGGGGGAATGGGAGAGGGAGAACAGGCTTCCCGCTGAGCAGAGAGCCCGATGGAGGGCTCGATCCCAGAACCTTGGGATCATGACCGAGCTGAAGGCAGACGCTTAATGGCTGAGCCACCCAGGCGCCCATTGCTACTGAATTTTCGTGTGAGATTTTTCCCTTGACTGCCATCAATGATGTCAGTGACACCAAAGATTCCACTGAAGATAATTTTCTCTAAGTGCCATGGAAGCAAGAGGGTGAGAGAATGAGTCTTGCCCCCGAGCCAACAAATGGGTCATCAGGTCTATTGAACAGGGCAAGGCCTGGCGTTGTCACTTTGGGTGTGTTCTAGGACATTTGAAGTTTGACACAAAGTCTGTAGCACAGGGGCTGGGCAGGGAAATGGCTTTGCAGGATAAAAGCTTCATATGGATGCGATCCCAAAGAACTTGCCTTCTGGTTTAGTGACGGCAAGGTGCTAGGTCATTGTCTGTGTGGGTGCAGAGTGTGTGAAGCCATCTGAAGTGAAGGCTGTCGGGACAGAAGAAATCATGTCTTTTTTTTTTTTTTTAAGACTTTTTATTTATTTATCTATTTGACAGACAGAAATCGCAAATAGGCAGAGAGGCAGGCAGAGAGAGAGGAAGGGAAGCAGGCTCTCTGCTAAGCAGAGAGCCCGATGCGGGACTTGATCCCAGACCCTGGGATCATGACCTGAGCCGAAGGCAGAGGCCTTAACCCACTGAGCCACCCAGGCGCCCCAGAAATGATGTCTTTATTGGAGGCTGAAGGTCTCCTGATCTCTGATGGCCATTCCTCCGCTGTGGGACGTATTTTGTCTAGCTAATTGGAAGTATGGTCTGGTTGCTGTTGCAAGAGACACGGCTGTTGGCCTTGGACTACTTAACTCTCTTTGCTCACCAAATTGATGACATCAGTCATAAGGCATGAGATCTAACGTTTGGAGTATGTTTTGGGATTCTAGGTTCCTTGGTGAGTGGAGGGAACCTGGGCGAGGCGGTATGGAGTAAGTAGAAACAAATGAAACCCTGGGGTCGGGTCCTGCCTGGCTGCATAAGGTGTATCGCTTTGGGTAAATTGCATCATCTCTCCGAACCTTAGTGTTCTCATTGTAAAATGTGAACAAAATGATTGGCTGCCTTTGGGGAGGGCGTGAGGTTCATGAAGTGCCTGGTAAGGGCCTGGCATGTGGGAGCACACGTCAGCTCTAGCCGTTTCTGTTATTAGCCACAGACTTAGCCGTACACATCTGTCCCTGCAAGCCTCCCCCTCTTCCATTTGTAAAATGAACTTGACATTCCTTACTCGGTGGTTGACAGGGAGCCAAGGGAGATATCTGAGCTGGTGGGGATGCATCCGGGGACCCCCAATTGGGGCTCTGTACGTTGCTGAGTATTTTTAAGTTGAAGGACTCTATTAAAAACACAGCCTGCCTCTTTCCCCTTCTCGGCCTCCCATTCAGAGGGGGCTTGCTGGCTTTGTGCTTTAAATAGTCCTCAGAGGGTAACTTGGAGTGTAGATATGCACAATCCCTGCGAGTCCATTTGCCCTGCGCTTGGATGCTCTATTCTTAGACCACAATCACCGGAATAGAAAGCCTGTGACCCGACATCCCACTGGAGTCATGTGTGCCTGGTTGTGGATTTTTTGGGAAGCAGGGACAAAGAAAGGGGTCTGCTTCTGTCATTGAGTAGGCCAGGTCTGGGGCGGTCCCTTCCAAGCCAGGCTCCTCCTACTCGGAGCTTGTGAGCCTGGCTTACCTGCGACATCCCACATTATGACCCTCATTAAAGTTCAGCCTGTTTACCCTGCTCCAGCCGAGAGGTTATAGGAAAAGAAAGACAGATAAGATATATACGGGTGAACCCTTTTCTGTTTCATGTTTCTCTGGATCTGTGATTAAAGGATTGGCATTTACTGAGCAGAGCTCCGGGAGGGAGCCCAGCTTTAGCTCTTATTTTGCTCCTTCTATGAGCCCAGGGCTGTGCCGGCCACATTTCGCGTGGTCCTTCATTTACGCCTCGTTGTCTTGAGCCCCATAATACGGAGGTAATAATTGAGGGTCAGGACTTGCCCAGGGGTTCATGATCGTGGCTCTTTACTACTTCATACCTTGCATGCCATCTAATAGGCAACCATGTGGCCGTGTCAGGAAGATACTGGTGATTTAAAAGCATCGCTGACTGTTTATGAGACATCTGAATGTAGCTATTATATATGTGAGATTGGGTTCACACATAGGGCTCCGGACATTATCTGCAAAGACGCTGGCTCTGACCCTGAGTTTGGCCCTGTTTTGGTCACCCAACTCCAGAGGCGTGGCGCTGGGGAGTCTCCGTAATGTGGGGCTGTTTCTAACAGCAGTCTGACCCTTTAATTATCTTACTAAAGACATTGTCTGCTGTTCGTGGAGTGTCTTTCTCCAGAAAACCCCTGGAGCTTCCAGAGACATGATCTCAGCTTTATAATATCCTTGTTAAGACCGGAGAGGGCTGGAATCATTTGCTCTCCTTTACAGTGAGCAGGAGACTCAGGCACAGATGGGAGACAGAGGCACAGGAGTTAAATAATTAGTCTGAGGTCACATCGAATGATTTCCGATTCAGCTGACAAATCCGTCCAGGACATGGTCTCCCAAATGTCACAGCTTCCCTTACGGTGTCATTTGGTCTCCACCACGTTACATGTCTTCTCTTTCTTCCTTCTTTTTCTAATTTGGTAAATAAGATGTTTTTCACACCTACTGCCTGATTAATGTTGGGTTTTAATTTAGCCTTTCAAGATGATCAATGACTTCATCGAGAAAACTGCTGCCAGAACGTGGTTTATAAAACACCTTTGTCGTTATTTCTCCCTGATGCAGAATTTTCTGCTCTTTAATTTTGCACACTGTCAGTCTCTGTGGGTTAAGAGCCTTGGGACTCTCAAGGACTCTCACAGAGTCCTTGACAGAGAAGCTTCTAGAGTTGGGAATTGGCACCCTTTTTTCAGAGCAGTGGTATTGGGGCAGGGGGAGGGGCAAATGTAGGAATCCCTTAACTCGGCTTCACAGAGGAAGGGGAGCACGGTCAAGGGTAGCCCACCTGCTTGTCTCATAGGACTAGCACAGATTTACCTTGTGTTTGCCTCGCTTGTTGTAATAATATTACTATTCATAATTATACCTTCCTAGTTACCCTCGTGACTCAGTATTCATAAAAACATGAGATTACTCATGAAGCGTTTCTCCCTGTATTTTAGGTGGGAGTTGCTGAGGTGGTGTGAGGTTGGAGAATACACATGGTCCTGTAGGGAAATGGCCAAGTTGTTCAGATGCTCAGCTGCCTTGTGTGAAGTTTTGGGTCGGCTTTACTCCTTACTACTGTGAATTAAATTATAAAGGGGAACTTTTTACAAAAAGAGAGTCCCCCAAGGGTGGGGGATCCTTTGTTTGTAAACTATGTCTAGTTCCAAATGCTTTTGTCTCTGCATGACCTATGAAACTGCACATCTTGGCTTGGCTTAATAATATATTTTATTCTGAATTCATTCATTCATTCAGCATTTTCTGCATACCCAATGTGTGTGAGGTAGCCTGTCAGACGACAGATGACAGAGGTAAAAACCCCTGAATCTTAGGATCTCATGGTGGATGTTAGCATTTAATGTCACTTGACTTCATTAGCTTCTGCAGTAGTTCCAAGATTTTTTCTAGATCCTGTCCCCTACTGGCCTATTTCAGACCCTATTTCAGAGTGTGTCTTAGACGCTGAGTGTCCTCATCACCCCCCACAGCAGCTACTCTGGGCCTATCTGCCATCATCTCTTACCTGCATGGTCCCAGCAACCTCCTATCTGGTTTCCTGTGTTCACTCTTGTCTTCTTTGGGCTGTTCTCAGAACAGCAGCTAGCAGCAGCTTTTTAAAAATGGAATTTAGATCCTATTTTACTCCTCTGTTCAAACCCACCAGTGGTTTTGCATTCCCTACGTGCTCAGGGCCCCACTGGCTGTCTGACCTTGCCTTGTGCTACTCCCCCCTCTGACTGGATTGGAAGGAATCTGAGAGACCGTTAGGCCCACTTCTGTCTTACTGATGTGAGAATAAGAGTCTAGAGGAAGTAGGGGAGTTACCCAGGGTCATAAAGCTGGTTAGGGGATCAGTCTGAAATTAGGCCTTTGACATCTGGTTCCATTGTCTTTACTACTACATCTAGTCTCCCCTGGCTGAGAGAGTTCACAGGCTTTCCGATTTGACAGTTTTCTCTCTAGACTACAAAAAGGAGCTGAGATTTTATCTGGATATTCTGGGTTAGTGTTAGACGGATGGTGACCCTTTTATATGTGGAAAATTCCAAAGATTGACCAGCGTGAATGGGAACTCCCTGAGACGTGCCAGGAACACCCCAGGCACGCTCACTCTTCCATTGGCAGGAGAGTGTAGGATGGAAAGGAAACCAACATCAAGATTCTTTGCCGCTCTAGTTGTTTTATTACATGTCACAGTCGGAACGTGTCTTCCATTTAAATTCAGAGTTTTTGATGAATGGCCAGACCAGCTGCAAGCCCTTTAGGCCTTGATCTCGCCAACTGTTCATTTTCTTGATGGACTTCCTTATTTCGGGCGCTTGTGTCTAGCTAGTCTATTGTGGACTTGTCAGAGGGGTGTAGAGCCCTCTCTTTGGGATAGTCAGTCCCCCCATGCAGCATGTGTCCTGAAGCTGGCTTGCCTCCATCCTCTTTTTAAGTGCGTGTGGTCTTTTGTTAAGTAGGGTGAAGTGAGAGAGGACTCTTAAGGAGAAAAAAAAAAAAAAAACAAAACTCCTCCAGCCTTTGCTAGAACATGTTTGCGAGCTGACAGAGCCGTAAATGGGATGGCAGAAAAAAAAGACTTAAATTTATTAATTTCTTGCCATCTGTTTTGTGATATAAGGTGCCCTGATTTGAGTTTAGGAGGTACTTAGATCAGACATGAAGTGTGTGTCATATTTAATTCTACGCTGTGTGACCTCTTTGATGGTGGTACCAGTCATGCACAAAGCCCATGTTGTTGCTGCATCTAGTTTTGCCCAAACAAAGGCTCTAGATTGTCTTCATTTACTTCAGTGTACTTCCTGTTTCAATACGAAATGGACTCTGTGGATGCTGATTTCCAGGCGGCTATTTTGGTGTCAAAGGAAGTTTAGTATCCTGAGTTCTGGTAGCCATACTACCTAGAAGGTTTCATTTTGGTTTGGTCACAAAATTTATTTTAGCTTAGTTTTCTTACATGAGGTGGGCAAAATAATAAAGGCTAGAAAGTTTAGGGCTGTGCCCTAAGACGCACAGCAAAATAATAAAACCTAGAATTAGGAATCAGGAGTTACTTTATTTGTAGATTTTTTTCTTTTCAGGCTGGGATGGTGGAGCTTCTGAGCACCACTGAATTCAATTCCCCTTTTACATCTTCAGATTTTGTAAGGTTGCCTTTTAGCCCTCTGGGATTTGGGCAATGCCTAGGTCCTGATCGCAGTCAGTCACGGGAGCCCAGGATGTGTACGAGGTGAACCTTGAGTAGTTGATTTCACACAACTAGGGAGGCGAGCGAGGCTCTACTCCTGGTTATGTACATTTTGGAGCAATCTCAAGGTCAGGAGGACTCACCCTGAAGTTTTGGGTTGTTGGGGATTACACTGGATTTGGACTTGGGTTCTGTCGTCCGATGCAGAATGCCCGGATCCTCAGACGCAGAGGCAGCCTGTGGGGTCAGTAACCAGGAAGTGGAATTCTTACCAATTTTTAATTTTTAAAAAAAATATTTTATTTATTTGACAGACAGAGATCACAAGTAGGCAGAGAGGCAGGCAGAGAGAGAGGGGGAAGCAGGCTCCCTGCGGAGCGGAAAGCCCGATGCGGGGCTCGATCCCAGGGCCCTGGGATCATGACCTGAGCCAAAGGCAGAGGCTTTAACCCACTGAGCCACCCAGGCGCCCCCAATTTTTAATTTTTTTATTTTTAAAGATTTTATTTTGTTTATTTGACAGAGAGAGCTCACAAGTAGACAGAGAGGTAGGCAGAGAGAGGGGGGAAGCCGGCCCCCCATTGAGCAGAGAGCCCGATGTGGGGCTTGATCCCAGGACCCTGGGATCATGACCCGAGCCGAAAGCAGAAGCTTTAACCCACTGAGCCACCCAGGCGCCCCACCAATTCTTGTTTTATTTTCTTTTCTTTTCTTTTTTTTTTTTAAAGATTTTATTTATTTATTTGACAGACAGAGATTACAAGTAGGCAGAGAGGCAGGCAGAGAGAGAGAGAAGGAAGCAGGCTCTCCGAGGAACAGAGAGCCCGATGTGGGGCTCGATCCCAGGACCCTGGGATCATGACCTGAGCTGAAGGCAGAGGCTTTAACCCACTGAGCCACCCAGGCGCCCCTAATTCTTGTTTTCTATGCTGAAAGTTCTACTTTGAAATTTGGGACTGCTTGCTTGCTTGCTTGCTTGTTTCCTTTCTTTTCTTTTCTTTTTTTTTGCAACAGTTTTAAATTGTCTATTCATTTAGACGAAAGCAAAAGGATATTCACCCAACCTTGGATATAAATGTGAACCCATAGAGTCTTTTCCCAGCACCACCCCTCGCTATCTTGGTAGGAAGTTAATTGTGTTTCCTCTCTCAACCTGCCCCCTCCCCCATTTCTCTGGCAGACATGATTTGTCTTGGGAGAGCAGATGAAGAGCTGTTTTAGGACTTTTTGTGAGGGGACACAGTACAGATGACAGCCTCAGCTAATGGTAACCAGAGCCCGGGAGCTGGGCTTGGCCTTCGCAGAGCACTGACTCTCAGTGGCAGCAATGCAGGTGACCACAGAGTGTTAAACACATCTGGAAATGGGTTCTGACATCATCCCCGGCATCTGTGGGGAATACACACAGCCCGTAGACCCATTCCTCTTTGACCCTATAAGGATTCTTTAAAGAGTAATGCCCTGAGTGGTTTTCTGGCCAGCCTGCCTGCTCGTTTATCTTTGAGGAGATGGAAGGAGTCAACCTGCCTGTGGAGTTCCACGGGCCCCGGGGGTGAATGGATTCTGCATTGGAAATTGCTGAAGCTAAGAGACTGGATCTTAGGGGACCCCAAGGGATCTGCTTTTCCTCTGCTCATTGTCCCTACAAAACTTTCCTGGCAGCCGGCATTGCTGTTTAGACGGGCTGTTCTCTGCTGCTTAAGTTGTTTGGCAGTGGTGTTTCAGGATGCGGGTTTTCTGAATGCTTTCCCAGCTGGTTGCTTGAGCGGTGGTTAGGGTGGGGCGTCCCGAGCTGCTGAGGCTGGCTTCTGTCTGGATCCTCACAGGGGGACCGATGGGGAGAACGCCTCCGTCTTCATTTGGCTGCCCGACCGCCCGTTCGGTGGTGCTGGGGGGTGGCTCTTGAGATGCAGAGAAGGGTGAGTCCGGGGAATGATGAGGTCTATTTTGGTTTCTTTTGGCGAAGTAATCACCAATCCAGTGTGACTTTTACCCTTATTCTTGGCATTCTTCTGCACTCACCCTTGCCCCCTTCCTCGTGCCTTTAATTTTCCCGGCTCTTCTTGGTTGAACTTGTATAAGGCCTCCATTTTCAAGACTTTTTAGTTCCTAAGCCACTCAGGACTGAAAAGTGAGCTCTATAAACAGCCTCAGATCCTCCACCTGGCAAACCATGGACCCACCAACCTGAAATCTGGGGTTCCAGGTCAAGTGCTGGGCACCAAACATGATGCCTCTGTGACTTGGCCTCTCACCATATCCTTCCAGTTGGCTCAGCCCAGCACGGCTAAAATTTCCCCTTATATCCTAGTCCCTCTCATAGGCAGAGGTCTCGCCTAAACCTTAAGGTCATGGTGGCAGTGGTGGGGTTTTCTATATACAAAAAAGAAATATAAGGAACCTCCATTTACCGAGCACCCAGATAAAGCAGTTATCCCATTTTGCCAGATTTATTCAGTCTTTTCCTAGGCCCCTGAACATTTCCTTTTTTTTTTTTTTTAAAGATTTTATTTATTTATTTGTCAGAGAGAATGAGCACAGGTAGACAGAGTTGCAGGCAGAGGCAGAGGGAGAAGCAGACTCCCTGCTGAGCAAGGAGCCCGATGTGGGACTCGATCCCAGGACCCTGGGATCATGACTCGAGCCGAAGGCAGCCGCTTAACCAACTGAGCCACCCAGGCGTCCCTGAACATTTACTTTTATACAAGGAAGACTGGATAAATAACTAATTTCCCACCTTCTTTTAAAATCATTTTTCAGAACAATGAATTAGTAACCTAGTAACCTCCAATGGTGACCAACAATTTTTGTTTGTTTGTTTGTTTTCTAATTACCATTACGAACTCATAGATTTATTGTGTATTTGATGTGTTTCTACCCATTGCAGTCATTATTTATTAACTGTTTTGGGTGCTCACTATGTCTCATCTTAAGTCAGATGGCATCCCTTCAAGTTGACTCCTGTGTTCTTTTGACATGACCCTGTTTAACTTTGACAACTTTCTTGCTTTCTGGCACAGCAAAATCTTCCAGACTCTATATTCTGCAGCAGATGTGGAATCAGACATTTCTTTGGGGGCCTTGATTCCTTTTAGTAGAGAACTCAGTCTGGGCTCTAGGACTGAATTACTTTTGTGACCCCCTCCCCCAATACACACACAGCCTACATTCTGCTCTGCTCATAGTCAGTATGACATTTTTGCTGGGAATGAAAGATCAACAATCAACCACTATGAATCTCTGGTAAAGATTCATCTCTGAGAATCTTGTGCTCTACCCCTAGTTCTGACACTTCTACTTCGATTCCCCCTGAATTTTGCTCGCCCTGTGTATGCCATGCCTTCCCTGGCTAGAATAGTAATCCCAGCCCATGCTTCATACCCCATAAGAAAGGTTCTGTCTGGGCTCAGCTTAACTTCTGCCCTTTTGGGTCCTGTGTTCTGCCAGTTGCTAACATTCCATTTATCTCAGACTGTCCTTGTCCTCCTCAAAATCACATCCGGTCTTTCAAGGTTTACTGCTGAAGAACCAGCTCCGGAGTTCCTGTTTCAGTCTGAGAACCTGTAGGTCTGTCTCGATCAGTTTAGTATCAACCTCCCGAGGATCAGGCAGGGCTGGGGGGGCGGGTTAGAGTGTGCTCTTGGCTCAGCATGTCGCTGGCCGACTTCTTCTTAACCTTTTCTTTCCTCTTGTAATCCACGGATTTCGGCATCTTCGGAGTGGTGTTTTATAGGTTATCCTGTTGATTTTCTGCCAGGGAGTAGCAGAGGGCTTTAAGGATAGGTAATGGGCTACCGGTTTGTTAAATGGAACAATAGGAGAAGATGGCCTTGTGAATGGACTTGGCAGCCGGGCTCATTTGAACGGTTGGTTCTTGGCTCCTGTGTTGGCACATCCTTGACAGGAATTTTGAATGGTCCCAGACCTGACAAATCACTGGTTCTTTCTTCCGAGGCAAGTCAATAAGTCACCCTCAAGGTTGATTGTGTAACTGTCTTGAGTGTTAGTTTTGTGGATCTCTGGAGGTTCTGTGTATAAGGCTTAATTATTTAATCACCTTAGTTTAGCCTGCTTAGCTTCTTTACGTGGGGCTAATAAATGTGGAAGAGAAGCAGACATTAGGGTTGGAAAACCCAGAGCCTTATTGCCGCCCCCGCCGCTTTGGGTTGGGTGATTGGACCTCTCCATAGCTGAGTGATGAAGAGCTAGGATCAAAATGAAGTCATCCCAGATCTAGGTCTGCTCTGTGCTTGCTCCAGTCCGCCAGCCGGATTTACTTAGAGGAGCATGTAGAGCCATCGCTCAGGGCTGTGCTAATTTGCACTTCATTATATCACATGGGAGACCCGGTAATTTATAGCCTATCATTTTTGGAGACTGGAGATGGCTTAGCTTAGGCTTTGCTGAAACAGATTCTATTACATTAGAAGAGAACCTCGCTGGCTACACCCAAGATGCTAAGTGAGGAGGCCACGCAAAGGGAATAGAATGACGCTGGAACTCAATCCCCCACCTGAGAAGGAGAGTAATAACATTCTGGCTTGGCCTCTTTTCATTTCCCTTTGATTCTGAGTAATATATTCACTCCCTACGTCCCACCTGAACGATTTGGGAGTCTGTATTCCCTAGAAAGACTCTATTCTCGCACCCATCAGACTGAATTAGGTGCCAACTCCTTGGCCTTAATGAATGTTGAAGGATTTCAAAGGGCTAATGGAAATTCTTCTAGAAGTAACAATTTCCATTCTATTGGTAAGGCAGTTCTGCAGAAATACCCTGAATGCCTTGGGTTATTTTAGACAGCAAAACAGCTAGCGTTGGGTGTTTTTTGCTAATGGATGACAGAATGTGGACATTTGGAATTCATGGAGAATCCCTAAGCTGCATCTTAGCCCGAGCTCTGTCTTTTTTCCTAACTCCTCACCAGAGCTGCTCACAGAGAAGGGCCTAGAGAGATTGAATTTACTTCTTTCCTGCTTCTCTCCCTACTTCTCTCCCACCATTCTTTTAGAGAGGGGTGAGGGGCTGGCTGCCTGCCAGGTAGAATCCGGGACAAAATCTAAAGCCAGATTCAGAGTTACAAGCATAGCCCCTGCCCAGGTTGCTTACAAAGAATGGAAAGGAAAGCAAAATCTTGCATTGTTGGCTTTAAATTTGGTATTCACCAAGTTATCAATTCTAATTTAGCATTATGCAAGTTGCTGTACCCCTGTTGATTGATTAATTTCGTTCAGTGTTTATGGAGCACCTACAGTGTTCCTGGCACTGTGCTGGGCACTTGAGGTGGAATGATGAACAAGACGTGGTCCTTGCTGCCCCGAGGCCACAGTCTGCTGGGAGAGCATCAGAAAGTGTGATAAGAGCTGTCCTAGCCGGGTTGCATCATTGGCATTTGTATCCTAAAGCCAGTGGGGGGCCGCCGAACTATCCTGTGCAGGGGGGGTGACATGATCCAATTTGTATTTTAGAATGAGGAGGCCAGGGACTTAGAGGTGGTCACATTTCAGATGGAGCCTCTGCTTAGTGCTGGGCACAGTTCTAGGTGCTGGGAACCTAGGGGCGAACGAATCATTCTAGAGGTCATGTGAGGTTGGGTAGACAGACAATATACAGGTAACAAATGGTGTTTTTCAGATGGTGATAAATAATTTGAAAAAAATAAATAGAGCCTTGGGAGTTAGAATGGGCGCTGGGGTGGGTGCTGACACGTTGGCGTAGTTTTAGTGAGGGCCCTTGTGAGGAAGTGACAGTCAAACTGAGGCAGCAATGGGGCGATCAGGGAGGAGTGGTCCGAATGGGGATAACAGCAAGTGCAGCACCCCTGGGATGGGAATGTGCTTGGCATGGAGTTTGAGTGCCACGAAGAAGGCCGGGGCGGCTGGAGGAGAGAAGGCAAGTGGTATCGAGATGAGGTTGGAGGGCCTGTGGGCCATGGGAAGGAATTCGGATTAATTCCAAAGGAGTGAGAAGCTGCAATTAATTAAATCAGGGGTTGGCAAACTGCGGCCCCTGGGTCAAGTCTGGCCGGCTGCCTGTTTTTGTAAATAAAGCGTATTGGAACACAAGCACGCCCATTGGTTTACGTATCGCCCGTGGCTGTTTCTGCATTGGAAGAGCAGAGTTAAGTAGTTGTGACAGAGAACATATGGCCTAGAAGCCTTAGATATTTACTTGCCGGCCCTTTATAGAAAGAGTTTGCTGACCTCTGAATTAAAGGATCTATTTAATTTTTTTAGAAGCTACTCCGGGTGCTGTATAAAGAATGGTGGGAGACAAGAGTGTATGTAAATAGTCCAGAGAAGCCCCAACACCAGAAAGCTAGAAGCATACTGCTTTTCTTCTGTTGAAAAGTACCTAGCTATGACCTATGCACAGTAAATGTGGTTGAATGAATGATGAGATACTGAGTAAGGCAGTGACCGTGAAAATGAAGAGAAAGCAAGGCTTGCAGAGATATTTAGGAGCTAAAAAGTCAGTAGAGCTGATCATTGAGTGGGTGGATAGAAGTGGGGGCAAACAGAAGGAGTGTCAGAAATTGGTTTAGGTATTTTGGTGCTTGGCCATACCATTAACTGAGACAGAGAAGGTGGAGCTAGAATGAGCTTATGTCACCAGGGAGAAGGCTCTTCGGACATGGGACACCCAGCACATCCTGGAAGTGATGTCAAAGGGTGGTTGAAACAGGTCTGGAGCTTAGTGGCGTGAGGCCGGGCTGCTGCCGGGAGGGATCTTTTTTTTTTTTTTTTTTTTAAAGATTTTATTTGTTTATTCGACAGAGAGAGATCACAAGCAGGCAGAGAGGCAGGGGGAGACAGGCTCCCCGCCAAGCAGATAGCCCGATGTGGGGCTCGATCCCAGGGCTCTGAGATCATGACCTGAGCCGAAGGCAGAGGCTTTAACCCACTGAGCCACCCAGGTGCCCCTGCGGGAAGGGATCTTGAAGCGAGCAGCTCATGCTTGCTCTCCCAGGAAGAGGACAAGGGTAGATCTCACAGGGCGTTTATTTCCTATACAGATTTGGATCTAGGTAGGAGGCAAAGCTAAACTAACCGCCTGGGCAGTTTGTGTCAGTTAGTCATGACTACAGGGTATTTTTCTGTGGAGGCTGGTGGGCTCCCGTGAAGGCCTGCTTCACGCGCTGTTCTGGATGCCATCCTCCTTCTCCCCCGGTCGGGCGACTGGGGCAACTCTGGGGACTCTTCCTTACCAGACTCCCTGCTAACACTGGCCTTTTGACTCTGCTCCTGATTCATGCGTGCATTTATCTACTCGAGGGTGTGGGTTGGTAGGAGTCTTCGTTGTCCCAGGAGTTTCACTGGAGCCAGAATTCTCTGATACTAGGGTTAGACAGTTGCCTTAATTCAGTCATTTGGTGCCCCTCATCTTAACTCACGAAGCTAGATAAACCTCCGACGTGCCCCTCTTCTTCTGTCTTCTTTGTTTTTGTCTGGGGAAAGGGAGCCACGTAAATGATTTATAAAAAACCGCTTGTGCTGAAAGTAGCCTTAAGATAGTTGTAATACTAGACATGGATGTAAATCTTCCGTTTTCACCAAAGTCCCTTATGAAACCCCAAGAATAAAAGCAAAATTGTAAAGGGAGGAGGAGGGCCGCTCTACCTGTTCTCTGCCACCTGCACCATTATTAGCACAGTGTCACAATTCTGCTGTTTGCACATTTTTAGAAGGCCGGGTTAACCTAGTCTTACAGTGTTCAGATTTTATGTGCCCTTATGTGTGATCAGTTTCTCCTTCCCTAAGGAAACAGTCAAGTCACAGTCTTGACACTTTCCTGACCTAAAGTCAGAAAGTCAGAAGAATACTTTCCTGACCTAAAGTGTTACTGTCCTGTGGTTAGTGACTTCTAGCAGGTCGAGGTAAGAAGTCTGAAGCCTGATCACTTGATCCCCAGCCCCCACCACTCAATGAAGTAGGTTGTAAAGAGAAATTAAAAACATGAAAAAATTGGGGCACCTGGGTGGCTCAGTGGGTTAAAGCCTCTGCCTTCAGCTCAGGTCATGATCCCAGGGTCGTGGGATCAAGCCCCGCATCGGGCTCTCTGCTCAGCGGGGAGCCTGCTCCCTCTCTCTCTCTGCCTGCCTCTCTGCCCACTTGTGATCTCTGTCTGTCAAATAAATAAATAAAATCTTTAAAAAATAAAAACATGAAACAATCATTTTTGAAATGTGCGTATTGAGAAGTGTTACTTCCATGTCAGTTCTGGTCCACCTCATCGATCTCCTACTCCTTATTATATGCCTCTCAGTAGTTCCTTACACAACTGTCTAGAGTTTCTTTATGTAAATACAAGCAAATGTGAATATGTGTTCTTATTCCTCCCACAACTCTCTCTCTCTCTTTTTTTTTAAGATTTTATTTATTTATTTGAGAGAGAGGGTGAGCGAGCCCGAGCCGGGGAAAAGGCAGAGGGAGAGGGAGAAGCAGGCTCTCCGCCGAGCAAGGAGCCCGATGTGGGAATCGATCCTAGGACTCTGGGATCATGACCTGAGCTGAAGGCAGACCTTAGCCGACTAAGCCACCCAGGCACCCCCTCTCACTACTCTTTTTTTTATACAAAAGGCTGCACATTATATGCCCCGTTCTGTAACTTGCTTTTTGTCCTTAGCTGTAAGTTCTAGGGATTGTTCCGTGGTGGTACAGAGAGAGTGTCGTCCTTCTTTTCTCAGAGCTGCATAGTATTCCGGTGTGTGGATGAGTGCCTCCTGGCTTACTGAACCAGTCCCTTCGAAGGACGCTTGCGTTGCTGCCAAGATTTGCCGTGATGAGCAATCCCTCCGTGAACAAAGGCAGCTCTGTAGAGAGTTATTCCTCATTCTTAGAATGCTGGTTGGTTTTATTGGATGATAAATTCCCAATTACTGGGATTCGTGAGTGCGGCATCGACGACAGGATGGATATCCCTTCATCACTTGAGAATCATTAGTACGACTGCCCCATGGCCACACTGCTCCATCTCAGGTTTATTTTAATAATAAAACCTTTGGAAATTTTAATAGTGAAACCTACTTAGGGCCCTTTGCTCAAGAAGTCTGAATCACTGATCACCGCAATTACTGCCGTGGCAGCTGTAGAGCAATTTAACAGGATAATAGTGAATAAGATAAATTACACTTCAGATTCTTAATGGATTGATGTGCAGAAGTATGTGAGGGAAGGTGGGGGCGGGGGGGAGCGCCTTTCCCATGGCAGCACATGGCTGTGTGAAGTAGGGGACTGGGCCACCGTAGTTACTACTTGGAGTGAGTCATTCCGTGCCAACCTCTGGGCTCTGTGGTGGGTAGAGCGTCCTGTTTACTCCAGACAACAAACTGCATGAATTCTCTTGTATGTGTGCCTCCGTGGAGTGGGTGGAAATTCTAGGTGACTTGCTAATTGTCTTATTTCGAGGACTCCCCTTTCTACTAGAGAAATACTATCTTTGGTGTGAAAATAGGGAGACCGACCAGTTTTACAAACAGCTGCTGGCCAGGGGAATAACAGTTCCTGCCAGGTGAGTGGTTAAAAAAAGGCAGACTGGAAAAAATCACTGTGGGATGGTAAGTGTTCTGCCCTTGTTTACAAAGCTCCCATAGTCTGCCTGTGTGTTGGGCATGGGGGGAGGGATAGATCAGTTAAGAAGTAAGTACAGTGCTGGCTTTGTATGCCCCTCAGTTTGTGTTTAGGGGAGAATAGTAAGGATGTGGGTCACGTGGCGGGGGAGGGGCTCGCAAAGGGGCCAAAGGAAGCAAATCCAGAAGACTTGGCTGCCGTTCCAGCCGTACGGACATTCCTTGGCACTTCGTCACATCGTGGGTGCCATAACATCTGCGGGGTATTGATCTCGTACCTTCGCTCTGAGTACAAAACACTTAACACCCATTATCTTGTTCATCCCCACCAAAGCCCTAGGAACACAAGAGACCAGAGCAGAAAAATGAAGTCTTTTCTTTCTTAATGTTTAATCAGCATTAACACACCTTGAAGTGCTATTGGATTTGGAGTAGTGTTGTGTTAATATTCAAGCAAACTAAGTGGTCTTGAAATACGAAAAGTCTTCTGGGACAAAGGAGCAGGGTTAAGCTGAGAGGACGGGACAGGTGAGAATGCTCTGTGCTCCTGTGATTGGAAAATGGCTTGTGCCCAGGGAGGATGCCGCAGACAAGATGGTCAGAGAATTTTGTGTTCAACTCTTAGTCCTGCCTCTTGTCTAGTTCTTTAACATCTGATTTGCAATTATTTTAATCTGTGAAATAAGGAGAATGATCTCTACTGTGCAGTCTTAAAAATGATTCAATGAGATTGAGAGATACCAAGGACTGTCCTATAGGTGGTAGCTGGTACTATTATTAGCAGAGAATCTTCCAGAGGGGCTCATTTATAGATTTGGCGAGAAAGAAGGTGCTTGCTCTTGCAAGAGGAGACTGGTACTTCTGGCAGTAGATCAAGAGGGCTGCCTTGAAGATTCGGAAACATATTGACAGTTTGGAGGAAGGTGTTAGTTACCATGGCAACTTGGGAATTCATTTGGTGGGAGAGTTGTAACTGGAGGTTATCTCACTGTAAGAGACTGACGATGGAGGTGAAAAAAAGGCCTGTCTAGCAGGAATGAAATCACGTTTTATATCGGCAAGAAATACCAAGAGACATGCTCTAGAGAAAGTTCTGTACATGGGTCAGGCCTTCCTCAGTAGTGGGGGACGTGTCATAGTGGGCCCAAATGCTGCTGCTGGTTAATTGCTTTTGTTCACGTGCAGTGGGTAGAAAAAATAAATGTATGAATGGGTTTTCAGTGGTATTTTTTTGCCATCTGAAAACATGACATCAAACTGTTGCACGTTTTCCTGCAGTTGGTTACCAGTTCCCAAGAGGGTTTCAGTTACAAAGAGCATGTGTACCGAATGCACGGTAATCATTTAGTTTGTTCCTAAGGTAAATGACATAATGAATACTGGTATTTCCTCTTGATTGGGCAATTAAGGTGTATTTTCTTTTTATAAAGGCTCTTTTAGTAATATCACTCAATTGCTGATTTTGAAAAGCTTTTTGGTAGGATGTATATAATGCCCATTGTTGGTTTGATGCATTAGTACATCTGCTGTTACCTGTTACCTTTTGTTAGTTGCAACCTTGCCTAGACATGGAGGAATGAACAAAATGAAAGCCTTTTATAACAGCATGATTCTAGACTTGCTCTTTGATTTTCCATAGGCCTCCAGTGAACATCACATCCACTTCTCTTTGGATATTCCCTTTGCAGTTGCTTCTGCCCAGAGGGGCCACATATGGCCACATTTCGCTGACCAAAAAGCAAGTCATGTGGCCCTTCTGGGCAGAAGAAGCAACTGCCAGTAGGAGATAACGTAGCGTTCTCTTTTCCTGCCTCGGTAATGTGAAAGTTTGTGACTAGGTAGAGCCTCTGTCAACCTGGGTCCTTAAAATAGCAATGATGGACATATTCTCCCCTCTTTACTCCTGTTGGGCACATATAATAAGGAAGAAATAAGCTTTTGTTGTGTTAAACCACTGAGATTTGGAGATTGTTTCTTACTGCAGCAGAACCCAGCTCATCCTCACTACTTCAACAGACATTTATTGAGTATTTACTGCATGCTGGGCATTGTTAGGTTGGGATATAACACTGAATAAGACAGATAAAACCTCTCTCCTTATAGAACACAAAGATTCTATAAGAGGAGACAGATGATAGTAAATAAACACATGAGTAAAAATGACTACAAATTGAGATAAGTGCTCTGAAAGGAAAGAAACAAGTTAACGTGATAAGCAAATATCCAAAGAGCAAAGAGGTCGTGAGAAGAAAATGACAGTTTCCTAGGATCCTTGTCAATGTTCTTTAATAATTGCTGATATGTCTTAAGATCCTGGATGCTTCTAGGGTAGTTTCTTTTGCCTTGGAAATAAGAGAGCACTAAAGGTAAGAGAGAAATGTGTTGTATTACTGGTGGCATTGTGACAAAATTAAGTAGCTGGTACATTTCAAAATAAAATGACAGCCGAGAATGAGATCAGTTTGCTTTTTTATCTTTGAAAACTCATTAGCATCCTACTGGGTTTACTGGAGGTGAAATCTGAGTTTTGTTTATGTGTTGTGTGAAGTCTCTCCTGGAGAGCACCCATTTCCAGCTGCCAGCCTGTCCTGACATCTGCTTGCTTGGTGGATACTGATCCAGTTTAGTGGTGTTAACCTGGCTCTTCAACTAAGGGGAAGTAGAACCAAAATAGATACAAATCCTTTTGCCTTATCTAAGATGATTTTGTAAGCAAAGAGAACAATGAAATATTTCCTTAAATTTTCCATAAATGTCCCCAGGGAAAGTTTATGGACTGACTATACATTTTCTGAAAGAAGCTTAGGGATAGAGCTCAGGTCTGGTTGTTGAGACATTGATTCCATTGCCTGCTGGCAGTGATTTGCTTCGTGGGACCGTGAGATGGTAAGAGGTCTCTTGGTACGAGAGTGGGCAATACCTATTCTGGGAAGAAGTGAGAAAAGTGGTGCTTGGAGTTGTAATGGGGGAAAGGGAGTTTTATCTGCTTTTCTTTTCTCTCTTTTCTTTGGATCTCAGAGGATTGAGACTGGGAGAAGGTCAGGAGAAGAGGCATGTTTAAATGAGAGTTAAAAGGAGAACCGACTCATTCAAAGACTGGGTATTAGGAGAGTGTGGACTGCTGAATTCTGTGTGCAAATTCAGAAAAATGCTTTTGTGACCACACTGAAAAGGACAATGGAGGCTCCTGCATGCTGAAGTTTGCCCTTCATCAGTCAAACCAGTCTTTTGATCACCATCCTCAGAGGTAGATTAAGAATCTGTAAGCTGGAGCCTAGACTTACCCCCGCCCCCTCGTCTTGAATGTTTTAGTCATCTCATGTTGGCAAATGCTCTGAAAATCCCTTCTGGGTGAAACTTCAGGGAAGTAGGAAAATGGATAAAATTAAGAACTACCCAGCATCGAAGATATATATGTCCTTGCATATACATGGCTATGTTGATATAGTGTAAATTTTCGTGCCAGGACACATGCCAATAATTTAATGATGTGTATAGCAAAGTTCCTTGTTAGACCCATTCAGAAACCCAAAAATGAGTTGCAATACTGAAAGTATTGAAGCTGAAGGCCAAAAACAACGATCATGTTACCTAGGGTCTCATGAATAATTCAGCTGACTTTAATACTTTTTCCATGGTGAAAATAAAGCTGAAATATTTGGCATAATGCAGGCAAATTTCAACCTCTTTGGGGGGAGGAGATAGTTGGTTATGAGGAATGTGAGGAAGGGTGGAGAAAAATAAGGAATCTTTTCATATTTCTTTTAACCAAATATATGGAATCTCTCAACATTCCATGTCTAAAGAAGTAAATATATAAAAATTCAAGTTGGGAGTTTAAAGGTGTTTCCTTTGAAAGCTCATTAATAGTGAAAGATTTTGTTTAGGCTTAAGAAACACTCAGAAAATTGCTCCTAAAGTCATAGAAGGGTGGTCATAGAAGGGGTACCAAGAGAGAAGGAGTACCTGATATACTTGGTGATATACAAGCCAAGAGTGTTGGTCTGTTTCAGGAAAATAATAATAATAAAATAATAATAAAGTAATAGTCCTTGGACGTGAACAAAAAAGAATTTACAAATGTTCTTGAAGGTGTGTACAAATTGGATTAGTATAAATTGAATCATAATTTAATGAATCTTTTTAGGAAGACATTATAACAAGGCATGCCAGAAGATTAGAATTATTTTTTGTAAAGTGAACATATTTTCTTCTCTCCAACTTTAAATCCCCAGAATTTTTCTTCAGACTTTTAAATCTAGGTTTTAACTTAAATCGAGACTTTTGCTATCCTGAGGATAAAAGCGCTGGACATTCTGTATCTTTAGACTCTAGTTCTTATTTTTTAAACAAATATATGAATTGTCCTATTTTTTTTTCTACTTTTATCCTAAAAATAATGAGAAGACAAGTGAGTTGATAGACTCTTAAGAATGTTCTGGCTAAAGGAGCTTAGAGGTCATCTAGTGCAAGTCACTCACTTGACAGAAACTGAGGCTTAGAGAGGTTATGTGACTTGTCCAGAGTCTCCTATTACCTTAGGGAAGGTAATAGGCAAAATAATTCAAAGGAAAATATACCAATTTACTAAAAAATATATGGAAAAGGAAATAGACCTAGTTGACATGGTCCATTTCTTTCATCCTCCATACTTTTAATTGCTTGGCTATGATGTGATGCCTGGAATTTCAGTTGCCATTTTGTGATATAATGTGCTATGCTAATTCACTAAAGAAGAACAGATGGTGCCCTGAATCCCTGATGACAACATCAAGGTGCTTAACCAGCTTTGCACTTCCTGCCTCCAGGCTTCTCTTTGAATTTCTTCTTTGAATATCATGGACAAGGTAATTCCACAGAGAAAACCAACAAATAGGACATAGCTTTTGAAAATCTGTTTGAAGTCATTGGAGAGCTAACAAAGCAATAAGATATGACGGGGCCAAGATTCTAGAGAGCAAGAAAATGTAGAGTTGCACGGGGGCAACTTTCCCCCCTAGGGCATCTGTTGATTCTAGAAGAGGCAGCTGAGAGGATAGAAACATAGTAGAACTTTCAAACACTCATGGGCTGAGG